>NC_012873.2:56603167-57981444 GCF_000003195.3 Sorghum bicolor
TAACCACCTAAAACTAAAATACCATAAACATCACCATCACCTGCATAGCCACAATTGTAACATAGTCTGATTTAGTCCTCCCAAGCTTGGTGCCATATCAAACAAAATTCCCATCTAAACCACCCAGGTTAAAAAACAATTAATGCTAAAAGTCATGCAGATCAAAATCTGATTTTACACGCTAAGAAGTAAAGTTGTGCTCCGCGGATAATAATTGAGATAATAGAAGGACTTAATCGAACTATCAACGTGGTATGACTATTCTTCTAGTTCTCCTAGAATTTTAAAACCAAACATCTTACTTCGAAACTATCAAAATTATAGATTCATGGTTGGCGCCCAAGATTTATAGATTCCATTCGATTTCTATTTTGATCTTGATTTTATCCGGGCAAAACACGTCATGGTTGGCGCCCGAGATGTGGAATATGCGGACTCTATGGGACAAGGCCGATGCGGACTCAATTATGTGGGAAGGGTTTCGAACGTTTCTATCTCCTAGAAGAACTTCCGCTTTTTTTTTCAAAAGCTCATGGCCGAGCTTGAGACACTTTAAGATTATTAGGTTGGAAGAAAATTTAAAGTGGCTAAATTTTTACCTCTTTAGTATTGATAGGTTATAATCCAAATCTATCCCTACTACTAAATTGTGAAAATTTCAGTCAGCCCTAAAATTTTTCTGCCCTCCGTACCAGAATCGGCCTCGGCGTCCCTATGAATCTATCGTTGGCTTCCAACGCTGCCAGAGAGAAAAAAAAAGTTTTTCTAAGGTTCCTAATGTAAAATCTCTTTTATACATTATAGACATTGAGAATAAAGAAATTATAGGGGCTTAGATGCAAAGTGTTTATCCTATCAATTTATTTTTCTTTTATTATTTAAACCGATTAATAAATACATAGTAATTCATAGATAAATCCAAAAATTACAAAACAAATTTTGTTCAGCTCCACAAATGTAGATCTATACAGTAAACAAAAAATATCAAAAATTTTATTATATTTTCTTTGCTGGAGATGCTTGCCTATGCTTTTTAGTATAAAATTGATAGAATAGCAAAGCTGTTGTAGACCTCTTTTTTTTCAAAAAAAAGTTTTCTATTTTATAAAATGACTAAACCATAAAATTTGGCTACTAATTTTAGCCAAGCATTCAAAATCTATTTCAAATTATGAGTTACTATAAATTATTTAACTCTCCCAATGTCCCAATCACATCCGTACTTGCCATTAGTGTCTTTAGCACATTCAAAATATAGTATAAGTACAAAATCTCTCTTGTTAAGGTTACGTGCGTTATTTGAGTTACCCCATAAACTATCCTAGAATATGTCTTATTTCCAATGAACGAAGGAGTATATCTATACTTCTAATTCTAATACTAAAGAGGCAAAATTTCAATCAAAATTTTCGTCTGATCAAAATTTTCCAATTTACTTAATATACAATTACTGGTCTAATTAGGTTAGGGAAAAAAGGAAAGTTATGAATTGAATCTAACTCGGAAGCCTAACACGAGTTTAAACCAATTTTAGACCGAAATAAGCGAATAGTTGGGCTAGACCAAAATCCAAAACAATCATAAATTTTGCCTTTTTATTATAAGAGAAGGAACTACAGATTAGGACTTCGATTTTTATTTTGCCTCCAATTGACATCTAACCACATAAAGAAAGCGCAACAAAATAAAGAACGTAATTCTTATCATTTTCTATTTGACTATTAAGAGTTCTATTTAGAATACTTAGGATGTGAGGAATCTATTTATATTAGGATTTCTACTCTGTATTGGTTTAGACGCAAGTTATTTTAACTCATATGAGCACGAGTTATATACATAAGTCCAGATAAAAGAAACTCTTCATCGTTTGGTAGTTAGAGGCAGACAGAAAAAATAGATGGACAAAAGAAAGAGGTTAAAATTTTACCTCTTTATTATTAGGTAGATATATATAATTAGATAACAGAGATATAGATATAGATTTGATAGCTTTTTTTCTTCCGTTGCAACGCACGGGCATTTTTGCTAGTAGTTTTTTAAACCTGATAATCCAAATGGTTTTGACAGTTCAGAAATATGATTCATGGTTTTGAAGTTTTTTGAAAAGAAAAACAGAACTTAAAAAATTTCTGCCAGCAGCCCAGCCCATCCCGAGTGTCCGGCCTTTCTTGTGTTAGCGAGGTAGTAGAATGGACCCTTTATCTTTCCTTCCTATAAATGTCCGGTGAGCTGCAACCCAGCCCATCCCGAGTGTCCGGCCCAACTAGCCCACGTATATACTCCAAACCTAACCCTAGCAGTACATCTCGCTCTCCACGGCGGCGGCGGCTACGGCAACACGTCTCGCGCGGGATCCTAATTCCAAACAGCACTGCTCTCCCTCCCTCCCTCCCTCCCTCTCGTGGCGACGACTGGGCGGGCGACCGCTGCCGGTGTCCAGGTGCCCAGGTGTACATCGGTACCTCGCCAGGTCTTCTTCGGCCCTTCGCCGCCGACAAGCTCTGCCAGGTACGCCCACCCTTCTTTTTCCGTTCCTGCTGTGCGAAGCTGAGCACCCAAACCCTAGGGCGCGTTTGGTTCCCGTCCGAGGACAGCCAGGAAGCCAGCCAGGCCCCTGGCAGCCATGCTCGGCGCGTGCGATTCGGCTTTGTTTGGTTCGTCGTATACTGTCAGCCCGATCTAGTAGGTATGTTGTTTGTTTCCCGTGATGCACAGGCGTCAGAGTGGTGTCAGTCTCTCAAACAGATGCCGCGCGCTTGCTTGCTTGCACCATCCCGGCCTGGCTGCGTAGGAACGGCGAAAGTTCTCGTATCGGGAGAGACAGGCCCGGCGGCTATTTTTGCACCTGCTCAACCTAGCTAGAACTCCCGCACAACCAACCAATCATTATCAGATGAGCCTGGTTGGCCCTGGTACTGGGAACCAAACGCGCAACTGTACTAATATTTTAAATTGGTTCATATTGTTGGTTTATTAATGTGTTCTTTTTTGGCTACTGTGATATCTTATTTTATCAAAGCAAGGCTAGTAAATCATGTTCTGCTATTACAGGTTGCTGTGTTAAGTTGTCACATGGATCCAGCACAATATTTCCAACCCAGGACATTCTCAATAAAGTTGTGGCCACCAAGTGAAAGCACACGGCTCATGCTTGTTGAGAGGATGACAAAGAATCTGTCCACAGAGTCAGAGTCCATTTTCTCTCGCAAATACGGTACTTTGGGCAAGGAAGAAGCTCATGAGAATGCAAAAAGGATTGAAGAACTTTGCTTTGCCTCGGCTGATGAGCATTTCAAAAGGGAGCCAGATGGTGATGGGAGTTCTGCTGTCCAGCTATATGCAAAGGAAACGAGCAAGATGATGTTGGAAGTTCTGAAAAAAGGCCCTAGGACTACTGCAGAACTGGAAGCACCTGTAGCTGATACACCTCTAGTGCCTGATACACCTCTTGTGCCTGCTGATACACCTCTTGTGCCTGCTGATACTGTACTAGATATATCTGGTGGCAAGCGTGCTTTTATTGAGGCAGATGAAGCAAAGGAACTGCTGAGTCCACTTACAAAACCAGGAAATTCATATCAAAGAATATGCTTTAGCAACAGGAGCTTTGGTATTGGCGCTGCTAATGTTGCTGGGCCAATTCTTGAGTCAGTTAAGAATCAGCTCACAGAGGTAGATATCTCAGATTTTGTGGCAGGAAGGCCTGAGGATGAAGCTCTTGATGTGATGCGCATATTCTCCAAAGCATTAGAGGGTTCTGTCCTGAGATATCTGAACATCTCTGACAATGCTTTGGGTGAGAAGGGTGTCAGGGCATTCAGTGAGCTTCTGAAATCACAGGAATCCCTGGAAGAACTATATGTGATGAATGACGGTATATCAGAGGAAGCTGCAAAAGCTCTATCTGAGCTTATTCCTGCAACTGAGAAGCTCAAGGTTCTTCACTTCCACAACAATATGACTGGAGATGAAGGTGCTATGTATATCGCTGAGATGGTTAAGCGTTCTCCAAATGTAGAGAGTTTCAGGTGCTCAGCAACAAGGATAGGATCTGATGGTGGAGTCGCATTGTCTGAGGCATTAGGGACATGCACTCGTCTGAAGAAACTTGATCTCCGGGACAACTTGTTTGGTGTTGATGCAGGGTTAGCTCTCAGCAAAACCCTTCCAAAGCTTCCTGATCTTGTTGAGCTTTATCTCAGTGATCTCAATCTTGAGAACGAGGGCACAATCGCAATTGTCAAAGCCCTCAAACAGTCAGCACCGCAGTTGGAGGTCCTTGAAATGGCAGGAAATGAAATAAATGCCAAAGCAGCCCCAGATTTGGCAGAATGCTTAACAGCAATGCAGTCACTGAAGAAGCTGACCTTGGCTGAAAATGAACTGAAGGATGGCGGTGCTGTGATTATTGCAAAATCATTGGAAGATGGCCACACAGATCTCAAGGAACTTGATGTGAGCACGAACATGCTGCAGAGGGTTGGAGCTCGGTGCTTTGCGCGGGCAGTCGCAGATAAACCAGCTTTTGTGCAACTGAACATCAATGGAAATTTCATCTCTGATGAAGGGATTGATGAGGTGAAGGAAATTCTGAAGGCTGGTAAGAAATCCCTGGATGTTCTGGGCTCACTAGATGAGAATGAACCTGACGGGGAGCCTGATGATGAGGAAGAGGACCAGGATGCTGAGGACAATGAGGATGAGCTGGATTCGAAGCTGCAGAGTGTGAAGGTTGAGCAGGATGATTGACCAAGTTGGTTTTAAGGTATAAGTGTTGTTGATCCTTGGTTCCTTAGTCAGTTTTTGTTATGTAAAACCATTTATCTTTTGCAATCTGATTATAGATTAGAACTGCTCTTATCTATTCTGTTTTATTCAGGTCATGCTCCTTTATAATTGGTCTGATTTATAGATGCTATCTATTTTCCCAACAAGTCTTTTTGGGTGACTGCTCACTGGTAGTTGACCTACTACTGTAGCCTGTTTCTATGACCCTGCTTTGATCAGTAAATTCACTTGCTAGGTCGGTACTATGTTCACTCTAATCACAGACAGATTCCACCAGTTACCTGAATTTGACCAAGGGAAACATTAGCTGTGCTGATGCAAAAAAAAAATCTAAGTTCATCCGTGATCGCATATATTCCATGCTTGTTGGTTGATAATGCTGCTTTTGCTTGACTTTGTTTAGTTTGAATGAGGGTTAAATACATCACTATTCAAAAGATCTGTGTGCTGTTCCCACATGGTAACCTTTTAAATCTCTTTCACAGGCCCTGATGTGTGGATTTAATCATGAACCGTTTGTCATAATATATACTTCCAGTAAAAATGTTAGTGCAACAATTTATGCTTCCAAGTTCCAGTAAAAATGTTAGTTCATGAGGATTAGAAAACATACACCCTGCTTGTATTGATGCAGCTTTTCACATGACATCTGGTTTGCTTTGTGTTTTTGTGCATCTAATGCAAGTTGGTTTTAAGATGTAAGCTAGTAGCAGAGTCTTGATTACCGTGGTTCCTAATCAATTTTGTTATGTAAAACCAATTATCTTGTGCGATGGGCATCCGCAATGGTATAAGTCAATTACTAGCTCTAAGCCAACCTTTCCAATATTGCTAGCTCTTAGCTATGACTCATAGTATTGTTAGGCCCACATGACACTCTCACATGATCTTTGAATGTGTGTATGATCCTAGCTCTTGATCAAGAGATAGCTTTTCTCTCTCTTCTATTAAAATATGAAAAGAATGCTAAGGGCAAGCTTATGAGTCAGCCATTGCGGGTGCCCTTATAACTGCTTATTCATTATGTTATGTTCATGACATTATTCTGTTATAAATGATCTGATTTATAGATGCTACCTACTTTCCCAACAATTTTTTTTGGGTAACTACACATTAGTAGTGGACCTACTACTATAGGTTGTCTCTGTGACTCTGCTTTGGTCCGTAAATTCATTTGCTAAGTCTGTACTATGTTCACTTTAATCACAGATTCCACCAGTTACCTGAAGTTGACCAAGGGAAACGTTAGCTGCCACCGACACCTCATTGGTGACAGTGAGCGCCGGAGGAAGCCACCACCTGGACCTCTCACTTCACGATATGGCAGGCTTGCTGCATCTTGTTTTATAGAGTTGTAGACCCATACTCGTAATTTTCAAATGCATTATTCATAGATTTCTAGATCGGGAAAATCATACAGATTTTATGAAGCCATGTGCTATGGCTCGAATATGCCAATCCGTTGTTCCTCAAATCATTGTTTCTTCGGAGCCTGGTAGGTCCAGAAGCTCCCTGCTCGACTCGATTGTTTGTTTCTTCAGAGCCTCGAACGAATCTGTTGTTTCAAATGCATATGCCAATCCCCAGCAATGTCCGTTGTGTGTGGCCAGCACCTTTGAAGGCACCCCTGGTGGCGCCGTCCGTCATGGCGGGTAAAGCATTCCTCTCCTCCCCTGTACTGCAATCTTATGCCCCCTGCATATCATGGAGGAAGCATGGCAGGGGGTGTCTGCATGGTTCTTGAGAGTTGCGTAAGCAGCTTAGCAGTTCATGGATGGTTGGAGAACAATGGTCAGCTGAGCTGCTGCTCCTCATCAATCTCAGTTTGTATTTTTTTTTCCATGCCTCTTGTGGCCGTCTTCCCTGGCTTCCATTTCCGGAAGGCCTGGTGAGGCGTGGACAGATATCGGCAATGGTGAGCTCCTACAGGAGCCTACTCATTTACCAGTTTAAGGTTTCACTCTTCCTGCTGTTCCCCGTTTTCCTTTGTTTCTTCTTTATCTGTTCCCTCCTGCCTCCGAGCTGTACCGGTGAGAGCAGAAGATTTCTGTAGAAGTCTTTTGCCTGTTCGGTGGCTGATTTTTTCAGCCGCTGCAGTTGCTTTGCCTCTCACAGAATCACTGTGCTTACAGCCATCATCAGCTCCTTTCTGGACAGTTTCATTGAAACTGTCCAGAAAGGAGCTGATGATGGCTGTAAGCACAGTGATTCTGTGAGATGTTGGTTTTGGAATATGCTACTGTGATTTGCTCGTGTTTACCTTTGCCCTCGCAGTATGCTTGTGACCTTATTTGTGTCGTCGAATCTGCAATCATGTACTGTATGATCTACTTGTAAAGGACGCGATGAATATTGTCATATTGTTGGACAATTTTGAACTGAAAACTCCACGAGCTGAAAGCAAAGTACTGAACGGACTGCATGGTGGCAACGGCATCGCGGATGTATGCCTGGATCCTCATCGCGGATACACGTTTCGAAGCAATGGTCCATGGCCAGCACCTTCGAAGGCGCACCCCTGTGGGCTGTGGCAGCACCTGGAATTTAATCAGTATGTTGTTTTAATTTAGTTAATGACTTTTACCACATTTTGTTAAAAAGATGTATTAACATCTGTGATACTAAACAAATACACTATCGATAGGATTTAATGAAATCAATTTGACTATGTAGATGTTAGAGAAGTTTAATTTAGGATAAAGCTAAAGTAACCTACAAATCCAAGTGAAAAGGTATTTTCCACGAGTGTCCATGTTTATTTTGCGTTGATTTTTTCCCTCACTGGGAAATTATACTCTTATAGGTAAGTTTGTATGATGAGCTATGATTATGAACATTGAACAAGCATTATGAAACAGAGGAGTATCTACTTATTTCGATTTGTCATATAAAAATGATGTGAGCAGGTTCATCAACATCACAAGGACATATTCACCACCTTATTTGCATTTCTGCAGCCTGCATATTTGTATTTCTAAAATTTTTTTATGCATACGAGACTGCCCTATGCTAGGATGAACGTATACGTCCTCGGTGGCCAAACCCACCCGAAGGGCTGCCCAAATTCAGACCTCCGCCGCTCCGAGGTCGTCGTCCTCCGCCGCTGCAGCCCTCTCCGCATCCGCAAGCCGGGGCCAGCCCGCCTGCCCGCCCACGCCGTCCGTGCCTTGCCGCGACTTACCCGCCGAAGCAGCACGCATCGACGAGCGCCGCCCCCCGGCGGCCGCGACGTGCCCGACGCCGAGCTCCCCCTAATCCGCTGAGGACCAACCCCTGGATCTCCCTCGCCGCCCGGACGTGCTCCCACCTCTCAGTCAAGTCAAGCAGTATCGCCTGGATCTTCCTCGCCGCGAAGCCCCTTAACCGACTGTGGCCAGGTGCGGCGGCGGTTGTGGACCGCCCTCGTCAGGGTGAGGTAATCTCCGAATCCCATCGAAACAATAAATTAGGATGCTCGTCAACTCTGTGAATGTCTATAGTATTAGCGTTAGATTTCATACTCTGAGGGAAGAAATTAGTATCATAGCTACTCGAATCCTCATACATGATAGCACCACATTAAAAGCCAAGTTACAGACTAGTATCTCTGTTGGAGTTTTTGAAGAAAGAAAGTATTATAGCTTGAAACTATTTATAATTTTATATGAAGTCATAACATTAAAGTCAAAATCCTTAAAATATGTCATAAACGTTGTGAGAAATGAGTTGGAGTGCATACTGTCAGGTGCCAGTATCATGTCTTGAAAAAAGTAATAAGCACAAATAAATGGATGGAAATGAGTTAGAATACAACTTTACAAGGGTGAAGGGACATGCTTGAGCTGAGTGCAGTTCGTGCTTATGGTTATCGACCACGTTTATTACACTAAACACTTTGGACGGTTATCAGGTACGAAAAGGAAATGTCAGCGGAGAACCATTTTGTCATATCTAACTGATGCAGTTGGTGCTTCTCTCTGTCAGTCTTATTCAGTTACTCTTATCTCATATTGTAGCAGACTAGACTAGAAATACTGGCTGTCGTCTCACAGTTTTGCTAGAGTTTATCTCCAAGTGGACTTTTGCTCACATTTGCCGATGTAGTGGCGTGAGGCAACTCTGAATTTTCAGCCATGGGCAGTTGATAGGTGACTTGCAAATGGTAGAATGACATGTATCTGTTCTGGTTCATCACATCTCGTTGATGACAAGTCCTTAACTCCTTATCCTCGCATTCCTGCGAAACTCCTCCGTTAATGTGGGTGCACAAACTTGTAAGCCTTTAATGATGGAGCACAAACCAGGGCATTCTTTTTGGGGAAAAAACGAGAGCTGTTTGTCATAGATGGCCGATCCCTTTTAATATCTAGAATTGTCATGATATGTTTGATTGTAAATGAAGTAATCAAACTTGTTTCGGCTGCAAATACTGCAGTGGTAGTGCTTTCTTCCCCTTCTTTTGTCCATCTCTTGATTTCTACAGGATAATTCAATCTCTTCAATTTTATTGTAAGCAAGATTTGGTGAAACAATTGGTCATCTATCCGATGTCTGAAGCCGTGGGCTATTGACGCCTTGTTGCAAGATAGTTGTCCTGTGGTTCTTTTGGTTTCGGTCTAGACATTCTCGTTTACTGGCTATCTTTTGGCTACTTTCTCTGTTTGTTTCGTGTGGCCTGGTGGAACTGTTTGGGAGTCTTCTTGCTCTTCGGTGTGTGGTGGTTGCGCTGTTGTGCGCCTGGAACTGGTGAAGGTTGGCCTTTTTAGCTTAGCTATAGGCTTGGCTCTGACATTTGGGTTCTTCCTTAGCTCTGTCCCTTATCTGTATCTTTGAATGCTTTGTATTTCTGTTATGTCATAATGGAAATGAGATATCTCTCGGGTTGAAAAAAGATGGTCATCTATCTACTTGACGTGTATAACAACAATTCTGTGCCTATTCTTTATACACAGCAGCTCATTTCTTATTATCATATGGAGAATACCTTTTTGGATTCTTTATAGGCTGCAGAATGGGGCTCCTCTTGTTTAAATATGCATTTTTGCTGTCCTTTTTTTTCAACTTTTGTGCTTCTTGTTTATCCCTGTTTCACACATTATGCAAACCATATATGTATTAAATTATGCAAATGTCAACTTTTGAGATATTTTTTCTTATGCAAATGCCTTGTGATATCTCTATTGTAGGTCAACAAGTCAAGGTGTCGTCTCTGGAAACCAGATTGAGGTGAGAGTTCCATGTACATAGATTTTTTTGCTTCTCTATTGTAGTTATGGGATTAGTTGTATAGGAAAATTGAGAAACATCACATATTTATGAGATTAGTTGAGAAAAATTGAACCACACCGTGTATGAGAATTCTATGTATATGTAATTAACTTTGCAACGTCTAAATATAATTTTGAAGGATTTCTTGTTATACTCTGGATATATGTGGCATGAAACATTTGTGAGAAATCTTTGACAAAGTTAGGACTATTTCTATTATTGCAGCATCAGATGGAGAAGCAACTGAACACTCAAGGTGGGGAAGAACAACCTTCACCCCCATTCGACAAATTTATTACACCGAGCCCTAGTGCAAGTGAGGGTTGGGAAACTGAGTATGAGAGTGGTGAGGAGGAACTTACCTCGAGATTGAAGAAGAAACCTCATGGAGAGGGAGCATATTTCAATCCTAAGGATGATGAAGAACACCAAAGTAACGAGGTATGGTAGTGCAAGTTTAGGTCCGATTCAATCTTCATGGGCTTCCAATAAGATTTAATGTTCTTATTATGTCAAGTTATTCAATTTGTCACCTTCTAATTAATGTTCTTATCCTCGCTAGATCCCACTAAGACCCTCTCTATTGGAATTCAACGAGGAAGAGGGAACCTCTGCACCTAAGCTGATGCCTACAACGTCCTCAGAAAATTCTAAGAGGAAACGAGGCCAGCACGGCAGGCACCAGCTACCTACCAAGGTGTTTGCAATACATGAGGTCGGCAAAAAAGGGGAGCCCCTCGAGCCAGTCTCGGTGATTTCCAAGTTTAGTAATGCTTGCGGAGTGTTGGTCAGGGAAAGGGTGGACTTCAACATAGACGATTGGAAGAAGGTTGATGTTTTACTTAAGAATTCACTATGGGAAGAGATTAAGAGGAGATTCACATACCCACTGGGCACCAATGAAGAGCTCAACAAGAGCTATGCACTGAGTACCTGTGCAAAATCCCTGCGCCAGTTCAGGTGGAAGCTTAACCAGAAGTACGTTAAGAAGGGGGAGATGCCTTTTAAAGAATACGGGTTTATCACACAGGAAAGGTGGGACCAATTTGTCCGATATCACACAAGTGAAGATGCTATGGACAAGAGTGAGAAGTTCTGCTTGCTAGCAAAGAGGAATCTCTACCCCCACCACCTCGGCAGTACAGGGTATGTGGTGAAGAAAAAGAAATGGCGGAGGGAAGAAAGGGAGGCAGCTGTGGCCGGCAAGCCTATAGAGTATGAGGGACTGAACGAGAGGACAAGGGACTTCCTCAAAGCCCGTAGGCCAAAGCAACTCGCGCAGGGGAAGAGTAAATTCAATGAGCCACAGACTGAGGAAGCGGAGAAAAAGATTCTAGCATTTGTTGCGGCTGAGCAAGCTGGAACATTTACTCCACATAGGGAAAAGGATCAACTGTCGGCTGCGTTGGGCAATCCCGAGCATCGTGGTCGCGTCCGAGGCATGTCCTCAAGAATGAGCTGGAAAGATGCCTGGGCCATCAACGCGGGCTCTTGTAGGACGCAACAGGGTTACAAGGAAAAGTTGATCCAAGAAACCAGTGAGGAAACAATGAGGGAAATTGTGATGGAAGAGATCCGTAACGTTCTGACGAGTGGTGACCCTAAGATGGTGCAACTGAGGTCACAGTTTTTGGGCAAGGCTAGCTCGATGGAACTAATGCAACAAACACAACCGGACCAAGGCCTGTCAGTTCCTAGCAACTCGGCATCGACTGTGAACCAACCAGCTGATGATATTATCTCATGTACGCCGTGCTCATTGCATATCCCGGTCGGCAGGAAGAAGCGGATGATGGAGGTGGCCACAGGCATGGCAATCCCAGGCCGCACATTTCAGTGCCAACCCATCCCGATCGACTACGCCAAGGTCTTGGTGGTTGATGTCCATCCTAATCACCAGAGGCTTGAGATCGACTTGCCCACCAAGGAAGGCATCCGGTACTTGGGAGATGCAAAAAACAACTTAATACTTTGGAATAGGTTCGACATCGGCCTTGCTACTGCATCACCGCCACTGCCTCCAGTGCAGCTGGAGAGCGACAACGATCCTTCCCCAGGTCAGGCGTCGGCATCTGGAAACGTGACAGACGAGGGAGAAGCAGCAACCCCGTCATGAGACATCTCACTGTAAACGATGGAGCAGGCACATCTGTACAGGCATGTTCTTCCTCGCAATCAAATATCTTTCTGCCAGCTCCAGGAGAGCATCTGATAGATACGGAAGAAATCCAATCGATCTTACAAATACAAGCACAAAAACAAAATAAAAAAAGAATGGGCATTTTTTTAATTTGAAAATTATTAATAGAGGCGGGAACCTTCGGCCGCCGGCTGCCTTAAATCGTCTGGCTCTATTAACGAAGTGGCTTGCCTGACCGCCTCTTCTGGAAATAAAAAGATCATTTCATAGAGTCAGTTGGGTCCCCTGCCTCTGCTAATGGAAAATATGTGCCTCTGAAAGTGCATTTTGTAGTAGTAACAACATAGTTCTACTTACATCATCATTTAGACAATTCCAAGTATGTTCTAGTTTTGGTTGAGGCTTTAAGCTTGTGTAGGCATTGGGGTTTCAACAGGTAGTTATGCTATTATTAGAATCCAGAGCTGTTGATAAATCGTCTGAGATAGTGCACCACATTCAGTTAACAGGGTAATGGAATTTTCATTAATTATGGATAAGGTATATGTAGAAGTAGAAGTTTACACTAAAATGTCAGTACTGAGTACCTTTAGAACTGAATTAGATGTTATATTCTTTTCTGAGATACATGTTGTGACCTGTGGCATTCTGCCTTAATCCTTGCAATCTTTTAACAGTTCCCAAGTTCCAACATTGGTATGTTCAGATCTTTAGATGCACAAGAAGTTTGGCCTTGAAACCCATATTCTCTTGAACCCCTGGAGCTTGGCCTTAAGGTCCAAGTTCTCTTTCTCAAATGCCTGAAGCTATTCTTGTACATCATGCCTCAGCCAGCATTAACCGATATCGATATAAACATTTTCTTTCTAGAATATTATGTTTAGGTTCGTACCTTGTCACATTTTCACTTATGTTCCATTTGATATTGCAAACTGTAGTACCACAATTTTGCTTTGAGATACATGAGTGAAATTAAGAATGATCATGTTTGAATCATGGGAATAATAGAAATTGGGGTTTACTCCATAGTAGTTTTTCACAATCAGATTATACATGTCCACACAGACACTACTGTATCTTTGAAGGCAAAATAAGGGAGTGAAACACTCCAAAAAAAAAAATCTCAGATCGTGCTCTTTTATGACCCAATTTGGTTGCTTGTACGCCATCTTCTGTCAGTAGCATATAATAAATAATACAAGAACCACCCTAATGAATACCATGCTTGTAGTAGCGATTCAATTACCAATCTTGATTTGTTCTGTTTCTAGGCCCATTACTAACGATTCAATTACCGGTGTATGAACCGTCTATACACCGCTTGACAGTATGCAGCTAGATCTGACCAGATTATGGAGTGATTTATAGCAAAGACATACGTGGTAACTGAAATAAATTGGTTTTGGCAGGTTAAGGTACATCTATGGTCAAACGAATAGCAAAAGGTAAATGGTACTCAAACTACCTGACAAGTATGGTGGATCCATTAGTGAGAAAAATGTCTATTATATTAAGGAGTCTGATTTCTATGTGCATCGATGTGTCTCGTCGTCAAGACCTTATGCTTATTTCTTTAATGTTACTAATGTATGTATCAGAGTTGGACTTGGAAGTACTCCCTCCATTTCAAATTATAAGACATTTTGGCTTTTTTAGATCTGTAGTTTTTTTTTATGCATTTAGATGTACACTATGTCTAGATAGTAGATACATAGTAAAAGCAATATCTAGAAAAGATATAATGTCTTATAATTTGGAATGGAGGGAGTACATTCTATCATATTATATATAAATAATCATTGGTTAAAGTAATGAATGGGTGTGAATCATTATAAGAAATGATTTGTGGTTATATGTTGTTGATCCAGATTAAGAACATTTGTTTTATGAAATAAGAAACGATAACTTATGCAACATTTGATTGTTATATTCACAAAATACGAAAAGTCTTTGTAGACGACACGTGTGCCGCTGTCTACTAGCATTAGAGCATCTCCAACTGTTTGGTAAAATTTATTTTCTAAATTTTGTTGTTTGGTAACTCCTAAAATAATATGGGAAAAAAGATGTCATCTCAAACAGTTTGTCAAAATTCTTTTAAAAAACATAAAAACCTGTTAACGAAACGAAGAGCGACGCTAAGTGAACGAAGAGCCCTGCTAAGCAAATGAAGAGCCTCACTAAGCATGTGGAGAAATATCGATGCCAAGTATGGAGCCCACACGCATATTTACATGTTAGACAGAGAGATATGTCAAGTTAGAAAAGATGGAAAATTGGAATGTCAAACTGTTGGAGAAGATTTTTTTCTCGGTTTGCTAAAAAATTATGGATGTGAAGTTATTTGCCAAACTATTAGAGATGCTCAATTACATAAATTTTCAGAGTGTATATAAAGACTTGAGAAGACGAAAGCTGAACCAAATACATAACTTTTTGCTATGTACTTGTATATATAAAAAAATTCCCAATTATAAACTTTTTGCTATGTACTTGTATATATAAAAAAATCAGAATTATACTTAGAAAAATCAGAACGCCGTATAATTTAGAACAGAGCAAGTAAATAAACTAGCAAATCTGTTCCGGCGCGCAGTGATCAATAGCAGCCGCGGCATCCACATGTTCATGACGCGTCTGGATTGATGGATCCTGAGGCAATCAGCTATATAAACCGACACGTAGCTGATCATAATATTGACCTCCGAATTCGTAATGACAACATGTAGCTGATCATAACATTGACCTCCGAATTTGTAATGATGGTGGGATATTGAGCAGCACCATCTTAGTCGCCCATGCGCCAGCGTCGGCGTGGATCCATCGTGCTCGTCGCCTCTCACTAGCCGGCTATGCTCGCGGGGAGCAACAGCGACTTTGCTATCTTGGTAGGCAGGAGAGAGTTTTTTTTGTTTTCTTTGTTTAGTTTACTCAAAAACCCAAAAACTTCTTAAAATTTTCCGTGACATCGAATCTTACAGCACATGTATAGGACATTAAATATAGATAAAAAAACTAATTATACAGTTTGCCTGTAATTTGCGTGACGAATTTTTTAAATCTAATTAGTTCATGGTTGGATAATAATTGCCAAATAAAAATGACGATCTAAAATTTTTTCACTTCCTCAACTTAGGCCTTGTTTAGCGGTAAATCTACACGTTGCTCGAGTGATTTTTGGACTCCGGTCTCGATTTCTGGTGGTCGTCGGATGATGCTACCAACGGATTGGATGCTCAGTTGTGGTCACTTGTCACGGTCGCTCAACGTTGCATGCGGACGCTTGGCCAGGGTGCCTGCTCTCCTCTCAACGCAACTACAGTGAAGACGCAACTGTAGGCGCATCAGGTGCATGTTGCTCCAAGCCAACTACGCGCACCGGTGAAGTGCATGCAGCTACAAGCCGACTACGTGTATGTTTTATTGGGTTCTCCTTTAAATTTTTTAATTTGGCTTTCATAGAAATAATCTGGTTTTTTGGCTTTTTTGAATTTATGTATGTTTTATTTGGTTCGTTTTTTGAAATTTTCCAATTTAGCTTCTATAGAAATGATCTGATTATTTTTCTGCATTTTTTGTTTGTTGTTTGTATATGTTTTATTGTTTTTTCTTTGCATTTGTATCAATTTGTACTTCATAGTAGTTATCTGCTATTTTTTGTTATTTTATAATTCAATTTTTATATTTATTGAATATATTTTATTTGTATCGTTAGATGTAGATGGAGCGGTTATAGAAATCAAGTGATGGCAGAGATCTGAAGGCTTGATTGTGTTTGTTTGTTTGTTGGAATCGAGCGATTTTAAGAGATGTGACACTCGGGTGACATCTTTCCCTAAATCACTCAATGTCTAGTAGATACACCCTTGTTTAGTTCTAAAATATTTTGCAAAATGAATACTGTAGCACTTTCGTTTGTATTTGACAAATATTGTCTAATCATGAACTAATTGGGTTCAAAAGATTTGTTTCATAAATTATAGGTAAACTATGTAATTAGTTATTTCTTTTATATATATTTAATGCTAAAAATTCTGTAAAATTATTTGGAAACTAAACAAGGCCCAGGAGAGAGACAAAAATTTAATTTGCTTAGCAGGCCCAAAGGCTGAATCCCAGAGCCTGCTAACGTGGGGCCGAATCCCAGAGCCCATTAACGTATCATTCAGCCCATTAGGGTTTGAGAAGGTAACCTAACAAACCGCTAGGCATACACCCACGGCGGCTATAAATTGCTCCCCCCTCCGCTTCAGTTCAGCACCGCCGCCGCCGCCGCCGCCGCCGTCTTCGTTAGGATTTTCCCTTTCTCGTCACATCGGATTTCTGCTCGTTTCCTTCGATTTTGATCGCTGAGCGGCTCCTTTCTTTCGATTTTGATTTGATGATGTTTTGATAGTTTGCCTTCGATATTGTCGATATCGCGGTTGGCTTCGTCATCTGGTCGCTGGGATTTTTGGTCTTCGACCGATCGGTTCCCGGTAGACTCGTTCCCTTGAAGCAACATCACCCTGTTGTATCCTGAGCTCGCTTTCACCTTGTGCCCTCGGATTTTTCCGGCGCCGCAGGGCACGCGGCGACTCTTACATACATAACTACTAAAAAACATCCGCCTCAAATCATCGATTTCTTGTGAAAAGGAAGCATATTTTGGGGTTCGTGCTGGCAACGGTGATGAGTCCTACAGACCTGTAATGACTCCTGCGGAGATGATCGCATGGTCTCAAGAACATCTAAGGGACTGAGTTGTCTTTGTAGGAATCCATTCGTAGTTTTACTTTTGTTGCCGGTGAGTTTTTTTTTACAGATACCTCTTTTTGTCTGGCTTCTCTTGAATTCATTGTGTCTGTGAGCCTCTGTGGTTTGTGGGCAGTATCAAGAATGTGAAGCAAAATGAAATGTTCCTCTCGCTATCCAGCGCGGAATTCTTTTGATGCGATTGGACGTCGAGGAACTACACTTTTTTATTGCACTTGTTTTTTTTATTAATGCTATTCTTCATACCAAAAATTCCCTGCTCTTTCACCAAGAGAAATGGCGCTAGCAAAACAATAAATTGGATAATATTTTAAAAATATTTTATTAATTGAGCAAACATACCTAAAACAGAATGGGGCCAAACTGATCACAGCAGATGTGTTATACCTGAGCAGAGGAAATTATATATGAATACAGCTGATGTATTATACCTGAAATTCAACAGAGGAAATCAAACGAATACAGCAGACATTATACCTGAAACTGAAGAGAGGAAATCAAACTGAATACAGCAGATGTATTATGATTCTGTTCACCTGTCAATCATTTAACATTGTTCTCTCTCAACAAATGAGTGAACAGGTTTTAACATTGTTCTCTCTCAACAAAGCAGTGAATTTTCATCGGACAAGCGAACAACTACCTGAAACTGGACAGAGGAATACAAACCAGACACAACAGCTACCTGAAACTGAAAAAGAATACAAACCAGACACAGAACAGCTACCTGAAACTGAATACTGAACAGAGGAACACAAACCTGAAACTGAACAGAGGAATACAAACCAGACGCAAATCGTAAAACTTTTTAAGAAACATTTTTTTTAGATCAGAAAAAAAATCTAACTGGAAGGAACTCTTGACGGCCGCATTGCTATTCTTCGAAGTTAACTGGAATTGGACTGAGGAGAAACTTGTCTTAGGGCTTGTTTAGTTACACCTAAAATCTTTTTTTTTTCAAGTTTTTTCGGTCACATCAAATTTTGCATCATATATATAAAATATAATTTTTTGAGTCTAATTAATCTCTGATGGATAATAATTGCTAAATATAAATGAAAGTGTTAAGTTAAAAAATATTTGCAACACCTCCAATTATGTATGGCGCCAGGCCGGGCGATCGATATTCAGAGGCTGGCTGCACTGCACTGACGGCGTTGTCTTTGTCAGAGGACCCTCGTCGTCGTATGACTGAAGAATTGTGAAGGCTAGTAATGCTTGTCCCTCGCCGTACAACTAAATTGTGAAAACGAATGCTCTTGGGGTCACGCACGACGTAGAACGTAAACACACCTGCGACCATCGACCGGCGAAAGGATGCTGCTCAATTCAATCGTGTATGTGTATCTAGAATGGTCCATCCGTCGCGACTTGGACGAGAGGAAAAGAAGACGAGCCACAATTTGACCTTCTGGTCGTGCGTTAGTGCGCTCGTGGCATGGCTTAGCCATAGCGTGCACGGTGCGTCAACGCGGCAGCCGGCTGCCGGGCAAAAGAAAAGAAAATTCTCCAGTTGCCGTCCGGTTCCCACGGCAAATCGGCACCTCCGCGATCGCGTATAAATTGGACGGGGCCGGGTTCGGCACGGAAAGCACACAGCAGCCGTCTAGCTTTTTCTGGAAACAACATACCTTTCCCCATCTAGCTCCGCGCTCGGACAACTTCTGCAAGCAGAGCCATGGCTCTCGAGAAGGCCAAGGAGATCGTCGCTTCCTCCCCCGTCGTCGTCTTCAGGTCTTGCTCATCAAATCTCTGTTTGTATATTACCGCACTTGCAGACACAGAGTGCAACCATCTTGTTGGGCTATCCCTATCTGCTACATACTAGGTGAT
Organism: Sorghum bicolor; assembly: GCF_000003195.3. Taxonomy (NCBI): domain Eukaryota; kingdom Viridiplantae; phylum Streptophyta; class Magnoliopsida; order Poales; family Poaceae; genus Sorghum; species Sorghum bicolor. The sequence goes on from NC_012873.2 coordinate 56,621,931, forward strand.
CGTGTTGTTATCTGGTAGCAGCCCTTTCAAATCTGCAAATCGTTCGAATTTGCGATTGGCTGGGACAGAACAAATAGTTTTGCGTGGTATAGACATGATGAAATGGGGCTGGGTGGATAAGAAATTGGTCGCCATTTATCCTTGCTGCTTCAACTTTGCCTCAATGTGCAAAAAACTGATTATAGTAGTTCTGCAGAAATTATATATTGGTTGTGTAGTATAGATTGAAATCCCCACTATTCCTGAATGGGTAAGGTACCACTTTTTATCTTTCACTTTTTTTTTTGTTCAGGACTAATTCTTACCCTTCCCTTTTTACTATTAATTAATATACATGCTTCCCTTTTTACGAAAATAATTAGATATTATGAATATTGCTGTGCCATAGAACAAACTCTTTGTATTATTTGAAGTGTTAGAGTTGCTCTATGAGTGTAAAATAAATGATTTTTTAAAAATAATGGCAGGAGCTAAATGAATGAACAATTTTGTCGGTATGGTTATACTAATTTAAATGATAATTATCCTTTATGTATATAAATTCCTTATGTTTTAAAATCTTATGATCACAGCAAAACTTACTGTCCTTTCTGCGCCCGAGTGAAGCAATTGTTAGCACAGCTGGGTGCAAGTTACAAGGCCATTGAGTTGGATGTGGAAAGTGAGTGATTTTCTTGTTTTTAATTAGCGTACTTCTTTATTTTTGATTCACTTCTATACTTCACAAATACTAGTTTGATTCCCAAATCTCGATATAGTAGTCATAGACCAACAAATGAAGGGTAAGGTTTATGATATCAAATGGTGATGGTTGTAGAAGCCACTGGGTAGACTTATCAGCTCATCTGTCAACTCAAAGATATTGCAAAAGTTAGTTCCGATCAAACTGCAATGCTGAAAATGTCCACGAACTTATGAACATACTGCAATTCAATCAAATTGGAGATTAGCTTAGTACTTCTGCAAACCATGTTTGTAATATTCTCTTTAATATTGTCAACACGTTGCAAAATGGTTGCTCCTAGATTGATTAGACCATCTTAACACAATGACACCAATGAATAAATGTGACCGAGCACAGTGAACAAACTTATGCGTTCTATGAGAACTGTTTGCTGAATTATCATTTTAATCACTGTGCGAAGGTGATGGCGCTGATCTGCAATCAGCTCTCGCTGAATGGACCGGTCAGAAAACTGTTCCCAATGTCTTTGTGAAAGGGGAGCGTATTGGTGGCTGCGACGGTGAGTTGTTACCTTCTGTAGCTCTGTCATTCTCTTAATGATCTCCAAGAACCCAAAGCCCAAAGCTGCGTTCACTTTGTTTGTCATTTGCATCTGAATTGTGTTTTAACTGAGCAGCAACCATGGCAATGCACGACGGTGGGAAGCTGGTGCCTCTGCTGACCGAGGCTGGAGCAATTGTCACTGCCAGTGCCACTGCAACTACCACTCCGTCTTTGTAGACATGTTTTACAGTGTCATTCCGTTTGCTTCGTGGCTAATATATATATGTTGTACGGAGTACTAAACTCATAGATACAGTAATAAAGATGAATACAACATTTCTTCATGTTGACTGTATTTTAAGCTGTTCATTTTTTTTTCTTTCTGTTGAGCCTCTCTGTAACTCTGTATACACTTCTTCATCCTCTGGACTGCGAGCTCAATGTGTATGCCTCTCAATTTCGTGTCAGTGAATTGTGCCGTGTGAGGCCTTGTTTACTTCCACCCAAAAATCCAAAATTTTTCATTGGTTGAAATTGATGAGACAAATATTTTGAGCCTAGTTAATCTATAGTTAGACAATAATTACCATAAACAAACGAAATTGGTACAATGTCGCGAAATTTTTTCCTTCGAAAACTAAACAAGGCCTGAGTTGTGTCACCTAAACTTGTCATCTGAAACAGTAGCCGTATGGGACGTTGTAGGCCTGCGTAATGCTGTGCCAAAAAAAGTCTGCCAATTCACGTCTCACTAGGCTTTGTTTAGTTACATCCGAAATCCAAATAATTTTCAAGATTTTCCATCATGTCAAATTTTATGGTACATACATGTAGTATTAAATATAAATAAAAAACAATTAAATTACACAATTTATCTATAATTTACAGACGAATCTTTTGAGCCTAATTAGTTTATGATTAGACAATAATTGGTAAATATAAATGAAATGCTACAGTGTTTTAAAAAACTAAATCTAAACAAGGCCTAAGCTGAAAGCTGACACCATCAGGTATAAACTCGTGAAAGTTGACGCCATCAGGTATAATTAAGGCCCCGTTTGGCATAGCTCTACTTCATCGGTGATGCTGTTTTTTGAGGCTTCAGCTCCATAGATAGTTTTATCGGTGGAGCTAGAGTCATTTTGTTAAACCATTTGACAAAACAACTCTTTGCTTAAAATGTGCTCTCATAGAATGTCACGTAGGATGAGGTGAAGCCGGAAGAAGTCACTATTTTTGGCTCCTTCACGCCCTAAAACTCTGTGAGAGCATATTTTTAGGAGCTTCATTGATAGAGCTATTTTATTTTACCCTATTTAGCACAAAATGGCTACTAAAGCCGCTGGAGAAGCCGTACCGGCGCTAAATTCACGAGCATATCCTGAGGACCATACAGTATATATTTTGTGTAATGTAAACCAAAGTTCCTCCTGGCCTGAAAACCTGAAACCGCAATTGGTCGACACGTAGTACTCGTGAGCTTGACACCTGAGTTGACCTATCCGCATCCGCAGCATCATCATCTCCGGCCGCTTCTGGGCTCTGGCCCATTGCCGATTTGGCTGCCGGGCTTTTGCATCTCCTCCCGCACCGGCGCACCGCAACAAACCTAGACCAGCGAACAGGCGAATCGTCAAAGATTGAACGCACAAAAGAGTGGAGTGGAGTGGAGGCCCCCCCGCGCCATGAGCCGCCACCATCGCGGACCACTCGTCTCCGATCGGCAGAACGAAAGAGATCGCCGCCATTCCACAGGGGCCACTCGTCTTCGGTCCCCAAGAGCCTCCGCCGCGGCCGCGCCGGCGAAATCTTTTGCTCGTCACGACGGGAACCTCGCGTACACGCACGCCTATAGCCCTGTAGCCAGCGCCGGCCGCGTAGTGATCCGAAACGAGGGGCGGGGAGGCGGCCATCGTGGCGCCGGCGCGCGCGAAGCGGGGCACCGGAAGGAGATGAGCTCGAGGACGTGGCGACGCCTGTGCCCGTGGCCCCGCCACCGGTCCCCTCTCGTTTCGTTCCACCATCACCCGAAATCTACGAGGCCCACCACGCCTTGGCCCACCTAGCCCGGTCTGTCCGTCTCCGTAAATAGCGTAACACGGTCCAGCAAGCCGAAGCGAAGCGTGGGCGTGGCTCCACCTTGCCCTTTTACATTATCGCCCTTTTACAATCGCACACGCACTACCGATGGCCGACGAGGATTTAGATATTTCTGCGACGACTGGGTAGCGGACACGTAGCCAAAAGCGAAGCGTTTAACGGAGGGAGGCGAGCTAGATATTTTCGCCACTGCTTTGCTGGGGCGCCTGGCCCCACGATCCGAACCGCTCTCTCAGGCTCAGCTGGCCCCACGATCCGAACCGCTCTCAGCACGGGACGTCGGCACGGGCGGCCGAGATCGCACGGCCGGCTCGCCCGAGCGCGCCCAGCCGTCGCTTTGCCTTTTATTTTACTCCGCGGCCGCGGCGCCGTGCGGCTGGCTCTGCTTCCTCCCCGTCTCTCCTCTGTTCGCCTTCGCCCCGCGCCGAGAGAGCTCCCAACCCCACTCACTACTGCGGAAAGCGGAAAAAGCGAGGAAAAATATCCATCCTGCTCCAGCGAAGCACCGCAGGCCGCCCCGCAGCAGAGAAGAGCGGACGCCATCGCCCGCCACCGCCGCCGCCGCCCCTCAATAGATTAGGCGCGGATAATGGTGCGGGCCGGACCGCGACGGGCGGAGGAGGGCGCCGCGGCCCACGGCGGACCCAGCCGCCGCCGCCGCCGCTGATAGCAGTACACCTGCTAACCAGCCATCTGCAGGCACGCGCGGTGGTAGCCCGCGAGGCGAGGGGCCCCGGGTTGACTGGGCGGTACTGGCGGCGGCGGGGATGGAGGAGGAGGCGTCTGCAGATTCGCCGACCGCGTCGTCGTCCTGCGCCTGTGTCTCTGGTTCCAGCCGGTGCTGAATCCGAGACGTTTCGGTTCGTGTCCCTAGTCCCCTTGGCGGAGGCGCGTGGTTGGTGTGCTTGGGGGTTTGGGTATGGTAGGCGGCGGCGAGGGGGATCGAGTGGGCGGCGGCGGCGGAGGCGGAGGCGGTTTGGGGGTTGGGGGAGGCCAGCAGTTCGTGGACCGGAGCAAGGTGAGGATTCTTCTCTGCGACGGTGATGCCACCAGCTCCAGGGAGGTGCTGCGGCTCCTCTGCAACTGCTCGTACCATGGTTAGTCTTAGTCAACCTTTGCAACCCCCACGTAGTACTTGGTTTCTCTAATCTAATCGTCGGGATTTCCCGAATTAGGATTGCGTTTCCTTCTCTCTGTGGGCTTAATCATTGCTAGTACTGTATTAGCAATACTTTGCTTGTGATGATAGGAATCTGTTGCGCGTCATGTGTGCTTACAGCTTTACTGCTGTGCCGTTGTGGTGGTGAACTTTCTTTTTCAGTAACTTGCGCCAAGTCTCCGCGGCAGGTGATCAATATTCTCAACTATGAGGGTGGCGAGATCGACATCATCCTGGCTGAGGTTGATCTGCCGGTCTCCAAGTGCTTCAAGATGCTCAAGTACATTGCCAGGAACAAGGACCTGCGCCACATCCCAATCATCAGTAGGCTGTCTTCCTATCCTGTGTCTTGTGTGCCGATTACTGTGATGTGCTTGCTTTGACCATCCTCCCTGTTTGCTGGAACTGTGCAGTGATGTCCAACAGAGATGAGGTGTCTGTTGTTGTCAAGTGCTTGCGGCTTGGTGCGGCTGAGTACCTGGTGAAGCCGCTGCGCACGAATGAGCTGCTGAACCTTTGGACCCATGTGTGGCGGCGGAGACGGATGGTAAAGGGCACTATGCTGATTCACCTTAGCCTCTGCGTTAGAAGCATGCTCTAAGCTGAGATGCTTGTAGGCATTGCTGTACCTGCATGAATTATTCTTTAAATTGAGTACTGGTGTTGGCAGCTTGGTTTGCCCGAGAAAAACTTCTTCCATGACAACTTCGAGTTGGTGCTCTCAGAACCTAGTGATGCCAACACCAATAGCACCACCCTCCTCTCAGACGAGACAGACGATAGGCCTAAAGAAAACATGAATCAAGAAACGGGCACCTCAAATCAACTTGAATACGAGGTAATGAACCCTGCATTCATTTGGAAGTTTGTTTTTTTTTGACACAACCATTTGGAAGTTTGTTGCGGTCCAGATATTCTTTTTGCTGTTTTAGTATAGTTCCATTTCTGTTCTTTGATGTTGCCACTAAGATCTGCCCTTTTGGCTCTATATATGTTGTGTGTTGATGCCATGCTAACAATATACTTCTTTAAATGCCCTTCCATTTCTTGGTGTGTTTCAGTCCAATCCTTCTGTTGCTGAGCCTGACCAGAGAGACAAGATGGAGGGTGTACCAGGTTCTGTCGTAGATGCCAGTCAAGCATGTAAGATGTTTCAATGGGACCTTTATTCTGCCTGCAATTACTGGTCTTCCTTTTTTATTGTTAATCACTTCTATTTCTCCATCTGTTTTCTGATTAATTATTTTATTGCCAGCCTCTCCGGGAAGAATGTTTTCACGCCCTATAAAAACTAACCTGAGGATTGCTGAGTCGTCTGCATTTCTAGCATATGTTAAGACAAGCACACCAACCACCAGCTCACTTGATAGCGAATTACAAAGAGGTGGCAGTCAGTTAGATTCTTTGGATAACCAGGGTAATTGCTCTAGTGCAACAGATAGAAGTGACACCGTTACTGATGTAAATATTCGGAATAAAGAAGCTTTTGAGATGCCTGTGCAGTACCCTATGGTGTGCTTTTCTTCCTCTAACACACATATGGAGCGAAGCAATGAAGGCCATAATGATACTTCAGGAACTCCACCTGTATACCATTTCCCATTTTATTATCCAGGGATGGTAGAGCACAACATGGCAGTTTCATCAGTGCAAAATTTTCAAGCAAACATAAACAATGCTCAAGCACATACACCACCAACGATGCTTCCCCAGTACAATGTTTATCCCCAATGCCATGGTTTACCTATGATATCATCATTTCAGTTTAATCCTGCGGGCATGAATATGCACTCAAGTCATTTACCGACACAAAATGTGTGGTCATCGGCATCAAGCACACCAATGCCTGAGGAAACATGCAATCGCTCTGAAAGGAGGGCTGCAGCACTTGCCAAATTCAGGCAGAAAAGGAAAGAGCGCTGCTTTGACAAGAAGGTGAGGTATGTGAACCGGAAGAAACTTGCTGAAACAAGGCCTAGGGTGCGAGGTCAATTTGTTAGACAGGCAAGCAATACAGATATCACCAGCACTGGAGATGATATCTCTGAAGACGAAGATGACGATCCATCGTCCAGGGAGGTAGATATCGTTTCCTCTCCAGAGTAGTGGAGAGGTCCTCTATGTTAAAAAAAATAGAGTGCAGATGATTACTGCTCACTTTGTTACAACTCAGTAGACCTAGGCAATACATTCTTCTACTGGCAACAAGGCAGCACACCCTTTTTTGCTCACACACAGTATAACCTTTTTGTCCCCCAAAACATGTGGCTGTTACTTTGATTACTTTAATGGAGAAATCATCTTTTGATTAAGTGTAATTGTAGTTTTGCTAGTTATTGATGCACAGACCAGTCTAATCATTATGGTCTTATTGCCGGATAAACTTCGCTTTTTTTTTTGAGGTAAACGGAAGTTGATTCTACAATTTGGTTTACTATTCCACGTGTGTTTTAGATGAGATCACAATGATATAGATTCTACTACCGACACTCCTCGCACAATTTGATCTGAGACAGACGATCCATTTCTGGGTCTGAGATGAAGGATCCATTTCTGGAGGAAGGGGAAACCAAGTTGATTAATACTCATCTGTTTATGTAATGTGTTCACTAGTTAGTTTATATGTATCACACAAAAATTCAGCTGAGTTCAGTTCGGGCAAATTAGCCAATGTTAAGAGCTTTGCCTTTTAATTAGGATATGAAAGAGTTCTTTTTACGATAAAACACAAGATACAATTCAGGCCGTGACGGTACACAAGTTTGGGCGGAGAACACAGCCACGGCTGGAACCTAGACAGAACAAGCAACCTTGGAGAGGCACGGGCTACATGGATAACCTGAACGTTCTTCTACATTGCTCAATGTCTTTCTTCACCTGCAACGCTACTTGTGCCGATTGTGATTCATTACTTTCGAAGACCCTACGGTTGCAATCCTTCCAAATATTCTAAAAAAATATAAATCACTGTGTAATTGAATTTGCATTGAACTTGTTTAGCTACCTCTTTACTCCTCTTCCCACCACGCACTAAGCAAGTTTCCAATGTTGATTGTGGTGAAGACGTTGAAGAGCAACATGTCAACCGGGTTACAGACCTTGCTCCATGCCCATGGCTTGGAGTCATCAAACCTGGCTCCTTGCCTATCGCTTGGAGTCACAATCGGCAAGTCATGTATGCACAATGCTCTTCTAAAATTGTCAATGTCACGCACCTGTAATTTGTGCATTTTTTTTTACATACCATTAGTCTTGTGCAAAATTGGTAAACAAGATTGATCGTTTAGCTATGAGATGCGAGTTTTCTCTTTTCACATCGTTTTATTCATGCTCCAGTTTGTTTCAGAAATCAGAAGTTGAATTTAAAAGTTTGGCATATGTAGTACAAAACTTCCTGAGATTTCATCTTTTACAACATCGGCCAAAAACCAGTTTTCATCAACCTCTGCACACGTGAATTGGCCAACTGGGAACCGTTCAAAGGCTCTTATGTTACTCACCAGTGGGCTTGCTGGTAGAGATGAAAGCAGGCGGAAACCTTACCCATTTCCGTTGCCATATTTTACCACAGGAAATAAGAACATGATAAATGAGCAATAACTGAGTATATCAACAGTCAAGACCAAAAGAGGACAGCAAGATAGCGTATTGGTCCACGCACCAAGTACATATTAAGGACACAACATGTCAATCACATAGCATTACATATAGAGCTTGAATGTGCTGGAGAGATGCCATAGTAGTGCCTAGCAATGTTTGATTTTTGTTCTCAGAATAACTTTCTACATTCCAACCAACAAACCGTGACACAAACTGAACATGCATGGTTGGACAGTTGGAGCTTCAGTACTTTGGTGCTGGCTGCTGAGTTGGCAAAAGTGCAAATCTCTTCTTCAATAGGTACCGCTGGCGAGAGTACTTGTCATCTGGTGAGAAGCGAGCTGCACCACAAAGAAATATTTCAGTAAACGATGATGCGAGGGCCATGGGCACCCAAGTTATTAAACAATCAAAACCACAAATGCAACCATAAAAAAGAACGAATTCCACATGTTTCAGTTCTGCAGGTTACATCTTTGTTTGGTCCTACACATCCACAATACAAGTGTTCACCTCAGGTAAACTAAGATAGGTTCTATCTCTCTTTACACCTATTCCAACGATACAACAGAATGAAGCTTTTAACCTGACAGACAGTGTTCATGGTAAAGCCATTCATGATTGACCAGAACTCTAGATTATGCGAACCCATAGTGAGTTCATATTGATCATATAAAGCACAGGGAATTGTCACAGGAAAAGAAAGAATGATCTGTAGCTTTGATAGGTACCGGTACTCTTACCGTGTGTTTGGTTGGGGGTTGGGTGGGTTGGGTTGGATCCAACCCAGATTTTGGGGACGGAGCCAACCCAAAAGAGTGTTTGGTTGCACTTCGATTTTGGGGACAGACCCAACCCGTTTCAGTGTTTGGTTGAAGGATTGGGGATGAAGCGGCTCCGTTCAGTGTTTGGTTGAAGAAATTCAGTGTTTGGTTGAACATCAACCCGGCTGGAGCGGCTCCGTCCGCCAGATTTTGACGGACGAGTCCAACCCGCATCTGAGAGAAATATTCCACTCTGGAGCCAACCCAACCCTCCCATCCTCCAACCAAACAGCCACGGGAACGGGTTCGCTCCGACCCGGCTCGCCCTACTCTCCAACCAAACACACGGTTACTCCATTCTTAAAAGTTGCGCAAGCAATTTTTTATTTGTTTGCTCAAAATATCCAGAAATTAAACTCAGAAAAAATTTAAGATACAACATACTATTGGATGAACAACAGAAATCGGTGAGGGATCCAAGTCTACAAACATGCAAATTGCTGACAACCATGACTCTGCATCCTTATACTGGACGAATGAAAACTATCCAACTATTATATCATCACAGGCAAGTTATAACAGCAGAAACAAATGTAACTCCAGTGAACAAAGGCGGTGTACCTGGGTGAGCAGACTGTGTCGGCACCCCAAGAGGCGACTCCTTCTGAAAAGCAAGAACAAATATACCCAAATTAGCAGTGTCTAAAAAGTAACACCCAAAATCATCATCCATTCAGAGAAACTTAAGCGCAAGCTCATACACAAACCTTGGTGGTGTAGACCTTGTCCCCCTTCTCGTTGATGTAGTACTGGAGATACATCTTGAATCAGTGTGCAGGGATGATACCTGATAAATTCAACGACAATAAAGAGAAATTACTCCCAATAACAATAACAATAATAATCGCAGCAAACAAAACCAGGACAGCCAGTGGAGGGGGTACTTAAAGTTTTTTTATCCAGTCTGGTACTAGTGTTAAGATGCAATGACATACAAAAAAAAACAGAACAAACACAATGCTTAGTGCTTACACAAGGATGCAAAACAAAGATTAATCATGTCACTAGACATGGTCATGAACAGCGAGAGGTCTGAGAAAGAAAGATGCATAAACAACCAAACCAGATCAGAACAGGCACCTTTGCACCAAAGCTTTGTGTTTTCTTATATAAATCCTAGATCCTACCTACAAAGAAATTTCTTTAATATCCCCACATTGCTACTCTCATATTGTTTGGTCCATGAACACCCTATCTTAGCATAGAAACTTCCATCAATTTTCCAATCATTAACAGGGCCTCTAAAATCTCACCGACACAATCATCCCCTTGCTTAAACAAGGACTCCAGTTGTGAACCTTACTTGCTTTCAACATACGCAGAGGCAAAATAATAATCAACAACGGGGCCACCGCGAGCGCCAGAGCCGCGCAGAGGTCAGCTGCAGCCGGCCGTACAACGCCGGCAAGAGACCAGCCAATACCAAAGCAACAGCAAAAAAAAACTCCATCCACCGATCCATGGAACAGAGGCGCAAACCCCATCGAACCCCACATCACAAGCCCACGCCTACGACGTCGCCGCCTCACAACGCACAATCGCCCGTATCAACTGTACCAGGGACAAAGGATAATCGAGAGACTTATTACCAGAGCTTGGAAGACGGTTCAGGAGTTTAGCTTCAGCACGATTCTGGCGGCTAGGGTTTACGGAGGAGACCGGGAGATGGTATAAGAGGCCACGGATGAAATCCCCTACCGTCGTCGCGACTTGCGAGCATTGGCTGCAGTCTGCACTCCCTCAGGGCCCGTTCGTTTCTGGGCTGAAACGGCCTGGAACTATTTCGGGCCTGGAACATTCTATATTTTGTACTGGGCTAAAAATGTTTCGGGCCGTTCCAGGCCAGGAATACCTAACCGAACAGGCCCTCAAGCCCACGAGGTTCGTTGAATTTGGTACTGTGGGCTTAAGCAGGAGCGCCTGGGAGGCCCGGTGGGTTAAAGTGGGCCGCACCTGCCCCCTATGCGTCCGCAGTAGCCGCGCACGCCACTGTGCTTCCTCGAGGCTCATCTCAGCTTGGCCCACCTGACTCACACATTTCACTCACATCATAACACACGTACTCCATGTTTGTACACATAAAAAAAAAGAGAGAGATTAAAAGACTCTCAGAGCAACTCCAATAGTTTGCTAAAAGTACTTGGCATTCTAGGATTTTTGCCAAAACCACAAAAAATAGTCTCCAACAAGTTGGCAAAACTACTTGGCAATTTTATGAGCTTGGCAAAATTCCCCCTTCACTTGGCAAATATGCCAAGTCCTCCATCGCTTGGCATTACGTGTATCCCAATTTGCCAACTACTTTTGCCAATTTGTTGGAGGCTCAATTTTGTGATTTTGGCAAAAATTCTAGGATGTCAAGTTCTTTTGCCAAGCCCAAATAACAAACTGTTGGAGAATGCCTCTTTTTTTACTTGGCATTTGGTTTTGAGACTTGGCAAAACTATAGATTTGCCAAATGAGTTTTAGCATTGCTCGGTATACGAGAAACACGTACTATATCATCGAACGCGCATTCCTGGTAGGTTGCATTCTATGGGACTACAGGCCCTTCCGTGAAAAACAAATTGAATCTACTTTTATGAATCAAACATTTGAGATCTACGTAGATCCACCATAAAGTAAATCTATAGAATGTGTAAATTAAATTTTATGAAGTTAGTAAAATTTATCCACCACTACTACTAGTTGCACAAAAATAGCCTTTTTTTTTTCTTTCTCCCGACTACACCGCTTCCTCATGTCAGCAGGCTAGCGCCGCATCATGCCTTGCTGCCTGGACAGCCAACCGCCACCCTCTCCATCCGACCACTTCTCGCCCAAACTTTGCGTCCTGTTGTAGCTCGGAACTGCCACAAGCTCAGGCTACCACCGTCGCTGAGGGCTAGCCCCTATGGCCGTGGCCGCCAGCCATGGGGAAGAAAAATAAACCTTTGCTTTTTCCTATTTTTTTTATTGTGCCCCATGAATATGTTTTTTACAATTACATATAGGCCTTGTTTAGTTCACTCTGAAAACCAAAAAGTTTTCAAGATTCCCCATCACATCAAATTTTTTGGCACATACATGAAACATTAAATATAGACAAAAACAAAAACTAATTACACAGTTTAGCTGTAAATCACGAAACGAATCTTTTGATCCTAGTTAGTCTATAATTAGATAATATTTGTCACAAACAAACGAAAGTACTACAGTACCGAAAAGTTTTTACTTTTCGGAACTAAACAAGGCCATAGTCTAGATCCGCACTGGAGCTCTACCAAACACATCGGTGAAGCTCCGGTGCGAATCTGCCGAAGCTCTTCTAAACAAGCCCTAAGTCGTTTGGTATGGTTCTATCCTAAAATTTAACGGCAACTTCGCCAAAAGTTAAATGAGTTGTATCAATCAAACATCTTTAAAAGAATAAACTACTTAATTGGTGCACTCAAGAGAAGCATAGCCGTTTTTCTATGCAAATGCTAGAGATACAAATCTATGACTCTTTTCTTCAACTTGGGCTCCTCTAGAGGAGCACCTTGGAGAAAATCGTACCAAATAGGCACTAAATCACACGTGACAATGTAAGCTGGTTTATTTAGCGGCTTTATAGGACACATAAAAATTCTTAATTATTGTTGACACCGTTTTTGAGCACGTGTCTAGGATGGCAGGATAAGGTGGCATTATGATGTTTACAAAGTGAGTTGCCGATGAGGATGGTTGCCGATGAGAGAGAAGTTGAACGTGACTAAGTCTACAGGCAGTAATATTGTGCCGATGGCTAGATAAGAAAGTCTGCCGATGACTATGGCAAAGGGTCTGCCGATGATGCAAAGAGGGAGTCCGGAAGCTGCCGGTCGTTATGTGGAGGAGTTTCGGTTTGTCACGAGGGATAGTTTTGTTATTTCCTTAATTATTTACATCGTTTTGTATACGGATTCCGTGTAATTTGGAATTCGAATTCCAATCGTGTCTGGTTGTAGCTCTTTGAGCAGGGTATAAATATAGACCCTAGGGCCTTGTAATCAAGATATCAAGAAATCAATCAAACACATGTTTTTACTCATATTCCAGCATCTACTTTTCGACGACTTCGTCATACTTTTTTCCTTTTATTACGAGTTCTTAGGAATTCGTCGACTTAAGCTCGGCGTGTTCTCGAGTTCCGCGTGAGTACCTCTTAGCCGTGACATCCGGGCGCATCGCTGTTGTCAGGACTAAAGTATTCGAGTTATCACCTTTGCCGATAGCAAGGTCAAATCGGCTGGCACGCCTTAACGTTTGAATCGGGTATTAGCCCTTTGTGTTTGCAGATCAGTTTTGCATCAACACATCTTTTGGCACGCCCGGTGGGACAGATTCAAGATCAAGATCAACATGTCGATCTCTGACCTCGATCAAGACAACGTCATCCCCGTGACGGAAGCCAACCTCAAGGATGAGCAAAAGCAAGCTATTGCCCAAGCCATGGAAGAGTTCAAGCAGCAATGCCTGAAGTCTTTCAGCATAAACAGGAGCGGCGAAGTGGTCCAGAAAGATGCACTGCCGGCACCACGGCAGGTCACCTTCGACGCCAATCCTGGCAAGCTTCAAGATATGGTTGACAATGCCATCAATCGAGCGTTGATTAACCAAGCTGGTGTACTGTCTAATACGGTTTTCAACGCCGTGGCAAGAACTTTCAAGGAAGGACAAATCCCGCCAGATTATGTGGGGCCCTCTCATCATCAGCCAACGGCACCAGAGGTCACGGCTCCATCGGCTGCCTTGACGAATGCAAGTGCGCAGTCTGCCGTCCCTCCAAGTACATTGGGGACTACTGACGCACTATCTATGCCGATGGCAACCAACCCACAAATTTCAGTTGGGCAGCATAAACTGACAACAGATATGTTGGCATCGGCAATGTCAGGGTTAAATCTTCCTCCCAACTGGTGGGGTTATGGTATGCCTCCAGAGTTGACGCCGGGAACATCACAAATAACTGACATGAGGGGCAAAACTCCTATGACATCGGCACCTCCCAATGCGCCGGTGAACCAGAGTCCTCGGTATACCACAACTACTACCGCACGGCCTTACACTGGGAATCCTCAAGATTCAATGTTCCAGATGCCCAACGCATCGGCAGAATCAATGCTGATGCAACAGAGGTCTATGGCCCAGTCGGGGTATGTCAATTCAACGACGGTACCCAATTACCAATCATCGGCAGCACCTATGCCGATGAACGCTAATAATGGATGGCTTGGACAGCAAGCCTTTCCACAATCGCCCCAGCAGGGTTATCAGACTACGGGGTTCCAGCAAGGGCAGGTTTATCCCGGGTTCCAAGGTCAGGGAATTCCCAACCAGCCAATAAATTTTGGACAGCAACTCGGAGGACAGCCAATCGGTGGACAGCGGTTTGGTAGTCCGCAGATTGGAGGACAGGTGACCAATACAATGTTCCATACAGGTCACGTCCCGAACAGACACGTGGAGGTTCGCCACCAAATGCCAGATCCGCAGCCGCCTCATCGGCAAGATGCCGATGCGTATTGGGCCGATAAGATTGCCGAAGTAATGAGGGAACAATTTGGGATAAAACCCAAAGTCAACACTTATTCTTATCGGACACCGTATCCTCCAGCGTATGATTTGATCCCGCTTCCACATCGGTACAAAGTATCGGATTTTACAAAGTTTTCCGGACAGGACGACACGTCAACCATGGAGCATGTCAACAGGTTCATTATTCAATGTGGAGAGGCTGGTAACAGGGACGAATTGAGGGTTCGTCTATTTTCATCATCATTGTCTGGATCGGCCTTTACTTGGTTCATATCATTACCTCCCAATTCAGTAATTACTTGGGTCGATCTAGAGAAGCAATTCCACAGATACTTCTTCTCGGGGGTTCATGAGAAGAAGATCACCGACTTGGTCAAGTTGAGGCAACGTAATGATGAGTCGGTTGAGGGATTTGTGCAGAGGATACGAGAGGTCAAGAATAAATGCTATAGCTTGGTTCTGGATGATCGGCAGCTAGCCGATTTGGCTTTCCAGGGTTTGTTGCCACATATCAGGGATAAGTATGCCTCTCAGGAGTTCGAAAGTTTAAGTCACTTGGTGCAGAGGATATCTGATCAAGACATCAAGCCTTTCGAGCCTAAGAGGGCATGGAATAAGAAAGTCTCATTTGTTGATGAAGCAACAAGCTCAGATTCCGATGAAGAACCAGTAATCGGTTTGGCAGAGTGGGTAAAAAACAAGAAGCCGATGTCTTGTCCTTTTGGGCAGAAGGAACCAGAGAAGTTTGCCTTTGACACCGCTAAGGCCGATAGAATATTTGACTTTCTACTTCAGGAAGGTCAAATCAAACTGTCACCTAACCACGTGATCCCGTCGGCAGAAGAGTTGAAGAGGATGAGATATTGCAAGTGGCATAATGCGACTTCACATGACACCAACGAGTGCAAAGTATTCAGACAGCAGCTGCAATCGGCTATAGAGTCAGAGAGAATCAAGTTTGACAGTTCTAAAGCCCAGAAGCCGATGAAGATAGACCAACATCCTTTCCCGACAAACATGTTGGACGCTAAGGGGAAGGCTAAGGTCTTAACGTCGGAAACAGCTGAGAAGAGTGCATCGGTAGATCCTCAGCATCAAGTTACTACTGCCGATGCAAGAAATAAGGGCTTGGTCCAGGAAGGAACTAGCTCGGGAAGGCCTCCTCGGTCTGGTATCGTCATAACTCATAGAAGGCCACGAGGAAATTGGCAACAACGGGAAGATCGGTATCGGCGCCAGCAGGAAGATTATCGACGGGAAGAAGAAAGACGCCGACAGGAGTGGAATCGGCACAGGGATCATTGGAATTGTCCATTCTTCATCCATTGTTGGGAGGAAAATATCAAGCTTCCTACTGTCAGAGACTGCCCTGAGTGCAACGGTTATGATCGGTACGGTAGAACCGATCGGCGTTATCATGATGATGAACGGCGATTTAATGGGCCAATCAGAGGAAGGGCGTCAGTTCATGATCGGCTGGGGGGCAGGCTTAGCGTTCACGATCGGCTCAGTAACCGTGTCCGGTATTTTCCCCGGAACCAAGAGGAGCTCGAAGGAATGGCTGATGCGCGGGTTCCCGATGAATTCATATTTTGCAGGGATGCTAACACGCATCGCATGGAGTCAAGAGAGAACCAACGCCCGACGGCGAGGCAAAGGCCACTTCCTCCATGGTGCCCTCAAGGATTAACCAAGACTCAGAAAAGGAGGTTGCAACGTGAAAGGCAGGAAGAGCTAAATAAAGGAGAGAACTCTGGAAGTCGGCAGCCGTCAGACACTAAGAGGGAAGGTCCATCGGCTGGCGTCAACATGGTCTTCATGTTGCCGATGGAGTTTCTTGCACCAGCTAGTGACGATGAGTTGGAATTTTCTGATCAGATAGCTCAGTTGGCTCTGGATCCGATGACGGCTATCTTTGAGAAACCTGCCGATGACGAGAGGCAGCATCTTAAGGCTTTGTTCCTCAAAGGAAGGGTTGATGGGCAGCCAATGACTAAGATCCTAGTTGATGGTGGAGCTGCTATTAATATTATGCCGTATGCAGTATATCGGAAGCTTGGGAAAGGGGATCAAGATTTGACCAAGACCGATATGATGCTCAAAGACTTTGAGGGAAACGTGTCTCCAGTCAAGGGGGCGATATGTGCAGAGTTGACCATCGGCAGCAAAACCTTGCCGACAACTTTTTTCGTGATCAGCGGAAAAGGTGCCTACAATTTATTATTGGGGAGAGATTGGATTCATGCCAATTGTTGTGTCCCATCTACAATGCATCAGTGCTTGGTTCAGTGGGTAGGTGACAAGATTGAGATCGTCCCAGGGGATTCTTCTTATGTTATCGCATCGGCAGAAGCGGATACTTATGAAAGGACTAGGTGCATTTCAAGAGAAGTTTGGGAGAAAGATTTTCTCAAAGTTGCCGATTATGAGATTCAACCGATCCAAGCAGTCGGTTCTGACGACGGTTTTTAATGGATAGATTCGCCGATGATGGAAAATTAGGCCAGGGGTTCACATCGGCCGATGATTTGGTAGAAGTAGATATAGGTAGTGGTGATAAGCCTAGACCTACTTTTATTAGTGCTAAATTAGATCCTGAGTGTAAGCGACAACTGATTAGTTTGTTAAAGGAATATAAAGACTGCTTTGCTTGGGATTATACAGAGATGCCTGGTTTAGACCGATCAATTGTCGAACATCGGTTACCCATCAAGTCCGGATTTCGGCCACATCAGCAACCAGCCCGCCGATGTAATCCTAACATTCTACCTGATATTAAGGCCGAAATCACTAAACTTATTGAAGCTAAGTTTATTCGGCAGTGTCGGTATGCCGAATGGATTTCCAATGTTGTTCCGGTTTACAAGAAGAACGGGAAGCTTCGGGTGTGCATTGATTTCAGGAATCTCAATAAAGCTACGCCGATGGATGGATACCCAATGCCTGTCGCCGATCTACTGGTTGATGCTGCGGCTGGCCATCGGGTTATCAGCTTCATGGATGGTAATGCGGGTTACAATCAAATATTCATGGCAGAGGAAGATATTCCAAAAACCGCATTCAGGTGTCCTGGTCATGTTGGACTATTTGAATGGATAGTCATGACTTTTGGGTTAAAGAATGCTGGTGCTACTTATCAAAGGGCCATGAATTTTATATTTCATGAGTTCATCGGCAAGTTCGTAGAAATTTATATCGATGATGTAGTGGTTAAGTCTGGAGATTTCTCAAAGCATCTTGCCGATTTACGAAAAGTGTTGGAATGCACAAGGAAGCATGGATTAAAGATGAATCCCAACAAATGTGCATTTGGCGTATCGGCAGGGCAGTTTCTTGGTTTCATGGTACATCAGAGGGGTATTGAAATTAGTGAAAGATCTATTGATGCCATCAATAAAATAGTGGCCCCTACCAATAAAACTGAGCTCCAATCCTTGATCGGCAAGGTGAATTTTATCAGAAGATTTATATCGAATTTATCTGGGAGAATTCGTGCTTTCAGTCCTCTTCTTAAATTGAAAGCCGATCAGGAGTTTGTTTGGGGAGAAGAACAACAGTTGGCTCTGGATGAAATCAAAAAGTATCTAGTAAATCCTCCCGTTTTAGTTCCACCTCAACAAGGGAAACCCTTCAAATTATATTTATCTACCGATGGATCGGTTATCGGTTCAGCTTTAGTTCAAGAATTTGAAGGGAAAGAGAGAGTAATTTATTATTTGAGTAGGAGGTTGATTGATGCTGAAACCAGGTATTCGGCCATTGAGAAACTGTGCTTATGCTTATATTTTTCATGTATCAAGCTGAGACATTACCTGTTGTCGGCTGAATGTGCTGTTGTTTGCAAAGATGATGTGGTCCGATACATGCTATCTATGCCGATTATGAGTGGTAGGATCGGTAAATGGATTTTAGCGCTGTCGGAGTTCGATTTGCGTTACGAATCGGCTAAGGCAGTCAAAGGGCAGATCATGGCCGATTTTGTGACTCAGCATTGCGGTCTAGTGGAAACCTTGGAAATTGCACCCTGGACGCTCTTCTTTGATGGATCTACCTGTGACCGGGGGGCAGGAATCGGCATTGTATTGGTCTCTCCCAAGGGGAGGAAGTATGAGTTTTCCTTGCCGATTGTTGCTACATCAACAAATAATCAGGCTGAGTATCAAGCTCTGATCAAGGGATTGGAGTTGTTAAGAGAAGTTCGTGCTGATGCTGTTGAAATATTCGGGGATTCCATGTTGGTTATAAATCAATTGGCCGGAAGCTATGAATGCCGAAGTGAAGTTCTCATAACCTATTTCGAGAGAAGTACGCAACTGTTAAAGGAATTCAAGAACTTCCGATTGGAGCATGTTCCCCGATTGCATAATGAAGACGCTAATCGGTTAGCCCAGCATGCCTCAGGATATCAGCCAATGATTAATGCGACATCGGCAGTCAGTGCCGGTGATTGGAGGAAAGAAATTATCGACTATCTAGAAGATCCATCCAAAAAAGTTGAAAGACGGGTTCGATTTCAAGCGACCAAGTATGTGCTCCTTGAAAATGAATTGTATTATCGAACTATCGACGGAATTCTTCTCCGATGCTTGGGTGATGATGAAGCCAGAAGTTTGATGGGGGAAATCCATGAAGGAGTGTGTGGAGCGCATCAGTCAGCTTTTAAGATGAAGTGGATGATTCGAAGGAATGGATATTTTTGGCCAACCATACTTGAATATTGTTTTAAATATTTCAAGGGATGTCAAGGTTGTCAAAAGTTCGGTAATATCCAGAGAGCACCCGCATCGGCTATGAATCCTATAATAAAACCTTGGCCGTTCCGGGGGTGGGCCATCGATCTGATCGGCCAAATTTATCCACCATCTAGCAAAGGGCATAAGTTCATTCTAGTTGCCACTGACTACTTCACTAAGTGGGTCGAAGCTATTCCTTTGAAGAAAGTCACATCGGCCAATATGATTGATTTTGTGAAGGAGCATATTATTTACCGATTTGGGATTCCCCAAACGATTACTACCGATCAGGGCACCATGTTCACGTCGGGGGAGTTCGATGAATTCGCAATCGGTATGGGAATTAAAGTGTTGAATTCTTCTCCTTACTATGCTCAAGCCAACGGGCAGGCCGAAGCATCTAACAAAGGAATTATCAAGCTTATTAAACGAAAGATTGAAGAAAATCCTAGGCGATGGCATACATTGTTAAATGAAGCACTGTGGTCTTATCGGATGGCTTGTCATGGATCAACCAAGGTGTCACCCTATCAATTGGTGTATGGACATGATGCAGTGTTGCCTTGGGAGATTAAAGCTGGATCTAGGCGATTATCTTTTCAAGATCAATTGGCTGCCGATGATTATGCCACTTTGATGACCGATGAGTTAGATGATTTAGCAGGGCATCGGTTAAAGGCTTTAATGAGTATAGAAGAAAATAAGAAGAGAGTTGCTAGATGGTATGATAAAAAAGTAAAGGCTAAGGAGTTTGCCGATGGGGATTTGGTATGGAAGTTGATTTTGCCAGTTGGGACTAAAAGTTCGAAGTTTGGGAAGTGGTCTCCTAATTGGGAAGGTCCTTATCGGATAAGACACTCAGCTCCTGGTAATGCCTATATTCTAGAAACTCTCGAAGGAGTTGAATTTCCCAGAGCATTAAATGGCAAATATTTAAAGAGGTACTACCCCAGCATATGGGTCGACGCATAGAAGTTTAAGTGCCGATAACACTCCTATCGGCTGGATTTAAATGTTCAGGGGCAGACTTAATGTTTCAAAAGATGCCGATAACAGTCTTATCGGCTAGACTAAAAGCTAAAAGCGGAAAAACAAAGGTGTGTCGCCGATGAAAGCTTCAGATGTTCAGCAGCGCTTGGATTGCTGATATGGCGCGCAGCCGAATCTGATTGGCTGTCTCTATCTCTTTGATATCATCATCGGCAGAACCTTCGATCGGCTTCAGCTTCCTCTTCAGCTGTAGCGCTTTGCAACCATGGACGTTTCGTTCTTGTTCAAGGTGCTTGATGGTCTCCGGCAGTTGACTCTCTTCTTGCTGGGCTTGGGACAGAGCGTCCTCTACTTGCTTGAGTTCGGCCAGTAGAGCTTCTCTTTTTGCCGATAGATCAGACACTTTCTGCTTCAGTGCATCACCTGAGGACTTTAAGGTGCCGATGTTCTTATGTTTCTCATCGGCTAGGAGCTTTTCTTTCATCGTCTCCTTAGAAAGCTGGATTTGAGCGGCTCTATCGGCAAGGCGTCGAGTGGCTCTCTGGTACTGTAGCTGGCGGCTTTCTAGGTGTGCAGCATGGAAGAGTGTTTCTTCAGCATCGGCAGGAATTTGGCCTCTAAGGGTCTTGAACAGGGCTTTGGTTGGGTCAGAATCGTTGACCAGTTGAGTTGTGTCTTGATGAAGTATGGCCGATAGCTCTTCCAGCTTAGCTCTGGTTTCTGCCGATACAGTTCCAACTGCCCGAGAGGAGCTTGCTTCCTCGCCTTCTTCTTCGAAGATATCAATGGCGAAGGAGAATAAGCTGTTGGGAGAATCTTGTTCCTGAAAATGAAGATGAAATAAGTCAGTTTTATGGTCAAAACTTCGGCAGACGGTACTGGTGGAAAATTGGATGACTTACTTGCTTCAAGGCGATTTCTTGCCTTTGACTCAAAGATGCCGATGGAGCTACAGGTTGATCGGCAAATGTTGCCGATGGAACGATATCGCCTGAAAGAAGACAGGAAGGATTATGAGACTAAATGAGAATAAGTTTATCGGCGGAAGCATTGTTGAGATATGTTACCCGGAGGAGAGAGAACAGCTGCCTGAGTCGGGGAAACCGCCGATGATATAACTGGACCTGCCGGGCTAGTTGTTTGTTCACCTACGTCAGCTGATGCATCTGCCACTTGAGGTTCTTCCTGCTGGGGTTCTTCCATCTGTGGTGCTTCCTGTATTGGTTGAGGAGATGGTGCTTGCTGTGCCTGGACTTCTGGAGGAGAAGGGGAAGATTCCACCGGGATTGGGGACACCGGAGGAGGAGGAGGAGTTGCCACTTTCTGGCGCTTTGTTCCAGCCTTAGCACCTTGGATGCCCTTCCTCTTTGGCTGGCTAGACTGGGGGCATCGGCACCTTGGCGTTTGGCTTTTGCCGATGCACCAGTTTGCTGCAACAACAAAAAGGAGTTTATGAGCACAGATAACCGATATAAAGATAGTCAGCATAAATGAAAAAGGTTTTAACAGATTGCCTTGAAAGCTTGCGCCAGAGTGGAAGCAGTTACCATTGGTGATGTCTGAGTTTTCCTGGTGGTAACTTTCTTGAGGCGCGCACCCCGGTGCACGATGGAAGCCAGAGTGGGAGCATTATGGCCGATTGAGGAGATCGGGCCTGATGGGAATAAGTCGATCGGCTTGCCACTCCTGCTAACCGATGGGGGGGTGTTGTCAATCTGCAAAAGGAATACAGGGGTAAGTTACCGATGGGAATAGTATTGGAAAATGAGACATCGGTTTAAAATACTTACAGTGTCATCAGGGACTTCGTATTCGGGGTCGATCATGCCGCGGTATGAGAGGGCCGATCTGCAGAATAGATTCTCTTTCCATTCTGCCCACCATAGCTTGTATGCCTGAGTGATAAAGGCAGCTGGAATCCGTTCTGACAGATCTACATCTGTATCGGCATTTGGTGGTAGCTGGGCTACTCGAGTCCACTCGAGGAGGTTGGCGATGGGTTCTCTGGGCTTTATTACATCGGCATAAGGAAGTGCAATCGGCAATTGGCCGAAAGCTAGCTGGCGAGCTAATGCCGATGGATTATAAAATTCATAGGTTTGGGGGGAGGTTTTCGTGCTACCGAAGAAATTCACTGGTATGGCTCTGGGAGTCACGATTGCCATCATCACCTCATTGTCCCTGTCGAGAGCTTCATCAAATGGATTGAAGGTCAGAGAGAGCATGCTGTCTGGGTCGTCATAAGCCAGCCATGGTCGTTCATCTCTGGCCAGACCCTCATACAGAGTCTCGAAGAATCGGCCGATCTGATCCGGATTGTTCCCTGAACCGGGTAAGACTATAACGGCTTCACCAAAGTTCAAGGGGGCACGCGTTGCCGATTCCTCTTCACCTAACACATGATTCTCGGTTATATCTCTTGGGAAGTGCTGTGAGAACAAGTTGAAATCAAGGCGCTTATGCAGGTGCAGATTGAGCCACATATTAATAAACCACCAGGGGCCTCCCAAGTTGCCGATGGATTGGCCAAGCAGGAGTTTCTGGGCTACCTGATGAAGAAGGTGGTAAACAGCGCCGAGCAAATATCGGCCGAGAGGAAATTGGCCGCCGCTAGCCAGTCTTTCTGCTGCCGATAAATAGACAGAAGTCGGTCCTGCCGATCGACCACAGAATACAAACTTGTCCAGCCACATGTTCAGAAAGGTGGTTTGCTCCTTTGTGGTGACAGGCCCTCTCCCGCGGTACTTCTGGATGTACCCTGACCAACCGCCGATAGCGCGAGTCTCCACTTTGGCACTGGGGGCGGTATCAAAAAAGTGGGTGCTATCGGCAGAAGATATATCTAGCCCAGTAAGCATGGCTACATCGGCAAGGGTAGGAGAAGCAGGGCCATGGCCAAAAACAAAAGCATTGAGAGTGTCTGACCAAAAGTAGGATGCAGCTATCAGCAATGACTCGTTCCTGTGCATATCGGCAATGGATAGCCTAATGCATTGAGCTAGCTTCCTCTCACCCCATTGAACTTCATAAGAATTGCTGACCCTCAAGAACCAATCTTTCCACCCTACAGTAAGGCTGGGCCAAGAACGAAAGGTGTCTTTCCACAGATCTAAAGAAAAGTTTTCAGCTCTAAAGGGAATCCTGTTGGTTTCTGCATTGATAAGGTCGGTTGGATCTGGATCCCCTAGAGGGCCGAGGCACTGAAGGTGCGGTTGATCGGTAGGGATGACAATTTTGTTGGACAACTCCTAGTGTTTTGGGGAATAAAAATACAAAGAAAAAGGAAAAGGAAAATATTCGGTAAGATGAATCGCAGATGAACAGGAATGCGAGAAAAAGGTACAGCAGATGAGATGGAAGTCTGACCTCAGGGACGACGAAGCCAATGGCCATCTTGTCGTGAAGAGGACGTTGGAGGGCACCGGAGTTGATGAAGAAGAATGTTTGTCGGAGGTCTTGAGGGTTGTAGATGGCGCCGCCGTTGGAAAAGCAGAGTTGGATAGTAGAATGGTGTAATGGGGGAGGAGTACCCAAGAAGGAACTATTTATAGGACAAGATGGGCAAGGGAAAATCCGTCTTATCTCTTTGCCGCATCCGAGAAGCCCGAGGGTACTCAGGTGGATATGGTAACTGTTCGCACGGTAATCTAGGGATTGTGCAGGTGATTTGACAGGAAGCGGTCATTATCTAAAGATATTTTACTGTGCGCGATCTCCTGGTCGGTCCATCGGCGATATTCTATAACGGTCATCTTGCCGATGGGCGGATAGACGGGGGGTAACCGTTTTTTGCGAATATCCTGGTCAGAGCATCGGCAGATCTTTATAACGGAATTGTTGCCGATGTACGACCAAGAGAGATGCCCGTTTAGGAAGTTGGGGATTTCGAGGAATCTGCGGAGGATTAGGATCAGAGTTGTCCAGATTGAGGTTGTCGGTTACCAGATTAGGAGCATTAATTGCGGAGAAGGCATCATTACTGCAGAGAATTTCGGAGCATTAATAGTTTTATACTCCGAAACTGGGGGGCATGTGTTGACACCGTTTTTGGGCACGTGTCCAGGATGGCAGGATAGGGTGGCAGTACAATGCGGGTTGCTGATGAGGATGGTTGCCGATGAGGGAGAGGTTGAATGTGACTAAGTCCACAGGCAGTAATATGGTGCCGATGGCTGGGTAAAAAGGTCTGCCGATGACTATGGCAAGGGGATTGCCGATGACGCGAAGGAGGAGTCCGGAAGCTGCCAGTTGTCATCTGGAGGAGTTTCGGTTTGTCACGAAGGATAGTTTTATTATTTCCTTAGTTATTTGCATCGTTTTGTATACGGATTCCGTGTAATTTGGAATTCGAATTCTAATCGTGTCTGGTCGTAGCTCTTTGAGCAGGGTATAAATATAAACCCTAGGACCTTGTAATCAAGATATCAAGAAATCAATCAAACACACGTTTTTACTCATATTCCAGCATCTACTTTTCGACGACTTCGTCATACTTTTTTCCTTTTATTACGAGTTCTTAGGAATTCGTCGACTTAAGCTCGGCGTGTTCTCGAGTTCCGCATGAGTACCTCTTAGCCGTGACATCCGGGCGCATCGCTGTTGTCAGGACTAAAGTATTCGAGTTATCACCTTTGCCGATAGCAAGGTCAAATCGGCTGGCACGCCTTAACGTTTGAATCGGGTATTAGCCCTTTGTGTTTGCAGATCAGTTTTGCATCAACACATCGATTGAAGATGAATCCCAACAAGTGTGCATTTGGCGTATCGGCAGGGCAGTTTCTTGGTTTCATGGTACATCAAAGGGGTATTGAAATTAGTCGAAGATCCATTGATGCCATCAATAAAATAGTGGCCCCTACCAACAAGACCGAACTCCGGTCCTTGATCGGCAAGGTAAATTTTATCAGGAGATTTATATCTAATCTGTCTGGTAAGATTCGTGCTTTCAGCCCTCTTCTTAAATTGAAAGCCGATCAAGAGTTTGTTTGGGGAGAAGAACAGCAGTTGGCTTTGGATGAGATCAAGAAGTATCTGGTAAATCCTCCAGTTCTAGTTCCACCTCAACAAGGAAAGCCCTTCAGATTGTATTTGTCTACCGATGGATCGGTTATCGGTTCAGCTTTAGTCCAAGAATTTGAAGGGAAAGAAAGGGTAATTTATTACTTGAGTAGGAGGTTGATTGATGCTGAAAACAGGTATTCGGCCATTGAGAAACTATGCCTGTGCTTATATTTTTCATGTATCAAGCTGAGACATTACCTGTTATCGGCCGAATGCACTGTTGTTTGCAAAGATGACGTGGTCCGGTACATGCTATCTATGCCGATTATGAGTGGTAGGATCGATAAATGGATTTTAGCGCTGTCGGAGTTCGATTTGCGTTACGAATCGGCTAAGGCAGTCAAAGGGCAGATTATGGCCGATTTTGTGACTCAGCATTGCGGTGTAGTGGAAACCTTGGAAGTTGTACCCTGGACGCTCTTCTTTGATGGATCTACCTGTGACCGGGGGGCAGGAATCGACATTGTATTAATTTCCCCTAAGGGGAGGAAGTATGAGTTTTTCTTGCCGATTGTTGCCACATCGACAAATAATCAGGCTGAGTATCAGGCTCTGATCAAGGGATTGGAGTTGTTAAGAGAAGTTCGTGCTGATGCTGTTGAAATCTTCGGGGATTCTATGTTGGTTATAAATCAATTGGCTGGGAGCTATGAATGCCGAAGTGAAGTTCTCATAACTTATTTCGAGAGAAGTATGCAACTGTTAAAGGAATTCAAGGATTTCCGATTAGAGCATGTTCCCCGATTGCATAATGAAGACGCCAATCGGTTAGCTCAGCATGCATCGGGATATCAGCCAATGATTAATGCAATATCGGCAATCGGTGCCGATGATTGGAGGAAAGAAATTATTGATTATCTAAAAGATCCGTCCAAAAAGGTTGAAAGACGGGTTCGGTTTCAAGCAACCAAGTATGTGCTTCTTGAAGATGAATTGTATTATCGAACTATCGACGGAATTCTTCTCCAATGCTTGGGTGATGATGAAGCTAGAAGTTTGATGGGGGAAATCCATGAAGGAGTGTGTGGAGCGCATCAGTCAGCTTTTAAGATGAAGTGGATGATTCGAAGGAATGGATATTTTTGGCCAACCATACTTGAGGATTGTTTTAAATATTTCAAGGGATGTCAAGGTTGTCAAAAGTTTGGTAATATCCAGAGAGCACCCGCATCGGCTATGAATCCTATAATAAAGCCTTGGCCGTTTCGGGGATGGGCCATCGATCTGATCGGCCAGATTTATCCACCATCTAGCAAAGGGCATAAGTTCATTCTAGTTGCCACTGATTATTTCACTAAGTGGGTTGAAGCTATTCCTTTGAAGAAAGTCACATCGGCCAATATGATTGATTTTGTGAAGGAGCATATTATTTACCGATTTGGGATTCCCCAAACGATTACTACCGATCAGGGCACCATGTTCACATCGGGGGAGTTCGATGAATTCGCAATCAGTATGGGAATTAAAGTGTTGAATTCTTCTCCTTATTATGCTCAAGCCAATGGGCAGGCCGAAGCGTCTAACAAAGGAATTATCAAGCTTATTAAACGAAAGATTGAAGAAAATCCTAAGCGGTGGCATACATTATTAAATGAAGCATTGTGGTCTTATCGGATGGCTTGTCATGGATCAACCAAAGTATCATCCTATCAATTGGTGTATGGACATGATGCGGTGTTGCCTTGGGAAATTAAGGCTGGATCTAGGCGATTATCTTTTCAAGATCAATTAACTGCCGATGGTTATGCCACTTTGATGACCGATGAATTGGATGATCTAGCAGGGCATCGGTTAAAAGCTTTAATGAGTATAGAAGAAAATAAGAAGAGAGTTGCTAGATGGTATGATAAGAAAGTGAAGGTTAAAGAGTTTGCCGATGGGGATTTGGTATGGAAATTAATTTTACCAATTGGGACTAAAAGTTCGAAGTTTGGAAAGTGGTCTCCTAATTGGGAAGGTCCTTATCGGATAAGTCGATCGGCTCCTGGTAATGCCTACATTTTAGAAACCCTCGAAGGAGTTGAATTTCCCAGAGCATTAAACGGAAAATATTTAAAGAAGTACTACCCCAGTATATGGGTCGATGCATAGAAGTTTAGGTGCCGATAACACTCCTATCGGCTGGATCCAAATGTTTGTGGACAAGACTTGGTGTTTCAAAAGTTTAGGTGCCGATAACAGTCCTATTGGCTAGACTAAAAGTTGAGGAAGCAGGAAAGCACAGATATAATGCCGATGGAAACTCTATGTGTTGAGCAGCGTCTGGATTGCCGATATAGCGCGTAGCCGAATTTGGTTGTCTGCTTCTATCTCCTTGATGTCATCATCAGCAGAACCTTCTATCGGCTTCAGCTTCTTCTTCAGTTGAAGTGCCTTGCGACCATGAGCGTTTCGCTCGCGCTCAAGAAGCCTGATAGTCTCTGGCAGTTGGCTCTCTTCCTGTTGGGCTTGGGACAGGGCGTTCTCTACTTCCTTGAGCTCCGCCAACAGGGACTCTCTTCTTGCCGATAGATCGGATATCTTCTGCTTCAGTGCGTCTCCAGAAGATCTCAGGATACCGATGTTCTTGTGCTTCTCATCGGTCAAAAGCTTCTCTTTCCTCATTTCATCGGAGAGTTGAGTCTGAGCGGCTCTATCGGCAAGACGCCGAGAAGCTCTTTGGTACTGCAGCTGGCGGCTCTCCAGATGAGCGGCTTGGAACAGGATTTCTTCAACATCGGCTGGGATTTGGCCTCTGAGAGTTCTGAACAGGGTCTTGGTAGGGTCGGAATCATCAACCAATTGCGTTGTGTCCTGGTGAAGGAGAGCTGACAATTCTTCCAACCTGACCCTGATCTCTGCCGATGTAATGCCGACTGTCTGAGAAGAGCTTGCTTCTTCACCTTCTTCTTCAGAGAGATCGATGGCGAAGGAGAACAGGCTATCGGGAGAATCTTGTTCCTGGGAGGGAAAGCAAAGTTAGCTCATATTCAGAGAATCGACAGATAATGCTAACGGTAAACGGTGACTTACTTGCTTCAAGGCGATCTCTTGTCTTTGACCAAGAAGTGCTGATGGAGCTGCAAGCTGATCGGCCAAAGTTGCCGATGGAACTACAGGTTGATCGGCTGAGATTGCCGATGGAACGATATCAACTGAAAGAAGACAAGAGGAGTTATGAGACTAAATGAGAATAAGTTCATCGGTAGCGGTATTGTTAAAGTATGTTACCTGGAGGAGGAACAATGGTTGTCTGAATCGGGAGAACCGCCGATGGTATAATTGGACCCACCGGGCCAGTTGTTTGTTCACCCACATCAGCTGATGTACCTTCTGTTTGAGGTCCTTCCTGCTGGGGTTCTTCTATCTGTGGTGCTTCCTGCATAGGTTGGGGAGACGGTGCTTGCTGTGGCTGGGCTTCTGGAGAAGAAGGAGAAGACTCCACCGGAATTGGAGACACCGGAGGAGGAGGAGGAGTTGCTACCTTCTGGCGCTTTGTTCCAGTCTTAGCACCTGTGGTGCCCTTTCTCTTTGGCTGGCTGGACTGGGGGGCATCGGCACCTTGGCGTGTGACCTTTGCCGATGCACTGGTTTGCTGCAATAACGAATAAGGGTT
The DNA here is from genome assembly GCF_000003195.3 of Sorghum bicolor. NCBI lineage: Eukaryota > Viridiplantae > Streptophyta > Magnoliopsida > Poales > Poaceae > Sorghum > Sorghum bicolor. The sequence continues at coordinate 56,650,759 of NC_012873.2, forward strand.
TATAAGTATAAATAAAGCCGATATAAAGATAGTCAGCGCAAAAGGAAAAGATTTGACAAATTGCCTTGAAAGCCCGCGCCAGAGTGGGAGCAGCTACCGTTGGTGATGTCTGGGTTCTCCTGGTGGTGACTTTCCTGAGGCGCACACCCCGATGCACGATGGAAGCTAGAGTGGGAGCATTGTAGCCGATTGAGGAAATCGGGCCTGATGGAGACAAGTCAATCGGCTTGCCACTCCTGAAGGGATGTTGTCAACCTGCAAAAGGAACATAAGGGTAAGCTACCGATGGAAGTGATATTGAGAAAATAGAACATCGGTATAAGATGCTTACAGTGTCATCGGGAGCTTCGTATTCGGAGTCGATCATGCCGCGGTATGAAAGGACCGATCTGAAGAATAGATGCTCTTTCCATTCTGCCCACCATAACTTGTATGCCTGAGTGATAAAAGCAGCCGGAACCCATTCTGACAGACCTACATCTGTATCGGCGTTTGGTGGTAGTTGGGCTACTCGAGTCCACTCAAGAAGGTTGTTGATAGTTTCTCTGGGTTTTATCACATCGGCATAAGGAAGTGGAATCGGCAACTGGCCGAAAGCTAACTGGCGAGCTAATGCCGATGGATTGTAAAATTCATAAGTCTGAGGGGAGGTTTTTGTGCTACCAAAGAAATTCACTGGAATGATTCTGGGAGTCACAATTGCCATCATCGCCTCATTGTCCCTGTCGAGAGCTTCATCACATGGATTGAAGGTCAGAGGGAGCATGCTATCTGGGTCATCATAAGCCAACCATGGTCGTTCGTCTCTGGCCAAACCCTCATACAGAGTCTGGAAGAATCGGCCGATCTGATCTGGATTACCCCCTGAACCAGGCAGAACTATGACAGCTTCGCCAAAGTTCAAGGGGGCGCGTGTTGCCGATTCCTCTTCACCCAATACATGGTTTCCAGCTATATCTCTTGGGAAACGCTGTGTGAACAGGTTGAAGTTGAGACGCTTGTGCAGATGCAGATTGAGCCACATGTTGACAAACCACCAGGGGCCTCCCAAGTTGCCAGTGGATTGGCCGAGCAGAAGTTTCTGGGCTACTTGATGGAGAAGGTGGTAAGCAGCGCCAAGCAAGTATCGGCCGAGAGGGAATCGGCCACCGTTAGCCAGTCTTTCTGCTGCCGATAGGTAGATAGAAGTCGGTCCTGCCGATCGACCACAGAATACAAACTTGTCCAGCCACATGTTCAGAAAGGTGGTTTGTTCCTTTATGGTGACAGATCCTTTTCCACGGTACTTCTGAATGTACCCCGACCAACCGCCGATAGCGCGAGTCTCCACTTTGGCACTAGGGGCAGTATCAAAAAAGTGGGTGCTATCGGCAGAAGATATATCTAGACCAGTAAGCATGGCTACATCGGCAAGAGTAGGAGAAGCAGGGCCGTGGCCAAAGGCAAAAGCATTGAGGGTGTCTGACCAAAAGTAGGATGCAGCTATCAGCAGTGACTCGTTCCTATGCATATCGGCAATGGACAATCTAATGCATTGGGCTAGCTTCCTTTCACCCCACTGAACTTCATTAGAGTTGCTGACCCGCAAGAACCAGTCTTTCCACCCTACAGTTGGGCTGGGCCAAGAGCGGAAGGTGTCTTTCCACAGATCTAAGGAAAAATTTTCGGCTCTGAAGGGGATCCTGTTGGTTTCTGCGTTGATAAGGTCAGTTGGATCTGGGTCCCCTAGAGGGCCGAGGCATTGAAGGTGTGGTTGATCGGTGGGGATGACAATTTTGTTGGACAATTCCTAGTGATTTTGGGCGTAAAAAGAAATACAAAGAGGAAAGAAAAGGAAGATATTCAGTAAAATGAATTGCGAGTGAACAGGGATATGAAGAAAAATACAGAAGACGGGGTGGAGATTTGACCTCAGGGACGACGAAGCCGACGGCCATCTTGCTGCGAAGGAAGCGTTTGAAGGCGCCGGAGTTGATGAAGAGGAGTACTTGTCGGAGACCTTGGGAGTTTTTGGTGGCGCCGCCACTGGAAAAGTAAAGTTGGGTAGTAGAATGGTGTGATGGGGAAGGAGTACCCAAGAAGGAACTATTTATAGGACAAAATGGGCAAGGGCAAATCCGACTTATCTCTTTGCCGCATCCGAGAAATCCGAGAGTACTCAGGTGGATATGGTAACTGTTCACACGGTAATCCAGGGATTGTGCAGGTGATTTGACGGGAAGCGGTCATTATCTGAAGATATTTTACTGTGCGAGATCTCCTGGTCGGTCCATCGGCAATATTCTATAACGGTCATATTGCCGATGGGCGGATAGAGGGGAAGTAACCGTTTGTGCGAGTATCCTGGTCAGAACATCGGCAGATCTTTGTAACGGTATTGTTGCCGATGTACGGCTGAGAAAAAATGTCCGTTTAGGAAGTTGGGGATTTCGAGGAATCTGCGGAGGAATAGGATCAGAGTTGTTCAGATTGAGGTTGTCGGTTACCAGATTAGGAGCATTAATTGCGGGAAAAGGCATCATTACTGCAGAGAATTTCGGAGCATTAATAGTTTTATACTCCGAAACTGGAGGGCATGTGTTGACACCGTTTTTGAGCACGTGTCTAGGATGGCAGGATAAGGTGGCAGTATGATGTTTACAAAGTGAGTTGCCGATGAGGATGGTTGCCGATGAGGGAGAAGTTGAACGTGACTAAGTCTACAGGCAGTAATATTGTGCCGATGGCTAGATAAGAAAGTCTGCCGATGACTATGGCAAAGGGTCTGCCGATGATGCAAAGAGGGAGTCCGGAAGCTACCGGTCGTTATGTGGAGGAGTTTCGGTTTGTCACGAGGGATAGTTTTGTTATTTCCTTAATTATTTACATCGTTTTGTATACGGATTCCGTGTAATTTGGAATTCGAATTCCAATCGTGTCTGGTTGTAGCTCTTTGAGCAGGGTATAAATATAGACCCTAGGGCCTTGTAATGAGATATCTATCAATCAATCAAACACACGTTTTTACTCATATTCTAGCATCTACTTTTTCGACGACTTCGTCATACTTTTTCCTTTTTACTACGAGTTCTTAGGAATTCGTCGACTTAAGCTCGGCGTGTTCTCAAGTTCCGCGTGAGTACCTCTTAGCCGTGACATCCGGGCGCATCGCTGTTGTCAGGACTAAAGTATTCGAGTTATCACCTTTGCCGATAGTAAGATCAAATCGGCTGGCACGCCTTAACGTTTGAATCGGGTATTAGCCCTTTGTGTTTGCAGATCAGTTTTGCATCAACAATTATTTATGTGCGAAAACACATATTGAACATGCTTTAGAATATTCCTTCACATTCATCACTTAACATTCACCATATCAATCAACATACTCACTATTGCGATTAATATTCATATTCATTCAATATCCAATGATCAAAAGTTCAATAATTATTTAACAGATTATTAGACCAACATTAAGTAAAAACCTACCAGTGCGACGTAGACTAACGAATGAATATATGTTTCGATTGGGATTAGCGGTGCTAAAACTGTTTCACAGCTAAGTCAAATAATATTCTTTAGCGAGACAAAGTGTCGTTAGTGAAAATAGCTGAACTGTTAACAATATCATAGTAGTAGATCCTATGAAAAAGCTATAATGAAAATATAGTTGTGCTATTTTGATCTATTTTAGAACCCTGCTCCCTTGACTCTTCGGTCCCTTGCATTGTTCCGCATCGCCACTATAGTTCCACTACTATTATTGGAGATACACTAACAAATTCTTGAAGATACATATTGGAGAACTCAAAGGCAGCATAACTATGCCCCTAAATACACATGTTGAGGTTGGGGATGTAAAATGGAAGTACATGAGCTAAGTTGCACTTTCAACACACCATGATCTTATATCTCCTTTTTTCTAAAAAAAAGAGAAAAAACTCTCTCATCCCTCTTGGAAAAAAGGTGGTTAAAGACGAGCTAAACAAGTCATGAAGACATGCTGCTCGCTCGAAGTGGGCTTTGGTTGGTGTTGCATCCTTATCCAACGCAACAATCAGAGTGGCCTCTCGCTCTCACCCTCCACACATTGGCCGCAGCAGAAAGCAGTCGAAGACGAAAAGAGAACATCTAATTGTACTATATAAATTTGTAGGGTACACAGTTAGCAGCTGCTAGTAGAAAGCGAGCCCTTGATCCTGCAGCAAAGGGAAGCTGCTGTCGTCCCAGCCGCAGGCGCCGCCATCGACGTCATCCACCACGTCGTCGAGGTTCCACAGGCTGCCCCACCCCCACGTGGCGCCGCCGTCGAGCTGGTGATCCCCGCTGGACCCCTCCTCGCTCGCCGACGCGCTGACGACGGAGGCGCAGCTGCCGCCGCCGGGGAGGAGGCAGGAGGAGGAGGTGCAGGAGGCCATTGGGCAGAACTGGAACAGCAGGTCGTCCATGTCCTGCTGCAGCATCCGCAGGTCCTCCTCGTTCTGCTGCGCCAGTGAAACGGCCGCCGGCGCTGCTGCCTCCCTGTCCCTGCTGGTGTCCTTGTCGTCGTCGTCGTCGTCGTCGTGGTGGTGATCGGGCTGTTTCTCCTTCTGCTGGTGATGATCTTGTCCCTGCAGCAGCAGCTGGCTCTGCATCTCGCGCCGCTGCTTGAGGAACCGCGCCCTGGCGCGCTCGATGTTCTTGGACGGCTTGCCCTTCTTGAAGTGCGTCCGCCAGTAGTTCTTGATCTCGTTGTCCGTCCGACCCGGCAGGCTGCGCGCGATCGTCGACCATCTGTGTATACATGATCAGAGCAGAACGTGATGAGCTAACAATTAACCTTGCAGTCAATTATACAAAGAAATTAAGCTGATGGTGATGACCAGCTACCAGCTGATCGGTGAGAAGGCCAGGATCATTACCTGTTTCCCCACAGGGCGTGGAGCTCGAGTATGACGCTCTCCTCCTGCGGCGTGATCTTGCCTCTCTTCAGGTCGGGCCTCAGGTAGTTCACCCACCGAAGTCGGCAGCTCTTGCCGCTTCGCTTCAGACCTGCATCATGCATGCCCGACCAGGGTAAGAATATATAAGACACTAGACAAAAACGACTTGACGATGCACAATAGAAATCATGAACCTTAATTAATTGACATAGCAAGTTGGCAACCGTGTGCAGGCCATCAGGAATATAAATAGAATCTAAATTCCAATGCAATTGGAGGTTTGACTGCATGAACTAGCTGAATAAGCAAATGCAACTTGCAGCTTCAGGTAGGTTGGCTATGGTGAGTTGGTAATAAAGAAAGTGATCGGAAGGAGGAAAAAAAACTAACGAGAAGAATCAGTAACAGTGTTCATTACCAGTCAGCTTGGCGACAGAGTTCCACCTCCCTTCTCCATGCTGCCTGACGTACTCGACCAGGAGCTTATCTTCCTGCGCCGTCCATGGCCCTTTCCTCCACCCTCCCTCCTCTCTCCCCCAACCAAACTGCCCTTCCATTCCTGTCAAGCTCACTCGTCCCCTCTCCTCTCTGTCGACCTCAAGTCAAGAGAGATCGAGCTCGTTAGTCTTTCAACCTCAATGATGATGTGTGCTAATCAGTCCTTAATCCTCCCGAGTTGTCTCCCCAGCGAGCGAGGTCGTAGTGAGTGAGCTAGCTAAGGTGATCGATGCTGCAACGGAGTGAGCTATTGCCACATATATATCCAGCACGGCCTTCGCTTCACCAGAGAGGCCATGTCGCTGTCAGGGGCATCCCACTGCCACTACCTCGGGAGGGCGCAGGAGTATGCCTGAAATGCCCTCCGGCGAACGGTAATTTTGGTAAGCTTGTATTGTATACGCTTCGTTTTTTTCTCGATGGATATGATGACGGATTACCGACTTACCGTAGCATTTTCCTGCCGAAAGCGCAGCCTCGCCGCCGCCTATAGCTAGCTTAGCACCTGCGTTGCTGTGTGTGTGTGTGTGTTTTTTCGGTGCTGCGTGGAGTAGCCACGACAGGGACAAAGACAACCCGTGTTTCCTAGCTCGTAGCCAACGCCATCTATCTTGATCTGGTGCGGCAGCAACCGGCAAATCCTAGCTAGATCGCCACCGGTTTTTTTGGCTCGCGATTGATGGAGTCATTATGGATCGTATGAAGTGATATCGCTCTGTGAATAGGTCCGTGTGTCAAATAATCATATCATACAGTCGATCCTGGTGGTGTGTCGCTTCAGTTACTGCTGATCTAGATGCTGATGAACAGGGGAACAGAAATAGCAGCAGTACATGTGAACAGTACTTGTCCTATGAGACATCTCACGTAAACTTTACAAGGAATCAGCATAGGTCCGTACAGGAGAGCCTTAACGGAGTTGGGCGAGCAGGCAAAGTCACCCTCACCCGCATGTATGCAACACAACTGCTACATATGGTGGCATGGACCAGACAAATAAGGCCGAGCAAGCAAGCACCTTGCTCTTTGCTTGATAGCTTTGGTCCCATCTCAGGTGCTCATTGTGCTGGACTCTGAACCCCAGCACACAGTTGACCTGCATGCTTAATTAGCTCGTTTCGATATGCACGGCCGGTATCGCTCTCGTAGTTTGGCAGTTGACTTGGGCTCCCAACTTGCGTTATGGCCTACCATATACGCATATACGGAGTACATACCAGTTCGTGCTGGTCAAGGATTCAAAGCTTATGCATGTGTGTGGCTCGAGTCTAGTAGACATGAACCATGTCTGTTTTCACGTGTACGACCTTCTTCAGAATTTGATAGTCCAAATTCGAAATAACGTTCTTCTTGCAGTCATGACTAACTCCGTTTGGTTGGAAGAAATGACGTTTCGGTTTCTTTGGAAAATCGGGAGAAACGTTTCCAAACAGGATAATAGAGCTTAGAATCGGATTGGAACCGTGCCTTTCGTTAGCTCCATCTTCATCTTCCATCTTGGCGCCGGCGGTTGTGCTCGTGCGGGCCCCCTAGGACTCCTCCTAGAGGCGTGGGCGAGGCTACGAGGGAGTCCCCAATGCATGACACGGACGCAGGATGAGAGAGGCAGACGAGGGACCGCCTCCAGGGCGGCGCAGAGCCACAAACGAAGATGAAACCTAAATCCGCTAAGGGCCCATTCGGTTAGGGGTGATTTTGGATTGAAATCGTTCATGATGATGCTAGCTATAGAAATTAAAGAAGGAAGTCCGGTGGAATGCTTTCCAGGCCTTCAAAACTTGGTAACCGAACGTAGCCCAAGTCAGCCAGACAGCTACATTAAGTGATTTAATTTCTATGTGAAACATTCTTTTCAGTGAATCTAGATCCGAAACATTTCTACGAGAATCTAGATCGTTTCCAAACGCCACGCTAATGCGTACCGAGCTGTTGGAGTTCATACCTAAACAAGTTGTCCAAATAAAACCAGAGAAGGTGAATCTTAAAACTGCTCAACCGAAAGTTTCTTCGTCCACTGCAATAAAACCCCCTCCGATCCAGGCTGGTAACTAACGTGGAGGCACCGGCCGGCAAATCCAGGAGCCGATCGTAATTACACTGCTAAATAATGGTAGATAGAGTAGAAAGTTGAAGCTCACCCAGCAGCAGCAGCAGGAGGTACGTACGGTCGATCCCATCGAACAAGATGAGGTAAAATAATCCTAAATCTGCCCTGCGATCGCGAGGTTTAGCCGGAGCCCGGAGCGCCTGCCTAACTCGTTAAACACCTGGCCCGTCCTGGTGGCTTCAAGCCAGAGCGATTATAATTATCCAGTAGCGGCCGGGACGCGGTTCGCGGGAAGAAAAAGCGCGCCTCGTCGCCCTCGCTAATCCGCTCTAGCGCCGCCGTCGCCATCGCCAAAAAGCCCCACCACCACGGCCCGCGCGCCGGCCGGCTATAGCTAGCTCCGGCTCCGATCCGGGCGGTGCACGACCACGCCCTTTTGACCGCGCCACGTCGTCGCCCCGCCGCTCGGCGGTCGCCACGTCTGGTCCTCCACGCGCCCGGCCGCACGCACGTCACCTGGTGGCTGGTCCCCCCGGCCTCCCCTGTACGGCGACTCGGGCTCGCCGTCAACACGGCTGGGAGGCCGATCGGCCTAACCCCACCTCCGCTCCGATCCGCGCGCCGCAACAGCGCAAAACGAGCTCTGACCCGGGGTCAGCTAGCCAGCCAGCGAGTCCGCGCTCCGCTGCTGCGGCCTGCGGGCACGCACACGAGAGCACGACGGCACGAGCTCGACGCGCTAGACCCATCAGTGCGGCGCGCGCTCGCTCGCTCACTCGGTTTGGGCCCGTCCGTGCGTTCGTGCCCACAACCAGACGGGACGAGGGGGGGAAGAAAGCGAGAGCGCGTGTGCGTGTGCGTGTGCGTGTGCGTGTGGGGGAGACCGCGACCGTACGTGAGTGGCCGCTGATGTCACGACGATCTGCTCTTTAACGATCGGAGGAGGGGGCTGAGGATTAGCACGGGAGGAAAAAGAGCACACGATGCAAGGGGCCGGACGACGACGACGGACGAATCGGAGCGGTTCCCTCGGCCCTCGAGGCGCACACGCACGTCTGGGAGCAGCCAGCCGCATGTATATGTGTGTAGGGGGTTTCTGGGGTCGCGGGGGACATGATGCGAGAGGAGAAATTAGCTAAGCTCGCCGGGGCGTGAGAGCGATCCGTGAGTTTGGTGGCGTTTGCGCTAGTTGGACATGATGGGGCTAGTGACATCTGAAAACACCCCAGCTAGCACCATGGGTCGTGTTGCACGTTGGACGTGATGGCGCTCTACAGTACTGCTTCTTGTTGTTCGATCTTGTTCTACGGTAAATAGGTGCTCCAACACTCCCAAGCCCGCCAACCCCGTACGTGCATCCTAATGTGGTTCCTAGGATTGACTAAACTTCAGAAACAGTGGCGGTGCGTGAAGGGAATTCAAGAGGGGGCTACTGATAGTGTTAAACTTTTTTTTTATAATGCGCAAATCAAGCTATCAGCTTTTTTTAGACGTGAATGAGAGAAGAGAGCTTGACTCTTATTCTAGCATCAAGTTAGATACGGAAGCATAAGTACGTGCGGCCCAAACAATAGTATATGTGAGGAGGGGTAAAAAAGAGAAAGTAAGATATAATACCACATACTCCCTCCGTCTCTGAAAGAATCAATTCCTAGAATCCGTGTCAGTCAAACTTTTTAAAGTTTGACTAACTTTATAGAAAAGAGTAACAACATCTATAATATAAAATACACATTATATGAAAATATATTCTATGATGAATCTAATAATACTAATTTGATACTATAAATCTTAGCATTTTTTCTAGAAATTTGGTCAAAGTTTAAAAAGTTTGACTTAGGACAACTCTAGAAATTGACTCTTTCGTGGACGGAGGGAGTAATAATAGACAAATAGACCCATGACAAACAAGAGATAACTATTTTATGACTTGACCTTTATAACTTGACTTACAAGTATTTGGCTCTATTATTGACCTTACTTCAATTGGCGGAGTTATTGATCTCAACTCCCATGACATTTCACTCTCTATACCAAAGTTGTAAAGTAGCTCATAGCCTCAATGACATTGTCCTAGGCTATGTAGCTTCAGTGATCTTGTCTTATAGCAAGTTTAATAAACTCGGCTATAAGCCAAGTTGAGTCATCAAGAGACTAACGTATGAGACAAAATCATACAACAATCTATATTCTCCTCTTGTATCAACAGTGCTTTAGCTATAAAAAACAGCACTCCAACAAAAAAATGCAAGCAAGACATGTATTTTGGGTACGAGTCGAACCGAGATGCTTATTTACATCATCTCTCTCTCCAAGACACAAACCTCTGTCGCCCGTAGTGGTGGTCCCTAGGAGGCGTCGGGATGGAGCAGCCAGCACTTCCAGGCAGGACATCCGCGGGGTGTGGCTAGCTCGGCGAGGTGAGAGCTCACCGTGGGAGCACCTCTGAAGCCGCCGAGTTGCCTCGCCGGATCTGGGACCGCTCCCCCGTCGCCGATTTCGACCACCTAGCATGCGGTGGTCGAGGCAATGATGACGTCAACGAGCTCGCAGTCGGTAGGCAGGGCCATAGAGCTTCGGGTCATCGTTGCCTTTTCTTCCTCGAAACCGCATGGAAGGGCTGCCGGAGTTGAGCGCCGCAGATGCCGAGCCGCCAGGGCTGCACCACTGAGGCGAGGCTGAGCTTGCGCGTCCATCGAGCTCCACGGCGGCGATGAAGCTCTGCGCGGAGATGGAGATGCGCCGCTATGCCCTCGCTTCATCACGGAGGCTTGGCTGCTCGGCAGGTTATTTGGGTCGGCTGTTGGAAACCGAAAGGTTTGGGTGCGTGACCTTTTTTTCCCTACGAGACCCAAACGAACGAATATCTCTCGTATTTGGACGAGTGTTGGAGACAGTCTTAGGTTGTGTAACTTCAATGATCTTGTCCTAGGCTGTGTGAAAGCTAGCACGCATGGCCTTATGACATAGCTGAGTTATGAGGCCCCTACTAGTTGTAGGTTGCAGCTACGAACCAGTACTCCTCTATTAAAAAAAAATCTTAGCCACATTCATATATATATATTCCCCTCCCAGAATAAGGGTTGTTCTTATTTTTTTAGAATCAAATATTTTCAACTTTAACCAAATATATAAAATATTAATATCTAATAAATAATTAGTATCAATATACAGATTAGGCTAGGCATGACCCACTACGACCTAGACATGGCTCCGCTGCTGTTTAGCGAGGACCGAGGAGGCTAATTCGACCTCATCAAATCAAACGAAGAAAGATCATGGTGGTGGACGGGTGGTACTTCAATCGAACGTTTAACGACTACTCTTATATTTCCTCCAAGACCATTTGAAGAAAATACAAAAAACGAAAGATCTGGTAAGGATGACTTATATTAATAAAGAGAGCAGAAGAGGTACAGTACGAAAGAATTACCGATCAAGATGATAAATCTAAGGGATTACTAACAAGTCACGATTATAGAAACAACAAAGGGAAACAAAAAGAAAAATTAAACTACGTAGTACATCTCTATTCGCTCCTCTTCTCTCCGTCTTTCTCTCTAGCTAGTATATCAGTTGCTCTCTCCGATGAGCCATTTCACACACTGGCTAGAGCTTGCCACAGTCACATATGAGGGTGCGTCCCCTTGTACAGATTGAGATACCAGGAGCGTACTCTAGCGGTGGGCCCATGGCGATCAGGGTTGGAGACAAGCATTCTGCAGGGCTTAAGGTCAACAAGGGTAGAAAAAATATTTCCCCCACGTTTTCATAATGGTACTAGACAAAATTTCAAGTTGCATCAACATATATATCATGGTTCTCCGATGGTCCTGAGCAAAGTTTTCCATTAATTAAGTACTGGAATGGACATCATGGTTAGCCTTGTGCTCCATGTTTTAGTCGCAAACTTACTGAAGTACGATAGACAAGTAACTAAAAAAGTCGTTTTCAACACAGTTGGGACGACCCAAAGAACTTATCACAACTTCGAAACGTGGCAATTGAAACTATGGAAAGAAGGTAATTAAAGAAGCAAGTGGCCCACATGTATAACCAAACATTGATCGTGAACGTGCACGTGCGTTGCCCTTTTGTAATGACATGAAAAAGGAAATTAAAGTAAGTTTTTCTCAAGGAGGATAGGAAGGAAACGAAATTAGCTGTCAGCAGTAATTAACTTGTGTGCTGTGTGGTTGTGTCACACGTGTGAGTTGTGACACTGTTGATGCAATAGCTAAAAAGACTTTGGGGGTAGACTCCAGACCACAAGTCACGCACATTTGCCCGTAGCATATATAGACACTATAGGGTGCAAGCATGTTTGACAAAATGAAACAGAGCGAAAAGGGACATGCGATGCAATCCACCAGTTGACGCCTCAGGACCGACAAGCAGAGACTTTCTCATCTCAGATCAGAGAGAAAGAGATAGACCAATAAATTAAAGGTTCATCAATAATATCTTCCATGGAAGGCACGGTGATTTCAGAGGAAGAAGCACACATGGGAAGACTGCCAATGCACATAGTCGCGGTTAAATACGTGTTGATGCCATGAATCAACGTACTACGATCCGTATATAAAGTTACGTTGGACGGAAATCATCGTACGCGGTTATCGGCAATATATATAAATCCTTTTAGTAGGCTGCCAAACCAGGGTTAGCCTATACAATATTAGTTTGATGATGTTGGTGGCAGTACGCCGTATACGGCCATATAGTCAAATGTGATCTGATCTGGGATCTCCTCACACGGTTTGAACAGTAATTAGAGGGATCAGAGCACATCTAATGTTTCGTTATTGGCCAATCGCTGGGGTACACACATTGCTTTTGTGGAAAACGGTACGTGAAGCAGTGAAGCTTTTTGGACCGCCGCCGGCCGTCGACTTGGAATGGAAGGATAGTACCCCAGTTGTTAATATAACACGTGTGTTGTTGCGCCCGGGGACAGAGGATATTTTTTTTCCCAGCAACGTACGTGGAATCGTTTTGTCCCGGCGACCGGCGCGGCGATGCCCTGCTCCTGCTCCCCCGCGCACCCACCTGCCCTGCCCGGCGGTACGGTCCCCCCCGCCACACGGCCGTACGACGGCGCCGGAGGCCGGAGGAGCATATCTTCTATCTATGTATCCATGGTCCATCCCACCACGCCGCTGCCGTCGCTTGTACTCGAGAGCCTCGCTCGCTCACTTGGGATCTCACCGGACGCTCGGTGCGCCGGCCGGACGCTTTTGTATAAACTAGCGCGGCGTTCGTGGTCGTGGCTGCCGTTTCGGCCAAGGGACAGGGGGTAGCGTGGGCGCGGCCGGCCAGCCGGCGACAGGTGTCCGGCACGGGGGATTGTTAAATGGCGAGCTAGGCGCAGAAAAGCCGGCCGGCTGGCCTCCCGGTAGAGATCCGATCCGCACTGGAAAGGGAAGGTGGAATGAGCCGCGCTGTCTATATATATGCGGCATATAATTGCCGTTTGCCGGGGTATTTGATAAATGTATGTGTGTTGCTACTCCAGCAAGCATTCGTGCAGAGTTGCTATCTACTAGGAGTACTAGGCTACAAGCATCTAATCTTACTTATCACTGAGAAAGCGTTTACGAATGATTTATTTGTCGTCCGTGCTGTGCAACTGCGAGCGAAGCTCCACCTCCACGCAGGAAACGGCGAAAAGGACGACGACACAGGCTCGCATCTCTGCGACCTCCAAATCCCAACACCAGATACACGCACCGTTATTTATGAAACTGTATCAGTGAATCATTACATAATCGGCGGACAAGACGTTTTCAAGGAATCTGGAGCTGAGGAGTAGTAGAGCTCCGAGGGTAGACATTCTGGTTGCTGAAGAGACACAAAAATTCTCGTCAACAGAGCTCATATCAATTTGGAAAAATGGTCTATATACACATCTCCGAGAGCCTTCTCGATGAACGAATCTTGATACCTATAGCAAACTGTTAGCAGCCTAATCAGACATATCAGCAACCTATATACAACTAACCAATATTCCGATCAACTCCCGTTGGAATGCAGTGGGAAACAGCACAAACAAAGGGATTCCAGCTACGAGTGTATGAAAGCATAACAAAGAAGGGAATTTCCGTAGAGTAGTCTCCATCCAAGAATCCTTAGAGATCTTGTTTTGCTTAAAATTAGAAGCTAGAATCCGGAAGCAGACACAGATCGTGTGCCCCGTCATGGGTACAGAGAAGATTTTGTTAACAAAGAATAACAATGATAATGCTCTAGGTGCCAATTAATGATAGCGACTTAGAAAGGGACCCTGCAAACAACTTCGTGTTAAATATTGTGTAGGGTCACCAGGAGCATCTACCTATGGTTATATACACAATTATTATCAAGAAAAAAAAGAAAATATATGGGTATATATATTCCCGATCTAGGTTGAACGTAACGGCAAATAAACTTTGGGCCGACGAACACAGAAGTGGCATGAAACCTTTGCTTCGCTAAATTGGTTGCCCTAGGAAACGTAATTTGGGCCCACGAAACACACATAACTAATTAGGCCCATCGTGGAAAAGCTAGCGTCATAGGTTAGCCGGCTACAGTAGCCCGAGTTAGAGCAACTCCAAGAGCTTGACTAAAATTGCTAGCCAAATTCCATTGTTTAGCCATTTTGTAAAATAGAAAACTTCTTAAAAAAGAAGAGATCCACAACAGCCTTGTTATTTTACAAAATCAACTAGCTAGTGTCATTGGTTGGCTATATATAGCCACCAAAAATCAAGGGATAGCCAACTTTCTATTTTACAAAAACAGATAGCACAACTGTTGGAGTCTACTTTTTTGCTTTACAAATTCTAAAATAGCCTTCACAACAAAAATAGCCAATCTGTTGGAGTTGCTCTATTAGTGCAGAGCTTTTATTTCTTCCCACTGCGGTAAGCATGACTTTTATTTATCCAAACTTAAGTAATTAAATAGAAAACATTCAACAAATTCTACACATCTATAGTCTTCAATTGTCAATCTATGCGCCAACTTAAAAAATCATTTTTTGTTTTTTATTTCTTGTTCAAACATTAATAGAAATGACATTAAATCTCTATTAGAATCTTTTTTTTCTTCCAACAATGTCTGATGTCGCCACTATTTTTTCTACTCTAATCATAGAGACATGTTTGTCGACAGCAAGGTGGTTATAACAACTTTGTCAACTTTAAAATGTATAATATATTTTAGTCTTTCGGATGTGCTTATAAAAGTAAAGTTTGTGTTCGTGTGTTTATAGAAGTGAATGATTGTGTTCGTGTTGTCTAATTCGTAAAAACACTATCTAGAGTCAAAATTGTTCACTGCACTTGTAGCCGTGGCCCCTAGGAGGACCCCATATGCACTAGTTGGATCTCGGATTCTATGCTAAGCATTGTCACACGCTCAAAGTTGTATGACGTGTAGTGGGAACAATGTCCAATAATCCTTATTTAATTTATAAAGTAGCTATAGACAATTGTTATTGATTCAGACATATATCGACATGTATATGTATGTACGATCATATAATATAGATTATTGTATAAATTTAGGAGAAATTATGTTATCCTCTCTTGACAACGAACACATGCCTTGAATATAGTGGTAAATACCCTACGACTCCCTATGAATGGATGAATGCAACAAATTTACTTTTAGGGACATGTGCTTTCATATACATCACCGTTGAATATACATGGAATATGTGTGCAGTAGGAGAGAGAATCTTATGGGGGGCATATGCCCTTAAGCCTATCTCAATTAGAGTACACATAAGAATACCTAAACCTAAAAAGGGTCTTCGATGGTACTATATCATACTCCAATGGAGTACCAATATGGAAGACCTATTCTTGGGTATCAGGAGAGGCATAACCCAAACAAGATTGTCTATTGCGGAACCAAATCCAAAATAGATATCCAATACAATATCTGTAGCCAGTGGCGAAGCTAGAGCAAATAAAAGGGTGGTGCATTTCTCTTATAAAAACATAAACTCTAGCTCTAATCATGGTGAAAAATTGATTTAGTTAATGGTGTTTAATTTTTTGTGGGTGCATGTGCACCCACTACCGTGTATGTGGCTTCGCCACTGCCTGTAGCATCCAACAAAGTACTTATATGGAAGACCCATTTTGGGTGTCAAGAGAGGCATAACCTAAATCTGAGTATCATCTCTCCTAGAGACCCATTTGCAAAAAGAATTATTTTTTGGGGTCTTGTTGTTGAAGAAGACAAAAAATATGTATTGAATCCTTTAAATGTAGCGTTATCCAAAGGACAAATAAGTCTTGTATTTTGGGTCGCGGTTGTTGGAGACAGTCTAAGAGCATGCTCTCTCATGGAAACCTATTTTGCATAAATGGTTGTCTTTTGGTTTCTGTTGTTGAAGATAAAAATGGATATTAAACTCTTTTACCTATAGTGCTACCCAAATGTCGAACGGTCCTACATGTATTTTGGATGTCGTTGTTGAAGATGGTCTGGGCAACCATCAATGCTTTGATATGTTGTCCTCTAAATCTATTGAGTACTTCACCTGATTATATGCTAGGTTGCGAGGACCTTGATGTCCTCCTCTCTGGATCTCGTCGTTATCCCCCTTGATGGTCCTCCCCCTTTGAGGCTTCCTTCCCACAAATGGCTTGGTAGACGGTTGTTGGAGTCTAGATGCACTCATAGGCAATGCAAATCACGGCTGCCGTTTGTTGGCTTCGACCCAATGCCTTGCAGCCTCCTGGTTGTTGGTTGTCGTCTGTCAAATCTCACTCAATGTTTTACAACTGCATGTGCTTTAGAGTTCTTTGGAGGCTATCATTGTCGGTGGCACATAGTGTTTGCATTTGCTTCAGTTAGTAGGTTGAGCTGGTAGTTAAATCATGTTGTTATTGTTGTTGTGTTGTGTTGTTGTTGGTGGTGGTGTCATGTTATCACCCTCCCTTTATAGACCTTTCAAGGGTCACCCATGTACTTTATGTTAAGCACCCTTCATTATCGATTTAGGCCTTGTTTAGATTTAATTTTTTTTTAGATTTTGACATTGTAGCATTTTTGTTCTTATTTGACAAACATTGTCTAATCATGTAGTAACTAGGCTTAAAAGATTCTTTTCACGATTTACATGCAAACCGTGTAATTAGTTATTCTTTTTATCTATATTTAATGATCTATGTATCCGTCCAAATATTCAATGTGATGGGAAATCTTATAAATTTTTGGATTTTTGAGTGCATATAAACAAGGCCTTAAGGCCAGTCTCAATGGAATTTTATGAAGAGTTTCATACACATTAAATAAGGTGTCACATCAGCTTTTTACATGAAACTGGAAGGAGAGATAAGAGAAAAGTTTCATGGCCACGAAATGAACCAGCACAGTTTCCAAGTCATGGGAAATTGTACGACACCAGCATTGAGCCACTTGATGCGTTTTCATCGATCCCGTGCTCCAATTCTTCCTTTGCCACCGGCACGAGCGTAGCTGCGGTCGCGACCTTCGCTGGGCGCGGCTCTACCCGCCGCGGACGCGAGCTCTGCTGGCCTCGATCGCGATAGTAGCCACGGACAGGCTTCACCAGCTGCGCTCGCGAGGGCAGCCGCGGTCACGAGGTCCGTTGGGTACGGCTCCGCTGGCCGTCGGCGCGACGGCACCTGCGGTCGCGAGCTCCCCTAGCCACGGACGCGAGGGAAGCCATGGTCACGACCTCGACCGGGCGCGACTCTGCATCGGCCAGATCAAGCAGAGCAACCTAGGCGCTAGAAGAAGGGAGCTTTTGGCCATGAGCTGGGCCGTCATGGAGGACAAGGCGCGGATCCTCGTCGTCACCTACAAGCAGTCCCACGCCATTTTCTAGTACGAGCGTCATCTTCGTGTACGAGCGTCATCTTCGGGCATGTTCCCCTTCTGTTTCCCACGCTCACCATGTGTTCGACACATTGCTCTGTCCAACATTTTTCCTCAGCTTCGTGGAGGTGTTGTAGGTGAACCTGGCCAAATGGCTCATGAAGGTGCCTGTCGTTCGCGGACCGTGCCTTCTTTGCAAGCACTTGGCGTTCAGCAGGAGCTTGCACGGTAGGATCATGGGCGCTGTCGCGCTCACCAGCAAGTCGCAGACTCACAGTACCAGGAGCCTTGGCGTTCTGCATGTTTTGCTTTGTGTATCTGCTCATTCGAGCAACAGGAATTCATCGGTAGTTGCTCAATGTTAGTAGCCATCTATTGGTGAATGTTGCTCAAGCTTAGTGTTAGTAGCTCTTGACTTCAGCGTAAAGTGAGAAAACAGTCACATATTTTGTATACCATATTATATCACAGTATAATACACGAATTAAATGCTAAAGCTACTCTATAAAATTGTGAGATGAAACTGTGCACGAGAAGCTATGTTTCATTCCTAATGACGTATGTTGGAAATTGGGAGATGAAACTTGACTGGCCTAAAAGAATCTGTGAAGAATATACTCACGATGTTGTTGCTAAAAAAATGTTAACATTCCCATGCACTTGCTCGCGATCCGCGCCTTGTACGTTTGGAGCCTTTCAAGGACACCACACCGCCATGGCGCCCATGGGCGGATACACCGGGTATTCTCTTTTTATGCACTAAGTATATATATATATATATAATATATTAGTATTTCTATATTTATAGCAAATAAAATTTATCTTTCATTTTTTTAATCTATACTTGTATTCATTTTTTTCACACAGGTTCTATATTAGCTCGATTACTGAAATTATTCTATTTTGTTGTTTCTATAAATGAGAACCTAATTATTTATCTTCGGACCACATACATATTGACTCATGTCACTAAATATTAGTACAAATCATATCTTATTTCTAAACTCTTTTCCAAGATAAGGCCTTGTTTACTTCATCTCAAAAACCAAAAACTTTTTGATCTAAACAAGAGAATATGCACATGACAACATGTATAATAAAAGTATTTTTTTCATGTGAGTGAACGAGGCATGAGTGGGAGGCAATTCCATAATACTCATTCCTATATCTCGGACCCTAGCCGACCAAGCATGATGTGGTGGCGACGCTGCTGGTTCCCAGTGTCCTAAGCTCCTAGCAGCGTGAGACATGCAATGCGGGCACGGCTTTTATCTCTATGCTATGCTTACATGGTGACTAGCGAGGGCACATGTCGATCATATGGTTAGAGGCAACAACTGAATAATAACTCACCAGACACTAACAAGAAAATATCCAAGATTTAAATCCTGGCTCCGCCACTGATGGCGCCATGCATTGCACGACTGCAGTGCGGTGCAGTGCGCGCGTGGATCATCGAGGTTGGCAAGGCTACGATGGTGCCATGAAGAGCGTTAACTGTCGTCGCCGCCCCTTGCTCGTTGCCCACGTCATCGGCTCCTCGCTCGCCCTCGCCACACGCACGCTCCCACTCCCCACCAATCCCCAGAGCCCCCGCGCGCGCGCGCGCAGTCAAACTGCAACCGGCGACGCGACGCGACCCAGCAGGTCATACAACCGTGCGAGCCTGCAAGCCCCTCTAAAACGCGGCTGCACCTGCAGTTCCATTCCATTCGACTCGCACCTCCTCTCCACCCCACGCAACACCAAGCGCGCGAGAGCACCAAGCCACACTCCCCGGAACCAGAGGCTCAATCCTTTCTCGTGAGTGCACCGCCGCTGCAACTGTGCAAGCAAGATCTTCCATGGCGGCGGCCGCCGGAAGCTCCCGCGTTTTCCCCGCGCTGATGATCCTCACCGGCGTCTTCGTCTTCCTCCTCCTCGTCGTTGCTCCCGGCGTCGCCGCGGAGGCAGCAGCTCCGCCGCCGCCGGGGCTGGAGTTCCGCGTGGGCGGGCCGCGCGGTTGGCGCGTCCCGGACGCCAACACCAGCTACGACTGGTGGGCCATGAACAACCGCTTCCACGTCGGCGACCACCTCTGTGAGTCGCTAGTAGCCTACTACTAAGAACCATTTCGCCATTCATGAATCATGATGCATTGATGCGATGCAATGTGATAACGACTGCGTATATATGGTTGATATCCGGCCGATCCTCGCAGATTTCAAGTACGCGAACGACTCGGTGCTGGTGGTGGACCGCCTGGCCTTCGACGCCTGCAACGCCAGCGAGCCTCTGGCCGCGTTCGCGGACGGCGCCACCAAATTCCGCCTCGACCGCCCGGGCTTCTTCTGCTTCATCAGCGGCGAGGCGGGGCACTGCCAGGAAGGCCAGAGGCTCATCGTGCGCGTCATGGTGCACCCGGCACTGGCCTCGGCGCCCGCGCCTGGAGCTCCGACGACAGAGCCAGCCGGCCATGCCGGCGGGCGCCCCAGGCCGTCGGAGTGCTCGTGCTCCGACGCCTCCTCCAGTGTTGGCACAGCTATCGCCGCCGCCGCCGGCGTCGCCATCTCGGCGGCAATGGCTACGGTTGTTGTCCTCGTCTTGTTGCTCCAGTGATCAGTTTGCTTGATGATGTGTGCAAACTGACACACTACTTCGTACTCCTTGTTAGATATCCCTTGCCTAGTTTTCAGTTTCCATATTATTCTAGGTTCATGACTCATGAAGTATTGATGCTGGTAATGTCGTGTCAGACAATTTGTTTTACTGAGTATTCAATTCATGTGCTGTATGTAATGTGGTTCGTTGTCTTCTGCTCTTCTTGTAGTTCTGAACGATGCTGAACTGAATTGCTGACCTTATTTTAGTATCAGAGAACTCCATTAATTCCGTACATATGGTTACCAAAATGGCAGACGGTTCATTACAACGTAACACCAGCCATAGTTGAAACCGTCACAATCCGTAGTTCTTTGCATCAGATACAAATTAAGATGGTGAGCTATCTAAAGCACTAAACTACCAGGGCCTGGTTCTTGGTCAACTAGCGGCCAATCTGCCTCGTGCCCCAGCCATCCTCGGCCAATCTGCCTCTGCTCCAGCCATCCACGATTACCAGTACCAGGACCCAGTTCATGACCTGTTATTGTTTTCGAGTCCTGGAAGTGTAGGACGTAGGAACAGCCGCCTACGGCAAATATGCCTTTTCTGGCCCTCCCTAAAACGCGCCATGCTCATCGATGAGCCGCTTGTCCATCCCCATGGCCATTGCCGTTGTTCCCCGAGCGAGCGACAATGGTTCCTGTTCTCGAACGAACAGTCTGAGATATCGATGCATGCACGACGATCGATCTACAGCTAGAGCTAGCGTCGCCATCGCATGATGAGATGCACCTACGATCGATCGCGGGCAAACTCCATGGACACCACCGTCGCCATCGCGGTGGCTGTCGCGACCGCCGCCGCACTCCTCGTGCGGGTTGCCCACGCCGACATCAAGATAACGCACATCGTGTCCGACGCCAGGCCGATCATCTTCTTCGAGGAGTTCGGCTTCGCGAGCGGCGGCAGGGCCGCGGTCTCCATACGCCGCGCGACGTGGCAACTCCGTCCGGGGTCACGCCTCACCAGCGTCGACGTCGACTCCAGCCTCATGGGATTCGTGCTCATCGCCGGCGCCCAGTTCCCATGGATCAACAACCAGACACAGTACTACGCCGCCGATCCGGGAGACGGCGGCGGCGGCTTCTGCCTGCTGACGAGCGACGACTACGCGCTCCCGATGGTCCGGCTCAGCGACGTCCCGCCGGGCGGGGTCACCACCACCGTGACCATCGACTACCCCGACGCGTACGCCGTCGTGTTCAGCAACTGCCAGGGCGGCGTGGAGGTCACCATGGACGTGCGCACCGAGATGTACAATCTGCGCCGCGACGACGACGCCTCCTCCTCCGGCGGCGGGATGATGATCAGGGACTACCTCCCCGTCGGGCTGCAGCCGCTGCCGGGCATCTACGCGGGCGTGGCGGCGGTGTACCTGGCGTTCCTGGCGGCGTGGGTGTGGACGTGCGCCCGGCAGCACGCCACGGCGGAGCGGATCCACGCCGTGATGGGCGCGCTGCTGCTGTTCAAGGCGCTCAAGTCGGCGTGCGCCGCCGAGGACACGTGGTTCATCGAGCGCACCGGCACGTCGCACGGCTGGGACGTCGCCTTCTACGTCTTCGGCTTCTTCAAGGGCGTCCTGCTCTTCACCGTCATCGTCCTCATCGGCACCGGCTGGTCCTTCCTCAAACCCTACCTCCAGGAGCGCGACAAGTGCGTGCTTATGGTCGTGATCCCGCTGCAAGTGATGGAGAACCTGCTGCTGGTGGTGATCGGAGAGACGGGCCCGGCGCGGCGGGGCTGGATCGCGTGGACGCGGGTCTTCCTGCTCGTCGACGTCGTGTGCTGCTGCGCCGTCATCTTCCCCATCCTCTGGTCCATCCGGGGCCTGCGAGAGGCGTCCAGGACCGACGGCAAGGCGGCGCGCAACCTCAAGAAGCTCACGCTCTTCAAGCGCTTCTACTTGGTCGTCGTCGGCTACCTCTACTTCACCCGGATCATCGTGTCGGCGTTCCTCGCGCTGCTCAACTACAGGTACCGGTGGGGAGTCGACGTCGCAGTCGAGGGCGCCAGCTTCGCCTTCTACCTGTTCGTCTTCTACAACTTCAAGCCGGAGGAGAAGAACCCGTACTTGTACGTCGGCGACGAGGAGGAGGAGGAGGAGGAGGCCGCCGGTGAGACGGACGATGGGGCTTTCTGAGCTCTGATTCAATCGTTGGGATGCAGAGCCGTTTCCTAAAGTTTTGTAAGTATGATGTACTCCGTACGTGTTACTTAGCTAGTATTGAATTCGCGTAAGGTCTCAAAGTATAAAAATAGATTAGATACAATTATTTGTTCATTTTTCCCCAAGAGGGAAATAGTGAAATGCTGAACCATCTCCCAACAATTCCACTGTGAAAGCACTCCAAAGCTTCTTGGGTCTCCCCTGTTGTTCCCTCAGAAAAAAAAACTGCTAAAGAAGGGGATCATGTTCATCTGGTTCGCCAGACTGCATTTGATACGCTGAAGAAACTCTGCGGCTCTACCCCGGTTATAGCATTACCAAATTTCAACAAGCCATTCTCCGAAAGTGATTAGATACGGCGACTTGCGGTTGTTTCGCTTGCTTTTTATTATTTTCCTAATGTCTTATGTGGGACCCACAATGGAAACCTAGTTTGTGGGCTTGTGGCATAACACGGGTGATGTTGGATTCTCAAATGTGGGTCCTAATTTTTTCGGCTTCACTCGAAATTGTGGAAGGCCTAATCACACCCTTACAATGAGCCGAAGGCCAGACCGGTGATTGAATCGATCATATGCTTTTGGTTCACTATTTGGTGGTTTGCCACATGGTTCAATCTATTAAACTGGGCTTACAAATTGCCATTGTTGATAAAAGCAAACAAATCATGTGAGATGGTCAATGCAGCTCCAGTGTCCAAACTATAGTAGACCAAAGTTTGATTCCCCTCCACACCCCTCTGTGATTTTGTGACTTGTTGGTTCATATTGGGTTAGTTTATAAACTTGTCGAATTTAGATTTTTTTTTTCTTATTCAACGAGCAGACCCTGTTAATTTTCTTACTATGCACGTTACTCAAAAGTCAAAACAAGAACAACTAAGGGCCTGTTTAAATTGGGAACGAAAATTTTTTGGGTGTCACATCGGATGTGTCGGAAGGATGTCAGGAGGGGTTTTTAGAAACTAATAAAAAAACAAATTACATAGCTCGTCAGAAAACTGCAAGACAAATTTATTAAGCATAATTAATCTGTCATTAGCATATGTGGGTTACTGTAGCACTTAAGGCTAATCATGGAGTAACTAGGCTTAAAAGATTCGTCTCGCGATTCTTAACTAAACTGTGTAATTAGTTTATTTTTTTATCTACATTTAATGTTCCATGCATGTGTCCAAAGATTCGATGGGATGGATGAAAAAAATTTGGGTAGGGAACTAAACAGGGCCTAACAACAACTAAAATTTTTCTTTACAACTTAGTTTTTTTTTGCGGGTAAAGTTGCAATCATTTTTGTGGAAATCTAAGTTGTCTAACCTCATTACTTTTACACTGCGTAGCTAAACCACTCTAAGGTCTTGTTTACTTCCACCCCAAAACTCAAAATTTTTCAAGATTCCCCATCACATCGAATCTTTAGACGCATGCATGGAATATTAAATATAGACGAAAACAAAAAAACTAATTACACAGTTTGGTCGGAATTAACGAGACGAATCTTTTAAGCCTAGTTAATCCATGGTTGGATAATATATACCACAAACAAACGAAAATGTTACAGTGTCGTGAAAATTTTCAGCTCACGAACTAAACACGGCCTAAGCATTAGCAACTTCATTTTTATCTCTCTTTACTTGGACTATTCTCCGATTGCTCAACAGATGGATTCTTTAGAACTTAGTTGATTGTGCATGCATAAGGTACGTATTATTCTTTAGAACTTAATTGATTGTGAATGCAAAAGATGATACTAATGCATACAAGATATCAATCCAGTCTTATCCTAAGTCTAATCTCATGAACTTTAAGCAAGTTTTTAATAAAACCTACTAACATCTACAAATTCAAATAAATGTACTATCATGATATATTTTATGGAAAAAATAATAAAACTAATTTGATGTCAAAGATGTTGATGTATTTTTTTAAAATAATTTGATTAAACTTAGAGCATTAGTGTTTACAATAAAAGTAAAGCAAAGTATAATTTGAAACAGAGGCAATACTTCGTTTTGTGGTGGGGTGCCAACACGGGAGCATGACAAAGGGGGTGCCGTACATGCTTGTGGTGGCTTTGACAGCAGAGGACGAGTGCATCCGCACTTGCAAACAAAGGTCATGTTTAGTTCTCTTGCTAAATTTTAGCTAGCTACACTTTATTCACTTTAGTAGCTAAAGTATCAAATACATTGACTAGAGCATCTCCAACAACTTGGTATTTCAACATGCTATCCTACCAAATTTGCTAAAAGCATAAAAATCCTCCTCCAACAACTTCTTATCTCAACTTGCTAAATTTCCCAAGTTGCTATCCAGAGGTTTCTACTGCCGAGATTTGTCAAGTTGCTATCCCAAGTTGCTATCCCGAGCGCAACTTGTTGGAGACACGTATTCTTTTACCAAGTGAGCGGGTCCCATCTGTCATCCTCTATTTTTACCAAGTGAGAATAGCAACTTATTGGAGACACATCCTTTTTTCTTTTGCTAAACAAATTAGCAACTTGCTATAACTCAAGATTTGACAAGTGAATTTTACCAAATTGTTGGAGATGCTCTAAAAGAAGCTAAAATAGTTTAGTTCTATTAGTCATCTAAGAGTAGCTAAAATAATTTTAACTAGCTAAAATTTAGCAATGGGGAACTAAACGTGGCCAAAGCAGATCATATCTTTGTTAATTCATTGGACATATATAGTTGCACGAGAGATACGAAATTATGCAATAAAGCAGCTAAAACTTAATTAAATATGTAAGTTATATGATTACGCAATATAAAAACACAAATGATGATCAAACACTTGAAGTGCTATTGAAAAGAAAAAGACACTGCCCCGGAGAAATGATATAACAAATAATCCCCCCCTTTTGTCCTAGTCAATTAAAAGTTGTGAACAATTAATCCCCACCCCACCCCCCCCCCCAACACACACACCCCACCCCCGCGTCGTCGTCTCCGGCGCCGGAGAAAAAAGCCATAGCTCACAAGGCCCACATCCTTACAGACACGGCGCGGGATCCCAGGACGCGGCGGCGGGTTGGTCCAGCTTGACCCTGCGTGTCACCACTTGAAGTCCTGAATAATAAAACCAACAGACATAATCAAGTTGAACTTGACACTACTCCCTCCGTCCACGAAAGAGTCAATTTTTAGAGTTGTCCTAAGTCAAACTTTTTAAACTTTGACCAAATTTCTAGAAAAAAATGCTAAGATTTATAGTATCAAATTAGTATTATTAGATTCATCATAGAATATATTTTCATATAATGTGTATTTTATATTATAGATGTTGTTACTCTTTTCTATAAAGTTAGTCAAACTTTAAAAATTTTGACTGACACGGATCTTAGGAATTGATTCTTTCGGGGACGGAGGGAGTATTTGGATACTTTTTTTTTAACTCACTCCCTAAATTCTCAATTGTGGAGCCATCTAAATAAAAATTGCTCATTATATACTCTACTCGTCAACAATTTCTTTATATGTTGTGTGGAATTTTGGACAGACGGTTCCGCTTTCATCTCTTACTAGTATTATAAGATGGTAATATTTAAAGATGTAATTGAAGAGCTGTTGGAGGTTTTTTTCACTAAAGTACAAAAAAATATACAAAGAGGATCTTGAGGTTTTGCTCTTATAAAAAAATTGTTGAATTTGAAAATATGCGAAAACTAATTGCCTCCCATGTGTAGTAGGAAGTAGTTATTCAGCATTCCAAGTACGTGGTATCTATTTTATTTTCGAATGAATCTGCTAGCAAATCGGCATGTTTATGTTCCTATATACGACACCGATCAAATTAAACTTTATATATAATTATTATATATATATGTATGCATGAAAATACAAAATGCCTTCTTAACAAAATCCTTAGCAACAAAATAGTGTCCCCCACCACCCCCCAGCCCTTGGCCACGTCCCGCCATCCGTATCCATCGCTCTCGATGAGCTCGACCTCGAACATGGCCTGCCCGCTCCTCATCTCCTCGGCGAGGCTGTCCATCAGGAACCCCGGCACGGCGACGTCGCGCCCGCTGGCGACGACGGACGGCAGAGCCCTCGACTCCCGTGGCCCGACGCGCACGTCCGGCACATGGCCGGTGGCCATGGGGAGACGGAGGTGCGAGTAGGACACCTTGACGGAGGTGCCGGGAGCGAGGCGCGCTCCCTTCCTCCGGCTGTGCGACGCGACGCCGACGGTGAGTTTGAACACCGGGCTGAGCGTCGTGCCCGCCGCCGGCTGGGGCTGGCTGATCTGCCGCCGCAGGTCCGTCTCCGGTCTCCGGGTCAAGGCTCGAGACGGCGGTCGGCGGTGATCGTGGCGGAGTACAGCGGCGTGTTGAAGGAGTCGACCATGTCGGTCAATGCCACCGCGAGAGGAGTCACCACGGCGGCGACGCAGACGGAGATGATGATGTGCTGCCAGCTTATTTTGGTCTTCTGGCTGGCGCCGGAGTCGTCGCTGGACGCGCCCATGGTTAGCTCTGTTTTGTCTAGGCTTTGACTTGCGGTAGACGATTTGTGTCTCTATGCCTTCTTCTCGATTCGAAGGGGATGATGGATCTGGCCGCCTGTGGGCTTGTTATATATCATCCGTGGACCGTATGCGCGCGTGTATTGCGACTCGCCTGCTGTCACGTACTCTCTCCGTCCTAAAAAGCGTCCTATAAAAAGAGTGTCGTTTTAAGTTTTTATATGCCACAAGTTTGACTCGATTTGTAGAAAATATATACAATATTATATATCTAAATAAATTTGTTAAAAAACTAGACTTAAAAATCTTTCCAATGATACTAATTATGTACTATAAATACTAATATTTTTTACTATATATTTAGTTAAAGTTATTTCTCAGAAAGCGAAAACGACACTTATTTTGGGACGGAGGGAGTACGTACCGAGAGTTTGTTTGCAACATAGAGCAAGTGCAGGACACGAGTGCACGGGCACAACTGCATTGCAGATTTGTAGGCATGTATACAAGGTGGTTCATATCCACGTTCGATCAGCTCTTGTGGGATTGCCAACCTAGAGTTTATCTAAAAAGTTATGGTTGAAAGTCATATTCACTGACTGATTTATTCTAAGAGATAGAAAAAGTACGGATTTTATGGCATTATCTCTTCTCACATCACCATGGACGGATCCAGTGGGTGGCACGGGTATGGCATGGCATATCCTAGGCCCAGCCCAAAAAATATACATGTAAGTTCCACATTAAAATACTTTTCATCCATCACATTGAATCTTTAGACATATGCATGGAGCATTAAATGTAGATGAAAATAAAAAAACTAATTACACAGTTTGCCTATAAATCGCGAGATGAATCTTTTAAGCTTATTTAGTCCATGATTAGACATTAATTGTCAAATAAAACAAAAACTATCGTAGCCAAATCTAAAAACTTTTCGGAACTAAACAAAGCCTCAGTAGAAAAATCCATTCACTTTCATCTCGCACCTGCTCTCAACCGCTCCTTCCAAACACACGATAGACGCGTGACTCGTGACTTGTGAGCGCCTGCGAATGCCCGAGTCGTCCACACTCTCCTGTCGGCGTACCCTTCAGTGGTGGCGTGTAATGTCCTGCCCTTGCCTTGGCAGCGGGCGTTTAGCACCCCCGACTTCGCCCCGGTGCCTAATCCCTCGACGGTCGGACCTAGCTAGCCAGGCCCACCCCGGGAACCTCCCTCCGACCACCCAACTAGGCTACGCCAGGCTGTCCCTTATGGCCTTGCCCCTATTGCCATTTGGTAAGAACTTGATCCCCTCTGCTTTTCCCTGTGTTTTCTTTGGTTTTCTCTAAATCCTAACTTTACTGATATCTAATTTGTTAGATAGTTGTTTATAGATTTTTTTCTAGATTTAGTTTAGTTGATGTAGCTTATAGATGTATGTATTGGTTGGTTACTTATGCATTATGCAATTTGGTTGTCAAATTTGTATATGTATTGGTCGATTACTTATGCATTATGTGATTTGGTTGTTGGATTTGTGAACTATGAAGAGGGATCGAGACATTGCTTCTATGTGTTGTAATCCTATTTGTTATTTAAGCTTGTTTCATTTATATTCCAAAAAGTATTAGTGTGCTTTTTAAAACTATTTTGTATTGTAATTTAAGACTTTTGCCATTTAATAGTTGTACATCAAATTGTTGAATATTTTTTATAAAATTCTACCAATTTGCTAAATAGATTTTACCGATTTATATATAATTTTTTTTATTTAGCATACTCTAAGCAAAAATCCTGGCTCCGTCGCCATGGGAGAGCACGAGCCAGGAACGGAGCCGGACGCCGACGCAGTTGGAGCACGGCGCGGCGGTTGTGTCCTACTCGTACCGCGGCGCGCAATGACTCCTGCTGTCACGTACGACGGTACCCGAATATGTCAGGGATAAATAATCCGTGCAGGAGACAAGTTTTTTCTGCAGTCCACAAACGTGCACGGGCACACAGCATAGCAGGCCTGTTACGTACAAGATCGTCTCGTACACGTGGCCGTGTCAGTGCCGAAGCCGAACTCGTGGAGCCTTCATCTCCCGTATATAAATAGCGCACGAATCACGACAGGGCTCCCAAGTGCCAAGCCAACGCCTTCCCGTTCCAACCCTAACACCCGCACGCAACGAGATCACCCGACAAAGAGATCAACAAGGGCATCGCGTCGCCATGGGAGCTCATGCGCCGGGAACCGAGCCGCTCATCGACGGCGCCGGCGACGGCCGCTGCAGCAACGCGAGGGAACTCTTCCGGTCCATCCTCCCGGCCTTCCTCGGCGCGCTGGCCGCGCTCGTGTTGGCCGTGCCCATTCTCTACTTGCCCTACCAGATGTCCTTCGACAACGGCAAGCACCCGGAGTTTAGCGTAGCCGTGGCCGGCTTCTCGGGCCTCGACGCCGCCGCCGCCGCGTCTGCGGGCGGGGCCACGCCCACGCCCACGCTGCTGGACCCGACGTTCGACCTCACCGTCGGCATCAAGGAGCCGCGCAAGTGGAGCACGGCCTGCGTCCCGCGCGGCACCACGGCGGTCGTGTCCTACCGCCGCGTGCGGCTGGCCACCGGCCCCGTCCCGGGGTTCTGCGGCCAGAACGAGAACACCACCGAGGTCGGCTCCGTCATGGCGTGGGGCACCGCGGTGCCCGTGCCGCGGTTCGCCGTGGACAGCCTCGCCGACGAGCTCGGTCGCGGGGAGGCGGACGTGGACGTCAAGCTGATGGGCCCGGCGAGGTACTGCGCCATCTGCGACCAGCTGGTGATCGAGTGCAAGGCACGCCTGGGCCGTGGCGAGGCGTCGCCGCCGTGCACGGTGAGGTATGATACCCCTACCTTGCCTGACGACCCGGCCAGGCCCAGGGGCCGGCAGCAGGCGAGGAAGGAGCTCAGGACGCCGCAGGCCTCGTCGGAGTAGAAGTCATTATTAGCACTATCAAATTATCTTCTTTGTTTTTACATTATACAGTAGGAACCATTGTGGTATCTAGACTCGAGGTTTAACAGTGGTAGATGATGCATAGATGCAGTTTACAATTGATGTCCTACTTTATTAATAGTTTCTCAATTTATAAGATTTCATTCATGTTAACCTTATCAATCATTAAGCCTGTCTACTATCTTGTTGAGCCAATGGTTGGATTAGTTCAGTCGACGCGCAGAATCATATCCACGCCAGAACCTGACCAAATTCGAGCCAAACTTGAACCAATGCAACAAGCACAAAAAAATAAGTGAACAAGTTGCAAGTTGAAACACACCTCACGGGCATGTGCTGCTAGAGACCAGATAATAAAATTGAAAGTTTGAATCCATGGAATAGCATTGACACCCCCAAAACATCAAAATTCCAGAGACTCCATGATATACAGCCCCGAGATCAATCCCTCTTATCTACATCACCAAAGACCAAATGAAAAAACAGACATTGACAATGAACTGACTTCCACTAAACTACCTAGCTCCAACCCGTTGAAGCTATTACACAATTTCTCCAGCCCCTCTACTAGTAGTCTACTTATTTCTTAACACCACAGGAGTATACCCCCCACAATGTATTTACCACCAAAGCCCCACCTTACCTTCCC
Organism: Sorghum bicolor; assembly: GCF_000003195.3. Taxonomy (NCBI): domain Eukaryota; kingdom Viridiplantae; phylum Streptophyta; class Magnoliopsida; order Poales; family Poaceae; genus Sorghum; species Sorghum bicolor. Next base: position 56,680,932 of record NC_012873.2, read on the forward strand.
CAGTATACCCCCCAGATTATATTTACCTCCACGCCCACCTCACCGCCTCTGGTATACCACCACCATGACTTGAACAAGAGAAGCAAAATAAAGGTGCTAGAGAACTACACTACGACCTACTAAGCAGCCATACGAATTGAATTTCTTCACCAACATCGGTGCCCTTGTAATGCTGAAGTGCTGAGCTACCTTCTACCTTGGCTGGGGTTTCACCAAGATCCTAGGTTGTTGGACCTGTGATGGGCCCTGAGGAGAAGGGCAGTGGTTCTGTGAGCGCTGTAGCATGTGAACCATGGATGGTGTCTGGTAGGAGTAAACAAGTGTATCACTGTCAGTGGAGTCGCCTCGTGCAGTGGCTCTCTGCCAAGAATGTGAGCTAAGGCCAGACAGCAGATATGCCCGCCCTGAAGCCTCATAGCGTTGCCGGTTAGCCATCCTCTCTTGCATTTCCCTCAGCTCTGCATCAAGGGCCATGCACAGACGATCCCTGCTCCGGCTTGAAAATGATTCTGAAAGTATCCTCCGGCAATCCTCAAGAATTGACACAGCATCAGAAAGAGCACCTCTCTCAGCAGCAGCCCTTGCAGCCTCGATAGCATCAGCGGCACGGACACGGTTCCTCTCGCGGTCAACCTCCATGCAAACTGGCTCAGATATTGGTGATTTAGGCCTCAAGACTGTTACCTCATCACCTTGAATTTTAATGTCTTCATTGGTCAATGAATCTCTGTAGGCACAGGCAACTTTCAAAAGTGTGGTCTTTTCACGGCAATGTGGTAAGCTCACCGACAGTAGAAAGTCCCTTTCCTCATCTGCATAGAGATGGCCAACATCAATTGAACCATTTCGGCCATGTGCAGCCACCTTACTCAGGTAACTACCAGATTTGATGCACCGAAGCTGGACACCAGGATGGACACACTCCACATTTACTTGCATATTTTGAACAACGACGCTGAGAAGCCCACCTATACACTGAGCAAATGCATCCTGAATCACACCTTCATCCTCGATAAAGGAGAATGTACCACCAGAGGCCTCTGCAATTGAATGCAAAGCATCTGAATCATGGTCTACTCCAAAACCAAACCCATGCACAGGCACTAAGCGAAATGTGTGATTTAGAATCGAGGATGGAACTAGTGAACTATAATCTGGCCGGGCACCCCTAATATTTGAGGGAATATTGTATGTATCTTGGCCATCAGACAAGAGAATGATGCTGCATACTGGATTTTGATGGCTTCGATCCTCAATAACCTTAGCAGCTTTCTTCAGTGCATCAGCAATGTTTGTGCCACCACTAGCACCAAGTGAGTTGACAGCCTGCAGGGCCTGCTGCCGGCCAGAGTGCGACATTCGTCGGAGATGGAACAGCCTTCTGGCAGTAGACGAGAAAGCAATGACTGAAAGGCGATCCGATGGACCAAGATGCTGTATAACAAAACCCATGGCTCGCTTCAAGAGTGCCAGTTTAGTGCCTGCCATACTTCCACTAACATCAAGCACGGTAACAAGATCAACAGGGGCACGGGATGTAGGATAACCAACTGAGGTTGCACTGACCGATCTGCCTGTGACCTGCTCTGGGTTAGCATATGGGGCTTTCAGATGGATCAGAACAGCAAAGTCATCTTGAGATGACTGTTGAATGGCTGAAAACTCTGAATATGTCTTTATTTCCACAGTTCTACTAGATCCAATATTAGCAGCCTCCATCTTCTGCAAAGGTTCATCGTCATTGAAGTCTGCTGGCTCAGAAGTAACCAAGACTGGACCTTCTCGCTGACGGTTTGGAACCTGGCGGAGAAGAGCCATGTAGCCATCTTGCTGGGGTAATCGAACTTGGTTTACATTCACCCCACCTCTTCCACGAGGAACTATAGAAGATAATGAGCGATTGAACGGGATCTCTTTCCATTTTGCCCGGCAAACTGGGCATACATGATTTCCATGTTTCACACTAGAGGAGATGCAGTGGAAGTGAAACATATGAGAACATTCAGCAGTGAATAGGGCTTGTCCATGACCTGGCTTCATGGAATCAAAACATATTGCACACATTCTCTGTTGACAAAACAAAAGATGTGTTAATTTCACTATTTACCTTATCCTTAGAAAGCAGGATGGAACAGACAAAGAGATCACAACAACAAGTCCCAAGCAAGATGAGGTAGGCTAGAGTTGAAACCCAACATGAGCCCTAGTCACGGTTTAGGCACATCCATAGCTGCTTTCCAAGCACTCCTATCTAAGGTATATTCCAACCCTTTAAATCTCTTTTTATTGCCTCCCCCCATGTCAGCTTCGGTCTTCCTCTACCTCTCCACACATTGAAAAGAGATCACAGCAGTAAAAGTATTTAATTTTATAAATTAAATCACAATAAAATATTTGTATCGAAAAGTAATTCCTATCACCGCCTGTATAAGAAAACCAACCAGAATATCATTTATTGAAGGAGTCTGAGTAAGCAAAAGATCAAATTGACCACCATCACAAGGCAACTAAACCCGGCACTATAAGAAACACGCAAACATCCATGCATCAAAATATTGATATTGGTCACAATTTGCGGCACCTTGCAGAAAAATCAAAGTGTGCCAAGACAAACAGACAAAAATGTGTCAAACTTGCATCCTGAAATTTGACCCAACCACGTATCCCATGTGGTTTGCCAAAATGTCTACGTTGGAAGCATAAAACAAACTAGTCTTTTCAAAGACAATTATGCAGGGCTCAACATAAGGAAATAATCTAGTGTTTATTTTTCTAGCATTGTAGCCTTTACCTTTGACCAGGACAAGCAAATTTTGAACTGTCGAGTGCATAAATGTCAACTCTATGAAAAACACTACTTGTGAGGTTGCTGGTCAAATAGGGTCACTTCCAAACACAATTATAACCAAGTCCGACACATCCCATTAAACAAAAAAGCGTGACGCTATTAATAAAGGCACCCATGCCTCAACTCAACCACACAAGAACTCACGCACTTGCCATGACAACTGTGTACAGGTATGTACTTTAAGAAAACAGATGAATGCAAAGATACAGGTAATTGGTATTCCAGTTAATGGACAGCAACCCAAGCTGGAAATTTTTGTTGACATTTAAAACTTTAAAATAATTATAAGAGACTAGTAAAGGGGTGAAGATGATACACGTGAACACGATGGGAAGTTGGCAGGTTGGTGGTCATCAAAGGAGCCAACTTTCCCTTTCGGGGAGGAGCAAGTTGAGGCAGTAGAAAAAAGAAGCTTACGTTAAGCTATGCATATGACACAGGACAAAGCAAAGAGAAATTGACCCGTCTCAAAGCGCCTCGGAAGGACATCTACGCAAAACTAGCAAACTGCGAAATCCCTAAAAAATCTCTGAAACTGAGATCTGAGAAGAGAAGAGATTCTGTGCATCGGAAGAGAGCACAAGGCCATATGAGAAAATAGCATGGATCGGAATATTCACAAAGAAAGTGACATCATCTTGTAAAGGCGCATCTATTTTGGGCGTGTTCTCGTGAAAATTTTTGGGAAAAAGTTAAACCGGGCTATTTTCATGAACAGATTAGATACTCCTGCAAGCAAATCCGCAGGAACAGTCCGAGATAATTTCGGCTCAAGGACAAAGTAACAAATGACAAAATAATCCAGACTAGCAAGCGCAGCTTAAGACAAACACACGGCATATTAAAAAAATCAGATGCATACAAGAATGCTGGGCGTCGAGCACGAGCATCCAAACCAAGCCGCCCATCAAATCATCCAAAATTTTGCCGACCAGGAGAACGCCGCATCTGGAGACAAATCGTTCACAGGCAATGGCGAAGCCACATTGCTCCAAACCGTACCAAGCTCCAACCAAAAAAAAACCCCAAGCGGTCGGCAAGCCGGCCTCTCACGCCTCCGACATTCCACATCTGGGCTCCCCATTCGCGCGCCAAGTTGCCGGCGAACCAAGCGCAAATCTTACTTTACTCGGAAATGGCGGAATAGACTAGCGCGGGGAAGGGTGGAAATGGGGGCCTCACCTTGGAGGACTTGCCTCCGGACTTGGACCTCCGCAGCAGCGCGGCGGCGGCCTCCGGCGCGGCCGGCGTGGTGGGCGCCGATGCGTGCGCCGCCGCTGCAGAGTCGATGGAGGAGAGCGCATCCGAGGCGCGGCGCTCGCTGGCGCCGCCGTCCTCGCGGTCGCTGGCGACGGCGGGGAGGTGCACGCAGAGGCTGGCGCCCAGCGCCCTCTTGGCCTTCCTCCACACCCCCTCCATTGCTCTGCTCGCTCTCCGGCACTCTCTCGCGGCCGCAGATTCGTGTAACGAACTCGAAGCTTTCGATTGCTGGAAGAATGAGAGCAGCACAGCGCTACTAGAGGAAGAAGAAGATTGCGGGGGGGATGGGGATGAGGAGGAGGAGAGGGGAAAGCCGGTTTTGAAGGGGAAGCGGAGCCGCCATTGCAGAGCGGTGGTGGCGGCGGTGGGTTGGGCTGGGTTGCGGCGGGGGTGCGCCTTTTGGTTTGACCTCTGTGCTGCGAGAGAGACAGGCAGGAGGGGGGGCAGCAGAGTAATATGTGGAGGAGGAAGCGGGAGGAGGCGGAGGGGGTTTTGACTCGTACGAGCCCAGAGAGAGTGGGGAAAAAAAAGGAAATGAAATGAGAAACGGTAGGGCTTTGGGTGCTGGCGCTGGTTTTTTGGTTTTACGCGGGAGGGGGTGAATGGTTTGGTCACCGGTTGGTGGCAGCATACTGGTTTCGGTCATAACTCATCAATGCAACGAATTGGCAAGTGCCAACTGGTCCATCGACGGTTCCTCACCCACCCAAAAGGTTTGCCAAGGCCAAACAACCGAAGCCTCTAATCGAGGTCATTAGTTTTTCGTGTGTTTTGTCATGTGTTGCCGTAAGATTATAACCAATGACATTGTATTGTTGTGATCGTGACTTTTATAGTTTTGTTTATAGCCAGTAGTTAATCTGTCACATTATCATCGGTTACATATCTCTTATATTAATGTAGCTCTGCAAGCTCCGTAGACTTGTGTGTGGTTTGACAAAACATCTCATTAGATTCTCTACAGACTAGGTGATGTTGGCATTAACTCTAGAAGAATTTTGAAATTGTTGTATGTCATCCTTGCATAGCATTGCCATTTGTCTAGATTGTAAATTCTTTCGTTCAAGAATCCTTCTACTCCTCCAAATATTCCACCACAAGTAGATCATAGCTTCATCAAAAGATCATTTCTAATTTCTTTCTATCTTCGCCCACATTTTCACCAATATTTATGCAGGGACCCGACATGTTCATATATATTTGACGATTGATGTTAAATGGTAAATATGTTCATGTAGTGTGTAAATATCACTCAAGTGCATTAATATTACAAAATTATTTTCTTACTATACTCATGGCTATATAAGTGATATAGTTGTGATAAAATAATAGTCAAAGTGCGAGCAATCCATAACTAAAAAACGATGGCTTTGTTTTTATTCTTTTTTAGAAGCAAAGACTCGCAATCTTATTACGTCTCAAGTGGATCGCAAAGGTTACAAACCACTAAAGAGACTACAAACTCTGGGAGAGGATCAACCCAGACATAGGATTGATCCGAGTCCCATACAGATCATAGCGAACTGACTCATATACACAGATATTACAAAAATGTAGAACATAATTTACATTAAAAGAAACAAACTGAGTGTGTGAAAGAAATTTAGCTTTTCTAAATAGAGTACCTCCAGCGGAAAGATCATAATCAGAAGATCTAAGGCCTTGTTTAGTTTTCAAATTTTTTCAAGGTTCCCCACATCGAATCTTGCGGCACATGCATGAAACATCAAATATAGATAAAAAAAGATAGCTAATTGCACAGTTTATCTGTGATTTGCGACGAATTTTTTAAGCCTATTTAGTCTATAGTTGAATAATTATTGTCAAATAAAACCGAAAATGCCACAATAGCGAAACCCAAATTTTTTCGCAAACTAAACAAAGCCTAAGAGCCTTTATCAAAACCATATAATATAATTCTAGCTGAATTTTGAACGGAAGCGGTAGTACTATTTGGATTGGTCACGCTTTCGTGCATGATTTGACCTAGCAGTGTCTACAATATAACCCACCAACGATTGAAAACTCAAAATACAAGATCAATTCTAGAAGAATGTTACACAAGAGATACACCAGATTGATTCGTTTCAAAGCAAAATGGAGTAGTTCAACGAATTACGATCACTCATGAATTCCCGGCGAAGAGTTCTAAACAAAAGAAAAACGGGTGTCAATAATGGTGTCATGGTTGTTCTTACCAGCGCTGACCATCGATTTCAAAGTTGTCATGGTTGTTCTTATCAGCGTTGACCAAATCGGTTTCAAAGCATATCTCGCAGCATGCCTCGTGCCATCATTATTGGGTCCATGTCCCGAACTTTTCGGCCAACATTTAGAGCCTGTTTGTTCCTTTACTAAATTTTAGCTATTTAAATTTTAGCCACTTTAGTAGCTAAAGTTCTAAACACATTGACTAAAAAAGCTAAAATAGTTTATTTCCATTAGTCATTCAATAGTAGTTAAAATAATTTTAGCTAGCTAAAATTTAGCAAGGTGAACAAAACAGTCCCTTATACTCAGATCTCCGATAGGCACCTCCTGCACAACTGCCAACCGTGTACCCAACATATGGGAGTACATATACGCTGGTGCATCACAATCCATGGACGACTGTTAGTTGTACATCGTTGTACGTACATCCACTGTGCTAGCTAGTAGTTGTACCAAAATCTCGGTTCAAGTTAGCCACCCAATAATTGCGTACACGTGCATGCATGGAAACCGTAGTGTCCGGTGTCCCGGGTCTGAGAGCAGGTATGTATAATAGTGGATTTATAATCAAGCTAATGCTGACGTGGAGAAGAGAAGAATGAAGAAAGATGATAGTTTAGCTTTTAGGACACTCACAGTGTAAACTCCATCATGAAGTCTATCTTATTAATTACAGTGCCACGTAGGCATTTTTGCTGACATGACAACAGTTTAATGAGGAGAGAGGGAGGAAAACGTAGAAACGACGTCTAGAGTCTTCGTTTCGTTCGAGACCGACGACTCCACTCGACTCGAGCGATGGGGGCAAGCCAGCGTCCAGTCTAGATCCCGTGCGCCGCCGCCGCGATTCCTCCTCCACGCGCGCGCAAGCAAGCTTCTCCCGCGCTCGATCCGCGCGATGCCGTCATCTCCCGCGCTCGAGGCCATCTCGCACGCGCGCGAGCAGGCTGCTTCACCTGCGCTGGAACCCGCTCGAGGCCGCCATCTCCTGCGCTCGCACTCATAGAGGTACCCGCTGTCACCGCTATTATCTAAACTTTCATCGATGTTCTGAGGAGGTTTGCCGGTTCAATGATACTATATGCGAATGTTGGCCGGTTCAGTGGTTCTGGTGATATATATCCAATATATGCGTCAGGTCATATTGCAGTATCCTATATCCCCTGTATGCCTCTGGTGACACACGTCATATTGCTGTGTAGGGTGGATCACATGACAATATGCCACAACTGATCAGCTTTCTTGGTGTTGCGTAATAAATTCATTTATCTATAGAAACTAGTATTATAAACTTTGCATTGTGGAGGATAGAATCTTGTGATGGAGTCTTCTAGGTTTAGACTCTATCAGTAGAGTCTGCACTGTGAGTACTCTTATGTAAGCATCAAGTTGGACACAGATGCATGATGGGTCCAAATAACAAGTGTTGTGAGAAGGAATAGGAAAGAGAAGATGTTTTAGAGACAAACATGAAACAACTTATTGTATAACTTGGCTCTAAGCTAAGAGCTTATAGCCAAGTGCACTCTATTATTGACCTTGCTATGGCATCAAAATTGTTCTCCCGTGACTAGTAGTACTGTAGTACTAAAGTGCGAAGATGGGCAGTGACATGTGGACGTGAGCCAAGAACTCGAGAACAAGAAGCGAGGGTAGCCAATTGTACCGCACCGTTCAGTAGCTGTGTGACCTCTCATAGCAAAAAAAAACTGTTTAGTTCTAACAAATTTTACAAAATAGGAATAGTAGCACTTTCGTTTGTATTTGACAAATATTGTCCAATTATGAACTACCTAGGCTCAAAAGATTCGTCTCGTCAATTTCGATCAAACTGTGCAATTAGTTTTTATTTTCGTCTATATTTAATACCACATGCATGCGTCTGAAGATTTGATGTGACGAAAAATTTAAAAAATTTTGCAAAATTTTTTAGAACTACACAAGTCCCAGGTCGGGCTTTGGTCCTTTGCCGCGAGCAACTGGTGGATCGATCGTACTCTGAGCGAGCAAAACCATTGGCGAGTCGTTCGTGCACATCAAAATCATATCAAAGTACGCGTAGACGCAGGTAAGTGTCGCAGTCACTCAATCAGGCATCTGCACGGTTCAGACGTAGGAGTACCAACCACGTTGACCCGTCTTGATCATAGGGCGAATAATAGACAGCCCCGATTCATTAAAAAGGGAATCAAGCTGATAAAAAACAATATACTAGAAATTAAGAAAAAAAAATAATGAACAGAGTACGTAGGCAAAACTGGCTTAATTGCTCTATATACATGTATACTCCCTACTATCTGCATTGATATATTCCAGCAACAGTCACCGAGCGATACGGATCCGCTGCCCATGCGGCGCGCGATATGGGCGGGCGTGGACCGCGCGCGATCCGGCACGTGAGTGAGCACAATCGCGCGCCGCGCCCGAGATTCCCATGCCATGAGCCAGCCGCCCGCGCACGAGCTCGAGGAGTCCTCGATCGGATTCGGGAGACCACTCACTAATCACCCCCGGCGGGCGCCAAAATGGGCAAAATTTGTTCTCTAACCTTTCGGCCATCACCCGATGCCATGGCACACAGCAACCTCACAGTCACAGCCCATGGCCGTGTGTATCCATCCGATCGACGCAGAGTGCTTTTGGGGGCACCAGCATCGTCTGGGCCATATCATCGCTTCGCTGGAGGCTGGTGGAGGGGGACCGACCGGTGCGGACGCGGACGCGGACGCGACGTGACGCGACAGGTGCAAACTGCAAAGGGCACCTGACCTGACAGTGCAGTGCGAGGGCATCTGGCATCTCATGTCCTAGTTTTGCAGTGCAGTTTGCAAACGCCGCAGGAATCAAAGCCTTAAGCGTGGTACTGTAGTAAAGATTAGTGGGCAGATAAGCTGAGCTAGCTATACTCTAGGGGCTCGAGTGCTGCTGCTTTCTGGTGTCTGCCCAAAAAGTGGCAAGAGCTTTAGGACAGGCAAAGGGGGAGGGGAAAGTGGGATTCTTTGAAGTAAGTTTACAAAAGACTGTGAAAAGTTGCATCGATCAGGTAGCTTTATTTGGCTGGGTTCTTGTTGATGAATGGGGTCTACTCTTTGGTTATCGACTTATCGTTTCGGTCGAATGGGTCGACGTCAGAGTAAGAGCACAAGTATGCGTGTGGATGATTATTAGTATATTTGGTTTGACCTACTAAGCTTTTTATTTAGTCGTGGAACCAGGTACACGTATACTATCTGTTTACGTAGTAGTAGTAGTAGTAGGAACGATGATAATTTTCTAGTTATAGAAGGCTAAAATAATGATCATTCAAAAGAACGACGTGCCTTAAGTTGACAACAAGGATTCTGCATATATTATATTATATATATAATATAAACAAATGAGTAACAAGTTGATATTTCTCATCTTCTTTTCTTTGTTTTTATGTTTATTTCATCTCATTAGTAATGCTGCGCATTCCACGCGTGCACCTTCATTTTGTAGTCACGGCGCGACCGAATATATTTCTGTGGTAAACAAATGCGTAACAAGGTGATCTTTTTGATTCGATATAGTCAATAGATGATCTTCTTTTCTTCTTTTCAAGTTTATTCCATCTCATTAGCAAGTTGTCTAATGCTGCATATTCCACACGCACCTTCATTTTGTAGTCCCGATGGTAAACAAATGCGTAAAAACTTTTTTTATTCGATCAATCAATAGGTGATCTTATTTCCTTGTTTTCATGTTAATTTCATCGCATTACTTGTCTAATGCAGCGCATTCCACGCGCACCTTCATTTTATATATAGTCCCGGCGCGAGTGAATCCAATATATTGTTTCTGTGGTGGAATAGAATTATAGAAATACACATCGTGGTTTCATGTTTCGGTAGCGCCAATTCTTCATCCATTCCCTTTTTGAGATATTAAGTAGGCTTTGTTTAGTTCAACCCAAAAACTAAAAAGTTTTTAAGATTTTCTGTCACGTCGAATCTTTCGGCACATGCATGAAGCATTAAATATAGACGAAAATAAAAACTAATTGCATAGTTTAACTGTAAATTGTGAGACGAATCTTTTGATCCTAGTTAGTTTGTGATTAGACAATATTTGCCACAAACAAACGAAAGTGCTACAGTATCGAAATCTAAAATATTTTTTATCTAAACAAGGCCTAACTGAAAAGGTCCAAGAATGCATGAGAAAACCGATGATGATTTTTATCCTCCAACGTACGTGTACATTCTTCACCGCATGCAGGAGCACGCACTGATGAGCATATTCCAACAGCAATGCATCATACCAATAATGCCATGGTCGCTCAAGGCCAAGGCAAGTCGCACAAACTCGATCGATGATGTCGCTCACACCCTGAAAAACATCAGCAAGATCGTAATCATATACAGGGAAATAATCATAGGCCACGGAAAGCTACGCGCAGATTCTGTACGCCACTGTATGGAACAGCAGGAGTACGTAGCGATCGAGTACGAGTCTGCGACGCACGAATTGAAGACGCTGCTGCTTGCTCCTCGAGTGCTCTTGCCTCCCTCGGCCTCCGCAGTCCCCGGCCGCGGACACGGACACGAACACGGTGCCCGCCAGGGCCTGCAGCGCAGGCCGCCCGCCCGCCCACCCCCTGCCGGATCGAAGCGTGCGGGCTGATGATGGTTCGACGCTGTTCGCCGGCACGGGCAAAGAAAGGGGGGAGACGATGATGGATGTATGGGTGTGACGGCGCGGCGAGGGCGAGCAGCGTCCGGCCGGCCGCCGGCCGCGGCACCGGCACCCCACCACCACGGAAAGCCATGCGCGCGCAGGCGAAAAGGCCCCAGGCCCGCTGTCGTCGTCGCTAGGTCGTAAAATTTTTCAAGATTTCCCGTCACATCGAATTTTTGGTTGCATGCATAGAGCATTAAATAGAAACGAAAATAAAAACTAACGTTTACATGTAATTTGTGAGATGAATCTTTTGAGCCTATTTACTCCGTGATTGGACAATGTTTGTCAAATAAAAACGAAATGCTACAGTATCTAAAAATAAAAAATTTTGCCAACTAAACAAGGCCTGAGTTTTTTTTCCCGTCGAAAAAAAAGCCGGCCTTGTTTAGTTTCAAATTTTTTTGCAAAATAGATACTGTAGCATTTTTGTTTGTCTGTGACAAATATTGTCCAATCATGGACTAAGTAGGCTCAAAAGATTCATCTCATCAATTCCGACCAAACTATGCAATTAGTTTTTATTTTAGTCTATATTTAATACTTCATGCATGCGTCTAAAGATTCGATGTGATGGGGAATCTGAAAAATTTTGCAAAATTTTTTAGGAACTAAACAAGGCCTAAACAAGGCATATCGAATCTTTAGACACATGCATGAAGTATTAAATATAGACTAAAATAAAAACTAATTGCACAGTTTGGTCGAAATTGACGAGACGAATCTTTTAAGCCTAGTTAATCCATGATTAGATAATATTTATCAAATACAGACGAAAAAGCTACAGTATCGATTTTACAAAATATTTTGGAACTAAACAAGGCCTAAACAAGGCCGTGGTGACGGTGGGATCCCCTAGAAAACGGCGTCCGCTCCGCCGAGGGGGCCGCGCCCGCGACGCACCCGCCTGCCTTTACGCGTCGCACGCACGGGGGCATCTGCCCATCCATCCCGTGCCGTGCATCTCTCACGCGGCGCGCAGGGCGCTGCCGGCTGCCGCTAAAAAAAACCACCCGCCATGCATCGACATCGAGTGGCAAAAGCCTCGCCGTCGCCGGTTCGGCCGGCGGTTCCGTATTCTGCCTCACGATAACCGGGAACCCTTCTCTGCTGGGCGCCGGACTGTCACATCTTAGAAACTAATAAAAAAATAAATTACATAACTCATTAGAAAACTATAAGACAAATCTATTAAGCATAATTAATTTATCATGAGCACATATAAGTTACTGTAGCACTTAAGGCTAATCATGGAATAACTAGGCTTAAAAGATTCGTCTTACTTTTTTTTAATCAAACTGTGTAATTAGTTTATTTTTTTATGTATATTTAATGTTTTATACATGTGTCTAAAGATTCGATAGGATAGACGGAAAAATTTTGAGCGGGGAAGTAAACAGGGCCTGATCTCTGCTGGGCGCCGGTGGCAGCTAGCGCTCAGCCATAGCAGTAGCGGTCGCTCGCAGACCATGTGGCTGCAGTCGTCGTGTCGTTGGTTGCCCTGAGAGCTGACATGCATGCATGTGCAAGTGCCGGGTGTGGTGGAGGTGGATGTTCACGTGCCAACGTGCACGCACAGCGGGACAGGGGCGCGCGCACGTACTACGTCCGTGGCTTTGTCCACTTCAACGCGTAGTACGACGCATGCATGCATGCATGCAAAGCGTGGTCCACGGCCTACGTTGTCGATTGTCGTCGTCACTCGTCAGCACCGCAGCAGACGCCGCTGCTTTTTTCGTCGTGACCCAATCGACCCATCTTATCGCAACTACTCTCAGCAGGAGCCAGATGGTCGACGGTTGACGTCGCACGTAAACACATCTACGGTTAACATTTGCACCAGCAATTAACAAATAGGATTAGTAGGTTTTTTGGGGAGGGGGGGCACGGCTCGAGAGAGGTTTGTGTTGATACTGATCAGAGCAGGACAAAGACGCAGGTGATAGTGGTGTGGTGTGTGGTGGATTGGTCCATGCGATGCCGCGCACGCTCCCGGAAAAGGACCTGTCGTTCGCCTTTTTCCGATAAAGGCCAGGCCGGGCCGGGGAGGGAGCTGACTTTAATTTATCATAGAGCATGAGACCAGACCATAGAGTGAAAAGCTCCACTAATCCGATGGAGGCCACTTTTGCACGTCACTTCAGATCGTCCAAGCTAGCTTTGTCGCATTCAGCGATTGTAATTCGTAAATAAATAAACGCTAGCAGTTGATGTTTGGAACGGGCACATATTTCTACTATCTTGTACAGAGACAGCCATCTCCTGTGCCTCGTGCAAATAATAATAAAATAAAATAGGGGGGGGGGGGAATGGCAAGTCTTTGTTTGAAATTTGAATGAGTAAGATTTGATTGTTTCCGGACTTGTAGAAATTTCTTGCAGCAGAACATGAGCAGATCATACCAGGTTTGCTTCGATTCTGGTAAAAAAAGTTGCTTGGATTGTCCTTTTTTTTAGAAAAAAATGGAAGGGTCTCCATTACACATAAAACGACACCAAATTGTTGACGACCAGCACATGAGTATAGTTTGGAATGCTATCCACAATCGGATCAGCACCCAAAGTCAAACTCACCTAGGGCAGCAAGGCTATCCGCAAGCAAATTACAACAACGGGGTGTATAAGCTACAACATAAAAAGAAAAATTACTTATCAAAGTCTTCAGATTTCACCACACAAGCATGGTTGCATCTGTTTCCAATACCACTCTTTGCATCCCCAAATCAGCTGCTCTCTCTGGAAGGCTTGACAGACCACAATCTCAACATGAAAAGCTTCGCTGACATTTTCAATCTTGCCATAACCTGAACTAGTGACACCACCGTCCTTTTTTTTTGAGAAGATCTTGGATTGTCCATTAATGTGTCATGTGTGAGGAACAGATAGCCTCCAACTTAGCAGCAGTTAACAAGATGGCCCAAGATTGCATCGAGGAAGACTGATTTTTCTTCTTCTTTTCTGCCCAGGACAAAACTGAGAAGAAACGGGCCCATTTGGCAAAATCGTGGTTTAGCCACCATACAAGACCACTTCTACGAGCGATTCAGCCCAATATATAAAAACAAGGCCCATTCAGTAGCTACAGCTGGCTCGGTTTTCACCGGCAGCTCGTACTCAATAAATTCGTCAACATTTTTCATCGACGATCTCCACGACGGGGCCTCCGAGCACTGCATCCTGTCATGCTGCAGTCACGAACTCACGATCCATATTTAGGCCTTGTTTAGTTCACTCTAAAAAATTAAAAAAAATTCAAGATTCCTCATCACATTGCACAGTTTGCCTGTAAATCACGAAACGAATCTTTTAAGTTTAGTTACTCCATGATTGAACACTGTTTGTCAAATAAAAACAAAAATGCTATATTGTCAAAATCTAAAATTTTTTTAATCTAAACAAGGCCTTATTCGTTACAATTTATGACGCGAAAGGGCCACTGGGACCCAGTGTAGGCAGTTCAGTTCAAGACCTAGGGCGACTGCAAAATACTTGAAGTGTTTACGTCGTGCCAAGTAAATGGTTGTTCAATTGTGTAACGAAAAAATAACATGACTAGATTTGTTGATAACAAATTAATTGTACTCCTCAGTCTAGTCTTGTTTATTTGGTTAATAAGCTCTGACATAAAGTACTGTTGGCTGATTTATTATGAGAGAAAAAACACTGCTAAATAGTTGGCAGATTGATAAGCTCAAGCGAACAAGACGTTTAATTGTTTTCATTCTCATCTATGGGATTCCAAGCTTCTGTCCAGCTCATACAACGACGGTGGCGGTGGGTGAGGACTGACGAGGATGGATGTTGAAAAGTAACCGGTGAGTTTGACGGACTCCGGGTCTTCGTTGCAACGCCGGTCAAGCTAGGATAAGGTGGTGTGACGATGATCGGATGATGCTAGTGTATGTGTGGATGTAATGCGGCTGTAATCTGTTTATAAACCCATGGAGGCCCCAACCAGGTTTGTTACTTGTGACATGTGCACAGCAGCTCATACATTAATTAGACACTTCACACTAGTCACCAACTCACCACCAAGCAAAACCAAAGCCATTCATTCGGCTTGTGCTCTTCAGAGTCGCAGGACAGCTGCCTTGCTCTGTAGTACGCTTCAGCAAAGCAGAGGTGCTTGCGTTCTTCTCTTTCCTCCTGTGTTTGCGAGTGATCAATCTTTATGTTTGTGCTCTGCTGTCAATCTTGTCGACGATCTCTTGTTTGCAGTTAAATTCCAACATTGACAAAGCTGCACCTTTGCTTTGAATTTACTATACTTAATTTATATCGCTGCCCGGAACCTGGTTCTATTTATCTAAAGTACTTTACTACTACTTAAATGAAGTTCTATTTTCTTGACATTGTAGTACTTTGTATACTCGTATACATGGCTAGCTAGAGGGTCATGTTTTGGCACAAAGTAGCTCTCCCGGTAAACATAGTACGCCACAATATTTATGTATACGGTTTCTACGTATTTGCAGGTAACAAGCTAAGGGCGCTAATGTCTGACCATCGGACAGTGAAACTCACCATGCTTATGCTGCTAGCATTGTTAGTGATATCTCATGGAGTAGGCAATATCAGCTGTTCCACTGTCCCTGAGAATAGCACGGACATGCTCGCCTTGCTTGATTTCAAGGCAGTCATCACCAATGACCCTTCAGGATCCTTGAGCTCGTGGAACACCAGCATCCACTACTGCAAGTGGAGAGGTGTCACATGTAACACGAAGAACCACGGGCGAGTCACGGCACTCAGACTTTACAACCAAGGCCTGTCAGGCTCTATTTCCCCATCTGTTGGAAACCTAACATTCCTTCATACACTAGACCTGTCTACCAATCAGTTCTCTGGCCAAATACCACATCTCAACAATCTCCAGAAGATGCAAATCCTTAATCTGAGCTACAACTCACTGGATGGGGTTATTCCAGACACGCTCACAAATTGTTCCAACCTCAAGCAGCTGCATCTCTACCATAACTTACTCAATGGTGCAATTCCTCGGGAAATAGGTCTCCTTAAGAATCTAGTCTTTTTTGCCCTTAATAACAATAATCTTACCGGGACTATCCCGCCATCCCTTGGTAACATCACCCATATAAAAGAGTTTTATCTTCAAGTAAATCACCTTAAAGGAACAATTCCTGATGAACTTGGCCACTTTTCAAATATTTCGATGCTGGGCCTCGGGGGAAATATGCTATCAGGTACAATCCCTTTAAGCCTATTTAATTTGTCCTTACTTCAAGTACTAGAGTTGCGTACAAATCAGCTAAGAGGGAGCCTACCAAGCAATATGGGTGATCGCTTCTCTAATCTACAAAAACTATTGTTGGGCGAGAATTGGCTGAAAGGTCGCATACCAGATTCCTTAGGTAATGCTACAACGCTAAAACAACTAGTTCTACAAACTAACAACTTCACTGGACAAATCCCTAGTTCCTTTGGGAAGCTTTCAAGTTTATCTGAACTAGACCTTGGGTCGAATATGCTTGAAGCAAAAGATAGTGAAAGCTGGGAATTCTTGCATGCACTAGAAAACTGCAGTGCTCTACGAGTGCTAGCACTATCAAACAATCAGCTGCAGGGGGTTATACCAAATTCAGTTGGTAATTTAACGGCTAATCTTCAATACTTATTTTTAGGTGGAAACAAGCTGTCAGGTACAGTTCCATCGAGTATAGGAAAACTTGCTGGGCTAATTTATCTAACATTAGATGGAAACAGTCTCATTGGTAGCATCGACGGGTGGATTAGAAACCTAAAAAACCTGCAATATTTATACCTTAGTGAAAACAACCTAAGTGGACCCATTCCACCCATCATTGGCAATCTTACGCAGTTAGCACGGCTCCTTCTAGACAACAATGGATTTGAAGGTCCCATACCATCATCCTTTGGGTAGCCCTCCAATGCTTTTAAGTTGAACCTTAATCATAATAATCTATAGAAGGGAGCATTCCACTGGAGATTAGCAACCTTAAACAACTTATCAACCTAGAGCTTGCATCAAACAAGCTTATTACTGGGGAAATTCCTGATGATTTGACACTGTGCCAATACTTAGTAACAATCGATATGGAGCATAACTTTATCGTAGGGAACATTCCAGAATCTGTTGGCAGTCTAGAAAGCTTGAACAAACTAAGTCTTGCTCACAACAACTTGTCTGGCACCATTCCAGCTGCTCTAGGTAGCCTGAAATTGCTCAATATGCTGGATCTTTCTTACAATAATCTCCAAGGAGAAATACCAAGGGATGGAATTTTCAGAAATGCTTCAGCTGTCTATCTTGACGGTAATATGGGTCTTTGTGGAGGAGCTTTTGATCTCCATATGCCCTCATGCCCTTCATTTTCTGAGAGAATAGAAAGCAAGTGCACTTGGTTCAACATATTTACCCCAATAGTTGGATTCATGTCACTCATAATGTTTATTTATGTCATATTTTTTTGGGAAGAAGACATCAAGAACCAGCTACACACTGATGCTTTCTTTTGGTAAGAAATTCCCTAGAATTTCTTATAAGGATATAGCTGAAGCTACGAGAAATTTCTCAGAGTTAAACCTAATTGGGAGAGGAAGTTATGGTTCGGTATACAGAGGGAAGTTGACTCTAGCTAAAATTCAAGTAGCTATTAAGGTATTTGATTTGGGGATACAATGTGCAGATAGAAGTTTCTTATCAGAATGTGAAGCTTTGAGAGCTATCAAACATCGAAACATTGTTCCAATCCTAACTGCATGTTCGACAATAGACAACAAAGGCAATGATTTCAGAGCTTTAGTTTATGAGTTCATGTCTAACGGGAATTTGGACACGTGGTTGCATCACAGATGTGCTGGTGTAGCCCCGAAATATTTGACCTTAGCTCAAAGAATAAGCATAGCCGTTGGCATAGCTGATGCCTTGGCTTATTTGCACAATGACTGTGGAAGGCCTATCATCCATTGTGATTTGAAACCAACTAATATCCTTCTTGATGATGACATGAATGCCCATCTAGGAGACTTTGGCATTTCAAGGCTCCTTCGTGATTTTCCGTCTACAACACTTGGGCATTCAGGTTCTAATGGCTCGGTCACAGTTAAAGGAACAATAGGATATATCTCTCCAGGTAAGATTATTGCCACATCATGTACTTGTGAAAGGTTACCTTTTTATGTGCATGAGTATTTAAACTTTACTGTATCAATCATTTAATTTACCTATTTTACAGAATATGCTCAAAGTGTTCATGCATCAACTTGTGGGGATGTTTATACTTTCGGTATTGTACTTCTGGAAATGCAGATGCTAATTGGAAAAAGGCCAACTGATTCAATGTTTGAGGGTGAAATGAACATTGTCAGCTTTGTGGAGAAGAACTTTCCAAAACAGATGTCACATATCATAGATGCTCATCTCCAAGAAGAGTGCATGTCCAAGCGCTTTTTGCTAGCAAGAGTGGAAAGGGGAAATGAGGTTCATCAATGCCTGATGTCTCTCGTTGGAATTGCTCTTTCTTGCACACGTCTACTCCCAAGCCAACGAATGAACATGAGACAGGTAGCAGCTAACTTGAACACAGCTTCATATGCTATACAACAGTTACCCAGTGCAACTGTGCAAGGGCAGATCATTCTTCGTTAGAGCTTGTATAATTAATTTAGGTCGTGCTTCGATACAATATAGGCATAAAGCTGGAAAATGGAGCATGCTGAAATTGATGCACTTGAAAGGGAAATGATATGCCAAAAATTTTCCCCAAATTTTACAGTTTCTATTCCAATTTGGATTAGATGAAAGATTTTCCATTTCAAAATGGAAAGATCTTTTGCTTTAGAGAGCATTAGCAAAGATGTCTGTACGCTATAATGGGCGAAGAAAAAAAAATCATTCTGCGTCTGTAGCATAAAAAACATGATCCACATATTAGATGATTTTGACCGGTACTCCCTCTGTTCCCATATAACAATTTCTAAAATCTGTTTTAGTCAAATTATCTTAAGTTTGATTAACTTTATTAAAAAAAGTAACAACATTTATGATATAATGAGCACATTATGAAAGTATATCTTATAGTATACCTAATGATACTAATTTGATGTCAGAAATTTTGATGAGTTTTTTTAGAAAGTAAGTCAAAGTTTAAAAAGTTTAACTTAAGACAACTTTAAAAATCTAGTTATTTAGGGACAAAGAGAGTATATATAAAACAGACCCATAATCTAAAAGGGGTTAAGGATAGAGAAGTTACAAATTATGATGTGCTTCCAAGATGCATGTGGAAAAGCAGCTTTACTTAATCTGTCAAACATGCTTTCTAAGAGATATTCTCTAACTTACGAACCCAAAGAACATATACATAGACTAATTAAAAGTAAATAAGTACTCATGCTCGTCCATTACTTGAAGAAACATATTTTAGAAATGCCTCTATTTTTTTGGACAGAGACGACTCTATCAAAATCGCTTCTAGAAAAATACCCTCTATTTTTAGAGACAATTAGAAAAATTAAACTGTCTTTAAAAATACTATTTCTAGGGATGGCTAGGCTAGGCCTTTTGGCTTCCTCTAGAAGCATTTTTGGTTGGTAATTTAGCCCACCTCTATAAATAGGTACGGTGCAACATAATTAAATTCATAGTTTTTTTTTCCAAATGAAGTCAAATACATATACACTTCATAAAAAAGTTATAGCATTTGAAGATATGTGGAACTTTGTAGTTAGCTACATTTCAATTTTAAATCATTTACCACCTAAAAATTATGTTTTAAGTTCTCATATTTTATTTTTTTAAAAAAATCAAATAACCTCAGATGAAGAAAAGATCTAAATCTAAATTAAACCAAATTGCTAAGCCTTGCAAACCCAGTGGCGAAGCCACAATATTTTTCCTCGGTACCGGTGCACCATGGTGAAGAAAAGTACATGATCTATCTTTTCTGCAAACTCCAATCCGGAACTCATATTTGTTTTTTCCTACGAGCCAATACCGAGTCCATCAAGTGCTCCTCCCCCTCCATAAATATGGAAGCAAAATACCGTCTTGTTATATATTATTAGGTATAATATATGCAAACACCCTGTTACTAATCTAAATTCAAAAAAGTCAAAGACTCGGACATGATAAAGCACTAAAGCAGACACTCAATCAAATCAACGGAATGCACATCTCCAAAAAAAAAAACTAACATATGCTTTCTTTGGTTGCAAATTGGGTCTACAGGACTGATTTATATATTTTTTCAGTTATATAAACAGTAATAGTTCTTTCCAAGTGGGGAAAAATGAAGATGAAATTATAATGTGTACTTTCGTGCCGTTTAGAAAAGGCAGGTCAAACAAGTTGTAGTGCAAAACTCTTTTTGTGCTAATTTTGAACAATTATTATGGTGTCAAAACTTTATGTATTTCAATTTACTTGGGGTCCGTTTGGGACTACTCCATTAACTCTACTCCATAAACTCTTAGGCCCTGTTTAGTTTGCCACCCAAAAAATTTTCATCAATCCCATCGAATCTTTGGACACATGCACGGAACATTAAATTTACATAAAAAATTTAACTAATTACACAGTTTGGTTGAAAATCGCGAGATGAATTGTTTAAACCTAGTTACTCCATGATTAGCCTTAAGTGCTACATAAACCACATATGCTAATGACAGATTAATTGTACTCAATAGATTTGTCTTGCAGTTTCCTGACGAGCTATGTAATTTGTTTTTTTATTAGTTTCTAAAAACCTCTCCCGACATCCTTCCGACATATCCAATTTGACACCCAAAAATTTTCATCAACAATCTAAACATGGCCTTACTCTAAAACTTTTATAGTACTCAAATGCTCTCATAACCCCAACATTAAGTTTTACGGCTATACACCTGTTTGGCTAGCAAAGTCCTAAACAGGCCTTTAGAACACCATTTTGCCCTGGTGTGCGAGGATTATTTTACTTCACATGCACCTTTTCTATTCTAATATTAAAAACCAAATTTTAGCCTATTTTTTTCCTCCATCTCCCTAACTACAGAATAGTGAAGAGTTTGTTTCGTCTTATTTTTTATTTGCAAACTGCATTTACACCTTTTGTATCTCGTATATAACCAGGATTGATATGGCCCATGCTTATACAAGATAAAACAACTCGTGTCTAGTAATGATTGATTCAAAGTCAGATTCCAAGATATATAGCGCCGTGCCCTTTGGCCTTGTTTACTTCCACCCAAAATCCAAAAACTTTTCAAGATTTCCCGTCACATCAAATCTTTAGACGCATGCATGGAGTATTAAATATAAACAAAATTAAAAACTAATTGCACAGTTTGATCGAAATTTACGAAACGAATCTTTTAAGCCTAGTTAGTCTATGATTAGACAATAATTACCACAAACAAACGAAAGTGCTACAGTGTCCCGAAAAAATTTCGGTGAGGAACTAAACAAGGCCTTTGTATCTCGTATGTGATTCAGATTCATAAGTAAAATAAGCACTCGCGTCTAACAATGATACGCACCGACAAAATTACTAGCAATGAAAAAGAACACGAAAACCTGCCGTGAAAGTGGTACCAAAGGACTCTCCTCTGTATATCTGTATATCACCAATATAAGAACCCTGCAATGGTGTGGCCGGGCAGCACAAATCTCAAACACCAAGTGGCGAAATATCAGCCGCAAAAAAAAAGCAGAGGCATGGAGTCGCGTCGACATCACCAGAGGTCCCGCAGCGCACGCGGGCCACCCACGCTGCCGCCCCTACACCAGCCCCACCCTCGCCACCACCACCACCCGCCCCCGCACCACCGCCAAAACCCTAGCCACTCCCCCGCCGCCGCCTCCTCCTTCGTCTACCGTCCGCACCAGCCCATGGAGGAAGACGCCATCTCGACGCTCATGGACATCGACGACTCGCCGCTCAGCGCCGCGGGGGCCGGATTCCTCGACGAGGAGGACGGGGACGGGGAGATGTTCCTGGCTCCGCACCGCGCGGGCCGCGGTGGCGGCGGTGGCGAGACCCGCGGGCCCCTCCTCTTCTCCGGGTTCTTCAACAGCTTCGACGGCGCCGACTTCGACGACGACGACCTCGCCTGAGGGAACTAACCGCCCGGTTCGGTAACGGAGGTTGTTCGTGGGTCGCGATCCGTGTTATGTCGATATCGTGATGGGCTCTCTTAATTAGCGTATCGGTTCAGACTCGTTTGAGCAAT
Source organism: Sorghum bicolor (assembly GCF_000003195.3). Taxonomy (NCBI): domain Eukaryota; kingdom Viridiplantae; phylum Streptophyta; class Magnoliopsida; order Poales; family Poaceae; genus Sorghum; species Sorghum bicolor. Next base: position 56,703,141 of record NC_012873.2, read on the forward strand.
CTGAAGATGTTTAGGGATCAATATAAATACCTTTGTGCCCTGTGGTTCGTGGATCACTGTGCATGTGTTCTTCCGTATCTTTTTGGTACTTTGGCTCCATTGGCATGATCTATTGAAGTTTCCTTTGTTATCATTCTGTCTCTGTTACACGATTGACTTGTTATAGGTGAATAGGTCGTTAAATGCCTATATCTGCTCCTGGAATTGTGTGTTTCTCGAATTGTGTAGGCTGTGAGTTATTTGATTTATATAATTTGGGGTTAGTTAACAAATTGTGTTGAAAGTTACCATTTGTCAACAATTTAACCGGCTAGTGAAGACAATTCATAGATGCTTTGATTATTTTGTGTTGAAGTGGAAATATCACATTAGCATAGGCACATTTTTTTGAAAACACTGCATCAGTTTGCAAATCTTGTATCGCAGGGAAGTAGTTTTAAATCTGCTTCATAGAAACTTTTCCATCATTCATCAAATCAGAATTTTCATAGTTATACTGTCTACTAGAAATTTGGTTCAAAACTCAAAATTGGGAGAGCATGCCTAGTTGTAATTGCCATAAGCATCACCATTGTTCCCAAGTAGTATCAGAGTCGCTAATAGTAGGGTATGAATTGAGCTCGGGAGACAACAGAATTGGGAGAGCATGCCTAGTTGTAATTGCCATAAGCATCACCATTGTTCCCAAAATAGTATCAGTCACTGATAGTGGGGTATGAATTGAGCTCGGGAGACAACAAAATTGGGAGAGCATGCCTAGTTCTAATTGCCATAAGCATCGCCATGCAGGGTATGGATTGAGCTCGGGAGACAACAAAACTTGCTGCACTGTTTTTTTCCACCTGATTAATAAAGAACAATTACAATGCCAACATTAAACATTGGAAGTCTGTCCTGGCTTCTGGTAGGGTGTAGCTGTATCATAGTGTTCTTTAGCAATTTCTGTTGTTCCTTGGTACCGATGGGCTTTTGGCAAAAAGCTCCATCCACAACTTTTTGTTCCAAGCCAATGGCCTTGAATCAGTCAACCCCAGTTTCATTTGCTTCCTGAAGTTATATTCAGAAATCAGAATTGGGTGGATTCTAAGTTCAAATTTAAATAAATTACCATGACTTTAAATATGTATTATTTCCATTGATCATAAGTTGTAGGGCATACACTGCTTTGATGTTTCTTTATATCAATACAAAACTGTTCAAAAACATTTCTGTGGTAGGGTCACTTCCATTTTCATGTCATTCCATGTCTTTTATCTGGATGCCCCTGACCTAAGCAGCCCAACAACAGGCAGCCGATAGGAGGCAGCCACCACAAGGGCAGGGATGCGAGAAGGGGACTATTATAATAGATCTATTCTTTCTTTCCTTGTTTTATTAATACACCTCCTCCTTATATAGATACAGAGGTTTGCTTGACAGCTAAGCAAGACGATTAATCTTATCGCTAACCATAACCCTATTGGGCGTCTCGTACTACTGGGCCTAGCTGACTGCCCATGAAACAGTCAATGTCTATTGAATTAGTCAGGTTCCTTTGTAGAATAAAGGCCCCTAATGGACCTTTCATACTATTGGGCGTAGCTGACTGCCCATGTCATAGCTAATGCCTATGGAATATCCAGGTTCTGTTTTAGAAAAAAAAGAACAGGAAGGGCAAACCCCTACTGAATAAATAAATAAATATATATTGAAAAAAAAAAGAATTGAGTTTGTTGTCGTCTTGTCTCTTAAAATTGGGTCAGTGGGTCATGATGATTCATACAGGCACAAGTCATTGCTAACTTTTTGGTTTTTATAAGGCAAACTGAAGTTGTGTAAGATAATAATTCTTTTCATATGTGAGATTATGTGTGTTTCCTTATTTTCATATGCAATATTGTGTATTTTCTTTGAGATTTTGTATTTCACAGTTATTAGTATATAGAGGAGTGTGAAATATTTCATCTTAGAACTTGTCTCAGTTCTGGATTTTAAAATTGAAACCCCTTGCAAGCTAGTTTTGCAAGTTTTGTCCTTGAGAATCACATGCAATATTTTGCTCTGACATGGTATTGGCACATTGGATCCAGCTGCTTATATTTCAGCTTTGATTTTACTCTGAAACTTATTCTTGCACATTGGGGAGTGGTTCATTTGGATTTAGTTGTATTGATACTGAGAGGTTTTTTTTGTAACATGTTCTAAAGCTCCTTCAGAAATTTTCTTCTGAACTGGTATCTGGGAACTGGTCATTTCTTCTGAACTGGTATTTGGGAATCAGTCATTGCTAGTTCATTTTCTTCTAGAGGTTTGGTCCAGAAATCAGAACATGGACAGGGAGGACCATGCATAGTTCAGAGTAGCATCATGCAAAACAGCAAAAGAGTAACTCCGCCTAAGGGCTTTTTAGATGCACATGTATCCCCCTCAATCCATGAACTTGAACTCCACCTAAAAGCTAGTTTGGATGGAGTAACTTGAACTTGAACTCCACCTAAAAGCTAGTTTGGATTGAGGGGGATACATGTGCATCCATACAAGCCCTAAAATGTAAACTGCCATGGTTTTCAATTTGTAGTGTCATCAACTTGTAAAAAGTTGTAACAAACAAATCCTAGTATTTGCTGGCAATATAGAATAGTTTCAAAGTGTACCAAGCTGTTGCAAACTTCTTATGGTGAGCCTACCTGCATCTGCTTAGCTGTATATTGTTATACATGTAACTTCAGTAAATGTTTAGTTATATATTGATAACATAATGTAGGCAAGCTCCGTCTGATAGATTGTGTCCGAAGTCAATGTCTCTTGGTTTGTCAATGAAACGACCATAAAGATGCAGTAGTCTATCATATATGTAGATTGGTGTGGTTGTTTTTCTCTGGCCACAAGTCATTGTTACTTTTGCCTCTGTAGCGATTCCAGCAGTGCTGTATGTGAGACTGTATGGTTCTTAGCTTTTCGGGTTATTTGTATCATTGTATGATTCTCTAATTGAAGTGAAGATTGTGGGTCGTTTTCTGTTTTCATGTTTCCTGATTTGTTGTGCCCAAACGTAGCTAAGTGTGTTGCTTTCCCGGTTCGCCAGCATGTAAAACCTCTTTTTTATTACTCCCTCTGTCCTTAAAAATTTCAATTCTTAGAATTCGTGTTAGTCAAACTTTACAGAAAAGAACATTAGTATCTATGATCTAGAAGTTGCAGCTTTTAGAGACGGAGTCGGTATTCTCTATCAATGAAAGTCATTGTCAATTGTCATGTCTTATGTCCGTTAGTTGAAATAAAAAAAAGAGAGAAATTTGTTCTTACAGTTTTTGGTGAAAGGATGACTTGCAACTTGTTTTTTTCTAGCACAGTATCTGTGTATCGAGGGTTATATGACTATATGAGGATCCATGAACCAAGCCAATGAACCAAACAATCAGTATGTCACCGAGGGTTATATGAGGCTCAATGAGACCATGACGACTTTGCCTGGTTGATAGGCATACTACTACTGATTTTACTCAACTCTATCTTCACGATAAGAGAATCATCTTGGATTTGAGTTTTAGCACACACCAGTATCAAGCAGGCTAAAAAACCCTCACTACTATTCATCTTCCAGATGCATATTCATTATAGTATATCTATATTATGTTAAAAATTATTAATAAGATTTTTATGAAAATTAATTAAAATTAGAAATAGAGTCAAAATTGCATATAATTCTTTTTACCGCCGGGCCCTCCTCCAACCGGATCATTGTGGAGCTGCATAAAGATCCGCCTCCTCTGCCTGGTGCACGGGACACGCGTCGGCCAGCCACTGGCGTCCCCACATGTTCGGGGGATGGGGGGACACGGCGCCATACGACCAGGGGATGCCTGCCGGGTCCCTTCCGCCGGCGTCACGTCGCTCTGTGCCCGCGCCCGATCCCAAGGCTCCCGTATACATGTGTTTAGATTGGAGATGAAAAGTTTTTAGGTGTTAGAAAAATGTCGAAAGAGGTTTTAGAAACTAATAAAAAAAATTACATATTTTGTCAGGAAACTACAAGATAAATCTATTAAACATAATTAATCTATCATTAGCACATGTGTGTTACTGTAGCACTTAAGGCTAATTATAGCACATGTGTGTTACTGTAGCACTTAAGGCTAATTATAGAGTAACTAGGCTTATTCGTCTCGCGATTTTCAACTAAACTGTGTAATTAGTTTATTTTTTTATCTATATTTAATGTTTAATGCATGTGTACAAAAATTCGATGGAATGGATGAAAATTTTTTGATACATACAGAACTAAACAGGGCCAACGCGCCGCTCCGCACCGCACGTGTCCGTTGCGGCGCGAGGGGGAAGGGGCCACACAGTCTGTCGCCACATGGGATCCTTGTCGCGCCGGCGGTCAAGCGCCTGGTCAGCCGGTGGTCCCACCGGGACGGAAACGGATAGAGACGGACACGGTGGCCTTCGTCGTTGCTCGTGTAGCCCGTGGGCCGTGGGCCTCTACTGTCGCCCTCGCCCACGAGTTGTTTGTGTTTGACCGTGCCGTGCGTTTGTGGTCGGTGGATTTTCAGAACTCTGGATGGATCAGTGGGTCGTCGCTTTCGGGTTTCTCTTCCATCCACTTCTCCTTTCTTCTGATTCCAGCCTTGCGCTGATAAATATCTGCTGCCAAGCAAGCATGCGTTCCACGCTCCCAAAACATCATCCGGAAGTGTGAGAAACAAGGAGGCAAGAAAGTTGAGATGCCATGCTCAATTTTACAGTTTTTTCTTGTGTCATTGAGAAAATACGTTCTATAATGTTTATTCATTGAGGCCTTGTTTAGTTCCTAAAAAAATTTGCAAAATTTTTCAGATTTTTCGTCACATCAAATTTTGCAGCACATGTAGATAAAAGAAATAACTAATTACATAGTTTACCTGTAATTTACAAGATAAATCTTTTAAGCCTAGTTAGTCCATGATTGGATAATATTTGTCAAATACAAATGAAAGTGCTACAGTATTTATTTTGCAAAAAAAAATTAGAAATAAATAAGGCATGAATGTTGTAGAGGTTACCTTTGCTTCTACATTAGTTAATTTCTACGGGGTATAGATGGTCTTTTTACTTTGATTCTTTCTGGGCCAGTTCACATGCATTTTTGTTCTTACATCCTAAAATACAAGTCAATCTTTTTTCAATTTTGACCAATTATATGTCAGAGAATATTAATATTTATATTACATATTACTATCATTAGATAGATCATTAAATATATTTTTATAATAAATTTATTTGAATATATAAATATTACATATATTTTTATACAAACTAATTAAAATTGAGAAGGTTTGACATGCATGAATCTTATAATGGCTTTCTTTCTAGGACAGAGGGAGTATATATGAACAAGCATGTTAGCAATGTTCTTTTTTCGTTATTTAGATACCACGCCCCCTCTCAACCCAAAAAACAATTGATGTCCATTGGCTAAGTCCCTTTAGCATCGGCCCGTGTTACAAACCGGTGCTAAAGGAGTCTTTAACCCCGGGCCATAAAAGGGCCGAGGCTTTTGACGATTTTAGACATCGACCAATGTCTCATTCTGTAGTAGTGATATATACGTGACTAGGAGAAAGGGGGCTCGTTATTAGATATCACGCACCCTCTCGACCCAAAAAAACAATTGCGAGATGCTAAATATATACGTGACTAGGAAAAAGGAGGGCAAGCCTGGGAAAAAACTTCAATAACCATGTCTGTTTGAACAATCAACTTAATAATGGCACGCAATACACCCCTTTGTTTAGTGGGGTTACCAATCCAACTAGGTAGACCAATATCATTTCAGTTCTCAGTTCTTCGTTTGGTTTCCAAAATGGAATGGATTGATCCTTCATAACCTCATTACTCACCAACTAATAATTATTAGTACTGCTATGATAACAGAATCATTTCAATTAAATTTGAGGAATATGTATTCGTGATACATCACCTCATCTAAAATAGCTTGATTCACCAAACAAACACTCCTTAGATATTTTAAAAATCCTATGTTTCGGCTTAATGTTGTGGTGTTTTCGCCATTAATGAGGAACCATAACAGCCAATATCACTTGTCCCTGTTAATTGGATGCCGGTTATTTGAGCATATATCTATTGCTTTCCAGTAACTCACCAACGCGGTACTCTATATATTTTTTGTGGTTGCTGCTGTTACTGTAGTCAACACCGGACATCAATTGGCTTTTCATTATAATAACTTTGGGGTTTAAATCCTTAGGATTTAAATTTAATTTTTGATATTATAAATGATACAAGGAAGAGTAGCTTTCTTTTCTTATCTATACTCCTTTTATCCCTGAAAGAATTATTTTCTAGAGCAAAATTTTGTCTCAAAAAAATCAATCTCGGTCTACGTTTTCAAGCTTTTCAAAGTCTATATATCGTCCACAGCCCCCAAATCTTGTGCACATGGCACATGCACAAAAGAAAGAATAGAATATTTTGTTAGCCGAGAGCAGAATGGGATTCTTGCTCTCCGGGCTCCGGTTTAATACAGGCGTCACTCAGGCGGAGGAAAGCCCTTCGCTCCCAACTGCTCTCGGAGCGGAGCCGTCCTCCCTCCCACTACCATCCAGTCCAGGCCTCACTTCACCCTTAACGCCTACCAAACTTACAGCCCTCTCCATAACTGCTGCTGCTCTCCTCCCTCCGCCTCCCCTCCTGCTCCCGAGCTACCATTCTCCGTCGATCTCCTCGACTCCTCCAGGCTCTACCGCGCGCTACCACCACGTTCGCCCATGGCCTCGGGGTCGTCGAACCCGGACAGCATGGACACGGACCCTCCTGGCGGCCTCTCCATCGCCGTCGAGCGCAACCCGCCGGAGTCGCGCCTGCAGCAGCTCGGCGTCAGGTCCTGGCCCAAGTGAGCACCGCTGCCCGCGCCGATCATATCTCTGTCCGTTCATTAGTTTCTTGGTTTCTTTCTCGCCTGCCGGTCTCAGGTACGCTACGGTCTTGATCGTCATCGCCGCCGTGACGTGTGTATGTAATGGCTAGCCGCCGTGCCCGTGCCGTGTGCAGGTGGGGTTGCCCGCCGGGGAAGTTCCCGGTGAAGTTCGACGCGCGGCAGACGTGCTACCTGCTCAAGGGCAAGGTGCGGGCGCACATCAAGGGTTCGTCCGAGTGCGTGGAGTTCGGCGCCGGCGACCTCGTCGTCTTCCCCAAGGGGCTCAGCTGCACCTGGGACGTCGTCGCCGCCGTCGACAAGTACTACAAGTTCGACTCGTCCTGACTCCTCAGACTTCAGATCGCTCGCGCGCGGGGGGGCCTCCGTTCGTCCGCTGATGATTTGATCCATCCCGATTATTGATTCAGCTGCTAGCTTAAGTTAATTGTGCTGATTAGCCTAATTCTCTAGCTAATTTGCTTACGTAGCCTGCTGTTTCTATCTCTAATCGCCTTCTGTGTGTCGTGTAAAAAAAATGGAGGAGGTGCAGGGCATCTACTAGCTCCCTGCGTAGGCCAGTAGTTAGTTTTATTCATCCGGGAACTGAAAAAGAAAACCCGGTCAATGCGGGGGCTGTTCAAAGTATGCTTTGTTTATTCCTCGAGTGCCATCCATTTTGAATGCTTCTTTGACCAGCGTCTTTGGACTGAGCTGTCTTTTTTCTATTTCTTTTCTTTTTTATAATAGGAGTATTTAGAAAATCTGTGACCTTGTGAAGCCCGTTGAGGTTGTCCCCTAAATTTCTCACAACAAATTAATAAACAGTATTTTCAGTCATAGCTTTTTAGCCAAGCAGCGATCTGCATCTAGACGCTGACGAACCTATGAGAAGAGTGATGAGGCGTAAGGGTCATGTTCAAGAGCTCTTTAAAACAACTCTTAATTTGTTTCTTCGAAAAAATATAGCCTTCCATTAGCTTTGTATCTAAACTTCTTAAAAACAATTATTTGATAAAATTTCTCTTAACTCATAGATTTTGCACTTCTATTTGCTTGAATTTATGCTAGTGCTGAAAAGTATTGTTCACTGATTTGTTATGAGGAAAAACATTGTACAATGGATGATAAATATTGTACAATGGCTGATAAGTTGTGCTGATAAGTTTGGCTTTATCACAGTGTTTTTCTGCTTATCAGCCATTATACTTTGTTTTTTTCTCACAACGCTAATTACTAGAGAAAGACAAAAATAGAACTTTTGTTTTGTTCATTTGACATAACCATTGTTTATTAGAGATGCTCTTATTTATGAGACACCTTCAATATCTTGGTTTAAATAGAGGACACAATAGAGATCACTCCGACGATGACGTTAGATTTAATAGTGTCGCAGTGAGGCAAGAAGACGATGACTTGACTAGGTGGAGGATGACATGGCAACAAATCGAGACAAGGGTCATGGTAGCCATTAGAATTAGTTAAGAAGTTATATTCAGACAAGTGTGACCATAACTCAATTGATTCGAGTAAGGAAAAGTGGTCATGCATCCCAGTCTTTAGGTTTGAGCCCTTCCACGTGTTTTTCAATGAATAACCGTCCGACTTCATCTAGGCAGGCTAGATAGTGATTTCCAATAAAAACTCTAGTGTGGTCCTCTAGTTAGGGATTAGTGGTTCAATTTGGAGTTTAGGGAGGAAGGCCTAGCTTCTCCATTAAGTAATCTTTTGTGTTCAATCTCTATGTTTAGACAGAAGCCAACTAAGTAGGGGTGGCAAACCAAGGAGCAGAGTGATGAGACGGCCATAGGATGCTACCATCTGTGGATGGCGAAGGCATTGCAATGGGGGTGTCATGACAATCGCCCTGAACAGAGCCACCTGAGCCAAGTTGTGATGGATGGAGGAAGAAGGAGAGGGTTGCTGGGATGGGGTTGTCAAGTGGTCGTTATTCTCATGTCATAATAAGGTCACGCAGAGTAATGTTTAGAGATAGAAGAAATGCAAGAGATATCCATGCGAAAACACTCAACTTAAACATATATAACACATTTATGAGAATTTTTTTCTCGTGGTGCTTGAAATAATAGGACCATTTTGAACACAACATTATTTAACACCAATACAACTCCGAACTAAGAATTTTAAAAGAAATAATTAAATAGTTTTCTTATATATTAGACCAGCATTCCAATGAGGTCAAATGTTTTCTTCTAATAATAATATTTTTGGAAACATGTGAGCTCATTACTTTTTTGTCTTGCATAACTATGAGTATTTTAATCCAGAAATAGATATTTTTATGTCAAACCTTGACTATAAATAAACAGACTAGTATTGCTAATTGTTATTTTAACTTACTTTCTGTGTAACATAAAAATTAATCATCTTTCAAATACGAAGCACAAGGCTTAGAAAAAGACCTGCAAATTAAATTAATTTGAAATTGTTAGCATATGGGTTGTCTGAAACACCTGAATTAGCTATACTCACCGGTCCTGTCTCCGATGACATGGTCCATTTGTAACACTGCTAGGTTTTCGAATTTCATCATTTCCTGAGTGCCTAGAGGTCATAGTTACCGTGACATAAAATGAGCATATTATTGATACTAATTTCATGTCATAAATTTTATGGAGTAACATTTTTTTTCTAAAAATTCAATTAAAGTTTTTAAAAAATAACTTATGACAACTCTAGAGTACTAATTTTATTCGTCCCGCATGGAGCCATGTCAAATGCTTGCAAGCAATCAGGCCTATAGACGGACAGTTGGTAACAAAATTATCAACATCAAATTCATCGGTACTCCTACATAGTACTAGGATGGTTCGCGTTATCCGTGATGAAACCCACGAGGATATGTGACCGTACGAAAGAGCATATGCCGAATTCTTGGCCGGTAGCTTGCCGTGTTTTTAGCTGGATCTGTAAACTTGTAGCTATGGTTGAGCTCGGAATTAATGGCCAGATGCGTCCGTGCCCTGCCATGGGCTCTCTGCCGTGGGTGACCAGTGACTAGCTCTGCACTTGGGGTTCCGAGTGGCAGTGGATGATGGGGCCATTCACCAGTGGCGGACCGGTGGTGCTGCCTGGAGCAGCTTCACAGCCTTTGATTTGTTGTGTGGTCTGTGGTGTGGCTCTGAAGAACAAAAGGCCAGCCCAGCCAGCCGGCCGGCCGGCCGGTCCGGTCGCCTTGCCATGCGTTGCATGGCTCAGTGGCTCATGGTCATGGCTGGAAGGTGGTGGTGGTCCTTGTGCACTCACACAGTGACACAGCTCGGCCACCGAAAGTGCTGCCGCAGCATGTGGGTGAAGGCGTAGCTTTGGGTTGACGGCTACTCCGGCTGTTTATGTCTTTTGTCGCCGTGTGTCCTTTGACCGAACGAATTGCATGGCCTTGTTTAGTTAAAAAAAATTCGGATTTCGCTACTTTAGCACATTCGTTTTTATTTGATAAATATTGTCCAATTATAAACTAACTAGTATCAAAAGATTCATCTCGTGATTTACAGACAAACTGTGTAATTAGTTTTGTTTTCGTCTACATTTAGTGCTTTATGCATGTGCCGCAAGATTCGATGTGACGAAGAATTTTGAAAACTTTTGGATTTCGGAATGAACTAAAATGCCCACCTGCTAATTCACCAGCTGGGACAGATCGACAGGGCTATCTATAAAAGCAACTCTGCACGCGGCTGGCTTGGCTGTCAACGAATACGAAGCACCACCCACAGTGTCTGGGAGCAGATTCATCGAGAGCTAGCTTTTGCAGGAGTTTCGCCATGATGCCAGTTTTTTTAGCTTTTCTTTATATACGTTCTCGATCGCTAGTTTCAACTGTTAAGGGGGCTCTGAAACAAGCGTTCTATTCTGTGTGGAGTGGAGTTCCTTGGTGTGTACTCCCTCCATCCCAAATTGTAAGTCATTCCAAGAATCTTAGAGAGTCAAAACATTTTCACGTTTGACCAAAATTATAGAGTAAAATACTAAGATTTGTAACGTAAAGTAAGTATACTATGAAAATATAATTAAGAAAGAATCTAATAATATTTAGTTGGTATCATAATAATAATTATTTTATCATATAAATTTGGTCAAAAGTTTGACTCTCTAAGATTCTTGAAATGACTTACAATTTGGGACGGAGGGAGTACATTCCAAAATCCAAACGGATCCGCCTAATAAGCCAAGCTTGAGCGCAAAACAAACCAAAGTGTCCCAACTGTACAATTCCGTTAGGCCCAGACCAGTGACCGACCAAAATTCTCCTGCATTTACACCCCACTGCCCACCATCGCTCCCCGGCGCTCCTATGCAGTCGGGCAAGCAGCTGCTGCTGAGCCAGCAGAGCTCCACCTGCACTGCATCGCGGATGAGATGAGGAGGGCCAACGGCCAACCACAACCGCTTCACCCGCACTCTGCTGCAGCGATAACTGCATGTCGAGCGACTTGCTCCCGCCTTTCCGAGGGCTATTCCCTCGTTATTTTCTTGTTCATGTAAGTAGTGGTTTTCTCAAATAATTAATAAATTAACAAATAATATCTTTAGTTATGACTTTTCTGCCAGGAGAAGAGGCTTAGATAAAGAAATACTGCCATTCTTTTGCTCGCAGTGCGTACGTACATGCAAGCTTTCACCCAATTTGTAGCTAGACGATGAGTTTTCGTGCCTGACAACCGACAAGGATCTACAAGTTACTGAGAAAAAAACATATTCTTCTCCACCGATATAATGGCCGGTGTCGATGCTGGGACATCCTTCGCGCGCGTTTCTGCTTCTGCCCAAGGTCAACCGCTTCAACTGCAGTCTGCAGGAGCTTACACAGTTACACGCCATCCATTAGGCAACATGCAGACGTGCGTGTGACCCGGCCGATTTAAAAATTAAGTTCTGCTGTCAGAATTCGCTGCGAGTATCAAGAAGTCGCTGTTGCAAGAATCATTGAATCAACGTGGATTCCTGCCAACGTCCGGTGTGCTACTTTGGCTCCTCCCACTTGCAATTGCAAGAATTTGAACCGGCATCTGGTAGTTTTTGGAGTATCTTCCGATTTTCTGAAGAAATGGCGTGTGCTTTCATCCAGCCTAGATAATTTCAGGCAGAATTGATCCTTTTTTGTTCTTGGTGCCACGAAATGCTTATAGGCATCAGTCGCTGAATTTGTGGTTCGTCAACCAAGCACGCAAAGATGCAAAACAACCACGTGCGTTCTGATTTCTGAATGTAAAGAGTAGCACGTTGGTACTCCCATCTACTCGCCGTGGATTTGTGGGGGCTTTATTTAACAATTCAAAGGATATCCGGACATGATTGATGACGTGATGCTCGTAATGGCGAAGTGGCATTCGTGCAAGGAAGGAAGCAAGGGGATACCCAAAGCCGGAATCCTTGAAGTTGACAAGCTTCGAGTTCTTGTCACGGAATCTGTCAGAAAAAAGAGTGTTAGAAATGACAACTTTTTCTTGGAAGGAAAAAGCTTTACTAGAGCCATTGTAGTTATGGATTCAAATTTCAGTTAGGCCTTGTTTAGTTCACTCCAAAAACCAAAAAATTTTCAAGATTTCCAATCATATCAAATCTTACGACACATGCATGGAGCATTAAATATAGTCGAAAATAAAAAATAATTGCATAGTTTGCCTGTAAATCATGAGATGAATCTTTTGATTCTAATTAGTCCATGATTGAACAATATTTGTCAAATAAAAACAAAAATACTACATTAACCTAAAGAAAAAAAATTTAAGAACTAAACGTGTGCTAATTTGCAAGATAACCAAACATCGCCTCACATTGACTTAGTTGTGGTTGACTTTTCCTCACAGGACAAGTTTTGGCCGACCTACTTAATATTAGTCACAAGATGATGAGTCCTTTTTTCTTGCCATAAATATTTTGGTTTACTAAGTTGGTTTGGTTTCTTAAGCTTGTTCATTTGAAATTATCTGTTAAATTTGTGTGAGTGGACGAGTTTTTTTTTCTCACAACAAATTAATGAACAATCAGTCATGGTTTACCAGCTTCAATTCAAATCGTGGGCTCGTTGCTGCCTTCTCTCTGGGCTCTTGCGGCCTTGCCAGCCCACCTCGCCCCCTCGCTCGCAAAAGGAACGGTCCGGCTCGGCCCGGCCAACCCAGCACGCACGCGTGAGATTGCCGCGTCGTGGTCCAATACGCGCTCGGACTTCTCACGTACGGGTACGGCCCGCCACGTCCTCGCTTCCGCTCCGCGTCGGAACCGAATGCGGCTGCCATGCATGCCAAGCTATAATAAAGCCAGCGTGCCGACCGCCGACGTCCCAACCATCAAACGAGCAAGAGGACGCCAGCACTGCCCCCGCACACCCCTTGCCCGGGACTTGTTCTCGCTGCAATGGTCTTCTGCGAGGCGCCCCTGGACGCCGCCGCCTTCGAGTTCGACACGAGCATTTCGGCTCCCGCCTTCGACACGACCACGAAAGGCGCTGGCCCTGGGTGCGGCGCTAACAAGAAGCGCGAGGAGGAGGAGGACGAAGACGTGGTCAGGGTCGTCAGGTCGGCGGCGCCGCCGGTGACGGAGGAGGCAAGGGCAGGGGGACCCGAGACGAAGCCCGTCGTCGACGCGCCGTTCGGTGGCTTGCAGTGCCTCCACACCGTCGTGTTCCGCATCGACTGATGATTGGTTATTCAGGAACCGTGCAGGCTACGGGGTTACGGCGCGCGCTGCTGGTTGCAGTCTTTGGTGTCCTGTTTATCGCGGTGTCGTACGGCTGGACTTTTTTTTGCGAGTAAATTAGTGTAGTCTAACAACGACTGAAAACTCGATGAATAAGGCCCTGTTTAGTTCCCCACCAAAAATTTTTCATCCATCCCATCGAATCTTTGAACACATACATGGAACATTAAATGTAGATAAAAAAATAAACTAATTACACAGTTTAGTTGAGAATCGCGAGACGAATCTTTTAAGCCTAGTTACTCTATGATTAGCCTTAAGTGCTACAGTAACCCACATATGCTAATGATAGATTAATTATGCTTAATAGATTTATCTCGTAGTTTCCTGATGAGCTATGTAATTTGTTTTTTTATTAGTTTCTAAAAACCCCTCCCGACATTCTTCCGACATATCCGATGTGACCCCCAAAAAATTTTCATCTCCAATCTAAACAGGCCCTAAGGCCTTGTTTAAATACATCCAAAAACTCAAAACTTTACAAGATTTTCTGTCACATCGAATCTTACGGCATATGCATGAAGTATTAAATATAGATAAAACAAATAACTAATTGCATAGTTTATTTATAAATCACGAGATGAATCTTTTAAGCCTAATTACTTTATAATTAGACAATATTTGTCAAATAAAAAACGAAAATGCTACAGTGTCAAAATCTCAAAACTTTTTTCATCTAAACAAGCCTAAATAGCTCAGCTGTCGTACTCGTACCAAATAAAATATGGGAATCTTTATAGCAGGTTCACACTGTTCAGCAAATGGCAGCAGAGGCCAATTGCCTGGAAAACTCAATAGTCTAACAACGCAATCAGCATCCGTTGTGGTCGTTGTTGCACTGGTGTCAGTTCATTATGATTTAATAAGGGATTAAAACACTTTTCTTCTTAATCCAAAGTCAAACATGAATAATCCAAGAACATCTATGTCTCCGGAGTCTGGACACACCATAAACTACTCCACTCGTTCAAAAAAACATAAACTACTCCAGGGCTTGCAAAAGGGAACTTTGCTGCTAGCTAGGCTAGCGGAGATGGTGCCACAACCCACAAGTGGATTTTTTTTTTTTGGCATCCTCTTGCTGCGGGCGCGCAGACTGTCAAATAAATCGGGCCCCTTTCGTTCATTCATAGCGCCGGTTAATTTAGTTTTCATTCACGGCTGGCGTCGGCGTCCGGCCGTGGACTTTGCGCGGCGATGCCGACGCCGATTGGCGACGACCTCTCGATCCGGCTGTGTCGGATCACCGCGGGTCCACGTCGCTTGTGTCGCGTTTCGCTTCTCATATCGGGCCTTGTTTAGTTGCTAAAAAATTTTACAAAATTTTTCAGATTCCCCGTCACATCAAATCTTTAAAGGTATGCATGAAGTATTAAATATAGACGAAAATAAAAATTAATTACACAGTTTGGTCGGAATTGACGAGACGAATCTTTTGAGCTTAGTTAGTCCACAATTGGATAATATTTATTAAATACAAACAAAATTAGTACTATTTATATTTTGCTAAAAATTTTGGAAGTAAACAAGGCCTCGGGATCCTTTGTTTTTGTGATTGTTCCTTTGTTTTCTTGTGATTGTTCCTTGATCCAGGCGAAGGACGACATGATTCTTCGAGTATTTGTTGTTGCGTTGCATCACGGTTCTGAGCTGCTGATCGGCACTCCACAGTGAACTTCTGGAGTCTGGACGAATTTAGATAAGTGGACCAGCGGTGGCCAAATTCGAACCAAACGCCTGATAGCCATGGCGACTTATTTGCTTCAGAGAATACAGAGTAGGGATGTGCAAGTTTTCCCAACCTTTCGAGTAGGGCTTGTTTAGTTCGAATTTTTTTTATAAAATAGACAATATAGCATTTTTGTTTATATTTGACAAATATTATCTAATTATGGACTAGACTTAAAATACTTGTCTCGTAAATTACATGCAAACTATATAATTAGCTATTTCTTTATCTATATTTAATGCTCCATGCATATACCGTAATATTGGATGTGATGAGAAATCTAAAATTTTTTGCAAAATTTTTTGGAAGAACTCGTTCGCTTGTCTTATCAGTCATATTTTTTCTCTAGCCAGCAGTGTTTTTTTTTCTCACAATAAATTAGTCAAAGTTGAAATTTTTTTGGAAGAACTCGTTCGCTTGTCTTATCAGTCGTCTTGGGCAGAAGTCAGTCTTAGTAGGACAGAGCCACTCTCCCCTTGGCCATGGAAACAATGGGCCTGCCGAGACTTTTTCAAATTTGAATCTCAACTTGAAATTGGGACAGCCACCAACTACTTGAAATAACAGGCCTGAGTTTTGCTATCAATGTCTGTCCAATAAACATTCAAGGCGCAGTTGTAAATCTCTTATTAGATGTCACAAATGCATGCTTTTGGGACACATTGCGTTGAATTGCCTCGGGCAGAGCACCGTAGACAGTGGAATCAAGAGGCCTATGGTCAGCAATAAAGGAAAAGCTATTTGGACACAACCCAGTTGGTTCTACAAAGCTCCAAGCAAGCATCTTGGGGCAGAAGTAAGCAGCCCACCTGTCTTCTCCTCGTTTGCACATTGGTGGACGGAGGTTAATCCTCAAGCTGTAACTAAGCCCCCAGCGCCACAAGAAATACCTTGGTGTTTCCCTACTCTTTCTACGAAGGGTGGGCCTAATCCAAATGAGACCCATATGACAGGTAACTTGCAGGAAGCAGGCGCATTTCTAAGTCTGGCTAGCCCGCCTCTTTTGGAGAGGATTAATATTGCTTCACCCCACTATGCCAATTACCACAGTGCTCCTCATAACTCAGAAGAAAACCTTAATTCCAGTTCCTGGCTGCTTCACCCGGATCATCGCCTCAAACCTCAAGCCATGGCTTTCTTTGAGTTTTTTTTTGTTCAGGACAGCAATCCATGCAACAACAAGATCTCAATCCCCAAACCCCCAATCAACTACAGCAAAATCTGCTGGGTGTTGCCCCAGTACAGCAACTGGCAGTGCAGGTGGAAGCAGGCCAAGAACAGCAATTGGCAGTGCCGGTGGAAGCAGTCCAAGAACAGCAGCTGGCAGTATAGGAAAATAATAGCTGGCCTCGTTGGCTTGAGGAAATCCCAGTTCAGCAGGCACCTGTTTCACCTGTCTTAGATCTATAGATCAACTTGAATGAGCCTCCAATGCCTTTGATTCAAGACCTGAATGAGTTGCCACCATTGGAAGGCTCCAAGGAGGTGTTGATCCACCCAAACCAAACAACAATTGATCAGCACATGGGAGAAATTTTAGAGATGCAGACGATAATTCAGCATGCCCGAGCTCTAGGAGAAGGACACCTGGAAGCATTGGAGGAGGTAATTGAAAATCAGCAGGACCTAAACATAGTTGCACAACTGGCAATAGACCAAGATCCGAATGAGATCCAACAAGGAAAGGATCCCCAAGAGAGGATTGTTCATCCTGTAGAGGGTCAATATTTTGGAGAGGACCAACAACATCTTCCACAGCTAGTCCTAGAACTCCACCAGCAAGTGATGCAGGAAGTTTGTAATAACTTGAACCTGAATGATGAAGTTGCTAATAACTTGAACCTGAATGTGAATGCTGATTTTCAGCCACTAGTCTTACAAGCCCCAACGGAAACTTCATTGCACATTGAAATACCTGACGATGAAATGATGGATATGGATATGGAAAACCAGAAGATCCTAGGTCAAGGGCGACAAAATGAACATGGTGGCTTGTTTCAGAACAACATCCAGCTAGGGATGGCCACCACCTTCTTCACCAACCCACCAGAATCGCCATTGTCTGCTGAACCCTTCTGGTTGGCACAAATGGCACCAAAATTTGGAGATAAGGCTGAGGAAAAAGGCAAAATACTCATTGAGGTGCCAACAAAATGGCTAGGCCTCTTCAAAGCTCTTCTTTCAGCTCCAGCCCAACATAAATGGGCCAAACAACTGCTAGAGTCTAGCTTCCCAAAGTTGCTATTCAATGAAAATGAATGGACAGCTACTCTCTCTCTAAGTTGCAAACCTTGTGCTACTGAGGTTTGTGAATTGCTTAGATCTGAACCTCTTATAGCTCAAGAAATTGAAGAAGCTATTTCTAAAGGGAAAGGCAGATACTCCTATAGTTGATTCAACTGTTAGGCGTAGCAGCAGGGTCAGAGCAAACTGTAATGGCTTCAAGATGAATGTGTGCAAGGCTAGGAACTGTCCGGGCTGCAATTCTGAACCCCCAACACTCTCTCCAGCCATCCTTAAGAAGATTGGTACCTCAATGTGTGACCTACAGGATGATCAGTTGCAAGAACAGATATTGAGGAGCAAGAAAAAGGTCGAACCAGTTGGGAAGAAGCTCAAGAAGAGAAAGGATGAAGAGAAGAAGAAGCATGATGACCATGAGGTCATCAACTAGCTCCGCAGAGAAAGTTTTACTTTTCTCCTCTTCTTTGGCTGTTGTCTAGTTGTTCCCCATGGTGCACAACAAAACTTGGAATCTACTGAGTTGGAATGTCAGAGGTCTAAACTCTGACAAGAAGTGGAATTCCATTAGAAACAAGATTATGGAAAGCAAAAGTGAGATTATTTGCCTCCAAGAAACCAAGAAGGAGACCTTTGACATCAACTTCATTAGGAATCTTTGCCCCTTAGATTTTGATTCTTTGGAGTTCCTGCCTTCTGTTGGGGCTTCTGGTGGAATTTTGGTGGTTTGGAAAAGTAATGCGTTCATGGGACAGCTGATCTTCAAAAATAGCTATGCAATTTCTATTGAGTTTACATCAAAGATCAACAATGATAGCTGGGTGTTAACCACTGTGTATGCTCCCTGTACCCCAATTGGCAAAAAAGAATTCCTGGAATGGTTTAGAGAAATCCAAATGCCCCCTGAAAAGGATTGGTTAATAGTTGGTGACTTCAACTTAATAAGGAGGCCTGAAGATAGAAATAGGGATGGAGCAGACGTTAATGAAATGTTTCTGTTTAATGAAGCAATTGATAAACTAGGCCTAATTGAACTTCCCCTACATGGCAGACATTTCACTTGGACCAATAAACATTTCCCACCTCTCTTGGAAAGGTTGGATTGGTTCTTTACTTCAGCGTCATGGACAATAAATTATCCCAACACCTTGGTCAAGACATTAGTCATGGAAACCTCTGATCATTGGCCTTGTATTGTTGAAATCAGCACAAGAATTCCACAAAGCAAAATCTTTAGATTTGAGAACCACTAGCTCAACCATCAAGACTTCATCTCGGTAGCTATAAATGGGTGGAGAGCCCCAGATCATATCTCTGACTCTGCCAAAATAATTACAGCAAAGTGCAAAAACTTAAGAAGAGATCTTAAGGTTTGGAAAACTCAGTTGCCAAAATTGGCACTAGTCATTGAAAGTATCAAACTGGTATTGCACTTCCTAGAGACAGTAGAACTTTTCAGAGACTTATCCCTACCTGAGTGGAACTTTAGGAATCTCATCTCTGCCAAGTTGATTTCTCTTTTAAAACAGCAAAAAACCTACTGGAAGCAAAGGGGGAAGATTAGATGGGTAAAAGAGGGAGATGCAGGAACAAAGTTTTTTCATGCACATGCCACTATCAGACATAGGAAGAATACAATTACCATTTTGCAGGATGGTCTTGGAAACATTTTTCAGCATCACGAGCAAAAGGCTGAACTCCTATGGAATGCCTTCAAAGAGAGGATGGGCATGACCGATTTCAACTACATGATCTTCAATTTAGGTGATTTTATTCAACCTGTTGAAGAGCTGGAGCAGCTAGAGTTGCCATTCACAAAGGAAGAAGTTGATGAAGTGGTCTCCAATCTGCCAAACAACAAGTCTCCAGGTCCAGATGGTTATAGTAATGAGTTCCTCAAAGGTTGTTGGCCTCTCATAGCAAATGATTTCTATAAATTATGCGAAGACTTTTTTAGTGGTGAAGTCTGCCTCCAAAGCATCAATAGCTCTTACATTGCCTTAATTCCCAAAAAAGAAGGCCCACAGAGAGTTTCAGACTATAGGCCTATTTCTCTTCTGAGTACCTCCATAAAGTTGCTGACCAAACTTATGGCAAATAGACTACAGAAACCAATCATGAAAATCATTCATAAGAACCAATATGGATTTATCAAGACAAGAACCATTCAGGACTCCCTAGCGTGGGCACTAGAATATATCCACATCTGTCATAAGTCCAAGAAGGAGCTAATTATCCTAAAACTAGACTTTGAGAAATCCTTTGACAAGATTGAACATGGGGCAATTTTTGAAATACTCAGAGCAAAAGGATTTGGTCAGAGATGGATTAGCTGGGTGAAATCAGTTTTGAGCTCAGGAACTTCCTCAGTTCTGCTTAATGGGGTGCCTGGGAAAGTTTTCCATTGCAAGAGGGGGCTAAGATAGGGTGATCCCTTATCCCCACTACTTTTTGTCCTAGCCGCTGACTTGCTCCAATCTGTGATGAACAAGGCAAAAGACCAGGGACTGCTTAAACTCCCAATTCCTCTCAGTTACACCACTGATTTTCCCATAGTACAATATGTAGATGACACTTTGGTGGTAATGGAGGCCTACAACAGACAACTTTGGATCCTAAAGGCTTTACTTCACACCTTTGGTGAATAAACTGGGCTTAAGGTCAACTATACAAAATCAGTCATGGTACCTATAAACACAAGTCCAGCAAAATTGCAGCACCTAGCAAGGACCTTCAACTGTGATACTGGAAGCCTACCCTTTACTTACCTTGGTCTGCCACTAGGCGTCACAAAGCCTAGAATCATTGACTTCTCACCTTTGGTCAGTAGATGTGAAAGGAGGTTAGCTGCAACCTCAATCTTTTTAAATCAGGCAGGGAGACTAGAGGTGACGAACTCAATTTTCTCAGCTCTACCAACATTTTGTATGAGCACTTTCCCCTTGCAGCAAATAGTGGTTGATCAGTTAGATAAATTCAGAAAGTTATGCCTTTAGAGGAGAGCTAACATTAATGCCAAACAAAAACCAAAAGCTGCTTGGCTAGTTGTTTGTAGGACAAGAGAGGAGGGAGGACTGGGAGTTCTAAACATCAAAACCCAAAATGAGTCACTGCTGATCAAACATCTTCATAAATTTTTCAATAAAGAAGACATCCCTTGGGTCTCCTTGATCTGGGAGAAATATTATAGCTCTAGAAGGTTACCTGGAACATCAAAAAAGGGCTCGTTTTGGTGGAGAGAAATATTAAAGCTTCTAGACAAATTCAAAGGAATGGCAAGAGTAGAGATTAATAATGGTAAGTCTTGCTTCTTATGGGAGGATCTATGGGGTAATGAAATTCTTATGCATAAATTCCCAGAATTGTTCTCTTTCATAAAGAAGAAGGAAATTATCCTGGCTGAAGGAATGGCTCAAACTCCGTTGCACAGCCTTTTCCATTTACCCCTATCTCAACAGGCTCATGGCCAAATGCTTCAGTTGCAAAATATTCTGGAGGGGGTTTCCCTAAATGAGTCTACTGACAGATGGGTTTACATTTGGAGCACGGGCCAATTTTCAGTGAAGAGAGCTTATAATCATTTGAGTGGACACAGGATGTTACACCCAGTTTACAATTGGCTCTGGAGAAGTTCTTGCCAAAATAAGCATAAAGTGTTCTTTTGGCTTCTTATAAATGATAGACTGAGTACTAGGGAATTATTGAGAAGAAAGAATATGGATCTTCTAGACTACAACTGCATTCTTTGCAATGGCTCAATTGAAGAATCACTCTTACACCTTTTTCTTGGCTGTCCTTTTGCCACACAATGCTGGGCTTGGCTCAACATTCAGGTTGATCACGACTCTGATCCCTTTCAGAACCTTCAGGGATTCAAAGAGCAACTAGGGGTGCCGTTCTTCATGGAGGTCATCATTTTAATGTGCTGGACTATTTGGAAGGCAAGAAATGACAAGATCTTCCGCCAGATTTATGAGAATCTTCAAATATCAAAACAAAACTTCAGAGATGAGCTCCAGTTTTTACTGCTGCGAACAAAAAGAAGCTACCATCCAGAAATTGATCAATGGATTGCAGATTTAACTTAGCCTGGTTCCTTTCGGTGGTAGCTTTGCTTTTTCTCATTTCTTTTTTCATGTCTTAACTCTCCCTCGTCCCTTGCTCTCAGTTTTCTTTTGTTTTGTATCTTGATTTTTTTTCAATAAATATGCTGTAGGGGTACAAACCCTTCCAGTTTTCCTAAAAAAAAAACAGAGCAGGATTTTTTTTTACCCCCAGTGGATTTAGATTGAAAACAGTACATGCAGATGAAATAGTAGGGATATAATGTCAGATAGAATGGTATGAGTATACTACTGTAGATCGAAATACATGAGTACACACACAATATTAAATGGTGGGTCAGCGCTCATATCGGATCTATATCTTTTTAAGTTGGAAAGATTTAAGAGCCTCAGAGTCAAATATGACGTGCATAGATATAGAGATTGGATAGACAGACGTTACATTGAGCCATTGACATTTTGGTATCATTCATGTTTAGATTCCATTTGTTGGATTCATGGTAAAGATTGCTACGGTGAAGAACGGCTTGTAGATTGTGGGTTCTTAAAAGCTACTGCATCCGTCCGAACATAAATCAACTTTTGGAGTTGTATCATTAAATCAAATTATTTTAAACTTAACTAAATTTATATAAAAATACCAATAATTATGACACCAAATTAATACCATCAGATGTATCATAAAATATATTAATATATTATGTATTTATTTTATGTTATGGATGATGTCACTCTTTCTAATTAAACTTAAGATATTTTGACTTTATATTAGGTGGTTTTAGAATTTGATTTGTTTTATTTAGGACGGAGGTAGTAGAAAAAGCTTGGTAAAGATAAGCTTATGGGATGTTATAATCTGAACTAGATATGATTAAAAGCTGCTTTCAAGTGACACAAACTCTGGTCGATCTAAATAGGGCCTTATACAATCTTTTGTAGAGTGCAAGTTAGTAATGAAGTATCTGTACACAACATCTGGTACAATGTGCTGGCCATTATTCCCACCACAATTTTCAGGTACCGGTTCAGATCCCCCGGATTCAACAAAAATGCCATCAGTGTAATAAGGGAGCCCACATGCCAGTCGCGGCAGAAGATTCACTTTCCAAATGGCCCCCTGCAAGCTGAAGAACGAGTGAACGACAACGACAACTCTCCTGTTGAGTGATGATCCCACGGGCCACGGCTCCTCCGTCCTATAAATCCATGGCCACCGTTGGCCATTCCCTCTCGCGCCGCAGCCTCACATCTTCGTTCTCCATTGCTCCTCGTTGCACACTGCAGAGGGACAAGAAACTAGAAAGGAGGAAGAGGGAGCAAAGCCGGTGGAGATGGCGACGTGCGCCACGACCCTCGCGCCGCTTCTGGGCCCGGCGGCGGCGAACGCGACGGAGTACCTGTGCAACCAGTTCGCGGACACCACGTCGGCGGTGGACTCGACGTACCTGCTCTTCTCGGCGTACCTCGTCTTCGCCATGCAGCTCGGGTTCGCCATGCTCTGCGCGGGCTCCGTCCGCGCCAAGAACACCATGAACATCATGCTCACCAACGTGCTCGACGCCGCCGCCGGCGCGCTCTTCTACTACCTCTTCGGCTTCGCCTTCGCGTACGGGACCCCGTCCAACGGCTTCATCGGCAAGCACTTCTTCGGCCTCAAGCGACTTCCCCAGGTCGGCTTCGACTACGACTTCTTCCTCTTCCAGTGGGCCTTCGCCATCGCCGCCGCCGGGATCACGTCGGGCTCCATCGCCGAGCGCACGCAGTTCGTCGCGTACCTCATCTACTCCGCCTTCCTCACCGGCTTCGTGTACCCGGTCGTGTCCCACTGGGTCTGGTCCGCCGACGGCTGGGCCTCGCCGACCCGGACGTCGGGGAACCTGCTCTTCGGCTCCGGCATCATCGACTTCGCCGGGTCCAGCGTCGTCCACATGGTCGGCGGCATCGCCGGCCTCTGGGGCGCCCTCATCGAGGGCCCACGCATTGGCCGGTTCGACCACGCAGGCCGCTCCGTGGCGCTGCGCGGCCACAGCGCGTCGCTCGTCGTGCTCGGCACCTTCCTGCTCTGGTTCGGCTGGTTCGGCTTCAACCCCGGGTCGTTCCTCACCATCCTCAAGAGCTACGGCCCCGCCGGAAGCATCCACGGGCAGTGGTCGGCCGTGGGCCGCACGGCGGTCACCACCACGCTCGCCGGCAGCACGGCGGCGCTCACGACGCTGTTCGGGAAGAGGCTCCAGACGGGGCACTGGAACGTGGTGGACGTCTGCAACGGCCTCCTGGGCGGCTTCGCGGCCATCACCGCGGGCTGCTCCGTGGTCGACCCTTGGGCGGCCGTCATCTGCGGGTTCGTGTCGGCGTGGGTGCTCATCGGGCTCAACGCGCTGGCCGCCAGGCTCCGGTTCGACGACCCGCTGGAGGCCGCGCAGCTGCACGGCGGGTGCGGCGCGTGGGGGGTGCTCTTCACGGCGCTGTTCGCGCGCAGGGAGTACGTGGAGCAGATCTACGGCACGCCGGGGCGGCCGTACGGCCTCTTCATGGGCGGCGGCGGGAGGCTGCTGGCGGCGAACGTGGTGATGATCCTGGTGATCGCGGCGTGGGTGAGCGTCACCATGGCCCCGCTGTTCCTGGCGCTCAACAAGCTGGGCCTGCTCCGCGTCTCGGCCGAGGACGAGATGGCCGGCATGGACCAGACGCGGCACGGCGGGTTCGCGTACGCGTACCACGACGAGGACATGAGCTTGAGCAGCAGACCCAAGGGGGCTCAGAGCACGCAGATCGCGGCCGCGTCCAGCGGCGAGTTCTAGTGGGGCATAGTGCCAACATATTATATTTACACATACATATGCACCGTGCAGAATGCACGCAGGTGGTTCTTTGTGTTGTGTTGGATCTCAAATCTCATAGTATGTTACTCCGACATGATGATTGTACAATAACAACCATGAGATATACTACTTTTGTCTAAGATTACTTCCCCCTCCCTCTCTGAGCTTCATACAAAAAAGTATTGACACCATAAAATTAAGGAAGGGGAACCAAATAGGCCCTAATTCTTTTTTTAGGTTCAACGGGGGGAGGCGTTTCCCGTCTGATTTCATTCGTTTTAGTCCAAAACGGTTCATAAGTACAGCAGCATTTACATATGTAACAACGATGTTGCAAAAGAAAGAAACTTAGATAGAGGGTTTTTCGTTCTAAGGTTGAGAGCATTCATTGCCGCGCATTCCAAAAGAAAAATTGGTCAAGAATGGCATATCGCGATGTTTTTTATTTCTGATCTACCATCATCGTCGCCGTCGATGTCATGACATCTATGCAATATCTTCACGGCATCCCTGTTTCCCACATGTCTCTTTTTAAGCGGCTCTGAAGTCTGAACTGGAAACATGGAATCCATCCCACCCCTTTGAACGGGTCACCAGAAACAGCTCAAAGCCCTGATAAAGTTGCTGAGAGACATGGCTCCATATCACTCCACAGTCGCTTATGCTACATTTATTCGGACGGACTAAAATGCTGCAATTGACCAAATAATTTGGCTGGTTTTGGATGGTCAGGGTGGCATACTGGCATATACCGTTTGCAATTTACATGGCAAGCTATTGAACCGCATTCGAATCATTCCAGACCAAAGACGATAGAGTAGAGTGCTTTTATTCTTCTATTCTACTTTTCAAATTGTTGGTCCATGTCATTGTACCTTGCATGCTAGTTCCATAACCTCCACCATCCTTTTCGACCAACATCTTCTCTGCTAGGATTGCAGTGGAAACGTAGGGCGGTTATTTACCCATGATCCAACATGATCCTGCCATGTGACCATATACGAGCTGGATGATATGATATGGAAATGACGACCATCACCTATCTCTATCCAGAGCCTTGAATCTTGACCTCTTCGATCAAAGAATGGCATGAACCAACAAGGGATCGATACCCTTTCAAAAAAAATGGAAACAATGAATTACAAATTAATAAAATGAGGAAATGTTCCGAGTTGGAAGAATATGTTGGGGACGACTGGGATAAATCCAATAAGAACCCAGCTAGGCAGCTAAGCTAAAAAAAAAAAGGAAACAGCTATGGAATGGTACAGCGCAGACACAAAATATTCTTAGGATAATGGCACCACAGTTCATCCAAGGAAACACTTTGGCATTTCCAATGCTAGTAATACCAGAAGCTGTATAACTGATTCTGACTTCCACCATACATTCAACTGAGGCCTCGTTCGTTTCTGGGGGATCGAGGACGGGAAATAATCCTGCTGATCATCACTACTATAAACCAGTTGGATCCGTTCCAGGTATCCATTCCCAAGTAACCGAACACAGCCTGAATTTGGAGGGTTATTGGTCGTCCACACAGCTCTCACGTATGCACATTCAAAGTTTCTTGTTGGGTACAGCATGGTTGATACTAGCATTCTGCAGTGGAATTAGGAGGGTTGAAGTGCACCCCGAACCCACGTGGCTTGGGGTGGATTAGTGTGCAATCAAACAAACCCTAAACGAGCAACGCATGTGGTGAAATGACAGGCTCAAAAAAGTAATCACTAACTGGTGTGTAGGGAAAGATGTCTTAACCATCAACAGTTGGAAGGTTCTTCTCCAGTTTTCAGAATTTGAATTTCATTTTTCTTGATCTACCCTGTAGCGTCCCGCCTCCACGAGGCCGGACCCGCTTACATCTGGCAGCTTTTATAGGATATAGTCAGCCCCCACAGACCAACACTAGTCTTTTCTGCACACTTTGTCCTCACTCGTGCGCACCCAGGAACTATTTCCCGGTCGGTCACCCATCCCTAAATTGCTCTAGGGCAAGCACGCTTAATTTAGAGTTCTTTCGAGATAGGCTCCCGAAAAAGAAGTTGCAACTTGTTGGTATGAGTCTCCTATTAATCCTATTAAGCTCTGGGCCGGGTGTTACATACCCTTCGCATGTTCCATTCTCATCTGATTTGAAGAACCGTGGACAGACATTGAGTACCAACAAAAAGACAATTCCAAGAATGGCAAGTTGTTATATCAACAGTACAATGAATGTGAAATATACTAATGGTTCAAGTAACTGGATAACATTGCTTCTTTGCTTCAGTCATTTCCGCTATATACACTGGTTGTGAAATGTCAAGATCAAAGCAGTAATCACTAATGGATGCCACAAATGGTAAAAGATGTAGTTTGACTACCATTCTATCAGCAATCGCAAGGCTCTTCTACAGACTCCAGATTCTGATTTTTTCCCCATTTTTCTTATACACCCTTCCCATGCTCCATTATCATCAGCATCAACATAACTGTGTGGAGACATTAACTATCAGCAACAAGATAGTTCCAAGCATGGTAATTTGTTATACTGGCAGTACAAAGAATAAGACAAATATACTACTGGCAATTCCAAAGTACCTTTTTAGTCTGCTTCAATTATTTCACACATACCACACTAAATTGGTTGATTATCCTACCAGTTTGGCACTGCAAACTGAGAACACACTGGCACATGTTGGAACAAATATGGAATAATCAAAATCGGTTCTGTTTCTTCAAAGATGATCATTGCACATATTATAGAGCTAGCATATGTTCATTTCCACATGTTTGTGTTTATTTTGCAGGCAACAGGGGATATGAAAGTGGGCACCTATCCATTTCTAGTTGGCATGTAAAACGTGGTGATTCATATGTAAAAGATAAGAGGCTAGCTGCCACTCCCATTTCTTAACAAGGTGGGGCATTTAGCAATTAACGGTCATAAGGGAAAAGAAAACACATGTTAGGCAAGAGAACCCCAAACTGACAGCATGATTGGCAACATGAAGCAATGGGTAAATGGCCAGACCAAAAAAGAAAGTGTAAATGGGATATAGAAAGCTCTTCATGCGGGTTGAATATACATGGCTGATAGAAGCACTTCTGCTCTATATCAGTGTTAGAAGCCGTACTTTTTCTACCAGCCAGCAGTGTTTTTCTCTCATAATAAATCAGCGAACAGTACTTTCAGCCATGACTTTTCAGACTAGCGAACAAGAATATAAATAAAGTATCTGTGCAAATAAATAATATGAATAAGCAATATGAATCAAATGAAAATATATGCATACTTCCACATCTGCATAATGGCATTTTGAAGCAGAAAAACACAGATCCTGTACATAACATAAGTACAGTCCAGTTCAGGCATTAGAACTAACTTTTGCTGTACCTCTTGCCATGAAGTAGCTTGATGCAAGGCTTTGATGGAACACCTTGTGTACCTCCAATAAATGTGTGAGCTAAGGTCAAATGTTTGTCTTAGTGAAGCCCACTTTGTTTACCACACAGAAGTTAAGTTCATGACTTCCCAACAATGAAGACAATTTATGAAAGTTATGCAGCTATGCAAGTTTCTGGAAACATGGTTAGCTGGCAGTACATTTTTCATAAATCCATTGAGGCAGCTAAATCCTCAAGAGTGTCATATATATTCTCTGACTCAGGATGAGCATCATCACCAGAGTAAAACCGGTGTGTCTTGCGGTCCACCTCGATCCAGCTACAACCAGGCAGCTTCTTGCCTATATTCTCCTCCTTCACAAACTTTCTTACTTTCCTCACCTCTTCCCACAAGCCACCTTCACTGTATACATTTGCCAGCATCACCACATAGTTTGCATTATTTGGATCCAACTCTAGTAACTTTCGAATTGCTAACTCAGCAAATTCTACTTGTCTGTGTACTCTACATGCATTGAGCAATGACCCCCACATGACTTCATCTGCTTCAATTCTCATATCGCTGATAACATTCAATGCATCCTGAAACCGGCCTGCCCGGCCAAGAAGGTCGATGATACACCCATAATGCTCGATCTCTGGTTCAATTCCGTGCTCATGCTGCATCAATTCAAAGTACCTAATGCCTTCATCAACGAACCCTCCATGAGTGCATGCATTCAACAGTCCAACAAAAGTAACAACATCAGGTTCAACCCCTTCACCCCTCATCTCATTAAACACCGATATTGCACACTTGCTGTGCCCATGCAGTGCCAAACAATTGATCAGAGAATTCCAAGTTGTTAGGCTTCTATCTGAAACCTCATCAAAGATCCACCTTGCCCCCTCCAGATTCCCACATTTACCGTACATATCAATCAACCCATTCAGAACGGATGAGCCAAAACCAACACAGGTCCTCCATGCGTAGCAGTGGATCAACTTCCCAATCTTCAGCATCCCAAGATGCCCACACGCAGATAGTACACAAGAAACGGTGGTTGCATTTGGCCGGAACCCCGCACCCACCATCCTCCCAAAAATCCCAACCGCCTCCACAAACAGCCCGTTCTGAGAGCAGCCTGCGATGATTGCATTCCATGCAGCCACGTCCCTTTCGGGCATCCGCTCAAAGAGCACGATCGCATCCCCAACCTTCCCTGCCCTTGCATACCCAGACACCAGCGCGGTCCAGGAGACCACGTTCCTCTCGGTCAAACCATCAAACAGCTTGCGCGCGTCGGCCATCATACCGTGCCTCGAATAACCATCGAGGACTGAGGTCCTTATGATATCGTGTCCACAGAAGCCGCTCTTGCAGGCGTGGGAGTGGATCGACTTGACAATGCCGACGCCGACGCCGGAGGCAGCGCGGAGCACGAGCGGGTACACGAACTGGTTAGGCGCTGGGCGGCCGTGACGAAGCATGCGAAGGAAGAGCGCGAGCGCGTCGCGGGCGTGGGCGTGGGCGTGGGCGTAGGATGAAGCGGTGGCTGCGGCGGAGACATATGCAGAAAGAATAGCGGAGTAGAGGAAGACGCTGGGGTGAGGCGTGGCGTCGAAGAGGTGGCGGGCATAGGTGAGGCAGGAAAGGCGGAAGGCTGCGAAGCGGATGAGGTGGAAGGTGGTGGTCTGCGCGGCGGCGCGCCCCGCGACGAAGGCGTGGGCGTGGAGCTGCTCGAGGTGCGCGCGGGTTGAGCAGCGGGAGAGCACGGCGACGAAGTCGCGGTGGGATAGCTGAGGCGAGCAGCGCATCGCCCCGTCCCGTGTGGTGGCGAGCGGCTCTGCCCCGAGCGCGGGCGGGGGCTTTGGTTCTCGTGGCCGGGACATGAGGTTTGGAGTTTTTTTTTTCTGTTTTTGTGGGTTGCCCTCGCAACAGTTGATTGATAGTCCAACTGTTGGACTATGGAGATGGTGTTTTTGTGGGCCGGGCTGCTGCCTGCTGCGAGGCTTCTTCTTCTGTATTTTTTTTTAGAAAAAACGACCCCTCCCTTTAACTTTGCGATTTCGTTTTGCCTCTTTCCATGAAAAAAAACTAAAGTTTTAGACCTCTTAACCTCTTGAAATTATTCGATTTACCTCTCTAAGAGTTTTAGCTAATATAGTATCACGTCAGACATCCTACACAGTGGTGAAGCTAGCGTCACGTTAGCAATGATACAAAAGCACAAGGCTATCTATGTATATATTTTCTTTTGAAGCAACATAGCCTAAAATGAACTGGTAACATCACAATCACAAATGATTTAGCTCCTATAAAAAATGGTACAATGAAAACTAAAAAAATCATTTTCATATTTTTCTTTATCGTCTGTGAATTGGGACACCTATAAAAAACTTAAATATATGGGTTGTTTGCATCAGCTAGAGTTGGGCTAAAAATTAGGCTAAACTAGGAGTATATCCCCCGTGTTGCCGTGGAATTTTCATAAAAATAAATCTGGTAAATGCATATCATTACTATATGGTATTCTATATATAGTGTGTGTATGATATATGTGTATTTGACTTCCATGTTATTTTATTATATCGAATTTGGTAAAAAAATTGCTAAGCTATTGGAATATTTATAAAATAAAGGAATAGGTCATGAAACAAATAGCGTATGTAAATGACTTGTATGTTAATAGATTAAAGATTTTTAAAGTACTTCACATGATAAAGATGACATGGATATTTTTATAATTAATAAGGGATATTATGGACTTAGTGGGGAATGATGTGGATATCTTGCATGAAGATATATAATATTTAGTGGAAAATGTGAACACCTTGCATGAAGAGAGAAATCATCTAGTAGGGTTTATCTTTACAAAAGTATATGATATGATTAACTAGAGTTGACGCTAGTTAGAGGTGGTTAAAAAAAATTACCACATCTATTAGCCCCTATTTTAATGGAGTAGGGTTAAAAATTAGTTGATTAACAATTAGATCTAAGTGTCCAAAGTTCCATGTTCTTATTCGAGCCATTCGGTGATCAAACCATCGACAACAAATACTTCTTATTATCCACGTCCTAAACATGGAAATAATACAACAATATAATTAGTTATTACATGTATGCGTGAGTTCTCGGCCCATCTAATAAAAAGGAAGAAAGATAAGGTGCTAAATGAGAAAAATGCAAGGTGATGGAAAGGCTTAAACGAGTATAGAAACAAATTCAGGGTTCCTGGTATAAAACATAAGACTAAGTTGTATAAAAAAGTGCCAAGAAAAAACTTTTAGGATAAAAATATAAGAAACTCTTAGAGATGACTTTTTTTTACTCCTCATATTAATTTAGGAGTTGACAAACACTGTATTTTGGAGAATAAAATATGAAAAACTCTTGGAGATGCTCTAAGAATAGATGAGAATGAAAGCACCGATGGATTAAGACAAACTAGCTAGATTAGTTTATCATATTTTGGTAAAGAAAATACGAGAATGCTCTAACTCTCTTGGGAGATTAATGCTTGATACCCCGTCAAATCAAGCCTCGAAGCTGATGTCCTTGCAACTCCCACAAAACACCACAACCTACTCTCTATGTTATTTTTAAGTGTGTCTATAATATTCATAGTGGTCAATTTTTTTTAGATTTATAAAAAATATTAGCAACATTTATATCTCTAAATAAGTTTATTATAAAAAAATAGATTTAACGATCTACATAACGATACTAATTATGTATCATAAATATTAATATTTTCTTACTTTATATATATACATATATATATATACAATGTTGAGTATATTTGACTTTTTGAGAAGTGAGAATGATGGTTAAAAAGGGACCACAAAAGTTCTCCCTCCATAACAAATACATTATGTTTTAGAACAAGTAAATAATGGGTTCATAGCCCAACCAATATTGATGTGGAAGAGATAAGTGTATATATATAGAGAGAGGATAGCTTAACATTCACGCAAGTAACAAGTTGGACATGGGAGCCTATGGTTTTAGGGGAATGCAAGGAGGATTAGAAAAGAGAAGGTGGGATATAAGTAAAATAGCAATAAAAAAGTTTTTTATAAAAAATTAAGAGACCACTACTGTATATCTTGACTCTTATAACTTAGCTAATAGTCAAACACTTAACTTTAATTTTCAACTTGCTCTTATATTTGGACACGAGAAATAAGGAGTGAAAAGATGTTGTGCACATAAAACAAGGAGAGAGATAGAAAGAAATAGAGAAGAGAAGTATAAAAAAGAAAAAAGTATATCAAGGTACATTGAAAAGCAATAATGTCAAGTATTTTGTAACAAAATTTGAATAATATAAGGTTAAGTATTTTAGGATAGAAAGAGTATGAATGAAGCAGGCTCATCATATACTTGGGAGCATCTTGCACTGTGCTAAGAGCAGTCCTAATACTAAAAACTACACATAGGTTCTATATCTATAAATTTCCGTAAACACTGCTTATAGAAATCATGATCTTAATGGACAATTTCTACTAATAAAAATTAGACAATTTCTACGGAACAGTTTTATATCCAATCACATACATTCTCTCCTTATCCTCTACCAATCACATACCTTCATGTATTGGTCTCGTATAGATATGATTTCTAACTTAGACCAGGTCTCTATGATTTTTTACTTTCCCTCCTTAATAAATACCTTGTCTCATTAGCAAAACTCTTAGATGATAGTGCAATTAATGTCTATGAAAACTATGATGATTTCTGCATTGGTAGTGCCCTCAGGCTAGTCTCAATGCATGTTTCATGAGAGTGTCATGCACATTAAATAGGGTGTCACATAAGCAAAATTGTTGACTTGACAAGGTCATTAAATGAAGGAGTTTCATCATATGAGAGATGAGTTTCATCCCCATAAAACTCATGTGGCTCGGTTATCTAGTTTATAATATTAGTAACTGTGTCATAAAACTATGCATTGAGACTGACCTCAGTGAGAGTTTTATGACCTAGTTTTCAACACATCCATATTTTAGAAATTGTGTAGAAGAGTTTCATCCTCATGAAACTCTCTCTACTCCCATGAAACTCTTATCTTCTCTCTCTTCATTAATATAGTGCCACATTAGCATATTAAGGCCTTGTTTAGTTGTGAAAACCTTTTGGATTTTGCTACTATAGCATTTTCGTTTGTATTTGATAAATATTGTTCAATTATGTACTAACTAGACTCAAAAGATTCGTCTCATGATTTACAAGTAAACTGTGCAATTAGTAGTTATTTTTTTCATCTGCATTTAATGCTCCATACATGTGCCGCAAGATTTCATGTGACAAAGAATCTTGAAAACTTTTTAGATTTTAGTAGAACTAAGCAAAGCTTTAATGTCTATAAAACTCTATTGAAACCCATTAAAACTAGCCTAATACTCTCTTTGTATTTGAAAGAGCGTTAGTTTAACTCTACGAGAAGTTAAATCTTTAACTTCAACAGAATATATATAAAAGTATTAATATTTCTCAGTACTTATCTGGAGAATAAATCTCATAGCAAAACTCTTTACGAACTGTTCCAAACTCCAAAACTTCATGGCTCGCGCCTCCACGCAACCGCACTGGCACACCTGGGCCTTTTAGTTCCGAAAAGATTTCGGATTTCGATACTGTAGTATTTTCGTTTGTTTGTGACAAATATTATTCAATTATGGACTAACTAGGATCAAAAGATTCGTCTCACGATTTCCAACTCAACTGTGTAATTAGTTTTTGCTTTCGTCTATATTTAATGCTTTATGCATGTGCCACAAGATTCGATGTGACGGAGAATCTTGAAAACTTTTTGTTTTTTGAGATGAACTAAACAAGGCCCTGATCAAAAAGAGAAAGATGCCCTCCATTTTCTTTTTCTCGAAGAAAAGATGCCTTCGTGACTTGTCGTTTAGTCGTCTCCTCCTGGCGCTACGTTGCAGTTTGCACGATGGTTAGTTGGTTACACTTGCACCCGTTGGCCGTTGCACTCAAGACACTTTTTTCAGTTTAGCACGTCAAGGATTGGCAATTTCCGCAGAGACACGGAGGTACTGTGCAACATCCTAACGAAGCTGTGCTCCGTTCCCATCAAAAAGAAAAAACAGAAGTACTAGTAGTTTGAAAAATGTTTCTACAATCAGTAAGGATTCTTCATGTAGGCTTTGCTTTTTATTTTATACAATATATACTCCTTGCTTACAAAAATAGATTAATATATAGAGTTATTCTAAGTCAAAGGATTCTTCATGTAGGCTTTGCTTTTTATTTTATACAATATATACTCCTTGCTTACAAAAATAGATTAATATATAGAGTTATTCTAAGTCAAACTATTTAAAATTTGATCAACTTTAAAAAAAATAAATGAAGTTTATGGTGTGTCTACTTATATGAATTTTGTGCTGCAAATACTCATGTTTTTCCTATAAATTTGTAATACTTTAAAAACTATATGGTAGGATGATTGCAAAAACATAATATCGGTACCTTTTCATATTTGAGAGCAAGTGCACATTTATTGTAGGATGACACCTTTTAGAATAGAGTGACATGCATGCAAACTTAGGTCAGTCTCAATGCATGTTTCATGAGAGTGTCATGCACATTAAATAGGGTGCCACATAAGCAAAATTACTGACTTAGCAGGGTCATTAAATGAAGGAGTTTCATCAGATGAGAGAGAAGTTTCATCCCCATAAAACTCATGTGGCTCGATTACCTAGTTTATAGTCTTAGTACTGTGTCATAAAACTATACATTGAGAATGACCTTAGTATTATTTGGACCCTAATGAGACTATAATAATTCAAACTATAAATCATAATAACCTCTACTATTTGGATCTGTAGATTATAAAAGCGGATTGTTCTTAGCTAGAGTACAATAACCTATAATTTGAAAAATGTAGGCTAATGAGAGATCAAAGTATTATTATAGTAGGATGTCTGAATCAACCTTATTTTATTTGGACTACAATCCAATTGGGATCTAAAGCTAGACTTATATTTATATTGAAATAGATGGTTAAAAATACAAACACTTGACTTAGAACAAAGTTAATATGATATGTAAGAACATTTAAAAAACAAAGGGAGTATAAGGTATGGCTTCTTAACTTAGGCCTTGTTTAGTTCTAAAATTTTTTGGAAAATTGACACTGTAGCACTTTCGTTTGTATTTGACAAATATTGTCCAATCATGGACTAACTAGGGTTAAAAGATTCGTCTCGTCAATTCCGACCAAACTGTGTAATTAGCTTTTATTTTCGTCTATATTTAATACTTCATGCATTCGTCTAAAGATTCGATGTGACGGGGAATCTGAAAAATTTTGCAAAATTTTTTGGGAACTAAACAAGGCCTTACAAGTATGTATCTGCATTGACACTGTACTCCCTTTATCCCTTAATTTTTGTTCCACAATAATGTCATCACTTTTTCAACACATCTTAAATCTCTATCTCCCTCCTTCTCATTTTCTATCCACCGCATATTTTTTTCACCCCTCTCTTAGGTCAGTCTCAATGCATGTTTCATGTGGATGTCATACACATTAAATATGGTGCCACATAAGCAAAATTCCTGACTTGGCAGGGTCATTAAATGAAGGAGTTTCATCAGATGAGAGAGGAGTTTCATCTCCATGAAACTCATGTGGCTCGGTTACCTAGTATATAATCTTCGTAACTGTGTCATGAAATTATGCATTGAGACTGGCCTTAAGGTCATCCTAAATTGGAGTTTTATGACCCAGTTTTCAATACAGCTATATTTCGGAAACAGTGCAGAAGAGTTTCATCCTTATAAAACTCTCTACTTCCATGCAACTTCTATCATCTCCTTTTTTATTAATATAGTGTCATATCAGCATATCTAATATCCATAAAACTATATTAGAATTAACCTAACCCACGTGCTCAGGTCTAAAATGACATTTAATATGATATAGACGGAGTATTTTCCATGACTCAAAATAAGTTTTTTTTACTTTTAGACTTCTTATTTACCATTCATCTTATTCTATTTTTATGTAAATAATGAAATAAATAATCCATTATTAAAATATTTATAATAATAAAATAAGTAAAAAAACAAAATAAATAATATTTATAAAAAAATTTCGAATAAGACAAACAGTCAAACAAAGAGTATTAAATTAAAAACCATCACTTATTTTAGGATGAATGGAGTAATATATCACAGGACAAAATCAAAAACTGCTAAAGACAAAAGCGAAAGGACTTTTCTTGTGTAATTTCTGTTTTGGTACAAGGCGAGGAGAAAAGAAAGGCAAACTTGATGCAATTTCTTTTTTTATTATTAATCTCGGGGCATGCTGAAAAAAAAAACCGAAACCTTGGACGGTATATTAAGCATCATACTCTTTTACCATTTATTGATTCTCAGAAGAAATTTGCATCGCATGGAGACGGATTACTAAATTTTCCGATTTATTTATGATCATAGTATGACCCCAATGCGTCATGCATGCACCATTATGGATGGCATCATTACCGGTGCTAAACGCGACAATTTTTGAGGGCGTGTTCGCAAAAAACCTCTTCCTCACGCAGGGAAGGGCAGGGGCCGGGGAAGACGAACAGCCGAGGCTGCCGAGCATACCGGTCATCCCCGGTCATAATAAAACCGTGTGTTGCCTCTTTTGGCCCCCTGTGCCTCAGCTTCTCGTCGCCTGGCTCGCTTTTGCCATCTGGCCAGTCGTACAGCCAACCCCTTCCCTTTTTTTTTCTTTCCTCCCCTGTTTCGGAAGGCAGCTCCTCCCACGCCAACGCCACGCCTTGTGCCAAAAGCCCTCTCTCGCCTCAACGACGCCTCTTCCTCTTCGGAATCGCTTGGCCTCTCCAAACCCTAGCCCGGTGGCGGCGATCGCGCGCCGCCGGGCGTCGTCCGTCGCGGGGAGTGAGCGGGGGCCGTCCGTTTCGGGCGGCTCGCGCAGGAGGCGCGCCGGCAGCCTGATCACGCCGCTGGAGGAACGCCGATCGCCCCTGCCTCGGTTTCCTCGCCTCCGGCGGCTCACTTAGGAAGGTTGGTGCGCGTACGTTCGGGGCAGTTGGTGCGTGCGCGCGCGCGCGCGCTTGCATTTTGTTGCGTGTTGTTTGTGGTGCGGACTGCGGAATGGGGTTTTCACGGTGGGGTTTTCTGGCCCGTTTCCGAGAATTCTGACGCGTTGTTGCTTTGACTGCGACTAGGCTGGGTTTTCTATCCGCTCCACCATCGGCGGAAGCGTGGGAGAGGCGGCGCAGTGGTTCTGTTTTCTGGTCTTCGTCCCATTCAGTGGTTCCTTGAGCAAGGTAAGGTACATGTGTGTGTCTTGCCTCACTTGTTGCTGTTGTTAGTAATGTGGGTTTGTTGTTGTGCCCTGTTTTTACGAGAGTAGTGTGAGTTTGATGTTGATCTGGCCTGTTTCTCCGTGAGACTGACTAATATGGATTCGACCGTTTGGGGTTGTTCTGGGATGTTTCTCCGAGTTTTGGGATGGTTTCGGCCTGTTTCTCCTTCAAGAGTGATGTGGTTTTGGGATTGTTCTGGCCTGTTTCTCAGAGAACTGATGTGGTTTTGGGATTGTTATATCACTTTTCTCTATAAAGGTTTTGGTGTTGTTCTGGCCTGTTACACATTTTAAGTGCCCACTTGCATTCTTAGAGCAACTCCAATAACTTATCTATGGTCTTGTTTAGTTTCGAAATTTTTTTGGTTTTGAGTACTGTAGCACTTTCGTTTTTATTTAGCAATTATTGTCCAATCATGGACTAACTAGACTCAAAAGATTTATCTCGTAATTTATAGGTAAACTGTGCAATTAGTTTTTCTTTTCGTCTATATTTAGTGCTTCATGCATGTGCCGCAAGATTCGATGTGACGGGAAATCCTGAAAAGTTTTTGGTTTGAATCAAAATATTATCATTTTCTATTCCAGATTTCTCGCTAGCTAAAGATAAATAGTGAGATTGTCTCTCTAGAGCATGCACAACCTATCAAAAAGTTATAACAAAAGACAGAGCGGGCTTTATTCGAATGACTCTTTAAATGATGATTTAGAGAGTGAGATTAAGAAAGACTCTTGGAGATGCTCTTATATGATAGACAAGTATGTTGGTGTTCCTTGGCGCACAATCAATATGAATTTGTTCCAAAACTCTCTCAACGACATATCTATGTTTTGGAGAACTCTAAAAAGGGTCAACATGTACAATAACTGATCTTACACAAGGTTGCAAAATTTTAAAGTAAATATTAGCTTCATTTGAAAGATATAAAGTTTATAAAGACTACATGAACAATGACATGTTTGAAAATTTTCACACCATCCAGTAGAGTTGAATTTGATCTTAAAATTTTGCTTCCTTATGTAAGATCAATTATTCTGCATGTTATCTTTATAGAGAATCTCAAAACTTATAGGTATGTTTCTAAAAGGGTTTTGGCAATCCCGCTGAAGAGATTAATATGATTACATAATTTTTTTATGATTTGTAGTACAATCAATTTCATATCCTTTGGATCCTATGTCCCAAGTACATAAATTTCGTTGCATTGAGAAAATAAATGCATATATCTTATGTTTGGCAACTATTTCGATTTTTTCTGGTGCAAGTGACATGAAATGTATTGTACATACGGAGTATTTGGCAAAATCCAGTTTTCTTTGATTTGGATTCAAACTAGATGGATGTAATTTGGCTGCTCCAATGAGATGTGGCATGTGAAAACCGATGTGTATTGCAGCTGCCATGATCAATCCAAAGGATGATTACAGAGTACACTTTATAGAAGAGAGCTAGGATTATACATGGCAATGGGGTCTTGATCCCCGATTTTCCGAAAGAACTTTCCAAAGAGGGACGAGTAAAAGCTACTCCCTCCGTCTAAAGTTATAAGTCATTTGAACTATTTTAAAGAGTCAAAGAATCTTAAGTTTGATCAAATTTATATAATAAAATAATAACATTTATGATACCAAATAAGTATTATTAGATTCTTTATTACTTCATTAATTATATTTTTAGATTATACCTATTTGATGTCATAAATCTTTGTAATTCTCTATATAATTTTGATCAAACTTGAGATGGTTGGACTCTTCAAGAA
The DNA here is from genome assembly GCF_000003195.3 of Sorghum bicolor. Classification (NCBI taxonomy): domain Eukaryota; kingdom Viridiplantae; phylum Streptophyta; class Magnoliopsida; order Poales; family Poaceae; genus Sorghum; species Sorghum bicolor. Next base: position 56,742,103 of record NC_012873.2, read on the forward strand.
AGCTGGAATGACTTATGATTTGGGACAGATGGAGTAACTATTTTAGAAAAGGCAGAACTACTTAAAATTTGGAACGAAGGTGTATTTGTTTTAACAATTTCATTCCAATTACTTTCTAAGTTCTCCAGCCATTATTAAGCTATAGAATCCCAGGTAGTAAAATAACGTTGATAAACATTTACTTTGTTTGTGGGGTTCTTCTACTTTTTTTCTTTTTTTTTTGTGGGTGGGTTGGGTGGGGGGAGTTCATCATGTCAATCAAGTTATTTTGCTCCATTTTTGTACACTTGGTTACTTTCCTAGAATAAGGATTTATTTTGGATGTATCAGTTAGCTTCCATAAGATATGGTTTGTTTCCTATGATTCCATCCCAATACCAGTCCATGAGTTATATATGGACGAAGTATCAGATTCAGCAAGAATAAGTTCTGTAACCTTGCACTGCAAGTATTCTTAACGAATTTCATGATCTGAAGTATATCTCTCCCATTCTTTTAGGAATAAATTAATGTCTGCTCTTTGAGGGGTCATTTTTCATATCATGTTTGAATCTTACTCGTTTCATTGCAAGCAGGATGGAACTATCCAAGACTTCCATGGAAAAAATAGATGATGCAATTAAATCAACGGCCGATTTTGGTTTTTCAAAGGAAACTGTTCTACGAGTATTGAAAAAACTGCTAAAAGTATATGATGGAAACTGGGAGCATATAGAAGCTGATAACTATTCTGTTTTGGCTGATGCTATACTTAGTGATTCAGATCCCGAAGTATGTTTTGGCCTTCTATTCTGATTTTGTAGAGGCTTTGCTCAGATCTCTAGTTAGATATTTAATGTTTTTTTTTGAAGCAATCATATTTTTGACAATCATATTTTTGACATAAATTAATTGTGATGATATGCAATGATTTTGTGGCAAATAAGAAACTGATATATTATGCTGAATTTAATACATATGGGAACCATTCTTCTTATTAGTTCATTAGTTTACCATGTTTAAGCCAAACTCATCACTGTAGCAGGAAGGGCAGAAAAAGCGAGCTGAGAAGAAGAATCTGGATTCAGACCACCATAGGAAGAAGCTTAAGACTAAAGAGCATGGCCGGAAGGCAAAATCTTGTACGCATGGCAGTGTGAAGAGAGAGCTAGCTGAGGTGCCACGTCAGCAAGAAGCAGAATCCTTAGAGGGGAGAACCAATGCTAATCAATTGCTGGAGTCTTCACCAACTATCATTAGTAAGGAACAAAAAATGAAAATAAGTCGTGCAGAGACTACAAGAATTGGTGAAAATGGTTCGACTTTACTTGAAAGTCAAGATCCTTGCACCTTTGAGACCCCACTTGCAGTTATATGTCCTGAAGTTTTAGAACCCAGCTGTCACAATGGTAATACTCTCATATCCATTTTATTAACAGTGATGGGTATTTGATTTTCAGACTTTAATGCTTCTGGTTTTGGATTCCCGCAATCATTTACATTTCTATTGCATTGGAAAAGAATACAGATTATCATGCCGATCTGGATGTACAGATTTTGGTGTTTTTCTTTCTTATATAAATAAATATATGCTGCTTTGGGTGCAGCAAAAATAATTTCAACTCGACTACCCCCCCCCCCCCCTCTTTTGTAGTTATTTTAGATTCTTTTTTTGTTCTTAATAAATAGATGTTGGTTTTGTGTTTTTTGTAAACAATGTTTACCCCATTAAAAAACCCTCTATTTAAATTGACAAGGAATCAAAATTGTGATTGATGAGTGGAGTGGAGAGGCTGTAAACATGCAATTGGATGGGATCATTTTTTTTGTCTGTTTTTGTTTACTGTGTTGTTATTTTGAAAAATTATCTTTGAATTGCTTCTATAATACTATCTGTTTAGGTGATAGAAGATTCAGCGATTGATAGTACTCCCACCATTCAAAATTATAGTTCACTTTGGCTTTGTCCTAAATCAAACTTTTTTAATTTTGATCAAGTTCATAGGAAAATACATCAATGTATAGTTTCATTGAAGTCTCCATTTGAACTTGCAGATGACCATATGTTTTTCTAAGAAGTTTGACGTAGACAAAGCTAAAGTGTGTTGGTCAAACTATATAGTTTGGGACTGACGGAGTAGAATAGAAAATGCTTTTGGGTCAATTTCACTCGGGCCTTGTTTGGATGCCCTTATTGAATGTTCTATAATCTTGTAGTAAGGGGTTTGTGTATGTATTTTGTACTCATACACTTTCTTCTATGATGAAGTGATATCTGGCTCACCAATGTGTTTGACAAAAAGCTAAAAACTAGTGGACTTACATTCCTGTTTGCAGGCTGAAAAAATCAATCATGGCCTAAGAGAATTGATGCATAAATTTCAAGTACCCTAGGGCATCATTTTGCTAACTGCAGTGCTGTTATTTTTTATATACATATGCCAGACAATTTGAGATAGGCCTGTGCATATCTCTATGTTTATATGGTGGTGTAGAAGCTATAGTTTCACGTGTTGCAGATTTGAAAATTACTCCCTCCCATTGAAAGTGTCATTTTTGACTTACAGGCTTCTTGTTTGGCCGTTCGTCTTATTCAATTTTTTATGCAAATAGTAAAATAAATAAATCACTGTTAAGTATTTTTATTGACAAAACAAGTCATAAAAAAATAATATTTATACAAAATTTTTGAATAAGAAAAGCTTTAATCACATCTGGATTTTCTAATCCTTACTTTCGGAACGGCCAAACAAGAAGTCTGAAAGTAAAAAACAACACTTTCAATGGGACGGAGGGAGTATGTTTGAACAATGAACACTCCACTATTATGAGGATGTTGATATATGTTTCTTTTCCTGTTTTGTTTGTCTCTCCTGTCCATATTCTTTGCTTGACTCCTGATATATTTATTAACTTATTACTAATTTCATTTTTCTATGCCGTTACAATATCATTCAGGACATCAAGATGCTCACATGATTTCTGGTGTCAAGCACCCTACTGATAAGAAGTTTAAAGGTATTTTGGTTGCACATGAAGGACATATGGTTGATGCATGTAGCAGCCAAGCGATTGTAAGCAGCAAAGATTTTTCCACCAACTTTCAGGTAGAATTGTCCAACTATGGAAAAGGGAAGCTATCATTCTTGTTCAACCCTTCCTTGGCAAATGGTTCTGATTTTCAAATGCCTGGCATTCAATCAATATGCAAGGCCATGGAGGCTAAATGCCTCAGGACATACAAGATCCTAGAACCCAATTTCTCTTTCATGAAACTTTTGGATGATACTTGCCAGTGTATTCTTGATCTGGGTTCTGGACCCAACGGTGGTAGTGCTGATTCTGGAGGTAACCAGAATAATCCTAGTAATATGAGGGTTATTCAGCATCTACCCACAGGCATCAAGAGACAATATCATGATGTCAATGATATAACGAGGGGTGAAGAGTGTTTGAGCATTCCAATAGTCAGTGGAGAGGATGGGGTTCTTCCTCCTCCATTTTACTATATATCTCAAAATATCACCTTCCAAGATGCCTATATCAACCTATCACTTGCTAGAATTGGAGATGAAAATTGTTGTTCTGGTTGTTTTGGAGATTGTCTAGCAGAGCCACTTCCTTGTGCTTGTGCACGAGAAACTGGTGGAGAATTTGCATACACAAGAGATGGCCTGCTTAAGGAAGGATTTCTAGATGCTTGTGTCTCAATGCTCCGGGAACCACTTGAACAATCTTACTTCTACTGCAATGGTGTTTGTCCTATTGAACAAATGAAGGGAGTAAACAAACCTGAAGCTTGTAAAGGGCACCGTATTAAGAAATTTATCAAGGAATGCTGGAGAAAATGTGGTTGCACAAGAAATTGTGGAAACCGTGTGGTTCAGCGAGGCATTACTCGCAAGCTGCAGGCAAGTGAAGTAACTATTACCCTTTCCTGCTAGATATAAAATTAACACTAATCCGTGCAACAGACAAATATGATGGCACTTGCAAGCTGCCAATCTGTAGCATCCTTTTGTTACCTGATCATCATAAAAAAAGGCTTTCCTTGGATTCTATGCATTCTGTGTTTACTCTTTTGCTAAACAGCTGACTACACCTTATATGTATGCCTTCTTAATCTTTTTCGTCCTATATCTTCATTTCAGGTGTTCTTAACTCCAGGGAAAAAGGGATGGGGCTTGCGCTCTGCTGAAAATCTTCCTCGTGGTGCTTTTGTCTGTGAGTATGTTGGTGAAATATTAACAAACACTGAACTATATGAGCGAAACACTGAGCTATCTGGGAAAAATAACCAAAGGACTGGTAAAGTAAAGCATACATATCCTGTGCTACTCGATTCTGACTGGGGCACTGAAGGTGTTCTGAAGGATGAGGAAGCCCTCTGTCTAGATGGTACTTTTTATGGGAATGTGGCAAGGTTTATAAACCACAGGTAATATTTATTTATGGTTAGTAACTAGGGTAATGTCCTTTGATCAGAAATTCATTATGATTCTTGTGAAGCTCTACGATTTGTGAATTGAATGGTTCTATGAGCTGGTGAGACTTTGTTTGTGCTTGTCTTTCTTTTTTTCTAGAACACATAGAGCTGTGTATCATTATATTAAGAAGGAGAATAAGGAGTCTAGGCGACTCAACAACCCCTTAGAAGGGCATGACCATTACAATAGAAGAAAAATCACAAAAGCTAAATAATACCAAGGACCAACAAAACAGTCATGGTCATAAGCTACGGAGCCCTTTGGCTCCCGCCATACGCCACCATGGCCTCATCTCTAATATCCTGCATTATTGTGCTTGCATTTCTTGTTGTGCTGCCTTTGTCTGATCATGGCCTCATCTCTAATATCCCATGGCCTCATCTCTAATATCCTGCATTTTGCTTGTGCTGCCTTTGTCTGATCAGTCTCTTTACATATGCACGTAAAGTATTTAGTAGATGAATGATTATTTGTTTGCTGGTTGTATTATTTCCTGGTGCCAGCATCTAGACAAAACAAAAAGATCTGATGCCATGCTCTGTCCAATCAATACTATCTACATGCTAACTTGGCATGCTATTGTATACTGCAGATGCTTTGATTGCAATATTATTGCAATTCCTGTTGAGATTGAGACGCCTGACCACCACTACTATCATGTATGTGCAACGCTACCTTTGTTTTTTGAACCGAAATATAGCAGGGGAGGCCCCCACTGTAAAGTTTTATTAAAATAAAGTGACTCAACAACGTTACTAGTGCAACGCTACCTTGTTACTGATGCTATAGCTTAAATTTAAATTTGAGTCCTTGTAACCTTGTTTTTCATGCTCCTTGTTTATCAGCTGGCATTCTTCACAACGAGGGAAGTAAAGCCTTTTGAAGAACTGACATGGGTAGGTGGTTTTCCTGCAATTGTGGTTATTCATCCCCCATTGCACTTTATTACTTCTTATAGCAAGTGAATGAACGAACATGGTTGTTCAGTGGCCATTTTTTAGGGGAAAATATGTGGAATCATCAATTTTTTCCATCCTAGCTGAATTTGGTTTCATCTAGTTTTTATCTGGGGCACTGGCGGCCATTATATGACTTCAGATATATATATGAACATATTTCACCATAGCATAGCTAGGGATGAGTACGGATGCTATATCTCCTAATCAGCTGGAACAAATTAGCCAACAGACTGCATAGATGTTGCACACCACATGCAATCTGGCACATTCCCATGCTGCTTATGCTGCCGTGGTTGCATTACCCATCTTGCCCCACCTGGTGCCGTGGCAACCTATATCATGCCCTACTTTCAGTTATCTAACAGAATATGCAATAATCTTTAGCACATTCCAACCGCAGGACTATGAAATTGATTTTGATGATGTCAACCATCCTATCAAGGCATTCAAATGCCATTGTGGAAGCGCATTTTGTCGGGACAGAAGGCGCATGTCAAGTGTCCGAAGGTTGCTTTTATAGTTAGTTACTGTTATTTACTGCAGTTAAGAAAGTCAGTTACTGCAAACTGTGTTAGAATTTCAACAAAAATGTTCATGATGCTGATTTCTTACTTTTAGGCAAATACATTGTCTGTCTATGTGAGTGTAAACAACTTCTGCACAAGAAGTAGAGAATTAGAATGGTCTGCTCAATATCACCAACTTTGTTTTGGGAGAAAAGAAGTGTGGTTAATCTCTAGGGTTCAAATTAGCACCAACTTAAGTAAAAGTAAATGAATACTGAATCACGTTTGTGTCTAATTCTGTGCTTGTGGCCATTTTACTTTGATTGATTAGGTTAAAGTGCTGTTTGTTGGTGATATTCTGTAATTTTTTCTAGAACACGCCATAGACGTGTAATGGATATTCTGTAATTTAATGCTTATTTTCTACTTTTAGGCAATTATTATGTTCTGTCTATCATGTGTAAACAATTCTCTGCTGGAGAATTAATTTGGTCTCGCGAATCATGGTATTGTGCCCAGATTTGGCACACATCATGTATTGTACTCAAAGTAGACCAACTGGATAAAATATATACCCAATCACTTTTGTGTCCGAAAAAAAATCTGAGTTTGTAGTCATTTAGATTTGCTTAATTTGTTTAAATATGTTGTTTTGCTGGTGATATTTTGTCGCTTAGGCTATATCAGCTGACTGTAAAGGTTGACATGCTTTCACAGGAGGATCTAACTCTTGAGCTCTGGTGTTATCCTGAGAATATTCAAGAGACTCAAGGCGGGGCAGAATTTTGCTGGGTCCTATTCTTTCATCGTCAAGACAGATGATGCCTTGCTTACCTTTGAATCTAGAGTTAATCTATTTGCTCGGGGCATGGACAAATGTTGTCGTCTAGGATACTGATTCTGGGGTGGTTCAAGAAACGTTGATCTACCAGGATTACTAGAAACACTTGTTCTTGATTATTTTTGTCAGCAAGAGATGTAAGTGATTCTGGAATGTGACTGAGCACTGCGACGGATCTGACTAGGTTAACTTAAGGGTTTTATAAATTGGTAATCCCCTGGTCGTTTGGACCATCTTATTGCAATGCTTTGCGTGCTAACTGATACCCTACGAACTACCCTGGCTCATGGGCTCCTTGCGGCTTGCCTGTTTGGAAACCTGTTCTCTCTTCTTACACGCTTGGTTGGACATGACATTAAAATTTTGTCGCCTCGATGATGCAGTCATGCAGATTGTGCACGCTTAGTCATGCAGATTGTGCATGTTTTTAACGTCTTCAGAGAAAATAAGATTTGTGTCGCGTTCTTGTCAAAAAAAAAAAGATTTGTGTCGCGTGTGAAGGGCTGCTGAATAACGCAGTTTATCAATGGATCCGAGGGACGTTGCTTGTTTTGTGCATTGAAACGAGATCGGCCCTGCATCTGCGCACTGCACGGCAAAAACACATCTAACAGAGAGACAAAAAAGGGACTGTTTCATTAATAAAAATAATTGCACCAGCCGGGAATCGAACCCGGGTCTGTACCGTGGCAGGGTACTATTCTACCACTAGACCACTGGTGCTTGTTTTATGGACCGCATCACCCCAACATATTGAAAACCGCATCTGCCCAGTTCTGTCACCAATGCAGGATTGAGATATATGGAGATGGGTAAAAAAAAGAGACATCTTAGAAAATTCATATTATATTTCAAAATTCATCTTAGAAAACGATAATGTCTAAATTGAAGATAAAAAAGAGACATTATTCATAGATTAGCGATTCATATTATATTTACTTTCAAAGCTCAACTAAACCTTTCTTTCTTCATGAAGATCATTATTGCAATATATTGGTCAATCTGGACTCTGCGTAATGATATAACTCCAGACAGCTCCCCCATTCGGTTCAGAAATACTGTCAAATCTTTTAGAAAAAGTTTGCTCTAGTTTTACTAAGAGCAAAGGCAAAGCTCCACCCTCAATTAGATTTATGGCTACGCTCTTTTACGTCTTAGTTCTTATTTTCTTTATTTCGTTCTTTGTTTGTTGAACTGTTGTTGTTGGACTGCTCTAGCATTTTAATAAATTTCAGTAGGGGTGTTTTACCCTCTGGTTTCATAAAAAATATTATATTTACTTTATTTAAGCGCTTAACATTAACCGATCAAGATATGCATTTTAGAAAAAAAAATCTAGAATTAGTTGACTAGTGATTAGTGATAACTATAATGAGAAGTACTTGTGAAGACTGTGCCCCTGCCTCTCTTTGTCTTCGCCCCTGCGCCGATCTCCGCAGTCAAAGGAAACTCTGGACTCGAACTCGATGATCTTCAGCGAGCTACGATCTTTGCACCAACGTATACCAAATCCGTTGCAGGTTTCCTCGCTCAACTGCATCTCTCGGTTCTCGCACTGCATCTCTTTCGTCGGATCAACGACAATCTATCTAGATTGCATCGTGCCTGGATATACAGGTTCTGAAGCAGGAACATACCAGTATGCTCTTTTGGACTATGGATGGATGACTGCGTGTGTACCATTTCCTGAATCCCTGAAAGGCTGAAATAGAAGTCAGCTCTTACCGCCGAGATTAAGATTGCGTATCAAAAATTCCTTACCTGTTTTTCAGCCATTCTTCGGCGGGTTCAAATTCCAAAGGGACAACCCAAACCGTCATTTTATTATAATAATTGTATACGTCACCCACACAGCCATAAAAGTAGTTTCTCACACTTGCATCATACAATGATACAGCATATGTATAATTACTAAGCTTTTGGAATCAAGGTAGGCGTTCATGATGTGCCTCCCCGTCCCTGACGACTCATCAAGACCATAGTTGGCTTTTATACCGGGCAGAATCACGCTGAAACATAGTTTGCCAGCATTGTCGAATGCCCATCTAGAGTTGCAGTGCATACATCTCCTAGCTCCACAAATCCGGGTTTCGAAAGCTCTCAATCTCAAGCTTTAGTCAGAGGAATGAATCCGTGCCTAATAGCAGCTGACCATGCTTTCTCAGTATGCATCATGGCATCCCCACACTCGTGCATGGTCCACCCTTCCAGGGCGTGAAGTATTCCTCCGATGCGCCAAGCGCTCATCACCCTTCTTGGCAGCCAGTTCTGTCAATGAATCAAAGAAAACCATGCTGAAAAGGCTCAGTAAAATATATCCCTATATTACCCCTTTTTTTTTCTCCCCAAATTTAATAAAGTGGATTAACTATATTCGTTATCTTTGTTACCTCGCAGGCATGGATATTCTGCATTGTTTCAGGGATCTTCATTGCTGGAGTGCTCAAGTAAGTGCAATCCTTGCGAATTTTCTTGATGGGGAACTGTGAGATAGGAACGAATATAGCTCCTTGTGGTGCCATCTTCTGTTCTTTATCGTCAATGTTGTCTACTAGCCAAATCTGCAGCAGTTTAAGCAAACACCATAAGTATAAGCTGAACTTCATGACAAAATATTTTTTTCTGAACAAAGTTTTTTTAAAAGGATATCCTTGGTTACTACTATCAAGGCACTCTGTTCCAGTCCTACTTGGTTTCCAAGTAACTTTTTTTGAGCCTGTATTCACATTTCATGAAAAAAGGATAAATTAAATGTTTTCTCTTGTTTATTTCCAACATGATTATCTGTAGCGTTTTAACTGGACATGCTTAATTTTTTTTTTTTTTTTTTTTGCGAGACTGGACATGCTTAATATACCTGTAATGTTTCAGGTCTGCCGAATACTAACGTCTATGAAGGAGCACATATGGAGTATATATCAAACTTAACTGGCTCGGTTCTGCTTGGCAATTAACACCTTTTCTTTAGCACGCTAATTATGTTTATTAGTAAATTCCCATTTTAAAACAAAGTGTTTAAGTATTCACCATCAGTATATGCTATTTCGCACGACAAGGTATTTTCTTTGTTCACTTTTAGAAGAATCCACTAAGGCATTATGCTCCTGTACTACTTAATAGGCTCCAACAGCTGCTTTCAGCCTTTCACCATCATCAAATCTGTACTCACATTTCATGTCAAAGGCTAAGATAAATGCTTTTCTTTGACTTCCTATCTTTACTTCCAGCATCATTTAGAATCTATTAGGTTTGTTAATTGTACATGCTTTATAACTATTTATGTTTCAGACCTGCCTACTAACATCCTTATCAAGTAGCATATAATAAAACATAACTGGATGGGTTCTCTGTTTTTTTCTGGCAATTGATACCTTTTCTTTAATATATAGAAAAATGGGAAATCCCATTGTAAAACAAAAACGTTTACCTGAGGCGTGTGGTTGCTGGAGTGTTTCAAATAGCTTGCTTTGCTATCTGCAATCTGTGACTTAAGCATATCATATTCCTTCTTTGGATTCATGATCACCTGATCCACCAAACAAGTGTAGTCCCATTTTCAGTGAAAAACTGTAACAAAGTAAATACAGGGACAATGCAACAAAAGATATGCACGATGATATAAACATACCTGGACGCCCCTCTCACATAATGCGAAAGCTGTGGCACACGCTATCTTAGAAGGGCCTGCATGAAGAAAAACTTGCTTTGCGTCATGAGGAATGCTTTTAAGCACCACCGCAGTCGCTAAGCCACTTCCATCGACAAGGCGAACTGTTAATTTTGGATACTTCTGCCTAAATAGTTCACCACCACCATTTAGTTGTTTCGCCTGCGCCCAGAAGGTACAAGAATAAGGCCAGACTGCAGTAAGCATCTAGTCTTGTAGTTTCAACAGGAGTTGTAAAGCAATAGTTTCTTGCCTGGTTTAATAGTCCTAGACTGAGCACTTTAACACCTCTTGCATCAGCATCTAATATCGCCTTTTCGATTAAGTCGTTGATCGATTCTCTCTCCCAGCTCAGGCCATACTGCAGGGGAGAAAAAAAAACTGTCAGTAGCTTGCACACCATCAGATAGAAAGAAAACCATATGTAGAGGAGAAGTTGATTACTTGGAAGTTGTATCTTGGTACTGCCCATGTCTGCATCTTCAGCTTCCCTAGTTTGATTCTCTCAACCACAAACGTAGAGGACCCATAAACCCATGCAAGCACCATTGACAGCCACGCCACAGGCCATAGCACCCACATATACCACATGGAGCTGTCAGACGGTCTGGACGCTATGGAGGCGAATCCAATCCGTAGATGATAGGCCGATTGCAGATCGGTCATGTGCGTGAGGTGAACAAGGTCAGGTGTTTCCTCTGTTCCCCTGAGTGAGCTCTCATACAGCTGGTCAGATGACTTGTCCATGGTGTTGTATATGTAGTCGTAGAACGGCATGAACAGCGAGTAGTTTGTGCGGAACTGCGTGTGGTGCAGAGAATGAAACCTGTATGAAATCAGCAACAACAATAAAAAATGTTACATTGTGTTTTGTGAGACGTTAGAAATCAATGAGCCCAAATTTTGTTCTTAATTTTGTGTGTGTGTGTGTTTCATGTAGCAGGATTGGATGATCGCACTTACGATGGCGTGTACATGAGGTACTTGAGAGGAGGGAAGACTTGGAACATCCACTTAGGCACCAGCTCGAAATTGCAGTGCCCCATGTTGTTCATGAAGTCGATGTAGGCGATGTAGACCACAATACCCAGAACAGAGGCATTCCCAATGTAAACAGTCGACAGCATGGGGATCGCAAACAGGACGTAGTAGACCATGTGTTCAGCAAAGGGATGGATCACCGCTGCATTAGGTAAGTGCATTAGTAAGAACCGAGGAGCAATTGTCCACTAAGGCCTTGTTTAGTTCACCCCGAAATTCAAAAGGTTTTCAAGATTCCTCGTCACATCAAATCTTGTGCTACATGCATGAAGCATTAAATATAAACGAAAACAAAAACTAATTGCAGTTTGCCTGTAATTTATGAGACAAATCTTTTGAGCCTAGTTAGTCTATAATTGGACAATAATTGTTAAATACAAATGAAAGTCCTACAGTATCAAAATCCAAAATCTCAATGATCTCAGCTGGGGCAATTTCATCGCTAACATCCTGAAACATGGTGTAATTTTCCGAAAGATGGTTGGTTTTCAATGATCCTCAGGGGCAATTTCATCGCTAAACATCCTGAAACACTGCACGCTGCATGAGTGTAGTCGCTTTCACTTGGCAGTTCGGCCTGTGTTTTCCCGGCCCAATAATTGGGTCCATATTGGAAAGGGTGTCTTAACTCTTGCCGAACAAAAGACATGCCACGGCAGCTTTCTCAGAGCAATCAGCAATCACATGCGCCGTTTTTATTGCACGCAGGACAGTGGAACGGGCCCAGCCCGACCCAGTACATAGACGCGTCAGAGTCGTTGAGAGAGAGTATCAATGTGGTCCTGTACTGTACGTACTACACTGTACCTGTGGCCTGTGGTGTGGTCGCACTGTTGATGGATCAAGGGGGCTTGGACAGACAGGCCCAGCCGCCCAGGACATTTCTGGTTCTGGTGAGTAAATGGGCAAACGGCTCCATCCATGTACTATCATGTATGGATGCATGCAAGGCCCCCCTTCACTTGCCGTGTGAAAAGTGTCGTTGGCTCTGGCTCAAACATTACATGATAGACGATCATGATGTCGAGAGTTTTCTTCAGAGGCCAGAGCGCTCTCTCTCTCTCTCTCTCATCTCATAAATCCTGGCAAGCTAGCAGCGGCACGTAATTAACCAGAGAGTGTTTTGTTACTTGCTTCAGTCAGAGCAGAGCACATACGGATGGATGGATGGATGGATGGATGGATGGATGCGGTAATTAATAATTACGCAGACCTGTTTCACACAGCTAGTACTGTACAGTAGAAAGAAGAGCAATGCATGCATGGCATGACGAGGCGAGGATTACTTACAGGTGATGGGCTCGGTGACGATGGAGGAGTGGTGGTGCGAGTGGTAGCGCGAGTAGAGGAAGTGGTGGTGCAGCGCCCTGTGGAACCAGTAGTAGAGGAACTCGACGGGCCCCGCGTGGAGCAGCGCCATCACGGCGGCGCCGTCCGTCCTCCACGCCGGCAGGTGCCTCGCGCTCGGGATGGCCAGGTAGCCCGCGTAGAAGAGCAGCCCGTTGAGGATGATCTGGTCGTCCCAGCCCCGCTCCCTGTCCACCTGCTCGAACTCGATGCCCCGGTCCACGATCCGGTGCTTGCTCCGCGCCGTCTGGTAGCGCGCCGCGCTGATCCAGATCTGGTTGTGCGCCATCCGCAGCAGCAGCGACGGCAGGATGAGCGCGAACGCCAGGTCGATGTCGCCCCAGCCCCGCGCCACCACCCGCCGCGCCCCGTCCACCACCACGGGACCCATCACCAAGTACTGCACGCAAATGCATCATGAAACCGCGCGCAAACCAACAGCTAGCAGCTGATATTATTATTGTCAGTCAGATTACACTCAGACTCAGAATAGAATTGAAGAAGAGCCTAAGATCATTTTGAGGTTGGCTTTGATGGCGAGGATCATGCATCCTTGAGCGTGAGGAGGACCACGCACTGCATGCACCCCTTGGACTGAGAGCGAAATATGATCATTTCCCATCCCCTGTCGATCTCAGATGATCGGGTTCTGCCGATCTGGTAGTGTAACCATGCCATACGCATGTCTATCCCAAAACGGTCAGGAGAGCGCACACATTTATTTGTACCCAGGATTGTTGGCTTTTGTTATGCGCGTGGCTACATTTATTATACGGAGTATATTTCAGAAGATAAAAAAAAAGGTTGGACTAATTTGTCTCCGACATAAGAACATGAAATGAAATGATCATGAGAACGATCGAAGGTCTTTTTACTTTATTATTTTCTTAATATTTATATAAGAAATTGCCCTTCTTGCCCCCTTCTTTTGTTTTTTTTTTTACTAATAACTTGCTAGTGCATGCATGGTAGCTGCTGCTTTTGCTGAGGCAATAATATAAATACGGAAAAGGTATGAACAGTTCTTTGTTTTTTTTGTGGGAAGTTATTACTACTGTGCAGAAACGTTCTTTATTTTATTACTAATACGGAAAAGCATAAACAGTTCTTTCTTTTAATTTATAATATGGGACTTTATAGTACATGTGATGCACAGGCCAAAAGCTATGGTGAGAAAAAAAACAGTTACATATGCCTGAATAGTGGTAGAATAATCTCAGTTCAATTTTCCCACGCACGCACGCCCGGTGTACACACAGTAACCTCGTAGCTGAAGCTCTCTCAAGCTCACCATCACGCAAACGCAAGCAAGCAAGCAGTAGAGACGACGACGGTCGGTAGTCCTACGTACAGAGCTAGTAGCAACGAAACCGCCGGGAGGATCACACAGCCATGGCGACCGTGCGTTGCTTCCGACGCATCGCATACTAGATGATAGATCTCAACCAAGGAAGAAGATCGACGGTGAAAAAGCACGCATGCCGTACGTACGCACCTTGAAGTTGCCAAGCCTCTGCCATGGCCATTCAGTCAAAGGGCCCGGCCTGGTGGCCATGGCGAGAGCGAGACGCCCAGGAAGCCGCCTCCCTTTGCTGTGCGCGCTAGTAGTGTCCCAGGACCCCAAGACCAAGAGCACCACCTCGCCAAGCGCTCGTCGGTCTTGCTCTACGGCGCCTAGCGTTTTATAACCGCGCAGGCGCAGAGCAGGCTCGGCCGCTGGCGCACGTCTCTTTCCTCTCGTTTTTTTAGCCTTGTTTAGTTCCCGAAAAGTGAAAACTTTTCGGTACTGTAGCACTTTCGTTTGTTTGTGATAAATATTATCTAATTATGGACTAACTATAATCAAAAGATTCGTCTCGTGATTTACAGCTAAACTGTGTAATTAGTTTTTGTTTTCGTCTATATTTAATGTTTCATGCATGTGCCACAATATTTGATGTGACGAAAAATCTTGAAAACTTTTTGGTTTTCGAGGTGAACTAAACAAGGCCTATATGGCCTCCACCTCTGCATGTGTGGGCTCCCGCTCGACTGGCCATGTACAGCGCTTCTACGGACTGCATGCATTGGCTGGCGCCGCATTGATGCGGTAGCGCCTAGCAGGCCATAGCGGCACGCTGCCTGTACAATGTGGTATACTAGGAGTACGATACGACGCGCGCGCGGCGCTGCGGTTACACACAGTACACAAGCGCAATAATGGCGCAACTGCTACCACTAGCAGCCGGCCCCGGTATGCGGAGGCGGCGGCCGGCGTCGACCCGCCCGCGCCCCGCGCCCATGCCCGCGTACGGGTACGGCAGGCTGCGGCGGACGGGGCTTGCATTGCAGGCAGCAACAAAAACGTTTCGGTCCCGAGTGGGTGCCTGGGCGCTCACCCGTCAGGCGTGAACGAGCGAGATTTCCGTGTGGGGATTGGGGTGCGTTGGAGGTTTGGGAGAGGCCGCCGTCCACGACGACGTTTTTCCATTCCGTTGGCTTGGCGCTACTCCCGGCCTCCCCGGTTCCGGCCATGTGGCCTTGTTTAGGGATTTTGACATCATAGAAACTAGGTTTAAAAGATTTGTATCATGATTTATAAGTAAACTGTATAATTAGTTTTTGTTTTTATCTATATTTATTGTTTCATATCTGTGCCACAAGATTCGATGTGACGGATCGAATTTTTTTTTGTTTTTAAGGTGAACTAAACAAATGTGTGTTTCGGGGGAAACAGACGGATGGGGACAACCGGCTGCATGCGTATCAGCGTATGGCAAGACATGTGTGTGGTGTGACCGTGTGAGTATGATTAACAAGACGTCACCTGAGAGCTGCGCCGTATGGGAGTCTTCAACCGCTCTAGAGCTTTCGTTTTCAAACCGAATGCAAAAAAAACAAAAAATTTGGGTCAGGTAACTCGGGTAATATAATTTAATACCCGACCTTAGCCCCGAAGAGGCATTACCCGATGATTCGGGTTCGGTCTAATAGCCGTGCACCGAGTTTCACATAAACTAATAGTTTAGAAAGGATTAGACATACTGTATATATTGCACCTTCAATCGTGTAGCTTCTACTTTCTAGTGCATGTCGCCGCTAGGTGGTGCCAACTTGTCAAGCTGCCTATGTGGGCATGATGGAGATATGGCGCCATGTACAAAGAGGTAGAGAGACGACATAGCCACGCAGGCAATAGTGATAGTTGTGGGTGGCAACGTGCGGTGAGCAAGTGTAGCAGCAGGCAATATTGCAAGGCGGGTGAGTATGGCGGTGATGCTTGATTCGTCAGTCTGTGACTGGGGACGGAGCAGAACTAAAAGACGGAGACAAGAATAGGCCAAGAGAGAGACGTCGCTAGATTTTTTAGACTAGGTAAGCAATAGGACCTGGACAATCAGGTGGGCTGATGGGCCGTAATGAACCTAGTGGCCTGGTGGAGTTGAGGCTATATTGCATTAGGCTTTTTGTCTAAATATCAAGTAGAATGGGTATTTTGGGTATCAGATATTGTTATTCGAACTATCTAAACTAATTTCAGGTATCTTGAGTTACTATATCCGAAGTTATAATCATGTATTTCAGGTTCGAGTAATTCAGGTATGGATATTGGGTATCGGGGTTTTGCGAACTCCTACTGTATGGGTATAAGTATGACGCAGATATGGTGCTAGGTACCGAGGGGTGGAGACATGGCACAATCATGCAGATAGCAACGAGAGGTGAGGGTGGCAGCGTGCGGGGAGGGGGGGCAAGTGTAGTGGCAATACGCGACGAGCAAGTGTGGCAGCAGCATGAGGCGGTTGATCAGTGCGGCAGCTACAATTGATTCGTTAGTGTAGACCAAGGATAGAGCAGAACTAAGAAACAAAGTCTGAAAAGAGGCTAAGAGAGAGATGACATTAGATTTTTTTTCCATATGACCTATTGACTAGGTACGAGCAATAGGACTTTAGATGTTAGGTGGGTTGATAGAGTGTAATGAACCTAGTGGCCTAGTAGGGTTGAGGCTATTGCATTGGGCTTTTATCTAAATATTAGGTAGAATGGGTAGTTTGGGTATTGGTGATTATTACCCAAACTATCTAAGCTAATTTCGGGTATCTAGAGTTACTATCTGAAGTCAAAATCCGCTATTTTGGGTTTGAGTAATTTGAGTATGAGTATTGGGTATCGGGTTTTTGCCAACTCCTATTGCATGGGCAATTGGGCATGACGGATGGCACAAGGTAAAGAGAGGCAGAGAGATGGCACAACCACGTATGTAGCAGCGAGGGGTGAGGGCGGCAGCAGCGCAAGGCGGGTGAGTGCGGCGACGACGCCATACCAAGGACAAAGCAAGAGATAGAGACAAGAAGAGGCTAAGAGGAAGACGCGGCTAGACCTATCAACTACTCCCTCCATCCCAAACTGTAAGTCATTCCAAGAATCTTGGAGAGTCAAACTTTTCTAAGTTTGACCAAATTTATATTATAAAATAATTATTATTATGGTACTAACTAAGTATTATTAGATTCTTTCTTAATTATATTTTCATAGTATACTCACTTTACGTTACAAATCTTAGTATTTTTCTCTATAAATTTAGTCAAACGTGGAAATGCATTGACTCTCCAAGATTCTTGGAATGACTTACAATTTGGGATGGAAGAAGTAGTTAGTTAGAGAGTTGATGTGCCATATTGATCCTAGTGGTTTGGTGGGGGCTGAGGTTATTGTATTAGGTTTTATTTAAATATTAGGTAGAATGAGTTCGACTGACCGACGTCATGGTGCGCGTCGAGTAGGCAACGGCAACGAGGCCAGGATAGGTGGCACTTCCCTTCACCAATGATCTCTCTAGGGAACAAGGGACTAGCAGGGGTCATCCCCCCCCCCCCCCCCCAAACCCAAAAGCATAGTAGATTTATTTAAATACCTTTATAGATATTGGTATTTATAGCAAAGAAATATCAATTCCATTTATTTTTTAAATATAATATTTTTTAAAAATAATGTTTTTTGAAAAGTTATTTAAAAATATAACTATGTATATTTTATCGCACTAAAAAAATATGATTATATTTGTTTGGTCCCTTTTAATCAAATTTGCTGGTTCTGCCTACGAATGATGCATGTTTTTTAGAACGAAACGTGTCAGACAGTGAGATGGAATCCGAGCCCGACGGATCGGCCAGTCCACACCGTCTCCGAGAATCCGCGAGGAGTCGGCACCGAACACTAGCGAACACGACGCGAAGCGGAGAGCGCGCACGTCGACGCACGCAGACACACACCACCGCCAACTCCTCGTCCTCCACGCATAAATCCGGCGGGTCCCTCCGCTCCATCATTCACACGTCTAACCAAATCACACACCGACACGTAGACCTACGACAGGGATCGCGTCGCCGTCGCCGTCGCGCGAGCTGATCCAGACGGACGACGAGGAAGGGACACCCGCGCGAGGCATACGGGGAGGGACCCGACCGAACCCGACCGATGAGGCCGCAGCAGCGTCGCCAGCAGCAGCATCAGGTGCAGGAAGGCGCCCGCGCCCGCCTCCTCGCGGCGACCCCGTCGCGGCACGACGCGCCGGACGACGACGCGGCGCGGACGGCGGCGGTCACCAAGGGGTGCGCGACGTTCTTGGTCGGGGAGGAAGGGGAGGCCCCGCGGCGGGTGGCGGTGCCCGTGGCGCGCCTGGGACACCCGCGGATGCTGGAGCTGCTCGGGGAGGCCAGGGAGGAGTACGGCTTCGCGCACCAGGGCGCCGTCGTCGTCCCGTGCGCCGTCGAGCGGTTCATGCGGGCGGTGGAGGAGGCGTCGGCGGGGAACAGGCACGAGCACCGCCACGGACACCACCACCACCACCACCACCACTTTCGCCTGCCTCACGTTCGCATCGCCCGCTGCTTTAGGCCGTCGCGCGTCCTTGTTTAGGATTCACGTACGAGCGCGAGTAGCTAGCTACATGATTTTCTTTTTGTTTCTCTAGCTTTTTGATTGAAAGTATCATGATTTCTATTTTTTTTCCTTCTTGTAAAGCAGTGACTCTTGGTTTCGTGATCCATATGTGGTGAAGTCGGTTCGCCCAAAGATCACGAGTTGAGCACCAGCCGTGCTAGAAGGAATGTTGCACGCCCGGTCAGATCAGTTTTTAAAACACCATCGATCCATATTCATCCGTCCTGAAATAGTATAGGGTATTTAAGAAATTTTAATACTTTTTTTTTTGAAAAAAACTGAGGTGTCGTGGTGCTTGGATTTATAATTTGTGTAGACCAAGCTTGTTGCTTTAAATTTTTAGAGCATAATATAACTCTCTTGGCCATTCGGTTCTTACTGCATCTACATGATTAATTACATTGTGATAGACTCTATGATAGAGTCTGCATTGTGAGTGCCCTGAGAGCACTCACAATGCAAGACTCTATCATAGAGTCCAAGACAATTAATTACATATTATTTATGGTATTTTTGCTGATGTGGCATCATATTTATTGAAGAAAGAGGTAGAAGAAATAAGACTCCAAGTTTTGCATTGTGGCACTCACAATGCAAATTCTATCATAGAGTCTAAAGTTATTTATTACCTCGAACAATGTAGACTTAGAGTCTAAATAAGACTTGAAGTCTTATTTCTTCTACCTCTTTCTTCAATAAATATGCTGTCACATCAGCAAAATACCATAAATAATATGTAATTAATTGCCTTGGACTTTGTGATAGAGTCTTGCATTGTGAGTGCCCTAAGGTATAGAGGAGGCGTTGGGTGAGTCAGGTAGGGGTGACGCCATGAGGGGTGAATGGGTGGTTGGGTCAGTGGTAGTAGTTTTATACATATTGTTACATAAATGTGTTGTTGAATTGGGCCTTGTTTAGATGTGAAAATTTTTTGGATTTCGCTACTGTAGCACTTTCGTTTGTTTGTAGTAAATATTGTCCAATCATAGACTAATTAGGATCAAAAGATTCGTCTCGCGATTTACAGGCAAACCGTGTGATTAGTTTTTGTTTTCGTTTATATTTAGTATTTCATGCATGTGTCACAAGATTCGATGTGATGAAAAATCTTGAAAACTTTTTGGATTTTGGTCGGAACTAAAAAGACCTTGGTTTACTTCGGCTCTTCTTAGAGACTCGTGGTTGAAATACAAAACTCGCACCACTCGTGATAAGTTGTAACACCCTAAAAATTCTCTTGTTTTAAATAGTTGAATTTGATTTATTGTGTCAATTTTGTGAGCATCAAAATATAGGAAAAATAGATAAATTGGGGAATTAAAATTTAATATAAGCTTAGAAAACATTTTGATGCATTCATGCTGCAGCACATTTATTTTGTGATGTGTGAATTTTTATTATGCAAAAGAAATTTGTTCAAAATTCAATTATGCAAATGCTGTTGAAAACAAGTTGGACAAAAAAAACAACCCATTTATCCTTTTCCCTCCTCTCTTGTTTTCGGCCTGCAGGGCCCAACCCCGCGCTCCCCTCCCCTTCTTTCTTGGGCCGAGGCCCAGCTGACCATCCCTCTCTCTCTCCCGCCGACAGGTGGGGCCACCTTGTCAGCGCCATCCCCTTCCTCTCCCCCAACCGCTCTCTCTCTCTCTTGCCTGGGAGCCGAAACCGCCGGCCGAGCCCCGCTCCCCCCACGTTCGCTCCCACTCTCCACTCCCCGCGCCTCGGCTTCAAGTGGAGAGCACCCGCTCGCCCGAGCGCTCCCTCCCCCATTTTCCCCCTCTCCTCGCCTCCATTTTTCGCCTGCTGCGCGCAACTACCGACGCCGGAGCTCCGCTGCGACCCTACGCGTGAAATCCGTCGTTCCGAGCCATCTTTGCACCGCTTCGCGCTGTGGTGAGCTTCCCCTTCTTCGCCGCTCTCTCCGCGTCCATTTGCCAAGCGAAACGGGGTCCCCTAGCGCCCCGTCCGCGCTCGCCGGAGAGCTCCATGGCCGCCGGCCATGGAGCGAGCCGCTCGGCCCCTTCCCCGGTCGCGATTTAGCCCGAGTCGAGTTCGGCTTCGCCTCCTCTCTCTTCCAGAGCAATTGGTTCGCGAAATGGAGTTCCGCAGCGCCCGGACGCTCAACTCCGGCGAAGCTTTGGCCGGAGGCCATGGCGCGCCGCCGTGAGAGCCCTGTTCCGGCCAGCGGCGCCTCCCCCTCTTCCCCCTGATCTAATCCTGGCCGTCCATCGCGGGATCGATGGCCAGAATCAATTCATACCCCTTCGCGGGTCTTTTTGCTAAAGAGACCCGCGGCTTTCAGTTAATCATGTCCGCAGTCCCTGGCCGGTGGATTTCCTGAATTTTCTGTATTTATTTTAATTCGCTTATACTTTGCAGTATTTACAGTTCTACCACTGCATTGTTTAGCTTATAAAATATTTGTTTTAACTCCGATTTGACCCATTCAAATTGCGTTAGATTCGTAATCAAATTCTCTACATGTTAGTACCACTGTTACTATAGTTTGCAACTTTTTAATTTCAGGGTTAGGTTTAATTAATTAAATGCCTATAGGAAGTCGCTGTAAATTCGTAACCTGATCGTTTTAGTTTCGATTTTCGTGATCTTCGTATCTATGTGATCGTGGCAAAACGTAGGTTCTGTTTTTAAACATTTTTTTGTTTTTGATCTGTTGGTGTACTGTTCTAATTAAAGGATTGTTTGCTTCGTGTATGTCTGTCTCCGATTGTTGTGTGTTGATGATCGATGGTCGAGTCTAGTCGGTGAGCTTTACTTCGGTAATCAAGATCAGAGCCTTGGAAGCAAGTAAGATCAGCAGGACCAGCAGGAGCAATCGGATCAAGGCAAGTATAGCATTTGGGTTTTAATTCTATGACTATGATCTTGTGACTAGATTGATATAAAGCAACAAATGATAATAATGACTTTTTAACAACTTGAGGATTTATTCGTAAGTGATAACCGGGATGAAAGTGCAACCATGAGGGCTATAATGGCTCTGGCTTTAGTCAAGTATGAGTAACTTTTCTAGCTTGTTAGAGGTTACCCGTGTGGCGCAAATGGGGGATAGCAGACCGTGGATCCCCTGCGGGGTAGAATCACATGGACTGACTACCGAAACCAAGCGGCCCTAACTTGTTAGACGAACCTTTGAAAGACTTCATAGTGATCCCTGCCGACCTACCTTGGTAGTGGGATACGAGGCTGATCACCTCAGGCGAAAGGGTAAATCATGACTCATGGGTAAAGATGTACAACCTCTGCAGAGTGTTAAAAACTGGTATACTAGTCGTGCTCACGGTCACGAGCGGCCTTGGGAACTCTTACATTAAGGGTGATGAATCTTGTGTTAAGAAACTCATTCATTATTGTTTAATGCTCTATATTATTTATGTCACATTGATCATGAGATTGTGGGATCTATACAATCTAGTTGTTATACTTGCGGAGTTCGTCATGGACTCACTCTTGCTATCTCCCCCACACCTCAGGAGAAGTATTGGGCTTGTGATCAACCAGTCAGTTGGATCCTGTAGAGTGAGGTTAACACCCGAAGTTTGGAGTTCTCTTCCGTGTTTGCTGCCCAAGGTTGTTTCTAATTTATTATCTACGCTATATAATTTATGCATTGTCCTTTGATATTACCCCTTATTTGTAGCTATATGTGAGGCTTGTCTTCTAAAACTCACATATGGTGTATATCTGATTTTGTCCTTAAAATCGGGTGTTACAAAGTGGTATCAAAGCAATGCTGACTGTAGGACGCAAGCCTAGCTAGAACCGGACGTTTTAGAATGCTTCTATCTCTGCTTACTTCTTGCTTTCACCTTAACCTTGATAATTGCTAGCAAAAAAAATTATGCTTACCTCTGCCCTATTCTATTATAAAACTTTGTCTCTATTCTAAATCCAACCTCCTTGTCTATTTAGATGGCTCATAATGAGGAGACCTTTGGCATGAATGGACAAAAGGACCTCGCTTCGCCACCCATAAAAGCATTTAACAAAGAGAAGCTTCTAGCCATGCAAAAGCAAGTAGTGGAAGGAATGACTCAGAATGGGAACTCTCAGCAGTGCATCTCAGGACCAGTGAAGAGACAAGTAGCAGAAGCTTGGAAAAATATGAGAACTCATGGAGGTGTTGATAGTAGTACATCGGGATATCAGGAATCAATAGATGCATCATGAAAGTAGCCTCACTGAGTTTAAGATATAGGAGTTTGTGCCCTTGTGTAATAAAAACGCTAGCAGCAAAAGTCGAGTTTGTGTGCCTTGTGAACCTTTACTGCTTGGTTGAATTGTCTTTATGTTTATGTTTGATTTGGATCTTTGTAATGAGTGTAATGATCTTGTGAGTTTCTTCACAATTTTATTTAGTTTATATGTCGAAGTCATAAGGATTAATGACATAAATAGTTGGGTTTTGGCTTTTCTCTTGTTACCTTATCCTGCCTTTCTAGAGTATCTCTTCTTTATCAGTTCATATCTTTGGTCTTGGATGACAAAAAAAAATCATAAGAAAATTTTGGATGAAATTGGACTTCAAGATCTTTCTCTGACCTCAAGAATCACCCCCATAGCTATTATGGTTTGGAAGTTACAAAAATCACAAGACGATACAGATGTGCTATCAAGAATCTGGACCAGTTTTGGTTACCTGCTGTTTTGGACAAATATAACTATAGAATTTGGAAAAGTGTTCTACAGAAAGGTTGTAAAGAATTTCCTAAGCTTTCTAATCCTATAAGCTGTGTCCCTATTGGATTAATAGAACAAGAGTTATGTCTATTTTACTGCACTAGTGATTTTCATATCGCGAGGAAAATCAGGATATTTGTTTCTTCCTTGCACATAAGTTCCTTGGGATGTCAAAAGGGTCTCAATGCAAGATAACTTGTCAAGAAAAAGTGCAAGCTACCTTCCTTGTGCCTCCTAGTCGACCTTTCTTAAGGGGGGGTAGTACCTTGATATCACGGGTTGATGCATTTTCAACTCATCTTGAAGTGAGAGTTATCTCTTGAGATATTCTATGATTATGATCATCTCTCCTTCTCGTGCTACTGATGTTGGTCACTTGATGACAGGGAGTGTAGTATCCCATGGATCAGGAGCCCTATATGATGCCTCTTACTGATACGTGGGAAGAGAATGATGATCCTACCCTTGAAGAATGTTATGAGTATGATGAAACTGAGTACTATCAAAGTAATGATACTGAAGAGCAAGTTGGAAGTGAATCAAATCAGAATCCACAACGGCGAAAGAGAAAAAGGAAAAGTCGTAAGAAGCCTACTCATGGAAATAAGGTGCAACGAGACTATATCAATGGAAGACTGAGCAGTGTGGATAGGCATAACATTCATGGAGCTACCAAAGTGGTTGGTGGCTATATTCAAGTAGACTCAGTGCAAGTTTTTGCTCTCTTTGACCCGAGTGCTTCGCATTCTTTCATTTCTGCTGACTTGGTAAAGACGATCGAGTGGGTGAAGTGCCCAACGAGGAAGCCTTTATTAGTTCAAACCCTAGTGGGAGAAATACAAGCAGAGCAGGTGTGCTCAAATATCAATCTGGTCATAAACAAAGAAAACTTCACTGTAAACCTCATTGTGCTAGAGTCACTTGGTATTCCCTTGGTCCTTGGTAATGGATGGTTATGTGCACACAAAGGAGTGATCTATGGTACCCAGTACAAAATGCTTTTAACAGCACCGTCAGGAAAAAGAATTGAGTATCACGGTGGTCCACTCCTACCTGAGGAGACAAATGCATATTAAGTTTCCATGTCTCTTGGAGTTGTAAGCTAGAAGAAAATAGTGGTCAAGATGGACTTTGGTCAATTATGAATAATAGTTATTCAATGGAAATGTTGTTCACGAGATGTGACCTTGAGGTATAAGTGTTTACATTTGGTATGCAAGTTCTGAAGTTGAAAGGGTTATCAAGATATTTTCATGTTTCTCTCAAAGGATCTGAGCCTCTTCCGAATCTCGAGGACGAGATTCATTTTAAGGGGGGTAGAATTGTAACACCCTAAAAATTCTCTTGTTTTAAATAGTTGAATTTGATTTATTGTGTCAATTTTGTGAGCATCAAAATATAGGAAAAATAGATAAATTGGGGAATTAAAATTTAATATAAGCTTAGAAAACATTTTGATGCATTCATGCTGCAGCACATTTATTTTGTGATGTGTGAATTTTTATTATGCAAAAAAAAATTGTTCAAAATTCAATTTTACAAATGCTGTTGAAAACAAGTTGGACAAAAAAAAACAACCCATTTATCCTTTTCCCTCCTCTCTTGTTTTCGGCCTGCAGGGCCCAACCCCGCGCTCCCCTCCCCTTCTTTCTTGGGCCGAGGCCCAGCTGACCATCCCTCTCTCTCTCCCGCCGACAGGTGGGGCCACCTTGTCAGCGCCATCCCCTTCCTCTCCCCCAACCGCTCTCTCTCTCTTGCCTGGGAGCCGAAACCGCCGGCCGAGCCCCGCTCCCCCCACGTTCGCTCCCACTCTCCGCTCCCCGCGCCTCGGCTTCAAGTGGAGAGCACCCGCTCGCCCGAGCGCTCCCTCCCCCATTTTCCCCCTCTCCTCGCCTCCATTTTTCGCCTGCTGCGCGCAACTGCCGACGCCGGAGCTCCGCCGCGACCCTACGCGTGAAATCCGTAGTTCCGAGCTGTCTTTGCACCGCTTCGCGCTGTGGTGAGCTTCCCCTTCTTCGCCGCTCTCTCCGCGTCCATTTGCCAAGCGAAACGGGGTCCCCTAGCGCCCCGTCCGCGCTCGCCGGAGAGCTCCATGGCCGCCGGCCATGGAGCGAGCCGCTCGGCCCCTTCCCCGGTCGCGATTTAGCCCGGGTCGAGTTCGGCTTCGCCTCCTCTCTCTCCCGGAGCAATTGGTTCGCGAAATGGAGTTCCGCAGCACCCGGACGCTCAACTCCGGCGAAGCTGTGGCCGGAGGCCATGGCGCGCCGCCGTGAGAGCCCTGTTCCGGCCAGCGGCGCCTCCCCCTCTTCCCCCTGATCTAATCCTGGCCGTCCATCGCGGGATCGATGGCCAGAATCAATTCATACCCCTTCGCGAGTCTTTTTGCTAAAGAGACCCGCGGCTTTCAGTTAATCATGCCCGCAGTCCCTGGCCGGTGGATTTCCTGAATTTTCTGTATTTATTTTAATTCGCTTATACTTTACAGTATTTACAGTTCTGCCACTGCATTGTTTAGCTTATAAAATATTTGTTTTAACTCCGATTTGACCCATTCAAATTGCGTTAGATTCGTAATTAAATTCTTTACATGTTAGTACCACTGTTACTGTAGTTTGCAACTTTTTAATTTCAGGGTTAGGTTTAATTAATTAAATGCCTATAGTTGATGATCGATGGTCGAGTCTAGTCGGTGAGCTTTACTTCGGTAATCAAGATCAGAGCCTTGGAAGCAAGTAAGATCAGCAGGACCAGCAGGAGCAATCGGATCAAGGCAAGTATAGCATTTGGGTTTTAATTCTATGACTATGATCTTGTGACTAGATTGATATAAAGCAACAAATGATAATAATAACTTTTTAACAACTTGAGGATTTATTCGTAAGTGATAACCGGGATGAAAGTGCAACCATGAGGGCTATAATGGCTCTGGCTTTAGTCAAGTATGAGTAACTTTTCTAGCTTGTTAGAGGTTACCCGTGTGGCGCAAATGGGGGATAGCAGACCGTGGATCCCCTGCGGGGTAGAATCACATGGACTGACTACCGAAACCAAGCGGCTCTAACTTGTTAGACGAACCTTTGAAAGACTTCATAGTGATCCCTGCCGACCTACCTTGGTAGTGGGTTACGAGGCTGATCACCTCAGGCGAAAGGGTAAATCATAACTCATGGGTAAAGATGTACAACCTCTGCAGAGTGTTAAAAACTGGTATACTAGCCGTGCTCACGGTCACGAGCGGCCTTGGGAACTCTTACATTAAGGGTGATGAATCTTGTGTTAAGAAACTCATTGATTATTGTTTAATGCTCTATATTATTTATGTCACATTGATCATGAGATTGTGGGATCTATACAATCTAGTTGTTATACTTGCGGAGTTCGTCATGGACTCACTCTTGCTATCTCCCCCACACCTCAGGAGAAGTATTGGGCTTGTGATCAACCAGACAGTTGGATCCTGTAAAGTGAGGTTAACACCCGAAGTTTGGAGTTCTCTTCCGTGTTTGCTGCCCAAGGTTGTTTCTAATTTATTATCTACGCTATATAATTTATGCATTGTCCTTTAATATTACCCCTTATTTGTAGCTATATGTGAGGCTTGTCTTCTAAAACTCACATATGGTGCATATCTGATTTTGTCCTTAAAATCGGATGTTACATAAGTTTAAAGCCCTCAGATTCGAAATTGTCACATGGCTTAAAATTTGTGGGTCTAAGGCCTTGTTTAGCTCACCCCAAAAACTAAAAAATTTTCAAGACTCTTCGTCACATCGAATCTTACAGCACATGTATAGAGCATTAAATATAAACAAAAACAAAATTAATTGCACAGTTTGCCTATAAATCATGAGATGAATTTTTTGAGCTTACTTAGTCCATAATTAGAAAATAATTGTCAAATAAAAATAAAATTACTACAGTACCAAAAACAAAAAAGTTTTTGGAACTAAACAAGGCCTAATTTAAAACCTTCCCACTACCATCCTTAGGCTATCTCCAACAGGAGAGCCATTTGGGAACCCAAACCCAAAATGGGTCTCCAACACAATACCTATAGCCTCCAACAGAGGACCCATATACCTATAGCCTCCAACAGAGGACCCATACAGAAGACCCACTTTGGGTATCAGGAGAGGCATAACCCAAATTTGGGTATCCTCTCTCCTCGAGACCCATTTGCAGAGAGTGTTGTCTTTTAGGTCTTGTTGTTGGAGAAGACTAAAAATAGGTATGGAACCTTTTACCTGTAGCGCTACCCAAAAGACAAATGGGTATTGTATTTTGGGTGAGGATTGTTGGAGATAGTCTTAGACACAACCTCCTACTATTCTTTATGCTCCACTGTATTTGGCTATCTATACTAAGGTCTTGTTTAGTTCACTCTAAAAATCAAAAACTTTTCAAGATTCCACGTCACATCGAATCTTGGAGCATATGCATGAAGCATTAGATATAGATAAAAACAAAAATTAATTGGACAATTTACCTGTAAATCACAAGATGAATTTTTTAAGACTAGTTAGTTCATGATTAGATAATATTTGTCAAATAAAAATAAAAATACTACAGTACCAAAATTCAAAAAATTTTCGAAACTAAACAAGCCCTAAGAGCATCTCCAATTGTTTGGAAAAACTGACTTGGTAAAATTTGTCATTTGGCAACTTGCTAAACCTTTTGGCAAGTGAATTTTCTTTGTATCTCCAATAGTTTGCTAAATTGGGCTTGGTAAACACAGAAAAATAGGCCCACATATACCTGTCCAACAAAAATTTTTACGATACCTGTCCTGCCGCGAGTCGCGGCGTCCCCGATCGAGACCTCATCGAACATCTGTGGAACCATCGTCCAGATTTATACTCGTACAATATATGATATAGTTATCCATATATTTAAATTTATATTTCATCCATACATACATCCAATCACCAGCAGCAGAACCAGTCGCCAGCAGTAGCAGCACAATCAATCGCCAGCGGCAGCAGAACCATCAATTGCCAGCAGCAGCACAATCGATCGCCAGCAGCAGCAGAACCAATCACCAGCAGCGGAACCATGCAGCAGCATTTCAGCATCATCCGCGCCCGGGATTCCAAGCGACGCCGAGTGCGGATACATCCGCGCGCGACTCCGACGTTTTCCAAGTTGCAAAAATATAGCAAGTCCTATTCCAATCTATTGGAGAAGGATTTTTCTTCTTTTTCCAAATAAACAAGGATAGCAAATCATTTTTCCAAACAATTGGAGATGCTCTAAGTATTAATCTATGATGACTCCATCGGACAGGCGCGGAAAAACAAAGACCCGACGTCGCGTTCGGGTCGGGCCAGATTGGCCAAAAGAATGTTTCTTTTCGGCCTTTATACACAAACCCGAAACTATTCCGGAGGTCTTTCACATGCGGTTTCAGACTTCCAGTCCTGCAAACTCTCGTGGGCTGCCCCACGCCGCACGCCCACTATGGGGTGTTTTTCCTCGTAGAATTCAAAATACAAAATATCAATTACTGAACAACTTCAACAGATATGCTATTCATATTATCTAAACTATTTCTACATTTTAAAGCAAAAATTAAAATCCAAGAGATGTACTATCTGGTTTGCCAAAATAGCAAATTTGTTATTTCTAAACTTTCACTTGTCATATACAGCATGTAACTCTATGTTTTGAGTGTCCTCTTAAGCCTTTTTTTTGGTTTTCTTGGTCCTTGAGGCCAAAATCTAAAATAGAAAATAACCACTTTTTGCCAAAAAAAATTGCATGATATTTAGTTCTATTTTGCAAAATGATGGACCAAAATCTAAATTTTTTTAGAAAAAAAGGGGAACTAAACGCCCCCTAATCAACTGGCTCAAAGAACTTCTAAAGCGGCTACCGAAGCCAAGGCACACGCTGTAGAAAGAGGTCACAGATACAGTTCACAAGTTTTTAAAAGCGTTACCGCCGGGACGAGTTGGCAATTTATTTTCGTTCACGCAGTTCATCCCACTGAAGCAAGCAGGTACAGATTTACCAATACAGTTCTGCATATCCTTATTGCATTTTCCTTTGAAACAAACAACTGCACGGATTTACAGAAGCAGGGAAAATAAAATCATATGGCCATTAGATGGCAGTAACTAGAGAACAGGAATATGAACAAAGCCGATCCAGCCATACCTAAGCTTGTGCAATCCCTCCATTTCACATCACATACTTGTAGCATGCCCCAGCAAACATAAAACAAAGGCTTCGCTGCAGCTGTGCAATTTGCATCTAGAGTGCATGATCCTCCTCGTTGCCCTCCATTTCTTGATCATGGATGACTATATTCAACATCGCTCCAGGAGCACCAACTGGTTCTTCAATGGCCGCCTCTCCTGGGCCCTCATTATTGCCCTCCTCCATTCCTTGAGTATCAACGAGTATCTGCAAGAATGCACCAGGAGCAACCACCGCTTCTTCCATCATCAGTCCCTCAGGGCCTTCCTCGGGCATGCCATGGTGTCTCAGTATCCCACGCAAGAGTGCTGAATTGTCAACTTCCATTCTGTGATCAGGGGTGTGCCGCTGATTAAAGCGTCCTGGGAGCTTTGAACTGGAGTTGTAGCAGGCTTCGCAAAGGTCAAACCCAATTAACTCAGTGCAGTCCTGGCATTTGTATCTCTTACCACGTATCGGATATACCTGCATGGTGTTCACCAGTTTCATCTTAGCAAGCTGAAAATAATTTAATAATACATGATGTGAAAATATTTTATCATTGTTGTCCATGTCTGATTTGATATTAAGGTTATTGTAAGGATTGAAAATAGAGGACAATAAGGTTAATCACGGAACAAGCACTAAGATAAAAACTACCATCAGTAAAAACTAAAAACTGTATTCTGCCAAAGAAAAAGGTTACAAGCTAGAACTAGAAGACAATTAGCAAAAACTTAATGTGTTACGATTTGGGTCCTCTAAGAAGCCTACGGAATTGAAGGCAGTTGTCTTTTGCACCCAAGAAAAAAGAATAATTGGTGAACTCTAAAAAAGAAAAGAAAAAAGACTTGTATCTCTCCAGTAAAACAACACGCGTTTTGAAGCTACTCGGATAAATAGCTGCAACCTTTTAGGATTTAGGTACTAAAATTGAAGGATAACTACAGTAGACCACATGTTGGTATAGACATTCAGCACGTTACTGATTATGACTGTTCATATATAAGTAGTAGCTTCGAATGATGTATGTTGGTCTCGAAGAACTGGAGGATTTGAATCAACCC
Organism: Sorghum bicolor; assembly: GCF_000003195.3. NCBI lineage: Eukaryota > Viridiplantae > Streptophyta > Magnoliopsida > Poales > Poaceae > Sorghum > Sorghum bicolor. The sequence continues at coordinate 56,772,803 of NC_012873.2, forward strand.
TTTCCACAGAAAGAAATGATCTACTCAAGATCTTCCAATTGGCAAGTAACATACTAACATCAATACAGCTAGCATGAATGCTATACACTTACAGAAAAAAAGAAGATGAAACTGTATTTCTATAGACCAATTCAAGGTGAATGATTGTGAAGTCAAAGAAATCATTCCATCTACTCTAACAGTAAATTTTGCTTATGTTTTACGAGTATTGATAAGCTCAAAACAGATAAAATGTTTACAACTTGTGCGTACCCCACATGAGTCACATCCTACTCCAATGTGAATATTTAACATGCCCTCATCATGCAGTGCCCTAGTGCTTCCTTTTCTGACTGAAGTACCTAAACAGCACAAAAAACACTTGTTAGCTACAAAAAAGGAGGGGGGGGGGGGGGTAACCTAATATGTGCTCCATGCCTTAGTTTTAAGGCCTAATTAAGATCTCAAATTGCATGATGTAATGAACCACAAACATATCTATGCCAAGACGGGAAAAAAAAGTTGAACAGCTAATCTTGTACGCATATATTGATATATCTGAACTATTTAAAAATGATTCAAAAACCCAATCCCCTAAAAGAGTTATCCTCAATGACTATAGCAGTACTAATCAGAACAGGTGGTTCGGCATCCTCTTGTGGTGGTGACATGGTGGAACCTGCAACTTCCCAGTTTCAACTGCGGCTGTGGCCCGTAAATAACTAGTGACTTGTGTTGGTAAATTAGTATTTCTACACCCTATTGCAGTAGCTCTACAGAACGTTAATATTAGAAGACTTCAAACCAATATATACCATAGCAAATTAGCAATAACATTACACCCCTCTTGATCCACAAACTAACACCATCCGATCCGATATGCTAGTATTCACCCTAAATGGAAAGGTCTAATGACTATAACAGTATTACAGTTAGTAAATAAAGTAATTCATTAGAAATGCATATTTTATAGAAGAGAAACAGTACCCAGAAACATATCAAAGATTTTCTATACAATTTCCATTCAGGTATTTATATCGCACTATTGCTAGAAGCCAACAAAAACTTAAGCAATAAACAACTTTTTTGGAGCACTAAGTGAAATTACACCATAACTACAACCACATGTATTGTTCAGTGATTCCCCAAGATTACAATTAGTTACTACACAAACCACAATCTTAAGTTTATTTTTTTGTCTTTATTTGATGATGTTAAGCCTTTTTCGATAATCTTTGACAATTATGATTGTTGAGGCCTAAGCATGACTGTTGCCATTGGGTCTGGTGCTCACCACTGCCAACCATGAGCAGCTTCCGGGTTCCTTGAAGAGCACATAATAGAATTCAATTTTAGTGTTATTGTAAGGACTGGAAATAGAGTTTTTTTCCTCAAACACGCAGCAGAGCTGCGTATCTTTTATATTAAGAAGGAAAAAAGGGGAATGAGAAAACCCCAAAACAACAAAGATAACACCTCAACACACCCCAAGACATACGGCCACAACAAGCCCACACAAACTAACAAACAAATATTCCAAACACATACAGAGACAACAAACCCACAAACACACACAAACAAGGGATGAATGACCAAGGAGCCAAGCAATTAGGCAACAGCAAGTATCCGTTCAGTCAACAAGGCTCCTTCGCACCCGCTGGAAATAGAGTTTTCATAGCAAACATTCATAATAGTTAAATTAGCCCAGGCTCTACAATTTTACCGAGTCCACACTGCTGTTGGTACCCATCTTAAGTAAAACGAGTTGTAAGGAAACTACAGTCACAATAGCATGGGTAATGAAGGGCAAACAACTTAATATGAAATGTATATGGCTAACCAACGGCATGAGATTTGGACTAGCAAGGGCATATCTCTTTAACACTGTCGGGTCAAGTTTATACAAGGTATCACTCAATCTCATTCATGGTTTGGTCAAGTTTATACTTTATACAAGGTATCACTCAATCTCATGCATGGTTTGGATTCCTTATTCTCTCCATATAAGTTACTGTTATGTTACTGGAGGTATCCCATCAGCTAGCAAGTGCCATCAAAGATGACCTTTTTTTTCCTTCTAATAAGGGATCTTACCTTGTTATATAGGAGATAATACGCAAACTGAAATAGAACTTGGTAACAAAAAGCTTACCTGAAGATGATGCTTCACGATTGCACTGATCCTTCTTAAACTGAACTTTCTGCCCTCTCGATTCATATTCTGCTGGAAAGTATTCTTCCAGGAAATGATCAAGGTCCAGGCAAACATTAGGGAAATCTCCCGGGTGAGGACTTCCACAAACATGGCATTTCAGTGTTTCCTCATTCAAGGACGACAAACAGGATACACAATACACTATCACAAAACCAACATAAGTTAATGTATCCAAAACAAGTTAGGTAGTAGTTTTTATTCTGAAACTAGAATTTACCATGACCACAATTAAGAACGGCAGGTTGATACAACATCTCCGTACAGAGAGGGCATGAAACATCCTCCAACTTAATTTTCTTCGAATGCTCATCCGAAGTGCTGCCATTCAATGAAACTTCTTGTGGGGGTCTAGCTTTACTGTCTTCATTTCTGTTGTCCCCATCGCTTCCAACTTACAAAAAGAAAGAAAGAAAGTGGGTATATCATATTTAAGACTCAACGAGATGTAATGGAAATGAAGATACTATTTGAGATTTGTGAGATACTATGGAAGTGGAGATAACTATTCAACTGTAACTACATGGAAAGATTCTTACCATTATTCTTGGAGTTCAAAAACTCAATGATTTGGGGAGAGTATGTTTCTATGCGCTTCTCTTCCTCTGAAATGTAAGCCGAAAGTGAACATAGAGTTAATTCCTAAAAATGAAAGTGCACACATTACTACTCCCACCGTTCCACATTATAGGTCCATTTGTCTTTTTTTAGATACATAGTTTTTAGTGTGCATACATAGCGTATACCTAAGTGCGTAGCATAGATTATTGTACCTAAAAAAAAGCCAAAACAATCTATAATTTGGGATGGAGGGAGGAACTAGTAGGGACTCCAAACATATCGCTGTAAAACAATGAGACAACTTAAGCCAACATGAACACCATAAACGCAAAAAGTTAATATTGCTCTTGCAATGCTCCTACCCAGCATAATTATCTTTATTTTGACCTATATCAATAAATAAATGCAATGCTTGCATATTGATTTTAGGGTGTAGAATACTCACCTAGTACTTCTTTTTCCCTTCTTTTGTAATCAGTAGTTTCAAGCTTTAGAAGCAAATGATGCAAGAGCTGACAGATACTCGGAAAGTGTATATAGGGCTGCCTACACACAGCGCAATGGGATTCCAGGAAAACATGCATAGCTTTGTGGACACACCAGAAACATGACATATGACCACATGCTGCACCAGTAGATGATAAATGAGTTTTGAAGAGTATGACATAGTCAAGCTGTTTTCTGTAAACATGAAAAACTAACTCTTACATAAAACTACTGGTTTGTACAGAAGATCCCTGCAAAACAGATTGATTAAACAGATGAGATCATTGGTCCATTTGTGCAGAATTATAGCCCTGAAGAATGCAAATCAAATATCCCAAACAAACAAAAAAAGGGTACAAGATTTTGTTTTTATGCATACACAGAATTCAGTGTTACCAATGTTGTTTACAGATACAAAAACAACAATGTGGGGCTCGGTGTCGTTGTGGTGCCCAACCGGTACTTGCACCACATGAACTCAACTCACAGCAAGCTGAGTAATCACTCATCAGATATTCTATTTAAGTTTGCATAGGCCACTATTTGATTAGTTCCATTTGTGATATTATTGGTTGAGGAAAAGTTATGTTGTTCCACAAGATACTGGACTCAGTGAGGTTGCTGAATCGCTTCACCTCATATTCATGCTCAGTCATCATTTTGAAAACTCTTTGCCTCGTTCTGTTCAATAGTGTTCTCAGCTTCTTCTTTTTTTTTTGTTACATTGGAGTTCTGCAAGCATGCTAACTGAATTATGTTGTTCCTACTATGCATTCAGTTTGCCACTTGCCCACTCCCTCGGCTGTTTTTCAAGCTGTCTCACATGCAAAATTTTCTGCATAGGTCGTTCCCTCCTGGCCGCACCACCACAATGCCTGTGAGCACCTCAGGCAAGTTATTGCTCCAACCCCATCCTTACTCATTGCTTGCGTCTCCTGCATCCAGATCCAACAACAACCCTTCACTGACCCAGCCTGCTGCTGGTCCTCCACCCCACAGTCGGCAGCACCCCCACAACCTTGCAACTCCATCCACCACCCGCTACCACAATCGGACTAGCCTACTACCACTGGTTCTTTCTAGGCCCACCAGACTTCAGCGAAGACCCAACTTGAACAATAACCATGCTGGAGAGTGCGAATTGTGGTACACATCTGTGGCTATAAATTCAGGTGCCAGCGTCCCCCAAAGTGTCAGGGCGTACAGCGTACTAGAGCAGCTATATCATGTTAATGATATTCCTAGTCCTAGGAACATAGTTTTGCAATACATATGAGTCGAGCAAGGTGCATAAATGGACATTTGTTTTGCATAGATGTACACATGCAAATGAGTCATTCCACAGATTTTGCTGGCACCTTAGAATATGGGGAGGTAAATGTGCCCAGTGCCCTGGGCCCTGGCACGATCAATCTCAAAATGATTTAACACAATAATGCAGCGTGCAAGTGTTATAATTTTTTGTGAGTCTTATCGACACAGAAGCTTTCGAATAAGAATAACGCAATCTAGCACCTCGCCGGTAAAGAAATTTAGGGGCAAGCTACGAGCACGAACAATTTGCCGACGTACGTGGGATCAAAGACGTCGCCCATAATCACAAAACGATCTACAGTCTCCCGACAAGAGTGAGAGGAATCAGAGAGGGGGAAAGGGACGCCGCATCGGCAACGAACTCACAGACAGACGCAGCACATGAACTGCGGGTCGTCCAGATCGTTGGCTCCAGGCCCGGCGGCCGTGGAGGTGACCTCCTCCTTCTTCCCCGGCTCCGGCGGGTGGCCGTCGGAGGCCATCCTGCCCCCCCTCCTCGATTCGTCTGGCCACCCGAAGGAACGGGTGGAATCGGTTGCGCCTGCGAGCTGCGAGAGGAGGAAAAGGGCACGGAAAGCCGGAAGCGTCGGGGAGGGACGGGGGACTCAGCGACTCGCTGACTTGGGACGGAAGCAGCCCAGCCCACACCGCCTTTGTGGAGAATGGCGAAGCTGCGGGCTGAAGAAGGCAGGTGTTTGATGGTCTATGGATCGGATCCCGTTTGGTCCTGTTTGGTGACCACTGCTCAATTATCGCTTGGTCTAGTATTTTTTTTTCTCTTCAAACTTCAAATTCAGGCCTTGTTTAGTTCTGAAAAATTTTTGAATTTCGCTGCTGTAGCACTTTCGTTTGTTTGTGGTAAATATTATTCAATTATGGACTAACTAGGCTCAAAAGATTCATCTCGTGATTTACAGGTAACTGTATAATTAGTTTTTATTTTCGTCTATATTTAATGCTCGCATGCGCCACAAGATTCGATGTGACGGAGAATCTTAAAAAGTTTTTGAATTTCAGGGTGAACTAAACAAGGCCTCAATATCTTATATCTTCTACTCCCTCCATTCTAAATTATTCTCTCCATCCTAAATTATAAGTCATTCCAACAATCTTAAAGAATCAAAGTATTTTTAAGTTTGATTAAAATTACAGAGAAAATACTAAAATTTGTAATATAAAGTGAATATTTTTTAGCAAAATATTTTCGAGACATGCTGCCTCACACGTCAGCTCTATACATCCCGCATACATGCATCAGCCGCATCAAAGCATGCACGTACACAGGCAGCTTAGTTAGCTACCTACTTAGTTTTTTTTTAAAAAAAAAGCTGTCCATTTAATTAAACAAATCGGCTAATCCAAGGAGAGCACTCTCCTATTTGGTAACCGCACACCCCTATATTGCTTTGTTTAGTAACATTGTCCGAGCTGCACCGGCCAAAACAAACATCGTACCATAGGCCGCACATCTCTCGTGTACCTCTCACGGAGTGACCGTCTTCACGTATATGGTTTTCTAGCCCCTATGGATAACATTCTTGACTGATAGGACCTTAGTTCCTCGGCAACCAAGGTGAGGATGTGTGACAGTGATGATGTGAGGCGAGGTTGAGAAGAGAGGAGAGAAAATGACACTAGCGAGGCTACCAAGTCGTTGGGCAACCAAGGTGAGGATGTGTAACAGCGACTACGTGGGGCGAGGTTGAGGAGAGAGGAGAGACAATGACACGGCGAGGCTACCAAGTCATTGGAGCGTGCTGCTGCTGGGGCTCCATCGCATGGACCTGCTAGGCTATCGAGATGTTGCGTGGAGCTACCAAGGCATGGTCTCTTCAGAGCTACGTGGCCACTAGGTGCTATGACCGTCCATGGCCACCTTGGCAAGGCTTCAGGCAAAAGAAGTTTGAGCCCTCGGGGTGCGAGTGGATGAGGCCATGTGACTCCGAGTCCGAGCTAGCAAATAAGGATGAGAAAGGAGAGAGTGAAACGACCTAGATTTTTCCACAAAGGAAAAAATCCACAGATTCGAATTATAATGTGATAATTCAGAAATTGAGCCATCACATTATCATATATCAGCTGTTATCATAGTCATACATCGTGAAAAACAAGATTACAACACATTTACTTTACAACTCTTGGTCAACAAGCCTATTACATCGTTTTTCTAGCGGAAACACACACGTGTCTTTATCAGAGTCGATGTAGCGCGTCAGCGGTGAAGACTCCTCCTTCACGGGCAATCATCAGAGTCGGCATAGTTTATCAGCGGGCGTAGCTTTCATCTCCGAACCAAACTTGAGCGCAGGAACGAGACCACCTAATCCTTCTATTCTCCGTAGTTATCATCATAGGCCACGTTCAAAACCTGCTAAACAACTTTCAGTACGATTTGTACTGGCCACTGGCTCCCACCCTATGCTTTTGCGTAAGCTTTGTGGTAAGTGGAATGCAAAGGGTAGATCAAGAGGCCTATGTATATGGATGTAGTCTTTCCTATGCAAGTTCATCAATATTTAATAATAATTCATCAAGTTTTATTCCATCTCATCCACACCTCCATCCATCCATCCCATCACACACATCTCACCACACTCTCACTCTCTAGGCGGCAAGTACGACTCCCGCTCGTGCCTTGCCTCAACGGCCAACGCCGGATCCAACACAAACCCAGAGGGAGATAGAAAGGACTCCTCTCACTAGTCAAGTGAAGCTGTACTTAGGAAAGGTCCATAGCCGACGAATCGGCATATGTATCGATCGATCAACCAAAACTCTGCAGAGGTTTGCACTAACCACAAGATCACCATCATCGACGAAGGCCCTCGTCTAGGCTGATTCCGGGCTGCCTTCCAACTAAACACGATGCCACCCTACCACTCAGAACTGGGACCATACCGGAGTACCACCGGTACGCTGAGACTGTGAGGCGTAGTATCGGGCCCCACAGGTCACTACGCTGTCTTAGGAGGGTGTGGGTCCTCATGCCCGTACCTCCCTACACTATCCGCTAACAACCTAGTAGTAGTGGCACCGCCCTAGCTGGTCGTACATCCGTCTCCTCCCCATAAGAGCGAGTGGGGTGCAAGGCTTCCTAAGACCCGGTCCACAGAACATATCAGTCCTTAGGGTGACCAAACAGGACATCTTCACAAGGGGCCAACCGATGCACCGCTCGACGGGACATCCGGTTTTCCCCGTGCTAAACAGCACCTCCCATCCCGGTGCTTCGTCCCACGAAGACACTCCACTCCGGGACCTCTCCCTGTCACATGTACCCGCCACAGGTAACTCTCGTGGAGAACGCCCAGGTAGCGTCCCCCGGCAAGACTTGTCCCAAGACTCGTCGTAGATCCTGCTCGGTCGACTCGACCCTCACCACACACCCAAGACACACGCCAAGATCTCCCCAAATCCATTATCCATCTCATTAACCAGTTATTGGCACCACGTGCCTTATCCACTCACATCCAATCTCCCACATTGCATCACATCACAGATATAATGCGTAGTAGAAGCAGTAGCAAGTGGTATGCAAGCATCTAGCCTAACAGCGGGTGTGCGAGGGTTATAGGTTGCAACAAGGCAATGGCTCACAAGCATTTCTACCATGCAACCTATCACAGTTCATTTGCATAAAAGTAAAGCGCTAGCATCTACATTATTGCATGTCTAATAGGATTCTACGAGGTTGGGTGGGACGTGGCACCTGTTGAATGTCATTTCCAAGATCCTTAGTGCAGTTGTAGTTGTTCTTATCCAAAGTCCTTCCATCTGCATGTCCTTCCTTCAAAGGGTTCCAAACCGACCAACGCTAACCCCGAAGCGACTACCTCGAAAGCGACAAACAAGGGAAACAATCAACCACTAGACCTCGAAAGACTGCGAAAGGAGACGAAGAACAATGAAGAACAACTACACTAAAAGAGCACCGAAAGGAAAACGGCTTAGCCCTCTCGGCGGATGTCCGATCTCTGGGCTAAAAGAAATGGGAATGGTTGTTCACTAAGTACAAGCTGGAGTCTTAGCCTAGCCGGTACTTCCTGGGTCGACTAAGTCAACCTGTACGACTTTAATAATTGGCTTAGACCCTAACTTATCATAAGCAAACACCATAGCTAGTGGCTCTTCGATCCAAGCGTCACGGAGATCGACAGGAATCGAAAAGACTATGAGCACGCGAAGTTCCGGTCTCTCTCAATCCATACGCCATTGTAGTTGGCGAGAGCCAAGAGAGGGTGGAACAAAAAGAGAAGAAAAGAGGAGTGGTCTACTTCTTCCCATCCACTCGCCATGGTAAGAGACGGGGATTTAGAAAGAGTGACACACAAAGAACACGAGTGCTCAAGCTGCTTGTAGGGTACCACAACCTAGGTGCACAATGCACTAAGACATTCCTAGGGTTCTTAGCGGTGCGGTTGTCACCACGAGAACCAAGGAAATGCTACGGTCGAATAGGTACAAGCATACAAGAGTTTAAACACAAAGAACCAAAAAGGCGGGAAAAGACACGGGCTTCACTTCCCATTGGTCCACCTGCCATAGCGACGGCGGAAATCACGGGGTTGGAAACAAAACATTAAACAAGCAAAAGGGCTCAATCCACATCTTACTGGATCGACGGGATTGAGAACAAGAGAGAAGAAGAAGAACGAATCACACTCTTTCGACCAACTCGCCATGGAACGAACAACGGTTGGATAAAAGAGATTCGAGCCCACAATCTACACCAACTCATAACACTTTACGACCTAGGTGCCTCTGAGTCAGCAGAAGGTCATTCCTATAGTTCCAGGGGATGCGGTTGTCATCGCGGGAACTAGGGAAATGCCCGGGTCTAGGTGGCATAAGCATACGAGACGAATAAGATAAACATGCGAGAAACTAGGTAAAGCCCGATAACCATGGCGAGGTGACTCGCGGCCATGAGCTCCACCTAACGAGTTGGCTTTCGTAAGTCCCACAAAGGTTGTCCTCTAATTCGTATCCCACTAGACTAGGTCACTTAGGTCTCGAGTGTGCGGATAAGAACCGCGTCGATAAAGACATCAAGTCCACGATGACCATGTCTGCGGGACAAGAACAAGAGCTAACGACCGTGGCACGACAGAGTCAACTGAACACGGGAAACGAGTTACGCTCGGCATCGCGATCACGGTGGGACGAACCCACGATCGAAATGATCAAACGTATTACGATCCCCCGACCGGCTCGAAGGCACGATCCAAAGCGACAAGAACCACACAACCCGCAAGAACCACAACTTGACAAATGACTAAACAACAACACCAACACGACGATATCTCGAAGTAGCACATTTCCATAGCACGAGATATAGAGATAGATAAGTAAATAGATAAATAGACCGGCACGAAGGCACGGCACAGGCATGGATATAGACGAAGATAGATCATGCATTAGACAAGATATGAGATGAATGATCATGTACAAACGACAGATAACGAAATGATGTATGGACAGATATGAATTAATACGGAGTTCCAACGTCGGCTAGGGTTTAGGGGGTTTCGACCTCGCAGACGGCGGGCTTCGGGTCGCGGTCGTGGACGAAGGCGTCGGGGTGGTCCTCCGCTCGGCGTTGGGAGCAGATCGACGGACCTGTGTCGCGGTTCGGCTCGATGGTCACGGGCTCAAAGTCGAGGACGGAGCCATGGACGCCGAACGTGGTCGTGGTGCTTGGTCACCGCAGCGACGTCGCGGCTACCACGCTGCTGCCGGGGTGGGGACCGCGGCGAGCACGTGGCCAAGGGCTCGGGCGACGTCGGGGTGGCGCTCGGTGATGCGTGGCTGCGGGCGACGTCGTGGTCGGGGCGAGGTCGGTGTCGCTGTCCTGCTGCTCGGCGTCGCGGCTGCAGGGGTCGGAGCGGGGCGAAGCTCGACGTGGCGGGCGGCTCCGGTGCAGCGTCGTCGTGGGCTCCTGGGCGAGGTGCTCGGTGAAGTCCTTGTCGAGGACGTGCGGCGTCGCGTCGCTTGATGTCGACTCCAGTGTGGTCGGGGTCGAGGCTTGGCGTAGAGGAAGGTGCGCGAGCACGGCGTCGGGGTCGCGGTGCGGCTCGGCGGTGCTCGGCGGCGTCGTGGCCCGGGGCGAGGTGCTCGGCGAGGGCGCGGAGCTCCTGCTGGGGCGTCGAGGTCGTGGTCGCTGCCGAGGCTCGTAAAGACGAGGTCGTCGCGGACGTCGTGGGCTCCTGGTGACCGTGGCGAGGACGAAGACGCGGTCGTCGGAGATTCGGCCGGAGCTCGGTGGCGAAGCGCTGCGGGAGGGGGCTTGGCGTCGCGGCGGCTCGGCGTCGCGGCAGCTCGGCATCGCAGCAGGGGCGTCGAGGTCGCCGGACGAGGGCGGGGTCGGCGTGGCGACGGTGGGGGCTCGACGGAGCGCACCAGGGCGAGCTGCTGCAGCGGTGAGGGAGAAAGGCAACAGTGGCGGCGGCTTGGAGGAAGAAGAGGAGAGTGGCGGCTCGGGCTCTTATACGCGCCAGGCTAGGGTTCTAGGGGGAGCCACGGTCATCCTCGGCGTCCGTGTCCGCATCGGGACACGCGGCGTGGATCAAGCGGGTGGGCATGGACGTCGGGGGCGCGCGCGGGTCTTCTCCTCCTTGAAGCGGCGGCGGCGGCGGCTCTTCCTGGGAGCGTTCCGCTCCTAGGGCAGAGGTGGGGCGCGGCTGCTGGGCCGGCCGCGACTTGGGCCAGGGCAGGGGAGCGAGGCAGGCCGACCTGGCTGGGCCGGTTGCGGGAGGGGGGCCGCGCGAGGGTGCTAGGCCGCGGGGGGGTGTGGGAGGCCGACTGGGCCAGATGGTTGGCTGGGCTGGCGGTGAGGGAAAAAGAGGGGGAAGGAGTGGTGGGCTGGTTGAGGGGTTGAGCCCAAGAGGAATAAGAATGCTCTTCCCATTTATATTTCAAGGAGACAGAGAGGGAAAAGAATATTCCAATTTCTATTTGGAGAAAGGAATTGAAGGATTTTCCACTATTTGCTAAAATGATTGAGCGGGAAAGGGAAAAGAGATTGAGATGAGTCACCACGAATTTAAGATAGATTTAGCGGCAGAGATTTGGTGATGAGATCAACAAGAGAAAAGTTTTGGAGAAGGGAATTTGGAAAAGAGTTCAAAATGGATTAAAGGAGTTTGAGACGTACTCCAATGAAAAGATTGAGAAAGGATTCGCTTCGCCTTTGAGATAGGCTCAACGGAGATTTGGGAATACTTTGCTAAGGATTTGTGCACTCCAAAAGAAACTCAAAACCCTAAACAAGACCCAACTCAAGACGACTCACGAACAAAAGCACTCGCCTAGAAACAAATCTATATGTATGCCACGATTTGTTAGCGGGTTAGGATCGAGTTAGATCTAAAAACTATATGATTCACACGATTACAGGAAAAATTTTAAAAAGCTCGTATTTTTGGTTTTCGTAAAAATCTGGGATGTTACAGAGAGAGAGAAAAGAAAGAACAAAAAATAGGGTATTATGTTTTCTCATTGATTAATTATGTACTATTGGTGTCGACTTTAACAAGATTTGCACGACCAAGTATTTATACACTATATAAATTCACATGTATACAATATACTCTATTATATTTGTTGATTCTTTGGTGCTATAGTTGGTAGTGGAAGTGAAAACATGCGCCCTTGGTCTTGCGTGTCCGCCTTTGCTATGACATAGATACGGTTCATTACTTAAGTAGTTTCTCCCATTGCAACGCATAACACTTTTGCTAGTAACTATAAAAATGATGGAATTGCATTGACAACCACTTCTAACCGTAATAGAGAGGTAATTTAAATATTCCGAATATGGAGGTAATTTAAATATTCCAAGAGTTGAGAGGGTAAGATGTTTGGTTTTTGGAGTGTGCGATATAGTAGACCTAAGTATTTTGCAGATCAAAGCGTGCCAAAAATTAAAACAAGGTTGGGTGACGAAAATTTTTCATGGGTTTGCTTCTAGTCATACAAGTCCACAGTAGCATGTGTGGCCCAAGACTCTGTTGCTCACATTTGATTTATAGAGCTAATAGTTAATTGCTAATAATTAACTCTTTTGGATCAAACGAATCCAACTCATACACCAGCTAATCATTAGCTGAATAGTCAATTAACAACTATCTCACCAATTAGATTATACTAGCTAATAATAGTTAATAGTTCGCTAGCTAATACTTAGTTATAAGCTAGTATTAGTCTTAACTATTAGGAACTAACAGATCAAACATGGCCTTAATTCATAATGGATGGAAAATACAACCACCTTCACTAAGGCCTTGTTTAGTTGCACCCAAAATCTAAAAACTTTTCATGATTCTTCATTACATCGAATCTTGCGGCATATGCATGAAGCATTAAATATAGATAAAAAATAAGTAATTGCACAGTTTGTCTATAATTTGCGAGACGAATCTTTTGAGTCTAGTTAGTTTATAGTTAGACAACAATTTTTAAATACAAATAAAAGTGCTATATACCCAAAAACTTTTCACCTATAGAACTAAACAAGACCTAAACCGTTCCCTTGTTGGCCACACAACCCACGCACCTCCATCCTCCCTTGTTCTACGAAACACCTCCTTGTGTTTCCCACCTCACATCTTCCCTTTCATCGCTGACCATTAATGACCACCCTCAGTTGTCTAAAAAAACCTTAAACACCTCATATACACGAGGAAGACACGCACCAAAGAATATAACATCACGATTAGGTTGCTCTGTCAGCAAAGTTAATTAATTCGCGCCTTTGCTAAACCATCCCAATAACTGAAGTCTAAAGTTAACTTGGCAAGAACCATTTTGCTTGACCAGACCACACACAAACAGACGCTCGGGCCGTGTGCTCGTGGCTGGACTCGGTAATCTACCGGGTCTGTTGTTCTACACTATTATAGTACTACTACTACTATCATCCTATATCCTAGCCAAGTGATGTACAGTACAAGAGACGACTCGTCTCTAAAGATGCGTCGCTGTCAACTTATATTATCTATTGTAAGGCTTCGTTTGGGCCTCGTTTAGTTCCGAAAAGTGAAAAGTTTTTGGTACTGTAGCACTTTCGTTTGTTTGTGATAAATATTATCCAATCATAGACTAATTAAGATCAAAAGATTCGTCTCATGATTTACAGCTAAACTGTGTAATTAGTTTTTGTTGTCGTCTATATTTAATGTTTCATGCATGTGACACAAGATTCGATGTAACGGGAAATCTTGAAAACTTTTTGGTTTTCAGAGTGAACTAAACAAGGCCTTGGTCTGTTAAAGTTTATTTACTGCTCGTCACATCGAATATTTAGACACATACATAGAGTACTAAATAAAAATTATTTATAAAACTAAAAACACAACTAGAGAATAATTTAAAAGACGCAACTAGAGAATAATTTGAGAGATAAATCTTTCGAGTCTAATAATTAGTCCATAAATAGATACTAAATACTAAATAAAATAAAACTGTTACAGTACCTATTAAACTTTAACACCTCTAACCAAACAACCAAACAAAAATTTCTTGCGGATGGCCTGCCGGGTAGCGACCCGACGCGAATGATCCACTGCCATGCAACCGCGACGATCACTGCACATCAGGTCATACCCACTGGTGCAGGACGGGGCATTAGCACCGGTCGGGAAGGGCCTGTTGCCCCGGTTCCCGAGCTGGTGCTGCCCTTACGGGACTAAAGGCCCACCCTTTAATCCTGGTTCGGGCAACCGGGGCTAAAGCCCCCCCTTACCAACCGGTGTTAAAGGGTCCTGCCAGGGCTGCCACGTTTACCAACCGGTGTTAAAGGGTTTCTTTTTTTTTTGGTTCACTTCTTCGGTTCTGTTTATTGTTTTTATATAATATATAATAATAGGTTTTTTTTCAAATACAATAATATATTTATATTACACGCATATTAAGCATATATAAATGAAAATTATAGGCTTAGCTTAATAATTAAGCTTTGCCTATAATAAAATGAGTAGACCACATCAAAAATTAAATAGATATGTAAAAAGCTTTATATATATATATAGTTTTATATGTACAAAATTCGTAACACATATATACATAGAGTTTTTTCTCCCAATGTCTACAAATGATACAAATGATCATCGTTGTTTGGAATAATGATCATCGTTGTTTGGAATAAGAGTTTCGTTGCCGTTGAAGTGAAACTCGCCGTTTGGATTGATCACTTGGTCGCGGAGAAATCCTGCTATCGTCTCTTGGATAGCTTTGATTCGGTCTTGTTGTAGGACCTTTTCCCTCAGCCATTCTGTCTTTAATTTGAAATAAATAAAAAAGGTATTAGTTATCTAAGTTATTCAATATAATTCAGGAGATAATGAAAAGAGACATGTAACGTACTCTGAGCGTCTCTGTGGGTGTTTGATTGACTTGTGCCATCATGAATTTGTACACGTAATATGCACATAGATTGTTCCCCCTTCTTGTCTTAAACACCACTGTACGATATATATATAAAAATATTCACGACCACGACAATAAGAAGGCTAAAAGTTAGCGAAAGTTTGTTAGCTAGTGGAACTTACTTGTGGATGTATTATGTTAAGCGGCGCTTTACATCCACTGAGATGTTCACGGTCAATGAATCTTTCCCAAACCCTATACACAGCCATTGTGGATCGTGAACGAATAATTACAGAGCCATTGCGGTGGGATATAGCGATTTCCTGTGGTCCTCTAGCATGCGCTCGAACTTGGCTTTCTCTTTATCACTTTCACATTCTCTTTGTGCATCACGGATGGCATCACCAAAAGCATCATCGCCCCGATCATATTCTGCCGCCACATCTTCTTCATTATCTCCCCCCATTGCAACATCATTGAAGCCACCGTACTGAGCAATAATATTGGCATGGTCCAATTCTTCTTCTTCTTCTTCTTCTTCTTCACCTTCATCCATTATAATCCCGCTTTCTCCATGTTTGGTCCAACAAATATAGTTTGGTACGAAACCAGACTTTAATAAGTGTGAATGAAGAGTTCTTGAGTTAGAATATTTCGTCAAATTCTTGCACACGGCACATGGACAGCACATGAAACCGTCCCTCTTATTTGACTCGGGCACACTTAAGAAATAGTGCACGCCATTAATGAACTATTCGGAGCGCCGATCGGCAGTATACATCCAATTACGTGTTACCATCTGCATTAAATATAACATATATATTATGAAAACTATGCACACATATAGTTTCTCATCTTATTGCACAACATGTCTAAGATACATAGTTGATTAATTTAGGAAAGCTTGGCTACAACAAATACAATCGTAACTAGCACTAAAAAACCAAAACTAAAATGCACTTAAGCAACATAATTAGTTCGCGTCCGATCCCAACTATAATAGATAGATCATTCGCTTGATCAACATCATTGAACTCCTTTCGTCGGCTCACTGCCTCACCACCTTCAGCCTCAACCACCTGTGCAAAAGATTTCTTAATGTGTTCAATGTATTCTTCCTCCCAGTACCAACCTGTACATCCGCCGGTACCGTCCCACTGAAATTAAAAGAGAGAATCAAAAGTTTAATTAATATCATTTAAAAAAATATGCACATATATAAGCAAATGTCTGGAAATAACTCACATTACGATCTGGACACTTGTAGAATATACGACCCTTGTTTACTCCCTCTTTCGACACTTTGTACTCCATCAAAATCTTCTGCCCACACTTGCCACAAGTAATGAGAGGGAGTTCTGGACGGTATCGCTTTTGAACCCGTTGAGAGACCGAAGACCCGGTCACGGTTGCCATCTACTATCCATACTCAATTTTTAAACAATTATAAATTCCACATTTACTAGTAAACATGTATGATACAATGGACATTATATGTAGTAATAAAAATAAATCAAGTGATATTAACAAACCAATTAATTTGAACTATCCTACTTTCTACGATCATAAAAATATACTATAATTCATTCTTGCAAACTACATTAATACTAGGTTAACCATGAAATATGATATATATATATATGGATACTAATTCATGTGAACGATTCAAAATAACAACGTGGATTTGAGCTAAAAATAATGGGAACATCACAAGCCAAAAACAACATGAAAAAGACAAGAAAGACAAGAGTTAGTCACCTCCAAACACGAAGAAACGATGAAAGAGTCGAAGAAGATCAACAATGGGCGTCGGAGACGAAGAACAAATGAGGAAGAAGAAGCTCCAAGAACAACAATGGTGGATGGTGCTCTCGGTTTCAAATAGGCAGGAAGATCAACAATGGGCGTCGGAGACGAAGAACAAATGAGGAAGAAGAAGCTCCAAGAACAACCATGGTGAATGGTGCTCTCGGTTTCAAATGAGCAGAGAGGAGGAGTGATCCGGCCTATAAACCGGACCTTTAGAACCGGTTCATAAACAAAACCGGTGCTAAAGGGTAGCCCTTTAGCACCGGTTTGTAACACAAACCGGTGCTAAAGGCTTTGCCTCGGCCCGTGGCGCTGGCCGGTGCTAAAGGGAACCCTTTAGCACCGGTTGGTAACACGAACCGGTGCTAAAGGGTCTCTGCCCCGACAGCACCTGTCAGTAGCCGTTGGGCAGGACCCTTTAGCACCGGTTCGTGTTACGAACCGGTGTTAAAGGGGTCTTTAACCCCGGGCCGCAAAAAGACCGAGGTTTTTGACCATTTTGGACATCGACCAATGCCTCATTCTGTAGTAGTGACCCGGCCCCATCCTGGTTGAGTGTACGCCGCCGCCGCCTTATTCACTTGAGCTTGTTAACTAAGACCTTGTTTAGTTCGCAAAAACTTTTGGTTCGGATACTGTAGCTCTTTCGTTTTTATTTGACAAACATTGTCCAATCATGAAGTAATTAGACTCAAAAGATTCATCTCGCGGTTTACAGACAAACTGTGTAATTAGTTTTTATTTTTATCTATATTTAATGCTTCATATATGTGCCGCAAGATTTGATGTGACGGAAAATCTTGAAAATTTTTGGGTTTTTTTGTTGAACTGAACAAGGCCTAAATCTATAAATTTTGTCAAACGAGCGGTCCGGCTCTGGCACTATACGGCACTATGTCCTACCGTGTCGTATCGTCTTGGTCCATCGTGTCAAACTCTCGACCTAGGTACGGCACTATGGCTCTTTAACCGTGCCATGTCGTGCCCGCCGGATAGGGAGTTAGGGTTTGGAAAGGTTACGTAATATTTATATACGTGGCTCAGAATACATCAAATGGTCATAATCTATCCTAAAAGCATCAGACGATGAAAATAATCGAGTCAGCGTCGTGCCAGCGTATTAGTCGTGCCGACACTGCGGGCCGAAGTTACGGCCCAAACACGTCACTACTACCGAGTTGTGCCGTACCTGGATCGTGCTTTTTAGTATCGTACTAGAGCCGGCATATCTTATTAGTGCTAGATGGAAATCTATACAAATATGTACATATTTATTTAACGGTATTTTTCTTTCTTAACAAAAGACGCGACCATCTGCTGCCTGCCGCCTGCAAAGTGCAAGGTCTCACGCGGCCACCCCCATTGCACGAGGCTTGCTGGATGCGCCATGCTCCTGTACTCTGCGCAACAGTTGCTACTCACATATTTTTAGGCCTTCTAATTTTTTTCAAAATAAACACTATAACACTTTCATTTATATTTGATAAATATTATCTAATCATAAACTAAATAGGCTCAAAAAATCCTTCCTATCTCGTTTGGTCAAGCGTTTTTGGCACAAATATTTTTGCATGGCCTTGCATGGCACTGTGCGGCCGCGTCTGTGCGTTGACTGCGTCAAGTTTTGGCCATTCGCGCGCTCTTTACTTCACGTTTTGGCCTTAGCGCGCGTTTTAGCTAACGAGGTTTGGCACGCGCGCTCTGGACTTGGCTGTTTCTTCAAAAAAAAATTCGGCCGCTGACCACACGAACGACATACAAACGCTTCGGACAACTGCATGATGGAGTCCGGCGGCAAAGAATCAGGGACCATCTCCATCTCCATGGAGTCTGGCGCGAGCTCCGAGTTCTGCGTGATGGAGTCTGGCAGCTCCACGACGTCCTTCTCAGGCGACTCGACTCGACGACGTACGCGGCGACCAGCGCGGGGCGAACTCCTCGACTCGACAACTACGCTCAGGGCGGAACGGCGACCATCGACGAGAACCGGCGACTCGACGACGCCGTTCGCGCTGTCCAGGATGCCGAGCACGCGGCGGTTCTCCATAGCGACGGCGAGCAGCGGCGCGACTAAACTCTAGCGGCGCCGCGCGTGAGCACAGATGAGAAGGCGGAGTCCGCCCGGCGCCGTCGCTATTAATACCGCGTCGTGACTCGCGAGGAAGTCGAACCGACGGTCGCGTCGCTTTGATGAGGGGCAGCCGCGTCCAACGGGAGTCTCGATCGCTGAAACGAACTCTATGCACGCAACTTGCCGTCGCTTGAAAACGAACACTATTGACGATATGGAGGGAGTACATACGCTGCAAAATTTGATATGCCGTTGCTCTTCAAGGAAATCATTTGACCGTTTCCACTGGAATTACAATAGTAAAACGCACTTTGACCAGCTAGTACTCTATATTAATTCGATCTTGTTTAGTCATGAACTAATTAGGTTTAAAAGATGGATCTCATAAAATATATGTAAATTGTACAATTAGTTATTTTTTAATTTATATTTAATAATTTTTTACATATATCTAAATATTTGATGTGATGTGGTAAAAAGTTTTTGGAAAGCATGACCTTAGCATTAGAATAAAGGAAGAGACGAGGATTGTTTTTCATATATAAAAAAGCTATATCTACCAAAAAACAATGATAGAAAATGGTGTGAACTTGTGATAATAAATGAAGAGAGAGAGAAGGCATGTTATTACTTTATTGAAAAAATATATTCTGAAGAAATATAACTTGATCAGAACGGCAACCATTTCATGGTTTCAAGATTGAGACTGCACTGAGTGCTTAGCATCACTCGAAACAAAATGCTGGGTCCGGTGTCATTATTGCTTTCGTCCACGATTGTCCGTACTTCACCGTGTGTTTGTACCAGCAAATGCTGCTGCCTAACACTGTCCTAGGTGTTGTACAGGTTAAAAGCCGGCAAAGCTTTCAAAAAAAAGAGAGATAGGCCTTGTTTACTTCTATCAAAAAAACCTAAAATTTTTCAAGATTCTTCATCACATCGAATTTTTAGACGTATGCATAGAGTATTAAATATAGACGAAAATAAAAACTAATTTCACGGTTTGGTCGGAATTGACGAGGCGAATCTTTTGAGCCTAGTTAGTCTATAATTGGACAATAATTACCATAAACAAACGAAATTGCTATAGTGTCACTAAATTTTTTTCTTCACAAACTAAACAAGGCCATAGTATGCTTTTCTCTTATTTTCTCTCTCTTCTTGTCCATCTCCGGTGAGGACGAGAGAGAGGACAGAGGCGACAATAATGGTGCCGGAGTGGACAGCCAAGGAGGCAGACAAATGGGGTTAAAGACAGGACAACCATAGCTATGGGGAGGAGGAAGTCGTCACGAGGGTGGTAGGGTCTCGACGAAACTCTAGAGCCACGGCCGTTATCGCAGAGCTCCTACAACACCCTACCGTACTTAAAAAAAGTCGAGTAAAGTCAGGATCTAAAGTTGTTCGAATATGTTATTATGTGTAAAACAGCTGTTTATGTACCTAAACTTATTTAGTTGTATCATTCTGGTTTCTAAACTTGGAATCTTTCATATAGGTCCTCAAACTTATTCAGTTATGTCATCTCGATCCGTAAACTTGTTTTTAAGTCTCATCTGGATCAAAACAGGACGAATCTAAAAACTCTAAATAAAAAAATAACTCATAACTTGTTTATATGAACTCAAATAAAAATAAACTTTATATGAAAATTACAACACTAGAGTTTTTAGATAAAAAACTTTTCAACTACAAAGTTGTAGATAGCGTTGAGGACTACAACTTTGATATAAAGTTTGTCTTTATTTGAGTTCATATGAAAAAAAAATATGAATTATTTTTTGATATAGAGTTTTTAGATCGCTTTGTTTTAACCTAGATGAGACTCAAAACCAAGTTTAAGGACCGGGATGACACGACTGAACAAATTTGAAGACCTAAATGGATGATTTCTAAGTTTAGGGATCGGAATGACACATGTGGATAAGTTTAGAGATCAAGATGACATGGATGAACAAATTTGAAGATCTAAACGGTCGATTTGCGAGTTTAAGAACCGAGATGACACAAAAATACAAGTTTAGGGACCGGTGGGAGACTTTACTCAGAAATCAAGTATAAAGATGGCTCCTTAGGCCAGTCTCAGCGAGAGTTTCTTGCGAGTTTCATTCACATTAAATAGGTTGCCACATAGACATTTTTGATGACATGATACTATATTTAAGAAGTGAGAGAAAACATGAGTTTCATCTAGATGAAACTCTCTTGTCACGAGTACCAACTCTCTATGAGTCTTATGAGTCTTGGAATTAGATGTCTATGAAACTATGAATGAAACTCGCCATTGAGAGTAAGTGTTTCATCCAAATTTTATTTTATTTCATATGACATAACAGTCTTGGGAATAACACTATGAAACTCTCCGCCGATACTGGCCTTACACCTAGACAGATTCAAAATTAAAAAGAATAATTTTTTGGGAAAGATATGGCAAAGTCGAAACTAGTAGTAAGACCAAGCTGACAGCTGCTAAAAATTTAATTGAGACCTTGTTTAGTTTGAAAAAAGAAAAATTTTAAATATTGTAGTATATTTGTAACTATAATAATTAGTGTTCAATTATAATCTAATTAGATAAAATTTATTTATAAAACATATATAAACTGTATAATTAGTTTTTTAATCTATATTTAATATTTTATATATTTATCTAAATATTTGATGTGACGACCGATGAAACGAAAGTTTTTAGATGGAAACTTGTGATCCACCTGTCGGTGGGCCAGCCACTCCGCCGGCCATCACCACGGATGTCGATGGCTTGGTCAGAGTTTTCTTTTCCCGCAAGTACTAGTCTTAGATTTTTGTATCGTTGATTAGGCCTTATCTAGTTCCAAAAAATTTTGTAAAATTTTTCAGATTCTCCATCACATCGAATTTTTAGATGCATGCATAGAGTATTAAATATAGACGAAAATAAAAACTAATTGCACAGTTTAGCCGGAATTGACGAGACGAATCTTTTAAGCCTAGTTAGTTTATTATTAGACAATATTTGTTAAATAAAAATAAAAATACTACTGTATCGATTTTGCAAAAAAAATTTGAACTAAAGAAGGCCTTAGAATTGAAGCTCCGAAAGGGGACCATGAAAGTATGAAACCACTGACAGACCCCGCTAGCTGCGTGACAACTTCAACCCTTTAGGCGTCTCTGTTGATTCTCAAATAACTAATCTAGTCTCTCAAAAAAAACTAATCTAGGAGAAATTATATTAGGTATCAATGGTAATTTACAAATAGCTAATGAGACGAAACATAAATAAAAAATAAACATTATAGTGAAGAATTATGTGAGAGAGATATTTCTAAGAGATCGTGCTAAATTAGCTATTTTGAAGTCGCTAGCTATTTGATCTCTCTTCTTGATAAGCAATGGAAGTGTTACTTTTTTTTACTATTTCTATACCTCATCTAACTAGATATTTGCAAATTATCATTCAAGTCGTTTTCATACCCAATGGAATTTCTTCTAGACTAGCTATTTGATTATCATTGGGGACACTCTTATCGTCGCTTTGTTTAGTTTGCAAAAAGAAAAGTTTTTAGATACTATAGCACATTTATAATTATAGTAATTAGTGTCTAATTATAAACTAATTAGGCTTAAAAGATTCGTCTCACAAAATACATACAAACTGTACAATTAATTATTTTTTAATTTATATCTAATGCTCCATGTATGAACATTCTATGCAATGGGGAGAAAAGTTTTTAGATGAAACCAAGGAGATGTTTCGTTGGTGAAAATTTTAGTTTTGTCTACTGTAATACTTTCGTTTGTATTTGATAATTATTGTCGAATTATGAACTAACTAGGCTCAAAAGATTTGTCTCATAAATTATAGGTGAATTATATAATTTGTTATTTTTATTTATATTTAGTGCTTTATATATATGTTGTAAGATTTAATCTGACTTGAGAACTTTATAAAATTTTTGGGGAACTAAGGCCTTGTTTAGATGCAAAAAGTTTTTGGTTTTTGACACTGTAGCACTTTCGTTTTTATTTGACAAACATTGTTTAATTATGGAGTAACTAGGCTTAAAAGATTTGTCTCGTGATTTACAGGTAAACTGTGTAATTAGTTATTCTTTTTATCTATATTTAATACTTTATGCATGTGCCGCAAGATTTGATGTGACGGAGAATCTTGTAAAGTTTTGGATTTTTGGGTGTATCTAAACAAGGCCTAAACGACCCCTAGACAGGGTCCATGTGAACCAGCCCTTGCATCAGCGCAAGTGGCAGGCGACGAACACATGACAGCATCCCATCCAACAGAGAACCCAACGATGTGGAGCGCATTTTTCTCCTCGACAGGGCTACGAATTTATCTACGCAGAAAAGTTAGGCGTCCGTGTTGCATGGATTAGTTTTTAATACTGTTGCACCCGCACGTCGTCTCGCAAGGGCAAAGATCCTAGGCTGTTTAGTTCGGCAAATACCCTAGGCTGTTTAGTTTCTAAAATATTCTGTAAATTTTTTAAGATTTCTTATCATATCAAATTTTATGGTATATATATGGAGTATTAAATATAGATAAAAAATAATTAATTGCATAGTTCGTTTATAAATTACAAGACGAATCTTTTAGATCTAGTTAATCTATGATTAAATACAAATAAAAGTTCTATAGTAACACTTTGCAAAAAATTTCACAGCTCTTTCGTGTGCTGGTAGTTAAGGTACAGGCCACTGTCCCGCGTTTATCAACATCATCCTTTGTGTTGTAGGCCTTGGCTTCCCACTTGTAAAAAGCAGAAAAGAGGAGGCATGGCTATTTCACACCGCCGTGGCTTGCATCTTGCTCCGCCCATTCTACGATTGCGCTTGCTTTCCCGTAGGCCTACGCGTCCTCCTCCTGCTGCTGTGCTCTATCGGCCCCTAACGTCGCTGTCGGACAAGAGCCGAGCGGCGAGGCCATGGCCGTTACCACTCCTGTAGTCCTTCATGTGCAAGCAACGTGGGCCTCCTCTGTGCGGCCCGGTGACCTTGCCGCGTAAGCTTGCCTCGACGCAAAAGAAGACTTTGAGTCACTAGGGTGGCAATGGCACCGGCCAAAAGCCGAGTAGATGCATTGCTTTGCTTGCGTCCCAGGTGAAGAGCTTTTGGTAAAAGCAGAGATTGTGCTACTCGGGCGATGCTAGCTTCAAGGCCATCATCTGTTTCTGAACCGCTGAAGAGATTTGCTTAATTGTATAATAAACCCGTAATCTGAAAACATGCAGAGACTTTCAATTTTTAGACCTGATTGTAGTGTAAATATAAATTAAAACACGGAAGTTTCCTTCGGTTGACTACGCATAGTTTAACTCCGTGGCTGCTGCGGCATTGTCAAAGCACAGAGCGGACCATTGAACAGAATTATTTGCAGCTTTATAAGGACGAGAACACAGACTCTCTCGTTAGTGGAACAAGAAGAATGAGAACAGAGAAGACTCAAGACTGGACCATCAACTGCTACCAGAAATCTTGTTTTTTGGGACCAAAGTCACCATTAAAGATTAAACTACCAGAAATGGTACTAGTGATAGATGAAAAATACCAAGACCCTGTTTGAATTGGCTAGCTACTAACAACAGCTCTAGTAGGTACAAATAACCCGATTTATAGTCTAGCCTATAGCCTGTTTTGAATTGAACTATTCAAACACCCGAACATGCAAAACTATCAGCCGGCTTCCTCCATCTATTACAGCTTTTAGAAAACTTCAGTTGATCCAAAGCGGGACCCAAGAGGACTTCGTATCTGCTGGAGACAATCACATATCACCGAATGCTTTCCGAAACCACACAGACACAGTAACGTCTGCAGAGCAGGAAGAACTCAAGATGGAAAGAAACCTACCGTATTTATAGCTCAACGAACACCGATCGAGATGAGGGATGTGTCATGTGTGCAAGCAAAAGGCCATTCGCGGACGAAGGAGGAGTCAATTGCCCGCATCCTTTCTCCACCAAATACGAGAACCACATGCATTTGGATTTTAGTCACAGAAAGCATTGATGGTGCTTAATTAATACTTACTGGTAACAGTAACAAGCTAGTACTAAGCATTATCATGTACGTACAGGTGGATTCATCCACGCCATGCATTACAGGTTTTTTTTTTGCCGATGCAGAGGATTTCAGCGGGAGAGAAAATGTGAACCGACGCAGCAAAAGCTAGCAGCAGCAGTAGTAGTAGTGCCTGCAGTTTCTCGTCCAACAACTACACTAAATTTCTGAAAAGCGGAGTTGATTTACTACTAGTTACCACGCGAAAAATTCTGAAGGGGATGAAAGACAGAGAAAATGACGAACCCGCCTGCTATGTTCAAAAGCAACGGTTCCTCTGATCGTCGGTCGCCGCCGAGGCGAAGCAGTAGGCAATGCGGCCATGCCGTCGCGTGCACCCGACCTCCAGCGGCATGGCCACCCGGTCACTCCTTGATCTGGAGCCAGTGTCCGAGCTGCGACGGGTTGACGACGCCGGGGATGCGGGCCCCGCCCGCCATAAGCAGCCGCGAAACCTCCGCGTAGCGCCTGCTCGGCTCGGGCGCGGGGGCGGGGGCGGGGTCCTTCTCCTTCAGGCGGGGCGGCTCGAGCCTCCGCTCGCCGAGGAGCGTGCCGCACCGCAGGAACTCGTGCGCCAGGTACCCGGCCAGCAGCTTGTTGCCGCCGACCTGGGCCCCCGGCTGATGAGGGAGCGGCGGCTTGGCGCCAAACCTCACCGCCGGGCGGTCCGGCTTGACGCCACGCGGATCGGGCCTAGCGAGCGGCGGCGGCGGCGGTTGCCGCTGGAGCAGCACCGCCTGCTGCGACGGCGATGACACCGAGGGGTAGGGGTAGTAGTAGTCGCGCTCCTTGCGCTTCCCGAGGAAGCCACCGCCACGTGGCGCCTGCATCGCCGCGTGGATCGACAGCTCGACGGCCCGGATGCGCCTGCTCGCCCAAGCCCCAAGCCAGAGACGGAATCGCCCGACGGCGACTGGTGGTGGTGGTGGGACACGAAAATAGTAGACGAGATAAAAGGAAGCGGTTGAGCCGGAGAAAGAGAGGAAGGAAGGCGTGGGGCGTGGGGCCCGCCGTTGCGGGGGGGGGGGGCACTTCCGTAATTTCACGCACGGAATTCAAACGAAATGGAATCGCGTGGGAGGGGAGACGGGAGGCGAAGAGGGCGCGGGTGCGGCCACTGCCCGCTGGGGAAAGGGGAGCGTGGAAATGGGGCGCGGCGGGTGCAGGGGCCGGGAGAGGGGAGCGGGTGGTTGTATATATACGCAGTCGAGTGATCTCCGCCCATTGGATTTCCTATAAATAACAAATCTGCCATCGCGTTCTGCATGGAGTCAGAATCCCGTACGGCAGCTGTGCAGGGGTGGTTTGATAGTCGTGGGCTTGTGGCCGAAGAGTCAGGGGTAGAATCGTCATTATGTCTGGGTAGTTGTTGGGTTGGGCTCGTGTGAGTGATAGAGGGCCTGGACTGACCGCTGAGGGTCCAAAAGGCCATGAAGAAATTTGATTCGCAATAACTGAGGGTCAATAAGCGACTTTATTGAGCTCAGGCCCAAAACAGATATCATGGAACTTTAACAATAAAAAATTATACACATAATTTTTTAATTATATCTAAATATATTTTTAGAAAAAAGTTATGGAATTAAAAAATCCAAAATTTATTTTAATCTTATGTAGTTTGTTTTATAATTTGAAAAAAATATGAAACTGACTTAAGATTATTCTTACGAGCATCGGCTACGACTTCGCTGCTTGGCGTGTTGAACTTGGCCATGTGTTGCTATCGTTGCTGCATAGGACTTCTTTTTTTACGAGTGGGTTTGCACTCGAATTTCATTAAGGGCTACTTTGCCAACTCAGGGTAATTAACCCAGAGGAAAAAGTGGAGGGGAGGGATTTTTTTGGACATGCTAATCTCCTCCCCTCCTGGAGATAAGATTTTACGTGGGGGCTCATTTTTCTTCGGCTGTTTGGAAGCATACAGATGCAAGAGGAAATGGATACGGCATCAAATAGCTCTAGCACAATAAAGTCAGATAAGCATGCATGTATGGATGAGTCCTTCCTAATGGCTCTGCTCCACGTTTTTCAGCTTCGCTCCACGTTTTTAGTCAAACAGTTTTAGCTCCACGCACTCAGTTCGAGAAAAAATGGTGGAGTTGTGAGAGCACCTAAAGAGGTAATCCACGAACTCCAGTTTTTTGTGGAGCTGCTCCATAATGGAGTTTGTGGAGCAGAGTTCGTGGAGCAGTGCCAAACACCCCTTGCTCATCTCTTCACTATAGATATAGTATATAAACATCTTAAAAATAAGAAATTTTAGAAAAGAGAAATAATATAAGAAAGTCACTACACATCCATTCTAGCATCGAGAAGTGATGAAAAATCTCAAGAATAGGTCTGTTTACATAACAAATTGTGGCAATTATTTGACATAGTTCAATACATAGAAAATTTAATTCAAGTGGCAAATTCAACCTAGCTAATCCATTCGTCACCAAATCATAGATCATCTCCATCCATATATCCATGACATACATCAAAAAACAAATTTAATTCCTTTTCATAAGCTTGTCATAGGCACTGCAGCAACATTTTTCTTCAAAAATAATACATTGCTTCCACCAAGAGCTCTGCAAGTAAATACAAGGAAAAACATTAGCAGCTAGAGACATACCTAAAGTACTAATCAAAGTTTTAGAAACTGGAAATCGAAGTTTACTAGAGAGTTGCTTTGCTATTACTGTTACTGAAAATTGAAGTTTCAGAAGCACAGAACTCTGGTTTCAGAAACAACATTGAACATTACCTATAGGAAATTTCCAGAAATGAATCAAATCAAAACTGAAAGAGCTTTCTCTACTCAACAAACAAAAAAACAGACATATAAAAAAATAGACATCATAGTAGCATGTGAAAAACAGTTTCATACGAAAATAAACTGCATTTTATCTTAGCCCATGAAGCAAAATAAAGACTACAAAAACGAGGGCTGACTGACTTGGGCACGTGATGGAGCATTATTGATACTGGCAATCTAACTAAAACACATTGAGAAGAGTAAAGATTGGTCTCTTTTCAATGCTAGCAATATAACAGGTCTGCACATTGCAATGCTAGGTAATTATAAGGAGATAACAGTCAACAAGTTAAAACTAATAGTGAAACAGAGATAACAAGTCTGCACATTGCAATGCTAGCAAGCAATGTCCTGTTATTGAACATCTATAGAATGTGAAAGTCAAAAAATAGGATATCCTGTTATAGAATTCAATGGCATCTATTTAAAGTTAAGAAGCCATACATAATAACAAAAACTGAAACTCTCTGAATTCAAACACTTCAATGCATGGGTGACATATAAGTGGGACTCGAAACAAACAATAGCAACTATCAACCAGCCATGTCCAGTTTGCCATGGAAAACAGTATCCATCTTATAAACACATGCAGCAGACAATATCTGCTATGAGCCATTGAGCTTAGCTTAAAAACTTTAAAACTGCTATGAGCCATTGAGCCTAGCTTCCAACTTAGTACCAGCACACCAATGTCAGCAAGAGTAAAAGTTAACAAACATTGGAGCATATGGCCCAAGCCTACTTGAAACAAAATGGATGCAAACTAGAATTCAAGCATGCAGTTAAGTACCTGGCTATGGTGAGTTCCTCACTAGAGCAGCACGTGGAGCTGGGCGTGGGGCGGACCTTCCTGCCAATACAATCAGAAAAAATAAGCATAAAGAATACAAAAATGCGTCATTGAGAAATCAGAAGCGAAGATGTTTCTAAGATCCCAAGTGGCAATTGCAGACATCCAACGTTTATTAAAAAAACAGACATCCAACCACCCAATGATTGTCAGATCAGCTTCTCATGGAAGCGAATCAATTACCGAATCAGAAACCAATTTAACATATGCACACACAAAATTTCAGGATCCACAAGAAACATAAACAGTATGACAAGAGAAGAAGGTGAGAAACATTGGGTAAAGCAGAGAGATCCGAGCGAAGGGCAAGAGGTGGTGTCGTGTAGGCGGTAGCGTTGATGCTTCTCACGGGCGGCGGCACCAGTGTCCTAGCTCACGGATCTGCAGCTCCAATATCCACAAAAAGCAATTCAAGTGATCACCACATGACCTCTCAATCTCATAACATTACCACTCAATCTTAGAACTAACTATTAAGAGATCAAGATACAGTAAAATTAGAGTATACGCAGAACATTACCACTCAATCTTAGAACTAGTCACAACTCACCTATGGGCACTCACCAACACATATAGCAAAGAAAACAAGACAAATCATATAATTGTAGCAGAAAATTCAGTATAGTGAATACCATGTTTCTCTTAAACTTAAAGGCTTGTAGCAGATATGAGGTATTAGTGACTACATTCTATTTTCAGCAAAACCTGGAGGATGTGTATGCCAGGCAAAACGTGCACCTTCATACTCTAAAAATAAACTGCAAATAATAAGCTGGAGAGAGATTCGTGCAGCCAAGCTACAGTTTTTGGGGCAAGATTTTCTTAGCTACAACTAAATTATATTATTAGATACATAAACAATCATGATTGAAACTTCAACTATCACTGAATTCCTTAGCTATGACTAAGTTATATTATTAGCTCTTGTCTGATAGGTGCAACCAAAGTAATTATCTAACACAAAGCAAATCATCTTAATCAACCAATGGCTTTTCTCCTAAAAATAGATTAAATTATCGCTTCAATTATCTTGCATATCACTGTATCTTTGATGTTGGTATCGTAAGGAAAGAAATTTTGCTTAACCAATGAAATGGAACCTGACACAACATACTTCACTTGACAGAAAACTATTGACCTATGGCTAATGCTTCCATGTGCAATTGTGCAGAAAAAAAATCTAGCATTCTAGGATGGATTATAGGACATGGGAGATGATAAGTTGCTCCAAACGGCCGAAGCAAAGCATACAACAATTTAAATGTATCTTCCATCAAAATCTAGTGTATCAGTAAGAATCTCACTAATTCAAATCAACCATGGAAGTCAAACTGGATCTACCAGAACAGTGCTACAAACAAGAAATCTAAGAAGCAAGACAATCGAGCACACTACCAAAACATCTGAGAATAAAATAATCTACCGAAACCCTAAATCAATTGTACAACAGATCGAGAAGGGGGACCAATCGAGCGGGTGCATACCAGATCGAGACTGCCTTCCTTCGTTCGGAGGGAAGACAAATCCGAGAAGAACTGGAGTGGATCTCGGAGCCGGTGCCTTTCAGTAGCTGTGGCGGTCACGTCTCTCCAGCGAGGGGATGAAGCCAATGTGGAGGTGGGGACAACGACAGTTCGAAAGGGACGGTGGCTGGCACAGAGACGAAGATGGCAAGAGGAGGGGCGAGGCGACGATGGAGGGGCGGCGACGGAGGAGAAGTCGGAGGCGAGGCGACTCGAGCCGGGGAATGTCGGTCGGTGCCACGAGGTCGGACAGGTTTCCCGTCAAAACCTGGTTCCTGTAGGGCGGAGACACGTGTGCCGCGTGCTTCCAAATGGACCCGACCGGTGGTCTGTGGAAAATAGCTGTGTGAAAAATCACCGTGGGGAAAAGCCCAGGTTCTCGGCGGGATCCCCTGCTGCCAAAGGAGGCTTAAGAGGAAAGAAGTTTTAACAACAAAACATGCTATCCGCGGAAGGCGGCGAGACGCCTCCTTAACCCGACCAAACAAAGCCTATTACATAGCGCCTAGACGGTTGTGACCAAAGCTCTAACAAGGCCACAAGTAGAATGAAACCCCCAAGAGCCCACTCCTCCCCTTCTCGAAGCACTGCACGAACAACGGCTTGCACACGTGAAGCCAGTCTACCAAAGACCCCGCCGTTCCTTTCCTGCCATAAAGACCAAGCGACTAACAGTAACATAGAATCGGACACGGCCTCTCCACGGAATGGACCCTGATGCGCTAGCACAACCACCAGGAGGCGACATCCTCGTCGCACTCCGGCATTAGGGTGGCCAGCTACAGAGGATTGAGCAGTGCCTTTTTTAATTGGAAAGTAAGCTCTGTTTTAATAAGGATTTTCGGTCGGGATAGTTTCCCTCGCTTTTAAAGATGCGAACCACACCTGCATAGGACTTGTAATTCTACTTGTTGATATTGGTATCTAATGGACGTGGGCATAGAATTTCACCGGAAATAGGTACGGGTCCATCTATTTGCCCCTCGTACAGTGTTCATTTATTAGTTGAAGGAACCAAGTAAAAATTAGTTCAACCTAGTTTTTGATTTTTCAGTTTCGTCAAGCAGCGTGATGTGTGTGCAAAGATAAGCCTGAAACCATGTAACGTTTCCAAGCTAGGCTTCCAAAGCCGATCAATGAAATGAAACCTAGGTGAGGGGACTCTCTCCCCTCCCGTTGAATTATCAAAAAAAAAATCCAACCCGTGTAGTGGCAGCACTGAATATTAAGGTCTTGTTTAGTTTGGAAACGGGAGAATTTTGATGCAACACATAGTGGGTCACCGGCGCGTCCGACGCTCTGGCACCGGACACGGCGTGAACACTGTTGAGGGTCCGATGAGCAGTGACGTCAGCATGGTCGCGAGCGAGGTTTTTCGTGCATTGTGTGTCGGACGCTGAGGCGTGTTCGATGCTATACCGTCGGACGCGTCCGATGTGTCTCCAAGTAGTTTTGGAACTCTGATGCATACTTATTAGCAATATATATCTCTACATATACTAGAATCATGCCTCTGTACCTCAACATGAAAAAATAATGCAACAATAATTGGAGCTGTATGTTGTACTATTTAATTTTTTAATTTGATGTTCGTAATATTCGGTTTGTAGTCAATCATTAATATTACATGAGTTTTCACAATTCATAAACAATTCAAATATAATTCAAGTTTTTGATGTGAAATCAAATCAATCCAGTTCATGCCGTAACAACCTTCGTCGTTACATATATCTATTCTACCACGTATTGTCTATGATACGTTAAAATTGTCTTGTAATTTCTTAATTATAGTCCTGTACGTTTGTATTTTCTTAACGTCATTTTTGTATTTGTAATTTCTTCCTTCTCCGTATGGTGAGCGATATGACGTCTAATTACAGACCATCGTCAAACCAAAATCAAGACATCAATGTTCATGTCAATGTGTAATAGATGTGCATGTTATTTATACACATGTCTCATTTGCTTCAGTGAGTCATGTACTAAAACCAAAAAGGGATTAGAAGGTTAAAAGAACATCTACTCCCAAATAGGATCAGAAGATAAAAAACACTGAATTTTTAACTCAAATTCGCGGCAGTAAGGGAGAGGAGGCGGCGCGGGCGATTGTGGGGCGAGAATGACGACGCATGCGCAAGCGGTGAGGTTGACGACACGTGTGTGATGAGCGCCTTGTTGGCGCTACGTCGGCCGGGGTAGGCGAGGACAATGGCGTGGGCACGAATGCCGAAGTCGATGACACGTTTGCGACGACCGACGAGGGCCTTCTCGGTGCTCAATCGGCCACAAATCGACGATGAGCAAGGCAGAGAAACGGCGGTGCGGCAGGAGAGGGCCACACGCCAATTTGGCATACCCCGTGGGTCTGCCTCTGCATGCATAAAACATTAAATATTGATAAAGAATAATTAATTACACAATTTATCTGTAATTTGCGAGATGAATTTTTTGAGTCTAGTTAGTCCATAATTAGATAATAATTGTCCATGGTAACTATTTTACAACTTTCTATAACTAAACATGACCTAGATGTGGATTCATTCCATGGCAGAAAAGCAATCAGAGTTCGCGGCAAGAAACTTCACCAAGGATGCACCGGAACAACGACTGTGGATCAAAATCAAACACCTTACCATCAGTAATTTCGAGCGCCAGTCTACACTTTGCGCATAGCAGCACAAGCATCACCGGCACAGCCATGGCTAAGCTTCCCATCTTGCCCCAATGTGCGCAATGGTGAAACTAGAGCAGAGAGATGAACAGACTCCGGATTTCGGGCTTGTTTGGCAGAGCTCCTCTTCAACTCCAAATCTGGCTCTGGCTTCAGCATTGCTAAATGTTTTTTTTAGGGAAACCATTTTTAAGTAAAAAAGCAGATGAGCTGGAACTGTCTTGACGAAGCTACAGATTACGGGCTTCTTCAAAATGGCCCTAACTCCTCTAGAGGAGCGTCTCATGAAGAGCCATGCCAAAAAGACCCTTCAAATCATGCAGCTCTAAACTTCTAACTGATCATTTTTTTATTTCTTAGGAATGTTTTTTTAAAGCTGTTGGAGAAATACTTGTTTGGTGCTCCCATTTTTTGATTTTTATAGATGCTCTAATCCAGTCAAACGAACAGCTAGTTCTCGTTTTTTTATCCCTCCTATTTAAAGGGTATTTGGATCCGGTGAAGTTTGGTTGTATGTTCGGATGATAATTATATGAATTAAACATAAGCTAATTATAAAACTAATAACTAATGGAAAATAATTTATGAGATGATCTATTAAGGTCTTGTTTGACACAACTCCACTTCATCGGTGAAGTGGAGTTGTGTCAAACAAGACCTTAATAAATCATCTCATAAATTATTTTCCATGAATAGATCTATCATTGGAGCTAGAGCCGTTTTGGTAAATCGTTTGGCAAAACAACTCATTCTTTAAAATGTGCTCTCACAAAACGCCACGTAATATGAGGTGAAGTCGGGAGAAGCCACTATTTTTAGCTTATTCACACCCTAAAGCTTATGAGACTACGTTTTTAGAGGCTTTGGTGGAGCCATTTAACGATCATTCAGGTTTAATTAATTTATTCTACAAATTAATTGTAAATTAATGTTTAAATATCTGAGGTGACGATCCCCTTAACCCATGCCACTGACACATGCAGCCCACGTTGACTGAACCCACGTACGAAGTATGAGTGAGACATTGTTTAACATTAAATATAGAAAAAAATAAAAACTAATTATACAATTTACTTGTAATTTGTGAGATGAATCTTTTGAGCCTAGTTACTCCGTAATTAGATAATGTTTGTCAAATAAAAATGAAAATACTACACTAGCTAAAAACCAAAAATTTTACAAACTAAACAAAACCTGAGAACCATCCTCCCCTCTGCACCGGGCCCCGGCCCGCGGGCCCGCAGCCCGCCGCCGCACCCCCTTCGTCCCTTCCGCAAGAAAGGAAACGAGAGAGAAAATCGAGTGTAAAGGAAGGGGAAAAAACCAAATCGAAAGAGACGTCTTCCACGCTTTTAGGGTTTCCGGATCGGAGGAGCATCCCCGCCTAGGTCGCCACAGCCATGGTTCGCGGATCGCTCGGCAAACTTGCGTCGCGCGCCCTCTCCGTCGCCGGGAGATGGCAGCACCAGCAGCTCCGCCGCCTCAACATCCACGAGTACCAGGTGCCCAGCGCTTCCAGATCCGACACTTCGCCCTACCATTTTCTCGTATCGTGCGGGATTTATTGGTGCTGTTTTGGAGGCTGGGGCTGATGGATTAGGGTTTGTGTATTGTTTGGGTCTGCAGGGCGCGGAGTTGATGGGGAAGTATGGTATCAACGTACCCAGGGGCGCGGCGGCTGGGTCCGTACAGGAGGTCAAGGACGCCTTGAAGAACATGTTCCCCAGCGAGAAAGAGGTGATGACGCCACAACTTCCTCATCTTCTGTTGTTCGACTCATCATTATGATCATCTTATCACCCTGTGATCCAAAATGCCAGTCGTCCATGGTTTGGATGTGACAACCATGGTGATTCTAGACCCAGAAGAATGTAGTTTACTTAGAATTTTATGATGAGTTGTGGTTGCATTGTTATCAATTTATGACTGAATTTTCCTTTTACGGGTGCTGGAATTAAGTTGGTTTTATGTGGGCTATTGTTTGGCAAGACAATTTTCATAGTTGGTGGGTGTAAACAGTATTTTATATTTGGCATAAATCAATCACATTTATCTTAGATGCAAATGGAGTTATGACACAACCTTCCATGCTATATGTAACATTATCATACTGCTTCTGCTCAAGGCTATGTGCAATATTTCTGATCTTTCTGATGTATGCATGTTTTTTTTCTTAATGAAAATACTATGTGCAATATTTCTGACCTTTTTGATGTATGCATGCTTATGAAAAAAAGTTCTTTATATAACTAAGCAGCATGTATCTTGCTTGTAATGTAAGGTAAAATAAGACATTTTATAGTTTGCGCATTGCAATTTAGTTACAGTTTCATACTTGAGGTGCTCTCATTGCAGATAGTTGTTAAAAGTCAAATCCTTGCTGGTGGCCGTGGGCTGGGAACTTTCAAAAGTGGGCTGCAAGGTGGTGTCCATATTGTTAAGGCTGAGGAAGCTGAATCGATTGCAAGTAAGTGTGTACTATAGCAAGTAATTGAATTCATTATGTATTGCTGCCATGCTGTGACTTGATGAAGGAGAAAAAAACTATAGCAGTTCTTCCTAGAATTTCTTAGATTTCTTGCCTATCAGCTGTTGCTATTCGTGATAACGACACTTATTTTTCATTACAATTTGCATTCCCTTGTTTATGATTAAAGCCAAAAAAATAAAAAACATAGAAGGCCAATTTTACTTTCTACGCACGTGAAGGACACACACATACTTAATTTCTGTTCATACACTAATTTTGTTTTGAATTTTCTGGTGCTATTGCTACCATGAACACCACTTGTATGTTGAAGCGCACAGGACTACTTTCTTGTTTAACTAAGTGGATCTGTATCAGGAATATTGCTGCGTGTATAGATCACTGTGTTCACACATTTATTGCAGAATTTAAGATTGTTTATTCATTGTTATTGGTTGATTGGTTTCATGTGGGTTATTCCTCCCACGTTAGGTTCTGGTATTAGGTTGTGCAATTGAGTCATGTTTTGTGTATGTATTTTAATCGCTGAATGAATCGTACTGGTACTGCAGGTAAAATGTTAGGCCAGATTCTGGTAACGAAACAAACTGGTCCAGAGGGAAAGATTGTGAGCAAGGTTAGAACTTACTAATTGAGGCCATCTTTTGCTTTTATATGTTTCTGTTTGAACCATGATTGGCTTCATGACTTGTTTGCTCTTGGTCTGTTGGTGTGTTTACCTGTTAGTTAATTTACTCTCTGTAAAACTTGCTATACTATTTCTTTTGTTGGTCTGTTTGTGAAACAAACTGGCCCAGAGGGAAAGATTGTGAGCAAGGTTAGAACTTACTAATTGAGGCCATCTTTTGCTTTTATTTATATGTTTCTGTTTGAACCATGATTGGCTTCACGACTTGTTTGCTCTTGGTCCGTTTACAAGTTAGTTCATTTACTCTCTGTAAAACTTGCTATACTATTTCTTCTTGGTCTGTTTGTGTTTGTACCCGTTACCTTCTTTTACGAGCTGCTAAGAACATTACAAATGTTCTCCATCATGTGGGTTCTCCATCTTTCACTTACCAAGTTTTGTCCCTTCTCACCTTCTGCACCTGAGTTAGTATGTCAATAATAGGAAATTCAGACTCTTCTGTGAAACACAAAGTAACATATGTATCCATTTTCTCTTCATTCTCCATTCTTATGTTCATATGAAATACTAACAGCAGGATTGCTCCATACTGTCATAAAGAGTACTCCCTCTAATAGTAAATATTACCTGTTTTATGATCAGTTCCCATCAAAGTTTAACTATGACCAGCAATACATAAAGAAGTAGGTAGATTGACAACATAACTCTCATGTTACGAGATTTTTCATGTAAAGTAATTTTATAATATGTAATCCTTATTATTTTAACATTGTAAAAAAATGAAGTAAAATTTCTACCTTTTCGACAGTGTAAATGTCCAAGAATGCATATTTGCTGTAGGGAAAGGGAATAGTACCTTTAAGGCCATACTGTGTACATGATATCTAATTGTTTCTGTCATTCTATGGCTTTCTCCTTAACCTTGTGGATGGATTTATATTTACTATTTTTAATATGCAAGACAAGATCTCAATGCATTTCAAAATAGTTCTACATAATTTTGTTCTTATGACCATGCTGTATGAAAGTCATCACCTCATACTTTTAGTTTGCAATGTTTCCTTGCATGTCGAAGATTTCTAGAGGTTGACACTCTCCATTCTCTTCGGCAGGTCTACTTGTGCGAGAAACTATCTCTTACTAATGAGATGTACTTTGCCATCACCCTTGATAGGAAAACTGCTGGTCCGGTATGCCATTTATCTCAGATATTACTTAGCTCTTCATTTTATAATTTCTATTAGTGGGCTTTTCTTGTGTTCTTCGAATAAGTCTGCATTGTGGTGACTGAATCAATGAAGTCTAAGTAACTTAATGCACATCATCAGTCTCCTTTCTGAAATGGATGATATATTTTGTCAAGTTTTTTGTTTTCTTATCCTCATTTCTGATTGTCCATTTCAGCTCATTATTGCTTGCAGCAAGGGAGGAACCAGTATTGAAGATCTTGCGGAGAAGTATCCTGATATGATTATTAAGGTTAAGTTCCCCAATATTATTTTGGGCTCATTGTATGGCTCTATGTGTTTCATATTTACATGATACTTCTCCAAATTGTGTTACTTATGTTGAAATTTAATTTATTGTAATGTCAGGTTCCTATTGATGTATTTAAAGGAATCACAGATGAGGATGCAGCTAAAGTTGTTGATGGTCTAGCCCTGAAGGCAGCAGATAGGCAGTCTTCTATAGAACAGATTAAGAAGCTGTATGAACTTTTCTGCAAGTGTGATTGCACATTGCTGGAGGTATGCAGTGATAAATAGTCTTCATTTTGATGCTTTTATCTTATTTCGCTATAATTTGGATGCTTGATGTGGGTAGATAAATCCTCTGGCGGAGACAGCTGACAACAAGCTTGTTGCTGCTGATGCAAAGTTGAACTTTGATGATAATGCTGCATTTAGACAGAAAGAAATATTTGCACTGCGTGATACAACTCAGGAAGACCCCAGGGAGGTATAGAATTGCTTATCTTTCTCATTGTTCATTCTCTCCTTGTGTCAAGTTTTCTTCTAATGTGTTTTTGCACATTTTTCTTCCTTTTAGACTTTATCTGTGATGAGAACTTGCCTCTTAGCTAGTACTTCTTTTTGGTTATATAATCTCAGCACCGGAACCAATACCTGTACAGGTCGCTGCTGCCAAAGCAGATTTGAACTATATTGGTCTTGATGGAGAGATTGGTTGCATGGTGAATGGAGCAGGATTGGCCATGGCGACCATGGATATTATAAAGTTGCATGGTGGTACGCCTGCCAATTTCCTTGATGTTGGTGGAAGTGCATCAGAGGGGCAGGTATAAATTGGATGCCATTTTATCGTTACATGAACGCTTGATCTTCTCTTCTTTATCCTTAGTACATTGCAGATATTTGCACCTGAATGACATAGAATTCCTTGTGATCCATATTAAACCCGATGCAGTTTTGGCATTGTAGCTTTTCTTCGACACTGCATATCTTATAAAAAAATTTTCTATTCTATCCAGGTTGTGGAAGCTTTTAAGATACTGACTTCAGATGATAGAGTGAAGGCAATTCTAGTGAACATTTTTGGGGGCATTATGAAGTGTGATGTGATAGCAAGTGGAATTGTTAATGCTGCTAAACAGGTACATTTTTAGCCTTTTGTAGTTGTAGCTTTATTTGCAACATCGGTTCCTGACAATATTGGCATATTTTTGTCCTGACAGAATCATGCAATAGTTGTCCTCACTGCTAGGGACTTATTTATTTCCCTGAAATTGGATGTCTCTGTTTTCATAAATTTAGCACTTATAGTAAAAGGAGATACTTATCTCAACCTTGTTTCTCTGCCTATTGATATTCCACAGTAATATTGTCACTAATCAATTGTGGATGGTTTTCTTGCAAATATAATTTGGTCACTACATGCAAATATACATACCCCAAATGAAGTCTGTTTTGGAGCTGTTTGTATTCCTTGCCATGGATCCTTGATTAGTTTGGTTCTATTTTTTATCATCCTGTCTACATTCTGCCAGTGGTTGCTGTTAAAATAAAAATGTGTGGATAATATTGTAATGTTTTTCTTGTCTGTTTTTGATTAGATTTGGAGGTGCTTCACCATCTTGGCCCTAGTTTTCTTATTCATTTTCTTAGCATTTTCAGCATGTTTATTAATGGGGTGTTTGGTTTGAGGAATCACCCCTAGAATGGAATGGTCCATCATGGTGTCATCCCATGAATTTTTGTGGATGAAACCATTCCTTCTTACTCCCTTCATCCCAAATTATAAGACATTTTGGCTTTTCTAGATACACATACGTAGCTTTTGCTATGCACTTAGATGTACACTATGTCTAGATACCTAGGTAAAGCCATGTATCTAGAAAAGCCAAAACGTCTTATAATTTGAAGTATTAAGCTGGCCATGTGTTTTTGACGGATAAAGTGGTGATGGGTCAACCCATTTCATTCCCCAAACTAGAAATTTGAGTGAGAACTGAGAAGTTGGTACCTTGATGGAATCACATCATTTGTCAAACGAAACACCCCATAAGTATCATGTTTTTTTTATGATATGTGCTATGTTTATCTCAGGTTTTTCCTGTACAGAACATTGTTGTTAATTTTCCCACCTGTTGTCAGGTTGACCTGAAGGTTCCTGTTGTTGTTCGGTTGGAAGGCACCAATGTAGACCAAGGAAAGAGGATTCTTAAGGTAATAGCTGTTGCTGATAGTGGTGCATGCTTCTTAGTTTACTTGTTCGACTCTGCTTTGTTGTCTGAAAACATACATGTTTATTGGCGATATTTGTATTTGTATTTATCTTGCAGGAAAGTGGAATGACTTTGATCACTGCAGAAGATCTTGATGATGCGGCAGAGAAAGCAGTAAAAGCATCCGTCAAGTAACTGTAGTGTATCAATCTGAAGTTTTTTTTTTCACTGGTACAAGATGAGCAGTGCTCTTTTACGGATTCTGGATTGGGGCAGAAGTCGTGAACTGCAACTTTTTTGAAGTGGGGTTATTTTGGCCTAGTTCTCCTGTTAAACGTTGCCACTAGTGCCGAAACTTTGTGGTCTCATGTTAATAAACATTTATCGGTGCCATTGGGCAGCTGCTATTTTGTCAATTGCAAATCAATTTACCTTTTGGTCCACAGGGCAGAAGCTAAATATGCTGCCAGGGACTACGTTGCCAGTTTATTCTGCTGCATGGCCAGTGCCAGTTTATTCTGTTACGTTGCCAAGGCAGGAACGTTGTGATCTCGTGTTAATAATGATTTCACACCATCAATCATAAAAAAAATATGCTGAATCGTGTTTCAGATATGTCTTGGCTTCTGTAATTAGTTTTAAAATTACATTATGTCTAATTCTACTAATAGTACCCGACATTTGATATGACAAGGACTAAACTTTAGTCCTTGGATTAAAACACCCTCTAATTCATTGTAGTCCAGAGGTTCTTGAATGCCTTCGGGTACATCAGAAAGTAAGATGCACATGCATAAGTTATCCACGCTCTGTTACGGGTGAGGAGATTGTTTGGGTGATAAGGAGATCATTGGGTGAGGAGATTGTTGGGGCGATAAGGAGATTGATGGGCGATGAGGAGATTGTTGGGACTTGGGAGAGTGGAGGTGCAATCGGGGTTGGGAATTGGAACACAAGGGTTGTTATGCGTGGGGATGGGAAGATTGTTGGGAGGTTATCCACGCTCTGTTACGGGTGAGGAGATTGTTTGGGTGATAAGGAGATCATTGGGTGAGGAGATTGTTGGGGCGATAAGGAGATTGATGGGCGATGAGGAGATTGTTGGGACTTGGGAGAGTGGAGGTGCAATCGGGGTTGGGAATTGGAACACAAGGGTTGTTATGCGTGGGGATGGGAAGATTGTTGGGAGAGTGGAGGAGGGTTGTTATGCGTGGGGATGGGGAGATTGTTGGGAGAGTGGAGGAGGGTTGTTATCCGTTGGGGAGAGTGGAGGAGCAAAGGGTTGTTATGGTATGGGGATGAGGAGATCGTTGGGAGAGTGGAGGAGCAATTGGAAATTGGAACACAATTGGCAGTTGGGAATTGGAGGAGCAATCATGATTTGGGAATTGGAAAGCAACGGTAGTAAGGCAATGATGCAGTGGGTGGTTCGTCGACGGCAACAGTAGAACCGCACGCAGCCGTCGTCGAAGGGAAACCCTCCTGCCTAAGGAGGTTTATTTCTTCTTTGATGCTTACAAATGAATTTAAGGTGCCCTTTATATCTTTGGCGCACTCTCCTAATAACTAAACCAATCTCCTAAATTTCCTCCTTTCTTCCTCACTTCCTAAACTAGCTAGCTGCTAGCCATGGCTAGGCCCTGCTAGACGCCCAGGTCGGCACCTCTACTGGCGCCCCACAAAGACGTCCACAACACTCTCAAGTGTACAAATGTGGTTAAGGCCCCACGCTCTCAGGTTGTGCTGCAAAGCTTTGATTAAGGCCCATTCACAACATCAAGAGACCAAGATGACATAACTGGATAAATTTGAGGACCTAAATGAATGATTTGTAAATTTAGGGATCAGGATCGACCTATGAGTTTAGGGACACAAATAAACAAGTTTGAAAACTTACGATTGATTTGCAAATGTGGGGACCAGAATAACATAGTCAAATAAGTTCGAGGACCGCTAGTGTACTTCACTCATTATAAAATCACATAGGACACCCACTAACTATTTTTTTACTTCTCTTTAGAGAGAGAGGATGAGATAAATATCCTTTTTTTAGCCTTGTCGTCAACCTGTAGAGTTGTCATCGTCACATGGTGGTCGGTGCTAGAGGTACTGATTTCCTTGTTTGCATAGCCTGATGCGTTGTCATTGTTCCGATAGGATCCACATCTTTCTTGTTTATCGTGGCATCAGACCTACGTTCCTTAGCATTGATGACATGTGACTATGAATTGGATGCATTTTGACCACCTATATTGTGATTAGTAGATCATGTCACGGGTACCTTTGAAAGGATCCAGATACATCATTTGTATATTGCATATCCATAAGTTACCTTCATTTGTAGTGTTTGTTAGTTCTCCAAATGGAGTGCAAGCACAATGACTTTCCACTTGATCCATGAACACTACTCCTCTACCACCATGTAACCTGATAGCACAACATGATATTTGTGAGTTATTGATAACGCAACGTGGCTCCCACACTATTTCACTGATAATACTGCCCGAGCTTCTGAATGGACTGGGAATTGTGATGCAAACATTTCTTATTCGTTTTTTTTTATAGTTTGGATACACGTTTGGATAATACCATTCGATGCAGATGTATGTATCGATGCAAAACGTGACTTGGTAGTTCAGTTATAGACCAACAGACTTGTGCCGCTACAGGATAAAAGGATTTTTGACAGTATTATGTCAATCTGAGCAATATCATCCTATGAAACATTACATTTGAAGTGAGTGAAATTATAAGGCACAAAGCTACTTTGTATCAGGGCTTGTCGCCTCACGATTTTTTTTATATAATGTTAAACAAAGATATTTTTTATGTTAAAGTTGTAGTTATGAGATCAAAAACCTTTTTTAGGCCTTTTATTTAAGATTGTTAAGATGCTCAAGAAAATAATACAAAATTTAAGGGGCATATTAATCAGGCACAAGACCTTACTATTTTTTTAGAAAAAAATCATATATTTCCATATGTTATTGAATAAATATATTTTTTTACATGAAAGGTGTAGCTCTAGTTAAAATCAAGAGTAAAATCCATCACCGGTCCCTAAACTTGTACTGTCATATCATTCTGGTCCTTACTCGCAAATCGATCGTTTAGGTTCTCAAACTTTTTCGTCTATGTCATCCCGGTCTCTAAACTTGTTCACCTGTGTCATTCCAGTCCCTAAACTTAGAAATCACATGTTTAGGTCCTCAAATTTGTTCAGTTATGTCATCCTGGTCCCTAAACTTGGTTTTAGATCAAATCTGGGTCAAAACAAAGCGATCTAAAAGCTCTATATCAAAAAAATAACTCATAACTTTTCATATAAACTCGAATGAAAACAAACTTTATATCAAAATTGTAGCCCTTAACGTAATCTACAACTTTGTAGTTGAAAAGTTTTTTATTTAAAACCGTTTAGTGTCACAAAATTTAATTTTAAATTTTTAAATATATAAGCTTATAAAAAATATTTTGAGACCCTAAATGATTTCAATTTTAAAAAAAAATTCAACTACAAAGTTATAAGTCGTGTTGTGGACTACAATTTTGATATAAAGTTTATCTTTATTTGAGTTCATATGGAAAAGTTATGAGTTATTTTTCGATATATAATTTTTAGATTCGTCCCGTTTTGATCCAAATGAGATTTAAAACTAAATTTAAAGATCGGGATGACACATTTGAACAAATTTGAGGACCTATATGGAAAATTTATGAGTTTAGGATCAGGATTACACAACAGAATAAGTTTAGATACCTAAACGGTTGTTTTATGAGTTTAAGGATCAGGACGACACATCCGAATAAGTTTAGCTACTAGTGATAGACTATCTTTAAAATCAATGTAAGTATTGAATAAAAATTGGATTATAAAAATTAAAAAGAAATCCCCTCTGATTGCTTCGTACTCCTGCTCCTCGATACGAATATCAACATATGATTAAAATCGATCTCGCGCGCCGCTGGTTGAAGGGTGGCATGGATCCCCTGGGCTCGAGAGGTCAGCGCCTGTTCATATCGTCGAAAGCTACTTGGTACGGTGGTACCTGCATTCATGTTCATGGATCCCATCGACCCTCGGCGGGGCGGCTAGAAAGTCCATCCATACGACCATACGTCCATACCTATGTACGTATCTTCACTTCGCCCATTCTACGGATTCATTCAAGGACGATTGGACGAGTACGTAGCCTTTGCAAGCCGCAGCTTGCCCTTCGTGCGTACTATACTAGTAAGGCCTTGTTCAGTTGGCAAAAACCGGTGAAAAACGGCACTGTAGCACTTTCGTTTTTATTTGACAAACATTGTTCAATTATAGAGTAACTAGGCTCAAAAGATTTATCTCGCGGTTTACAGATGAACTGTGCAAATAGTTTTTGT
This sequence comes from Sorghum bicolor, assembly GCF_000003195.3. Taxonomy (NCBI): domain Eukaryota; kingdom Viridiplantae; phylum Streptophyta; class Magnoliopsida; order Poales; family Poaceae; genus Sorghum; species Sorghum bicolor. The sequence goes on from NC_012873.2 coordinate 56,816,688, forward strand.
TTTCATGTATATTTAATGCTTTATGCATGTGCCGTAAAATTCGATGTAACGAGGAATCTTGAAAAATTTTACGAACTAGACAAGGCCTAAATGTATCTGTTTGCAAGCGGCGAGGACGTGCTCATCCTGCTTATTATTGGCGCGTGGCCGATGAGGATCTGCCTGTCTGGCAACAGTATCGTGGCACTAATAAATAAACTGATAGCGTGCCTGGTGCCATTTGGCTTGCGACAAGACTTGTTTAGTTCACCTTAAAAACCAAAAAGTTTTCAAGACCGTCACATCAAATCTTGCTTCATATACATGAAGCATTAAATATAGACGAAAACAAAACCAATTACACAGTTTGTCTGTAAATCGCAAGATAAATCTTTTGATCCTAATTAATCTATAATTAGACAATATTTGACACAAACAAACGAAAATGCTATAATAGCAAAATCTAAAAAAAAAATTGACATCTAAGCAAGCCCTAAAATTTATCGTTACAATCATGTGAGACGACTGCAACGACTGCAAGTGCAGGTTGCATGCGCATTCCTGATCTCGTGGACGCAAAGGCTGCATGCAGCACAAGCAGCGAGAACTTTCCTGCCACTTCACCTAGGCCTTGTTTAGTTCCAAAAAATTTTGCAAAATTTTTCAGATTTTCCGTCACATCAAATCTTTAGACGCATGCATGAAGTATTAAATATAGACGAAAATAAAAATTAATTGCACAGTTTGGTCGGAATTGACGAGACGAATCTTTTGAGGCTAGTTAGTACATGATTGGACAATATTTATCAAATACAAACGAAAGAGGTACTATTTCTATTTTGCAAATTTTTTTGAACTAAACAAGGGCCTAGTTTACAGTAATCTATGTATTTTTCTTACATGAAAGAGAGAAAATAGAAAGTAGAAGCTATATTTTATTTTAACACCTATCTCGCTTGAAAAACAAGATAGTTTATGAGTCTACTCATAAAAGAATGAGAAAGAGGGTGGAGAGAAGATGTAGAATAAAAAATCGATGTAGGGTATACATAATGAGGTAGCATTGTGGCAATGACATGACATGTATAAGCTAGCTATTGTCTCGTACTATTGAGGATGCCTCCAACTAACACACAAGCTTGTGTTAATATATAGTACTCAATCCGTCCTTAGGTTTGGACACAGGAATTAAGAATATATAAAAATGTGTTAGTGCATAGAAAACACGATTGAGAGAGAAATAGATATAGAGATGTATTTAGAAAAGAAAATTGTGTATTGAAACATGAAAGTGTCAAATATTTTGGAACAAAGTTTGAATCCCATAACATCTTTTATTTTGGGACGGAGTACCTCAATAAACGTGTTACAAACCTCTTAGCATTCTTAGCCTGTAAATAACTAATAGTATATTCTACAACAAACTATAAACATTAAACTAGCTGCTCCTTCCGTTTCAAATTATAAGGTCATGTTTGGATTCCTTCATTTTTTACCTTTTTTAAGAATATGGCTATTGAAACTGGATTGGATCTGAACATGCCAGTTTTTGCTGCAAGTTTTTGCTAGATTCTTAAAACCAGGAAGTTGTTGATACCTAGCTTTTACCAGTTTCTTGTAACTCATCAGACAACAATAAATGAAGTCAGATTCTTAAAATTTGGGATCCAAACACCCTCAACAGATTTTGCTCAGAATCCAGATTTTATAAACTAGAGGCAAACACTAGTTTTTAAGAATGCGAAACTAATCCGAACATGGTCTAAGTTATTCTAACTTTCTTGTAAAGTCAAACATCTCAAGTTTAACTAAAACTACATAGAGATTTACACATATCTATGAAAACTGTTGGTATACTATGAAAATATAACTAATGAAGAGATCACCAAAGCAAAACTCAAAGAGATAAATCTGTTTCATCTCCATTTCTTCTTATTATCCATGAGAACAATACGGGCCTTGTTTAGTTCCAAAAAATTTTACAAAATAGAAATAATATCACTTTCTTTTGTATTTGACAAATATTATTCAATCATGTAGTAATTAGATTCAAAAGATTCGTCTCGTCAATTCCGATCAAACTGTGCAATTAGTTTTTATTTTTATCTATATTTAATACTTCATGCATACGTCTAAAGATTTAATGTGACGGGAAATCCGAAAAATTTTGCAAATTTTTTGTGAACTAAACAAGGCCACGGTGTGTAACACGAGGGTGGTATCACTGGATCTTTTCGGGAACCGGGCCACGCCTGAGCGACTCGGCGATGCCCGTGGCGAGGCAGTAGGCCACGGACTGGATGGTGACCATGGGGTTGACACCCACGGCGCTGGGTAGGACGCTGCCGTCGCACACGTACAGGCTCTCGACCTCCCAGCTCTCGCCGCGCGCGTCCACGGCGCCGTCCCGGGCCGTGACGCCCATCCGGCAGCTGCCCATCTGGTGCGCCGTGCAGCACAGGCTCCACGCCTCGGCCTTCGACTGGGGCCCGCGCACCACGTCCACGCCGTCCAGGAACTCCTCCAGCGCCGCCTCCGTGGCGCCCCTGCACGCGAACCGCTGCCCGTCGCTGCGGTGGGTGCCGATCTCCGCCGCGCCCGCCGCGGCGAGGATGCGCAGCGCGCGGCGCAGGCCCTCGCGCATGTTCTCCGCGTCCGTGGCGTCCAAGTGGTACGCGACCCGCCGCTCTCCGAGCACGCTGCCGGAACCGCGGTCCCTCACCAGGGAGAAGAGGTGCACCGTGCGGCCGTACCTGAGCATCCGCTCCTTCAAATCGCTCCCGGACACCCAAGGGAACAGCGTCCCCGCGCCGGCCAGGCCCATCGCCGGCGTTTCGAGGATGGCGCGGGCCGGCGCGCCCGGAGCGCCTTCCACCTTGTGCAGGGACGTGATGATGCCGCCCTCGTACGTCTTGCCCTTGAGGTCCGGCATGGTGTCCGGGAAGTAGCCCCACACCAGGGCCGTCGGGTGGAGGTGGAGGTTCTTGCCGATGTGCCGGTTGCTGAGCCCGCTCCCGCGCAGCAGCACCGGCGTCAGGAGCGACCCGCACGCCGAGACGGTCACCCTGGCGCGCACCTCCAGCGTCCTCGTGATCGTCGGGTTGGTGCTCCTCGCCACCACGCCGACGCATCGCTTCGCCCTGCTCTCCGCGCCGCCAGTGCCAGTACGCTCAAGCAGCAGCTTCTCGGCCTTGCATCCCGTAAGGATCACCGCGCCGCGGCTCACCGCGTCGACCAGCCACGTTCGGTCCGTGCCGCGCTTGTCGCCGCTGCGGCAGCCATAACCGCAGCTGCCGCAGTAGTGCCCCTCCGACGAGTTCCTTGACACCGACTCCACCTTGTACCCGAGCTTCTCGCACCCCTTGCGGAGGACCTTGTTCTGGAGCCCCTCCTCCGCGCACCCGGCCGTCACGCCGAGCCGCTCGAACACCTTGTCCATGGCGGCGGCGTACTCGTCGGTGGCGAACAACGGGAGCCCCTGGTCGCTCGCCCACTCCTCGCGAACGTCGTCAGGGGTCTTGATGCAAGCTGACCAGTTCACCGCCGTACCGCCGCCAACCGTAGAGCCTGCCAGGACTAGCGCGCTGCCGCTGAGCGTGCTGACGGCACCTCCGCCCTCGTAGAGCTGCTCCATCGACGGCGCCTCGATAGCCGTGTAATCCCGCGCCGTGAAGTAGTTTCCTTTCTCGATGACGACCACCTTGTGCCCCGCCCCCGCGAGCACCGCTGCCGCCACGCCCCCGCCGCACCCGGAACCGACGATGACGACGTCGCACTCGACCCTGCACACGTTCTGCGCCGAGTCATCGGCCACCGTGAGGCCCTTCGCCGCTAGCAACGCCGGCAGGGACGCGTCGGTCTCCTTGGTCGTCTCCACGACGCCGTCGTCGAGGGGACGCTTCTCGGGACGCTCTGATTCCGCCGGCGCCGGCTCGTCGTCGGCCAGCGGCGGGCTGTACCCGATCGCCCGCCAGTGCGGATTCTTTGAGTTCTCATCGGTCTGCAGAGCAAGGACACACACAACATGGAGCATAAAGGATTCTATCAAACAAAAACAACATGGAAAAATAAACCAATGCGTGATGCGTCCTTGTCAGGGTTCGTTGATCAGTTGATATAATCTTTGATCTTACAGTTCTTGCTTGCGTTCACTAAAAGCGATCTTCAGACAAAGTGATAGCATGGTCCTTTCCAAGTTGTGATTGGAAGCCACTGTGTGTCTACCGCGGCGCCGGCGGACCACTAGAATGAAAGCTGCAGAAGGCTTACCCAGGAGTAGAAGACGTGGAGGCAGATGGCCTTGATAATGACGAAGAACATGCGCAGCGGCAGGAGCAGGGTCTGCCGGCTCCACCGCCGGAGCGCGGCCTCCCGCTGCTCCAGGGGCAGCTCGTCGAACCGGCGCACGAACGGGAACCGCCACGACAGGCACGACCGGGCCCCGCACAGCGCCAGCGAGCCGAGCCGGGTGCCCAGCAGCCACAGCACCGTGCGTACCAGCGCCAGCGCCTCGGGGAGGCACTTGCGCGACATCTGCTCGGCCACCTCGCCGGGCACGGGCGGGTCGGCGGCCGAGGCGAGGAGGAACTCCTCCACGACCTTGTCCTTGTTGCCGCCGCTGCCCCCGCCGCGGCCGCCGTCCTCCTGCTGCTGGTGACCGTTCCGGCGGTCCGGCGGCAGGGACGGCACCAACGCGCCGCAGAGGGCGGTGAGCGCGGTCATCTGGGACGCCGAGAAGCCGTGGGTGTACCGCTCCCTGTTCGCGGCTCCTCCCCTCAGGAGAGGGTGTCCCCGCTTGTCGCCCGCGCCCATGGCGGTGTCCTGGTGACGAGTGTGTGGCGTTGTACTGGACTACTGGTTCGCGTGGTGCCGTCGTGCGGGCGGAGAGTCCTCTAGAGTGGAACCGTGGGCTGCGGCCTGCGGCCGAGCTTGAGTGAAGTGGACAGGGAGTCAGGAACAAACAACACAGCGGAGGCACCGAGGCTTTATAATAGCACAGCCTGCAGGTTCAGGTCACCTCGTGCAGGCAATGATGAAAACGGTCGAAACGAAATTACAATATAGAAAATAAACGCGATATGAAATATTTTTACATTTTAATAATTAAAGAGTACAATAATAATTAAAAATGTTGGGAAACTAACTGAAACTGATAATTTTTTATGTTTGCTAAATTTAAAAATGGTATCATAATATCGAAAACGCTATCACAATATAAAAAACGAAAGCGATCGGTATGTTCCGTTTTCATCCGACTGCTTGTTTAGCTGCCGCTGGCTCGCTCTACGGCACAACGACAATTATATATCCTATAAAAACAAACGTCATTAAGCTAATTATTTTGCATCTTCTTGTGTCATATTTTCATCCACTCCTCTATACAATTAAATGTCCACTTACAAATGGTTTCAGTAGTGGATACAGTTACCTACATATGATCATAAACACATATTACTAGTATTATTCTCCCACGTAAGTTACTGTCTTTCTCTTCGAAAACTGACTACTAATAATCAAATTATATAGAGATAACTCGATAAAGTACAATGAAGTATTTATATTTCTCCTTCATATTCGTGTCAACGCGCGGGATCCTCCTAGTTGACTAAGATAGAACGAATTAAAGATATAGAATAAAAAGGTATTCTGTAAAAAAGAATGAATTGAGAATAAGAAAATTGCAAAAAAGAACTGAAAATGACAATTTATTAAAATAAAAATATTTTATTCCTTTTCACCTAACCTCATCGCCTGCAGCTGCAGATGCTCTCATCTTGATTATTATTGGCGCGTGGCCGATGAGCATCTGCATGTCTGCCAACAGTACCCGTGGGGTGTTTGCATCGGAGTGTTAAAATTTAATATGTATTATAGTATTTTTGTTTTATTTAATAATTAGTATTTAATTATAGACTAATTAGATTTAAAAATTTGTCTCATAAATTATTTTTTAGTTATGTTTTTAGTTTTGTAAACAATATATATTTAATATTCTATGTATTAGTCTAAATATTCAATGTGATAAGAGTTAAAAAAATCAGCTAACTGATAGCGTGCTTGGTGCCATTTGACTTGCCACTAAAATTTATTGTTACAATCATGTGACACGATTGCAACAGCAAGTGCAGATTCATGCGCATTCCAGATCTGCTTAGGCCTTGGTCTTTTAGTTGGGGAAATTTTTTAGTTTTGGCTAGCGTAGCATTTTCGTTTGTATTTAGTAACTATTATTTAATCTTAGATTAACTAGACTCAAAAGATTTGTCTCGCAAATTACAAACAAACTATGTAATTAGTTATTTCTTTTATCTATATTTAATGCTCTATGCATGCGTCTAAAGATTCGATTTGACGGAAAATTTTGAAAACTTTTGGAAACTAAACAAGACTTGCAAAATAGACATTCTGTCACTTTCGTTTATATTTGATAAATATTGTCTAATCATGGACTAACTAGGCTAAAAAAATTCATCCCGTAAATTATAGACAAACTGTGTAATTAGTTACTTTTAATTTATATTTAATGCTTCATATATGTGCCCTAAGCTTCCTTGTGATGAGGAGGAAAATTTTACAAAATTCATTAGTAACTAAACAAGGCCTTACTTCCCTAAGAGCAACTCCAACAGCTTTGCTATTCTTATTATGAAGGCCTTTTAGAATTTGTATAGTAGAGAAATAGATTCCAATAAATGTGCTATTTGGTTTTGTAAAATAGAAAGTTTGCTATTCCTTGATTTTCGTTGGCCATATATAGCCAACCATTGACACTAGCTATCTGATAGCAAGGCTGTTGTGGACCTCTTCTTTTTTAAGAAGTTTTCTATTTTACAAAATGGCTAAACATTAGAATTTAGCTACTAATTTTAGCTAAGCTCTTGGAGATGCTCTAATCTCGTGCAGGCAAAGGTTGCCATGCAGTAACTAACACATAAGCTTGTGTTAAAATATCTCAGTAAACGTGTTACTAACCCTCTTAGCATTCTTAGCCCGTAAATAACTAATAGTATATTCTATTCTAAGAGAAACTACGAACATTAAGACTAGCTAGTATATTCTAGGAAGAAAGCACAGTACTACGTACAGCTTTCAAAACTTACCGTGGCGTTTCTAAACGAGCATGAATCTCACACGAAGAGAGATCTCTTCAGCAATATTTTTCAGCAAACAAATAATATTTTTCTCTCACACCATTTCAATATAAACCAAATTTTAGCAATGATCAAATGAATAGTTATTCTTCAGCGAACGAAATTATAAGCAGTTCTATTCTGCTATATTACTTAGGCCTTGTTTAGTTCGCAAAATTTTTTGTTTTTGGGTACTGTAGCATTTCGTTTTTATTTGACAAACATTGTCCGATCACAGAGTAACTAGGCTTAAAAGATTCATCTCACGAATTACAGATAAACTGTGTAATTAGTTTTTATTTTTGTCTATATTTAATGCTCCATGCATGCGATCAAAGATTCGATGTGACGTGAAATCTTGAAAATTTTTGTGAACTAAATAAGGCCTTAACAGTATTTTTCTGCGAACGAACTATCAACTATCAATGGAATATTCAGATTCGCTGTGCTGGCGATAACGTGCGGCGACGACGAGGAGAACATGCGAGATGAAAAGATAAATCTGTTTCATTTCCATTTTGGCCTGATTTAGTTCTCAAAGATATTTAAAATTTTTTATCACATCAAATATTTGGACGTATGTATAGAGTATTACATATAGATAAAAAATAATTAATTACACAGTTTAATTATAATTTGCGAAACAAATCTTTTAAGCCATGGTTGAATAATAAATGTCAAATACTCCCTCCATCTCAAATTCCCAAGAATCTTAGAGAGTCAAACTATCCTAAATTTGACCAAATTTATATGATAAAATTATTATTATTATAATACCAACTAAGTATCATTAGATTCGTCCTTAATTATATTTTCTTAACATACTTACTTTATGTTACAAATCTTAGTATTTTTCTCTATAATTTTGGTCAAACTTAAAAATATTTTAACTCTTCAAGATTTTTGGAATGACTTATAGTTTAAAATAGAGGGAGTACAAACAAAAAAAATACTATAATAACCGAACCCAAACTTATTATCCGCCACCCGAATAGTGAATCGCTGAATCACTGTAGAGCTATTCTGCAGCAATTCCAGGAGAACAATACGGAAATAGTGCGTGACACGAGGACGGTGTTGCTACGGGTCTGTTTGGTTCGTGTTCTACTCTAAGCCTGGCTAGCTTTTTGAGTCAGGTCACACTTAACCAGATTAACACAAGCCAATACCTACTTATTTGGTTGGAGTGATTGCTGAAGCCTAGCTAAGTTTTGGTTTGTTTGGTTGCGTGGGGGGAGTTTGTGAGATGCCGGACCTCGTTCTCACCTTCCTCGTCGCTGGGCTGTGCCCCGAGGACCAGCGGGTTCCTGGTGGGCTGGGTCGCTGGGAGCAGCAGCAGGCGCGGCGGGTTCCTGGTGGGCTGGGAGCGCCGCGGCCGGAGCAGCAGCAGGCGCGCGCGGCGGGTTCCTGGTGGGCTGGGAGCGCGGCGGCTGGAGCAGCAGCAGGTGCGCGCGGCGGTTCCTGGTGGGCTGGGAGCACCGCGGCCGGAGCAGCAGCAGGCGCACGTGGCGGGTTCCTGGTGGGCTGGGAGCGCGGCGGCCGGAGCAGCAGCAGGCGCGCGTGGCGGGTTCCTGGTGGCTGGGAGCGCCGCGGCCGGAGCAGCAGCAGGCGTGCGGCGGCGGCACGCGTCGCCGAGCGCGCGGCCACCCGCCGACTGTCGGGTGCCTGTGCTTCGAGCGCGCGGCCACCCGCCGACCGACCACATCCACGACGTCCTCGAGGTCTTCGAGGAGCACCTCCGCGCCGCTGAGTCCGCCGCCGCCGCCACACCTCCCTCATCTAAGCGCCGTGACAAGGGCACGCGCGGCAGGGCTCCTGCTGTCGCCACTACACCTGCGCCGCCGGCGCGGAGCAGCCCCGAGTCCCCGGAGCCCGCCGCTTTCGAGGTGGCGGCCCAGGAACCGCCCTCGTTGCCGCTCCTTCCTTCCTGCCCTTCTACCGCGCTGAGTCCCGCGACGTGCCTCTCCGAGAACGATGCCGCCGCGGCCGCCGGCGAGGGGGAGTCAGCGAGGTGCGGCTGGAGGAGGAGGAGGGAGCGAGGTGCGGGAGGTGAGACGACCACACGAGCGCTAGGCCAAGCCTGGCTTCGACAGAACGATGGATTTTACCGTTTCCGTGGAGCCATCAAAATTGTACGGATGAGGCTTGTGCAAGCCTGGCTAATGGGTCTTACAAGGAACCAAACAAGCCCATGTTGTATTACGCAAGCCTGGCTAGGGGCTAAGCCGGGGAACCAAACACGCTCTACATCTTTTGAGGAACCTGGGTGCGTCTGAGAGACTCGGTGATGCCCGTGGCGAGGCAGTAGGCCACGGACTGGATGGTAACCATGGGGTTGACGCCCACGGCGCTGGGCAGGACGCTGCCGTCGCACACGTACAGGCTCTGGGACTTACCTATATTCAATCGGTTCTCTCTACCATTCCTATTTATTATATGGTTACCATCATCTTCTCCAAATCCTTTATAGCTGAACTGACAACTATTATTAAAAGATTTTGGTGGGCAGGAATTCAGGAGGAGAATGCCACTAACCCTATTCACTTCAGATCCTGGGAAGATATCTGTCAATCCGGTCAAAACGGTGGTCTAGGCATAAGAGATCTTCGTCTTGTCAACAAAAGCCTCATAATGCACACTGTTTATACCTTGGCAACAAATAAAAACCCTTTTTTAGCCCAAGTAATCAAAGCTAAATATTACCCTAACTCTTCTTTTTGGAACTCTACTAATAATGTAGCCAGATCGGCCTTTTGGTCTTCTATCCTGCAGGTAAAACAGGAACTCTTAGACAGTGTGCAAATTCAACTCCATCAAGGCAACAGCTATATTTGGTCCTCCCCATGGTGTGATATCGGGGACTCCATCCATGATCATCTCCTCCTCCCGGTCACAACGACGCCTCTTCCCAGCACTGTAAATCAACTCTGGTACCCAGGCACTCGCCAATGAAACATTCCCCTACTCACAAACACTTTTGACAATCAAGCGGTTCAACACATCATAAATACCCCTGTTGTTGACAGTGCAGACATTGACATTCTGAGATGGACTTCTGCCAAAGATGAAATGGGGACCACAAAAGCTATTTTCAAATATCTCTCTGCTATTAACACTGTGCAAATTCCTTCGACAGGTGCCATAAGCATTATTCCCCAGGCTAACACAATTCTATACAGGGTATGGAAATACACTACTATTCCTCCAATCATTAAAACTTTCACCTGGAGGCTTATGCGAAGAGCACTAGCCACAGTTGACAGAGCCACCAGATTCTCTCCCACAGGTAACAATAGATGTGACAAATGCAACATGATTAAAAATAACTCCCATCTATTCTTCCACTGTATTCTACCCAGACAGGTATGGCTCACAGCTAATCCCTCCATTAATACATCCAACTTCGCTCCAGAATTAGATGGTGTCTAATCAACCTTGGCTCTCATCATCACTGATAATACTCCTGAACCTTTACTCTGCAAAATTCTTTATACTCTCTGGTTCATTTGGAAAGCCAGGAACGATTACCATTTCAACACGAAGGAATGGACGCCGCCTCAGGTTCTCCAAGCAGTACAAGCCTATATGACTTACAATGAGCACAACCCTCCTTAGTCATCGACCCAGTTTGCTCAACCTCCGGGTATTCAAATCTCGGTTTTGCAGGAATCCACTCAAAACCAAGAAGCACCCCCGCACTTCTGCCCCTACCCTGCAAGCCTCCAAGGCTCAAGATGTTATGTGGATGTTGCTGTGGTACCAGACAACCAGAACATAAACACTAACAATGCAGGCCTAGGCATTTTTATTTTCAATTCTCAGGTTCAACCCCCTCAAGCCATCTATGTCAAAGCGCAACTGCACAATTACCGATCTGTTCTCATGGGTGAAGCAGCAGCTCTCGCCCTTGGAGCAACTATCGTCAAAGCTCTTCAAATCCAATCTTGCACTTTTCTTTCAGATTCCCAGCAACTGATGCACTTCCTCCATCAGGAGCAACAAGAAAACCCTCCCCAGTGGAGAATCAAACCTTTTACGCAGGCTTACTCCAACATCGCAGCCATCCTTCAGGCCCAACTCTTCAAGATCAGCAGAAGACAAACACACAACAGCAGACACTTTGGCTAAACAGGCCCAAAATTCCCTGCTCACAACCCAAGATTGTAATTGTACTAGGTCTCTTTGTGGACCTATTTGTTCTTTGTTTCAGACTCTACTCAAAATAGACCTCAACTCTGTCACTATTATAGCAGCTTCTTGCTGCGGGTAATAAATATATCTTGCTTGTTGTAAAAAAAAAAGTACAGGCTCTCGGCCTCGCAGCTCTCGCCGCACGAGCCTGTACTATTGTCTGAAGAATTCGTTTGATAGTTGTTACTGGTTTCTGTGAGATTCATGGTCGTTTAGAAACGCCACGGTAAGTTTGTGGAAGCTCGGAGGCGGCACATCGAATCTTGCGGCACATACATGAAGCATTAAATATAGTAAAAAATAAAATCTAATTACACAGTTTGCCTGTAAATCGTAAGATGAATCTTTTGAGCCTAGTTAGTCTATAATTAGACAATATTTACCACAAACAAACAAAAGTGTTATAGTGCTCCGAACCAAATTTTTTTTTGAAACTAAACAAGGCCTGAATTCGTAGAATGGGCGAAGGGTTTGGACTTAAGCAAAAACTGTTCTCTTGCTCTTCACTTCTCAAACATTGGGACTTTAGCAAAAACTGTTCTGTTGCTCTTCACTTCTCAAACATTGGGAACCTGAGTGTCCAACCTCTCTAATAAAAGATGTGCTAGGCACGTTCTCGGAAAAAAAGATGTACATGAAATCTTACTTTATGACTGAAAATTAAAATAAATAGGCTTGATTTATCTTGCAAACAAAACATATGTGTTGATAGTTTCTCAGGGGCTTGTTCTAATCCACAGCATGTACAAGACTGTCCAGTTCTTATGGCACTCCAATCTGTAACCATAAACTCTGTAATGGTCCTAACTGCTTCTTGTTGTTAATCAATGAATGAGGTTACTTGTCAAAAAAGAAAAGATCATCTTCGTCATCTCAGTTTGGCAACTTTCTTTCTAACTTATCCTATTGAGGTGCAGTTTGGAGCTAGGTTTGCTTTCCGCTGACAGTACTATTTGTACATTGGTGCTGAATCGTCGAAGCATCCATAATTAATCTACTTCCTTTATGTTGTTGTCCACATTACTCGAACAAATATGATGGAAGGTATATATGAGAAATCCATCACTTGAGATGATCTAAGTATATATGAGAAATCCATTAATAGTAGACTTTCTAGAAGCCGATCTTTAGTTACTTAGTATAGGATATGACAGGTTATCTGAGAAATGGAGATGTACTTTATAAACGAAGGCATAACAACATACCAATCCATGTAAGCAATAAAGTGATAAGGTTTGTTCCACAAAAGTAATATGCATATTCCATTTGATTTGTAAAGGAGGCTTCGGTAGATTCATCACAGAGCATGTACCTCAACTGTTGCGTGGACATAACATTCTCAGGTAAACAGTGTTGAGGTACATGTCTTATGGTTTGCAGACATGTACCTTGGAGAAGAACTGATATAGAGGCACATTCTCAGGTGTATACAGGGTTGCTTAAAGAAACATTGCAACTTTGGTTCAGATTTAAAATGAAACAAGGAAGTTTATTCACGGTAAATCAATCTTGCTTTGTTAATTTATTAATCTTTCCACTTTGTATATGTGTGTTTTAGGGAGCACAGAGAATTAAGTAACATATTAACATCAGTATAGGTTAATGACAGCAGGAAATCAACAAACGCTGGGATATATTAGATTGGAAAGAAGTCTCAATTCATAATTCTATCTAGGAAAATGGATCACAATTTTAAATCTTCTATTTAGATTTTTTGCTAATTTAATTTGAATGCAGATTCTGCAGACGCTATTCTAAAATTCTCGACCAAATCAAGGATGTAAAGAAGATTGGTGAATATAAACAGCACTTACCTTATGGGTTGCAGACATGATTGGTGCTAGCTCCACGTGTACGACTACTGCACCGGCCGACTACCAAGCTGAGCAGATGAGAGACAACATGAATACCACCCCCACATCATCTATCTGTGACAGCTGACTGGGCAAAGAAGATCTGAGTACTATGCAGTACAAGATGGAGCTCACGGAGAGAGTGGAAGCATCAGAACAGTGCCTTTTTTTTTGGGGGGGGGGGGGGGGGGGGGGGGATAGAAACTCTAATTAGAATTTTTGTTAGCAATGGATGGACAAATGTGGTACAGTTAAATAAAAATTGTGAGCAGTGGAACCATGCACATATTTGGTAATAGATGATGCTATCTTCTGAGAAAAGAACAAGCCATAATTTTCCATTGGCTTCTGTGTTCTTTTAGTTTGAACCGAATTGGTCACAAAAAAAAAACAGAAATGTGTTTAGTTTCAGTTTGACTCTGAAGGCAATGACTAAATGCAATGCTTATATATAGCAAATAGTTTTGCAAAATGATTTAAGTCTTTGAACAAATTTTGTACTTGCAATCTTGAAAGTTTGAGAAGATGTATACCTAATATCAAATCTGAATATTGTTGAATGAAAACATCTTTGCAAATGAATATCCACTATCGCTGTTCCTTTTACTTGATAATAGAAATTGGCTTCAGAGACTAATAGACTGAACTTAGGAATAATGGGATTTATTTACTTATATCATGATGACATGGTCAGAATAATGGGATTCATCTATTTATATTTATATTATGATGATATGGCTATCAAATACATGACATACAAACTCAAGCTTTTCTGGATATTATTATGATTACCGCACCTGCAGACTAGCTCGATTGATGCCGACCACGTCCTCATCACAGCCGCAGTACAAGCACGGAGGCCGCCGTGAGCCGAGGGCCACCAAGCTCGCGCGGCGGAGCTGCGTGCGCCCAGGGGCTGGCCGCGCACGCGCCGTGGAGTCGGCTGTGCCTACGCCGGTGGCCGATGGCGCCTCGCGCTGCCATGGCCGGTGGCCAGGGCCACCACGCCGCCACCTAGAGAGAGAGCGAGGAGAGGGGAGGTAAGGAGAATGAATACATGGACGGCTCGATCGAGGTTACCCTCGCAAACAAACCGAGCCAGGACCACGCCACGCCGCCGCCCTTCCAATTCGATTCCCCATCGAAGAGGGGAACAAAGAAGCCATCAAATCCCCAACACCATCGAATCGAGAAACGAGACGTGCTCGGTGATCCCTACCGCGAGAGGTAGTAAGCAACCCTTCGTGTCACCGGGATCCGGTTAGGGTTTCGTGGTACGCCACCGCCGAGGCACAGCGCCGGGCAAACAAGTGAAGGGATGCCCCCGCCGGAGCACCGTCTGAACGGCATGGGCTCGAGGGGAGCGAATCCCCTGGCGAATCTCTCAAATTTGACCGGATGCCATGGAATCCAGCGTAAGGAGCCCAGCACCACACTCACCCCAGCCGCCGCTTCCCGACCGCCGGTTGCCCGAGCAACAAAGTACACCAGGCCCTGGAGTTCATCAGCTCCGAGGGATCCCCCCCTGCGCACGGGTCAGAAGCAGAATTCCTACCATCGACGTTTCTCCGCGTTACCTATCAACAGTCTGGATTCGACCAGTACTTCGTCGGATACCGGTGGTTCAACCTGTCATCTCGGCAACACTGCCCTTGGTGGTGCTGCAGAGTCTGCTGCCAGGCTTGTCCCAATGGAGTCGAGTCCATGCTTGACAGTGAATGCAGGTGTTCGTTTGAGCGTAGAAACTCCACGGAAACATCAGGCTGTAGAGAAGCATCAGGCTGCTGTTAAAGGCTCGAGTGGTGAGACACCACGGAAGCATCAGACTGTTACAGGATATAAGGCGGCGCAGAAGCATTGCATAAAAGAGAAAACAGGTGGGAGCTCGAGTGGAGGGATGGCACAGAAATGCTGTACAAAGGAGAGGACTCGGCCTTCTCGACAGGTACGGCACCCACCGGGCACCCAAAGGGCTGGCACCATCAACAGGTGTATCACCACACAGAAGCAGTCAGAAAATAATCCATCAATCTCCAGCAACTGTCTTTCCTTGGTTAGCAATGCTGTTACCCAGCACTGCAAAGAACTTGCTGCGGACAGGAAAATACATCACCCCGAGGAAATGATGAAACAGGTACAAGAAGCAGACCTTGTAATCAAGCAACTGAATGAGTTGGGCCTAGGTGAGGACATCAGTGATGAGGAGTTACAGTGTTATTATGAACAGCTGCCCTGTAAACATACTTGTGTTGACACTTCTCTTGAACTTGGCGATGAGCAGATCAAAAAGCTACAAGTTAACCATGTTTTGTATCGTATCAAGTATTACAAGGTTCCACTATATTCCTATCTACCATTACATGCTATATGTTGTTCTAAATATCGTATACATTGATGTTGCTTGTCTGAATATTTTTTCTCTTGATCTGTTGGATATACGTATTTATTTTTTTAACCTCCTGCTCATATTTAATTTATCACATTGCTTATCAGTGATCTCATTATCTTCAGATGACACAAGAACGGCGCAAAAATGAGCTTGCTTCTGTATTGGAATACGATTGTTATCGATACCGTCTCGAAGAAAAGCTAAAGTGCTTTGTGGAAGATGAAACTAAATTGAGAAAGAATCACGTTCTGGACCATCTTGACAAGGAGGGGTTACTTGTGTATATTGAGAAAGATGACACATTTGATTGGTCCTTCCAGTACCGCACTGTGGCTGCCTTGGATGACTACCAACGCTTGGTCCCTCGAAATCGCGTAAGTATATTTATATTAATTCTCAAATAACCCTACAACTTGATTCTGCCAGTTGTGTTAGTATAGCCAACTCCTTGTTACAATGACCCAAGTAGAGATCTAAGATCTGATTAGTTCTAGCTAGAACTTTATGGTACATACTCACGAAGTAAAAAAAAATATTAAACTGTGTGGATGAGTTCGTTTATATATGCTACAATTATTTTCTGCTTGAAATAGTTAAAACACAATTCATGGTTATGCCAACAAGAAGTTTATGGCATTGCAGGACATGTTGTTTCACCTTGTTTGTCTTCTAGCTGGTCATTGCTTCCTTTCATGTTAAGTTAACGCCTTTTTCCCCTGTTGAGAATGGCAGATACTTATGGTTGGCTATAGATGAATTAGTTTAGAGAGAAACTGAGTTTGCTTCTTGGATACTTTTGCGCCCACTTTAGATGAAATGCCAGTACTAGATTTTATGGATAGCTCCAAGGTTATTAATTCATCTATTGTTTGTCATTATTAATGTTTCTAAATTACATGTTCTCCATCTACTTTTATGTAGGGTGGTACTGAGTATGTCGATTGGAATGATTACCGCGAGTATTTTCATAAGTATGAGATTGAACAAGAATATCTTCTTTTCTGGAAAGAGTTATTAAAGAAGCTTAAGGTATGAATCATAGACTATGTTGAGCACAGCTCAAATTTTACAGTGCTTCCCTGTGTTCTGGTCTAACAACCCTTTTACATTGAATCAGTGGATGGAAGACTATTTAAATATTAAGTGGTCAACTCTTAAGGTAATTTTGATCATAAATACATAGATTGACATTGTTTTTATGTATTTGTATCACCATAATAATTCTTATCTTGTTTAGTGGAGAAGAATAAACAAAAGAGGAGAATCCCAAGCAATCAAGATTGCTACTGGCTTTCCCAAGATAACTGTTGGCTTAGCCCATGCTGCCTATTATGTACGATCTCTGTTCAGCCTTTAGTTTGATTTTGGCCCTCTGTAACCGTCTGTATCTAACAGCTGCATCCACTTCTTTCGATTCAGGAATGCATAGATTACATGAGCACAGAATTTCATTGGTATAGGGAGTTAGATTGTGTCTACTTTGAGATTTGGAAGCGAGTCGCGAAGCTTAAGGTTAGCAGTTTCAGTATTTTGCACAACTAAGCAACTATAGAATGCTGTTTTTTGTGTTGATAAGCACTAGTAATTCATGCCTTTTCTCATGAATCATGTTCAGATGAGTTTTAGAGAGGCTTTGGATGAAGTCTTTAAATCAGGTAAGTTTTTGCTACGCGAACATGAAATGGAATACGCACTGGAGATATCAGACTTTAGGATGGAAAAGGAGGTTGGTTTTTTTTTCTTTTCATGCGCAGATAATCTGCAAAGTAATGCAATATTTTCGTTAATAATATTTCTGTCTGATATGATTATTATCTGTTTCTCCTTTTTCCTCTTCAGTTCCGCTATTGCACAGATGGCATTACTGAAGAAGTAAGTATTTCATGTTTGTATGTGACACGACATGGGATCTTGTGCTATGTTATTTATATCTGACACCTTGTTCACTTGCCTTTAGGATACAGAGGAGAAAGCTCGGGAGTTGATTGCAGATGCTATTACAAAGATGGTACGTACTTTCCGAACTTTCATCTGGATCCTTTTCAGTAGTTCTTATTATCATAGTTTTCCCTGTATTTTCAGGTGAGAAGACCAAAGTTCTATGCACAATATATCATGAAGAAGATGGAGGTTGCCACAGCTATAGGAGTTATACCCCAAGGGGCACCTTAATCTCATATTTTTGTTTTGTTCATCTGTCCAAATCCTTTTCTTTGTTGATATTTTGTTTTATTCATCTGCCCAGATCCTTTTCATTTGTGGACAGTGTTCGTGCTCCTCATTTTCTTTATTTAAACTAGTTGAGTGCCTTGTGCGTTGCAACAGGAGCACAACATTAAGCTAAGGCAAACAATAAAGCACGATAATGCGCGCACACACACACAAAAAAAATTGTTCAAACCCATATGTTGCTATGAGCATAAAACTTTCCCCCATTTCTTTTACTGCTCCAATCATGAATTCATGGTACACATACCAGAATAACTACTTTTATTTCATAATACAAAAGAACACGACTGAGGAGCAAATTGTTTAATTTATTTGACTAATCCATGTGCATCTTATTTTAGGCCTTGTTTAGTTCCCAAAAAAATTCAAGATTTTCCGTCACATCGAATCTTGCGGCACATGCATGGAATATTAAATTTAGACGAAAACAAAAACTAATTACACAGTTTGTCTGTAAATCGCGAGATGAATCTTTTGACCCTAACTAGTCTATAATTGGATAATATTTGTCACAAACAAACGAAAGTGCTACAGTATCCAAAATCTAAAATTTTTGCCAACTAAACAAGGCCTTAGTAGCTAAATATGAAAGAAAATATGTTCAAATATACAGTTAATCTAAAATAATTCATAGGTTATCCATGGCGACCTATCAAAATTCATAATCAGCACAAATTTTCTTCCTTATCCATAGTATGGACCATCCTCGTAAGTTATTCAAGAATAGTCAGATCGTTGCAATCAGCTACCGAGTGATCATGTTGCTGCAACCTGCACAAGAATGATGAGATAGGAGTGGATACAAGAATGATGAGATAGAAGTGGATTCAGTTGAGATAAAGCATACTACGATAGTGTGACCTATCGTGAAGTAGCAGCAAATACCTTAGTCATCTTGGCCTTGACCAATAAAAAACATAGTATATTTGTGACAATAGCCAACCATAAATTATTGTGCAATTTTAACTAAAAAAATAGCAAGGTCGCATCGGCAATAAAATTGCATAGTTAATGTTTACAACTATGTGCAGAATGGGATACAATTATGTCAGGATAAAAAATAGTAGTAAATTGATAGGAGCTATGGTAATGATAGTTCCACACAAATGTGAAGATAGTTTATTTCTCTAAACAAAAGGTAAGGAGTGAATCATTCGTAGTCAAAACACAGGCAGTTCTGAGTTTCTGACAACTCAAGAATTGCGTTGGGTTCTTGTCCATGAAAACTCAAGATAGTTTATTTCCCTAAACAAAAGGTAAGTGAGTTTCTGACTCACTTGAGGCTATGAGTTGTTCTTCTTTGAGGTTCATTGCAGCACAAGGCGCATCTCATCTAATTAGCAAGTCTCTCAACGTGACCAGCGATTCACGCAGGCCACATGACATAGGGCCTAGGGCTGCTGCTGCCTGCAGCTTGAGGTCATCGCACCCTAGTGTCAAACATCTTGTGGAGCTGGGTACCATGAGTCATCCGCTTGGACGGTAGCCTCCATGACGGCGGGATCTCACCATGAGCATTGGTTCTGACTCCAGCCTGCCGCTGCTATGCAAGGAAAGAAGCTAGCATAAGTAATATCATCCGATTTTAGTCAAGAGTTGCATATCAAACAACAATGAAATTGGTTTAGATAAAGGTAAAGTGTGCATTGTTGTTGCAAATAAAGAAACTATGCAACATATAACCAACATAACAACAAAGGTATGTCTGGTGGTTCTAAACATGCCACAAGTTGTCTCATGAGTGATGAACCCAGACTAAATGACAGATTTCATAAGCATATCAGACAGTGATAAAAGGGCGGACATTGCAGAGGACATACTTTTCTATGCAACTGAATTAAATATGCTTACTTTAAACAAATCGTTGGGATATTTGTTGTCTCAGAATTAATAATGTGATAGTGTGGCATGGGTTGCTTCAGGAAGATAGGGTTTAGGGTTTAGATCAATGATAACCAGCATAGTAATACATACATTAGAATGAGTAAATTGTGCAGCGCAAGAGAGTTAGTTAAACTTATGACAAGAAAAAATGATAGTTATTTTAGGACGAGCATGCAGTCACAAACACCGAGATGGATAGACCTGATTAGGGTGCCGTGCTAATAAGCCAGTCTACTCTACTTTTTTTTTCTCATTCAACAGCCTACTTTACTACTCTACGCCTTGTTTAGTTCACCTAAAAACTAAAAACTTTTCAAGATTCACTATCATATCGAATCTTGCGGCACATGCATGGAGCATTAAACATAGATAAAAAACAAAAAATAATTACAAGGTGACCCCATGTCGTCAATACTATTTAATATAGTGGTGGACATGTTGGCTATACTGATTGTTAGAGCAAAGGAAGCAGGACAGGTGGAAGGGGTCATCCCCAACCTAATCCAAGATGGTCTGTCTATTCTTCAGTATGTGGATGACACATCGATTTTCATGAGCCATGATGTTGAAAAAGCAATAAATATGAAATTATTACTCACCACCTTTGAACAAAGCCAAAGAGTATGAAGTGTTCTATTCGTGGCTGTTTGGATGTGTGGTTGGTAAGTATCTCTTTTGTTATCTTGGTTTACCCATGAATACTAGGAAACTAACAACAAAGATTGGAAGACAATTGAGAACAGAAGTGAAAAGAGGCTTAGCGGGTGGAAAGACAAGCTTCTTTCCATAGGGGGCCGTTTGGTTTTGATAAACTCGGTGTTGTCCAGTTTACCCATGTTTATGCTGTCTTTTTTTTTGAACTATCGAAGGGTGTACTAGAAAAAATAGACTATTTTAGATCACAATTCTACTGGCAAAATGACCAGCACAAGCGAAAATATAGACTAGCCAAATGGGAAAATCTTATGCCAATCCAAAGATCAAGGAGGGTTAGGCATACATAATCTAGATATACAAAACAAGTGCTTGTTAAGTAAATGGTTCTTCAAGTTACTGAATAAAGATGGCATGTGGCAAGAACTTTTGAGAAACAAATACATCAAAGATAAGACAGCTGTAAGAAAAAACCAACAGTTTCCCATTTTTGGAAAAACTTAATGAATGTCAAAGACTCGTTTATGGGCTTTGGTTCTTTTCAAGTGAAAGATGGGACACAAACCAGATTCTGGGAAGATAAGTGGCCGGGGAATAAAGCACTTAAAGATAGATTTGCATTGTTTAATATTGTAAGAAGAAAACAAGATTTGGTGGCACAAGTCCTTAGTTCAACTCCACTAAATATTTCTTTTCGTCGAAACTTAGTGGATGCAAATCTAAGTAACTGGCATAGAATTGTTGCTTCTTTACAAAATATTAATTTAATGGAGGAAAGAGATATTTTTATTTGGGGGCTCAATGCATCTGGAAACTTTACGGTTAAATCCATGTATGCGGTGTTAATTAACAATGGAGTTAGAGTGTCACAAGATATTTGGCAAATTACAGTTCCTATGAAAATAAAAGTTTTTCTGTGGTATCTAAAAAAGATGTGATTCTAACTAATGATAGCTTAACCCGTCGTAACTGGAATGGTGACAAAAAGTGTTGCTTTTGCCATTTTCCAGAGAATATTCAACATCTTTTTATAGACTGTCTTTATGCTAAATTTTTGTGGCGCGCTACACATATACTTTTCGGGATATCGCCTCCTCGAAATTTGGATGACCTTTTCAATGGGTGGTCCAAAACAGGAAGCAAAAAGTATAATTCATTGTTATTAGCAACAGCCTCCGCGCTTTGTTGGACAGTTTGGTTAACAATAAACGAGGTGATTTTTGACAAATGCAGACCAAAAATTTTTTTGCAGGTCTTTTTCAGGGGAACGTACTGGCTTCGGCAATGGACAACATTACAGTGGCGTGATAATATAAGGGACCTGCTGACCCTAGTTGGAAGTCAACTAGAGACGGTGGTCTTGCCGTTCTTTAGCTCCAATGGGTGGTTGTCAACTAGGCGTATTGGTCTTTTTTAGTCAAAACTTTATTCTCGTTTTGTTTTTCCATTTGCTCGGTTGTAAATAGTTTTTACAGCCTGTGTGAGTGCCCTTAGGCGTGACTTGTAATAAGTCGTCTGATTCTGTCAGTCGATAAATGAAGCCCGATAGAATCTATCCTTTATCTAAAAAAAAGCAATGCATGGGCCGGCACACTACCTAGTGATTTTCTATTTTCAGGCCCGTTTACAGATTTGGATTGGAATCGTCAGACTTAACACACAATGTGCTAACAAGATCAATGGGCCAAGGTGTGTTGGAGGGGCTAGAAGAAGCCAAGAACTAGAAGGATGACTTCAGTTCATGACACAACCTCGCCTATCCTCCGAACCTTGTCTAGCATAGCATCCCTACGAGCTGCATCTCATAATTGGTATGTGCCATGTTTAGGTGGGCAGGCTCATCCACGGTGACTACCTGACTACCCTCATGAACTTGCAGGTTGCAGTTGAGGCAAAAGGGTAATAGCGACGAGAGACTCACTTAGATTAAGGACATCCAGCACGTGGTCCGTGTTGAGACCAATTCCGCTGAATTTCCAACTCTGAATTTGCAAATAAGAAGGGAGAACTGACAGAGTATTTTATCATCTATATATATACGTATACTTTATTAATGACCTTTAACACGTAACTAGATGTTAGCAAACCTGCTGCCATCGCATGTGGCGGTGCATGGACCGTGGATCGGTTGGACGTTCATTATCGATTTTTCAGTGTAGCACTGAATGGTCGCCATCATCTGAGAGCCCGGCCAGTCCCCTCTCTGATTGCTTCGTACTCCTGCTCCTCGATAGGCATATATACGATGAATCGATCTCACGCGCCGTTGGAGGGATCCCTTGATGGGTGGCATGGAGCCCCTGGGCTCCAGGGATCAGACCTGTTCATATCGTCGAAAGCTACCTGCACTGCATTCATGGGATCCCATCCCCATCGGGGCTCGGCGTCGGCGGGGCGGAGTCCAAAAGTCCAAACCCTTCGCCGTTTCTACGAATTCATTCAAGGACGATTGGACGAGTAGCCTTGCGCCACACACAGCTTGTTGGACGAGCCTTCGTGTTCCTGCGTAGCAAGGCCTTATTTAGATCTAAAAAGTTTTTAGATTTTGATATTGTATCATTTTTGTTTTTATTTGACAAACATTGTTTAATTATAAAGTAACTAGGCTTAAAAAATCTGTCTCGTAATTTACAGACAAACTGTGTAATTATTTTTTTATCTATATTTAATGCTCCATACATATGCCGCAAAATTCAATGTGATAGGAAATCTTGAAAAGACAAGGCCCAAATGTGATGGCCGGCTGGCCCCAACATGAGCGTACAGTGCCGCCGTCCACCGACCACGACATACATAGACCAACGGCACATCAGGCGAGCGCGCCATCACATGGGCATGGGCGGCCACACAGATACAGGTGCGGTATGGTCACTGTTCCAGCGCATGCAGGGTCTGTTTGGTTCTCTTCTCAGGAGAACCAGGCTTGCACCGACCAGCCAGGGATGGTTGTTTGATTGGCTACATAAACCTGTCCAGGCTAAGTTAAGATAGTGTTTGGTTGGTTGCATGTGCTGCAACATTCGAATCCCTGATGCAGGAGACAGTGTTTGGTCTTAATATAATTGCTCTTAATCTCAAAATACGATATGCATCCAAATCAAAGAAGGCAAAACTTTGTATCACACGGTGCTAATTAGAGGGAGGGGAGGGAGGGGGAGGAGATGAACAAAATACCCACATCAAAGCGCACAAGACCTAGCAAAGCACAACAGGAAGGTCAAATCGGCACGCACAAATCCACAACAAACATTATATGCACACACAAGTTAGGGTTTTAAAATCAAAAGAAAAAGAAAACAAATAAACACATAGGAGGATAGATCCATACCTCTAAATTAGTTAAAAAATCAGATCTGTCGTGCCAGCACCCAGGTGAACAAAAATCACAACCAGGGTTTACAAATCGGTAACAAAAAAAGAGGAAAAATGAGGGAGAACTCACTCGCTTTGAGAATCGTTAGATCCACGGCATCTGCCACAAATCCAGTGAGAGAGAAAGTATCAGCATGACACGAATCGACCAAGAGCAAAGGCAGAGAGGCAGAAGGCCACGAACCCTAGGAACCGGCGGCGCAGACGCAGAGCGACGAGAAGAGAGGGAGGAAGCGGGAAGGGAGATATATAGACGGTGAATGGTAGAAACGTGGAAGGTGACCCTAGAAACTTCACGCCAACTCCCAGCGCACGGAATCGCCATGCGCGCGAGCTCGCGGGAACACGGAAAGAGCCAGGCTGAAGAAAAACGGTCGATTCGAGCGTTCTTTCGGAGCCAGGCTCGAGGAGGGGTTTTGCACAAGCACAACCTGGCTCGGAGGCAGAGCCAGGCAACCAAACACGGTCAGAATGCATCCCAGGAGCCTGGTTCACCCATATGCGGATAAACAAACAGGCCCCAAGCCTCCACAAACTTGCCTTGGCGTTTGTAAACGACCATGGATCTCACAGTAGCCACAAACGAATTCTCCAGGCTCCTGGGGCGACGGCGACGGAGAAAAAAGATAAATCTGTTACATTTCCATTTCTTCTTATTATCCAGCACACGAATAGTGAATCACCGTAGATCTATTCTGTAGCAATTCCATCAGAACAATACGGAAATCCTAGTTGTACTGTGACCCTACGGCGGTATCACTGGATCTTTCCGCGCCTGAGCGACTCGGCGATGCCCGTGGCGAGGCAGTAGGCCACGGACTGGATGGTGACCATGGGGTTGACGCCCACGGCGCTGGGCAGGACGCTGCCGTCGCACACGTACAGGCTCTCCACCTCCCAGCTCTCGCCGCGCGCGTCCACGGCGCCGTCCCGGGCCGTGGCGCCCATCCGGCAGCTGCCCATCTGGTGCGCCGTGCAGCACAGGCTCCACGCCTCGGCCTTCGACTGGGGCCCGCGCACCACGTCCACGCCGTCCAGGAACTCCTCCAGCGCCGCCTCCGTGGCGCCCCTGCACACGAACCGCTGTCCGTCGCTGCGGTGCGTGCCGATCTCCGCCGCGCCCGCCGCCGCCAGGACGCGCAGCGCGCGGCGTAGGCCCTCGCGCATGTTCTCCCGGTCCGTGGCGTCCAAGTGGTACGCGACCCGCCGCTCGCCGTGCACGGTGCCGGAACCGCGGTCTCTTACCATGGAGAAGAGGTGCACCGTGCGGCCGTACCTGAGTATCCGCTCCTTCATGTCGCTCCCGGACACCCAGGGGAACTGCGTCCCCGCGCCGGCCAGCCCCATCGCCGGCGTTTCGAGGATGGCGCGGGCCGGCGCGCCCGGAGCGCCTTCCACCTTGTGCAGGGACGTGATGATGCCGCCCTCGTACGTCTTGCCCTTGAGGTCCGGCATGGTGTCCGGGAAGTAGCCCCACACCAGGGCTGTCGGGTGGAGGTGGAGGTTCTTGCCGATGTGCCGATTGCTCAGCCCGCTCCCGCGCAGCAGCACCGGCGTCAGGAGCGACCCGCACGCCGAGACGGTCGCCCTGGCGCGCACCTCCAGCGTCCTCGTGATCGCCGGGTTGGTGCTCCTCGCCACCACGCCGACGCATCGTTTCGCCCTGCCGTCCGCACGTCCTCCAGTGACCATACGCTCCAGCAGCAGCTTCTCGGCCTTGCACCCCGTCAAGATGACCGCGCCGCGGGTCACCGCGTCGACCAGCCACGTACGGTCCGTGCCGCGCTTGTCGCCGGTGCGGCAGCCGTAACCGCAGCTGCCGCAGTAGTGCCCCTCCGACGAGTTCCTCGACACCGACTCCACTTTGTACCCGAGCTTCTCGCATCCCTTGCGGAGGACTTTGTTCTGGAGCCCCTCCTCCGCGCACCCGGCCGTCACGCCGAGCCGCTCGAACACCTTGTCCATGGCGGCGGCGTACTCGTCGGTGGCGAACAACGGGAGCCCCTGGTTGCGCGCCCACTCCTCGCGAACGTCGTCAGGGGTCTTGATGCAGGCTGACCAGTTCACCGCCGTGCCGCCTCCGACCGTCGAGCCTGCCAGGAGCAGCGCGCTTCCGCTGAGCGTGCTGACGAACCCTCCGCCCTCATAGAGATGCTCCATCGACGGCGCCTCGACGGCCGTGTAATCGCTCGACGTGAAGTAGTTTCCTTTCTCGATGACGACCGCCTTGTGCCCAGCCCCCGCGAGCACCGCTGCCGCCACGCCCCCGCCGCAGCCGGAACCGATGATGACAACGTCGCACTCGACCCTCCACACGTTCCGCGCCGCGTCATCGGCCACCGCGAGGCCCTTCTCGGCTAGCAACGCCGGCAGGGACGCGTCAGTCTCCTTGGTCGTCTCCACGATGCCGTCGTCGAGGGGACGCTTCTCGGGACGCTCTGATTCCGCCGGCGTCGGCTCGTCGTCGGCTAGGGGCGGGCTGTACCCGATCGCGCGCCAGTGCGGATTCTTTAAGTTCTCATCGGTCTGCAGAGCAAGGACACATGCACACAAAAATGGAACATAATAAGGATTCAAAAAAAAAAACAACATGGATTGGAACATGAACATATGCGTCGTTGTCAGGGTTCGTTGATCAGCTGATATCATCACCGCTCTTACAATTCTTGCTTGCGTTCACTAAAAGCGATCTTCAGACAAAGTTATAGCATGTTCCTTTCGAAGTTGTCATTATCATGATGATTCAAAACAAACGGCTATCATTATCAAGATTTCCAGGCATATTATACACCACCCATCTTGGAAAAAAAAGCACTATCTGATCCCCTTCCTCTGCTTCGACTCTAGACGCCTCTATTTTTTTCTTCCATTTTTCTCCTTTTACGGCAACTAATCGACAGCAATCGACTGAGGGCTGCTGCACAGTCGCCGTAGAACGCGGCGGAATCCGGCACCTCCATTCCTCATCGTCAACGTACTACGTTTTATAAGGACGGGACGTGGTCGAATGTGGATCGACGAATCCACCACGACGATTCTGAGTGACAGAGGCGCAGACCCCAGACCTGCATGTGGTCCTTGGTCGTGCACATGCAGATGCAGCGCCAGCGCGGCCAGCGTCAGCATATGGGTCTAGTAGGCGGCGGAAAGAGGACGTGCAGCCACTGGCGGGCCGGGCCAGCGCATCCCATCCCGTGATCGTTGCTACACTGCAGCTAGCTAGCGGACAGCACAGGCGGCAGAGGCTAACCGACGCGAAAGGCACTGTGTTTCTACCGGGCTAGCGCGGCGGTTGGCCGGCGGTCCACTAGAATGATTGGAAGCTGCAGGATTACGGCTTACCCAGGAGTAGAAGACGTAGAGGCAGAAGACCTTGACGATGACGAAGAACATGCGCAGCGGTGGGAGCAGGGTCTGCCGGCTCCACCGCCGGAGCGCGGCCTCCCGCTGCTCCAGAGGCAGCTCGTCGAACCGGCGCACGAACGGGAGCCGCCACGACAGGCACGGCCGGGCCCCGCACAGCGCCAGCGAGCCGGGCCGCGTGCCCAGCAGCCACAGCACCGTGCGCACCAGCGCCAGCGCCTCGGGGAGGCACTTGCGCGACATGAGCTCGGCCACCTCGCCGGGCACGGGCGGGTCGGCGGCCGACGCGAGGAGGAACTCCTCCACGACCTTGCTGCTGTTGCCGTCGCCGTCGCCCCCGCCGCGGCCGCCGTCGTCCTCCTGCGGGTGGTGGTGGTGGTGGTGGCCGTTGCGGCGGTCCGGCGGCAGGGACGGCACCAGCGCGCCGCAGAGGGCGGTGAGCGCGGCCATCTGGGACGCCGAGAACCCGTGGGTGTACTTCTCACTCCTCGCGCCTACTCCCCTCAGGAGAGGGTGTCCGCGCTTGTTGCCCGCGCCCATGGCCGCCTCCTGCTGACGAGTGTGTGTGGCGTTGTACTGGACTACTGCTGGGTTCGCGGTACAACGAACCGGCTGAGCTTGAGGGAAGTGGACAAACACAGTGGAGGCACCGAGGCTTTATAATCGCACAGCATGGAGAGGTTCAGGTCACCTCGTGCAGCTGCCGCTGCCTCTACGGCTGGCTATACGGCACACACAGCGACAACGACGTGTACCGTAGGTCCGGAGGGGAGCTGTAACTTTCAATTGACTTTCTCGCTCTTTGGTTATCTTTTGTTAACTTTTCTCTGGATATGTCAGTTTGTTAGTGGCATTGATTAAACAATAGCAACTTCATTAACTGAATGGAGTCGAGTGATACAGACGTACAGAGTACTTTCTCTAATCGAAACGCTTCTCGTCTCACGGCGTCTGGCACGGCCGTAGTTCTAGAATACTGGGACCTGCCTTGCCAGTTGCCACCCCTGATGGCGACCTCTCATCTGGTACGGGCGCACGGCTGGCCCCCGCACGCCGGCTTCGGGACCGTGTGTGTTGGGAGCTTGTTAGAAAAGTCTGGATCGAGCTGATGGATGGCCATGGACGGCGGGGGTTGCAACGTACAAACTGAGAGTCCTGATCCTGGTTCCTGCCGAGCTGATCCTCTGTTATTTTGGTTACTAGTTATCGGTTACTGCAGTAGTATAGTGTTGCTTTGCCGCTGATGACACGCATGTCCGTACTGTGTACCCCAAGGTCAGTACCGGCTGCTTGCCTTCTGTAGCCTTCGTCATGGGACACTGACGCTGTCCGAAGGCCGCAACTACATGCGTCAATGCGTCAAACAAGTTAACTACCGGTCTACATATTGTTCTTACCCCCTATGTCTCAAAAAAATTATTCTATGACTTAAATTTTATCAGCAAAGAGTGTTTTTTTTAGCATGGCTCCACTGCCTTTACCTTCAAGGCAGTGGGCCTACCTAGACTCCGCACTCGCCCCTCGCACAGTCAATAGTGAGGAGGACTCCGCACTCGCCTCTACCTAGATCACGATCTACGTTTTTGATCTATAATGAATGTAGGACATCCACTATTGACAGCGAGGGTAAAATAAATTTCAAGGCAAAAGGGAAGAGAAGATGATGTCTAACCAAAATTCAATGAAGAATGACATCGCGAACGATGAAGAGGTGGACAACAAATACGGAAGATGATGGCAGCGGAAAGCCAACCCTTTCTTCTTCTTTCTTCTCTTTTCTCATATTCTTTCCCATGCGTGAATAAGAGTGGTGGCTATCATGAAGGTGGACGACAACTACAACGGATGATGGCAGCGGCAAGCCAACCCTCTCTTCTTCTTCCTCTCTTTTCTCCTATTTTCCGGTACGTGAATAGGAGTGGCGGCTATAGGGCTGGACGTTTTGGCTGGGAAAGAAAAGACCGACGACAAAAAAAACACGGGCCTTGTTTAGTTCACCAAAACAAAAACTAATTACACAGTTTGTCTGTAAATCACGAGACGAATCTTTTGATCCTAGTTAGTTCATGATTAGATAATATTTGTCAAATAAAAATAAAAATGCTACGGTAGCGAAATCCGAAATCCGAAATTTTTTCGAAACTAAACAAGGCCACGGACGGTCATGCTAGAGGCCAAGTCCGTCACGACAATAAGAAAAGCCACGTAACTTTCCCACTTGGCTACTGTAGCTTTTTATTTTCCCTTTTTCATATCCTTTCACCTAGCAATGAATATAACTCTGCAATGGATCAGAAAGTCAAATTTATGGTCTCTTCTCAAATCTGATCAGCCTTTGATAAAAAAAACACTTGATCCATATTAAAAAAAAACTGTATTTTTTGAAAGGTTTTACAAAAATGTATTTACCATGTATTTTCGGGTATTACAGTTTAGACAACACACAAAAAGCTATGGTAAATTGGTAATAATTTTTTATCTTGAAGCCCAGGTATTGTATTTTTTGTATTAGATTTGTCGTTGGAAACGAAATGCATTATAACTTAAACATATATTTTCAATTGTAAACTTAATTGGGTGTCATTCACTGGTCTTTTTTTATTTTCATTCACTGGACTTTTGGTTTAGTTACATGCACACCAAAAAAAAAGGTTTCCACGAAATTTGTTAGTGATCCTTGTTGACGGTCGGATTTGCATGCATTCACCCAAGCTAGCAAGTTCTGGTTCTTCCTCCCGTCCATGGCAATAAAGTTTAATTTCTTCACAAAACATGACTTTTTGGTAACGGACTAACGGTAAGTCTAGCGCCCGGACGTTCGGTGTCCGGACGTGGCTTCCATTTGCCCGTGCCCACTTCAATTGTGACGTACGCTTCAATAAAAAACCCGCACCACTTCCGCATACCACGACCATCGACCATCCCTCGTCCGTACAGACGCCCTGCTGGCTCGCCCATCGCGTCGTCCACCGCCCATCCCTCATCCGAATGGACGCCCTACTGGCTTGCCCATTGCGTCCACCGCCATCCCTCGTCCGTACGGACGCCCTGATGGCTCGCCCATCGCGTCCACCGCCCATCCCTCGTTCTGTACAGATGCCCTGTCAGCTCGCCCATCACGTCCATCGCCCATCCCTCGTCCGTATGGATGCCGTGCCGGCTCCAGAAGAGATGACGCAACACAAGGTGGGAGAAGAAAAAGATGCAATGCCCCGATCTAATTTTGAAACATCCAAACTTAACAGTTGCAACATACGTCTAAAAACAGTTGAAACACTTGAAACACGCTTATGAAACACTCACACATGAAACACACTCGAAAATCCATTGCTACCATATGCAACATTCGAATAAAACACATGCAAACTAACATCTACAATATCAAATAAACACAATTGCAACATGCATTCCGAAAACACAAATGAAACATACCGATGAAATATCTGGAACACTCAAAACATACTATTGCAACATGCCTCTCAAACAATTGCAACATATGCAACAAGTGCAACATCCCTCGATCTACTTTTGCAACATCCGTATGATTCAACTTCAACATGCCTCTAAAGTGATTGAAACAATTGAAACATAGAATTGCAACATGGAGAGAGAGAGAGAGAGAGAGAGAGCCTGATGGGGGAGCACCATGGCTACCAGGATGGGGGGAGCTCGATCACAAGGTGTGATAGAGGATGCCACCCAGACTAGGGAGGATGTCGGGCGAGGGTGGGGAAGAGTGTCGCACTAGGTTCAGCGGCTCCTAGTGGGAGAGGATGCCACGCCAAGTTAGGATGTTGTGCTAGAAGAGGGCGCTGGGGGAAAGGGAGGACGACAGGGGAGACACCGGGGCGACGAAAGGACGCCGCACCTTGACTTGTTGGGGGTGGAGGGTGCCACGCCTAGGGTGGGGAAGGGCACCGCACGCATCACTGAGGGTGGAAGGGCAACATGCGTGGGGCAGGGTGTGGAAGAGGGCATCGCATGGGGAGTGGGCAACGACACCGCGCTGGGTTGAATCCTCCGGAGTTAGGATCAAAGGCGGCGACTGATATTTTAAGAGGGAGAGTGGAGTCGAGTGGATAAGGATGCACCGCATGCGGATGGAGCGCGAGCGGCAGAAAAGAAAAAGGGCGGAGTGGGCGCGCGGTCCATCTAGTGTGGACGAACGCCCGTACTCAATCATTACCATTTTGGTAACCCGCTACACAACATGTAAAATAGAACACTCTAACTACTCCTAAGTTGCTTATTTTAGGGCAACTTTAATCAAACGCCTACTTGATCTCTCGTCCTATTTTAAGAGTTCAAACACATTAAAACCCTCTTCAACCAAGCCCCTATTTAAGCTCCAATAAACGAGAGACTCTCATTTCTCTCTCCTGAGCCTATTAGCTGGTTTGAAAAACCATGACTGAAAGTACTGTTAGCTAATTTATTATGAGAGAAAAACACTGCTGGCTGGCAGAAAAAAAACATGACTTATCAGACAAGCGAACATGCTCATATATAAGAGTCCCTCTGAAAGCCCTAGTTTGGTTTTGGATAATTGATGAAACCCTAGTACTAACCTCTATACTAAGTGTGTGTAGACTTAATGAGGTTGGCACATGCCAAGTGATGATCATGATGATGATGGTGATGACCACAAGATGATCAAGTGATCAACTTGAAAAAGAAGAAAGAGAAAAATAAAATCCTATGGAGATCAAGACAAATGTATTGCTTAGGGTTTTAGTTTCTGTGATCAAGAAACCATAGAGGGTGTGATCATATTTAGGATAGATAGCCGTACTATAAAGAGGGAAACTTTTTGGCTAAGCGGTTATCAAGTGTCATAGGTGTCATTGTTCTTGTGCATGCATTTAGAACCTAGTGGGCTAACTTAACGCATTCGAAGAAAATGATTGTGAAAATGCTAACACACTTGCACATGTTGGTACACACATGGTGGTGTTGGCACACTTTAAGAAGGAGGTGGAGTTTGAAGGGTAGAGAGGGGTTTGGCACACTTCAAGCTTGCGAGGCGGGATTCAACACTTTTGAGAAAATGAAATGCATATTTTCTATTGCACCGATAAAAAGTTTGGAGTAGTCGTCGGAGTGTTTCTCACTCAAAAACACTCACCTGACGCTCTGACCGCAGGCACCGAATGCTGAGCCTGCACGTCCGGTGTGCTGTTAGTTTCTGGCGGTGTTAGGGTCGAGCATCGGACGCTAAGCACCAGACATGGGTCAAACCCTGTTCGTGCGTCTAGTGCTCTTGCGTGTTTGAAGTGTTCTCTGAGTAAGAGTCCGGTGCTGAGGAGGTGCGTCCGGTGGTGTGAGTCCAGTTATCCCGTACATTTGACAAGCTCTCTGCGTACGTGACCGGTGTACACCGGACGCGTCCGGTATCTACTTGACCGCGTTCAGTGGTTCGAATATTACCGTTAGATATCAATGCGTGAAGTTCAAATAGCTAACATGTGGCTGCATCTGGAGCACCGGACGCAGGGTCTGTGCGTTTGGTGGTCACCTACAGCGCGTCCGGTGACCCCGTGTTCTGATGAGTGAAAGAGCCAACGGCTCTATTTGTTTGAGGGGTTATAAATACGTGTTGGCCGGCTTAGGGCCCACTCTCTTAGCATTCTAGCATACTTGACATCCTTGTGAGCCTAAGCAAATACCTCACACTCATCTCCTTCATAGATTTAACATCTTTATGAGATTGGGAGTGATTCCAAGTGCATTTGCTTGAGTGATTGCATCTAGTGGCACTTGGGGATCGATTAGGCTGTGGGTTTCTTATTACTCTTGGTGGTTGCCACCACCTAGACGGCTTGGAGCAGTGGAGGAGCATTGACACGAGTTGGTGATTGTTCGTGGCCATCTCCCGGTGATTGTGAGGGGTCTTGTGCCTACCCCGGCGGAGAGCCAAAGGCAACATTAGTGGATTGCGCGTGTCATTGAGCTACCTCACTTGTGGGTAGGTTCTTGTGGTGTCCTAGTGAGGACGAGGTTCGTGCTACACCTCTTAGCCGTCGAATCACCAAGTGTTGGTCGACACAACGGGGACGTAGCGTGCCGACAAGCACGTGAACCTCAAGAGAAAAATCGGTGTCTCAATTGTGTTTGATTGGCATTCTCTCGATGCTTGATTGTTCGTATATTTGTGATTGGTTCATCCTCTACACGGCGGTATAAATACCTCGTCCTATCCATTTACTTACCGCAAAGTAGTGTAATTAGCTTAGTTGCTTACTTTATCTTGTATAACATAGTTCTCTAGTGTAGCTTATAGTGACATAGCTCGTGTGTGCCTAGTGATCATATCAACTAGAATTTTTGGATAGGTGGCTTGCAAACACCCCACTTGAGCTAGAGCAAAAAGCTTCGCTTTATTATTTACTAACCTCTTGCTCTAGTGAGTTTGTAGAATTTTAAAATAGGCTATTCACCTCCCCTCTAGCCATATTAGGACGTTTCACCCTCACTCTCCTTTCTCTCTCCCCACAAGGGCGCAAGGCTGACAAGTGGGACCGATAAATAGAGCTCATGACACTACAATATAAAAGTAGAGAAAATTTAGGAGGTTGGTTAGAGTACGCCCGAGGGGTAGAGATGAAATATGGATGATGAACTCTCATGATATATGGGGGCAAAATTTGAGGGTTTAGTTGAAGTTCCTCCTAGGAGACCATCCTTTAACGGTTCAAGCACCATTGCATAAACGAAGGAGTGAAAAATCTAGGAATTACCTTTCTTATGATACATTAATTATCACAACAGCCAAATGATTTGTATCATTGTATGTAGTGAGCTGAGCATAGCAGGGAAATATGTGACCCAATATTAGAGATGGTTTTTGCCTAAGCTAATGTTTGGATGAGGATGGAGATTGGGATATAAAATTTTCATATCACATCCTAGCCATCCGTTTTTCATACCTCATTTAATCCTAGCCATTCATTCATCTCCCTTTCCCTATCCTACCTTTATATCTGAATATCCAAATGGCACCTGAAGGTGTAGCATGGTTGTTGAGTTATATAAAACTAGGAGCATACCCCGCGCATTGCTACGGGAATTGTGAATTAATGGATTGTGTAGTATGATGATATGGACTCTACTTATTTGTCTTCCTGACATAGACATTACAGTTGTTTATGTGTGCTATTAGATTTTAATTGTGTATGTGGTAGTGCATTGCATGTTGAGATAAATAGTTAATGAAATTTTACTTAGTGAATTTTAATTGGATATGATGGTGCATTGCTTAGGTGGATGGCTTGCATGCTTAGAGAAATAGTTAGTAGGGTTTAGGATTATAAGAGTTATAGATACAAATATTTACATGACAATTACATTTTATTTTTCCCTAATGTGTCATATGTACATTATTGTTATTTGAAAAAAAAATCTATTGCCATTTCACTAGCGCACTCTTTTATGTTGACAGCTCTGTGCCACACGTGCATGTTCACTAATGAATTATAAATAAGACACATTCACTCTATTTCAATGGATATAGGCCTTGTTTACTTCCACTTCAAAATCCAAAATTTTTCAAGATTCTCCGTCACATTGAATCTTTAGACGTATACATAGAGTATTAAATATAAATAACAATAAAAACTAATTGTACAATTTGGTCGAAATTTACGAGACGAATCTTTTAAGCCTAGTCAGTCCATAGTTGGACAATAATTAATACAAACAAACGAAAGTACTACAGTATCACGAAATTTTTTCCTTCAGAAACTAAACAAGGCCATAGATTTACATAAATATGAGAAGAATGACATATTAACTCATATACAAAAGTCTTTTTTCTTTAAGGAAATAACACATCGCCTTAGAGCTTTCTCATTGCAAGAAGCCAAGAACACAAGAGTGATGGTCCTTGATTTTTATAAAACTTTTATATAACTTTTGTGAAATTTGTACGTGTCCTCAAGACCTCAATGAATACCTAACCATTCTTAGTCACAAAAAAACCTAAACATTCTTTTTCTTTGGCAGCCATATATACACACCTTTCAAAGGACATTCACGATTTCCGCATCTCACGTCTATACTTAAATCGTGAAAAATTTTAGATTTTGTTACCGTAACATATTTGTTTGTATTTATTAATTATTATCTAATTATATACTAACTAGGTTCAAAAGATTTGTCTCGTAAATTACAGTGTGTAATTAATTTTTTATTTTATTTACATTTAGTGTTCCATACATGTAACTTAAGATTTAATACGATGGGGAATCTTGGGCCTTGTTTAGTTCCCAAAATATTTTGCAAAATTTTTCACGTTCCCTATCACATCAAATCTTTGTGGCACATGCATAGAGCACTAAATATAGATAAAAGAAATAACTAATTACATGTAATTTGCAAGACAAATCCTTTAAACCTAGTTAATCTATGATTGGATAATATTTGTCAAATACAAACGAAGGTGGTACTATTCATATTTTGCAAAATCTTTTGAAAGTAAACAAGGCCTTGAAATTTTTTGAAAATGGACCTTGTTTAGATGTGAAAAAAATTTGGATTTCGTTACTGTAGTATTTTCGTTTATTTGTGGTAAATATCAGGGACGAAGCCAGGAAAAAATTTAGGGGGGGCTGAACAAAAGTTCTACATCAACTTAGCTCTACTATTACCCATCGTAAATATAGATTAATGGTGAAATTCACAAAATATATCTAAAAAAGAAAGTTCTCAGCCCACCCTACCTTATAAATTTGTGTCTAAAATTAGAAGGAGAGCACTAGAAATTCCACTGGGCCAGCAGCGGTAGGGGGCTGAAGCCCCCCTAGCCCCACTGCTGGCTTCGTCGCTGGTAAATATTGTCCAATCATAGACTAATTATGGTCAAAAGATTCGTCTTGCGATTTACAGGCAAACTGTGTAATTAGTTTTTGTTTTCGTCTATATTTAATGCTTTATGCATGTGCCGCAAGATTCGATGTGACAATAAATCTTGAAAAGTTTTTAGTTTTTGGGTGAACTTAGCCCTTGTTTAGTTCACTCCAAAAATCAATTTTTTTTCAAAATTATCTGTCACACTAAATATAGATGAAAAGAAAAACTAATTGCACAGTTTATCTGTAAATCGCGAGATTAATCTTTTAAATCTAGTTACTCTATGATTGGACAATGTTTGTAATAAAAACGAAAGTGCTATAGTTCGAAAAACTAAAAAAATTTCGCAACTAAACAAGGCCTTAACAAGGCCCAAGAACCATGAGAAAGCACAAAAACCAGACGCAACAAAAGACCGGGGGCAAAAGGCAACACACAAAGCAGACAAGGATCAGGAAAATTGGAGACCGGACTACCGGAGGCACAAAGAAACGGGAACGCATCGCCGTGCTCCCGTATCCCTCCTATCCGTTGTCCAGCCCCCGTCCGTTTCCCACGATTTGCGCGTCCCACCCATCCCCTCCACGCTTTCTCTATTAACGAGCCCCTCCCCCCCATCCCCATCCCACCACACGAAATTAAAATCCCACGGAAATCGGAGACCCGAATCCCTCGCCCCCAGGCCCCGAATCCTACCCGAAACCTCCGAGCTCGCTCGCCATTTGGATCCGCCTCACCGCCGCCGCCCGCCCGCCCGTCCGCCGGTCGGCCTTGACTGCTCCTCCGCACGCGGCGCGGAATCTACCTTGGGCTGGGAGATCCGGGGAAACCCTTGTTCCCGGGCGTTCCGGGCTCGAATCTTGCTGCGGACGGGCAATGTGAGCGCTCCCCGTCGGAGGGGGACGATCTGCGGTGCGGTTGTTGGCCGGGTGAATCGTGCGGCGGGGCTGCGGGAATGGAGCACGTGGTTGGAGCGAGGTTTAAGCTTGGGAAGAAGATAGGGAGCGGATCTTTCGGGGAGCTCTATCTCGGTACGCGCCTTGCCGGGTTCTTGATTGAATCTCCCACGACGCGGGTTCCTACGCGCCGCTGTTTTGTTTTGCTCGTCGTTCCGCGTTTGTTGCTGATGCGCTGATTATTATTTTGCTTTGGCTGCAGGCGTCAACATACAGAACGGCGAGGAGGTGGCTATCAAGTTGGTATGAGATAATCTGACACTGTTCGTGGACGTTTTTTCTAACTCTTGTGGAAGTATATGCCTGACATTCGGCATTAGGTTGTTCCATATGCATACATTATCTATGGTCAACCATTGCTACAAACGGTTTCATGAAGGATTCTTGTGTAGATTGCGGCATGGCATAATTATGAAAATGAATAGTGTTCTTCATGTAATTGCTTTTAAAAAGATTGGTATGGTTCCAAATTATATTTTTACATGACTAATAACAAGACTTTCAAACCTTTTCTTGGTTGTCCATGCGAATTGACCTGTGGATCCAGTTCCAATCATGGTTCTGTTTCCTTTCATTAGCGTGACTGTATAACAGCTCCTATTTTAAATTTTACTTTTTATCCTGTATGTATATATATGACATGGATTATGGATTGACTGAGTGAAGCCAAAAAAGGGTGGGGTGGGTGGGGCTGTGGGGGGATTTAGGTTATTGTTCTATTCTATATTTAATGGCTTTCTAGCCTGAACATATTGAGACAGAATGAGGTTAGCCATTTTCAAGCAATATGATCTGCCAGTCTTAGTCTTGGACTCTTGGTAAATGCCCCTTTCAGCCTCAAGACATGCTACCTAACCGTTTTCCTTCATCTCATGTCTACTAGGAATCTGTGAAATCAAGGCATCCTCAGCTTATTTATGAATCGAAAATATACATGTTTCTCCATGGAGGAAGTAAGTACTACTACAAGGACATATGTTGCTTGCTTCATATGCTTTCACTGATTTAATATATTTCTTTTCCAAACTTCAGCTGGAATTCCTAATTTGAAATATTTTGGAGTGGAGGGTGATTACAATGTCATGGTCATTGATCTTCTTGGTCCAAGTCTCGAAGACTTGTTCAACTACTGCAACAGAAAGTTCTCTCTTAAAACAGTACTTATGCTAGCTGATCAGATGGTTAGTTTCTTCTGCGGGTCATGTCATTTTATTTTTTTAGCTTTTGTTACCTGTATGGCAACATACCTGTAAAATTGATGGCCCTATTTCCCAATTCTTGAATTTTTATTTGGTGGATGCTTGCCAAGTGATTGTCTTCCTGTTGTTTTCATACAGATAGCCAGGGTAGAGTATATGCACACGAGAGGGTTTCTTCATCGTGATATCAAGCCAGACAACTTCCTCATGGGCTTAGGCTGTAAAGCAAGTCAGGT
The DNA here is from genome assembly GCF_000003195.3 of Sorghum bicolor. Taxonomy (NCBI): domain Eukaryota; kingdom Viridiplantae; phylum Streptophyta; class Magnoliopsida; order Poales; family Poaceae; genus Sorghum; species Sorghum bicolor. The sequence continues at coordinate 56,854,970 of NC_012873.2, forward strand.
TGGTGCCACCCATGAGCATGTTACTGATAAAACTTTTGTTTTGTCTGGTCTGAGTCTTCCAATCATAGCTCACAAGTCAGGCTAAAATTCAAGCACAATGGCTATAGACTGCTCTCTGCATAGCTGCAGTCACGGGCAGGGTTTTAACTTTTAAATCTCCCGCTATAGTTCAAGTTATCTCAGTTTATCGCTGTTTGAGGAGGGTCTAGTTATCTGCTCCAATTACAATTTAGCCACTATAGCCCGATTTAGCTGGCGATTAGCTGTTTGAGACAGATCACTAAATGCTAGGGCCTGCTATTTATAGCGCTCAGGCCACTTTCTGGATCATGATGACTGAGTTAACCCAGACTCCTTAACTTTTTGTTACAATATTTACTGCAACTGAGAAGCTACTTCAAGTCTTCAATTGATGTCTATGGATTTGAATGGCTGCAGCATAAATATGTTTTATTTAATATATGATATACAATATTTATAGCATATCAAGTCTTTGGAAGGACTAAAAGTTCTTATTGTGCATTGAAGGTTACTCTAGCTATGCTAACTTTTATGATATAATATCTGGATCCAAACTGCTGCCATGTATATTTCGTGCAACTACTACCAAGAAACAAGTGTGTTTTTTCAAGTGATTGATTGATTTAACATGTGTTTACTGCCAGCACAGGTATAACTTCTTAAAAATTGAGTGCACTATTTACAGGTTTATGTCATTGACTATGGCCTTGCGAAGAAGTATCGAGACCTCCATACTCATAGACACATACCATACAGGTAATCAGAAACGGTTCTTATGATCTATGAAGCAATTTCTCTTTATACCTGGAATGTTTCTAGCATGTTACTTGTCATTCACTATGAATGCTATTTGCTTATAGTATCAAACACTAGTTTCCGGACCCTGTGGAAGCAACCTTTGGGATAATCTTCACTTATTATATTCTGTTTGACGGATGTATCGTGCCTATTTTGGTTAACAGCTTGGTTGTGCATGGCTGTTTAATAATTAATTGAACCTTGCTTAAGAATTTGTGTAACTGTGCTTGGAACATAACATGGGTTGATATCTGCTACTGAATGTATTGGTTCCAAAAGCTATATTTCTACTGCCATTCCATGCAATCTACCTGAAATCTAAACTGGCTTGCTGTTCAATAAAATCTGAACAGTTTTAGACTGAGTTTTCTTTTCTAGATTTAAAACTCCATGCAATGTGCCCCCCTCCCTCCCTCCCTCCCTCCCTCCCTCTCTCTCTCTCTTCTCTCTCTCTCTCTCCCAGCGTTCACCCGAAAAAAGAGTATATACAACCATTTTTAAAGATCGTCGTTGCAATTTTAAGAAAGAACTGGGACATGAGTTACATATTATTAGTACCATACTACCATTGTAAGAAAAGAGCTAATTATTATAGGTGATTACTTATTTCATTATATTAATAACAGTTATTGGAAAAGATTTTTTTTCCTGTTACAGCTTGGAATACAGGTTCAAAGCTTATATGTTTTTCTTTGTTGTTACTGTAGGGAGGACAAAAACCTCACAGGAACAGCACGATATGCTAGTGTAAACACCCATCTTGGAGTAGGTGAGTATCACTACCTGTTATTAAAAGGTTAAAATAAAGTTTAATAATACAGAACAGAGAACAGTAAGTTTTAGGTTTTTATACTACGGCCTTGTTTAGTTCCGAAAACTTTTTTGGTTTTTGGGACTGTAGCACTTTCGTTTTTATTTGACAAACATTATCCGATCATGGAGTAACTAGACTTAAAAGATTCATCTCGCGATTTATAGGTAAACTGTGCAATTAGTTTTTATTTTCATCTATATTTAGTGCTCCATGCATGTGCCGCAAGATTTGATGTGACGGGAAATCTTGAAAAGTTTTTGATTTTTGGGGTGAACTAAACAAGGCCTACGAGCGGAAGGGGCAGGATGTGCTTATGACGAATCAATTGGGCAGTCAAAATGGGTACAATCTAGTACAACAGAGCCTTTTAGTCCCAACCAAAGTTGGGGTAGGCTAGAGATGAGACCCAACGAAAAGGAAAACTCATAAAATATAAAAAGGCATTAACACTCCCGGTCACATAATATAAGGCATATGTTTCATTGGGATGAACCTTTGACATACAATCATTATATTAGTAGAATAATTTTTTAAAAGTGATGTTAGTAGATCCTTATACTCTAAAGGTTACTTATGGGTATGATTTTGTTATTACATAATGACATATTAATAGAGTATAATTGATGGTCAAAGCCTGTTCTAACAAAAGAAAAAATGCCTTATATTATGGACGGCAGTAGTAGTAGAGGTGTACCCAGTGCTAGCTCCCACACAAGGTGATCTACAAGCAGGCTGATTCTGTACCAAAACCTCCAGGGCACAAGTGGAGAGATTCTACCATTGTGCCAGCCCACTGCCTACACTTCTGAAACCTAAAATTTGTGCCTTGCCATGCCAATCAACAGAAAATGTCACTCTTCCAAAAAAACTCTCACAAGCAGTCCAATATGCATTTGTTTCGTAAGCTTTGATTAACCCTATCCTGCTATGTGTTATTTTGACTGTTGGTGTGTTATTGCTGCTTTTCTCTACAGAACAAAGCAGGAGAGACGACTTAGAGTCTCTTGGTTATGTGCTGATGTACTTCTTAAGAGGAAGGTGAGAATCACTTGCTTTCTAGTGTTTAAATTACCTTTTCGCTTGTAACAATATATATTCATGAATGCTTGTCTTCTCAGCCTTCCCTGGCAAGGCCTGAAAGCTGGAACGAAAAAACAAAAGTATGACAAAATTAGTGAGAAGAAAATGCTAACCTCAATTGAGGTAATTGAATTGCTCCCACAGATACAATTCTTGTGGCAAGCTTCATTTATCGTTTGACTGGATTGTAATATAATCTTGTTGACCACGTTTTCATTATTTGTGCAGGCCCTTTGTAAATCTTATCCATCAGAATTCATTACATACTTCCATTATTGCCGCTCTTTGCGATTTGAAGATAAGCCAGACTATAGCTATTTGAAGAAAATCTTCCGGGATTTATTCATCCGTGAAGGTACCTGGGGATTCATTACATACTAACGTTATTGACTGGTACTTCTTACCTTTCTTGCTCATCTTCATATTGCTCACATGGTTTGTTTTGGATACTTGCAGGTTACCAGCCTGATTATGTATTTGATTGGACTGTATCAAGGCAAGCTGCGGACAATAACAGATTGCGAGTATGTCTGTTCCTTTTCTGAAAATTACCTGTATTGCTACTTGCTAGCTTCACTGTGCTGAATTTGTACCATTTTTCACCCACTGCCAGCTGAGCGGGAAGACAGGTGGGTTGGTGGGACCATCTGTGGATCGGGCTGAACGAGCTGCAGGTTTGTCAGTTGTGCTCACTTTGAAATCTTACATTTAGGAAATAAGCAAGGTGGAAACCTGGAGCTCGCTCAAAATTTCGGATTCTCTCTTTAACAGCAAGACATGATGTTGCGGAAAGATTCACTGGTCCAGCTGATGCATTTACTAGAAGAACTGGCTCTGGTTCTGGTCATTATGGAGAACACACAAAGCACAGAACTCTGTTGGATTCTCTTATGGCATCCAAGATGGTGAGAACTCTCAATCAAATTCTATTGATATTTATTCTGGATACTTGGTGAATTGGTGATCAATGCATGTATTTGTCAATTGGTGATCAATGCATGTATTTGTCATGCAAACCTCATGCTTAGGCGATAAATGAGACTGTATTTCTTATGTTTGTTGGAAGAGTCTGGTGGTTTGTACTCATGAATGTAGGCAAGAGAGGGGCAATATGTTTTTTACAGGTTTGGAAAATAATACCTAATATATCTTGTTTTGGTGCCTTAAAAATATTGATGATGGTGTAGCTCTAGTCATCAGCTAATGTGAATGATTGGAGTAATGGAAATTCTTTGTTCTTCTGTCTTTACTCATGTTCAGGGTCATGAATTTATTTTTACAATCCCATGGTGATGACTAAAGAGCTCATTGCACAACATTTTTCACCATGTATTCCAGGCTGTTGATTCAGATAAAAGAAGGCATTCATCATCTCGGAATGGAAGCACATCAAGGAAGGCTCTTCTGTCAAGCAGCCGAGGTTCTGGAGATCCCAGTGATCCAAATCGCAGTAGCCACCTAGTCCCGACCACTACTAGCAGCAGCCGTCCATCGACTAATCAAAGGCTTCACCAGTCAACTGGACTTGAGGGCAGGACCTCATCATTTCCAAAAGCTGGAAGAATCGGCCATGATGATCCTACTATGAGGAGTATTGGACGCCTTACTATTAGCGCAGAGAGGAGGAAATGAATCTTTGGAAGAGCAAAAGATCTGAGCTCCTCCCACTGGCGAGTATACTGATTCACAGAATATCCATTCGGTTCCAGATGTACTGATGAGCAAGTTAAATGATTCTGTGCTGTGCATGATGCTGAGCTCTGCACATATGAGCGGTGCTCGTCGAATCTTGGCACAGATGATTTGAGTTCTGTACATTCGTTTAACTCTTCTTCCAAACGATTAGCGAAGCATTTTACACCCTGTTATGAGGGACCGGGGATCGGCTGCAATGTTTAAGCCGTGATGGTTCAAAATGATGTTGACTCTAATACTTATATAATGACAATGAAATAAAAAATAGTTCGCTAGGCTAGCATTACCTTTAATGTATTTATGAAAGAAGTATTTTCATATGTGCGAAGGAGTATTAGACATCAGGCCCTGTTTGATAATAGTTAGCTACTCAGTTCCAAATTATAAGTCTGTTCACTACATACTCCCTCCATCTCAAATTGTAAGTCATTCCAAGAATCTTGGAGAGTCAAACTTTTCTAAGTTTGACCAAATTTATATTATAAAATAATAATTATTATGGTATTAACTAAATATCATTAGATTTTTTCTTAATTATATTTTCATAGTATACTTACTTTATGTTACAAATTTTAGTATTTTTCTCTATAATTTTGGTCAAATGTAAAAATGCTTTGACTCTTCAAGATTCTTGGAATGACTTACAATTTGGGATGGGGAAGTACATAGCAAAATGGGTGAATCAAGAAAGTGAGTGATTTATAATTTGAAACGAAGGAAGTAGTTAATAACTCATAGAGTCATAGCTAATATAAGGCCTTGCTCTATCAAGGAGATAGTAGTTGACCGTAATAAATAGTTCCTTGGATCCAAAAAGGTCTAGCCAATAGTTAAGCTAATTATTAGCTGAATACTCAACTAACAACTATTTAACTAGTTGAACCAAAGTAGCTAAGGCTCTATTTGGATCACTTTAGCTCTTAAGGCTCCAAGTAGGTGGTTAGAAGTGTTGTTTAAAGTTTAGACCATCTCACAAAAACTTTAGACCACATAAATGAGCTGAAGTGATATAAAGTTTTAGTCCTCAACTTTAGACAAAAGTTTAGACAAGAGAATCCAAACCGACCCTAATAACAGCTAATAATAGCTGTGACCTATTAGCTAGCTGACTATTTTTTGAATAAATAGCTAGTTGACTAGTAGCGGTTAATAGATATAAACATGCCTTTAGTTAGCGAATTATTAGCTAATTAGCTAGTCAATCTTTAGCCAAGTCATGAATTAGTTGTTAGCCAACTAGGTAGCTAACCATAGCTAATTTGAGCTAATTTTTAACCTCAACTAGTAACTAGGCGTTCAAACATGCCTCTTTAGGTGGTTTAGTCTAACTAGTGAAATAGTTATTATTCCCTTCGTGGTAAAAAGAATGCAATTCTAGATTTAGAGCAAAGTCAAACTAACCTAAGTTTGAACATTTTATACAAAATATCACCAATATTTATGTTGCCAAATAGATTTACTATAAACATATATCTCATAATAAATTTAATGATACACATTAAGTATTATAATATTAATATTTTTAATAAATGTTTGATCAAATTTAAAATTAGTTAACTCATTGAGAGGTGAGATTTGTATCATTTTCTTGTAGAAGGGTAGTTTGGGTATTAGCAAATAATTAGCTAGACCTGTTTTGAAAGGATATTAGCAGCTAACTATTAGTTCTATGGATCTAAACAGAACCATAGACCAGTAAGTTTCTATGGATTCAAACAGGGCCTAGACTATTTAGTTGTGGTTGTGAAAGATTACATTTCATATGAGCATTTCTAAAAGATTCTTAAAACAACTCCCAAATCTATTTATTTCTTTATAAAAAGGAAAAACTTCTTAAAACAACTCTTTTTTGTAAAAAAAAAATCTGGCATTCAACACCAACCAAGACATGCGTGTTTTCACTGGGTATTCAAGTTGGCTGCCCGGGTGTCCCCTGCCATTTAGTTTTCGTGTGGTACCCTTTTTTTTCTCTTTCAAGTCTTATGGAAAACTAACTATTTGAAAACTATTGTAGAAAGAAAAAAAATACAAGTCTATATTTATTTTATTCACTTGGATTTTTAAGGAGCTTTCGGAGATACTCCGAGCTTTGATCTAGAAAAACTTACAGATCGTTTTTGTGACCAGCTAAACATTGGGAAAACTAACAGTAATTGGACCAGCACTCGTCTTTTGGGGGTGTTTCTTCCTTTCGAACTCGGAATGGTAATTCCCCTCTATGCTCGCCACCGCCTCATCCTCCCCAGTCCATTTGATCCGCAGTATCTTTTGTTCATTTTCAGAATTCTTCTCGCCGTGCTCGCCTCTGTCGTGTCTTTCTACCTCTGTCTGATCAGTGATCACACACACCACACTAACCTGGATTTGTCCGCAGTCACCATAATGCACTTTACCAGCATCGCAACTCGCAAACGCATGTTTCAGTGTGCTGCAGATTGAGCTGCACTCAATTCACACGATACATTTTAAGTTGTTCACTGTCCAAGGATCATTGTGCCACATTGGATTCAGCAATGTATTGGTCATGACAAAAAGATTATCATAAGACAATTCTTTACTAGTCATTAGTTGCCGGTAGCATATGATTTCGTCATTAAGATCAACATGTTCACATACACAAAGAACACAAAACCAGAGTCTCAATTCACAAATGCAATAGCTTTTTGCCTCACAAATATGCCAGTCAGTAATGACAGAATAGAGATCTTGCTTACAAAGTAGCGTTATAACATCCCAAACTGTCAGTGATCATTAGGCATGCCAAAGCATGCCAAGAATTAGTGTCGGTTACACAATAAATCCATTAAAGAGTATATACATTCACATGAAAACATCTAAGAAGGCGAGCAGCAAGCCATATATATGCCAGTATACCACCAAACCAATCTATCATTCGTTAAGAAAACTTTGCACTGCTATTCAGTTATATCAAAGCAGAGTTTTGCTTCATCCCAGGGGCCATTGATCTCAAACTTGTATTCCTGAATCCTTATAAGCCAGTAAGGGCAAACGATTGAGACAAAAACAAGAAGTGCCAATAACACAGTGAAAAACATTCGATGCAACTGGTATGTGACACTCAGGGCCACAGCCATCAGTGCAAAGGAGAATAGCAGATGAAGCCTAAAGTGGTATTTCTTCACACAGAAAGTAATGAGGGGTGCAAAGAGGAAGACTTGTAAGGAGAACAACATGATTGCAAAGACATGCAGCCTTGATGGAAGCCGCGAAGCCACAAGGACAGAGGTTACTATCGATGCATTCAAGGAGATGTTGCTAGTTAACTTTGGATTGTTCAATGCGCCTGGAGGCCTTATCGTTGAACCAGAATAATCATGCAAGAAAAGATGAACCAGCAGAAGAGATACAGCAAGGGCCCATATTGAATCTGAACTGATGGACCTGGTGAGGGTATGATAAATTGGTGCAAGAACATAAAGACCACTTATGAAGAATGATATATTGAGGACATACTTTGTCAGAAGCTTCAGTGAGAATGGACAAGTTGTGAGCAAGAGGACCGAGAACCCAACAAGGAGAAGACCAACATCTAGTTTGAGAAGAGTACATTCATCAATGTCCAAGTTCAGCGTAAGGATCCATGTAGAAACCACAAGAGCGACGATGCAGAGATACTGTGATATGGAGACAGAGTCGATCATCACTTTCAGAAGGTCCCTCTTGACGACATTGGCATTCATAACCATCTCCTCGAGGAAGGACTCGTCAGTGTAGTTGTCATCATATCCTGACTGCCTTCCCCCATAGGCAACTTTTCTCCACATTGGTTGTAACCTGATTCGGTTTCCATCGCTGCTCTTCATAATGAATTGCTGTGCTTTCTTCCCTGGAAGAAATAGGCGCTGAGCCGTGTAGACGTCAAGAACTGCTAAACTTGCATTTCTCCAGCATCAATTCTCCACTGCTAAAAAAATGCACACTTATTCACTCCAATTTTCCAACAGAGAAGGAAATTTTGTAGTCAAGTATAAAAAGTACTACACGTCTACACTCAGCAACAGTCGCATATTATCAGGCATGGATAAAGTACATCCAGTAACTTGAGGCATTGAGTTTCAGTTGAATATTAACAATTTCTTTGTTTTTTTTTTAAATAAACTGCTACAACATTACATTTTATTTGACAGCTCATTCACAGGCAAAAAAAGGACCAGCACAAATTAACTACCATTAATCAAACCATCTAAATAAAGCTAGGGCTTCTTCACCAAGGAGAGAAGGCATCGGCTCAACTCCAGGTGGTGGTGGGTGGGTGGGGGGGGGGGGGGGGGGCAAATAATTGGAGGCTACAAACCTTGATAACAGTAAACCAAATGATGTAACAATGTAACAAGGATCACAAAAAAACCCCAATATCAATTCAAAATGCTCAAGCAACATCTAAACAACTTTGTTGGTAGAAAATAACAAATAAAGAAGATTTGTTAACCACAAGGTCATCCATACTAAGCTCAATCTGTAGTCCTTTTTGCTCAACCTAGCTCTCTTTAGTTTCAGAACTAAATCTTCAGCACATCTTTCTCACTAAACTACTCCACCATCCTATCCTTGCCTCCTACAAAATGCAATGCAACTATAATAAATTATTATAAAAACTAACAAACAAAATTCAAAGGATTTAATTTACTCTTGAGTAAGTTCCCTCAATGCCACTGGAAATTTCATGGCTTCCCTCAAAGCCATTTGAATTGTTCATTTCAGTTCCTCACTGCCATTCCCGTCTCCCATCGAGTGACAACAAGTTGTTATGTTCACACTGAAATGAAGATTTTGCCCCTCTATAGTACGGTAAATTTTTGCCTTATTTCCTTACATGCCATTGCACAGCATTTTTGCCCATTTTTACTTACATGTAATTGCAGTATAAGATATATAGATGGCACAAAAAACTATAATAAAATGCACATCTGCGTTCACACTGAGAATATACATGGACAAAAGATAAAAATACACATCTAGAGAAAATGATCCATGTTCAGTTTCAAAGCTAATAACACGGATTCAGAATAGTGGAAATTTCAACGCAGGAACTACCAAACTGGACACCTTTAGAACGTCAAAAAGAAATTCTATACAGTATGGCTGACGGGATGAACCAATCAATTCATCTATGATCTAAGGAAGTAGGAAATATCACTAATGGAACCATAAATGAGATCCAACTTGGACCATGGTATCACGCAGGATTTTCAACGAGAAAAAGGAACACGGATAAACTACGTTTCCAAGAAAGGGGATTTGTTTTGGCAAACAAAGAACAAGTAACATCATGGAAGGAACGCCTATGAAGACATTAAACAACAAGGATTAAACAGCATGGAAGGAAAGCCTATGAAGAGTTGAAGACATTGGGCACCAAGGATTAAACAGCATGGAAGGAAGGAACACCTATGAACTTATGTAGACATCACTCTGCAGAAAATCTAATTCGGATTTAGAACTGGAAACTAAGAGCAGAAGCTCGAATTGGTTTCATCAGGAACATAAAGTCAAAAAGATCCATGGTTTTTACCTTAGCATTCTATGAAAGACAGCCTGCAAGCCCGCTCCCCGCGAATGCCGACGCCTGGCGCGGGCGTGACGCCCTCGGCCGAAGCCCGCCCGGCCGCTGCCGCCTCTCCCGCGAAGGACGACGCCCTGGCGCGTTGCTGCCGCGGCGAGGCCACCCAGGCGCGGGCGCTAGGCCCACGGCCGAAGCCCGCGCGGCTGCCGCCGCGTCTCCAGCAAAGGCCGATGCCCTGGCGCGTTGCTGCCACGGCGAGCCCGCCCAGGCGCGGGCGCAAGGCCCACGGCCGAAGCCCGCCCGGCCGCCGCCGCGTCTCCCGCGAAGGCCGACGCCGCTGCCGCTGCCGCCGCACCCCCCACAGCCGGAGCCGAGCCGACGCCGCCTGCGGCTCACCCGATAGTGCGAGGTTTGGATCGGAACGGGAGAAGTGGTGCTCTCAACTGGTTTCTAGGTGGGCCCATCAAGATACATAGCTGTTGTACTGGTTTCTTAAGTGAATGATATTAAATGTTTCTGAAGTCATTTGTAACATTCTAAATTTTGTAAAACATTAAGAGGACGGAACCATTGTTGCAACATGGTAGGAAATGTTTAAAACAAACTAAATCGCTTGTTGCAACATCAAAAAACACATCTCAATCAAAATAAATTAGTAGCATTCGAAGAATAATTTTAATTTTTAGTAACATTCAAAGAATAATTTTAATTTTTTAGTAACATTCGAAGAAGAAGAAGAAATAAAATGTTGTTATAACTGTTGTTACATCAAAATCGATACAAAATCTGCTTATTATGCAATACATCTCAACAACATCGGCAAAAATTACGCTATAGCAGCATGTCAAACGTCTCACTATTTCTGTACCGCCCGCCATACTATCTTCTCCACTCACAAATGTGGCGCGCGGCTATCCTCCTCTACCCGAGGCTGACAACATGGCTAGTGTTGCTTTACCTTATCTTGTGTCAAAAAATGCAATCTTTTTCATATTCTTTCGCAAAATCAAAAGATGACTGCGATAATAATTGGTTGAGTAAATAACAGATAACCCATTTTAACTAGATTTAACTTAAAATCTCTTACGAAATTTAAATTAAAAATTCTCAAAGTGACTTTCTTTTAAAACCATTTGAATTTCAAAGTATTGATTTAATTATAAAAAAATCGACTAGAAATGTACAAATGTATGGATATATCAAATAAAATATAATATGGAAAATGGAATTTGGCTAGTCTGTCAAAGAGTGCTGGTACAAAGAAGGAATTTTATAGAGTGGATAGCTAAATATATGAAGGTGGGATCGGTAATTCGGTATATTGTTATTTTAAGCTTTTGTCTTCGCCTCGGTTTGAGAGCCACACGGATGGGGACATAGAGAGATTCCGTATGATCGGGAGCACAGAGATTCCGTAGGTAAAAAAAAAAAAACAGTATGGCGTTGGTATTCGTTCTCTCGCCGCCAGTGGAAGCAGGGGATATATTCGTGCCCCCGAATCACTCCTCCCTCCTGCAGTCTCCTCGCCGACAGCCAGGGAAAGCCGTGTTGCAAGAAGGGAAATTCCATTGCGAGATCCGGTTCCGGTTAGTTTGCAATCACTCTTGACTGTATGTATGATTTCAGATCATGACGCGAGCTTAGCGCGTATATATCTTGTGGGCTTAGTGGAGTTCAGAATCCGGGCACGCTGGTTCTGTGTTTAGTCCGTGGAGGTCTGATCCAATTTTCTCGATTTCGTGGGAACATTCAGTGAGAGATCAGAAGTCAGATCAGAAGTAGTATGTTTAATTTGATCTGGTGCATGTTGGGGCAGACCGTCTTGGGTGATTGAGATTTAGACGTTTATTATATCATGTGTGGGATTTTGCTAGTTCCTTAGCTCTCCGTGAGCATATTCTCTTTGCTGCGATGATGGGTTGATATACTTGTTGATTCTTGCAGGTTGAGACTTGAGAGATGGCAGAGACGGTGTTCACCCCATCTTTGGAAGGGATGAAGCATGTCAAGGCAGAGAACGGAGTCATTCTCACCAAGCCCTTCCTTGATGTCTGCAAGCAAATCTTGCCTGTCCTCGGTAACTCATTTGCTTCACTGTCAGCTGCATGAGGTTTTGAAATTTAAGTAGCAGTAGCTGCATTACTTAATCTGTGATTTGGTACCATGCTCAGTTCAGAAGCTCAAGTTTTCTGATAACTAAGCCAAATTCGATGGTTATGCCAAACTTGGTTTCTGACATCTCTCTGAAATCACCATGATGTTTAATGCAGGATTCAGTAAATGCCCCCTATCTTATTATAAACTTGGAGTTTTGGATGGTTACAAATTTTGTGCACACATCTGTGCGACACTTGTGTTGATCCTTAAATCAAAGCTTTGGTGTTGTCTTAAACCATGGAAGAGCAAACCTTTGAGTCTTAAAACTGTGGTTCTGTGTTCCTTTATGTTGAGCTGCACTTGTGTGCTTAAACAATGTACCATTTTTCAACAATTTTCCCTTTAGCCCCTGCTTTTGTGAACCAGATAAATTTGGAGCTGCTATGGCAATTGTAAAGACTGATATCGGTGGCAATATCACAGTAAGCAAATCTTTTCTACTATACTAGTATCATTCAAAGGTTATCTTCCATTCTTTTATGTTGGTAAATAGATGGCAGTGGTGTTAATGTTGTCTTTCAGTTATCTATGTTGTGATAATTCATATCGATAGCTACTTTAGATTGATGTGCCTCTTGCTTAGTTCGTTTCACTTCTGGAGCCCTCGGAGTTCCAAGTTGTTTTTTTCTTTTTAATTTCACTTGACTTGATCCTCTTCTGTTAGAGACTGGAAAACAAGTATTGTTCAGATCCATCAAAGTATGAACATTTGTACACCATGGCTCAGGAAGAAGTTCAAAACAAGACCGCAAAAGGTTCCTCAAGCTGCACAAATGGGCTTCTGTGGCTCACGAGGTATTTCTTTTTGTTTTGTCACTTCTCGTTGCAACTTGATCAGCATGCCAAGTATGTGACTTTTGTTTACTCAAAATTTTGCATGCCAGGGCCATGGATTTCCTTGTCGAGTTGTTTCGTAACCTGCTTGAGCATCCAGATTGGACCATGAGTCAAGCTTGCACTGATTCATACACCAAGACTCTGAAGAAATTTCATGGCTGGCTTGCCAGTTCTAGTTTTACGGTAGAATCTTTCACTCTATAATGATCCATACAAGTGGAGTTCTATCCACATAAACGTCTTGTTTGCTACACTCGTTCACCTCAATCCACTCAATCCACATGTATTGAGGTGGATTGGAGTTTACAAATAAGTAATTTCCACACTATTCACTGTAACACACGTGCATTGAGATGAATACTAGGACAGCCAAGCAAGCCTTGCGTCTATCTGTTTTCAAAAATATAATCAACATATGAATTCTGGAAGTGTAGGTCTAGTTTCACATGGATTGCCAACCTGAATAGCAAGTCATCAGCGAATGATAGATTGAAGAACAGCTTTGACTTTTTTTTAAATCTGAAGAGTTCTTTAAAACAGGTGTTTTGACAATTTCCAGCTACAGACGGCAAAGAACATATAGTCATAACTTAATTTGAGCTTTGCCAATGCAAATGTCTAATTGTTGCTTCATTCCTGTGTGGAAATAGGTCAACGTGCTCATATAGTTTGCATACTTTTAGTCAGTATATCCCTTTTATTTGTGCTTTCATTTTGTTGATTTACTTATATGAGTGTTCACAGGTGGCCATGAAGCTTGCTCCCAATAGAGATAAATTTATGGAGGTCATTAGTGGAACTGGTGACATCAATGCAGATATTGAGAAATTTTGCACAACCTTCTCACCTTTCCTCAAAGAAAATCACAACTTTCTGGTATGGTCTCTCCCAATTTAAGATTCAGTTGTTTTGCTACTTCGCCACTTGTCTCTTGTGAAATAGCTCTATGCGCTGCTATTCTTGCAGGCGAGCGTCGGTCTTGATGATATGAAGGCTTCATAGAGTAATCTCCATGCTAATTACAATAAAATAAACATGTCTTATGAAACTCAAGTATTCCCGAGGATATACCTGTTTTCTGTAGCCATCTTCCCCTTGGAAAACTATACAGGATGGTAATAATTTGTCAGCGTGATCGACCATGGCTACTTACACTGTTACACAGAGAATTGACAGTACTCAACAAATTTAGTTTCCAAACTCAGTCCCTTGTTACAGAAAATCTACATTGATGATGTGGAACTCGTAACTCTCTTGTAGGCTACCCTTTATGCAGCTGGAATTTTAGTTTGGTGGCAGACAATTATATTGGAACCACTAAGACTAAGAGAGTAACTACTGAGAAAAATTGAGTCAACAATGACAATTTAGATAACTTTCATGTTTCATGTAGAGAAACAAACAGTAAGTGCCTATTTGGATTCATTGGTGCTAATAGTTAGTAAGTAAACTTAGGATGCAGAGGCAGAGCTACTGACTATTAGCTAGAGTCCTGCTTACAATTAACACGCACCAATAGATTAGGTCTAGAGTTCAAAATTTATACCAAAATACAAAGTATTTTGAGGTTGGTTTGTACCAAAGTACAAGGTATTATGGATCCTCAACCCCCTCACTCATCTGTCTTTTTTAGCAGAAAATATTAGAATTTCTTTTAAACATAGCGTCATCCGAAACTTGCTTCCTTCATCCTAATTAGTGAGAGAGCAAAATGATCATTTGTTAGACTTCTTGTTTTGTCTAAACGTCACTTAGATAGATCACAATTAGAGAGAGCAACTGAAGTACTCCTTTATCCTAATTGGGTGATCTTTCGTTAGACTTATTTTATCTAAGAATCGCTTAGTTTCAGAGTGGAGCAACCATTAGCTATTAGGCCATCCGCAATGGTTATCAAATAGCTAGCTAAAAAAAATTTTATTGGCTCTCAATAGTACTTTATAAATAGCTAACAAGATGACATATAAAAATAATAAAAAATAGCACTCTCATTGGCTATCGAGGAGAGAGATCAAATAGTTGGCGACTTCCTAATAGCTAACGACTCATAAATAACTAATCTAGCATAATTTTCTAGAAATAACTCTCTCATAATATCTCCACAATAGCTAGTGACTTTCTAATAGCTAGCGATTTCCTAAGCTAGCTATTTGCAAATTGTCATTGAGAACCAATAACATTCTTCCTAGAGATCAAATAACTAACGATTTAAACACCATTGTGGACCCCTTAGTAATAATAGTGTATCCTGAGGCAACCTCGGAAGGGTACACAAATTTTTAACAAAATCACATAATATGAGCAAGCAGTGGTCATATAGCTAGCTAAGCTAACTACTATTAGCACTAGGATCCAAACAGGCCAACACCCACGAAAGGTTATATACACGAATTTCTGAATAAAATCACCGAATAATTCATCACAATAGCACTGGTCACTGCAGTATTTACAACTACATTTTCCATAGTAAGATTGGAACGTTACACCACAGGTGCAAGTTATTGGATGCAAGTATTCGGCTACACCCGTTCAATCATCAACATAGCATCAACAGCGATTGGCAGAGTAGACGCACACGGTACACCTGATGTTAAGCTAAACTGTTAAAGCTGCCGACAACCCTCCCAACTGTGATAGATACTGACAGACGATGAACAAGCAGATTTTTTCAGTTTCACTTGTGAAGAACACTCCTTTTCTGCAGTTTGATTTTCTTCTGTGGTTGAGTCTGCAGAAAATTAGCAGAATGCACATGAGCAAGCTGAGCACTCATATAGGAGTACAAAAAAATGAACACATGATATGCCTAAGATAAAAACCATGAGAGCTAACCTTTCCCTTCTCCAAAGATTCGAAGTCTATCCTGTTCTTCCATGTGCTCTTCCGTAATTTGATTGGCCGGTTTCCGACATATTTACCTGCATGATTCTTAGTTCTGTAATAAGTTGCACCTCTGGTAGCCAAAGGACGCATCAAAAGAGCGAGTATTCATACCATTCATCTCCTTCAAGGCAGAAGTAAGATCAGATGCATTAGCAAAACTAACAAAACCATATCCTTTAGTTTTACCAGTCCACTTGTCCCGTATAACCTGTTACAGAAGAGATTAACATTCGCTTAATGAAAAATAGAATATTAGAACTGTTAGGAAATAGAAAAGAAGAACAATGTAACTGTATGGAAAAGGTCAAACTCACCCTGGCCATACTGAAGGATGGATATTTTGAGAATGTCTTTGCAAGAACATCATCATTCACTTCATTTCCAAGATCACCACAGAACAAACGGAAATCATCTGTATATGAGAGATCAAGCAATGGTCAATGGGGGTATTTGAAGTATCCCTAAAGAAACTAACTGAATTGTCATCAGGAAGATTATAAGGAAGAATCACATTATCAATGTACAGATGACTTAAGTAACGCAATTCAAAACTTGAAGTTGTGGCCACTGGGCAA
This sequence comes from Sorghum bicolor, assembly GCF_000003195.3. Taxonomy (NCBI): domain Eukaryota; kingdom Viridiplantae; phylum Streptophyta; class Magnoliopsida; order Poales; family Poaceae; genus Sorghum; species Sorghum bicolor. Next base: position 56,871,354 of record NC_012873.2, read on the forward strand.
CTGAGTGCTAGCAAAACAATTATGCAGGTTAGTGCTAGCAAAACAAATATAAAATATTAGCTATTAATTAAATACTTAAAGAGCTGCATTGACCGAAATGGAGCAAATCTAATGATACTGATTTTTTCCCATAAAGGTATCTATGGCGCATCTTAGAAGTTGTGGACATTATGTAAATATTGGTAGGTGGATGAACATCATTCAAACTTAAATCAAACATATGAAGAGGAAAGAATCAATGAAGAAAGCAGCCAAGACAAAGTTCCTACGACCAACAAATCAACAGTTGACAGAACAAGTATGCCACCAGTCTTTACATGACTCTTCACTGGCCAATATGGATAACTACGTAATGGAGGGATATATCAGTAAGGGGTGTGTGCATGTTAATGCACAGAGAGACTGAAACCCTACACATATGTTTGCATCGAACATCACTAGAAGAATATGATATTTCATTTCATATAACAGCATAGGCATGTCCAAGATTAATAAAGGCACATGAAACAATATCGAATTACATGTGAGAAAACAGGTAAGCATAGGAATTAGGTAATTTGAAAATGTTTAGTAATCATCTGCAAGCCCACCTAAATCCCGTGTGGCAATCGTTGGGCTACACATCACATCCTTGAGCACCTTTAGAGAAAGGAAAAAAGAGCAATTTGTTTCAGATCAAAGCATAATAGATAGAGCATTAGATCTTGCCTGTGAGAATGACATTTTCTCATGGTTGTTGTCTGCAAGATAATGGAAAATAAGAGCTAAAAAACCGCCACATTGCCAGGTTAAGGATTCCATAACCACAGAATTGGGGTATTTGAGAAACTTTGTGAAAAAAAAAAGACAATTGAGAATTAGATATCTTACTTTCAGGCCAATCAGCCAAGGTAGGGTCTTCCCAACTTTGCCCAGCCGCCTTTCGAGGCACTGCCTTTTTTGTTGCTTCAACCTTCTTGTCTTTCTCACTATTTGCAATAGCTGCCTTAACAGTAGCTAGAGCTTCAGGAGTAATTATGTTCGAGTCTTTTTGGAACAACTGTTGGGCCTGGAAGACACAAAAATAGGCAGGCAAGTCACAAAAACGAATTCAGCATAAACCTTATTTCAAATAGACTTACTCCGTACAGCGTAAACATAAACAAAGGAATAAAAAGGATAATTGTAGACGTAAGATCTCATGAAGCAATGGTATACTGCAAGGGAGAAGATATCACATGACAATAGGTATATCTCTTGGGAGTACAAACAGTATGTAAAACCCATACTGCCACCCTCATTTCATTTTGGATGTGGTGTGAATGGTTCTCGAAAAAGAACCAGCACTAACCCACACATATTACTCGTTGCATACCTAAGCTATCTTGCACAAATAGTTGTATAAAGACCTCATGGCCAAAGAGCCACATAACACAGGGAAGCATTGTTAAGAATTGCACCACGAATCAATTATTTAGTTTCCATTTGCAGCTAAACCTTGCAAGACAATGAATAGTTTCCTCTGAAAATTACACTGAACTAGAGAGATGTCTGAATGAGGATGGATCTTTGTCAGAATCATTAGCTATCAAAGGTAGGATAACAATAAAAAACCTAAAATCCCTACATATATAGTGGCATACCATCACTAATCCTCTAATCACATGGTTTTTTATTATGTCCTAGGTGTCTAACCAAGCAGACAAGATAGAAGATAGGAGTATTAATAGAATGGCCACATCAAGAGTAGACAAAACTGCAGAGAGTGCTTTCCACTCCCCAACCCGCGGAGACAGAACGCACGCGTCTAGCTAGGTTGCTCCCATCGGCCATCGGCAAATCCACAATCACCTTTACTTCCGCATATACCCAAATAAATTACCAAAGACATAGCCCTTGAAACTCTAATCGTAAGGTGCAGCTCCCGTATGGTTGTATTATATACCTGCTGGATTTGGGGCATAGGGTAGATGGCGTTGTACGCAGGCACCGGCGGCGCGGCAGCTGCGGCCCCCGCTGGCCATGCGGCGTACTGCGCGTTCTGGAGGTGGAATGGCACGGGGAAGTAGGACGAGCCCGTGGCCGCGGCCGCGGCCGCCGCCGCAGCGGGGTAGGTGAACTGCGCGGCCGCGGACGCCGGCGAAATGGACTGCGTCGACATGTGGCTGCGTCGGGGTCGGCCGAGGGGGGCGGAGACGCGCGCGTCTGGACTCTGGAGTCTGGAGAGGCCGGATCGCCGGAGCACTGGGGCTGGCTACGGGGCTGGACGGTGGCGTGAGGTCGAGGGAGGTGTTCGCGGGATCGACTTGAGGCTGCGGTTGGGAGTTGGGAGGGAGAGGTGCTCGTGGGATCGTGGTGAGAATGGTGTGGAACGCTCTGGAAGCGTCGGGCGCGTCGTCGTGTGGCCGAGGGGGATTCGCGGGACGGGGACCGGGACCATTGTCGCGGCCATGGGCCGAAGCAGAAGTGAATTGCGTACCCGTTGGCGGGCCTGTGAGAAACTGGGCAGTGTCGCAGGCCGTTTCTGTGCGGAAATGGCCGGCCCACCTGAGTTCGTCCCTTACCAGTAGCTGCGCTGCACGCAAGCGTGTTGGCTGTGAGCACCTTGCAGCTCTAGGGCACTAGGCCCAGGCTCGCCGCGTGTCGTCCGATCCATCCAACACAGTTGCACACAAGCAGAAGCAAGCAGCCGCGCCACGCCAGTGCGCAGATGAGCAGCATGTTCTCAATTTGCTAGTAGATTGGATGAACAATTTGACAAGTAGTAAGGGATCCCGCTTGTAAGTTGTGTGCCGGTTTTGGAGGTTTCCCTGCGCACAAGCCCCTGTGACTAATTGTCCAGCCGGCTACTAAACTACTCGTGTCATTGGCAGGGGCCACTGCATGCACCTGCAGCTCACATGAACACATTGCCTAATAATAATAAGTTTATGCTTCAAGTTATTGAGACCGATATTTTATTGAAAGACCAGGTTAATTGCAGTATATATCACGCGTACCCTGTTTCACTGAAGTTAGCTTGATATATAGGAATGTGCAGGCTGGAATGTATATTCCTTTATTAAAAAAATATATATATAGTATACTCTATGTAGCAGCTCCGTCTGATGATCTGCGGCCTTCGCCCAACTAAGAGTAAAGTTAATAATAAATCCAAGTGTTTAACTATAAGCTAAATGATTAGAGCCAAGTTATATAGTAAGATGTCTCATATTTGTCTCTAAGATATCTTCTTTTTCCTATTTCTCCTCATAACACTTGCTATGTAGGTCTATCGCTACCTATGCATCCGTGCCCAGCTTGATGCTTGTATAAGAGTCAAGTTATCCTCTTTCTTCTATCTTCTCTCTTCTACATCAACATTAGTTTGGCTATAAACCCATTATTATACCTGTTCTAATAAACTACGTTTTGTACTATAATAATATAGCTAAAAATATCTTATTAATAACCACCCATCACTGGTAAAAAGCAAACTTTCAATCTTGGCTATTAGTCCCACTTGAAATTTGATCTAGGACTAATAAAGGATTTAGTCCCGGTTAAAATTACCAATCGAGACTAAAATCCTCTGCCTGCAGATAGTGTAGCAGGCTTTTGCAGCAGGAACCTTAGACTAAAAGTTACTTTTTAGTCTCGGTTAAAGATTTAGTCCCTGTTAATAACACTAACTAGGACTAAAGGGTATCCTTTTAGTCTTAGTTGATGTCATAAACTTGGACTAAAGGTCTTACACCCGAGACTAAATATCTTTCATGAGTTAATTTAAACAGAGAGCGCCGAGAACTATGTTAGATATAGTGTACAATTGAGTTGGTAAAAAGGCGCGTCAGGCAAGGAGTCTTGGTTCGAATCACACACACAACAAGCTAAGAGCTTATTTGCGCGCGTAGCCAATCGTTTTATTGTGTCTACTGTAATAAGATAGCATGCATGCAGCACGGGAAATGTCGTTACGACTACAAGTGCAGCATGCGCCACACGCCAACTCGAATGCGATGTCTGACATGATCATAGAAGAAATTAAGCATACATGTAGTATGCAAGCTATAGCTCATTTAATATAATTAGCAATGGGCAAAAAAAACATCTCATTGGATTCATCCTCTTTCAATCCAGGTCCTTGTTCACCAAAAGGTAGTACACCCCAAGTGGCCATGGGTCGTTTGGCTCTATACGCCTGCATGCATATGTATATGCATAGTGTATATGTACGCCAAGAGATAGGGGGGAAGTATGTATTAGTGCTACGGTGGCACAAGCTAGCTAACTGCTCTCGATCGATATCGTAGTTGTTCACTTGCAGCTATATATGCTTTGCATCTGGACGTACTTTCAAGTTTCAACAAAGATTATTATTGCTTTCTCTAGGATCAAGTTGTGGGAAGATAGCAATAATTCTCAGGACGCCACATCTATCACTGGGGTTGGGGCACCACAGAAGATCCTTCGTCCCGTGAGTACAATCCCCCACACCCCCAGCGATGATCGATATGCACATCATGGGTAGTACATTTCTCAAGATATGTATAATGTGTATATGTATATTGATCCAGCAACTTGGTCACAGGGAAGTACTTGCCTGTCTAAAAAACAAACGCATGCAGTTTCGTTCCAAGACAAGATACATGCACTTGCCCCTAGGGGAGTACATGACGAGATCTATCGGCAAATAAATATAATGTCCACTTCGGAAAAAACAATATAGTGGAGAGAAATATTAATTCAGACATATATTGGCACTTGAGTATACACCAACGTTGTTTCCTCCTGCGGAGATAGATAGATATATAAATAATGCTCCTACATATATATAGATCTATTTACAAATTGGTTGAAGAGATCGACGATCTTGTTTATTGGCACGACGCTAGCAGCTATAGCTAGCTAGCTAGACGCAATAATTAGCGCGAATCCGTGTTACCCTGTCACAAGATCGCCTACTTTGTCGCGCAAAGCCGGCTCGGAGATTTCGTGCTCAGCTAGTAAAATTCCCCGCGCTTCTCGTCCTCATCTACTCGCATTTGCATCTGATGACACCTCGGCATAGTAACCGCTCTGTCCTAATCTATCGCGACACACAACGTACGTACGTGTGGTGGTGGCACCATATGATCTCGTCTTCTCGATCGGCCACAGCAGCTAGCAATCGTGTACAAGCGTGTGTTGCTTCATCAGCTGGCTGATGATGCAATACGTACAATGGCATATTGGCACCGGTACGGTGTGACACCTAGCAAGTTCGCGAGAAGGATCGGATATGATGCACGCACGCATGGCCATGGACGACACACGGCGGAGAAGAACGAACTTCGCTCTCGATAAGGAACCGATGATATAATAACAGGAGGTTAATCAGTGGTGAGAGATTCAATTGGCCGGCCGGCCGGGTGTTCCATGATTAGAAGAGACGACGTACTACGATTATTCACAAGAATATAAGGTATATATAGTAGCTTGTTGCCGCAACAACAAATTAAATCCATGCATGCGGCATGTCCATCTGTCACCAGGTCCCCTGTCTGTCACAACTCACAACTCTCACACGTCGTCGCCGGCCGATTGGTAGCCTGCTACTACGCAGCAGTCGCCGCGCCGCGCGCCGGCCGGCATGGTGCTTTTGCACAGTTGGTGCTTGTAGCCTATATAAGTAGCTAGCTAGGTCACCCCCTTTTCAGTGACAGTGAGCTGCTAGTACATATTAAATGCCCTGTTTGGCTAGGCTTATGCTTACAACTTTAATCATGCTCCTGATGATCAAGTGTGTACTGTCCCGTCGGTAGTACACACCACTATGCATGCCACATCACCTACCGGCACTCTGATGTTCACCAACAAGCACAACAGCGCGCAAGCCACGGACACTCAGGAAGTCTCAGGACCAGGCCGACGGCACTCATCTGGTGCAACCACAGATGAGTAGCTCTCCTTGGCTGTACAGTAGCAGGCCACAGGCTACTGTGTACAGATCGAGCATGTCGTGACATGGAAGCTGTTGATCGATAGCCATACATGCACACATTAGAGAATATTTGGCGAGATAGGAGAGGCCACCATCGGCCGCCTAGCTTACGTTACGTCGCTCTGCTGCATCCGCGATCGAGCACCCTGACGTGATGAGATCGAGTATGAGACCATTGAACCAGCAGCATCACTTCCGCCTGGGGACAGATATTGAAGCCCGATTGTTCTTTCAAAAAAAATATGGTAGCCCGATTGGAGGAATAAATTGGGGAGCTTGGAAAACTTTTCAAAAAAAAAAAAAACTAAGGAGGAAGGTTCTACTTTTGATTTCTTTGGAGGAGATTCTTCAAGGTAAGTAAATGCTATTTCTAACATCTTTTTGAAGGTATGGTGCACTACCGGAATCCCCATATGATTGCTGAGTGTCCGTGGCTTTGCCGAGTGCATGACCACGTGGTAGATTACTTGTTTAATTAGATTTCTGATTTTCTCTTTCTCGCATGGTGGTGAGGTAGTTATGAAAGCAATTAGTCCTAACATATTAGCCTTATTGTTCTCATACTTTGGCAAATGTTACTAAAAAAAGAAATTCATCAAAATATACAATAGTATCAAAGCACTTCTCCAAATATGCATTTAGTGATCCCTTACGGCATTGAAAAACACGAGAAACTTGTTGCGCAACTAGCAAAGCATTACCAAAAGCCTAAACATGTTTTACTTTTATGGATTGCAAAAATTCCAAGCCAAGCAAGAGAGAACATCATATTCGGCTTGTTAGTGCAGAAATATTCCATTCTGCTTGGGGTCTCAAAGATGGCCACCACTGGGTGAGATAATCACCACATCAATGTCATGACATTACTTACAAGCCCATCCATCAAAGTATAGTTTCCATGGAGTAAAATATAACATGGCTAACCTCATCTTCCATATCAATTCTATGCTCAACAATGAAATCAACTACAATTTGACCTTATAAAGTTTTCAAAGGTTGATATTTGAAATGATACTGAATGAGTGTGTATGCCCATTTGCCATTGCCAACCCTTCCACTACGGATTCAGCAATGCAACATGTATTTAATAACATCAGCCTGGCAAGCAACCACACAAGTATTAGATAGCAAGTAATATCTCAATTTAGTGTACAAGCATAGTATAATGCATGATAACACAATTTCTCAACATGGTATACTTTGTCTCATGATCAAGAAGACAACAACCAGTGTATGTGATAACATGTTCTTTTCCTTCATCTTCTTGTGTCAAAACAACCCAAATAACTCATTGTGGTCAATAATGTCATGAAAGAGATTAAAATTTATAGATAGCATTGATTGGATTTGATTTTTAGGTGGTAGATCAAGGATATAAGTTTTAGCCAATGGCATATGGGAAAATTTCCCTTTATGTAATCTCTATAAACATCAAAAAGACCAATTTGCATGTCGTCTTAGTTGACGTAAATTTTTAAAAGGTTGTTATAACGATAATTGGGTTAGTCCACGTTACCCGTTATATTGGATCGATTGGTTTTGGGCCTATCATCCTATTTTAGACTTTGAGGTTGGCCCCTATGACCCCCTAGCCTTTACTTTTGCGGGTCAAGTTAAGTACCCAATGTCCCGATTTGATCAATTTCCAATGCTTGGCACATGTAATTTATATTGTACTAGCATGAAACATTGAAACTTTAGAACGATCTATTCACTTGAGACCTAGATATATGTGAGGATTGTCTAGCAGGCTTAGGTCATCCGCAATGGTTATCAAACAGCTAGCTAGAAGGAATTCTATTGGCTCTCAATAGCACTTTACAAATAGCTAGTAAGATGATGTATAAAAATAATAAAAAAGTAGCACTCTCATTGGCTATCGACGAGAGAGATCAAATAGCAAGCGATTTCCTAATAGCTAGCAACTCATAAATAGCTAATCTAGCACGATCTTCTAAAAATAACTCTCTCACAATACTCACAATACTCTTCACAATAGCTAGTGACTTTCTAATAGCTAGCGACTTCCTAAGCTAGCTATTTGCAAATTGCTATTAAGAGCCAATAACATTCTTCCTAGAGATCAAATAGCTAGCGATTTGAACACCATTGCGGACACCCTTATCCTCCATAATCACTACCACACTCACACCCAAGCAGTAGCATGAGCGTAGCCAGCCGGGGCACCAAGCAGTAGTAGCCGACAACAACGCGACCCACATTGCTCACATACACCAAGCAACCCACATTGCAGATGGCCTAGCAGCCCACACCACCCAATCCTCGAGCAAAGTCCATCTCTACCACCTCCTTTCACACCGAACTATACATCTGCTAATTGTAGACCACCTCTACGGTTTGAGGATGGCTAGTAGGAGCAATATTGAAATCTAGAACAAATTACAATTTAACACCAATGACATATGAAAATTTTGTATTTAGGTGGCAGATAAGGGATTTAGCTTTCTTATGTCAAGGGCATGTAAGATTTTTTTTTCTAATTTTTGTATGGATATTGCATTATAAAATGAGTACAGAGAAAGATCAAGCAAGGAATAAAATAATTTAATTTTGATTAGTTGTAGATACTAACTAAACTTATCGACAAACTTTTATTAGTATATATATGTCTCACGAATTGATGGATGCTAGTTATGATGACAACTGCACTGTTTACCATGAAAACTATACCCCCCTCTTCAGTGAGGTTTTATAGATGAGTACACGGTACCTAAACCCTCTCATAACCACATGTCATACACAAAAAGCTAGCTAAGAAGGCGTAGCATCTAACACACGTACTGGCACACACGCATCAGCCCGATCGACGACGCATATGATTCATTTCCCCCCGGATCATGGCAGTACTCTAAATTCCCGCATGACGTTGATGCCTGAAGCAGCTTGAACCCCGTCACGCCCGTCGTCCAAGATGCATACTCTACATGCATACACGAACGGAACACACATGAAGCTAGGCGAGAGCTTGGTATATACTAGATGATATTGACGTCTCCATTCGGCGTGTACGACCCTCGCGCACGTCACATTCGCCGCGTACGCGACCTAGCTAGCTAGCTAGCCGTATAGCTAATTAACGACCTCAATCAAGCTGATACCTGGGCCTTGTTTAGTTCACTCTGAAAACCAAAAAGTTTTTAAGATTTCCCGTCACATCGAATCTTATAGCACATGCACGAAACATTAAATATAGACGAAAACAAAAACTAATTACACAGTTTAGCGGTAAATCACGAGATGAATCTTTTAATCCTAGTTAGTCCATAATTGAATAATATTTGTCACAAACAAAAGTGCTACAGTAACGAAAATTTTTCACTTTTCGGAACTAAACAAGGCCCTGATAGATGGCCCGGCCTGTTCCCGCGTCATTAATTTGCAGCTATCAGTAGTCTGCTTTGCCTCCCCCCGGAAGCATGCACATTGCACGCACGTAAAACGACCACACGCCATGGCTGGCCGGCCGGATCGGGGAGCTGAAAACTGTACAGTAGTACGTACCCATGACTTTTTACATCGATTTCGCCCGTGTGTCACGCTGTGCTAGAGCCTAAGGCAGATTATTTCGCCTGTGTGTCACGCTGTGCTAGAGTCTAAGGCAGACAATTTTTTTGAGCCCAATTAACCTATAATTGAACACTAATAGCTAAATAAAATGAAAATATTACAATAACGGAATAACCTATTCCAAAAAATTTCGTAAACAAAGCCTGCTGCCGGCACTTAATTGGGCGAGCAATCTGATGATGATCTCGCGCATGCTCCGTAGCAGGTGGATCGGATCCGACGGGAACCCTCTTGCGGAGCACGGGCGGCATGACAGGATGCTGTGCTCGGAATCTTTCCACCTGTGCCTACTGCCTAGCTAGCTAGCTAGTAGACGGTTCGTTTCAGTTGCTGCCTCAGCAGATAGGGACCGGAGGTATTAGTTTCAGTTTTAGCTAGCTTTGCCGCCTCTAGAGGTCTATATAACAGAGTTCTCTCGCAACCAACTCCGGTCATCACACACACAGACACACACTGGAATCGATCGGATAAAGCAGGTCAGGCTTAGCTTTGCAGCTAGCAGGGTTATTGGACCCATATCGTCGATCGATCCATGGCACTGAGGGAGATCGAGTCGACGTTGCCACCGGGGTTCAGGTTCTACCCCAGCGACGAGGAGCTGGTGTGCCACTACCTCCACAAGAAGGTGGCCAACGAGCGCATCGCGCAGGGGACGCTCGTCGAGGTCGACCTGCACGCGCGCGAGCCCTGGGAGCTCCCAGGTCAGTCAGTCAATCAGTCAGTCAGTCAGTCAGTCAGTCAGTCATATTAATGAGCTCCATCGATCTCTCGATCCGTCGTCCAAGCTAGAATTTGCTCCTACATATATACATATACTATCAGAATCGAACCGATCGATCTGAAATCGTCGTTTATTATTAACTGGGAGGATCGATCTGAATTCGCAGAGGTGGCGAAGCTGACGGCCACCGAGTGGTACTTCTTCAGCTTCCGGGACCGCAAGTACGCGACGGGGTCGCGCACCAACCGCGCCACCAAGACGGGCTACTGGAAGGCCACGGGCAAGGACCGCGAGGTGCGCAGCAGCAGCAGCAGCGGCGCCGTCGTCGGCATGCGCAAGACGCTCGTCTTCTACCGGGGCAGAGCCCCCAACGGCGTCAAGTCCGGCTGGGTCATGCACGAGTTCCGCCTCGACACCCCGCATTCGCCACCGAGGGTATGTAAATACGTTAATTATGTTACGTCGTCGTGCATTACGTAAGACACGCACATTGCTACACGTAATTAATAAGTAACACAGGTTAAGTTACTCCCAGTAGTCCAGCTGCGTACTAATCAATCAATTGCTGAATTGACTGGTTTATCTACTACAAGAAATAATCCTTTCTAAAAACAATTCTAGAAATTGTCTAGTGAAGGACGTACTGTAGTACGGAGTATCTATCAAAGGAAAGAAAATTAAGCTTGGTGCACTGAACAATTAATTGATTAGCTGAGCAAGCAAGCGGATATATCGGCCCGTGAATCACGGGTGGTGATCGAATGTACTACTGGAACTAGGTGTTGTGGCTAGTACAAAGACCTCACATTACACGGGGAAGACAGTGACACGTACAAGCTTAGGTATGTACATAATTCACAATCATTCGTGGAATTGCGTGCGTCGTCGACTTAATTAGCATGCAAAACACCAACACGTGAAGAAACGTCCGCTCTTGTCTCCAACGTCGTCCCTGCGACTCTGCGAGCGAGGCTGCGATGTTCCCGACCCACTTATTATACTATCTTCATTTGATGATGGGCCGAGAATTCGGCCTACCAAGTACTACAGTATACAAACATGCATGATCCCAACTCTACACACCACCACCAATTGTGAATGAATTCTAGCGTTTCTCAAAAAAAAAAAAAAAAAAAAGCGAATTCAAGCGGGCCTGGGTCTGGGTGCAGTTGTCGTCTCTTCTTCCAAACCTAGGCCTTGTTTAGTTCATCTCGAAATCCAAAAACTTTTCAAAATTTCCTGTCAAATCGAATCTTATGACATATGCATGGAGTATTAAATATAGACGAAAACAAAAATTAATTGCACAGTTTATCTGTAAATCACGAGGTGAATCTTTTGAACCTAGTTAGACCATAATTGGACAATATTTGTCAAATAAAAACAAAAATACTACGGTATCGAAATTCAAAAAATTTTCGGAACTATACAATGCCCTAATTAACAGCCACTAGTCGACGAGCAACCATGCATGCACATGCCTGCTCCTCCACAAGGAGTGGACAAGCTAGCTAGGCGTGGCCCAGGAGCATCAGGCACGGGTGATCCTGTGCGCGCCCGCGCCTGTCCTTGTGCGACTGCAAAGCATCAGCGCAAGCACGTCCTCGATCAGCGCGCACACACACAGACGTGCAGAAAAATTGGTCATGCTCATGCACAGGTGGCGCAGACACGTTGTACGTACGAGGAGTGTAAAGCAGGGGCAGGGGGCAGAGAGTGGACCAGCCATATTTGACTGCCTGCTCCCCCTTTCACAAATAATTGGTGCATACTAGACCTATCATTTCTCCCTCGTGGCCTATAGCGGTCCTAATTCCTGTAACTAAGGACAAGTAGTACTCCAAGGCGGATGGCTTCACCTTCATGGCTTCATGTACTAGGAGTTGCATGCACTAAACAAATCTATACTTTATGTCGGGCAATTATATGTGTCAGCATTTCTCAATTCTGGAATGAACAGTGCAATAAAACTGCTGCCGTGTGCGTACGTTACGTGCAGGAGGACTGGGTGCTGTGCAGGGTGTTCCAGAAGACGAAAGGCGACGGCGGCGACGGCCAAGACGGCGACTACTCCTCCTCCTCGCCCGCCTTTGCCGGCACGTCGCAAGCCATGCCGGACCCGGACTACTATTCCGCGGCGTCGTCAGCAGGATCAGGCTACTACGGCCTCGCATTTGCGCCGCCGCCGCCGCAGCAGCAGGAGGAGGTGGCGGCGCCCGTGCTTCCACAGTATTACTACGGCGGCACGGTCGACGTCGACCACCACCACCACCACCACGGCTTCACGCGAGACGACAACGTGGGCGCCGCGTTGCCAGGGTTCGGCGGCGCGATGATGAGGGGATCATCAGTCGCCGCCGGCGGTGATCAGTACGGGTTTGGATACTTTGACATGGGCGGGGGCGGCTTTGATGACATGGCCAGCTTTGGTGGTGGAGACATGGACTTCGTCCCTCAAGTGTGGAGCTAGCTGATTGTGCAAACATCGCCCGGACGTATACAACGTCCTCTTGAAGAAGAAGACGTTACATTGTTATTACTGGATCAATTAAATTTATTAATTGTTTAATACACATGGGGTTTGGCAGGTAGATTTAGCTATAGATTGGGTTTGAATTAAATGTTATTGTGAGCTAGCTTGACAAAGGTTCATTACGTGAAAAATCAAATGTAAATTAATTGGGAGATCCTTTATTTGTTTTCTAAATTATCAAGTATATATATATACTAATTGATTATTGTGGATGTAAAATACAGTACGTGTATATCATTCGTCTTTTGTTTTTCTTGAGGAGAGGAGTGGGGTGTCATGTACTCATGTGTGGTGACAATCATAATTCTGCATGCGCCTGAATCAATTTGGGTGGACAAAACAACTTTATGGTCCGGCAATTGGGAGGTTGAAATAAAGGCCCAGCAAGTTATTCACAACAGTGTCAACTGGCGAATGCTTACCGAAATGTCTGGCATCCTGCTACATGAGAAGAAGGTATTGCGTCCCCCGTATGGGTTTTAGCTATATTTTCAAAAGGGTTAGTTCGCACACGAGTCTCGTGTTCATTTGGTGTCCTCTAGTCGATCGAGAGATAGAGATGTTGCTTATTTTTTTCTAGAACGGGTGTTCAGCCCGTTTTCCATTAAGAGGAAAAAGTAACCAAGTGTTACAAGAATTTTGGTGCTGCGGCGAGAAGCAAGAAGAAACACCTACACTACTGGAATAGCATATACTCCCTCTGTACCGAAAAGAAAGTCGTTGTAGCTTTTAAAAAATGTCCCTTGAAGAGTGTCGTTTGATGTTGTCTTGTAGATCGTACATCTACCCCTGTCATGGTTCAGCTACTTGTCTCATTGCTCATCTATGGAGGCACTGCTTGATCAAGAGAGCAATCATAGTAAAAGTAGGGCTATGCAAGTCATTGTTGCTCTTTCTTGGTATTCTCCCAGAATCCTAGAACGACCCTCTTTTAGGGACGGAGGGAGTAAGTTTTTATTACATGCTGGGAATTTTCAGCGACCAGATAACTGATGGCACAGCAAGGCATAGATAGCCCGCAGACACCCAATCCTCCGTCTCGGCCGCTACTGCCATGAAGAGCTGTGAGGTGTTCCTGGGACCTCCTCTGCCAAAGGTAAGCTCATTCATCTAGGACACTAGTAGGAATACGGAATCGAACATTCGCCTAGTGGCACTGTCGAGCAAACCTCGCTGCCGCAACAACCATGGTGCCACCGGTTCACTGCGTTCCGGGACAATGGACTGCAGCCCCAGCGGAAGTAGCAACGCTGCCCATAGCGCCCTGGTCACAACACAACAAAGTAGTAGGTGCGGCACTGTCTCGGAATTCTGATCACATGAAGGGTCGAGATGGTGGACTAGAGAGGAGGTGAATAGTCCTTTCTAAAACTTATTGTGCTGGCTAACCGAAATAAATGTGGAATTAAAACTATCGGTCTAGCCAAGACTACACCTCTCTATCTAAGTTCTCTAGCACCTTGTAAAAGATCCTAAACAAGCAAACATGGTGCTACCTTAGTGAGAGCTCACCTAAACAATTCTAGGAGCAAGGTCACACAAACCTATGCCACTAGTACTTTGCAAACCGGGGAGCTCCTACACAACTAGTAAGCAAAAGCACAATGCTCCTAAGCTCGCTAGCAATGCTCAATAACAAGGCAACCAATGCCAAATTAGAGAACACAAATTACTTAGCTACACAAACTAAGCAATATGACTAACAAGGTTACAAAAACCAAATTAGTCACATAAGAGGAACTACTTCTAGCTACACAAGCAAGAAGGTAACTAGCAAGCTACACAAGCCAACTAATTACAAGAGCAACTACACAAGCACAAGTATATGAAAGTAAGAACAAGCTTGTCTTAGGGACTTGCAAACCAACGGGAAGAACAACGTTGACACGAAGATTTTCTCCCGAGGTTCACTTGGTTGCCACCAAGCTACGTCCCTGTTGTGTCGACCAACACTTGGTGGTTCAGCGGCTAAGAGGTGTATCACGAACCTCGTCCTCACTAGGACACCGCAAGAACCTACCCACAAGTGAGGTAGCTCAGTGACACGCATAATCTAATAGAGTTGCTCTTCGCGATCTCCGCGGGGTGAGCACTGTACCCCTCACAATCTCTTCTCCGGAGCACCGCATAATCTTCTTGCATGCTTCGATGCAGTCACAAACCACCAAGCCGTCTAGGAGGTGGCAACCTCCAAGAGTAACAAGCACCACCGGCTTGCAACACGAATACCTAGTGCCACTCGATGCAATCTCTCAACGCAACGCACTAGAATCGCTCACTCACACAATCAGATGATCACTATCAAGCATATGTGAGTTAGAGGCTTCACTAGCACTCCCCAAGCATGTACACTAAGTCCCAAAGGTGCTCATCTTCAACCAAGGCCAGCCACCACTTCTTTTTATAGCTCTTAGGGCTGAAATAGCCATTGCCCCTTCACTTGGCAAAACTCGTGGGCACCGGACGCACTACAGGGAGCCACCGAACGCTCAACCAACGTTCGGTGCTCAGACGACAACCATGTGTCACTAGCCGTTTGAACTCGACCGTTGCCGCCAATGGCTAACACACACTCGCACTTGAAGCAGTAGCACCGGATGCTCTGCTGGTCCACACCGGACACGTACGCAGAGAGGGTGTATTCCACCCAGGATCACTCACGTCTGGTGTCGCGGGCTCTTCTTCTACAGACCAGCGGACGCTCGGCACCAGACTCACTCGCGTTACTGCTCTCGCGTCCGATGTGTTCACTTCAGCAGGTTCAGCGTCCAAGCTTACTTTACACCTGAGCCAGCAACTGACAGTACACCAACGCTCTGGTCTAGTGTCTGATGCTGCCAATACCAGCGTCCGGTGACTATTTCTCAGTGAAAAACACTCCCGCGACTTCTCCAAATTTTCCACCGGCTAAATTCTTTAGAAAATATACACTAAATTTTCTCAAAAACGCTGAATCCCAAACCCCTCTCTACCCTAGGAACTCCTCCTCCTTTGCAAATGCGCTAACACCACCAAGTGTACACCACCATTGTGCATGTGTGTTAGCATTTCACAAACATTTTTCCAAAGAAGTTAGCCTCTCAAACTTGCCACGTCACTCGATCCTAACATGTACGCAAAGTTAGATCGCTCAAGTGGCACTAGATGACCGATATGCAAATAAGTTTGCCCCTCTTGATAGTACGACCATCTATCCTAAATCCAGTCATAAACTTCTCTACACACCTATGACCGGTGAAATGGAAATGTCGTTATACCTTTGCCTTGCGCTTTCCATTCTATCTCCTCCAATATTGATGCAACACATGCACCAACCAATCATTAAATGTATCATCCACTTTATATCATCACGTGACCGTAATGGTTCATCGATCTTAACCTCACTTGCTCTTCACCGTTGTCTTGGTCCATCAGCGCCAAGTCTTGCTCAAGGTTCACCGTCACACGCGGTCCCTCGCTTCAAAGCCTCCAACTTACCCTTCACTCTTGCAACCGGTCCATCGAGCCAAGCCTCATCTTGATCTTCTCCACCTTGGTCACATGACTCCATGTCATGTCTCATATGCAATGAGCTCCTCCATCATCACACAATCACCTATGGAGTAATCTCATATGTATCTCACATAAACACTATTAGTCCACCTAAGTTGTCACTCAATCACCAAAACCAAACAATGACCTTTCATCACATAGGGCGCAACTATCAGTTGCTTGCAACCGATGTCTCCTCTGGCGTTTGGCTGTCCATAGGCGATTGTGTAGTGCCAACCAAGCGAAGAATTTGACGCGAGGTGGTGTCCGCGCCTTCCAAAGTTCCTGAGCTCCCAACAAGGTGGTTAAACCCGCGAAGAACGCCCTGTAAGCTGAGGACGCGAAGTATTTCCCGTCAGCGGACCATCTCCAAATGAATCGATCTGATTGCAGGGGGTTGAGAGTCACCCCTCGCAGCATCTCCCAGACCTGCAAGTATTGACATAGAACCTGTGTTGTTAAAGCCCCTCTGATGTCAATTACCCATCGATTGTTCGACAGAGCGTCCTTAATCGTTCTTCTCTGACCAGACCTGGATATTGCTGTGAACAGGTGTGGAGCATGGTGACACAACGGCCTGACCGCTAGCCAACTGTCCGACCAAAAGATGCCAGCTTCTCCATCACCATGCCACACGACCATGCTGAGAGAAGCCATGGCCGGCGAGCCGAGAGTCTGACCCAGCAACGTTCTGGTTCAGCACGACGCAACCATTCCCATCGGAGCCATAGAGATGTTGCTTACAATGTGGCTCTCTTTTCATCTATACGTTGTGTTGTGTTTAGTTGTGTGGCTATCCTTTAGGAGACACGTAATTATATATGTTTTTTCCTTCTAACTTTATATCTCTCTCTCTTCCTTTTTTCTTCTAACTTATATATGTTTTTATTGCTCTTTTTTTTCTTCTACTAATATAAATTTGGCAAATATCTTGCCGACCTTTTGCAAAAAAAAAAGTTATTCATGTTTGTTCCCTCGACTTGGGCACTGAACCAGAAACCATCGTCCTCTCAGGACTGATTTTCCTTGCTGTTTGCACGGCCAGAAAGGATGGTTAACAAGAAAAAAATCGAAACAAAAACCAAAGGTATAGCCTAGCTAATATTAGTTTCTAACCATATATATGTAGTTCAAAAAAACGAGGGATAAACACGTACTATACCACATCCCAATCAAGGATGGGGGCAAGTATTTGGCAAGGCTTGTTCTCCGCCATACCTAAAATATTTATAAAATACTAAATATGTATATAATATATAGAAGTAAGTAATAATAAATAAATGGATATTCATTTGTTCTAACTATCGTCATTTAGTGAGGTAATATTAAGCGTCAATGTTTTATTTTTAGATTTTGGTTGTATTTTGATCACAAAGTAATATACATATTTAGATAATATTCTAGTGCGTCCTTACATAGTTGATAGGTATATTATACATATTTGGCCTTTATAATTAAAACCTGCAACACCTAAAAAAATACTCCTGCCTCCGCCACTGTCCCCAATGTACTGATCTTCTTTTGTGTTGTTACAAGCCATTGTACCGACATACAGTCTGTTTGTGTAGACATATACGACTGATTTTATTATAAGTGGTGTCAACATAAACTTTTACTGATTGACTCGATCATTTTTACCATTTTAACTGGGACCAGGTGGAAGCTCTTATGAAGATATGCCTGCAAATATTTCTTGGTGTGACTACATGAAAATTATGCTGTTAAATCACATGTTTCATTGTTTTTTACCCACCATTATCATCCATCCATATTAAATGGCATGTTGCTTCACAAATAGATATATACCTGCAAGTTTTTGTGAAGTTATTTTTTCCCTAGCATTATCATTGATCCATGTTTTATCGTCAACTTTTGTTCAGAAGAAAATCACATTTCTAAAGAAACTAAAAGTAAATAAAAATTAGACCATGATCCATCATATTAAACCACACTTTGTATTCATTCACCGACACTACATACACAATGAACAACACCATGTATTTATGCAGTTCCTTCCAACAAATATTCATATTTATACTTGTAAAAATCATAACAATGTCAAATTTTACTTTGACTCACTAAGTCATTCCTTGCATGTTAATATTGGTATACTAGGCGATCCCATAATTAGGAGAAATTATACATTCGAATCATATATGAAATTATATCTCTCATCCCTCCATTGGATCTACTTATGAGTTTTGATGCCTTAGCTACATGAGGAGAAAGTGCTTGAATTAGAGGTAGGAGGATGAGCTAATGCAATGGTCTCTTCCTCTTTATGTGCATTTTGGCTCGATGCTAATATAATTTTAGTCCAAGAAGCATTAGTTTGTGGAGCCCTAAGCTTCATAGTAGATGGTTCATTCAAGTACACACTAATGCAATGATATTGTTTTGAGTGTCACTCTTTGTGTCTGATTGATACCATATCTCACCATGAACAATTTATTATTTTGGATCCAACAAACAACTATATAATTGAATTTGATATGTGCACACTATGAACACAGTAGGATGCAACTTGAAAATATATTGATAGTACCATATTCCCTTTCCTCCCTCCTCTACCAAGATCTTGAGCCGACAGAGCGTGGCCATGCCTAGCAAGCTCGTCAGCGCCGAGGCCCAAAATGATTGCTTCCCAGCCCCTTGCACCACTAGGATCTTCAGTGCAGCCACACTTGACGAGCTCGGTGGAGCCAATGCATGAGGGTGACCGCCTCTTCGTCCACCTCCTGTCCCTTTTGGTAGGATCTCGAGAGGGATGAAGGGGCTTTGGCGTGGGCAACAAACGAGCTCTGACATGGGCAGCGAACGACCTCAACATCTTGGCACGGGGCATGGGTGGCAAGGTGTAGTGTGGTTCGACTTTGAATCCCTTGAGGGAGGTAGCCATAGCGGTGTTACAATGAGCAAGGCCAATGGTGAGCAAAGGAAGAATAAGTGATAGTTAAGGTGGGTCTTTTTTATTAGGGGATGCAACTTTCCCTTCATTTGAGGGGGAAAGAGGAATTTTTTGGTGTCCATCCAAAAGGAGGACTGTTGGTGAAAGAAAAGTGATTCATCTTCCAATATATAACAATTTTATGGATGATGGGTGGGCTTGGGGTACTGCTCGAGATGTTGTACTTAAAGATGGCAATGGGTATATACCTCGCCGGGTAGTGATATCCCATATCCGTACACGCTAGACAAAATTCTACCTGCTAAAATATACATATTTGCACATCGGTAAAATAATTTATCCACACCCTTAACTCGTGTGGGTAAAAAATACCCGAGAGAGGTAACCCATACCTAAATACATACCCATGCTATAAATCAAAAAGTATGAATACATTATATTACTAAAATGATATATCACCAATTATATATGAATAGAGATCAACAATTATAACATAACAAAACTTCACTAATTAATATTATAATAATCATAGATATGGATCTATGTGTACTTTATAGTAATTAATGAAGATATATGTGTTGCTAAGAGCATCTCCAAGAGCTTGGCTAAATTTAGTAGTCAAATTCTAATGTTTAGCCATTTTGTAAAATAGATATATAACTTCTTAAAAATGAAGAGGTTCACAACAGCCTTGCTATCAGATAGCTAGTGTCAGTGGTTGGCTATATATGGCTAGCGAAAATCAAGGGATAGCAAACTTTCTATTTTACAAAACCAAATAGCACATCTGTTGGAGCCTCTTTTTCTACTATAGAAGTTCTAAAAGGCCTCCATAATAAGAATAGCAAAGCTGTTGGAGTTGCTCTAAGATCGGTATAAATTACTGTCACACCCAAATTTAAGGATAAATTTGAGTACAATAATCTCATGTGCGCCCCAGGAATAGTCGCGCACACAAGTCGACAAATTACAAATGTATCGTAACAAGCGCCTTACAAAACGTTATTACAACACAAATATATCAAAGTCTGCGACAAACGGAAAATAAACTCATACTAGCTATGAAAGATAACTCCAATACAGGGACGACCGACTGGGGGATCGCCAACCTAGAAGTCCTCAGGAAATTCCTCGTAGAAGCTGTCATCTGTTATCCATCCGGGATTTTGTCCAAAAAGAAAGATAAAGACAAGCGTGAGTACATCTCGTACTCCGCAAGCATAACATAGGATTTATGCGGCTCAAAAAGGTCAGACACTGGCTACTGCAGTTAGCATTTTAATTGGTCAATGTTTTAATCCTATTTAATCATCAATTATTCTTAAGCTCCCAATTAGCCCAAATGAGTACATGATAATAACACCGTTAACCTTCACGGCTAACACTATCACCATCACGGTTAAACCACATTGATCATCACGATCAATGCGTCAGATTTTCATAAGTTATTCCCCATAACCATCCACACCGAACTATTCCGTAAGGGTCCAAAGCCGCTCGTGTCCGAGAGCACGGCTAGTATACCAGTTTGATCAAACTCTGCGCAGAGGTGTGCACTTTTCCCGTAAGTCGTGTTACCCATATGCCCGGGGTTTGCAAGACCCACTAACACTACCAAGGTGAGCGGGCAGGGAACACTATGAAGCCTTCCATAGGCCACGCCTAACCAGTTAGGGCCGCGAGGTTTCCTCGGCAGGCAGATATAGAGAACCCCCCTTTCCTATGGCACATTTCCATCACGGCTATACACATAGGAACAGAAGCAGTTCTATGTCCAAAGTGGCAAGCCCCTCTTGCGCCCTTTCGGGTAACCTCTAACCAGCTAGATGAGATCCTATTACTGAGCTAAAGTTAGAGCCATATAACCCTCACGGTTGCACTGTAAGTCCCGGATTGTCGCTTACAGAGAAGTCCTTACGGAGGGTCTAGGTCAACCCGACCGAAGTCAATTGCACCATAGCCCTTTTTCCCCCAACATTTATCATCATATTCATTAAAGTCAGAGTGATAATAAATTCTCAATTAATTAAAGCACTAGCAAAGCTACCCACATGCATTCTACCCATAGGTGTCATAAATATATAGTCAGGTAGCTAGGATGTCCTTAGGGTCACCAAATTAGACACATGCAGATGCGTAATTATTTAAGTGAATAGGTGTACAAGGGAAACCCATGTTATACTTGCCTTCAGTGAAGGGGAACTGCTGCTGGTCCTGCTGCTCCTCGAAGAAAAATGGATCACCCACGGACACGTCACCGTCTGCGCTCGATCGGTACCACACAACAACACGCATCCAGGTTCATTCATACAAGCAAACAATCATTTAATTAGAACAGTACACCAACAGATCAAAAATGAAATAAAGTAATTAAAAACAGAACCTACGATTCGCTACGACCACATAGATACGAAGATCACGAAAATCGGAGCTAAAACGACCAAGTTACGACTTTTTCGGCGATTTCCTATAGGCAATTAATTAATTAAACCTAACCCTGAAAATAAAAAGTGGCAAACTATAGAAACAGTGGTACTATCATGTAGAGGATTTAATTACGAATCTAACGCAATTTGAACGGGTCAAATCGGAGCTAAAACGAATATTTTATGACCAAAACAAGTTCAGTGGCAATTCTGTAATTTCCCGAAAGCGTATTTGACCTAACCGACGGATAATACGTTTTCTAAAAGAGAAAACGTATTTTACTCGAAGGCGCTAAGGACTGCGGCCGAATTAGGAAATCTGGGAGGGGTTCTTTAAGCAAATTCTCCCCCGAAGGGGTATCGGGCGTCTCTGGCCGTCCGATTAGAGATGGACGGCCAGGATTAGATCCTGGGAAAAGAGAGGGAGAGGAGAGGGGCCGGCCGCCGGAGAGGAGGAAGAGGGCGGCGGCGGCCATTGCCGCGGCGAGCAAGGTCGCCGGAGTAAGCCGTTCGGGCGCTACGGTGCACCATTTCACAAACCGATTGCCCCGGGAGAGAGAGGAAGGCAAGGGGAACTCAATCCCGGCCTTGGCGTGGCCGGGGAGCGCCTGGGAGGCCCGCGCCATGGCCGGCCGCGGCGAGCTGCTCCGGCGAGCGCGGCCGGGGCGCTAGAGAGCCTCGTTTTTCTCAGAAAAAGAACGGGGAGGGAGCGGGGAAGAAGAGGAGGCTCACCAAAGCGACGAAACGCGGCGAAGAGGGCTCCAAATGGAGGAACGACGCGCGGCGGCGTTAGCTTCTTCGGCGACAGTTTTCTTGCGCGAAAGAGAGAGGAAAACGGAGGCGAGGAGGGGGAATGGGGGAGAAAGAACAGGGCTCGGGCGCGGGGCTCTTCAAACGCTTCCGAGGCGCGGGGAAAAAGGGAGAGAGGGGGATCGTGGGCGCGGGGCTCGGCCCGGCGGTTTCCAACCGAGAGGAAGGAGCGGGGCGTCGGTTGGGAGAAGAAGGAGCTGACAGGCGGGCCCGGCCTGTCAGCGGGTGGGAGAGAGAGGGGGAAGGGGGAGGGGGAGGCGGCTGGGCCGGCCCAAGAAGGAGATGGGGCGCGCGGGGGGGTTGCTGGGCTACCAGGCCGAAAAGAGGAAGGGGGAGAGAGGCAAAGGATTTTTTTCTTTTTTTTTTTACACAACTTCCAAATGAATTTCTTTTCTTCAAATATTTTCTTGAGCAAGATATTTTGGTTTTTAAAACAATCATCACAAAAGAATTGCTCCAGCATGAATGCAACATAAATGTTTCCCTAAGCTCACATTAAATTTTAATTTCTCCAAATTTATTTATTTTCCTATATGTAAAATGCTCACAAAATAAATTCATTTAAATTTAATTCATCTATTTGAAATAAATAAAATTTTTGGGTGTTACAATTCTACCCCCCTAAAAAAAATCTCGTCCTCGAGATTGAGACGGTGCTTACTCAAAGAGATACGGATAAGATTGTCTCAACTCATCTTCCCTTTCCCAAGTGGCTTCTTCTTCTTTATATCGGTGCCACTGCACTTTGCACATCTTTATAACCCGACTCCGGGTGACTCTTTCCGCCGTTTCTAAGATCTTGATTGGATATTCCTCATAAGTTAGATCTCCTTCAACTGTGAGTTCCTCCAATGGAATTTGTTCCTCAGGCACTCGCAAACATTTCTTCAGTTGCGACACATGGAACACATCATGAATACCCGACATACTCGCAGGCAACTCTAACTGATAGGCCACTTCTCCACGTCTCCTAAGAATTCTGAACGGTCCAACGTACCTCGGTGCCAATTTTCCCTTCATATTAAACCTTCTGACACCTCTCATAGGCGACACCTTCAAATACACATAGTCGCCTATCTCGAATGCCAATTCTCTTCTTCTGGTATCAGCATAACTCTTTTGCCGGGACTGGGCTACTCTCAAGTTGTCCCGTATTTTCCGCACTTTTTCCTCTGCATCTCTGAGAACATCAGGTCCAAATACTTGACTCTCGCCAGTCTGATTCCAAAACAGAGGTGTTCTACATTTCCGCCCATACAATGCTTCAAACGGTGCCATATCAAGACTTTTCTGGTAACTATTATTATATGAAAATTCAGCATATGGTAAACTAGTATCCCAACTGGTGCCATACTGTAATGCACACGCTCTCAACATGTCTTCTAGAATCTGATTTACTCTTTCAGTCTGCCCATCAGTTTGGGGATGATACGCGGAACTAAAGTTCAACTTTGTTCCCAATGATTCATGTACTTTATGCCAGAACTGAGATGTGAACTGTGTACCCCGATCAGACACGATCTTCTTCGGAACTCCGTGCAGACTCACGATTCTATCCATATATAACTTAGCCAACTTTGCACCATCATAGTTGGTCTTAACGGGCAAAAAGTGAGCAACTTTAGTGAGTCGATCCACTATTACCCAAATTGAATCATACCCACGCTGGGTGCGGGGCAATCCAGTGATGAAATCCATACCTACTTCTTCCCATTTCCACTCGGGCACTTGCATTGGCTGCAACAACCCTGCAGGTCTTTGGTGCTCGGCTTTCACCCTCTGACAAGTATCACATAACGCTACATACTCTGCCACATCTCTCTTTAATCCATACCACCAATATTTTTCTTTAAGATCTAGATACATCTTGGTGCTTCCGGGGTGAATTGAATATGCTGAGTCATGTGCTTCACGCAGGATTGCATCTCGGATGGATTTCAATTCTGGCACACATATTCTCTTCCCAAACCATAGTGTACCATTTTCGTCTAACTTGAAACCCGGTGCTTTTCCAAGCACTACATTCTCTGAAATTTCTTTTAGTTTCTCATCTTCCAACTGACCTTTGCGTATTTCTTGCTCTAAGGTGGGCTCTAACTTCAATTCAACAGTGTTGTTCACTAAACCCAAATTGAGATGCGCTATTTCAGCTAGCAACTCTGTGGGAATGAAGGTCAATTGCAGCCCATTGGCATAACTTTTTCGGCTAAGTGCATCGGCAACAACGTTTGCCTTCCCGGGATGGTAATGCACTTCCAGGTCATAATCCTTTATTAATTCTAGCCAGCGGCGTTGCCTTAGGTTCAGGTCTGACTGTGTGAAAATATACTTCAAACTTTTGTGATCCGTATAAATATCACACCTATGTCCAATTAGATAATGCCTCCAAATCTTCAGAGCATGAACCACGGCAGCTAGCTCCAAATCATGAGTAGGATAATTCAGCTCATGTTTTCTCAACTGCCTGGATGCGTACGCCACTACCCTTCCTTCTTGCATAAGCACACAGCCAAGGCCTAGGCGAGATGCATCGCAATAAATAGAGAAGGTTTTGCTCAGATCTGGTAAGGTCAACACGGGGGCTGTGGTCAATCTTTTCTTTAGCTCCTCAAAATTTTCTTGACACTTATCTGACCAAATAAATTTGGCACTCTTCTCTAGTAGGGCTGTCATGGGCTTTGCTAACTTAGAGAAGCCTTCAATAAATCTCCTATAATAACCGGCTAGTCCCAAAAAGCTACGGATTTCACTAGCATTGGTTGGAGGCTTCCAATTTAGCACATCCTGCACTTTACTGGGGTCTACGGCTATTCCACCGTTAGAGACCACATGTCCCAAAAATGAGACCTCATCCAGCCAAAACTCACACTTGCTTTTCTTGGCATACAATTTATTCTCTCTAAGCTTTTGCAAGACCAGCCTCAAATGTTCAGCATGTTCTTCTTTTGTTTTGGAGAAGATTAATATATCATCAATGAATACTACCACGAACTTATCCAAATACTCCATGAACACCTTGTTCATCATATACATGAAGTATGCAGGTGCATTGGTCAACCCAAATGACATGACTGTATACTCATACAAGCCATACCTTGTGGTAAAAGCTGTCTTAGGTATGTCAGTTGCACGGATTTTCAACTGGTGATAGCCAGATCGAAGGTCAATTTTGGAGAATACACATGCTCCTTTCAGTTGGTCAAATAAGTCATCTATTCTAGGCAATGGGTACTTATTTTTAATAGTGACTTCATTTAATGACCGATAATCCACACACATCCTCCTAGTGCCATCTTTCTTATCAACAAAGATTACTGGTGCACCCCATGGTGAAGAACTAGGACGAATAAACCCTTTTTCTTGCAATTCCTTAAGCTGTTTCTTAAGTTCCTCTAATTCATTTACCCCCATTCTATATGGTCTTTTTGCTATGGGTGCAGTTCCGGGTAAAAGCTCAATAAGAAATTCAATGTCTCGGTCTGGTGGCATACCTGGCAACTCATCCGGGAAAACATCGGGGAACTCGTCCACCACCTGGTCTTCTTGCTTACCACCACTCAACTGATTCACTGTAGCAGTCGGCTGGGGCTGCACTGCCACATCCACACTTATTCTATCCCCACCTGGTGATGTCACCACCACAGCCCTCTCTTGACACTGTATTACTGCCCCATGCTGCTTCATCCAATCCATACCAAGTATGAGGTCAATTCCCATGGTTCTTAGCACAATAGGTTTCACCTTGAAATCTACCCCCCTTAGAGATATACTAGTGGAGGGGCTCCAGTAATTAGCTGGCATGGTGCCTCCCGGTGAATTTACTAGCATGGAATTTTTCAGTGCACAAAGTGGGATGCTATGCACTCTAACAAAAGCTTGGG
The DNA here is from genome assembly GCF_000003195.3 of Sorghum bicolor. Classification (NCBI taxonomy): domain Eukaryota; kingdom Viridiplantae; phylum Streptophyta; class Magnoliopsida; order Poales; family Poaceae; genus Sorghum; species Sorghum bicolor. Next base: position 56,897,693 of record NC_012873.2, read on the forward strand.
AGATAAAAGAATGTGAAGCACCGGAATCAAACAGTACTGTAGCGGGGATGGAGTTGATGTTGAACGTACCCATCATAACCTCAGGTGCTTCCTGAGCTGTGTCAGTGGACACATGGTTCACTTTCCCAGAGAACGGAGGTCGAGCAGGCCTCTGATTGTTGTTCTGATTTTGCTGGACTGGTGGATTCTGCTTCTTGGGACACTGGTAGGCATAGTGTCCCACCTCTCCGCAGCGGTAACAGGCATTGGGATTTCCGCTGGGTGCTGCACTCTTGCCAGGAGCATTGTTGGGCACTCCTTGGCGTGATGCCTGGTTGCTGACCTGTTGCTGAGGGCGTTGCTGATTCTGGTTGCCATACTGTTGCTGGGGACGTTGTTGGTTTTGGTGATTGTGCTGCTGGTAGTACTGGGGACGCTGAGGAAACTGACCACGGTTCCACTGATTCTGTGGTCCTTGACTACGCTGAGGGAATCCCTGCTGAGGGTACGCACGTGGGCGAGTGTTGCTGCCCGACGGCTGCCCCTGGAGCTTTCTCTTCTTTGCATCCATCTCCTTGCGCTTGTTGTCGATGACAATAGCGCGGTTCACCAATTCTTGGAAGCAAGGGTAGGTGTTGCTCATCAGCTGCAGCTGCAGTCCATCATACAGACCCTTCAGGAAGAGACGCTGCTTGTCAGAGTCCCTGGCCACCTCATATGGAGCATATCGTGACAGTTGAGCAAACTTGTCACGATACTCACTGACTGACATTGATCCCTGCTTGAGAGATCTGAACTCTTCCGCTTTCAGTTCTATCAGGCCCTCCGGAATATGATGGGACCTGAACCCTTCCGTAAACTCCCTCCAGGTGACTGGCGGAGCATTGTTCGGGCGTCCATATTGATAGGACTCCCACCACTCCTGTGCAGGTCCTTGCAGCCGACCTGATGCGTACAACACTTTCTCCAGGTCGCTGCATTGGGCAATGTTCAACTGCTTCTCGACTGCTTTTAACCAGTCGTCTGCCTCCAGTGGATCAGAGGCATGGGTGAACACCGGAGGGCGTCCTTTCAAGAACTCCCCTCGTTTGTCACGGACTTGAACCGGAGGTGGTGCTGCTACTGGTTCATTGTTCATACGGTTCATCATGGCTTGCATCAAAGTAGCTTGCATACCCATAAGCTGCTCAATAGTCATCGGCGGCGGTGGTGGTGGTGGATTCTCAGGTACACCACGTCCACGGCCACGACCACGGCCACGGCCACGTCCACGACCAGCGGCTGCTCCTTCGGCGTCCATCTGCTTCCAACAAAGATCCATGGCTTTTAGTAATCTTCCAAAAATAATTATTCATCGCTTATAATGAATAAAAACAAGTCTAGCAGTTTTCTGGACAAGTTTCAAACTCAGCAGGTCAGTAATCCGTGCTTATCTCAGAACCTACAGATCCAAAAAGGAATATGGTATACATCGTTGGAAAGGTTAAGAAATTCTCTACAAACTTTATTCAGACCACATTTACTGATTCCAAAAGTAACATAATCAAAATTATGATTTATCAGGTTCTGCTCTGGTTCTCAGTCTGCGCAGGTACAGCAGGTTAAAACGGACATATCTCACAGATCCGAATAGATAATGAGGTGATTCCAGTTGGAGATGAAAGATATACCAGTCTAGTTTTCACCATAAAAATTTCGTAATTTTTGACTGAACCGATAATGAGATACTGAATAAGCACCACAGACTGCTCCAGAAACAGCATGACTGGGACAAGATAAAGTAACCCAACCTCGAAATTAAACAACATTACTTCTAAGATTAAGATTTAGAAACATGCGGACAGGCCCACATGTTTCCACAATCAAACAAAACTCCAAATCATAAATGTTCATCAACACAAACAGCAACTCACTAAAATTCACATGCCACACATTACTGAAATTCTCGTGCTAACGTCAATCTAGAAAGTACTGGGAAAATCTAAGGAGCTCTATCTTGGAGAACGAACTTGCGGGGCTTCTTCTTGTAGATGGGTGGCTGTCCAAGCTGACCACGCAGCTCATCCACCTGACGCTGGAGGCGCTTCCCCGCCTGCTGCGCAACACGCAGCTCCTGTCTCAGTGCCCCATTCATCTCCTGAATGGCACTGACGTGCCTCACAGTCGTATCCAGGGTAGGGTCACCGGCAGGTGGTGCCAGGACATGCCATGTCTTGCCATCTGGGTCGTTGCGGGGAAGGAACCGGTACCTGTCCTCCTGCATGGCCTCAAAACGGCGGCCATGGTAGTGAAAGTACGCGGCCTGAGCTGCATCCTCCATGCTCTCGTAGGCGGATGCACGTCTAACTCGGCTCTCGTGGATGGACTCCACCTCGTCCGAGTTGTCGACATTGTTCCGAGCTGTGATGATCACCTCGGCCTTCCAGTAGGTGTTCTCCAACGGGTGCTTGTGCTCCGAGCAAAGGTAGCGGACGGTGGCGGCAAACTCCGGGTAATAGCTCGCCAACACACCCGTAAGCAGAGTGTGGTAGTGAGCGTCCTCATCCGCCTCCATGAACTTGTTCCTGGAGGTCCATCCCATCTCCGGAACAACCTGAGGGTACTGAGGCGTCGGTGCGGAACCCGTCGACGCGTGGGGTGCAGGCGCAGGTGGTGCAGGTGCAGGTGGTGCAGGTGCAGGTGGTGCAGGTGGTGCAGGCGCAGGTGGAACTGGAGCGGCAGCCTGCGGGATCGGTACCGCCACTGGTGTAGGAGCTGAAGGCGTAGGCGTAGGGGACCCCGTGTCCATTGGCTCCTCCTCCTCGCCGCCACCAGAGGCGACGACCTCGGGCTCAGGTACAGGTGCCGGTACTGGTGCAGGTGCAGGTACTGGAGCTGGTGCTGGTGCAACTGCCGGAGCACGGGCGGCGACGAAGAGGGCACGGTACGCGGCTGCGCTGCGACGGGGCATCTATAAATTTTGTTTTAAGAATTAGAATCAATATGTTTACATAAATAGATCAGTGAGTAAGAATATAAACTTTTAATAAAATAACAAGAAAGTAAAGTGAGCAGTGAAATAAATAAAGCGAAAATAAGAACCCTAAAATCGACTGTTTCTACCTAGGTTTGCGTCCTACAGTCAGCCTTGCTTTGATACCAATTTGTCACACCCAAATTTAAGCATAAATTTGAGTACAATAATCTCATGTGCGCCCCAGGAATAGTCGCGCACACAAGTCGACAAATTACAAATGTATCGTAACAAGCGCCTTACAAAACGTTATTACAACACAAATATATCAAAGTCTGCGACAAACGGAAAATAAACTCATACTAGCTATGAAAGATAACTCCAATACAGGGACGACCGACTGGGGGATCGCCAACCTAGAAGTCCTCAGGAAATTCCTCGTAGAAGCTGTCATCTGTTATCCATCCGGGATTTTGTCCAAAAAGAAAGATAAAGACAAGCGTGAGTACATCTCGTACTCCGCAAGCATAACATAGGATTTATGCGGCTCAAAAAGGTCAGACACTGGCTACTGCAGTTAGCATTTTAATTGGTCAATGTTTTAATCCTATTTAATCATCAATTATTCTTAAGCTCCCAATTAGCCCAAATGAGTACATGATAATAACACCGTTAACCTTCACGGCTAACACTATCACCATCACGGTTAAACCACATTGATCATCACGATCAATGCGTCAGATTTTCATAAGTTATTCCCCATAACCATCCACACCGAACTATTCCGTAAGGGTCCAAAGCCGCTCGTGTCCGAGAGCACGGCTAGTATACCAGTTTGATCAAACTCTGCGCAGAGGTGTGCACTTTTCCCGTAAGTCGTGTTACCCATATGCCCGGGGTTTGCAAGACCCACTAACACTACCAAGGTGAGCGGGCAGGGAACACTATGAAGCCTTCCATAGGCCACGCCTAACCAGTTAGGGCCGCGAGGTTTCCTCGGCAGGCAGATATAGAGAACCCCCCTTTCCTATGGCACATTTCCATCACGGCTATACACATAGGAACAGAAGCAGTTCTATGTCCAAAGTGGCAAGCCCCTCTTGCGCCCTTTCGGGTAACCTCTAACCAGCTAGATGAGATCCTATTACTGAGCTAAAGTTAGAGCCATATAACCCTCACGGTTGCACTGTAAGTCCCGGATTGTCGCTTACAGAGAAGTCCTTACGGAGGGTCTAGGTCAACCCGACCGAAGTCAATTGCACCATAGCCCTTTTTCCCCCAACATTTATCATCATATTCATTAAAGTCAGAGTGATAATAAATTCTCAATTAATTAAAGCACTAGCAAAGCTACCCACATGCATTCTACCCATAGGTGTCATAAATATATAGTCAGGTAGCTAGGATGTCCTTAGGGTCACCAAATTAGACACATGCAGATGCGTAATTATTTAAGTGAATAGGTGTACAAGGGAAACCCATGTTATACTTGCCTTCAGTGAAGGGGAACTGCTGCTGGTCCTGCTGCTCCTCGAAGAAAAATGGATCACCCACGGACACGTCACCGTCTGCGCTCGATCGGTACCACACAACAACACGCATCCAGGTTCATTCATACAAGCAAACAATCATTTAATTAGAACAGTACACCAACAGATCAAAAATGAAATAAAGTAATTAAAAACAGAACCTACGATTCGCTACGACCACATAGATACGAAGATCACGAAAATCGGAGCTAAAACGACCAAGTTACGACTTTTTCGGCGATTTCCTATAGGCAATTAATTAATTAAACCTAACCCTGAAAATAAAAAGTGGCAAACTATAGAAACAGTGGTACTATCATGTAGAGGATTTAATTACGAATCTAACGCAATTTGAACGGGTCAAATCGGAGCTAAAACGAATATTTTATGACCAAAACAAGTTCAGTGGCAATTCTGTAATTTCCCGAAAGCGTATTTGACCTAACCGACGGATAATACGTTTTCTAAAAGAGAAAACGTATTTTACTCGAAGGCGCTAAGGACTGCGGCCGAATTAGGAAATCTGGGAGGGGTTCTTTAAGCAAATTCTCCCCCGAAGGGGTATCGGGCGTCTCTGGCCGTCCGATTAGAGATGGACGGCCAGGATTAGATCCTGGGAAAAGAGAGGGAGAGGAGAGGGGCCGGCCGCCGGAGAGGAGGAAGAGGGCGGCGGCGGCCATTGCCGCGGCGAGCAAGGTCGCCGGAGTAAGCCGTTCGGGCGCTACGGTGCACCATTTCACAAACCGATTGCCCCGGGAGAGAGAGGAAGGCAAGGGGAACTCAATCCCGGCCTTGGCGTGGCCGGGGAGCGCCTGGGAGGCCCGCGCCATGGCCGGCCGCGGCGAGCTGCTCCGGCGAGCGCGGCCGGGGCGCTAGAGAGCCTCGTTTTTCTCAGAAAAAGAACGGGGAGGGAGCGGGGAAGAAGAGGAGGCTCACCAAAGCGACGAAACGCGGCGAAGAGGGCTCCAAATGGAGGAACGACGCGCGGCGGCGTTAGCTTCTTCGGCGACAGTTTTCTTGCGCGAAAGAGAGAGGAAAACGGAGGCGAGGAGGGGGAATGGGGGAGAAAGAACAGGGCTCGGGCGCGGGGCTCTTCAAACGCTTCCGAGGCGCGGGGAAAAAGGGAGAGAGGGGGATCGTGGGCGCGGGGCTCGGCCCGGCGGTTTCCAACCGAGAGGAAGGAGCGGGGCGTCGGTTGGGAGAAGAAGGAGCTGACAGGCGGGCCCGGCCTGTCAGCGGGTGGGAGAGAGAGGGGGAAGGGGGAGGGGGAGGCGGCTGGGCCGGCCCAAGAAGGAGATGGGGCGCGCGGGGGGGTTGCTGGGCTACCAGGCCGAAAAGAGGAAGGGGGAGAGAGGCAAAGGATTTTTTTCTTTTTTTTTTTTACACAACTTCCAAATGAATTTCTTTTCTTCAAATATTTTCTTGAGCAAGATATTTTGGTTTTTAAAACAATCATCACAAAAGAATTGCTCCAGCATGAATGCAACATAAATGTTTCCCTAAGCTCACATTAAATTTTAATTTCTCCAAATTTATTTATTTTCCTATATGTAAAATGCTCACAAAATAAATTCATTTAAATTTAATTCATCTATTTGAAATAAATAAAATTTTTGGGTGTTACAATTACCCATGGATATGAGTAGTATGTCTCTATGCTCGTACCTGATTTTTAACCATTAGCATATCTGCTGATAAAGAAATCTTCCCATACTTAGGTTTCAAGTACCTATTGTCGATCCTGGCTGTGGTAAGGTCCGTCGAGGGGAAAGGAGATTTGCCCAAGCTTAATTTTTCTATCTAATCACTTTTATTTATTATTAGTTATATAGAAAAAGAGATTGAGTTTGCTCAACCTAGTAGAGTTGCTATCAAGGAGCTTGGTCACTGTACTTTGGCTGCATGCATTTTTCTCTCAAGTAAGCTGGAGGACAGAGAAGAAAGCCCAGAAAATATGCCACGTGTCGGCCCGGACAGCCCAGGATTTCCTGGGCCTTTCACCCTACACGTCGCAGTTCACAGTCGTGCACGAGGTGTGCAGTGCCGATGCACGCATAGAGGCTGCTACGTACGGCTACCTCGCAGTCGAAACGACGACACTCTTTCAGAGTTCAGGCATGCATCGCAAAAGCCGAAAAGAGAGGGCCAGTCCAGTTTGGCCCTGGGGTGTCACACACGTGCACGTGCCGGTGCAGCACGGCCTCTCGTCCGCTCGTCGCCGGGCAAAAGTCGGGCCGGCGGCCATCAGCCCATCTCCATGGCATGCGTGGTCCGTACCGTACGAGGAGCCTGCCTGGTGGCTGCACGTGGGGCCTTGGGAACGCGCTCACTCCACGCCTCCGAGGCTCGACATGAAGGACGGCGACCCACGCGTTCCTGCCGCCGGCACAGGCCGGCCGCCCTGGGTCAAGCACGCAGATGGTCAAACATGCTTAGAGCGAGCGCCGAGAAGCACGCAGACGGTCATCTTGATCCCATCCTGCTCGAAACGTGGGCATGTCCAGTCCAAATTTGACACTACATGGATTCTGAATGAAGACCCTGCTAAAAACAAAGATATTTATATAGTACCCGTAGAGCACAGTTGTAAGCTAAGAATGAATTCTGAATGAAGACCCTGCTAAAAACAAAGATATTTATATAGTACCCGTAGAGCACAGTTGTAAGCTAAGAATGAATAACCTAACTAAGGCCTTGTTTAGTTCCCAAAAATTTTCAAGATTTTCCATCACATCGAATCTTGCAGCACATGCATGAAGCATTAAATATAGACGAAAACAAAAACTAATTACACAGTTTACCTGTAAATCGCGAGACGAATCTTTTGATCCTAGTTAGTCTATGATTGGATAATATTTGCCACAAACAAACGAAAGTGTTACAGTAGCGAAATCCAAAATTTTTCTCAAACTAAACAATAAATGCAGGCCCCTTTTCAACAAAAAAAAACATTTTACTCCATCACATCAAATATTTAGAGACATATATAAAACACTAAATATGAATTAAAAAAATAACTAATTACACAATTTGCATGTATTTTACGAGATGAATCTTTTAAGCTTAATTAGTTCATGATTGGACACTAATTACTATAGTTACAAACGTGTTATGGTATCCAAAAACTCTTCTTTTCGCGAACTAAACAAGACCACAATTGACAAATAAACAAAGATGTTGCTTTTGTCACGAGGATAAAACAATATTTGACACTTGTTTTATTAGTTGTGCTACGGTTTGGCTCACAACCTAGCTACCTAAGGCCTTGTTTAGTTCACCCCGAAATCCAAAAACTTTTCAAGATTCCCCGTCACATCGAATCTTGCAGCACATGCATGGAACATTGAATATAGATTAAAAAATAACTAATTGCACAGTTTGCCTGTAAATTGCAAGACGAATCTTTTGAGCCTAGTCTATAGTTAGACAATAATTGTCAAATACAAACAAAAATTCTACAGTAGCTAACCCAAAAATTTTCACCAACTAAACAAGGTTCGTAGTGTACCTCCATGTTTAGAAATTGGCTCACGAGTATGTCGAAAGAACTAAAACCGCTAGTGTTGCTTGTTGATCACTATATGTTTAAATAACAATGATGTGGTTATGTGGATTTGAAAATAAAAAATCTTCTTCTCCTTTGCTATTTGTTGTACAATGGTTCATTGGTTCCACAAATGGTTACTCCCCCTGAAGCAGGGTTTACATGATTCGGTTGTAGCGACTTTGTCCCAATTGGTTTGATATACCCCGCAAGATGATGATCTAGTGATTTGCCTTCATGGCCACTGGATCATTTGGTGATGTAGAGTATATGAATGGAGACTTTGTGCCCAAAGGCTATTGATGTTTGGGGCTATGAATATGCCATCAATGATTTGAAGGTTTGTTTGAGTACATTGAAAGTACATAAAGCTATAACAAGTGTTAGAACTCTCCATCAACCATATGAGAGCTTAGTGATAAAATCCAAGGCTAGGATTGTGCTTAGTGCAATCATTAAAGAGTGGCTAGGCCTTGGCTTTAGAGTAGACAGAGCCAAGCTGGGTGCCCTTGTTATCTTGGATTGTTGAGACACTTGGTATCATGGTGCCACTCCAGCAACGTCAACCCTCTAAGCTTTGTGTAGAGCGATAGCGACTGTGGAGGGGGATTGTGTCAAGGTGAGTAGGAGAGTTGGGCAGTAGGAGTGAGCCTAAGTGAATTGTGGCACTTGCATTGGTTGGTGAGAGCCTGTGTGGTGGTGAGGTCAACACCATGGCTGGAGATCTAGATCATAAACCACAAAGGTGAGATCAAAGTACTAGTAACAAGATATACATAGAGGTCTTCTTGGCTTATACTTGACAACTATCTAGATAATTCCATGGAGATCTAGATGATAAACCACAAAGGGAGATTAAGATGGATCATTTCCTAGATGGATGTATGTAGTTGCTCATGAGGACATGAAACCTTTGGATATGAGCATTCAAGTTGAACATAGGTGATGTTGTTCCTAGGTTTGCACAATGATAAGAATGTGTAGCTACCTAATGATTGTCATATGTTTTATATTTAGGAACAATTTGAGTATGCTATGAACTTCAGAGAGACTTCCATGATCTCCATCTTAGAGTGCAAGCCCATCGAAACCAAACATTCGGTTCGCCAATAGCTCAATAGTGTTGTATATTTGTATTGAAAATGCCATAACTATTTTATGTAGAGTCTGACTTAGGCCCATGAGAATCTTTCAACTGAATATGGTCCTACTTTAATATCACATCGGCAAGACCTCCAAATCGTCAATACATGTTTATGTTGTTTTAGTTGGGCGCACTACATTACTTTTAATCAGGCCTTAGGTTTTGTAATCAGTAATCACCCTTAGGACCCAGACCCATGTTGTAGTACTCCTCCATGAAGTGGATCATGCCCCAACAGTGCCCAAGGATGTCCTTCCCCTTGTCCACCTTCTTCTCCTAGTCACTGAAGCTCATTCTCTTATATACTTTGTTGCATTCACTTTTATACTTGGACTTTGTTTAGAAGAGTATATTTTTTTTGAGCAGTTTCATTGTTGTTTATTTTGTGAAATCTCAACTTATGAGCTTATTCAGATTAGCAATATTTGAGATTGAATCTTTTATGTTCTTGCTTGTGTTCATGATTCGCATGCACATGCAAGGTAAGCCTCGTGGTGAGGTCAATCATACCACACATTGTTGATAACTAACGGAGTTGTTGTGTAGTGATTGTGAGCGATCAGATCATTCTCGATTAGAAGCTGTGCATCATCAACATCGAGATCTCTACAAATCAGTGATCGAGCCAGAATTTGAACCTTAGGTATTCATTTGCACATGTCTGGTGGGCTGCCGCTCAGCTACTGTCTCTAACCTCATGATTGATGTACGCCCTCGTCGCTCAACATGTAGGCGTATCGTAGACATAGAGTGGCCGCGCCCGCGCTGCACGCCCTGCGCCGCTAGGAGCTCGGGACACCGACAACTAGCAATGCCGCCACCACGTCATGCTTGGTCGACTAGGGTTAGAGATTATGAAATAGAGATTATGGAATTGCCTCCTAATCATGCGTCATTCACTCGCACGAAAGAATACTATATTATACATGCTGCCATGTGCATATTCCAATTTATCTTAGAAAAGAGTTTGGAAGCAAGATATGATTTGGACTAATATTTGACGAAATGAGTCAATATGTATGTGGTCTTGAGATAAACAATTAAGTTCTTATTTGTAGAAACAACAAAACAGAATAATTTTGGTAATCGAGCTAACATAGAACCTGTGTGGAAAAAGGAATACAAGGATAGACTAAAAAGAAAATGAGAGAAAAAAATTATTACCTCTTTAATATAGAAATGCTAATATATTAGATATACATATATATACAAATATACCTATATATACTTAGTGTATAAAAAAGTTAGCTATTCCTGGGAATACTAGAAATACCCAGCCCATACTACAAATTGACTTATCATACGTATTAGAAAATCGGGCCGCAATTTCCCTCTGATGCCAATTGATGAAGTAATTTCATTGGGCCTTAGGATTTTCAAAGGCAGACCTCTGTCCATCTTTGAAAATGGCTCTAATTTTCAAAGGTGTGCCTCTCAAGAGGCATGCCTCTATAATTGACTTCTAAAGATAGTTATTATTAGGTTGTCTCCATAAATATATGGACCGTCTTTAAAAATTGTTGGACATTTCCAGAGACAAGTACTTTTGGCCCACCTTTACAAATAAAATAGGCTATCTTCTAAAATTATTTTTATAGTACGATGAAATTTGGTTTGTATCCATGTATCACAATATCTTTTTTCTTATGAATTACAATATAGATGGAAAAACTTATACATGCATGCACACTCACCGCCTCTATGAACACATACATACTTCTATGAGTACCTCCAAAAGATAGAGATTAGCCTAACAAATGACAAAGTCACAACACAAACCCTATCCTTGCACCTCCGGAAGACAAAAACTGGATTAAAGCCCTGTTTAGTTTCCCACCCAAATTTTTTTCGTCCATCCTATCGAATCTTTGGACATATGCATAGAACATTAAATGTACATAAAAAATAAAACTAATTACACAGTTCGATTGAAAAACGTGAGACGAATCTTTTAAGCCTAGTTACTCCATGATTAGCCTTAAGTGCTACAGTAACTTACATGTGCTAATGATAGATTAATTATGCTTAATAGATTTGTCTTGTAGTTTCCTGGTGAGCTATGTAATTTGTTTTTTTATTAGTTTCTAAAAACCCCTCCCGACATCCTTCCGACACATCCGATGTGACGTCCAAAAAATTTTCATCTCAAATCTAAACAGGGCCTAAAAAGATCTCAAAATTGACGAAGTCATCACACATAGACTATACATAACCTTACGGATATGAAAAATATTCTGAGTTCTCATACCGTGTCATTAGTTTTACCTATATAACATGTATTTAATTCAAATGAAACATCCATGAACTTATATTATTGCGACCTGCCCCGCCATACCACGCAACGCACACGGCACATATAGGGCCAATGTTCCGAAGTGTATAACTACAGGTGCAATTCGTGGTACCTCTTATAGATAACTTAGGAGCGAGCAGCATAAACCAATGGAGAACTTTTTGCCGATGGATTAATAACAACATCGGTTGTTAAACTACCTCAACACCTTGCAAATAATGATGCTTTTATTTTTATTTTAAGTCAAACCATATGAAGTTTAACTAAGTTTATAAAATACTGATATTTTTTAATTAAATAAGTATATCATCAGATTCATCATGATTTATACTTTTATAAATTATATACTGATGTCAAATATATGCTGATACTCTTTACTTAGTCGAACTAATATAGTTTGGCTTATTATTATAATAAAACTAAAAGACACTTTAATTTATGGGACAGAAATAGTGGTTTCCTATCTGAATTGGAGATATTATAATTTGTATCTCCAAACTAATTTATTTTCTAGTATATATATATAACAAATTGAACTCTTATCGGCTATATATTTGTGAAAATAAAAACAATGTTTAAACCAATACTTGAGCACAACAATTACTTTGATAAAAGGAAAACACATAATTAGCTTTTGTGCGTGTGTATGTAATGGTATACTCAATAACCGGCCCTTATGACCACTTTGAGTTACCATAACAGATATACTATTACAAGATTATTGCAAGTCCGATCTTTCTAAGTGATTTAATTTACTATAATATTATGGTAGTAACACATGTATCTTAAATATGTATTAGCTTTACCATAAATTACTATATATAAACATTATATATCTATGGATCCAAAATTGAAATTCCTAGTGGAAACTATAATTATATATGTAAACTATATATTACATTTTTTGGTCTTGGATCGAGAGTGAATGGTGCAAACAGATTGAACAATATTTTTTTTCTGTGGTGTGTGTGGGGAAGTTGGTTGAGAACCGATTGCCGATTGCCGATTGCCAGTTTAGTTTCGATAGATGCACCGGTTTTGGTCAACACTAATTCATATAAAAATTATGGTGGATCCGCCCGAGAGCTTTTTCTGAACCATGTTGCAATGCACGTGAGAGCTACTTTTATTTATCAAGTCATTACAATATTCCCTCTATACAATAATACAGAAAATGCAATTCACTCTATCCTCGAATATACACGACCAGCAAATATTTAGTTTAAGATTTGAGCTATAGGAACCATCTGCTTTTTTGAAGGCTTCACGCTTGGTCAGCACTCAGCAGGAAACTGCATTTATTAATTTAACTAAAATACAATTATTTTCCTACCAAGTACTATAGTTCCGTTCTTTCCCAGTTGAGGTTATATATATATCTGCATCATATTCATGTTATTTGTGTGTGAATGAAATTATTAAATAGTGCTTTCAACATATACACTCCCCCGCCGCCGGTCACAGTTAATTGATTCTTTTGAGTTTGTCTGAAGCCAACTTTTCTAAAATGAATATATAATACTTTATGAAAGTTCAAGACACAAGTCTGCTCATATATATTACATTAGTCAAACTCTCAACATGTGAAGGCCATTTTGTAGTTAATAAAATTTAGAATGAATATGACTTTAGTCGGTACTTCAGTTATTCGTTATATGAGGGACGGAGGGAGAGTAATATAATTACTGGTACAACTACAAATGGTGTTGGGATGAACAGGAGACATATCATCTTTGAATTTTTGGGACAACTTTGAACTTTGTAGTTTTTTCTATTACAAAGTAAACACTAAAATATTACTTCACTCAAATATTTTACTATGCTCAGAGATAATATATGAATATTATATTAGAGGTCATCACTTCTTATTTGGCAATTAAATATGTATATATAAGAAGCTAAAGCTTGTCAGTCAAAACCAACGCATAGCATGAATTAATAAGTAAGAAGACAGTATATAATACAGCCATATCATAACTTATAAAGTTGCACATATCCTTTTTATAGGAAAAACTCAATTCTAACAATCTAAATATTGATTTGCGTGAGGTTAATCACCATGAGTACCAGAATCAAGGCACTGCTTAAATTTTTTTCTTAGTTAAATAAAATACTCACATTTGATTTGATAGATAATATGTCTATCCAATTTGAATACTATCAAATCATAGTAAGTAGTACTGCGACTTTTTTTATTATAGCCCAAACAATGTTGTTATTAGTTGTAGAAAGGTAATTGGAAGTTCATTGTCAATTTTGAGGGAAATGATTCACTTAATGAAGAATCCAGAGAGATACACAGAAAGATGAACGGAAGTTCATTGGCAATTTAGAGGGAAATGATTCACTTATTAAAGCATCCAGAGATAGATACATTTTTAGGCTGATGTTACTCTAATTTGTACATGACCTTGGTAATAATCTTAATTGCTGTACTTTTTTTCAAAATCATGTAGCAACCTATAATAATTTATTTATAGACTATTTGAAATACACTCTACTTTGTTCAATATATTTGATTTGTTTTGTATTTTTTATTGGTGCTATATGATTTGAATAAGATACACATTTTCATGCAGTGCACCTGCCTTTTATGCTTTTATGTTTACTCCCTGCATTCCAAATTCAAAGTTGTTTTAGTCTGAGCCTAATTTAGACTTCTCTAACTTTGACTAAGTTTATAGAAAAATATGTTTACAAAACCAAATAATGTCATGGATGCATATTTGGGCTTTGATTTAACAAAAATAATTTTATGTACTAGATGTTGACCCATTCTCCTATAAACTTGGCAAAAGTTTTGTTTGACTCAAGATAATATTAAAACAACCAACAATTTAGAAAGGAGGGACTACGTTATTCAAAACAACATGATGCTGTTGTCTAGTGGTTGTCATAGCCTCATGGGTTGTTTTGAAGAACCCAATAACATAACTTAATTATGAACATGCAACAGTAGGTTGACTTGTGTTAGTACGAGTTAAAATCCTATTTTTTTATAAAGTTGTAACTAAAGTATGTAACTGGGAGTATGTTACAAATATATGTGCTTAGTATCTAATTCTACAAAATCTTATTACAAGTATGGCTTAGTATTGACCCTTCACATTCAGAAAACTGGAGAACCCGTAAAATCATATCAAACAAGGCACATGCATTTAAGTAACTAAATATTTTTAATTAGCTAATAGCAACATACATAAGCACATAAAATGAAGAGTAAGAGGGGAAACAAACCAACAATGTTCAATTTATATGTGCAAACTTAAATGGATGATTCTGATCGTGGAAAAAGCCAGCAACAATATGTACTGTAGCTTACTTATTAGCCTTATGACAAGTTATTAGCTAGTAAGTTCAGATCAAGAGCTGTTTCTAACCCAACATTTTACTAATATAGTTTGTCATATATAAAATCCCGTTATTATCAGATCAACAATTGATTGCTTGGGGATATATATAGCAAATAGAAGAGCTTTTACCATGTTAACATAATAGAGACTGCATGCAGATAAGTAGCATGCAGCACTAGTTCGTTGCATGCATGAAATCAGGAATTGGAGACCATGCATGCAACCAATGAAATCTGGTGTATATGTATGTCAAAATGGCAGAACTAACTAATCTACCAATAGCAAATTAGCAATGCAATCACCAGTGCATGCATGCAGCTCGACAAGAGAGCCGTAGATATGCAGCTGCTAACTACAGTGAATCAATGAACATCTCCTTATTTGGCCGCACACCCTTGTACACGAATTCTTGGTGCTACAGACTAGAAGCCGGAGAGGTAGCTACTATTCATCCATTTGACCTCCTATGGGCGGCACTGCAGCAGCTGGAGGTGGCGAACCCGGCCCGCCGGCCAGCCGGCAGCCCGACCAGTGGCACGAGCGCGCTAGAGAAGAACAACAGTGGCATCCTGTTCATTCGTCAGACAGGATCTAGCAAGATATGCACCGAGCCAATGGGACGGCGCATGGCATGCAACAGTGCGCCGCGCGCCAGTACGAGCGACGACGATCCGGCCGGCTCGATCGATCGGTCCGGCCATGCCCCGGCCCCGTTGTCACACTGCTGCTCACTGGTGCAGTGTGTGGAGCAGTTCGTGGCTAGCTAGAGGCTTCGATCGAGTCGAGCAAGCGCACCAGAAAAAGGAAGCGGCACAGGAAGCAGAACTAGGAAGAAAGCCAAAGATGAGATGCGTCAAATTTGTACGTCCTCGATGGGACTTGGCCTGCGCGAGGAACTGCAGAGGACACAGAGAGAGAGATGCATGGTCATGGGAGGCTGCTAGCTAGCTCGATCTCTCGTCCTCTCTCTGTACTTCGAATTGAGGACATGGTGTACGTATGTACAATGAATCGGTACACACAAGTATGCAAGTCCATCTTCATCTACAATGAGCAGTACTGAATGAAAAGTTATAAGGCAAAGGCAAAGCATATATAGGCTTCAATATTCATTGATCCAATGATATAAGATTTCTTCAACCAGCAAATTAAATTGCTTGACACGAAAAATAAGCGGTAGCTAGGAACTGAAACTCTAGTCGTAGCAGTAGAGAGAGAGCAGCAGATCGAAGCAAAATAATAATGTAGCCCGGCACACGATCGGCCAGAGATCGAGTCTAACCGAGAGGAAGAAGAAGCAGCATCGCGAGTTGCAAAATGGTAGGAGTAGCTAGCAAATAAACCATGCATGCACGCACCAGCAAATCGATCGAAACCTACATAAAATATGCTCATCAGTCCGGCCGGCATACCAAATGGGTGCGTACGTCGACGTCGATCGTCGTAGCACTGTTCCTCTCAGCACGCCGCGCCGGCGGACGGCGGGGCCGGAGGCGGCGGGTGGTGGTGGTGAGGACCTTGGCCTCCGCTGCCGCTGGCGTGATCGGGCGGCTGCGCCTTCTTGCGCTTCTTCTTCTCGTAGCTGACGCCGCGCGCGCGGGCCTGGTGCTCGCGGACCTCGCGGAGGTAGAGGCGGACGGCGCGCGCCGCGAAGGGGTTGGACTCCGGGCGGCCTCCGTTCTCCTCGAAGGCGGCGCGGAGGCGGCCCACCAGCGCGTCGAGGCTGCCCCACGCCTGGCGCAGCGGGCAGGGGCACGGCGCGGGCGGGTTCGGGTGGCCGAAGAAGGGGCACGCCGCCGTGTGGACCTTGGTCTTGCCGAACTGGTCCAGGTACCGCAGGAACTCCAGCACGTGCGCGCCGCTGCACTGCGCGAGGCTCAGCGGCGGCCGGTGGTTCCGCAGGTACTGCCCGAACGTGTTCCAGTCCCGCCGCTTCTGCGCCTCGTACCGGCTCGGCGTCTGCGGCGTGCCGCCGCCCTGCGCCGACGAAGACGACGGCCCGCTGCTCGATCCACCGGCTCCGCCTCCGCCTCCGCCGCCATCACCACCGCCTCCCGGGCTCTCGGGGTTCGGGGACAGGTCCATCGATTAATCTGGCGCATCCACGGATCAGATACAAACACATGAACGATTGATATGAAGCAGCCGATGATTACATGCGCCTTTTTGGGATCTATATATCCCCTGCTCGATCGATCTCTTGGACTGACTGTCCATTTGCGTGTGAAAGCGATGCATCTTTCATATTTATGCACAAGAGGAAAAGGATACTTACAAGAAACAAAGCTAGTGTGTATGATATGAGGTCAGTCAAATTATACATGTGGGGAATGGATTCTACAGTAATTTATTGGAGAGACAGCATGAAGTCGGCGGCGCTGAGCCTGGCAAAGCAAGCAAGTATACCTTTTGGTGGCGATGGCGGCTAGCTGATCTCGGCGGCGGCGGAGGCCGCCCGCGCGCGTCGGAGTGGTGGATGGAGAAGCTTCCAGCAGGATCTCTAGTCGGAGCTGAAGCTGGCTCGAGATTCCGAAAAGAGAAGAGATGAGGAGAAAAAGATAAAAAGGAGCTAGCTTGGACTTGGAGAGTAACATACCCCATGCTTGTTGCTCAGCTCACCTGGAGACTGGAGTGGTTGGTAGCGGTGGCTGCTGACGGGCGTTGCGCTGCTCGTCGTCTCATAGGCCGGGGAGATTCATCATCAGGAACGGGGGAGAAGGTGTGGGGAATCGCAGTTGCATGCCGCCGGCTACTACTATTTTTAGGAGGGGGGTTGTGCAGGGTGGTGGTGGATGGATTGTTTGGCCTAAAAAGGGGAGATCTGCGGAGCAACTGGGACGGTGGAACAGAGCGGTAGGAATAGCAAACAGCCGTAGAGGAAAAAGCCGCCTCGCCGCAGAGGCGGCACTGTTAGGGCTTTTAGGTGAAAGGGATGACAAGGACACTCTGTGAGAGTGAGAGAGGCGACGACATGACTAAATAAAGGTACAAAATACTAGGAGTACTATTTTTTTCCTTGTACCTTCTCTCTCGATCTCGATCGATCGTGTGGTAGGGGTGGTTCGGGCCGGGGTGGGTGAAAGCGAGCGGCCGGCAACAATGGCGGCAGCTTCAGGCCCCGCCCCCGCGCGCCATGGGCATGGGCTGCTCCGTTTGTATAGGACAAACGGTGCCGGTGTCCTTGCTGCCCCCGGCGTCGACGGATGGCCGTCGTCCGAGATGCGCGGTGGACGGCCCGGCCGGGTCCCGCCGGAGGAAGAGTCCAAGGCAGGGCAGGGCCGGGCAAAGGTGGACGCCGGCCCTTGGCTTGGCTCCATGATGGGCGCACACAGCACATATCCAAGGCGTCCAGCATCCAATGGACGGACCCGTAAAGAGGTGGGGGCCGCACGTGCCCGTACGATTGGTGACGGTACGGGCCCACCCGTAATGAGGCTCCTTAGGCCAGTTTTATGGTAGTGTCATGCACATTAAATAAAGTGCCACATAAGTAAAATTGCTGACTTGACAGGATCATTAAATGAAGGAGTTTCATAAGATGAGAGAGGAGTTTCATCCTCATAAAACTCTCGTGGCTCGGTTAACTAGTTTATAATTTTGATAACTATGCTATGAAACTACTACTAGTGTCCTTGTGAAACGACAAATAGAAAACCCTGCCCGGAGAGCGTACCCAGGTGTGAAATATTATTGGCTCCAGCCTTCGGAATAAAACCGACGAGCAGAGGGACGATCCAGCTGCAAGCCATCATTCGCTCAAAGAAATCGCCCTGCTCTCTTGACGCTTGATTAGATTCCTCTGCCTTCTCTCTTTACCTGCTAAGAGTACGTGGAAGGAATTCTGCAAAATTAAAGTATGAGCAGTTTGATTGAGGCCTAATTAACAAATATGATCCATGCTTACTAGCTAGTTTGGCTTTTAACTGAAAATTTCTCAAAGTGCAACTAGGGGGGGGGGGGGGGGATTGAATGTAAAGCTAGCTCTTTTAGAGTAAAGCAGCTAGATGGTGAGTCTCAAGTGGCATGTGCCATTTGCAATTTGACATATATAGCTAGATCCATGTTCCTTGTATTTAGAAAAATGACAATGTTTGATGCATGGATGGAGTACACTATATATTAATTAATATACCCTCTAGCTGTGCCATCTTAAGTCACTAGCATAATAACTGAAATTCCTACTATAATGGTTGTACATTATAATGCATACCTTGGCACCTTTGTCAAGCTTAAATACACTGAATCTATTTAATTATATAATTTGGGAGCAAAATGTCACATTCTAGTAATGCCACACCCCTTGGCCCATGAGGATTTTGTATTGGCTTTTCAATAAATATTCAATGTTTATTCATTTTACAACTATCATGTTTTTAGATCCAATGAACATGGGGAATGCATTATATAGTACTGGTATATTTCATTAGGAGTGGTTTTCTTACTTTTGCAACTGAATGGCAATAAAGTAGCAAGAGTAGTATAAGATTTGCATGCAATTTGGTGAGACCGACTTTGTAATGAACAAAATGAAAAAAAAAATAATGTCCACAAGAAAAAAAGAGTAGTACTTGGTGCGTATTTGGATTGTGAAAGCATCAAATCTAGCATCACCTTCGGATAAATAGAGACATTTATAAAGTGAACAACAATATACTAATTATGATTAAATAAATTTTTTGCACCTAGAGAATATGTTTTGGTATCTTACAAAGTTATGGGGAAAAAATAAAATATTAACAACTCGCGGTTTTTGATGACATTGACATATTTACGAAATAACATAAAGCCACAAAAAGGTGTTACTATTTTGTACTATTTGGTTCCCTCTATTGTGTCATATCGATTTGACCGTTGATCCAATGTCTTATATGCTGTAGATAGGGTCCATATATAGTCCCTACCACACGTATCTTAGCAATAAAAGGGCTACCTTGAATTTCCATTCTTGGTACTATATATGATACTTCCATTTGTGGTTGCAAATAAACCTTACCATTGGCTGACACAGAGGACACACCTCGTGAGGGTTTGGGTACAACGATTGGGTGGATCAGTGGATTTAGTTGCTAATTTCTTTGAAAGGTTGTCGTCCTTTCGTTTTGTGATGAATTATATTTCACCTTTTATTGCTTCGAGAGAGCTACTGTATTTTTTTTTTCAATCAGCACGTGGGGCCGGCCCAGCCTGGGGTCCGGGAGTGGTGGTGTCACTGTTATTGCTTGTTGGGGAGTAGCAGCAACCAGTACTGGCTATCAACATATGCATGCATGCATCTGCGGAAATTGCAGATTGCACCTGCTGTAATAGCATGGTGCTTCTTAACTCTAGTGAGGCCTTGTTTAGTTCCAAAAATTTGGTTTTATATGTTGTAGTATTTTGTTTTCATTTAACAATTATTGTCTAAATATGGACTAATTAGGCTTAAAAGATTTATCTCGTGATTTACAGGTAAACTGTGCAATTAGTTTTTTGTTTTCGTCTATATTTATGCTTCATGTATGTGCCTTAAGATTCGATATGATGGGAAATCTTGAAAAGTTTTTGATTTTTAGGGTGAACTAAACAAGACCTTATGATCCAGTGTCAAATATATATTGGAGCATCGGTGCATATTTGACATTTCATGTCGAAATGGTATCTGAGGAAAAACGATGAAACAACAAAACAAAAGGCTCGAGCATGTACTGTATATATATATGCCATATACTAGTATATTGTGCAGCCCTGTTGTTGCATCCAAAATTCAAAATTTTTTAAGATTCTCTATTACATTGAATCTTGCGGCATATGCATAAAACATTAAATATAAATAAAAAATAACTAATTACACAGTTTATCTATAATTTGCAAGATGAATTTTTTTGAGCCTATTTAGTTCATGTTTGGACAATATAATTGCCAAATACACATGAAAGTTAGTAAAATTCAAAAAAAAAATTGGGTGGCCCTAAAAGCCGAACATATATATACATATATAGTACAAAACTACTCGAACTTCTCACTTCAAAAGTTTTGTCGTAACTCTATCGTCAACTAATGGGAGTTTTCCATTTGTAAAGGCTGGCTAGCTAGGACAATAATCTAATGGAGGTTTTCATGTCACAGTCACAGTGCAGATTCCGTTTTTTTCAGAGCCGGGACTATGCGTCTCTGGATACTGTGCATGGTAAAAAGAGCACCGACCACTGTCTTGATCAGTCTATGTTCTGTACTTGGTACTCGACTGCAATATACTGTGTTCCTCTGAAATGTACTAAAAATAAGGCCAGACTAATGTTTGCTCATAAGCTTACAAACCTTTTTTTGTTCCTTTTTATTATATAGAAATCCCCCTTTGGTTCGATCCTCGTGGTTTTCTATCTTTTCTCACATGCATATGCAGTACAAGCATGGGGTATGCACTCAGGTACTCTTCACTGTGAGCAGTCGTACTAAAAGATTCTATGAAAGATATTTGATGCTACTTCGTTTTTTTCCTTGCTCAACTGTAAGGTTTTTGCAAGATATGTCCAGAAATGCCAGTACTGCAATAATGCATGCAGCGCCTTGGTACAGCTAAGGCCTAAGAACGCTCCGCACAAAATCAGACTGAAACAGCCGTCATTATCAGATGATCTGATTATTGCCTTTTCTCCTCTGCCCCGATCGTCATTATTTCTAAAATCGGGTACTCCTATTGTTTTCTTGTTAATTTTCGGCTAAGCACGGGGGTGTGGACCACCATGAATATATGTAAACTGCGTGGCCACTGGCCGGTTAGCCAATAATTAAGCATCATGATTCTGCGGATGGATTCCTCTCGCACCCATCGTGTGTCGCTACTGGCAGCCGGTGTAGTGTTTCTCTTTTCTCTATTATCAGGATTACCCATCAAGACATGACACAAGTGGGCCAAAGCAAAATATCTTCTTCAGTGCATTCACTCGAGCATTCATACCATCTAATTATGCAACACTTATGACGATATATAAATGTGCTATTTTTAAGTAAGACTTTGTTTAGATGTGAAAACTTTTTAGATTTTGCTACTGTATCACTTTTGTTTATTTGAGGCAAATATTGTCCAATCATAGACTAACTAGGGTCAAAAGATTCGTCTCGCGATTTACGGGCAAACTATATAATTAGTTTTTGTTTTCGTCTATATTTAATGCTTCATGCATGTGCCACAAGATTCGATGTGATGAGGAATCTTGAAAACTTTTTGGTTTTTGGGGTGAACTAAACAAGGACTAAGCATTTATGAAACTTATATTGTATAGTACTCTGACACTTTTTGTGATCTCAAATGAAAAAAATTGTTAACTACAAAGTTGTAGATCTCTTCAAGTAAACTTTGATATTGACTTTGTCTTCATTTGACATTAACAACCATCACAATCCATCCTAAATTAAAATGTTGTCAATTCGCAAAGTTTTTTTTGAAAGATTCGGTTTTACCTGACATTATATTAATAAGCAAGAAAGTAGAGTTGCAGCTTTACATACGCGACAGGCGCTAACTCATATGGCAGACCGCCACATGGGTTTTACAAGGGTTCTAAATCTAATTACTCATACTATCTATATCGATCCGTGGGTGATTACCCCTCCGAGCTAAGACCCAATTAGTGAATTCATCATTTATTCTTGTGAGCACCACCTGCTCTGAGTTTCTTGTCCTGTTGAAAACTCTAGCATTTCTCTCCTTCCAAATGTGCCATAGCGTCAGAATGGAGATCAAGTGTGTATCCTTGTCCCCCCCCTATGATCATGACATTGAACCAATCCTCTATATCAGATGATGATGCCCAACAGCTAGGTTGTAATTTTGGAGAATTACTCGACAATGCAACCAGGTGCCAAACCCTCTGTTGATGCAAAACTGATCTGCAAACACAAAGGGCTAATACCCGATTCAAACGTTAAGGCGTGCCAGCCGATTTGACCTTGCTATCGGCAAAGGTGATAACTCGAATACTTTAGTCCTGACAACAGCGATGCGCCCGGATGTCACGGCTAAGAGGTACTCACGCGGAACTCGAGAACACGCCGAGCTTAAGTCGACGAATTCCTAAGAACTCGTAATAAAAAGAAAAAAGTATGACGAAGTCGTCGAAAAGTAGATGCTGGAATATGAGTAAAAACGTGTGTTTTATTGATTGATAGATATCCTCATTACAAGGTCTTAGGGCTTATATTTATACCCTGCTCAAAGAGCTACGACCAGACACGATTAGAATTCGAATTCCAAATTACACGGAACCCGTATACAAAACGATACGAATATCATAAGGAAATAATAAAACCATCCTTCGTGACAAACCGAAACTCCTCCACATGACAACTGGCAGCTTCCGGACTCCTCCTTCGCGTCATCGGCAATCCCCTTGCCATAGTCATCGGCAGACCCTTTTACTTGGTCATCGGCACCATATCACTGTCTGAGGACTTAGTCACATTCAACCTTTCCCTCATCGGCAACCATCCTTACCAGCAACCCGCATCGTACTGCCACCCTGTCCTGCCATCCTGGACACGTGCCCAAAAATGGTGTCAACACATGCCCCCCAGTTTCGGAGTATAAAACTATTAATGCTCCGAAATTCTCTGCAGTAATGATGTCTTCTCCGCAATTAATGCTCCTAATCTGGTAACCGACAACCTCAATCTGGGCAACTCTGATCCTAATCCTCCGCAGATCCCTCGAAATCCACAACTTCCTAAACGGGCATCTCTCTTAGTCGTACATCGGCAACAATACCGTTACAAAGATCTGCCGATGCTCTGCCCAGGATATTCGCAAAAAACGGTTACTTCCCCTCTATCCGCCCATCGGCAGGATGACCGTTATAGAATATCACCGATGGACCGACCAGGAGATCGCGCACAGTAAAATATCTTTAGATAATGACCGCTTCCTGTCAAATCACCTGCACAATCCCTGGATTATCGTGCGAACAGTTACCATATCCACTTGAGTACCCTCGGGTTTCTCGGATGCGGCAAAGAAATAAGTCAGATTTGCCCTTGTCCATCTTGCCCTATAAATAGTTCCTTCTTGGGTACTCCTCCCCCATTACATCATTCTGCCATCCAACTTCACTTTTCCAGCGGCGGCGCCATTCTCAATCCTCAAGATCTCCGACAAGCATTCTTCTTCATCAACTCCGGCGTCTTCCAACGTCCCCTTCACGACAAGATGGCCGTTGGCTTCGTCGTCCCTGAGGTCAGACTTCCATCTCACCTGCTGTACCTTTTTCCTGCATTCCTGTTCATCTGCGATTTACCTTACCGAATATTTTCCTTCTCCTTTTTCTTTGTATCTTTATTCCCCAAAACACCAGGAGTTATCCAACAAAATTGTCATTCCTACCGATCAACCACATCTTCAATGCCTCGGCCCTCTAGGGGATCCAGATCCAACCGACCTTATCAACGCAGAAACCAACAGGATTCCCTTTAGAGCTGAAAACTTTGCTCTAGATCTATGGAAGGACACCTTTCGCTCTTGGCCTAGCCCTACTGTAGGGTGGAAAGACTGGTTCTTGAGGGTCAGCAACTCTTATGAAGTTCAATGGGGTGAGAGGAAATTAGCACAATGCATTAGGCTGTCCATTGCCGATATGCACAGGAACGAGTCATTGCTGATAGCCGCATCTTACTTTTGGTCAGACACTCTCAACGCTTTTGTTTTTGGCCACGGCCCTGCTTCTCCTACCCTTGCCGATGTAGCCATGCTTACTGGGTTAGACATATCTTCTGCCGATAGCACCCACTTTTTTGATACCGCCCCCAGTGCCAAAGTGGAGACTCGCGCTATCGGCGGCTGGTCAGGGTACATCCAGAAGTACCGCGGGAGAGGGCCTGTCACCATAAAGGAACAAACCACTTTTCTGAACATGTGGCTAGACAAGTTTGTATTCTGTGGTCGATCGGCAGGACCGACTTCTGTCTATCTATCGGCAGCAGAAAGACTGGCTAGCGGTGGTCAATTTCCTCTCGGCCGTTATTTGCTCGGCGCTGTTTATCACCTTCTTCATCAGGTAGTCCAGAAACTCCTGCTCGGCCAACCTATCGGCAACTTGGGAGGTCCTTGGTGGTTTATTAATATGTGGCTCAATCTGCACCTGCACAAGCGCCTCGATCTCAACTTGTTCTCTCAGCACTTCCCAAGAGATATAGCCGAGAACCATGTGTTGGGTGAAGAGGAATCGGCAACACGTGCCCCCCTGAACTTTGGCGAAGCTGTTATAGTTTTACCCGGTTCAGGGAACACTCCGGATCAGATCGGCCGATTCTTCGAAACGCTGTATGAGGGTCTGGCCAGAGATGAACGACCATGGCTGGCTTATGACGACCCAGATAGCATGCTCCCTCTGACCTTCAATCCGTTCGACGAAGCTCTTGATAGGGACAATGAAGTGATGATGGCAATCGTGACTCCCAGAGCCATACCAGTGAACTTCTTCGGCAGCACGAAAACCTCTCCCCAAACCTATGAGTTTTATAATCCATCGGCATTAGCTCGCCAGCTAGCTTTCGGCCAATTGCCGATCGCACTTCCTTATGCCGATGTAATAAAGCCCAGAGAACCCATCGCTAACCTCCTCGAGTGGACTCGAGTAGCCCAGCTACCACCAAATGCCGATACAGATGTAGATCTGTCAGAATGGGTTCCAGCTGCCTTTATCACTCAATCATACAAGCTATGGTGGGCAGAATGGAAGGAGAATCTATTCTGCAGATCGGCCCTCTCATACCGCGGCATGATCGACCCCGAATACGAAGTCCCTGACGACACTGTAAGTATTTTAAACCGATGTCTCATTTTCCAATACTATTCCCAATAATAAATTGTAGGCACCTTTTCCGCTGATCACGAAAAAGGTTGTCGGCAAGGTTTTGCTGCCGATGGTCAACTCCGCACATATCGCCCCCTTGACCGGAGACACGTTTCCCTCGAAGTCTTTGAGCATCATATCGGTCTTGGTCAAATCTTGATCCCCTTTCCCAAGCTTCCGATATACTGCATACGGCATAATATTAATAGCAGCCCCACCATCAACTAGGATCTTAGTCATCGGCTGCCCATCAACCCTTCCTTTGAGGAACAAAGCTTTAAGATGCTGCCTCTCGTTATCGGCAGGTTTCTCAAAGATAGCCGTCATTGGATCCAGAGCCAACTGAGCTATCTGATCAGAAAATCCCAACTCATCGTCACTGGCCGGTGCAAGAAACTCCATCGGCAACATGAATACCATGTTGACGCCTGCCGATGGACCTTCTTTCTTAGCGTCTGACGGCTGCCGACTCCCAGAGTTCTCTCCTTTATTTAGCTCTTCCTGCCTTTCACGTTGCAATCTCCTTTTCTGTGTCTTGGTTAATCCTTGAGGGCACCATGGAGGAAGTGGCCTTTGTCTTGCCGTCGGGCGTTGGTTCTCTCTTGACTCCATGCGATGCGTGTTAGTATCCCTGCAAAATATGAATTCATCGGGAACCCGCGCATCAGCCATTCTTTCAAGCTCCTCTTGGTTCCTGGGAAAATACTGGACACGGTCACCGAGCCGATCGTGAACGCTAAACCTGCCCCCCAGCCGATCATGAACTGACGCCCTTCCTCTGATCGGCCCATTAAATCGTCGTTCATCATCATGATAACGCCGATCGTTCCTGTCGTACCGATCATAACCGTTGCATTCAGGGCAGTCTCTGACAGTAGGAAGCTTGATATTTTCCTCCCAACAATGGATGAAGAATGGGCAATTCCAATGATCCCTGTGCCGATTCCACTCCTGTCGGCGTCTCTCTTCTTCCCGTTGATAATCTTCCTGCTGGCGCCGGTACCGATCTTCCCGTTGTTGCCATCTCTCTCGAGGCCTTCTATGAGTTATGACAATACCAGATCGAGGAATTCTTCCTGAGCTAGCTCCTTCCTGGACCAAGCCCTTACTTCTTGCATCGGCGGTAGTAACTTGATGCTGAGGATCTACCGATGCACTCTTCTCAGCTGTCTCCGACGTTAAGACCTTAGCCTTCCCCTTAGCATCCAACATGTTCGTCGGGAAAGGATGTTGGTCTATCTTCATCGGCTTCTGGGCTTTGGAACTATCAAACTTGATTCTCCCTGACTCTATGGCCGATTGCAGCTGTTGTCTGAATACTTTGCACTCATTGGTATCATGTGAAGTTGCATTATGCCACTTGCAATACCTCATCCTCTTCAACTCTTCTGCCGACGGGATCACGTGGTTAGGTGACAATTTGATTTGACCTTCCTGAAGTAGAAAGTCAAATATCCTATCGGCCTTGGCGGTGTCAAATGCAAACTTCTCTGGTTCCTTCTGCCCAAAAGGACACGACATCGGCTTCTTGTTTTTTACCCATTCTGCCAAACCGATTACTGGTTCTTCATCGGAATCTGAGCTTGTTGCTTCATCAACAAATGAGACTTTCTTATTCCATGCCCTCTTAGGCTCGAAAGGCTTGATGTCTTGATCGGATATCCTCTGCACCAAGTGACTTAAACTTTCAAACTCCTGAGAGGCATACTTATCCCTGATGTGTGGCAACAAACCCTGGAAAGCCAAATCGGCTAGCTGCCGATCATCCAGAACCAGGCTATAGCATTTATTTTTGACCTCTCGTATCCTCTGCACAAATCCCTCAACCGACTCATCATTACGTTGCCTCAACTTGACCAAGTCGGTGATCTTCTTCTCATGAACCCCCGAGAAGAAGTATCTGTGGAATTGCTTCTCTAGATCGGCCCAAGTAATTACTGAATTGGGAGGCAATGATATGAACCAAGTAAAGGCCGATCCAGACAATGATGATGAAAATAGACGAACCCTTAATTCGTCCCTGTTACCAGCTTCTCCACATTGAATAATGAACCTGTTGACATGCTCCATGGTTGACGTGTCGTCCTGTCCGGAAAACTTTGTAAAATCCGGTACTTTGTACCGATGTGGAAGCGGGATCAAATCATACGCTGGAGGATACGGTGTCCGATAAGAATAAGTGTTGACTTTGGGTTTTATCCCAAATTGTTCCCTCATTACTTCGGCAATCTTATCGGCCCAATAAGCATCGGCATCTTGCCGATGAGGCGGCTGCGGATCCGGCACTTGGTGGCGAACCTCCACGTGTCTGTTTGGGACATGACCTGTATGGAACATCGTATTGGTCACCTGTCCTCCAATCTGCGGACTACCAAACTGCTGTCCACCGATTGGCTGTCCTCCGAGTTGCTGTCCAAAATTTATTGGCTGGTTGGGAATTCCCTGACCTTGGAACCCGGGATAAACCTGCCCTTGCTGGAACCCCGTAGTCTGATAACCCTGCTGGGGCGACTGTGGAAAGGTTTGCTGTCCAAGCCATCCATTATTAGCGTTCATCGGCATAGGTGCTGCCGATGATTGGTAATTGGGTATCGTCTTTGGATTGACATACCCCGACTGGGCCATAGGCCTCTGTTGCATCAGCATTGACTCTGCCGATGCGTTGGGCATCTGGAACATTAGATCTTGAGGATTTCCAGTGTGAGGCCTTGCGGTAGTAGTTGTGGTATACCGAGGACTCTGGTTCACCGGCACATTGGAAGGTGCCGATGTTATAGGAGTTTTGCCCCTCATGTCAGTTATCTGTGATGTTCCTGGAGTCAACTCTGGAGGCATACCATAACCCCACCAGTTGGGAGGAAGAGTTAACCCCGACATTGCCGATGCCAACATATCTGTTGTCAATTTATGCTGCCCAACTGAAATTTGTGGGTTGGTTGCCATCGGCATAGATAGTGCACCAGTAGTCCCCAATGTACTTGGAGGGACGGCAGACTGTGCACTTGCACTCGTCAAGGCAGCCGATGGAGCCGTGACCTCTGGTGCCGTGGGTTGATGATGGGAAGGGCCCACATAATCCGGCGGGATTTGTCCTTCCTTGAAAGTTCTTGCCACGGCGTTGAAAACCGTATTAGACAGTACACCAGCTTGGTTGATCAGCGCTCGATTGATGGCATTCTCAACCATGTCTTGAAGCTTGCCAGGATTAGCGTCAAAGGTGACCTGCCGTGGTGCCGGCAGTGCATCTTTCTGGACCACTTCGCCGCTCCTGTTTATGCTGAAAGATTTCAGGCACTGCTGCTTGAACTCTTCCATGGCTTGGGCAATAGCTTGCTTCTGCTCATCCTTGAGGTTAGCTTCCGTCACGGGGATGACGTTGTCTTGATCGAGGTCAGAGATCGACATGTTGATCTTGATCTTGAATCTGTCCCACTGGGCGTGCCAGAAGATGTGTTGATGCAAAACTGATCTGCAAACACAAAGGGCTAATACCCGATTCAAACGTTAAGGCGTGCCAGCCGATTTGACCTTGCTATCGGCAAAGGTGATAACTCGAATACTTTAGTCCTGACAACAGCGATGCGCCCGGATGTCACGGCTAAGAGGTACTCACGCGGAACTCGAGAACACGCCGAGCTTAAGTCGACGAATTCCTAAGAACTCGTAATAAAAAGAAAAAAGTATGACGAAGTCGTCGAAAAGTAGATGCTGGAATATGAGTAAAAACGTGTGTTTTATTGATTGATAGATATCCTCATTACAAGGTCTTAGGGCTTATATTTATACCCTGCTCAAAGAGCTACGACCAGACACGATTAGAATTCGAATTCCAAATTACACGGAACCCGTATACAAAACGATACGAATATCATAAGGAAATAATAAAACCATCCTTCGTGACAAACCGAAACTCCTCCACATGACAACTGGCAGCTTCCGGACTCCTCCTTCGCGTCATCGGCAATCCCCTTGCCATAGTCATCGGCAGACCCTTTTACTTGGTCATCGGCACCATATCACTGTCTGAGGACTTAGTCACATTCAACCTTTCCCTCATCGGCAACCATCCTTACCAGCAACCCGCATCGTACTGCCACCCTGTCCTGCCATCCTGGACACGTGCCCAAAAATGGTGTCAACACCCTCCTTTCATATGGACATTCGATGAAGAGGTGGATCGCCGTCTCCAGGCTCTTTTCGCATAGTGCACAGAAATAATTGTTCTCCCATCCTCTTAGTTGAAGTCTGGCCGCTATCCACACTCGGTCTTGCAGGAGCAGCCACATGAAGAACTTGCATCGCGACATCGCCTAAGCCTTCCAGATTAGATTTGGGAAATTTGAAAGGACCTACCTGTTGAACTAGATTTCACATGCCGATCATGCTGAATATTGCCCATTGCTTTCCATATGTCCAAATTATCTGATTCTCGTGTTCAGTCGATAAATCCAGATGAAGCGAGTGGATGAGTTGACATACCATGAAGAAGTCTCTTAAGAGATCTGCGCTTAGGTCATGTGCCAGGTCATTGATCCATTTTGCATCAAGCACTGCCTCTCTTACCGATCTTTTCTTTCATCTCCTGTGTTGGAAGAGCAACGAGAAGAGTGATGCAGGTGATCGCCCATCGATCGAACTACACTACTACATAAAAAATTTTACAAGACGATTTAAAATTGGGCTCGGAGGCGGGCAAACTTTTAAACCGCCTCAGTTAATGCCTGGGATTAACCAAGGCGGTCACTTTATTAACCGAGGCGGTCACAGTCAACCGCCTCGCAAAATCGATTTACTGTGACGGTTTTTATAACGTTGTCCGCCTCGATTAATAAATATTAACCGAGGCGGATTTTATAATACAACCGCCTCAGATAATGTATTAACTGAGGCAGTCACGTTATAAAACCCGCCTCGGTTAATAGTGGCCCAGAGCCTAGCCAAGAGGAAGCCCATATCCATTATTGTATCGGGTTCATATATAACCAACACCTAGGGTTACTCATCCATTCACCTCTCCCAGCCCATTCTCCCAGACAACCACGCCGCCGCCTCTCTCCTCTCCAACTCTGGCTCTCTACCACTCTGCGACCATGGCCTCCGCCCCTCTCCCACTCTGCCCCGCTCAACCAGCGCCAGCCCCTCCTCCCTTTCCCGTCAACCACGCCAGCGCGCCTCTCCTCGCTCCGAAGTCCCACCATGACAGCGCACTTGCAACCTCCCATCACACCGGCGGCGGATCCCGAGCGAGTGCGGCGCGACGGCGGCGGCTCGGCCTCACGGGCTCCAGGCGCAAGAGGGCTCGGCCTCGCAGGGCGCGAGTGTGGCGTGGCCGCTTGGTGCGCGGCTTCATTCCTCCATGGTGGAGCAGTGGCAGGCACGGTGGCACGGGTTCGTTCCACCACGACAACACAGCGCCGGAACCCTTCCCTGACCACGGATCCGACAACCTTTTCGACAGCGACGCTCCTTCTCCGACCAGATCCGCGGCACTCCCCTTCTTCCCTAGCCAGATCCGAGCCTGGTGGTGGTGGATCTAGCCAGCACGGGTCTTCGGCGATGGGGCACAATCCCATGGCGACGACGGCGAGTAGGGGCGTCGGCAATGAGGCCCAGATCAGGCCCGGTAGGGCCGTGGGTTTTTTTTCTTTTTTTTGGTTTTTTATTCGCTTTACCGAGGCGGACATCAAACCGCCTCGGAAAAGGTCTCATTTACGGTGACCTTTCATCTAAGGCGGTTGTGATGCCCGCCTCGGTAAATTTTTTATGTAGTAGTGCTAGACAGCCAGGACGAGGCTTTTCTTCTGTTATGTATGGTCACTCTTGTCGCTGCATTAGCAATGTCTGTCTCATCAATTGGGAGCTTCATTCCCACCCATGGCCACATTGTATTGCTCCATGTTAGCCATAGCCACCGTAATCGTAAGGTCCCGTTGAATCTTTCAAGGTCCAAAATCCCGAGCCCTCCAACCTATATTGGCATGGCCACAAAAGGCGAGCCCACTTTGCATTCCCCCTTGTTATCTCGCCATCACCAGCCCAAAGGAAATGTCGTCGTATCTTGTCCAAATCCTGGAGTATTTGTTTTGGAGGCTTGATCGCCGTCAGCATGTAAATTGGGATAGCACTTAAGACCGAATGCACTAGTTCCCTTCTCCCTGCTGGGTTTAGTAGTCGTCCCTGCCACCCTACTAGCCGTTTCCGTGCCTTATCCAAACTTACAAAGTTTTGAACTCTACAATTTTGATCTACAATTTGTCTTCATCCAACTTCACATGAAAAATATAAATTTCTTCAAATGCAAAATAACTTATCATTGTTGGCGGTAACCATGAACCAACAATGTTGCCGTTTACTCTATCACTACTAGCAGTGATACATCATCACCGCTAGTTTCGAAGCTTGTGTGTAGTAGTGTTCGTATCGAGCACCAAACACTCATAAATAGTAAATAACAAAACAGTAAACACACTCATGTCTGTTCGCTGGACTGCCAAATTTGTCAGTCATTCAATAATGTTTTTCTCTCATAACAAATCAGCGAATAGTACTTTCAGTCATGTCTTATCAGCTAAGCAAACAGGTCAACAAAAAGATAATTCGCTTTTGAGCCATTAATAAGCTTGTACCCTACACTCTGTAGGGATTGCAAAATAGTTGTTATAAGTCATTATAGTGACCGATGATCCATCGCTATAACGTTATATCAACCGATGTAACGATCACGAAAAGTGGCGTCAGTATAAATCTATAGAAACCAGCAAGATTTATACTGAGCGATAGTTGAACAATAATATTTATCTATAGAAAAAAATAGCCCGCTATTTTTGTCGCTATAGCCCGAAATAGCTTAAAAAAAATGTGCCGCTATTTGCGTTTATGCACAATTTTACCGTTATTTTGCCGCTAAAGTACGCTAATTACGTTTTATAAATCGATAAATACCTTGGCCTTAGCTCGCTATTTAAAACATAAATTTATACCAACAAGCACATTTCCTATTTGATCTACTCTAAGTGAATCCAGTAGCGTGGCAAGGTGTGCGCGGTGTCATGAAGGTTTCTCGCTTGCATGATTGCACACAGTTTGTACTATTTTTTTCTCTTAATGAAAAAGGGGTGAAGGGCCTGATCAAAAAAAAAAATTATACCAACCAATGGTGTGTTACATTTTTTATGAACCAATGGTTCGAGGATATTAAACTTTTTACCATCCAAGAATTTGTCAATACGAATTAGCCATAGGCGGAACAGGGGGCTAGAAGGGGCCAAGTATCCCCCCCTATGGTCTGAAATTTCTTTATATACTCATGTTTCAGCTGGAGTAGTATTAGGTATTTCAAAGGGAATGATGCGCCTTGCCCCTATGTATCCAAACACTTCTAGACTAGTTCATCGAGGAATTTGCTAAGTCTAGCTAAGTGTTGTGTGGGCCTGTTTTCTTCAGCTTTTGCTAGCTTTTGGTCTGAACCAAAAAACCTACTGAGCAAGTTATTGAAAAAGCTAAAAAATTACTGAGATGTATTTTTCTAGTTTTTGGTATGCGGAGATGCTAAATATATTTATTGCAAATGAAACGCTGACAAACAAAAACCAAATTTTGCTATATATAATAGTAGCTTTTTAGTAAAAAGGCAAAAGTTCCTTCCCTAAAATAGGTATGCTCCCTCCCTCCTCCAGGTTAATTTTTTCTTAAGTTTGACTAGATGTATACAAAAAAAATATTAGTAACATTTATATCTTTAAATAAATTTATTATAAAAATATATTGAACAATTAACCTAATGCTTATATAACATACATATTAATGGTTTCTTTATATAGTTGATCAAGGTTAAAAATATTTGATTTCTTGATAAGTGAGAATAATACTTAATTATGTACAAATTTTTTAAAAAAATCAGTTTAATTTTAAGAGTCACAAGAACATAAAATTATGTTTAGAGCCTTAGGCCTTGTTTAGTTCAGCCTAAAACCTAAAAACTTTTCAAGATTCTCAATCACATCGAATCTTACGACACATACATAGAACATTAAATATAGACAAAAAAACTAATTGCACAGTTTATCTGTAATTTGAGAGACAAATCTTTTGAGTCTAGTTAGTCTAGGATTGGATAATAATTGTTAAATAAAAGTAAAAATGTTACAGTCTATAAAAACTTTTTATCTTGTCAACTAAATAAGGCGTTATTTTGAAAACGGAGAGAATACGATATGTGAACTTGAATAGTTTCCTACTTGAGCACGCAGGACAAACATCATTATTGGTGCCGCGAGCATGGCCAGTATCGTTGGGCCACCCCCATGTGCCACTTGACTAAATCTCAAGAAGATATTGAAAAAACTTATTTACGCACACCTGTTCGTGGCATCACAACAAAAGATTCTTCGCTAGAGTTGCAGATGATTAATTGGGCACGATTAATAACTTGACCGTTGGTTTCACCGCATAAATATTTTCTTTTTGAAACGCACTTGTAAATATTCGAGAAAATAGAAATGATGATGTATGCATGTATTCAGTTAGTATTTACGTTTTTCTTGAAAAGTATTATATTCAATTAGTACAATTTTCTTGAAAGAGGAAACAGTAGGAAATATATATCTTGCTATGGGCTCCCAATCCATAGATGTTTGTTGTTGAAATTTTTATGTTGTTATATTCTTAACTTGAGTTTAGACAATTACAAAGTAAAATTGAAAATCTCATGTTGGTGGGTTTACGTGCGTGCGTGTGTGTGTTCATTTTGGATTAACTTCTTGAATTTGAGTTGACACCTTAATCTAAGCCGATCGAATAAATCCCGTTCAGTTACGCCGGAACTGGCAGCTTCCTGGCGCAGTTTCTAGCTAGTACAAATTTGCAAAGCAATTGTGCGGCTGAGAATCATTCTCATATAATCCGAACGAGCTGAGGCCTAAGGTGAGTAAAAAACACATTGCATGCAACTATATATGCTAGGACTCAGAAAAGGTGGGAGGATGATTCATTAAGAGCATCTCAGGCTACCTCTTTTCTGGTTTAGGTAGCCAGCCATTTTAACACTATCTATTTTTTTCTCTAAACTTTAGCAGCACTGCCTAAACCACAACTTCCAAATTCATTCTACCGGTCTATGACATGTGGCACATGTCATCATCTTTCTCTGCTGCCATCAAGTCGTGAGCCTCCACCTAGGCTCGCCCGTGCCGGAGGGACTCACCTTGAAATAACAGGGATGGCCGGCTACACCTCCTCACTATCGGTCCACTGGTGGGGATATCCGTTCACACCTCCTTCCCACCGCTCTGGTCCGCTATTGGGGATGGCCGCCCGCACCAACACTTGGAAGACTAGACCAGGGGCCGCCGAGAGATGGTCGGGGTTTCGGAGGAGGGCCACAGGAAGAGGGCCAGTGTCGGGGCCGGCCGCGCTAACCTCCGGTGGCTCCCCTACGGTGTCGTGGAGGCTGCCCTGCTATGGATTGGTAGCACCGTGGAGGTTCCGTGTGGCGGATCGAGTGCTCGGGAAGAAAAAGTCAGCGTAGGAAGGAAAAAAAAAAAGATAGGATGGTTTGTTGGACCAACAGATCTAGGTAGTGGAAGGAAAAATTTGTTGAGGCAACAAAAATAGGTTCTCAAGTAGGTACCCCTTTGTCTCTAAAATCTTCAACTCCTAGAATCCATGTCAGTCAAACTTTTTTTAACTTTGACCAATTTTATAGAAAAGAATATCAATATCTATGACATAAAATGAGTATCTTATGAAAATATATTCTATGATAAATCTAATGATATTAATTTGGTACTATAAATCTTAGTATTTTTTCTATAAATTTGGTCAAAGTTTTAAAAGTTTGACTTAGAACTCCGAAGTTGTAACTTTCAGAGACAGAGGGAGTAGCCTATTGGAGTAAATTTTTGCCCTCTACTATATATATATATATATATATATATATATATATATATATATATATATATATATATATATATATATATATATATATTGGGTTTAGGTACTGCTGGAGATACTCTAAGGACGCGCCACTGCTATGATGCGCATAATGAAAATAGTGTCTTATAAATGATCAGGACATGCATATGTCTTGCAGTCTTGTACAGTCACGATTCTTAAAAGGTGCATTTATCGATTGAAAATAGTGTAATGGTACTCTCTTGTGCAATACTTGGCCGTCATAGTACACAACTAACGGCGGCGAGGTGGCAATAAAAATAGATGGAATAGTGAGTGAAGCCGGTAATCACAAGAGTACAAGTATTCTATCCGTTCAAAAGAAGTTCATTTGAAGCAATTCCCGTTCACTTAATTTGACTCCCTGTCGTGTTTTGTCTTTTCTCTTTTGGTTAATCGGAACTCATTGATTCTGCATGCAGCTTGGGCCCTAGCGGCCTGTTCATAGGACCTCTGCAACTATATAAATCTACTATTTACTATGTGATGATTTTTAAATGCTAAAATAAACTTTTTACGAGAAAGCACACAATGTACTCCTACATAACATTAGCATTTATAAAACAAATCCACACTGATATCTAAGGGCCTATTTAAAAGGGCTCTCCTCCAAATTATAGCGTTATTGTGGAGGAGTCGCCGGAGCCCTAAACTGCTTGTAGCTCCTCTATTTTCTCAGTATATGTGGAAAGAAGCTGGACTTTTTTTTGCTAAGCTACAGTACGCAACAAGTGTCAACAGTGTATGCCCTCGCTCTCCCATCCCATTGGATTCGCTTTGAGAAGTGTGCAAACACACATCTCAAAGCAGTTTCGTATTGAGATGTGTGTTTGCACACTTCTCAAAGCGAATCCAATAGGTAGAAGAGTGGTGACACATACCCTCAAGGGTAAAATAAACTTAGCTGAGAGAAGGAGCCGTTGCCACTCGGGCTTATTTAGTTCCACCTGAAATTAAAAAAAAAATTTATCACATCGAATCTTGCGACACATGCATAGAGTATTAAATATAGATAAAAAATATAACTAATTATATAATTTATCTATAATTTGTTACATAAATTTTAATCTTAGTTAATCTATGGTTAGAAATAATTTCGTATACAAATGAGAGTGCTATAGAACGACAAATTTCCACGAGGCAAAGATTCCAGAATAACTGTGACGACGAAGAGATAAGCCTTCGACCGAAGCACGCAAGTGAGGCTTGGAAGAATTTGGGATTATTATTGTGTGTACATTTACAAAGACCGAGCCAATCGCAGACTATACTCCTGTACGACTCCTAAGTGCTTACCATCTGTCGGCGATCGAGCTTCTTGGAACTGAGAAACACTGGTAGTAGTGGGGAAAGCCTTAAAATATGGTGACGTACGGACATTGACCCAGTCCTTTATCGAGGGCAGCAGCATGCATGCAGCAGATCTTTGCTCCTGCTGCTGTGCTAGTAGCTCTGAGCTCCCTGATCCGACAATAGTCTCGAGCTCACGATCTCAATCCTGACGACCTGAGATTACGATCGAGGCCGGCCCGGTGAAAAAGGCCGAATAGTATCGTCTGCCACTAGGAGTTTACTATCACGAGACGAGGCCTTGTTTAGTTCTAAAAAATTTTGTAAAACTTTTCAGATTTTCCGTCACATCGAATCTTTAGACGCATGTATGAAGTATTAAATATAGACAAAAATAAAAATTAATTACACAGTTTAGTCGAAATTGATGAGACGAATCTTTTGAGCCTAGTTAGTCTATGATTGGATAATATTTATCAAATACAAACGAAAATGCTACAGGGTCGATTTTGTAAAATATTTTGGAACTAAACAAGGCCTCGAATGGCAGGTACACTGCTATCTGCTACTCCTAGCCGTCTTCATGGTTGCTGGCTTGCTGCTGCATGCAGCTGGTGGCCGGGAGCCTGGGACGATGATGTATGCCTAGCCCAGGCACAGGGATCCGTACAGTTTTTTTAAAAAAGATCAAGCTCTGTTTGTTTATTGAGCTCGTTTCTGGTGTCATGTCCGTCTCCATGGCAAATGTGCTGTGAGCCTGTGACTGTGAAGACGATCTTGCAGCTTGTAATAATGCCACACACTCTTGTGTCTCACATAGGATTTGAACACAAAAACTCAAGCATTGCCTGTGTACTTTTCCACCACACCTACATAGCACATATGACTATAGATAGGATGTTTTTCTTTTGAGAACTAACCCGTCGAATGACTTTTAGTCGAACTAATAAAACTTAACAGAATCTTCTAACCAGAGATCTCATGGGTAAATACTAATACGAGTAGATAATGAGGTATTTCATAATCCTATTAC
Organism: Sorghum bicolor; assembly: GCF_000003195.3. Taxonomy (NCBI): domain Eukaryota; kingdom Viridiplantae; phylum Streptophyta; class Magnoliopsida; order Poales; family Poaceae; genus Sorghum; species Sorghum bicolor. Next base: position 56,935,585 of record NC_012873.2, read on the forward strand.
ATGATCTAGATGTACATGAAGTAGAGGAGATTATGGGAAAACGTCAGACCATCGCCTTTAGGAACAGAGGAGCCGGAGTCCGCCTAGCTGGCACCGACCGTCGGTGAGGCACTAGCGAAGATGAAGAAGAGGGCGCAGGGTCGTAGCGCGATGGCGGTGCATCTTTCCGTCACTGCCTGCAACCCTCTAGATCGAATCAGGGTTAGAGATGTGGGAGAGAGTGTTGGCGGCGGCCAACTTCGTGGTGCGTGCCCCGGCTCTCCTCCTCCTTTTATACCGCAGGGTGATAGGGGCCCACCAGCCAATGAACGGCTAGGGCTCCCCAATCAGGAGCGGATCAATCTGCATGGCCGTTGGGCCATGTAGAGGGAGAGATCAACTCTAACACAGGTTAGTATCACCAACCTGTCCTCTAACACTCAAAGAAACTTAGACCAGGATTAATGCTCACATTAGTTTTTAATTAGACCCAATTTTAACCGAGGCTAATGTGTTGAACCAAAAATCCTCACAAACAAGGCCTAAACTAGTCCACCATGGGGCTTCATCTCTTTGCTAGTTCATTCTTGAGTTGGAAGAGAGAAGATATATATGAATTTCATGCTACAGCAACACTACATTGATTTTGCCGGAGAAGCTGAAGCCAGTTGGAGTCACACCAAATAGATTTTTAAGTTGGAGTCACACCAAATAGGGCCTTTGCATTTACTCCACACAGGAAAGTGTTGTGTGCTCCTAGATTCTAACCTAACAACCCGTTTAGGAGGTGTTTAGTTGGGGTGTTAAAGTTTAACAGGTCCTATAGTATTTTTGTTTTATTTGGTAATTATTGTCTAATTATAGGCTAATTAAGCTTAAAAGATTCGTCGTAAAATACTGTCTAGCTATGTTTTTAATTTCGTAAATAATTTATATTTAGTACTCTATACATGTGTTTAATTAAATATTCGATGTGATGAGAGCTAAAGTTTAACTCCCCAAATCAAACACTTGACCTTAATCTTGCAATCATGATGTGTCACAGCTACCTGTGCTGTTTCCGGCGCGCACCTGCACTGGTGGACCTCATTCGGACGAACACTTCGCGGGGTTAGTTGCTTATGTTTGAGGTATATGCATCAATCCTGGTGAAGCGAATGGAGATCGATTGAGAGATCGATAGATAGATCTGCCAATCGATGCAGACAAGATATGCGAAAGCGATAGTAGACAGGGACTCGTGAACATGCAATGTGATCTCTCTCGAAGCAACATATTCTGAGGATGCTGCCAGCGTGGCATGGTATAGGAGTAATAACCATGCATTATTTGCCATCACATTCCATCCAGGAAGCTGCTGTGGCGTGCCATGCCAATTCAATAGTTTTGAATCTCCATATGGGAGCTATACTTCAGGGACATCCTAAAAAAATATGGGAGATACTTATTCCTCTATTTTTCAGAGTTAATTTATTTAATGATTAAAGAGTACCATCTGCATTTCGGCACTATAGAAATTTGTATCGCTGGTGACGTAAGTTTATGGACTCAAAAGTGCATTTGAGAGTTCATTATAGATAGGATGACAATAGGAGTGTATTCTAGTCAATCAAATATGGCGCTTCATTTCTTTTGATCTTGTCCATCAACTCGTTCATTTCTTAAAGAGTACCAGCTGCTGTAACTTTAAGACATATTACTGAGATAAAAGTTTGTAGACAAGTTTGGGCCCACAACTAACAAATTAAAAATGCTTGTAGATAGGTTTCACCCTTCTTTAGAAAAAATACAGCACCGAAAACTCCAATGCTAATATTCATTGGTCTTGTGTGTATTGGTTTTTATTCAGCCTACTCATCATGTGATCCGGATCATCCTAAAAGCATGTTTTTTCTAAGACTTTGCTAATTTGCCTCAAAACAATGTCCCATCTTCGTGTCTTCTCTCGTATTGCCATCTTCATGTCTTATCTTTTGTATTGCATCTTAGGAACCTACTTGAACATATTCTTGATAGACATGTTATAGTCCCAATGACCTTTGTTATCGCTATATCACCAAAATCATAATTTGTGGCCTACCAAAGCCATATTTGGTACACTTCGTCATCCTCATTCATATTTTCCTCTTTGCCTCACACCTCTATATGTGTTTGATACGTGTTTAGTTGAAATCTTAACTTGAACTATATGTTGTATGAAAATGTCATCATTTCATAGATACATGTATATGATATGTGCGTGGTTCCATTAGATTTTTCTATATTATAAAGTGACAATAACAGGTAATTCAAACAAGTATAGAAGTATTTTTTTGGTTTTTTTTTGTAGTGGGAGATGTATGTATTAACAATGTTAGAAAGTGGTTAATTCAGAAATCTATGCTGACTTCACCAATCTCATGATCTGCCGGTCTAGTCTAGTTTTCATCCATACATGTGTTGCATTTGTTCTATGTTTCCCAAAAAAAAAATAAAGGAAAAGAAACCCACGCATTACAAATGAGCAGGTAGATTTTGTTTTGTTGATTTCCTACCTTCTACTAGCTAATGTGCAAAGATAGATCAGGGCCTTGTTTAGTTTCGAAAATTTTTGCGAAATCGACACTGTAACATTTTCGTTTGTATTTGATAAATATTGTCCAATCATGGACTAACTAGGCTCAAAAGATTCGTCTCGTCAATTTCGACCAAACTGTGCAATTAGTTTTTATTTTTGTCTATATTTAATACTTTATGCATGCGTCTAAAGATTCGATGTGACAGAGAATGTGAAAAATTTTGCAAAATTTTCTGGAAACTAAACAAGGCCTAGAGCAAAATTTTGAAAAAAGAACATGTGAGAAATAAATATATATTGGTCATGCGCATTTAACAAAGTGCTGCTCAGAAAATTAATTTTCCTCTTTTTGGCAGTGCCACACCAATTTTCGTATTGGCAATTTGCAAGTCATCAATACAGATAAACAAAAGCAGAGCGTTCCAATAGCTAGTCAACTATACTCCTAGTATACTTCGCACAAACTTTGGAATGTGCCGGATTCCACGCTTGAAACAATTTTTCCATAGATGGTCCCCATGGTGTCGTCTCAGCATCCTGCGCTGCACCTGGTCTCGTTACGTTTATTTACAACGTCTGGTGGAATCTGATCTGGATAGCTTCTGCGCTAGTCCACAAACTGTTCTCGGACTCGAAAGAAACCGACATTCCTTACCACGACATTGACACGACAATATATATTATAGTGGTACAGTATCAGTACATGACACACCGTGAATCCAGCAAAGAACCCCAATCATATATCAACAAGGCATCAACAGATGGACCACCACCAGGCAACGTTTGCTCTCCTGAAAATATACTACTAGTTGCGGTCAAAGCCGCCGCGACTCTGCGCTAGCGTTACGTTAAAGCCGCGCGATGAATCGGGAATTCCAGAGTCAAGTCAGACGATGACCCTTCCCATGTCCATGTAGACAACGCCAGGCTTATCCAAAGTTAAATAAGACGGGACCGGACGGAGGCCCAGGGCTTATCCGTGGGCCGTAGCTGTACTCACTTGGCGCGGGCGCCGCGCTACCGCCATGGCATCACCACCACCAGATCCGCGCGCGCATCGGGCGTCAACAAGACGGGACGGCGAGACGCAGCCCCCCCCTTTGGGACCAGGTGCGCTTGCCCCGCCCCCGCGGCCCATGCGCTTTCAGGTCCGCTGGCAGGCATCGCAGGAGCATGCAGGCCCCCAACCCCAACCCCAAGCGTGACTGTCGCAGCGGCGGCGGTACCGACTGGGGCCTTTTGGGTGGACGGGACCGGGCCGGCGCGCCCCCACCTCTCTCGGCTCTCGGTGCGGGTACTGTCGGCAACGCCTGTCACGGCCTGATTGGACTGGGCTTGAGGAAATGGATAGGTGACCCTTTCTCTTCTTTTTTTTCTTTTTTTTTGGGAGGGCACAGCAATGGATGGATGGGTGCTGGGCACTAACGGCTACCGTCATGCATGCAGCGACCAGCTAGCTAGCAACGTTGGCGATAGAGAGATGGGAGCTAGGACGACGGTGCGTCGCTGCTATAGCTTCGTTCATCCGCTACGGATTAAAGTCTGGAATCATCAGATTGGAGAGAAAAGGGCATTTCAGAGTGGCATGTTCTTGCTTCAATCCAAGCGAAAGGGAACCGGCCGGGGATGTATTGATGCTATAAGCTTCATATTTAAGTCTTGTGTGTGTGTGTGTGTATGTGAGTATATAGTGTATTGATCGCCATCGAAAACAAGCATGGTGTTAACAGCAAAAAGTGATCAATGCGTGTGAAGGACTCCATGCAATGTTCATATATAGTGTCAAGACGATCGAAAAAATTATCTGGACCATCGCATTTGGAGTCAGAAGGACAAAAGAAAGGATTTGGGCTGAGTCTTTCAAGGCCAGCATACCCGGTTTCGTGACGATTTCGCTTTAGGGCCCGTTTACTTAGGCGTTCCTAGCCTGAAATGGCCCGGAATATTTTCAGCCCAGTATAAAATATCAAATGGCTCTAGACCCAAAACGGTTCTAGGCTATTTCAGTCAAAAACACGAACGGACCCTTAAGTGGTCTTGTCTGGCCTGTGCAAGCCCAAGGAAACCAGTTAAGCGAGTTTTTAAATCTGGCTAGGCCGTTTTTTTATTCGAAATTGGTTAAGAGTTTGAATCAGTTTTGGATCATGTTTTTGCAAGAAAAACTTAGAATCAATTGCCACAATGTGCATACCATGTAGGATCAATTGCCCTAACGAACTGGTATGAACCTTTATTGGACAACTTTAAAAGGTTTTAGACCCAAAAATGCAAATTAAAAGTTGATGGACCTAGTCGACACACACATGCAAGTTGACTGAACTAGAGCTCTCTTGGCATTATGAAGTTCCACATACAATTGTTTGTATCCAACAGAGAGGTTTAGCCGATTGAATTAATTTGGATTTGCTAATTCAACATTAAGGACTCTATTAGTATTTAGGGAGTAGCAAGAGTGCATTCACTCTTCTTATTAGACTTGGTTAGGTCAAGTGAGAGTTTGTTCTTGTAATTCCTGGTAAACAACATCAACTAGACAACTTGGTGGTATTGAGAAACTTAGTGATCTCTCAGAGACGATTGTAAATAGTTGTGTGTGATTCACCACGCCGAGTAGCGAAAAATCAACCATAGAGAACATTTAGTTCTTGCACGTATGAAGGGGGGGGGACTAAACACCCTTGCGCAGTGCTCCAACAGGGATGTGGAGAGTGTACACTCTCCAATACCTTGGAAAAATGTCGTCGTGTTCCTAACCTTTCTCGTTTATATTTGTGCAATTACTTTCATGTATTTACATTCTTAGAATTGCAATGCTAGACTAGAGTTGAAACTAGGGCGCAAAACTTTTGGTGATAGAAATGAGCTAAATGATAGGTTTTAATTTTGCAAAAGTTTTATATTAGTCTAATTCACCCCCTCCTCTTGATCCTTTTATAACCAAAGAATTTGCAGTAGGAACACCTAAATCTGTTGAAAAGAGTAGAAGAAAGCATGCTCACTTGTTTCTAATACTGAGAAATGGTGCCTACCAATGTCGCCAGTTACAATGCTTCTTGGAGAAGAGCCAAAGAGGACTGATGAGCAGTGTGGAATATGGAGTGTCTGCCACTGCAACTTGGGGGAGAAGACGAGCAGTTAGGGATGGGGAGTGCGTGGTCTTGGGCCTTGCTCACCTTCGGTTGCTGCCATGGTGCCGCTACAACTAAATGCAGCCACCAAGCCACCGCTGGACCCAACATTTTATTCAACAATGCCACACTTTTGTGAAGAGCAAGAGAGGAGTTAGGGTTAAGGCTATCTCCAACAGCCGTCACCTAAACAACATACCCATTCCAGGATTTGCGTCCTCCATAGGAAAAGAACAAAGCACCCAAAAATGGTCGCCTCCAATAGCAAACCCAATGCAAAAAGGGAGCCCCCGAGCGCCGCCTGCCTCCCTCCCCGCCGAGCACCATACGCCTCCCTCCCGGCTGAGCGCCGGCCACCTTCCTCCCCGCCGAGCCACTGAGCGCCCCCATCCATGGGCCCGCCTAGACGCACTGCGGTCCCGCCTCGTCATCGTCCTCATCATCTACTTCTAGCCTAAACCAGCTGCAGCTCGCGGCCGCCTGCGACCCCCCTTCTTAGCTTCGGTGTGGCGACCCCTAGGTGCTGCTCTCGTCGGACTAGGCTCCGATCGTCCCCTTCTAGTGGGCTCGATGCCTGGGTGGAGAAGCAGAAGGACGAAGAGAGGACCCATGTTTGCGTCACGCATCAACACTAACCCAAAATGTGTGGTTTGTTTGTCTAGTCTGTTGAGGTTGTTTTGGCCAGCAAAAGCACTATGAATAACCCATTTTTAGGTTTAGGTCACTTTGTTAGAGTCAATCTAACTACAAGAGAGGAATTTTTAATATGTCCAAAAAATTGGCCCACAAAGATGAGTGCTGCATTTTGGGCCCATGGGGATGTTTTTGCACATCTAAATTCAAGTCTGTTTAGCATTGTATTTGGGTAAAGCCAACTAACAATGGGCCTGATAACATAGCGACAAAAGAGAAATATCTTAGTGCTAGTGGTGAGGCTTGTGAGCAACTATATCTAGCTATAACTGCAAATTTCGAACCTTACTAAGTACTCCATCTATTCTAAATTATAAGATAGTTTGGTTTCAATAGATTTATTTCTTTAACTATGTATCTAGATATAGTGTATTATAAATATATAATAAAAGCCATATATATAAAAGCTAAAATGCCTTGCAGTTAGAGGGAGTACAAAAAATATAGCAGACAACTTTTTTTGTTACTATCTTTGCTGTAGTACTCAAGACAAACAACCCCCCCCCCCCCAATGAGTCATCATCACAACCACTAAAGGTATATATATGTATATAGACATAGTATATATATATATATATATATATATATATATATATATAAACATATAACAAAAGCTATATGTATATAGAAAAGTTAAAACGTCTTGTAATCCCCCCCAAACCCCACACACATACAGAGTCACCATCACAATTTTTTTTCTAGAACACGACTTCACGTGTATTTCATTAAGGAGGAAAAAGTTTGACAGTAGTACAGCGAAGAGAACCGAAAGAACAACCCCAGCGAGATGCCAGGAAGGTAGAAGAAACGCACGACGAACCACCAACGCGGACTACTCGCTAAGGGAATGCGCGACGACGGCCTCCAAGGCCCTGAACCCTGCCGACACCCACAGCTGCCCCTCCTGGACGATAGAACGGACCACGTCAATGGCGCTGGAGCGGAGGCCTTCGAAGGTCCTCCGGTTTCACTCTTTCCAGATTGACCAAGCGACTAGAAGGACAACGGAGTCAAAACCCCGGCGAAGCGCTCTAGGTAGCAGGCCACGCGAGGACAACCACCAATCGACGAGGGACGAGGGCGCGGCAGGCGGCTGCAGAGGTAGACGGAAGCTGCTAAGCAAACGGTGCCAGACCTCCCTCGCGAAAACACAGCCGAGCAGCAAGTGGTCGGCAGTCTCAACCTCTTGGTCGCAAAGAGCACAGGAGGCATCACCCTGCAGTCCGTGCATGTGCCGCCGATCACTGGTCCATAAGCGACCGCGCAATGCTAACCAAGCGAAGAACTTGACCTTAGGCGGAACCGAAGCCTTCCACAGCTGACGCGCACCAGGCAGAAGCGTGAGGCCATGGAAGAAGGCCTTGTACGCCGAGGAAGAGGAGTAGACCGCGTCAGGCGACCACCGCCACACAAACCGGTCCGGAACGCCTGGCTGCAGAACCACCGTCTCCAGTCGTTCCCAGAGGAGCACGTACTCAACAAGAACGTGCATTGTCAGCGCCCCGGAGATATGGCGCACCCATGCACGCTCTGCCACAGCATCTCTAACGGAGACTGAGAGGGAGCGGCGCCGGATCGCTTTGAACAGATTGGGCGCGAAGTTCTGTATGCGCCCCTCAGGAAGCCACCGATCCGTCCAGAACCTCGCGTGCGCGCCATCCCCCAGCTCGACAGAGGTCGAGGCGGCCATCATCTCGTGAACGATCGAGCCATCATTGGAGGGAAGCTGGGACCAAGCCGGCGCGTTCGGCTGACGCCTCTGCCATTCCCAACGTAAGCGGAGAGCAAAGCCAAGTGTACGAAGGTCCGGCAGCCCCAACCCACCGTAGATGCGAGGCGAACAAACAGAGATCCAGGCCACCTTGCACTTGCCAGCGGCGACCGACTCCGTGCCCACCCAGAGGAAGGCTCGGCGGTGCTTGTCGATATGCCGAATGGCCCATGGGGAGAGCACACAGGTAATCGACACATGCACCGGGATAGCGGACAGTGTGGACTGAGCTAGGGTGAGCCTCCCTGCCGTGGTGATCAGCCCGGCCTTCCACGTGGGGATGCGCAGCGCCACCGCGTCTACGAGGTGCTGCTCGACGGCGCGCGACAGCCTCCCCAAGGACAGAGGCGCTCCCAGGTAGCGACAAGGAAACAGCGATAGTTGACAAGGAAAAACCGCCTGCACTGCAGCTATCTGCTCATCTCAACACCGTATCGGGGAGAGCAAGCATTTGCTGACGTTGGTGAGCAGACCCGAGGCTCCCGCAAACAGCTCCAGGACGGACTTGATGCAAAGAAAATCACTTGCCTCAGGCGCAAGGAAAAGCACGACGTCGTCCGCGTACACGGCGAGGCGGTGCCCAAAGTGCCCACCTGGCAGCGGTGCGAGAAGACCGCGCCGATCAGCCTCCCGGATGAGTGAGCTGAGCACCTCCATCACCAGCACAAAAAGGAGGGGCGAGAGCGGGTCTCCCTGCCTCAATCCCCTGGCATGACAGATCCTCCTGCCTGGGCGTCCATTAACTACTACCTTCGTGCTAGCTGAGGAGAGCATGGCAGACACCCAATCGCGGAAGGCAAGGGGGAAGCCGAGGCGTTCAAGCACCTGGAGCAGGAAAGTCCATGAGATCGAGTCGAATGCTTTGGCGATGTCAATCTTGAGCAAGACGCACGGCCACCTGCCCTTGTGCAGCCACCGACAGTAAAGCTGGACCGAACGAAAATTATCATGGATACGTCGTCCGCGAATGAAAGCCGTCTGGTTGGCGTGCACCACATCATCCATGAACGGAGATAACCTGGAGGCCAGGGCCTTGGAGAAAAGCTTGGAGAAGCTATGCATGAGGCTGATGGGCCGGTAGTCCCGCAGGCCCAGCGCGGCTTCTTTCTTGCGTAGGAGCACCATGGAGGCAGCGTTAATGAGGTAGAAGCTGCGCCAATCCTGGCTCCAGAGCGCCCTGAACGCCTCACAAATATCGTCCTTGATGATCGACCACGTCGCACGGTAGAAGCGGCCCGTGAAGCCGTCCGGCCTAGGCGCCCTGTCCTGCGGCGTGTCAAAGACAGCCCGGGAGATCTCATCAACAGTGAACTCCGCTGCCAACTCTGAGAGGTCGAGGCGAGGCAAATCCAGGCGCTCCAAGTCAATTGTGTGCAAGCGGCGGAAACGAGAACCAAAGATGGCGTTGTAATAGTCGTAAACCGCCAATGATTTTGCCTCCTCCGTCGTGAACAGCACGCCTTCATGCTCAAAGGGGTGGAGGTAGTTTTTGCGCCTCCTGTGACACGCTTGGAGGTGGAAAAAACGTGTGTTTGCGTCCCCTTCACTCAAAAATCTGCAACGTGACTTCTGTCGGGCGATCGTGCGTTGTAAGGAGGCGAGGCCCAACGTCATGGCCTTAAGATCAGCGCGCAGCGATAATTCGACGGGGGACAGGTCCCTGGATTCTTGCGCGACGTTGAGTTCAGAGATCACCACTCGCGCCATTGCTAGCTGCAGCCGCACACTGCCCACCTTGGTGGCCGCCCAGCTCTTGAGAGCATTGGCCACGGCCCTCAGCTTGGCGTCAATCCGCCGACACATGTCTCCCTGAGCTCCAGCCCCATGCCAGGCGAGCGCCACGACCTCCAGGAACCCCTCAACCTTGGGCCAGAACGCCTCGAAACGGAACGTAGGGCGAGCCCATGGTTCGGTGCTCAGCACCAGGACCAAAGGGGCATGATCGGAAGCGTCCGTGGAGCGACAATGCAAGTAGTGGAAGGGGTGTGCCTCAAGCCACGGCACCGTGGCGAAGACTCTGTCGATGCGTTCCATAGTCGGCCTAGCACGTTCGTTGCTCCACGTGAAGCGGCGTCCGTGGAGGTGGAGCTCCTCAATGCTGAGCATGTCAATGGAGCGCCTAAATCTTGACATCATCCTGCGGTTAAGCCTGTCGTTGTTCTTATCCTGCGCCTGGTAGATCAGGTTGAAGTCTCCGCAGATTAACCATGCTCCTAAGCACAACGTGGCCAGACCCTCCAGCTCTTGGAGGAAAGACTCCTTCAGAGCGAGGTCAGACGGCCCGTAGACGGTGGTGAGCCAAAATTCATGCACTTGGTCCGCGGCCAAAGGCAACAGCCAAACAGAAATGCAGGAAGAGGAAATATTGTGTTGTGCAGCCTGCCAGACGTCTTTACGCCAAGCTGCCAGGATCCCTCCCGAAGCCCCTACTGATGGCAAAATCAAGTAATCGAAATCGGCACCCAGCAGCTCACTTAGCATAACATCAGAGAACAGTTGCACTTTTGTTTCCTGGAGGCAGACAACAGAAACGGCCTCCAGAATGACGACATCACGAACACAAACACGGCTGGCACGGCTGTTCAAGCCGCGGACATTCCAGAACAAGAACTTGTTGTCCGACATGGAAAACAGCTGGGCGACGAAGCTGAGGGGCGCGTCTAGGGGTCGAGCACGACACCCGCTACCCGACGGCCGGCTGCCGGGAACAGCTCCCGCATTGCTTCACTCTTGGAGGCCGACAAAGGCTCACGAAACACCCTACGAAACTTGTTGTTGATGTTAGAGTTAGGGGCTTGGGGAGGAGCAGTAGGGGAGCGAACGGGTCTCCATTTCTTGAGCAAGACCTTTCTAGCTTGTGCTTCCGGCTTGGGCTCCCTTAGGTGCGCAGACTGAGCAAGGCGTGAACTACGTCGCGGCATCGGTGCAGCGGACGTGCGGCGCGGGCTGGCGGCACGGGAGACACGACGGATGGGGGACTCCAGCAGCAAGGGAGGGCTGAGAGGCACCCTGAAATCGTCAATGAAGCTTGACAAGGACGGCCGCAGCAGCTCGGCGTCGGTGCACACCGCAGCATCTGAGGCATCCTCGTTGACCCGAGCATCCTGGACAGCAGGTTGGGACGCCACCACGGTGGCGACATCCCCAGACTGAAGCAGCACCGTGCCAGACGTAGGCGCTGAGGCCGCTCCCACTGAAGATGCAGCCTCCGCCAAGCAGCCCTGCGCGCAGGCGTCGGAGGTCCCAGGCCCGCCGAAGGCCAGCTCGCTTTCAACACAGTCCTTGAACCAATCATCGTGGGAGGGGGTAGGGGGCGGGACGCAGCAGCTGCCCCCGTGAAGAAGAATGGGGGCGATGTTGAGAAATGCACCGACGACGCCCGGACAGGTCGGGGTAGAAGGCTCACGGCGAAGAAAAATGGACGGCGAGGGCGCAGACGAACCTGACCCCGTGAGCGTAGCAAGCCGAGCTAGGGTGGAGGGGCAGGGCTCCAACGATCGAGCGCGAGCCTGCAGCACGTCACGGCCCCGAACACCGGGAGCGAGCGGGCAATGGAGATCTCCCACCCGCACAAAGCCGCAAGAGGGGGCGAAGGGGGACGCGCGCTGGTGCAGCTGGAGGCCACCCCCAGCCGGAGCTGGGGCGTCCTCAACCTCGCCGTCCCCAGCGGCATCCCCACCGAACGGCCCATCGGGCGGCACGTCATCGAAAGGAGGTTGCCCGGGCGCCGGGAGCTCCCAGCCACCCGCCTCCTGCTGTACGCCCCTAGGGGAACCTGGAGGTGAGCTGAAGTCTTGAATAGCGACGAGCCGAACCTTGATTAGGTAGAGAAGGCCTGCGAGGTGATCATCCGGTGGCGCGACGCCCCCTAGAACAGGCTCCGGGATGAAGATGAGGTTGCGGTCGACGACGAAGGCTGGGTGCTTGCACCACGCAGTGACAAAGAAATCCCTGTCGTCATCATCCTCGCGGTCCCGCAGCAAGGACTCCTCAATGTTCGCACATGCCGGCCCCAACACAGTCTGAGCCACCTGGACACTCCTCGCGTGTAGAGGAACACGCGAAAGGGCGAGCAAAACCTTGAACTTGAAAGTACCCAAGTGAGCAAGAGTGGTGCGTCGCCAAGGATACCAGACCATTGGAAGAGCCGACGGACGCCTCGAAGCGAGAACACGGTCGCGGTCTGCGCCGTGCTGAAATCGGACGACAAAATCCTCAGGAAAGTGCCGCCGAACATCGAACTCTCCTGCCGTCAACCCGAAATGCTGCACAAGATGGTCGCGGAGCATCGCCGTGGACACTGATGGACGATTACCAGCAACATTGGCCACCAAGGCGAGGCGAAGCGAGTCCTCCGCCGCCTGCACCGCAGGAGACCGCAGAACAACCACCATAGGCGCACGGGGCCTGCGAGGGAGCAGCTCGCCCCCGGAGATCGCCACAGGCCCAGGGGCCGCAACCATGTCCGGGGCCACAACGGCCTCCTGGACAGGGGGGACACCGGGGGGCGGCTCATGGGCGGGTGGTGGAGGCGGCGGAGGTGGCGGTGGCGGCGGCGGAGGAGGTGCCGACTGTCGTTGGGAAGACTCCTCCGGGCTGGGCGCTCTGCAGCAGTGAGGCACAGAAGGCGCACATCCAGACGAGACGGAGCGCCCGGAGACAGTGTCCGCCGAGCCTGAACGTCTCCCCCCAGCGCGCGGTGCTTGAGCTCGGCGAGACGACCCGCGACCGCCACCACGCCCATCCGACGGAGATCTCGGCCGCTTGGCCCCCACGTTGAAGCTGGTAACGGTGAACGGACACGAGGCTGCGTGGTGGCCCTCGGCCCAGCAGTTGTAGCACTTCGCCGGCCACTTGCAAGAAGCCCGGAGGTGGCCGGAGCCGAGGCAATTGAAGCAGAGCCCATTCAGTCCGGGTGGGGCTCGACGGCGAACGAGAGCGACCCAAACGGCGGCTCTTCACTTGGTAGAAACCATCAGCGTCCGGGGAGCCAACGGCGCGTGGCGGGTGCGAGGCTGGGGAGCGGCTATTCACTGGCGACCCCCGCGGCGACTCAGGGTGAGTGCGGCGAGCAGCGGCCATGAAGCCCTCAATCCGCCTGCCTGCCCGGCGGTGGCGGTGTCGGGCGCGGCGACGGGCTCGCCGGCGCTTGGCCCCGGGGGCAGCCTCCTTGCCCCGCTCGGAGAGGGTGGGCGCGGGAGGCGACGGCGATAGCGGGGCCCCAGGCTCGTTAGCCGCACCGTCGTCATCTTCATCCTCCGAGAGCTCGAAGTCGCTGAAGTGGACCCTCTCCCCGCTTCCACGGCTGAGAGCTTCCAGCAGTCCGGCCGGGGAGCCAACCTCCAGCGCCTCCTCAACCTCGTCAGCCCAGCTCCGGCGCGAGCTTGACCCCAGCTCCATGGGAAGCGCCAGATCTGGGCACGGAAGGAGGCGGCGGAGAGGCTCGCGAGGGAAAAACTTACGGTGTAGGAGGGAGCTGAGCGCGAGCAGGCACCAGATCCGTGCAGCGCGAGGGCGGGGGGGGGGGGGCTCAGAGGGGCGGCGGCGAGGCCATCGGAGCCGGGGCGCGGCGGGGCGGCGGAGTCGCTACCCTTCTCAACTCATGCCATCTGTCCAGTACTCACCATCACAATTCACAACCACTAAAGGTCACTTTGTAGATCTCCTCTTTTTCCCCTGATTTTTTGTTGAAATAGGAAATGATTCTCTATGAAAAATGATTCAGTTGCTGAAAGTGATTTTGTATAATGAACTCTGCTGACTGCTGTTGAAGTGGTAATGGTATTAATAAGATGTTAGTGAATCAGCTGGGGATAGCTGTCTTTAAACGGGCCCTAACGTGGAGACCTAATTCCAATGTACGCCGTATCAGTAAAACTGATATTCCGACTGGTACTAAGTTCAATTTCTGAGGCCGTGCTCGGCGATCCACCACCAAGCAATGCCAGAATCTCCTCGGAGTTCTGCCGACCCCAGGGATGCTGGGACACCCTACTCAGCCTGTCTAGCTCTTCCGCGACCTGTCTCATCGACGGCCTCTTGTCGCCGGTCATCTCCAGGCATTGCTTGGCCAGCTCCGCGACCTGCTCGAGCAGCTCGAAGCTCTGCTCGCCCTTCACCTGCTCGTCCAGTATCTCCTCAAGGCGGTCCTCGCCGAGTACCAGGAGGAACTGCGACGACAGGTACTTCTCCTCCTCGAGCTCCTCCAGGTTGAGCGCCTTCCGGCACGTCAGCAGCTCCAGCAGGACGACGCCGAAGCTGTACACGTCGCTCTTGTCCGTCAGCTTGCACGTCCTCATGTACTCGGGGTCCAGGTACCCGCAGGTCCCCTGCACCAGCGTCACGAGCTGTGCCTGGTCTGTCGGCGCCATCGCCGAGGCCCCGAAGTCGGAGACCTTGGCGGTGTAGTCCTCGTCCAGGAGTATGTTGGACGTCTTCACGTCGCCGTGGATGATGGGAGGCGACGCCCACGAGTGCAGGTACGCGAGCGCCTCGGCGGCCTGGTGCGCGATCCTGAGGCGGAGCGCCAACGGGATGCGCGGCGCGCCGCGGCCGCGGTCGCGGTCGCGCCCGCCGTGGATGAGGCGGTACAGGGTGCCGTTGGGGATGTACTTGTACACCAGCATCGGGACCTCCACCTCGAGGCAGCAGCCGTAGAGCTTGACGACGTTCCGGTGGTTGATCTGCGACAGGATGAGCATCTCCTTGCCGAACTCCTTCTTCTGCCGCTCGTTGGCCAGCCGGCACTTCTTGATCGCCACGGCCGTGCCGTCCTTGGTGGTGCCGCGGTACACGGTGCCGTTGCCGCCCTTGCCGATCACGTTGCGCTCGTCGAACTTGTTGGTCGCCGCCTCCAGCTCCTCCTGGGTGAAGAGCGTGAAGGAGAGGCCCTGCCTCGACTTCATCTCCTCGAACAGCAGGAGGCCGCCGTGCTGCTTGAAGTACTCGCTTTTGATCCTGGCGAGCCGCCTCTTCTCGTGGATCATGTAGAGGCAGGTCGCCGTGACGATCAGGACGACAACGCCGCTGGTAACACCTTCAGGAAGAGAGACCCAGACCATTACGTTATCTGCGGTGGTTGGATCATCTATCTATTCAACTTTTAATTAGCGTTCGCCGCAGGGAAGAAGAAAAAAAGGATGCCTACCAATGGCGATCTGCCACCCGATTTGGGTTTTCTTGTCCTCGCACGTTCCATTGTAGGCGTTGCCCGTCGTCTTGTCAGGGCACGCGCAGTAGAATGATCCAATCGTGTTGACACATGTACCCGGAACAGAGCACGGGTAGCTGAATCTTGCATCTTCGCACTCGTTAATATCTGCGAAATCAAACGTTAACTTGGCCTACTACCAATGGCGAATTTAATTTCTTTATTTATGTGACGCGCCAGAGACGAAGACACAGTAGGACTAGGAGGAAGGGAAGAGCACCTTGGCAGCCGTTGAGCAGGTAGGGGTTGCCGTCGTATCCGGCGGAGCAGTTGCAGAGGTATCCCCGGCCCTTGCCGTACTTGGAGTCGATGCACTCGCTGTTGCTACTGACGCAGGCGTACGCCGACGCGTTCCGCTTGGCCTCCTGGCAGGTCTTGTTCCCGATGGCCCAGTCGAGCACGAGCGGCACCTTGCCGTCGTTGTCCGCCATGAACGCGTCGGTGGTGACGAACGTGGTGCGGAAGTCGAAGGCGGCGGCCTCCAGGAGCACGGCGTAGCTGCAGGCGCTGAAGTTGGCGATCCCGGAGGTGTTGAACTTGTCCTCGTACGACACCCAGTACGCGTTGAGGTCGCTGGGGATGGCGGTCTGGCAGCACCCGAAGCCGGCGCAGGAGCCGTTCTCCAGCCGCCGCACGCCGGGGCACATGGCCATGCACCCGGTCATGTACGTGTCGGCGTCCGCGCTGTCGTTGAGCGACCGGATGTAGGCCAGCGAGTTGCAGCCGATGACCGTGAACCGGTTCTGCGCGTCGTTGATGCGGAAGTTGGTGATGGACATGTTGTACCACCAGTTGTGCTGCTCGTTCATCGCCCGCGTCGACGCGTTGTAGCACCACGGGTTGATGATGTTGTAGATGCGCAGCTGCCCCAGGCGCACCGACATGTCCATCACCTCGATCTGGTAGTTGTACAGCCGGAGCCGGCCGTCGTCCGTGCGGTTGCAGGTGAGCACGAACGTCCAGTCCCCCGTCTCGAGGTGGCACCCGGGGCCGACGCCGAACGGGTAGGGGATGTCGATGTCGCCGCACCGCCGCAGGCACGTCGCGCTCGGCTGCATCGCCGCCCCCGCTGCCGCCGCCGCCGGCAGCGCCCAGAGGACCGACGCGGCGAACAGCGCAAGGATCATGGTTCTTGCGGTCTCCCAGCCTCTCGCGGCGGCGTAATTAGGAGGCATGGCCTGGCTGGCAGGAGCGCTGTTAACCTATGGTGAATTGGTGATTACTGATTAGGTTGCTCTCTGAACTAATCGAGAGGCTTTTAATCTGGCCATGCATTCTGCGCTTGTTTTACTTTGAAGAGATCAAAACGCAGGTGTTTTCACTCGCACGCAGGACGAATTGACTTCACTACACGATACCGACAGGTATGTGGCAAATTTCAAAGGAGAGACGCCTCTTTTTCTGATGTGGCGTCGCGGTAGTTGATGCACGTTGATCTTCAGGCTCAAGATACATGAGTGGGCATCGACAGCGATTGATTGATCACTCATCTCCTACTCTGAGATGAGGTACTGGTTTTGTCGTATGAACAAAATCATGGAGGTACTAAGTATTTTGCAAACATTCTAAGACGAAAGCAATAGTAGTACCATCGTCTTCACCAAGGTGCTTTCTTTTTTCACTTTTGGGGGTGGGGGTGGGGGATACTTTGGAGTCTATAGTTGCACTTGTTGACTCCTGAATGGAAGTACACAACTCTTACTCCCTCATATTCCAAATGTTTACAATTTTATTTACTACACACTAATGTCAGTTAGTAAATAAAATTTGGGAAATAAAATTAGTGTGTAGTACTACAATGGAATTATGATTCATTAGTGTGTAGTACTAGGAGTATGCATCTTAGTGTGTGTACTCCATAATTCCATTGTAGTACTACACACTAATGTCAGAACTACTAGGAGTATGCATCTTGTTTATTTACTACACACTAAGCTGTTGTGCACTAATGTCAGTTGACTTTTTGTTAATGGAGTACATATCTACTAGTGCACAACAGCACAAGCATTAACAAACTAGATCAACTGACATTAGTGTGTAGTACTACAATGGAATTATGGAAAAGATGATTCATTGGGCCACAAGATGCATACTACTAGTAGTTCTGTGATGTCTTAATTTAGAGAAAATTTTGGAAAGCTAAACTTAGAGCATCTTCAATATATATGTCTTTCCACCCCCAACAGCTTCTATATATCACATGTACATATTTCAAAAAGTCAGCTCGGAGCTCTCTATTTTTTGTTAGCGAGAAACAAGAATGGAGAATGACAATATTTGAAGATCTAATTAAATAAACTGTTGGAAGACTATTTTCTATCAAATTCTATATTTTCATCAGTACGAAGGATATGAAGAGTTTTTTGGAGGTGCTCTCACGGATATATGTATATTATTATGAAACAGAAAAAATTATCCACATAATTAAAATAGATCTGCAGGTGCATAAAATCTATGTTAAAACAAATTTTATGATCTATGTAGTTAAATTGATATCATGAAAAAAAAAGATAAGTTAATTCAGATATCAATTTTATGATAATTTGCTTTCAGGTGTATGATGTTGCCTTCCAGGAGTTTTTGCTTTGAAAACCAATTGTTTTTTGACACATTTGGATTGGGTTTCTAGAAGCTCTAGTTCTGAACCACTAAATAAACAAATGACAAGTTTGCTAAAGTTAATATGCAATCTAAAATTAGTAACTAAATTCTATTATTTAGCTATTCTATAAAATAGAAAACTTCTTAAAAAAAAGAGATCCACAACAGTTTTACTATTTTATAAAATCAGATAGCTAGTGTTAGTGGTTGGTAGTATATAGCCGCAGGAAATTAAGGGATAACCAACTTTCTATTTTACAAAAACAGATAGCACAATTGTTAGTCTATTTTTTGTTATGTAAATTCTAAAATAGCATCCATAACAAGAATATTCAAGCCGTTAGAATTGCTCTAAGACTTTCACATAAAGTCTAGTTCTAAAAATAATAAGTTTGCATGTTTTTGTAAATATATATATACACACACACTAGAATATATTATAAAAAGTAGAAATATTCTATAGAAAATATGCATATAAAACACTATAAACTTATTTAACCTTAGAAATCTATAAAATTTGTTTTAACATAGATTTTCATGTGTTTATCATAATTACGTGTTATTTTTTAAACAAAACCATTTTAAATTGATATCTGAATTAACTTATCTTCCATATTTTATGGTTTTATTTTTTAAAATTGATATCATAATTAACTACAAGGAAGGTAAATCGAACTTTCATGATAATTCAGATGCTTAAAATGTTTTTTTTTTGCTGTTCCACAAACAATATATGAGATGGCATTCGGCTTATTTATCCTAGCGCCTAGTCAACTGCAGAGTTGGTAGAGGGACAAGCACGGAGCTCTACTGTCTGAACATCCATGATGCTAGCAGACTTGATCCACCACTTTATTCCACCCGCATGTCTGCTCTACTGCATGCGCCCCGGCTGCTTCTTCGCAAACGTTTTGACTATGACCCCTTCATCAGGTTTCTCATCAGAAATTCACATGCTGCCTTCCAGTATGACCCCTGAATCGGACGTGCAAACCAGCGGTGAATTCGACCTGTAAAATACAGGCGCCCGAGAAGTTGTGCAGCCCTAGACTAGTTTTACATGCATGTCAAAATAGGTTTCTAGGGGAGAAAATGAAGGAAGCTTCACCGGCACGTCACCCGTAGTGTCACTGTCGCCGTCTGGACTCTCTGTAGGCAAACAAAACAGCACTTAGGTCTTGTTCAGTTCTAAAATTTTTGCTAAAATGGACATAATAGTATTTTCGTTTTTATTTAACAAATATGTCCAATTATAAACTAACTAGACTCAAAAGATTCGTCTCGTAAATTATATGTATACTATATAATTAGTTATTTTTTAATTTATATTTAATGTTCTATATATATGTCGTAAAATTTAATATGATAAAGAATCTAAAAAATTTTACAAAACTTTTTGAATCTAAACAAGACCCTATCGTGAAGCTGAGGCCTTGTTTAGATCCAAAAGCTTTTTGGATTTTGACATTGTAGCACTTTCGTTTTTATTTGATAAACATTATCTAATCATGGAGCAACTAGGCTTAAAAGATTCGTCTCGTGATTTACATGTAAACTGTACAATTAGTTATTTTTTATCTAGATTTAATTTTCCATACATGTATCATAAGATTCGATGTGATGAGAATCTTGTATGTTTTGAGTTTTTGGGTGTATCTAAAGCATACCATGGCCATCATAAACAACCGTTTGAAAAGCATCAAAATTTCTACGGATTGTCAGGTGCGGCGACGGTTTCTTAAGGCACACGTGGGCGCTGGGTGCTCCGTCAGACGCCGTGACGTCCCCGGTGTCTGACGTGTCTCTGTCTTGAGCTACAGCAACTTTGGACATGGAAACAGCCAAACAGTGAAACAGGGAACCAAAAGCCTCCACGTCCAAGTCGCTATAAGGCTTGTTTAGTTCAACTCGAAATCCAAAAAGTTTTCAAAATTCTTCGTCACGTCGAATCTTGCGGCACATACATGAAGCATTAAATATAGATGAAAACAAAAACTAATTACACAGTTTGTTTGTAAATCACGAGACAAATCTTTTAATCCTAGTTAGTTCATGATTAGGCAATATTTGTGAAATAAAAATAAAAGTGCTACAGTAGCAAAATCCGAAATTTTTTCAGAACTAAAGAAGGCCTAAGAAAAACAAGAAGAAAAAAAGACGACGATGACGACGACGACAAGGAAACTACTCTCTATCCTAAATTATAAGTTATTTTAACAGAGTCAAAATATCTTAAATTTGATCAAAATAACAGAAAAAATTATAAAAATTTACGAGATCAAATAGATATAATATGAAAATATAATTAATGAAGAATATAATAATATTTAGTTGACATCGTAAATATTATTATTTTAATATATAAATTTAATTAAACTTGAGATGTTTTGATTCTTCAAGATTTTTGGAATGACTTACAATTTAGGACCTATTTGGTACAACTCACAACAGCTTCATGAGCTGTTGTGAGTTGTCTTTTTTGCCAAACATTTTTTTCTAAAACAGCTTCATGGGTGAAGCTGTTTTTCTTCACCTCTCACAAAGACATGAGTTGAGATGAAGATGAAAAAAGTAGCTTATTGCACCTCTCTCCCTCATTTCTCTCATCAGGGCCGTGCACGGGGGCGTGCAACCCATGCGACCAAACAGGCCCTCAGATTTTTGGGGGCCTCAAAAACAACAACCTATCAGGTGAGGTCTAATACCCAATAGTCTTAGGTCTTGGGGCAATTAACGTATGTGCATATACTGAGTCCATGACAAGCAATGCAAGCTCGAGTCTGGGTCACCCGTGCCGTAGCTTCTTGTTCCACAGTTCATCTCCGCACGTCTCCATTCATCTGACTCCATAGAGACCTACTCAAACTCGGTGATTCGCTAGGCAAGGGAATCTCAAAGTCCATTGATTTGTGGTAGTGTTGAACCGCCGATGAGCTGATGCATGTGAATTTTGAAATGTCTTCAGTGTGTAACTGTCTCGTACTCTTATATTAGTATACTATATCCTTGAAATTATTTATTGTAATTGTACGTCTTGTACTCCCTTCATTTAAGATACTCTTTTTTTTTTCTAGATATAAGTTTGGCTAAGCACTTAGATATACACATCTATGTACATAATAAAAACAATATACTCTTAAAAAACTAAAAAACATCTTATAGTTCAGAATGGAGAGCGTAGTATAGTTATTGGTAGAATTATTTCTTTTGGTACTTACTTATTATTAAATGCTAAAGATTCATTAGTTCGTGTACACCTATAGTACTGGATATGCAGCATAGGCTATACATTTTTTAGAAAAAGTAATACATTTTAGCTTGTATATATATTATTAGTATTTTATTTTTTAAAATAGGGCCTACTTTAAAGTTTAGAACAGGGTCTTAGATTTTGTCGGCACGGCCCTGTCTCCTATCTATGCAAGAAGTAGTTGGTAAAGTTATTTTACCAAATATTTTTTTGAAAATAGCTTAGCTTCAATTAAAAAGTTACTCATAAAGCTATTTTTCTAAAAAAATAGCTTCACTAGTAAAGTTAAGCTGTGCCAAACAGAGCCTTAGATAGAGAGAATAGCAAAGACCATGCATGGCCCCAGCCACCCAGCCTTTTTGTGCCGATGGGAAGGGAAGGGTTCGGACTTCGGAGGGGAGGAAAAAGAAACTGGGCTAGGAGCTTGTCACGGGCTCACGGCCATGCCATAGGGGATGCGGAGGATGGGCTGGCTGAAAGGACGGACAATGATGGCACTCCTCTGCTTGCGACAAAAGGGCTTCGTTAGGCCCAGTTCCACTGGGTGCGAACACAGTAGTGGGCTACTGAGCCAAAGAGTCCGAGGCACAGCCGGAAAGCCCGCGGTCCCTCAGGATTAAGAATTCCTCAGGATTATCACACTCTCATTCAGCACGGTAACTGGGGCCCTGCCGGTCGGTGCATACGAGTCAAGCTGATGAGCCGCTGTAAGAACTCTGATTAATTCTCTGAATTAGGAGATATTAAACTGAAGTGAACCAATTATTATTATTATTATTATTATTATTATTATTATTATTATTATTATTATTATTATTATTATTATTATTATTATTATTACTATTATTACTATTATTACTACTATTATTACTACTATTATTACTACTATTACTATTACTATTACTATTACTATTACTATTACTATTACTATTACTATTACTATTACTATTACTACTACTACTGGTATATTGCCCGTGCTAACGCCACGGTTTCATTTTAGGAATGCACTTAAAAACAACCATTTTCAACCAAACAACAATATTTTTTTTTCAATTGTTTTTAGTCTCATTCAATTGTATATGCCTATTCATATAATCCGGAATACACTTATACATAAAAAGAAATAATAAAGTCATGTCTCGCATACTACAAATAAGTTCTGAATTGCTTAAGTACATCTTGAAGCTCAGGCTGAATATCCAAAATAGCCCCCCCCCAGTCAAATGCATAAGTTCCGCGCCTGATGGTGACCGCTCACTTTGGAAGGGTGTGTGGTCTTGAGGTACCTCTGAAGGTACACATGTTTGTATGAACGTTGTGTAGAGATATTCTCCCAGCCAAGAAGAATAAGCATATTAGAAAAATTAAACTGAATGCATGCTACTCACTCTGCGGAAGTTAAGTGGATGATAGTTTTCACGCAGTGGTCGAGGGCCCTTAGGCCAGGTGCTTGAGATCAGCCATGAGAGACCATTGGCCGATGCATGATGATTGCCTTCTGAGTAGAACTGGGTCGGATTAGCGCCTCCTACAGCAGAGATTCTCAATAATTAAGTAAGAAATAAACAAAGTGGTAATGATTGAGCAGATAGGAGAAATTGAATGTTGATTGTTCTTTCTTTGAGCAGACAGAGATAAGTTGCTACAACCATTCACATACTGAATAAGCTGACACATGTGACATATATAAACCAGCTAGATATGTAATCAACAAAATTAGTGATGAAAAAGGATACATCTTTCATTTTCCGGCTCTTTCAGCACACTGCTGGAAACTTCCCTATTTTCAAACCTCTTCTTGCATTGAAAGGAGAGTTTTGTGCTTTCTTTAACTAAGAACCACAAAAGGAAGAGATGGAGCAATCACTTAATAATTTTAAAATAGTAACATAAATGTTGCACGTTTCTTTGAAAATTTACCCTCTCCATGTATTATGCAGCGACCTAGACAACAAAATAGAGGAACCACATAATATAAATCAACAATTCTCAGTTAAAATAAAAGATACAACACAAAAAATGGCACTTCGGGGAGTCGCCACCAACATTACCTAAAGCCATACAACCTGCAAAACAAAATAAAACAGAGAATAACCTGAGCATCACTCTAGGTAAGTCTCATATTTTAGAAGAGAGTAACTCCTGTAATGCAGTACATGCTTGTTTATGAACATCCTCGCTGTTGGAGTTGTGGAGCTTGACAATGGCGGGCACAACTAAATTTTTAAAGATGAAAATGACAAGCCTGCTAAATTTTGATATATTTTAGGCTTGAACTTTCTCCTGCCAATGATATTATTTTTATGCATCAGTTTCTCCATTTTTAGGCTTCAACTTGTTTCTATAGCCCGCTTCAATTTTGATTAATTTTGAAACAGAATCCGTACAAAAGAAAACTTACTTAATTAATTTTAGGCTCCAACAAACTGAAGGTTACTCATTTGAGATGTGCTCGTGAACACCACCGGCTATAAGAAACAATACTTATAATTGTTTTTAGTGATATAAACTATAAAGAGCAATTTATGCTTCCATTAATAAAGTGTGCTCTTGGAGCTTGGTACATTTAATAAGAACCTAAAAACATAAGAATATCTTAGACATTAAGCATAGTTATCAAACAAAAAAAAAGATATGTAAAAGTATTAACCCAATATATTCGAAGCAAGAGGAAAGAAACAGCATCAAAGAGTGCAAAATGGAATTAAGACTAATCAATTCACTGATACTAAAAAGTCAATGTTGGTGGGAAACATCATCATCAAACAGGTTTGAATTCCCTCACGCATCCAGCTTCCAAATTGTGGATTAGCTACAAAACAGTCTTAAAATGGCACCTTCAATATCTATCAGTACATAGAAAAACAAGGGCAGCATCTAGATGAACTGTTTTTAGGTAAACACAAAACAGTAAATGGCACCTTCAATATATATTTTTAGGAAATCATGTACAACCGTCATTGCTGATGAATCGAAGTCATCATGACTATTAATAATCTAGATGGGACTGTGTTGAGTAACATTTGGATCATGATTGCCATAGGGCCATATACATGTATGCAAACAAACTACATTTTCTGTGAAAAATTGACGGCTGCAGGTTCCTGTTGGAAGAAGATGCAAGAAGGCATCGGAAAGCTACAATTCCGTCCAAGCAGTCTTAAATTGTAGGCACATAAAAATCCAAGACACAAAAAGATAAGCAACGGTTTAATCATTCAAACTCGCAGGACACTGCATTGGCGAGCTCACCTTGCACTGGGTGTGTGCCGCAGCCCGTGGCACGTTTGGTTCGAGCTCGGCGGGGAGGCCGAGGAAGCCGCCAAAACGGGCGAGGTGAGTGCGAGATTTGCCGCACGTCCATGGGCCGCCCAACCTCGATCCGCATACTGGAGATATACGCTCGTTGAGATGTGGTCCAACCGCACACCGAAGTATCCACCCTCGCATATCTTGCACCTCCAGATGCAGCGTTCATCCCGCCGTGCCTGCGCTCGGGAGCGCACCTGGCCATGGGCCAACGGTGACGTCCCCCACCTCATCCGTTCCCCCGGCGATCTGCGGCGCCTCATCTTCCCCGACCCCGGCGCTGGCGCCTTTGCGCGGCTGCGTCGCACGCCTCAAGCGGACTGGGAGCAGTAGACGAAGAGCCTGTGCTAGACGCGGCGGCCGCCAGCCGAAATCCTAGCCAGTCGTCGACTGGGAGTAAGGAGACGGAGGCCCTCGCCGAGGACGGAGAGAGGCGCTGCGAGGACGGGCGGGCGAGCGGACTGGCGCAGCCGCACGCGTGGTGAATTTGTGTGATGTGTGATTGACACGAGGCTGGGGGTGTGTAAGGTCGTGATCATACTTCTAATCTGGGCCGTTAAATCTGTAGGATAAGTGCTGTGAGTCGTTGATCTTGCAGGTGGGATTTGCCTGGAGAAGATTTCAATTATAGTAGAGATTATTTCACTAAGGCCCAGTTTAGTTTCCATCAACAAAATTGTTTCAAGCTGAGCACTTTTAGCTTTGTAGGTTGCTAGTGCTACTTGCGTACAACATACCAAAATAGCCGAGCGGGAAAGTAAAATATTATTTTCTATGTAATTCAAATAATATAATTGAAAGTATATTTAGAAAGCAACTTGCATTTGTAATTTGGATCAAATGATATATTTAGCATTATGAAAAAAATAGACAAATACAAACATATATTAAGAGCATGTTCGCTTGTTTAAAAAAACATGGTTGAAAGTAATGTTTACTAATTTATTGTGAGAGAAAAATATTATTGAATAATTGATAGATTTAATAGATAATTTAGAGCGAATAATGGGTCTGATCTGCTGAACAACTTTTGAATTGATGTCTTGAGCATATGTTTTGTTGCATGCGTCGGCATTTGCAGAAGGGCCAAATTAGAACAGAAACTAGTGATTTAGGGATTATGGACTACGTCAAAATATGTAACTTTGGAAGGATGAAAACAGAGTCATAGACACAAGAAGGAAGAGAGTATAACATTATTCCTCAAGATCTCCTTTCATAGAAAAATGAGAAAGTGGAAGCTTTGTGTATGTGCATCTAATAATGCAAGATCGATCTCCTTTCACCGGCGTCGTTTGGCTCCTCATCGTAGACTGTTATTGTAAATTAAGCTCACGTTGAATTCTTGTTGTGAGCTTCGAAGTATGTTAATTTCAAAGGACGAAACAGACACTATTATATGTTTTATTTTACACAGTGTTTCACATAAGGGCGCCTTCGAGGCGGACATTATTTTTGCTCGCCACAGTTATTCACGGTCGGCTGAAGCCGGCCAGCCCACTGGACAACCGCCACGGTTAGTTATTAACCGTGGCGGACATTATAAGATAACCGCCACGGTTAATGAGTTATTAACTGTGGCGGGCATTGTAAGGTAACCGCCATGGTTAATAGGCGGTTGCTTATAATGTCCACCACGGTTAAAAAGCTCATTAACCGTGACGGTTATGTTAAAATACCGCCTCGGTTAATGGTTACAACAAAAAAATAATTCATAACTTTTTTCATACAAATTCAGATGAAGACAAACTTTATATCAAAATTGTAGCTCTCGACGTGATCTACAACTTTGTAGTTGAAAAGTTTATAAATTGAAATTGTTTAGGGTCCAAAAATATTATTTTAAGTGTGCAGATTTTGAAATTTAAAATTTATAATTACAAACAATCTCAGATGTTGACATGGTCTATACAAAAGTTACAGTTCTCGATAGAATCTATAACTTTGTAGTTGAAAAGTTTTTAATTTGAATATGTTTAGATTCTCAAACATGTGTTTGAAGGTTATGGATTTTTGAAATTTAAAAATTTGGATTCATAAATGATGTCCGATGCTCACATAGTTAATATCAAAGTTCTAGTGGTTCACATGATCTACATATTTGATATTGACAAGTTTTTGATTTAAAGTCATCTAGAGTCTCAAATATGTATTTCAAATTCACATATTTTAAGTCTCAATTTTTTGATTTTTTTCAAACTATCTCTAATGGCGATATATCTATACCAAAGTTGTAGTACTCGACAAGATTAAAACTTTGTAGTTAAAAGTTTTTTTTCATTTGAGTTTATTTATAGCCAAAATACCCAATGTAAGATTATGAAATATTGATATAAAAAGATAACGTATTATATATATACACAAATGATTGTGTGGTGTAGTAATAGAGGGTGATAGTGTTGATCAGAGGTCTTAGGTTTGATTCTCTAGGGTCGCAAGTCTTTTAGTTTTTTTGTTTTTTTCGCGAACGTTAATCGAGGCGGACATTTTAAGGCAACTGCTATGATAATACCGTGGCGGTTGTCTTAGGTCGTTCGCCACGGTAACTGTGACCTTATGGCCATGACGGTTGTAAAAACCGCCATGGTAAATACAAAACGCCCGGCACAGTTAAGTTTTTTTAGTACTGAGAGTCATAGCCACAAAAAAGAAGAGAGTATAACATTATTTCTCAAGATCTCATTTCATAGGGAAATGTGAAAGTGAAAGCTTTGTGCATGTGCATCTAAGGCTAGTCTCAATATATATTTTATGAGAGTGTCATGCACATTAAATAGGGTGTCACATAAGCAAAATTGCTGATTTGGCAGGGTTATTAAATGAAGGAGTTTCATTAAATAAGAGAGGATTTTCATCCACATGAAACTCATATGACCCCATTACCTAGTTTATAGTCTTGATAACCGTGCAATGAAACTATACATTGAGACTGGCCTGAATTTATGTTTGCAAACACTAGAGCCAGGAAACCAAAAATAGTGGTTGTCCCATGATAAAAATATATTTTTTATATTATACTCTCTCTCTCTCAATATATTTTTTGAGTTATCTTAAGTCAATTTTTTAATTTTAACTAAATTTTTAGATAAAAACGTTAAATTTTATGGTATTAAATTAGTATCATTAAATTTATTATAGAATATACTTTTTGTAAGGTGCTGATAATTTTATGTCATAAAATTAGTTAAATTTTCTAGAATTTGATTTATCTAGGGACGGGGGAGTATAGAGCTTTGTGTATGTGCATGAGGCTTCTTTCCCATACATTCAGAGCCTGTGAACATTTCATTTTATTTTCTTGTGAGTTGTGAAACATTTAAGACAAACCTTTTGATTACACGAGGCCGTGTGACCTGTGGGCCATGAGTCTCAGAGGAAAAGAAACACTGGAGAGTTCCTCAAGTTGCTCCAGCTGCTGCCCCGTCACGTCAAATCTACGATACATGTATAAAATATTAAATATAAATTAAAAAATAATTAATTATATAATTTGTTTATAATCTGTGAGAGAAATTTTTTAATTTTATTATAATTGTACAATAATTATCAAATATAAATAAAAGTGTTATAATATCTATTTTGCAATTTTTTTGCAACTAAATAGGGCAGAACGAAGACTCCGAGACGGCTGCTACATACCCTACGTGGTTTTTTTTGCCCTTAAGGGCATATGCCCTCACTCTCCCACTCATTGAATTCGCTTTGAAAAGTGTACAAACAGACATCTCAAAACAGTTTTGTATTGAGATGTATGTTTACACACTTTTCAAAACGAATTCAATGGGTAAGATAGTGAGGGCACATATCAAAATAAACTTTACCACTACCCTAGTCGACAGCAAAAATGGACGAGGGACGGAGGAGAAAAGGGGATCGGAGCTGGGTGGTCATGTAGCCGGGCCCCTGTATAAAGGTAGCTGCGAAAGCACAGGTGACAGAAAACTCAAGCACGCGACTAAAAAAATAATAGTAATGCCCAAAAGTGAACACCGCCATGATGAAGCATGTATAATTGTTTTTCCGCTGCACGAGTTTTCAGCCAGATGTACATCCACCGAAACGGAGCAGAACAAAGATTGAAAGAATTGTGAGGCCAAGAATATCATCAGCCAATCGATCCAGACGCAACCACCATCTGGCAGGTTCATTTCCTGCCTAAATCTGGGGCAAATTCTGCATGTCGCCGGCCTGCATGAACAGCTTGAGCCAGAAGTCCATGTCGTCGTCGTTGGTCGACGTCACCGACGACGGCGCGCCGCCGAAGGCTGCCTGCATCCCGGAGTCGTCGGAGCTGTCCACCGTCATGGCCAGCGTCTCGGACCAGAAGCTGTCGTCAATCTGGTAGTCCTCCTCCTCCTCCTCCTCCGAGGTGGAGCTGTCCGCGTTGTTCTCCATGGACGAGGCCGCCGAGTAGTCAGTGGTGGTGCTGGTGGTCGACGTGGACAGTGACTGCTCCGGCGACACCGGCACTACGGCGCCGGTCGTCGGTCCCTCGAGCGCCGTCACGGCCGTCGTCTCCGGCTGCTGCTGCTGCTTCTTGGGCTTGCGCTTGGGCGCCTGGCTGGCTGGCTTAGTAGTAGGCTCCAGGCGCTTCTTGAGGTGAGTGTGCCAGACGTTCTTGATCTCGTTGTCCGTCCTCCCCGGCAGCCTGGCAGCAATTGCCGACCATCTGAAAACCATACACAAAACGAGCTGGGTTAGTGCGCATGCTCTTTGATTTCGCCGTAATCGTCTACGAGGCATCAACAAGTGGCTGACTGATGATGACGCGTGGTACGTGTGTGGTAAAATAAACTAATCAATCAAGGTCGTAGGTAGATAAGATAAGCACCTGTTGCCGAGCATTTGGTGGAGCTGGATGATGGCATCCTCCTCCTCCGCGGTGAAGTTGCCGCGCTTGATGTCCGGGCGCAGGTAGTTGATCCATCGGAGGCGGCAGCTCTTGCCGCAGCGGAGCAGGCCCGCCTGCTTGGGCAGCGCGCGCCAGTTGCTGTGGCCATGGCGCTCGATGTGCGCCACCAGGACCCTGTCTTCCTCGGGCGTCCACGGCCCCCGCTTCAGCCCCATCTTCTCGCAGCACGGAGCGCGCCCCATGTCTCGTCTCTCTGCCGACGATTGACCTCCGTCCGAGAGCGTGGCTTGCTAGCTTGCTGGGTCCTGGCGAGGAGACCGAGCTTGCTGCTGTGTCTGTCTGTGAGCTCGATCGGGCTGGCAGCTGGCTACCTCGGCGGAGTGCGGGTGGATGCTGATGCTGTGTGGACTGGGAGAGGGGGGTGGGCTGGGCTATTTATATGGCTCCGGGCCGGGACGAGGGCAAAACCAAACGTGGTCAAAGCAGGGAGCTTCGCAGAAGGCCGGGGAGGTTTTTGGGGCGGAGGGTGACACAAAGAACAGGGGGATGGGAATAGTTTAAGCTACGCCTTTGAATTCGTTCGTTTTTTATCAGTTTGCTTGGATGTTGCTTGTGTCGTTTTTTATTCCTCGGTTTGTTTGTACTTTGTACTGGTAGTACCTTCGTACGCTCCAGCTGCTCTCCAGTCCAGTGTCGGCTTAAAGTATATGGGAACGGATGTGAGCATGTGTTTCCTGTGAGAGGATACCATATCATATAGTATATGATTTTCATCATAACAAAAAGCTCCGTCCGTTGGTTTGGTTGTGACGCCCGAGAGATGCAACAATGAGGTGAACATGACATGTCCATATATATGACAAAACATTGGTTGTCTCTATAGGCCTTGTTTAGTTCTCAAAAATTTTGCAAAATTTTTCAGATTCCCCGTCACATCGAATCTTTAGATGTATGCATATGAAGTATTAAATATAGATAAAAATAAAAACTAATTACACAGTTTGGTCGAAATTGACGAGACGAATCTTTTGAGCCTAGTTAGTCCATGATTGGACAAAATTTGTCAAATACAAACGAAATTGCTACAGTGCTCATTTTGCCAAAAATTTTGGAACTAAACAAGGCCTATATCACGCGTACTTTTTTTTTTGACGGGACGCGTACTTTGTTTGGCCTGAACGGCGTGTGCTCAAAACGATATGTGGGGTCTCATGCTTTTTAATAAGAGGTATAATGTTAAACATTCACGGATAGATTTAGGGCCAGCTAATCGATACCATATTCTCTCATTTGTTCATATTTTAGCATATCATAGTCATATACTAACTTTGCCCTACAAAGAATATCATTCTAGTTTGACAGAAAAGCAAAGTATCCTATATTTGACTAAGTTCATAGAGAAAAATATCAGCTTCATGAGACCAAAACTGAATGTACTGGTTTAGTTTCTTAAATTGATCTCTTATATAAATTTGATTAAATTTAAAGTGGTTTGACTTTGATTTAAGCTATAGTGATATTCTTTCTAATACAGGGTAGTAGTATTTTGTAATCAATATCAAATTGAAATATATATTAGTTGCCCATATATGTATCAAATACACATGATATTAGCTTTAGCTATAGTGATACTTTCTAATACAGGGTAGTGTGATATGCTTGTTCCATCCGTTTTGTACTTTTCATTCTCCTTTGTATCGAACTCTCATGTGTATTTGATATATATTTCATTAATAGTAGATTTGAGCTATGCGTTTATTTAACGCAGAAATTAGTATACTCATTGCTTCTTGTGTAAATGATTATTAGCAATGACATAAATGGATACTTAATTTACAAAAAGAAATGTATATGAGTAACTTTAGATATTTTTATAATTATGGTAATCTAGATGCAAATTTAGGGATCACTTTAGGCTATCTTTCGTAGTGGTAACTTAGAGGCAAATTTAGAGAATTACTTCAAATTACTTTTAGGATAGCTTATATGGATAATTTAAATAAGATTTAGTGATTTCTTTATGCTACTTTTCATAATTATATAGGTGGATAATGCACATATAAATTTATTAGGTGTGGTTAGAGCATCTCCAAAGAATTTCCAAAACCCACTCCCAATCTAGTTTTTTTTGGCAAGATTAAAAAAAACTTCTCTCCAACGACTCCCTATCTTAACTCCCAATCTTTCTGTGCTTGGGAAAATTGACTTAATCGCGTGGATATATACACATGCATCTCCATTGGCCAATCAAGGTGGAAGGACGTGGAGGAAGACTATGGAGTAGGACAGAGTTCTTAATACACAAATGTATAAGAGGCAAAAAAAATATAAATGTGGTTTGGATGATTTAGAAATAGTCTGAGATTTTTATGCAAAATTATCTTCTATGTTTTAGGACTAAATTTTGAAAACTGTTGAAGAAACCCAACAAATGCGCTCCCTAACCACTTGGAAAACTCATTGATTTACCGATTGGCTTTTTTGGAACTACTAGGGATGCACTTACTTTAGACTATCTTTCAAAATGGCACATTGAAAGGTCTTGATTCAATGGTTAATATTGTCACCAACGATTAGAGTATACTAGATTAAGAACTGGGTATTTATTTATTTTTTTAAAAAGAATGGCATCTGGTGGAAACTTCTTCAAAGCCTGAAACACTAGTATAGTCTATCGTGCCGTTGCAGTAAAGCTTACTACGTTGGTGGATCAGTTTCCTACTCTGCTGAGTTGAAAGTTGCAAACATCACACAGGAAATTGTGTTTCAAATTGCAAGCTTCATTTTAAAAGTTAAAAGCTTGAGTTTCCATCTCTACAAAGTCTTGAAGGTGCCGAGGAAAATCACTTGGTCAGTTAATTCAGTGGTGAGCATTAACTAGATAGATGTTGATGGCAACTCAAAACACTTGGAAGAATTGATTGGTTTATTTTTTGACTACAGGGGGCAGATCAAGCCGTTATTTCTATGATTATGCTCACACTGTCAGATAGCAAGAACTTTAGACCGTTTCCTCACGTTGTTGTTTATCCGGAGGACTACTAAAGGCAAATTCCATCGCTGACAATAACCATCCAGCTGATTAGTGGAGCAGTTGGAAGGAGCCGTAACTTTTTACACAGTCTGCATGTACTCCGTAGTGCTTGCTCCAACGTTCTTGATAATAAAAGTCGGAAGAAAAGGGGAGTCAGATTTCGCTCCTTTCTCCTCTGGGGAAAACCAGTTCACAAGACGACGATGTCATAACAACCTTTTTTTTTTTGAGAGGAAGATATCATGCATAGAACTCGATCAATCAGTGCACCCCCATCGTTATCCTGCTTTGACAATTGGTACACACATGCATGCACTTTATCTCTCTGATGAAACAGCGAACGGCTTGGTCGATCGCCAGTGTGATTTGATGCGTAAATGACTTTTCCCGTGATCCCGTCAGCTAATCGCTATTGCCTACTGGGATACTCGTATGACCAGAGTATGGAAACTTTGGACGGGGTCGGACCATCGATCAGTTCAATTGTTTTTCAGGCTGATTTGGTCCCCGGAAAGTCGCGCCGGGGACGAATCGGCGTGCGTTTCTTCTGCCCCCGTCGCCGTCACGGCACGCCGTCGACGAGATCTAGCGCCGCGGGGACCTTGCATTGAACTTCAACTCTCGGCCAGGGGGATGATGACTTGATGAGAACCCCAGCGGTTTCTGCAAGTACGTTTGATTGGTTATTAAGGACACGACTTGGTGTATGGTACTATATATAGAATGCACCATCAGTTGGTTGGCTTGGGTCATATGTGTTTAAAGGTCGAAAATGTAATAGTGCCGCTCATGAGTTATCTATCTGGGTCATATGTGTATCCACATAGAGGACTAAATCATAAGCTCTTTTTAATGTAATATCCTAGTTTGGTTCTTGTCGACGGCAACAACTTTTTGTACATAAACATTATTATTATTATTATTATTATTATTATTATTATTATTATTATTATTATTATTATTATTATTATTATTATTATTATTATTATTATTATTATTCTAATACAATAATACGCACACTCATTTTAGTAATATATTTACAATATAATTTTTTTTGAAAAATTTTCGCGTGGTAAGATCTAGAGTATCTTAATATAAGTATATAAGCATACTCAAATCGATAAACAAGTATGAATACATACACAATGTAGTTTATTGAAGATGAGAGTAACTACACGTACGTGTAGAAAGGAATTTCCATATATATATATATATATATATATATATATATATATGATCGTTGCTAACAATGTGTTAGCTGTTGCATAATGAGATTCTACAAAAAAAAAAGAATACATCATTAGTTGTCACGTTGGATTGACTTGTGTTAGTCTTCATAGACGATGTCAGTGTTACAGCGCAGCTAAAATGTGTAACTCCTCCGTCGATCGAGAAACGCAATACGTACGTACGTGATGATGAATTAACCGGTATGAACGAAAATACAAGTTGATGTATTGCTGATGTCTTCCCGGCGGTGAAGTGCCGCGCAAGGCTTGTCCTGTGACCAGGCCAGCTATTTTGAGATTTTGTTTTTAACTCAGAGTGGTTAACAGCTGCACCACAAAGAAGAGCCCAGTTGCTGCCCGGTACAATTAAGAAATTAACCGACGGTTTGGCTAGTTCAGAGGCGTACAAAGAAAAGCTGCACACTTTCAGATTGGATATGTGATATGATTTATTACTGTGCCAAGTTGATTTTCCCGGACATATGCATCGGCGTCAATCAGAATACGAAAATAAAGTAGTCAGATTAATGTAGACGACGAGATGCCACCAAAGTGTATGGTTAAGTTTGGTTAAATAAGGATTTTTTGGTCAAATATATATACTGGCTACAAGTTCAGAAAGCTAGCCTAAGAGAAATTGCTTGCTGTCAGGTAGTAGATTAAGTAGTTTCAGAGGAATGTATAGTATACCAGGATGATTTAAAAGGACAAAACTTGAATCGTGCAAATCTCTTTTTATTACAAGAATCCATCAGAGTTTATATGGTCAGAGGGGGAACAACAAGTTCATGAGAAGCTTTTGTGGGAGTCCTTGTCCTTGCGTAATGCGTATCTATCAACACGTTTCTGTGAGGCAGGATAAAGGAAATAATTACCCGAAGAAACCTCCCGCTAGATTCGCCGGGAGAACACATCAGCGTATCTCTCACTGTCGAGAACGACGCAGCACGAGCTCCCTCGCGCTCTGCAATACGACATCACCAAATCATTGATTTTAATGGAGAGAAACGAGACGCCTGTGAACCATTGATTTTAACTGCATCCAATACGGAGCGGCAGCCTAGCCTCGATGCACTACTACTGTTTCAGTCAGAGCTACAGGTAAGAAATGCACCTCGCGTCTCGATCGACCGTCGTCTCTACCTCGACCTCGACGGATAAAAGAAGCTCGAGCGATCCAAAGATATATGTCTCTGTCAAATGAGACGAAGTCGGATCGGCGATGGGATGGGATGGCCATGCACGGAGCCAAATGAGAAGTTTCTTAGCTTCTTGCGGCGATTGGTCGTCAAACAGTGGAGCACGCAGACGCAGACAGCGGCGTTGATAGTTTCTTGGGTCAATATTTGGCCAAGCTGAGGTGGCCGTACGTGGGCTGCGACAACAACAAAGCCCCTGGCAGCATCTCTTTGGCTACTCAAATCACTTGGTCAGTTGTTTACTGAATGTAGGGCTAGTACTATACGTACTAAACAAAAGCTTAAGGGTGTTCATTTTGTTCGTTCGTTTCAATATAATATATGAAAACCGGCACAAAATTAAGGACGAGCGAGGGAAACTGAACTGCCATTTTTCACCATGACAAATCTGAAAGTATATGGGACTTCGAGATATGGCCTGAACACTGAAAGAACCGATCGAGCAGAAGTTTCTTTGCATGGAGCAGATGATGATACTGGTCTGTACTCCTGTGCAGCAAGCAGCTCAGCGGTCAAAGTGTCAACGGGCCCTCGTGCGCGGGCCCACCGAGTCAAACCTACTATACTAGGCACGAAGCCTTCTAGCCATGTAATTGGCGGACGCTACCTTATGGTCCTACCTCCCGGCTCCCACTTGCAGTGCAGACTTCAAATACGGACTACTCCGGTGTGCGAGCGTGACCGCTGTCTGCTGTCGCACATGTTCATACTAGTACAAGTGTTGAAGCTTGAAGATGGTCGCACGGTCCGTTTCTTGTACTATGACATTTTGCCATTCTCATAGCTTTTTCGCTGACTCCCTATTCGCTTGGCTGATAAGTAAAAATATTATTCGCTAATTTATTATGAAAAAAAATATTAAATAATTGAATGAAGTAACCAATAATCACAAAACATAGGACAACATTTTTGTCTAGTTATATTGACCTGGCGACGTGGATTACTAGTATCTAATCTCATCCTCATAGGGGAACAAATATGCTATGCTAGCACAAAATAAATCTACTATAGTGAACTTAGATATCATACGGGTTAGGTGACCAACTAACCATCCATTATTGTCGTTAGACTTGTAGCACAGTAAAAAATATTTAGAGCAGAGACTTGTGTAACTCTTACACATTAATGTAGTGAAAGTATGCATATAACGAATGTCCTCATGCTAAATAGCAGACATACATCTGCCTTGCCGATTAATGAAGCATCAACACCTCCACATGTGCGGCGGATAGAACACGCATTCGCCACTGTGCTATCGCACGTGCTAAAGCGACGATTAAAGGTATGAGAAGGCCAAATTTGTATCTAGCTCCTAACCGCATCCTTTCACATATATAGACAATAGTCTTTACTACGTAGTATAGTGTATAGTTGGGAGAGACCTAGGGATGGGATGACGTCATAATATATGTGTTGCAACAAGAGTCATCATAGTAAGCTAAGGTTTTAACCAGATGCATAGTGAAAATGCATACAGGTGCAATGTAAAAAAACTATGGATATGGATGAAAAAATATAACATTAATTGGTAAGTTTACTATAATGGATTAAGAAAACAGAGTATCTTTTGTGCTAAAAATGAACAAAAATAAAACCAAGCAATTTAATATAACTATTCTTAATTAGTCACATAATGTGTTAGTCAATAACTAATGCTTATGTCTCCTAAGCCTCTAGCCGTCTGACAACACAGGATGATGGACTAGCACCCTCTGGTTTTAATATATGACACTGTTGACTTCATCTCAAACTTTGGCCGATCTCTATTTCTACTCTGTTATTTAGTAAAGTGAAAAGAGTACCATGTGATCGGTAATAAAAGGTACTTTTAAGCATGTCTTGCATGTGTTGTTTATTTGCACAAATATTTATAAAAAAAGATGAACAATAAATTATAAAAATAACAATGGTAACCAAATCTATATCACAACTCTCGAGAGGTTCGGTATGGAGATGTGAAACGTGGCTGACTATTTTAAAATAAGGCCTAGCCTAGCCCTGTTTTTGTGCTATGGACATTAAACAGTATAGTAGTTGCTCCTTTGAAGTAGTTTCGTTGCAAAAAAGTTAATGACTCTACTACGTCAACTTACGTAGCTGTATATACGTTGTGTTTTGTGGGTGGTACATCAACTCACAAGCGTACAAAAAAAACAAAAAACAAAAACTAGTGGTACTTCAACTATATATACTCGTTGCCGCCTTCTAAGATCTTTCCTTAGGCGTCCCTATTGTGAGTGATTAGTAGGAGTATTACTTTTATATAAGCGTGGTGTCACTGATCATGCCTGGAGCTAGAGATGTTCAATTTAGGCCTTGTTTACTTCCAAAAAATTTTACAAAATAGGAATAGTAGTACTTTCGTTTGTATTTGACAAATATTGTCCAATTATAGACTAACTAGGCTCAAAAGATTTGTCTTGTCAATTCCGGCCAAACTGTACAATTAGTTTTTATTTTTATCTATATTTAATACTCCATACATAATTCGATGTGACGGAGAATCTGAAAAATTTTGGCCTTACAATGACAGACGAAGTCACGAGATCCTCGTGCGAGGACTGAACTTGCTGTAACTAAACTATAGCTATGCCCTGCATCATCATTTCGTTTTGACCGTCGCCTAAGCGTACTCCATAGAGAGAGGGGGAAAAATAACACAAGTAGACATGTCCGGTTCAGTAGTTCAGTACGGGAAGAAAGTCCAAGGAATCATCAACCTTTCAAAAAAAAAAGGAAATTCCAAGGAACAGGGACCGCAGTCCACGGGTAAACGAAAAGAAATTATGTACTGCAAAGAGCGAGCACGTGTGTTCACACTTGGCATTCTGCAATGGTTTGTTGGGCCACTGTGTTTGCACTATATATTTTTTTCATGGATATGCTATGTCGTTGACTCGTTACGAGAAAAAAATACTGTTTTATAGTTGAAAAGTAGTGCTTATAAGTTTAAGCAAACAGAGCTTGCTATGAGTGTTTCTTTTTGCCTCTGCAAATACTTGAGTGTTTCTTTTTGCCTCTGCAGTTGTAAAAATTCAGCAGGGCACTACGTTTATGGTGGTTGTGGTTTTCATGGACCAACCCTGAACGTCCATGGAATGGCACGAAACTACAGATCGATGTAGTGGATGCAACACTTTTTGCAGCTACAACAAGAGTCATGGTCTGTAATGGGAGAAAAGCTTCCTTCTGGCTCTCTAGTTGGGTAGATGGACAGGCTCCGCCTATCATGTGCCCCCTGCTTTACAATCATAGCAAGCGAAAAAATCGATCAGTAAGAGAAGCGTTGGTTGATGGAGCCTGGGTTTCTGACATAGCTTTTGACCTAACACCGGAACTGCTGCATGAATACTTCAAGCTTTGGAGAGCAATTGAAGCAGAGAACATTAACCTTGCAGACTCAGAAGAAGAAGAAGACAAGATTATCTGGACCTTAGAAAGCTCTGGTGAATAGTTTGAATGGAATATAAGGTCAAGTTTTCCAAACCTGATTTGGAAGGCCTGGGCAACCCCTAACTGTAAGCTTTTCATCTGGCTGCTTCTGCAAGACAGACTTTGGACTTCGCAACGTTTACAACTAAGAGGTTGGATCAACAACTATTTTTGTGCGCTCTGTGAGAGAAACCTAGAGATTGCGCACCATCTTTTCTTTGAATGCCCAGTAGCAAGAAAGGTCTGGTCTCTGGTTGCTGCATGGAGTGGATGTCAGATGTTGCACCCACAACTTTGGCATGAAGATAATGATCTGGAAGTTTGCTTCTCGCAGCTAGTAGAGAATGGAAACAAAATGGGTCACTCCTTGGCAATTCTAACTCTTTGGACCTTATGGAAGGAAAGAAATGCAATTATTTTCAGAAATAGCAGGAGGAATGAGCGGGCATTTTCTTCAAGATAAAAGAGGATTGTTACCTCTGGTCGATTTCAGGGGGCATGCCCTTAAACCTTTGTCAGTTGCTATTGTTCCTTTTATGTAATAGTCCATTGTTTGGTACCAAATGAAACCTCCATGGCCTAGGCCATGGCTGGTCGCGCCCCTCACGCATGTAATCTACTGTTGTGCGGACTCTTTCTTATGATAATCCAAAGCCGGATTACCAGATCTTTTTTTAAAAAAAATACTCAAGTTGTCATGCAATTTTTAGGTTTAAGGAGAGGTCGATTTAGAGAATTGCTACGGCACCGTTGGTCACGAACGGTGGAGCCGAATAGGATAGCTCGCGGTGGAAGCTGACCTAAACGCTGGTGGAAATGAGGTGGGCTTGAGGGTGCATGTGTCCGACAACACTAAAACCTTCTTCCATTTGAAATTAGAGACCGACCCAACTTTGATCAAGTATTTTTTAAAAAAATATTTCAACACCTAAAATACTACTCCCCCCTTCCAAAAATTAATGTAATTCTTGTTTTTCGAGGAGTCTAACAGTTTAAACTTTGACTAAATTTATATTAAAAAAACTACTATCATTCATATGTACCATTAGATTAGTTATAGAATATATTTCATAATAAATTTTATTTTCACGACATAAATGATAAAATTATTTATTATAAACTCGGTCAAACTTAAGTTACTTTGACTAGCATAAATCACATAATTGTATTCTTTTTTGGACGGACGGAGTACATAATAGCACTATCAAGTATCAAGAGATATTTCATTGTGTGTTTAATCAAACTTTTCTGATGTATGGATGTTGGTGTATTTTTATAAACTTCACCAGACTTAAATTTCCTTGTTTTAACTTAAATACAAAGCTAAAGTGACGTATAATTCGGTACCGACGGGGTAGCTTTATTTTGTAACGCCATTGTCAAATTTGAAGCTGCATTAGTGAATACTTCTTCCAATACCATAGTTCTTGTTGTTAACTTAAATTAGATAATATCTTTAAAATATTTAGGGCCTGTTTAGATTGGAAACGAAAATTTTTTGGGTGTCACATCGGATGTGTCGGAAGGATGTCGGGAGGGGTTTTTAGAAACTAATAAAAAAATAAATTACATAGCTCGTCAGGAAACTGTAAGACAAATTTATTAAGCATAATTAATCTGTCATTAGCATATGTGGGTTACTGTAGCACTTAAGGCTAATCATGGAGTAACTAGGCTTAAAAGATTCGTCTCGCGATTCTTAACTAAACTGTGTAATTAGTTTATTTTTTTATCTACATTTAATGTTCCATGCACGTGTCCAAAGATTCGATGGGATGGATGAAAAAATTTTGGGTAGGAAACTAAACAGGGCCTGTATGATTCTTTAAAAAAGACAATAAGACTTAAATATTATATATATATATATATTGCAATTATAATCTAAAACCGTATGAAAGCTACATTTAAGATACTGTGCCCATTGTTCAAAACGACAAACTATGGAACCAGAGGGAGTATTATGCATACGTTTTCCTCTCCAAAACGACAAATAACTATGGAACCGGAGGGAGTAAGAACCTTTATTAACTAGTGCTGTGTTGTCGTCAATTGTTCGTCACCTCGTCGTCATTTGTCGCCATGGAGACTGGAGTCAAGTGTATCATGCCAATACGTTCCTGATTTTTTGCGTTTTCCAAGTGAAAAGCAGGTGGATGAGTGCCAAAATGTATCCAACTTTCCGACATTTAGGATCTCGGGTGACCTTGCTGTCAAAAAGAAAAAGGAGTTTGGAGTAACGGAATGGGAGGCCCAATCTTTTATCTCCCTTCTCCCGTTCCAAAAAGTCTCCTCAACATGCATGCTTAATTGCATGGATGGATACAAAACGATTAGGAAATTAACGGACACCACCTCCACTAGCTAGCAAATGGATCGTAGAAAAAATCGCGCTGCCAGCGTTTCGTAGTGCACGGCTTCTTTTATTTCCAGCGTATTATTACAGTAATGTTCTTTGAGATTGAGACAGACGAGTCCGTAGTGCATTCCTTCATGTACACAGCACCATTAAAGTAGTAGAGAAGCTTCATGACTGAAATTACTGTTCACTTATTTATTGTAAGGAAAAAATATTGTTCTAGTGTATTCGGTAGATAAACTTAAGCTTAAGCAAATAGTACATGGCATAGAAATTTGGACACTAAATTGATGATGCTTTGTTCCTAACACATCATTGAAGACCGAGTGAAACTCCACTGGAAATGTTAATTCGTTTCACCTCTACAAACCGAACGAAACCTAGCATCATAGTAATTCTGGCATACCCGTATTTGGACTTGCATACTCTGCTTTAAATGCATACCCTTGTCCCCGTCTCCTTTTTAAGGCCTTGTTTAGTTCGCAAGATTTTTTGTTTTTGACTACTGTAGCATTTCATTTTTATTTGACAAACATTGTCCAATCACGGAGTAACTAGGCTCAAAAGATTTATCTCATAAAGTACAGGTAAACTGTGCAGTTAGTTTTTTATTTTCGTATATATTTAATGCTCCATGCATGCGACCAAAGATTCGATGTGACGGGAAATCTTGAAATTTTTTGCGAACTAAACAAGGCCTAACTATCATTCTCATTTTCTAAAAAGTCAAACATATTCAAATTTAACAAATATATATTAAAAATATTAATATTTAAGGTGCATACTTAGTATAATTAGATAAATTGCCAAATCTGTTTTTATAATAAATTTATTTTGATATATAAATTCGCTAATTTTCTATAAATTTAGTTAAATTTAAAAAATTGGCATACCGACACTAAAAAAGATAGAGGAAGTATGTTTTTTTTTTTTTGAGAAAAGGAAGTACAGTATGTGGTATTACTCAATTGCCATATGGTATGTCCAGTTCGAGTCCAGTAGGGAAGTGGAGGCGCAGAGGGTGCATAGCATGTCCCGTACCGAGGAGGTCCAGAGGGAGCACGAGCCGAGGTGCCGCCACCTTCTAGGCCCCACTTTGACGACCGACGACCGACGGGGGTGGAGACAGACGACGAAGAGACTTGTAAAGCAGGCCCAAAACTTCTCCGCGACGACCTGCCGACATGGGCTGGGCTTAGCGGCGTGCCGAATCCCTGCGGGCTGCGGCCTTGCGCCACTACCCTCCGGCCACTGGCCTGCAACCTGCTCGCGGCTCGCCTGCTCCTGCTGGTTCCATGGCCTGTTCCGCTGTTCAGTTGCTCCTGTAGTACTGCTCTGCTGGCTGGCGATTGTGACAGACAGGAAGAAACAATGGGACTGGCTTAAGTTTAGATATGGCTTTTTTCGATAAAAGAAGAATTATATTATATGATAGCTAAGTATATTAAATACATTATAGACACTATCAGTTATAAAATAGTACTCATGTTGTGAAAAACACAACTCAAAATTTAACTTGTTAGATGTTTTACAGTATAGATGACCGCACACACAAACACTCGGTAAATAGCATGAGAGCAAATGCCCAACGAACGACAGCCAACATTCCAATAGGCAGAATTGGGAAACTTTTTCTTTCTGTTGTCGTCCCTCTTCTTCTCTCTGCCACCGAAGGATGAGAAAGACTAATATGAAAATTATTCTCCCGAGTCCTTCATTGTGGTTAGATCTAACCACAACAAAACGGAGAAGAGATCGGAGAGAATTATTTTATGGTGGTGACATCATCTTCGTCTTGATGTCGCCCTCTGGAAATAAAAGTCTCTATGTCGTCATGTTGATGAAAATGCTGACATCGAAGTTGTCACCCTCACCTTCAACGGAGCCACCACAGAGAATACTATTCCATCTCTCCCCTTCACCATCACCCTAGAGAGGAGAAGGAGAAGATAAAACTCCAATACCAAAAAATTTGGTATCGAGGAACACTAATTGTAACTTCGATCTACTAGAGAAAAACTTATTAAAAAAAATGGTGTCAGTTATTCCGTAATGGAGATCTCTTCTCATTTTTTTTTAAAAAAAAATCCACACTGAGGCGAAAAGGATATCACT
The DNA here is from genome assembly GCF_000003195.3 of Sorghum bicolor. NCBI lineage: Eukaryota > Viridiplantae > Streptophyta > Magnoliopsida > Poales > Poaceae > Sorghum > Sorghum bicolor. The sequence continues at coordinate 56,978,300 of NC_012873.2, forward strand.
TATGATTTTTCATTTTATCACAATTTCTTATGAATGCCATTGTCTACATTCTAACAATTGCATTGCAATTTACAATTATTGATGTCTTAGGGCATCAGAGGACTGTGGCATCTTTTTTGAAAAAAGGTGATATTTTAAAATTTTTATGTAGAATTGAAAATGGCATCGAAAGTGATGTGAAATTGTGAAGACATAACATTTTGGTTGTCGGACGCTTTTTTTGGTGTTTTTTTATTAATAATGTCATGCTTTATTGCTTGAGCATTATGAATTGTCACTATTTGTGTTTTTTGTTATATTTATTAATTAGTGCATGTGTAGCAAAAATTCTAGCCTTATATTATTTAGCACCTCTCTTATATTACTTCTAGATCTGCCACTGTCTAAAACTTTGGAGGATGATCCTCTTACTTTAAACAAATCTAAACTAGCATAATCATCCGTGCAAATAGCACGAATGCTAGCTCTTTTTAGTGTGATATTTGTGCTGTTACTTGATTTTTATGATAGTTGTTGCCTCTACATGTGTTCTTGCTACATCAATCAGAATTATCTTTTTATAGCTATGGTTAACTAATTTCTTGGCTTAAATCTCCCTCTCATTCATTTTCCCCACTCTTATCCCTCAGATGTGCAATATTTGCCGACACCAAATCACCTAACATTTTTTTCTCTAGTGAATCTATTTCTTCACAAAATCATTGTTCAAACATTGCATGGACTACTGTGTTCCATGACCCTTTCGTAAATTTAGATTTCTAGACCATCCTGCACCCTTTCCTTGAGAATCCATGGTCTACTTTTTTTTTCTAAAATATTTATGGATTCATTGTAATGCTATACACATGCCTACCAGGAGTCATTGTTGGTCGGGTTTATCACAATGCTATACACCTTTCCTTGAGGATCCATAGTGTGCTTTTTTGGCTAAAATATTTTAAAAAAGTTTCATCTAGGTCTATTTCTCCTAAAAAAAACCTTGTGTGTATGTGAGTGAGCAAGTGAGCCAAATAAAACTTTATTAAAAGAAAAAGAAAGAAGGGAGAAGAAATCGAAACTAGGCCGCACTTCATACAGTAGAGACTTAATTCTCAGTAGGCTTTCCGCCTCATCCAATCACTTTTGGGCCGCTAGCTATGGACTCGTTCCACAGGTAGCGGCCGGATCGGAGCCGAAAAACATATGTGGCCTGACACGAAACAAGGCCCATGTGAGAATGAACGGACGACTGGAATCCTCAAGCGAGGGAATTCATAGCGTCGTCCGTGACGTCAGCGAGCCGTGACGTCAGCGAGAAGAGGTTCCCGTTCCGCTGGGCTGGCTTATGGACTCGTGCCAGGCCTGCGGTATGCAAGGCGGGGCCCGCCGGTGTGGTTATATGCTACCGTGTGGCCGGCGCGTGTTTCCTGGAAGGACGACGCAGCTCGCAGAGGTGCGGTCAGCGTCCGTCCGAGCCCGGTGGCAGCGCAACGACCGGGCGTCAACACGCGCCGAAAATCTTGTCCGGTCAGGGGACGTGGCGAACTGGCACTGGCCTGCTCGTGTAAATTTCGTCGAAATGACAAAAGCGAGATGCCGCATCCGGGGCGAGAGGATTTGGGCTGCCGGCGCGATCTCTCTGCCTGCCTGATGGCTAACGTCGTGGTGCGTGCGGCCAAGCGTGGAAAATCTGGCTTTTTAGCGACGCAGCCAAGGTTGTACTACTACCGACTAGAAAGAAATTCTTTGTTTCGAACCCAATCTTTAGGAAATGAAGATCGAGTAGACCGATTCAATATATAGTAATGTTAAGAGGCAGATTTGCTTATGTACGTGATACGAAGACACGCAGCTTCACACCCGAGCGTACGCTGATCTCCTTCATGCACGCAAGTCTGAAAAAAAGGGACACGGGTTTAATTATCCAGCAGTTCCGTGCATGGCGATCGCGTTCTAGACGACCTCCTGGACTTTATATATCAGCCGAAGAAAATCTCATCATTGCATTCATCACTCGAGGACGCTAAATTTCAACGGATTGAATTTGACACGCACAGATTTTTCTTATACATTCCGTCAGCATTATTGACTCGACGACATTGACAGAGAGACGTACGATCGAGACGCCATCTCGCTATCTTGCAACTGGCTACCAACTTGCTTATCGGAGTCTCCGCACTAGTTATTAAGGCTTAATCTGTTTGAACTTATCTACCGAATATTTTTTTTCTAATAATAAATAGTGAGTAGTATTTTTAATCATAACGTTTCAAACAAACGAATAAACTTTAAGACTGAAATATGACAGCGTGCAAATAATAATGATGAATTTCGTCAAAGGATCCGACAACTTGTTCCGTGTGTTTGCTGCATGCTATGCCGGATAGTTCTAGCACGTACTCCTCCTCGTAGGCTGCTACGCATGCTTTTGTCAAAGGCAGCGCGCTGCGAGCATTCATCGATCACACCAGGACGGACTACTTTGCTATTTTTCTTTCTTATAACAAACTAAAGTAATTAACAATATTTTCTGTCAGATATGGTTCCTTAGCTAAGCGAACAGCGCGGTATAGCAATGACCACATAACTCGAAGATGCTTTGGGATATGCTGCCCCAAAGTCTGAAAACGTAGCAGCCATGTGCGTGATTTGAATTCAATTGCCGAATCAATCGTCTCTTATCAAAAAAAGGGGGAATAATCATTGGCATCTTCGCTACCTGTTGCGCCGGCTCCCAGAAAACCGGCTCGTCTGATTCCGGTTTTTTCTCCGTGCGTGGCTCGCAAGTCAATCGGTACAGCTGACCGGAGGAACACCACCCAAAGCCATAATCGGCCAGCCAAACGGACCTCGCCGAGACACCGACGCTGCATCGTGCGTCGTTCTCACGCGACCGCTGGCAGCATGCGTGATAGTGTGTCACGACTGGTTTGGCGTCACGTCTGACGTCAGCTGGAGAGGGGGCCCAGTCGTGGTGATACGTTGAAACTCCCGGACTCATATAAGCCGTCAGGCACGGCACATGGTACGTACTGTATGATAGTAGTATTATATACTAATAATATAAGATTGTTAATCGCTTATCTTGCTTTACTTGGTCGTCGTTTGTTTCAAATTTGTACAACTGACCGGAGGAATGCATGGGACGTTGGAATTCTCCATTGACTTCACGATTACCCAATACGCATATAAGAAGGCCTTGTTTAGTTCCGAAAAGTTTGTAGCACTTTCGTTTGTTTGTGACAAATATTATCTAATTATAGACTAACTAGGATAAAAAGATTCGTTTCCTGATTTTCAGCTAAACTGTGTAATTAGTTTTTGTTTTCGTCTATATTTAATGTTTCATGCATGTACCACAAGATTCGATGTGACGGGGAATCTTGAAAACTTTTTGGTTTTCAGGGTGAACTAAACAAGGCCGAAGTTAAGAACTTTTTTTTTTTGTCCTGGCGGTTTTTTTATTTCTCTCCGACTTTTTGGGTGCTCCGTGCTTGTTGCGTTGAGCTTTCTTGACCACTGCAGTGCACGTGCCACGTGAGCTGACCATTGAGGCAACATGAAACTGAAAAAATACTGTAACCATCAGATTTCCTCTTGCCCACGTAGCAGTAACCAGAAATGTCTTACACCTTGTTTAGATACATCCAAAAACCCAAAACTTTACAAGATTTTCCATCACATCGGCACATGCATGGAACATTAAATATAGATAAAAAAGATAACTAATTACACAGTTTACCTGTAAATTACGAAACGAATCTTTTAAGCCTAGTTGCTCTATGATTGGATAATGTTTGTCAAATAAAAACGAAAATGCTATAATGTCAAAATCCAAAAAAAATTTGGATCTAAACAATACATCATTGCAAGGCAGAGTGCATCATGGATGATATCAGAGATGTAAAGATATCAAGGCACAGTCATCCAGAAGGTGGAGAAATATTCTAGTACAACTACAGTTTGTTTTTAGAGGCTTTATCATTTGTTTGAACGCAACTATACTACTCAGGTCTTATAGATCCAAATTTTTTTAGATTTTGACACTATAGTACTTTCGTTTTTATTTGACAAACATTGTTTAATAATGGAGTAACTAGGCTCAAAAGATTCGTCTCGTGATTTACAGACAAAATATGCAATTAGTTTTTGTTTTTATCTAGTGCTGCAAGATTCGATGTGATAGGGAATTTTGAAAAAAATTTGGTTTTAGGGGTGATCTAAACAAGGCCTCATTAGACAGTGCTTTTAAACATCAGTAGAATTGGACTACTAATTGCTAATGGAAGCATCATTTTGGAGCGCTAAAATCAAATGTCGCCCATAAAAAAACAAATGGAGTGAGTGTATATACTGTTTTTGTTTAATCTTTCTACTACTGAGTATATATCATTGTTTTTTAACAAATAAATAATATATTCATTATGAACAAGATATATGTGGGCTTTATCTAAAGACAGGGACGGATCTGGCCCAAAAAATAATTGATGTCACCTCTAATATGGACTATCATGTATCAACTTCACATATGAACATCAATTTGCAATGAAAATCATAGGAAATCATTATTGTCTGAATGGGGTTGGCTCCGCCCGTGTCTATAGTCATAGATTTTTTTGCGCCAAAAGAATAGCAAAATAATTAAATGAAAGTTCCGACTATAAAAATAAAACTTATACTCCATCTGTTTTTATTTACATGTTGTATTAGGTCTATTCTAAGTCAAATATTTATATCTTTTGACCATTTTTAAAAAAGTATGTATAGTTTTTTTAAAGCACCATTTGGTGCAGCCTTCACAGGAGGCAGGTGCAGGATGGTGGACCGAACACCCCCGCGCGCCGTTCCTCCCTTGGAGCCTTCACCACTGGCCCACATGTCCATCTACAAAAAATTATACAGGTTCATGACATAAAATTTATGTTTTTAGATTCACTATGATAAATACTTTCATAGTCTATAATTTTTATGTTCTGAAACTATAAGAGTATTTTAAAATATATGGTCTAAGATAGTAATGTTTGATGTAGGACAAAGATAACATGACATGTAAAAAAGAACAGAGGAAGTAACAAAAAGACGATAGTTGCGAATTTGCACAGCTTCCATAGAATGATTTGTCTATGTTTGAAGATTTGTCTATGTTCGAAAGAATCGAAGCTACTTTCATTTACTATGAATCATGTCTTAGGACCAACAGAAACCACTATGCTTTTACAAAACCTCGTATATAAAACCATGGGAACAACCGTTGTGAAAGATAAATAACTCAGTTTTATATGTTTTTATAACCAACTGCAATTGCCAAACAACAACTTAACTAAATTAAGCTTCATCGATAAATACAAAATTCACAACAAGAAGATGACAGTTGTATTTGCATTTTGTAACATTGCTTGGCTTCTGGACAGTGATATGTGCATTTTTTTAAAAAGAGTAGAGACTACTCTCATTTATTTATGAGTTATTGTAGAGGAATTTTACAACATATAATCACCTTATTTTGCAAAACCTAGTGGCCCAAAACAATGATAACAGCACTTCAAAAGCAGAACAGCTCAGGTAGACCTTTTTTATAATCCTTGCTGGGTCCTAAAGAATCTTGATTCGAGTTTTTTTTTTTAAAAAAAAGGCATAGAATGGGACCCACAGTAAAGAAATCAGTATTATGGAAATATCATGATTATAAGTCCAGTTGAGAGATATAAAATTAGTACTAGACAGCGCAACCTTTCTTTGTTAGGAGTAGCTATGATGAGTCCGGTGGTACTCCACTCCACTTGCTCAATAATAAAGCCATATCCCGCCGTACGGGCCCAAAAACCAAAACCGGGCACGGCGCGATAGCCGGATCATCCACGCGGCCGGCCTATATAGCCACGTCTGCATATCAAAACGGCCCCGTCCCCGTCCCCTTCCCGTCACGTCACCGTCTGATCCTAACGCGAAAAGCGACGGCCGCTCACAGCCCCCAGGGGCGATCCCGTCATTTTTGTGGCCGCGCGTCGGGAGCGCTGCCCAGCTGCCCCGACGCGACTGGCCGGAGCCGCGAGGACAGCGACGCGCAGGCCCGCGATTGGTTGGCGCGGGTGGTCACCGTACTAACTTTGGCCGTCCGGAAAAACCCCTCCCGGGGAAACCGCGGTCGCGAAACGTTGTTCTCGCGGAGGCGTTAAAAAGTGACGGACTGACGGTACAGTTGGCGTTGCTCAAAAAAAAAAAAAAGACGGTACAGTTGGCGGGGTCTCTGGTTTCTGGTGGGGTAGCAGGCTGCTTATCGTTTCGTTATCGACGATCACCAGTCAGGCTTGTTTAGTTCCTAAAAATTTTCAAGATTTTTCGTCGTATCGTACCTTGTAGTATACATGGAGCATTCAATATAGATAAAAAAATTAATTACACAGTTTATCTATAATTTATAAGACGAATCTTTTGAGCCTGGTGACTCCATAATTGGACAATGTTTGTCAAATAAAAACGAAATTGCTATAGCAATCAAAAACCAAAAATTTTACAAACTAAACAATGTCGGCCTTGTTTACTTCCAAATTTTTTTGCAAAATAGGAATAGTAGCACTTTCGTTTGTATTTGACAAATATTGTCCAATTATGGCCTAACTAGGCTCAAAAGATTCGTCTCGTCAATTTCGACCAAACTGTGCAATTAGTTTTTATTTTCGTCTATATTTAGTACTTCATGCATGCGTCTAAAGATTCGATATGACGATAAATCTGAAATATTTTACAAAATTTTTGCAAACTAAACAAGGCCTCGGTCATTCTCCCGGCCGTGGGCCCCACTGAAGAGTGGCGGTGGCGGAGCCGTGGAGGTGGGGGATAGTGGGGCCCACACAGAATTGAAAGCCGTCTGCGTCTAGGTGGCATCCTTGCGCCCATCATGCACTGCACCCTGATTGAGAGGTGGCTACAGATCAGGACACCAAACCAAGTGGGCTGATAAACAAGTTTGCTTTTGTTAGCAGACAACAATGTCTTTAGCTATCTCTTTCAAAAAAAAACAATGTCTTTAGCTACCTAATTAGGTTCTTTCCAGCTCTACATCTAACAGCTCCTTGGGGACACCTTCAGTCCATCCATTAGGATATGCTCTTATCTTATCCAAGGAAATCACAAGGCTCTGCAACCTATCTCTAGCAGAGCCGTTTGGGACAAGGAAGTTTTATAAACACACAGGATTGTAGAGAAATTTCAGCGCTCGAGAAGTATTGCTACTCCTTTTCTTTTCTACAAAAACAAAACAAAACAAAACTATCGCAGAGGTATAGTTAGTATTTCGTTAGCCAATACTGCAAGGTGACTGTAATAACGTTTTCATATATATATTGCTGCTTTACCGAACAAAACTGCAGTGAAAGGAGGGGATCCATGAGCTTTTGACGGGAGGTGAATGCATTTTTCCACGCATGATGTTTGGTTTTCCTTGATGGAACCATCTTTTGGTGAATCGGACGGCACCATTTATTTTGGGAGCCCCCAATTACTTTTGCGTTATCCGAACTTAAATTATATATGTGGTGCATAATTGGTGGTAGCTAGTGGTTGCCCACGCATCAGAAAACACTGCTCGTGCTTGTGCTTTGTGCAGTTGTGCCTCAACAAATTCCTCTGCTGGGGCAAACTGTACTCGACAACCTCTCCATTATGAAAGCAGCCCCCACAATCTAATCAACTTCTGGTCGTGACAAGGTCACGTTTGGCGATCAAGTCCCTCGCTTGTTGATTTATTTATTCATGCATTTATTCGCTTATTTCTTGAACTTAAGATAAAAGTTCTCGATCTTGAACCTTATTATTCCCTGCCAAGAACTCGCACTTGCCAAATTATTGTTTTCCAGGTTAACACAAGGGGAAAATAATCTAATTGCAGAGCAAGGAATCCAGCCGAACTAAACCACCTCGGACCAACCAAAGCTTACCATTTCGACCCGAGAGCACGCAACACAAAGCAAACGCTCCTGACCATAATCCCGATTATACCCCCGTTTCAGAATATGCTCCTCTTTCGCAAATCCATTTTTCTTTTGTGAGACCAGGCCCTTCTGTAAAAAAAAGATAAGTCTTGACATATGAGTTTATTATGACAAGGAAGTAGTACGATTTTGAAATCTAACTATAGCCGATCACGTGATAACATTTTCTCCCCTAATGCCTCTGTGTATTTATTGTTTTTGGCCAACTTCTTCCATGTTTTTTAGCAAATTGATGATGTTCTATATAATTTATTTATAATTAGTTAATCGTGCAGTTCTTTTTTTTGCGACACAAATGGGATTCATTCACTGTTAAGCACCGGGATTACAATCAGAGACTAGGAGTGTTGCCACACAAGTCGATGTTTGTTGCCACCACCCGACTTGTGACTCCTTCGTCACCTGCTTAGCCAGAGAATGAGCTACTCTATTACAGTTTCTACTAATTGATGAGAATTTAAAATCTAGAAACACTGAACTCAACTCCCGGATCTCTTCCAGAATAGGCCTGATGCTTGATCGTTGATTGTCTCCTGCTTGCCATAGCTTCAGTAACTCCTGACTGTCAGTTTTCAGCCAGAGCCGCTGTGCCCCCACCTGTCTTGCTAACAATAATCCATACTCAGAGCATCGAGACAATGACCATACCATTTGGCGCCTCCTCGAACAAAGTCACCAGCTTCATCCCGTATCACCGCTCCCGTTGCGCCCTGCCACTGGGCTTCATAGAAAGCTCCATCCGCATTGCATTTCAGCCAACCTACAGGCGGGCATTCCCAGCGTTGGGTATGGCCTCCCTTCACTGAACTTGTTTCTGCTCCATCCACCGTGGCTGACATATTCCACAGATCATAAGCCAAATCCATGGCCCATCTTACAGCTTGACTGGTTAATCGTACAGTTCATGTCATCGCTTTTCCACCAGATATGTGGTAGTATATTTTTACTCATCCTATTCAAGACCTATATGATTCTTCACTAAATTTATTCTGCATATCAAACCGGCCTATATATCTGACATATCAAGCATAATGAGTTGCTAATTAAAACACTCTTGACAGGGAGTAACTCTTATGAACAGTGCTATGAGTACTGCGTTTTTTTTTTCCTTTGACAAGTCTGCTATTTGAACTCTTTTGAAGTCATGCCAAATAGTACTACTCCGTAGGAGGAAGAGAGTAATCACGAGGGCATAACCGGAATGAGAGAAAAGCACTACTGTTCGCTCGCGGCCCCAGTCCAGCCGGATCCGAATATTCCGCCAGGCCATTGCTCCCACTAGTGTCTTTAAATAGGCCACCGCCCCTCCTCCGATCGAGAGTAACCCAAACAACACAGAGGAATTACTGAAGTATGAGTGCGGAGCTGAAGAGGGACTACGAGATAGGCGCGGAGATCGGTCGCGGCCGCTTCGGGGTGGTCCACCGCTGCACGTCCCGCGCCACCGGCGAGGCGTTCGCCGTCAAGTCCGTGGACCGGTCGCAGCTGGCCGACGACCTGGACCGCGAGCTCGCGGAGCTGGAGCCCAAGCTGGCGCAGCTCGCCGGCGCGGGCAACCCCGGCGTGGTGCAGACGCACGCGGTGTACGAGGACGAGACGTGGACCCACACGGTGATGGACCTGTGCGCGGGCCCGGACCTGCTCGAGTGGGTGCGCCTCCGCCGCGGCGCGCCTGTGCCGGAGCCCCTGGCGGCCGCCATCGTCGCGCAGGTCGCCCAGGCGCTCGCGCTCTGCCACCGCCGCGGCGTCGCCCACCGCGACGTAAAGCCCGACAACATCCTCATCGACACCGCCCCCGCAGGGAGCGACGACGGCGAGGACGAGGAAGAGGACAGCGGCGAGGCCGAGGAGGCCGAGACGGCGCCGCGCGCGCGGCTGGCGGACTTCGGGTCGGCGGCGTGGGTGGGCGCCGGTGGGCTGGGCCGCGCGGAAGGCCTGGTGGGGACGCCCCACTACGTGGCGCCCGAGGTGGTGGGCGGCGGCGAGTACGGCGCGAAGGCGGACGTGTGGAGCGCCGGCGTGGTGATGTACGCGCTGCTCTCCGGCGGCGCGCTCCCGTTCGGCGGCGAGACCGCGGCGGAGGTGCTAGCGGCCGTGCTGCGGGGCAGCGTCCGGTTCCCGCCCAGGCTGTTCAGCGGGGTGTCCCCCGCGGCCAAGGACCTGTTGAGGCGCATGATCTGCCGCGACGAGTGGCGGAGGTTCACCGCCGAGCAAGTCCTCGGTGAGTCATCTTCTGTTCCCGCACACAAACCTGGCTCGCTCTTGTTCTCCGTTGATTTTTCGCTTGGTTTAGATTGAATTAATACAGATTTCTAACGAATCTGGCGCTCGTGATAATGCAGCTCACCCGTGGATCGTGAGCGGCGGAGGAGCACGGGCAATCGAGCGGCCAACCTGAGGATGAGGAGGGCATACCATACCAGCAGAGGAGGAGACCATATGGCGGGCGGACGTGTATTGCCGTAGAGACACAGACACGGCAAGGAATCCCGACGTCGTTATGTATACGGTTTTGTATGTATGTATGTATGTACGTACGGACCAGAGAGTAGTAGAGTACGGTAGCTGCTGCCGAATGATGAGTAGCATCATCGATTCCGCGCTGTGTAGGCGCAGCAGAGCAGATCGATCGGCAAAGAAGCTTGTATAGGCTTCTGGTTTTCCTTACTTCCGGGTTTTTGGGATGCTCTTTACCTAGCAGTGCAGAGCACCCTTTTTTGGATGTGCCTGGTAAGTGGTAGCTGGATGTATATACACTGACCGTCTTGTACAAATGGAGTGGAGTTGGATAAATAAATAAAATCGAGCCTTTGTACTTCCACTATACGTATCTTTTTATTACGTTCATTCGTTCACCATGCCTTGATGATACTCTCTAGTGTGGAAAAAACATTTCAGTTCATCAGGGAACAAACCCGCTCGAGCTGGAGGGTGTACAATAATTTGAAAGGTTCTAGAAACGGACAGCACATCACTAGAGTGGTATGAGCTGTGCTCTTACGTAATCCCTCCCAAGGATGCATCCATGGGATGTGTACAGGTCGAAGTAGTTTAAATTTGACTGAATTTACAGTGAATAATATTATTATTTATGTTTTTAGTATGTTTATTAAAAAACATATTTATTTATAGCATTATAAATATTAGTACTCCCAAAAAATTGATGAAACTTAAATTTGTCTAGAAGATTTTATTTTTTGGGGGGACGGATGTAGCACATCCATTTGCTTTGTCGAAGCCTCAGGCCGTGACTGGTCTTCCATCTCTAACCAGCCACAATCTATCCACTCGTGCTGCTACATCTATAATACGGGCTCAGTTCTTTTTCCACACTCATTTTTTCAAGTGTCCAAAGTTCCTTTTTCCCTCCCTTGAATGACTGATGGAAAGATCCATCCCATATACGTATAACCTGATAAGGCCTTGTTTAGTTGATCCCGAAATCTAAAAAGTTTTCAAGATTCTCCGTCACATCGAATCTTACGGCACATGCATGAAGCATTAAATATAGACGAAAACAAAACTAATTACATAGTTTGTCTGTAAATCACGAGATGAATCTTTTGATCCTAGTTAGCTTATAATTAGACAATATTTGTCAAATAAAAATAAAAGTGCTATAATAGCGAAATTCAAAATTTTTTGACAACTGAACAAGACCTAGCAGGCAATTTCCTGCCCTTTTTCCGGCTCCACGACCAGGACCCACGACCTTTTTTCACCGCCCCCCCCCCCCCCCCCCCCCCCCCCCCCCGCGTCCGTCCCCCCGGGCCCTCCCCTCCATGCTTTTTCTCCGTTCGCTTCAAAAAGAAAAACGAGATTCGAGCGCGCGTCTGCGCGTGCGACCCGTCAGCGTATCACGTTTTGCGTGCACGGCTGCACGCGGACTCGCCCCGTCCCGTCCAGGCCGCATGAACGAGACCGCGGAGCCTCGGCATATTCCGCGGTTTATTCCTCGCCCCCGTCTTCCCCGTCCGAACGCACCCGACGTCGCTTTCCCCCGTGGTCGTTCGTTTTGCTTGCCTCGCAAGGAAAAAAAATCGATGCCGCGCGCCCAAGCCCTGGGAAGGAAACCGGTTGCGCGACGCGTGCCGCGTGCGTGCGTGGGGGGGGGGGGTCCGTCGGAGGCACGCGAAGACGGGCAGCAGGTCCATGGAAGGGGGGACGTGGCGCGGCTCGGTTCCTTCGACGGCGCCCGTGCCCGTCTCTCGTCCGCGTCGCCGTTTTCGCTTTGGCGTTATATAAGCAGTTGGCTCGTCCTGATAGGCCCCTCGCCTTATTTGTCTGGGGTGGGGCACTGGGCACTGGGCACTCTCTTGTGCAGCTGTGGCCCCCATTGCGCCTTGCGTCCGCGATCGGCTTCCGTCCCCTTGCTTCCAGGCATCCTTGCGCACTGCCTGGATTCATCAGTGGAACATGCCGAGCACTCAACTGCCTCCACCGTCCACCCGTCCTCAATCAGTTATAAAACGATATAGTACAGTAACTATTGTAAATTGGAGCAGCAGTTTTGGGGGAGTGTAACTGTAAGAGGTCAAACCGGGAACAGTGGATCATGATGAATGATGCAGGCCCATGACTATGAGCCGTGGCAGCGTGACCCCTCCCTGACCACTTGTCCGGCTTGTTACTTTATTTGGCTTCCATTCGATAAAACTCAAGTGTAGTATTGTTTTTCTTTTTGCATGTTTAGGAATCTTTGAATCTCAGAAGATGCTGTCGTCCGATGATTTTTTTTTCTTAAAAAAAAAAGAAAGTATTTGCGCCGTCGTGTTATCAGCTGCGCTGCTACAGGGAAAAGAGATTCCAAACTGTTGCTTTGATCAGTACCGCCGAGTGCGAGCCCACGTGCATAGCGTCAGATTCCATGTTACCACAACGCACCGTGTGCTTTGGCCGGATACAGCAACCTCTGCCTGCGCAGACTCTGGGCCAGCCAATAATAATAATTTCGTAAACAACAGGCGGTGAGTAGGTTACCGATCCTTTTCGATCGGCAGCGAATTGAAGCCAATAATTCCACCAAAAAATGTTGTTACATTCTCCACCATCACTTATTGTTAGCTAGAGCGTCAGGTTGTTGAGAGACGCTATACCACTATCAACAATCGGGTGCTGCATCCATCAGTTGTGCTTGTGTGGGGACATTGGGGTTCAAATCACCCTCGCTCGTCGATCCAGTAACAGCTCGACAGCTTCACGGCGCGCGGAAAGCCTGTGATCGACATGATTAACCTTGAATGAGTGCCTTCTGGGCAGGGCATTCTCATCCCTTTGGGATTTGGGTTTGGGAGTTTCGTTCTCAGCTGGACGCTACATCTCAATCAATCAGTGTGGACTGAGTGAGATGGAGACCATTATAGCATTATTATTACTATTCAGAAAGTAACGTGCGAGACGGCGAACTGCTTCGGACCACGCGTGTAACTACTGTTTCTGATAAGCTGATGGTAACTCCGGATTCCAAGTCATGGTTTCAAGCGGAGGCGACGGACAGAAAGAGCGAGCAGGGACGTACTAGGACGGGAGGTCCACCGGACACGCCACGTGCGCATGCGTCGCAACGTGCAAGCCCCTGCGGCCGGCACGCGGTGGTGTCGGCTTGTCGCCGAGGTGGATACGATCGAATCGAATCTGTGTGCACTCGACTGCACGGCAAGGGTCGAGTCGAGTGCGCGCGCCGGACGAGCTACCTGTACGGTGCCTGCGTGACGGCGTCGTCGCCTTTTCTGCTAGGCGCTTTCCGGTAGGTTGTCGACTGTCTTCCGATTCCTTGGGCTTTCATTTCAGTGCCTCCTTATCAGCTTATCCATCCGACCATCCCTAACACGAACGGAGGTGGTGTTTTTTTTTTAATTTTATGTAATGTAAGAAAAAAAAGGGCCATTACGGTTTCTATTCCATGCCAGTGACTGGATCGGATTAGGATGGTTGTCTCTCTCTAGTCTACCAGAGCAGCAAGTCTGGAGTAGCGTCGAGCCGTCGACGTCGGTGGTGTTTACGGTACGTAGGGGGCCACAGGCCAGGTGGACCAGCACTATCGTCCCGCTGTCGTGTGGCTCCTGATCCTGAGCATGATGGGCACTGGGCACATGATGAAACAAGAGGAAGATCCAAATCGTTAGTACACGTCCGAGTACTAGTAGTTGGCTGATTTTGCAAAATCGACACTGTAGCACTTTTGTTTGTATTTGACAAAAATTGTCCAATCATGGACTAACTAGGCTCAAAAGATTCGTCTCGTCAATTTCGACCAAACTGTGCAATTAGTTTTTATTTTCATCTATATTTAATACTCTATGCATGCGTCTAAAGATTCGATGTGACGGAAAATCTGAAAAATTTTGCAAAATTTTTTAGAACTAAACAAGGCCTGGTGTGACGAAGTGGAACTCAAACTGCTTGATGGCGACCGAATAGCGAGCTACTACTAGTGGCGGCCTGCGGCGGGAGTATCGCTGTTGTTTGTCGATGAAACTCGATCACACGCGCGGCGCGCGCCTGCAAGTAGACCTATATACGGACTGTAGGCGTTCTGTGCACGTGTCAGTTCCCTCAGTCACTATTACTCACTGCTGTAGAACAAATGTGTGGCCTCGCGCCTCTGCAGTCGTCGGTGAAGCACCATCGTGCTGGTGTGCTGCGCTACACAAACACAAGTGAGCAGAACAGACGTCCTGAGTCCCGACAAACTCTTCCAATGGTGGATCGGTGTGTGTGGTGGTGCCTATCGAGAAAGGCCTTGTTTAGTTCACTCTGAAAACTAAAAAGTTTTCAAAATTCCACGTCACATCGAATCTGGTAGTATATGCATGAAACATTAAATATAGACGAAAACAAAAACTAATTACACAGTTTAGCTATAAATTACGAGACGAATCTTTTGATCCTAATTAGTCTATGATTGGATAATATTTGTCACAAACAAACGAAAGTGCTACAGTACCGAAAACTTTTCACTTTTCGGAAGTAAACAAGACCAAAGTGTGTTGTGTTGGTGGTGCCTGGTGTGCGTCCGTCCTTCCATCCACCCATAAGGCCATAACCACGCGTGTGGTGTGCCTGTTTGTTGAGTTCGATTCGCCATTGCCGCGGTGGAATGCAACCACACTGCTACTTCTCGCTGAGATTGCAGCTGTGCGTAGAAATCTAAGCGGACATAATGCTAGCTAGGTCACACCAGAACAGAAAGGAAGTTCAATTCGGTGCCTGCACCTCAGGTAACCACGGTTCGCTCTTTACACGACCAGCCACGTTACGTTCGTTGGAAGTCAGGCGCAGTGCTTCTCCTCATCATCATCACACATTTCTACTCACCTCTGAGCGCCAAAGCAGACGAGACAAAGTGAGCACGACCACCCCTAAAGCCTTTTGATGTGTGATCGATGTGACGGCTAATTTTGTTCCCCCAAAATAAAAAGATGTGACGGCTAATATATTGCGTTGCTGGCCCTAGAAAATCTCAGAAGCCAGCATTCCCCCAGGTTGTCATCGGTGAAGCATTGCTAATGTTCCACGTCGTTGTCACTTTGGCATTGGCAAACACGATCGATCGTTCCTTGTGATTAACGACGGGCGGGCGGTGATGCTTTTTGTACACGAGATTTGTACTGACATTAACCAGGGACGACAGCCGAATCGAGCACACGGTCAGGTGCAACTCCAGCCCAGGAAAGTAGCGGACTGCCGAATCGATCGGATACTCTGAGCTGAGCTGTGAAATTGCACCAAAGGTAGCTGGGCTAATGACATGGAACTGAGAAAATTCAGCAATAGAAAGACTGGCACTGCTTGATCGGAACTCTGCTATGCTACAGGCCTAGAAATGATGCAGGGCCAGTGACTCTTCGCTACTCAGGCCTTGTTTAGTTCCGAAAAGATTTCGGTTCCGTAGCACTTTCGTTTGTTTATGGTAAATATTATCTAATTATAGACTAACTAGGCTCAAAAGATTCATCTCGCGATTTACAGACAAACTGTGTAATTAGTTTTTGTTTTCATCTATATCTAATGCTTCATGCATATGGCTAAAGATTCGATGTGACAGGAAATCTTGAAAAGTTTTTGGATTTCGGGGTGAACTAAACAAGGCCTCAATGGCACACAGTTTCCTTTTGCACGAGATAATCCTCGCAAACAAACTACAAGCCTAATGATGAACATCATTTATATATACACACACACATATAAGCACAAGGCCAATAATATTCAATGGCACACACAACTCTCATTCATGAAAAAAAAAACACTAAGTTTGGTAAATGGATTGTTCGATGACTGCAACACAACAATTCATAGGGAAACAGCCAAGCAAGTCGTATTCAAAGATGGGCCTTCTACTTAGGCAAGGCTGGTGTTACCTTGTTAGCCTGCTAGAAACCCAAAGATCTTCTACTTAGGCCAAGGCTGGTGCGTCCTTGCTAGCCTGATATGATAGAAACAAAAGCAAAATGCGATCAAGAGCATTGCAAGCATCAGCGAAGCAACAGACTATGGTGGCAAAACATGCCTTATACAGCGTCAAAGACGACGTTCATAGTTGCAGGACAAATATCACGGCAAAAATATTGGCCGGATCGGAAGAAAAGCCTCGGGAGAATACAGGGTGTGTACACACCGAACCACGCAGTGGTTAAGAATAAGTGTGCCTATAACAGTCCACCTCTCATAACGTGCCTCAGTTTTCGCACTAGTTGAAGTCAGGCTTCTCCGGGTAAGTACAGCCTGGGCGCTGGATGATAACATTCGCGGCATAGCAACCAGCCCTCACGGAATCTTCAATGCTCTTGCCCTGAGCCAACTGTGAGAGGAAGCCTCCAACGAAAGCATCACCTAGGAGAAAGGAGGATTGCTTATCAGGAACAGAAAATATAATGTAAAGAAGCCTTAGTCCAAATCCATTTGCTGGCCATTTTTAATTTTAAGTTGCAGTACTAGTGTTGTAGAAGCCTTGTACCACATATTTTCCCCATTTATTGCAGGTTACCAGAACATACTGAGTCACAACATGACAATTGAGTATATAGACTATGGGGTATTTTAAATTAATTAGTCACAGAGAACACAAAAGAAGATAGATGAGTTGATTGCAAGCATGGGGGGAAAAACATATCCTACGGGGCCTACATTATGTTTTCATAAAATGCTTTAATAGCTAGCATTGTTTGGAACATTTTTTAGAGAACAAAGCAACATTTGAGGAAAAAAAGTCAGAAATAGAGAAACTCTTTTGAACCAAAAACGTAAATTAACTCTTATAACACTAAAGATATATGTACCTGCGCCGTTGGTGTCAACAAGCTTCTCCTTGGGCAATAGGATCACAGGGAATGTTTTCACCTATTATCAACATAATAGTTAGCACATCATACTCAAAAGCTTGTACAAAAACACTTAAGATGGCAGATATCAATTTTTCATACAAAGATAAAAGAAAAACTACAGATGCAAAAATCCTTGGGGAAGCAAATAACCACTGGGCAATCAACTTAGTTTCCAAAAGGGCATCAAAGATCCCAAGAGAAACCATAAGATCAAGGATATGTTTGTTACAGAAAGGGGGTGGAAAAAGATTGTAAGCAAACATGTACAGAAGGAATTTATCCTGTTTTGTTGCATGTCCAACAGGCAAAAGCATGCATATTTGACAAAAAAAATGGTGCAAAAAAATAAATTTTGACCTAGCTTATAATAAATAGTATTAGCATTTATCTCTCTATAAATAAATTTATTATGAAAATATATTTTATAACTAATCAAACTAATCTAATGGTATTTATTTTGTATGAACAATGTTTGTACGTTTTTATATAAATTTAGTCAAAGTTCAGACTGTTTGACTCCTCAAACTCCGAGAACTGCATTCTTTTGTGGATGGAGGTAGTAAATATCTGATTGAAACTAGCTTCTCAGCCTATGTCAAGTTGTCACTTAACGACTAAAATATCACATATATCATGTTATAAAGCATCAAATTAAACTAATAAAAGCATATACCTTCCCGTCCTCAGCAACAACCACTGGGTCGGCACCTTGAGTAATCACAGCAATCCTCTTTTGCTTGCCAGAAGCCAAAGGAAGTTGAGAGATCTTCAAAGCAATCTCCTCAATATTCTCAGTCTACAATTTATCACAGGTAATTAATCAGCAACACAATTATCAAAGGCAAATATTACAGGTGTAGAAGAATTAATCCGTAATCACCTCCCATCCTCGGACTTTGGCGAAGATCTTTGCCTCAGTTTCATTGCCGAAGATGTAGTCAGCATATCTATATTGGTAATAAGTAGCAACCATATATTAAAAAAAAAAATATTTAGACTCCATAAAATGCATGGACAGCAAAGCACATCAGTAGGCCCTTCATGCTTACAACAGAAGTTTAATTAAGTCTGGAAGAATAGCATGTTGAATACATAGGAAAATGTCTTGACTAGGATAGGCACTGCTTTCTGTTTTTTCACTGAGTAGCTATATGCAGCCTTGAATGAAGTTCAACAGTGAGCATCGTGTTACAGAATATAAGACTTACGGGAGGACCTTCTCTTGGGCATCACGGAAAAACTCACAGATGAAGGGAGCAGAGAGGTTCATCAGGAACACCTGAAAATAGCATGGTCAACCAAACTAAACAACAACTTCAAAGGGCACTTTCATATTAATATGAATTTACCTTGTTATTTGCTGCAGCATGCTCAGCAACTAGCTGGATAGAATCAGGCGACACCGTAAGGAAAAATCCAGCAATGTAGATGTATTTTGCCTTCTCAACTGTCATCAAGAATATTATATTTGTCAGGTAAAGAAAACTAGTACCGCTTAAGATAAATAGAGATCAAATAAAGGTGATCAATCAGTCAGGGACAACATATTCAGTGCTAAAATTTTTGCTAACCACAAATCAACTCTGTTCATGCAGATTATTTTCACCCAACATAAAATGTAATGATTCATTTCTGTGGTGCAACTTAAAAATAGAGTACAAACCATCTACCATATTCTCCACGTAAACGGATAAAAGTAAACTAGCTGTGCTATTTGCTAGAGTACTCTGAAACATGTGAAACCTACTGTTGCTCAACTGATATTTTGTGATCATTAAAGTAGTGCGTGTTCTTCTTAAAGTTCACACAGTATTGAGCAACTTTAGAACTTCTAACGAAACATTACATAAATCTTCCCAAGAAACTAAAGAAATGGTTTTACCAAAAACAAAACAAGTGGTTAAAATATATATTATACCTAGTGCCCAGTTCTCTGGTTTCTTTAGATGCTCAGATTTGTAACAGTTTGCCGCCGACAGATTTGCAATCAATGACCTGATTACACAAGGAAATAACTGATTATTGCAGAAGAAATTGCTGGCAATCAAAATTTTTGTGAAATGCAATGATACAAAAAAAAAACTTGAATTCATTGACACAACAGATGATACTAGGATAAAATTTGATCTGACTACTTCAAGCATTATTCTAGTGTACTGAAATGCTTTTGGGAAAAAGTATGGAACAAAATCCAACACTTTCCTGAAAATTTTATACAGTTGTGTATGTCATGGCAAGGAACAACAAAAAGGCAAAAAAAAAAGGTACAATCCCTGATCTAGTTTTGATGCAGTAAGTAGCGATAGAATGAACAATGGAAAACAAAACACATAAAGTAGTCAAATATGTTTACACTAACCTATATCAACTTGTTTAGCATGATCTTCAAAGATAGAGAATTACTGTGCCAAAGTTGGTCAACAGACAAAATTATAAACTCAAACTACACATGCTAGTGATGATGCAATCAAAGATGATCCTTAGCAACTTGAGCACTGAGCTTACAGAGGGTAAAAGAGCATATAAAATGACATGAAAATACATTATCATAATTATGCAATAGTCCTATTTAATAGTCACTAAACAGTGAACACAATGCAAAACAACACCAACAGCAGAAGTTATGCAACAAAAGTGGTATTTAGACAACAAACCTTTCACCACCAACAACACATACAGCACATGTGCCAGTAGGAGCAGTCTCATCCTCGTAGTAATGAGCCTGAGTGAGTATGCGACAACATCAAGGCCGCATTATTAGTCAATTAACCAATGATCAGAACATTACTGTCTAAAATAGCATGAAGAAGATGAGATTAACAACTAACAGTAACTCCTGCAGCTTGAGCATTTTTCTTCATCTCCTCACCAAACTTGTCCTTTCCAATGCATCCCATGTAACTTGTTGCACCAGGAGTTTGAAGCATCCACTGAAAACAATGACATACCATCAACGAAACAGGTGCAGCTACACTTTTTGGTTATTCAGATTTCAGTAGATTATAAAGGCCTGTTTGGATGATGTAGTTCTAGAAAACTGTGGCGCCATGAAACTGTGGTTTTATAATCCAATGAGATACAAAACCATGGTTTAGAAAAGAAGAGTCTAAGAGACGAGTTTCTAAAACTCCAAAAAGACTATGGTTCTGACAAAACCATGGTTTTAGAAACTACAAGGCATCCAAACACCCAGAAGCTTTTGAAAACCAAAGTAATTTGCAAAACTGTAGTATTTATCCGATACTCCAAAAATACTTTGTCTCCAAACGCGGATTAAGAGCTTACTTGGGCAACCCTGATAGAGTTTTGGGTGGCTCCTGTAATAAGAATGAAAATAATGAAGATACAAACAATCAGAGGAGTCACCTAGTTGTACAATTTATGGACAGCATTATTACATATACATGTTATAAGAAACATTACCTCCAGCAATATATTCAACATTGCTCTTGCTAGCCAACTCATCATACCTGTCAAAGAAACCCACCTTATTATTAGATAAACAGCATGCAACAAGACACAGTATTAGAACACGAACATGTCTTCTCAGTAAAGTTGAAGTGTGCAGCTTGCAGTTCAAACAGACAACAACTCAAAGTTCAAGCATCAGTGATACATCATACATATACTTACATAGGCAAGTGCTTCTCCTCAGCGAGAATGGCATTGTTCAGCTTGATGTCATACCTAAACAGGATGAGAGAAGTATGTCAGTATCACGTCACAATTACAGCACCCAGCTCTAAGCAGAGTATAATAATAATAATCAAGCATCATGGCATTGAGGTCACCAACTGTAGATCCCTTGAAATTTGGAGATCTAGAATGATAAAGCGTAAATTGGACGGGAAAAGCAATGAATTGCGGCGCGGCGACAACGCCCGCGGATCGCTGTGATGTTTCATCAATTAAACAATTTCGGATCAGTGTCCGGTACTCCGGAATCCCATGCAGACGTCCGCCTTTCGCTGCACGTGCATGCATCTAAGATTAAGCTACAGGCAAAACGGTATCGTTTCCGTCGCGGATCTGATGACTAAACCACCGAAAGCAACCAAACCAACCACTACGACTAGGAGTAGCTAAATTCCTTTAAACAGATCAGACGGAGAGAGGAGGGAGACGACCGCTTACTTTGCCAGGAAGGCGTCGTCGACGACGGCGGAGATGTCGAGGAGGGGGTTGCCCATCCCCAGGAGCACGCCCTCGGTCGCCGCCATTTCCTCTCTTCTCCCCTGCACACGAACGAAGCGGCGGCGGAGGTGACTGAGATCTGAGGCTTGTGTTTGGGCGGGGCGAGGGCTCGAGTTCGTGTGGTGTGGTGTGGTGGGCGAGATGAAGTGGTTGATTGGTGCGGCGGGGGTTTTAGTTGTTGGGCTCGACCAAACCCCGGATGGCCCACCTGTCACCCTCCTCGTGTTCGGCGGGGGTTGGTGGACGTGCGGGCGTGTGGAACAGTAGGGACCCCTTGCCTCCTACCAGTACGCTGGATGATCCTACATGATTTCTATGACATGTGGGCGCGTCTGCCTCTATTGGTTGGGTGCGTTCGGCGCTGGGTGTACAGCACAGAGTTGGTGGACGATGCGTGGGTCCTTCTCGCCCACCAACCGCATTGACATAACTTGAGATCAGCCTCGGCCTTGTTTACTTCCAAAATTTTTTGCAAAATAGGAATAGTAGCACTTCGTTTGTATTTGACAAATATTGTTCAATTATAGACTAACTAGGCTCAAAAGATTCGTCTCGTCAATTTCGACCAAATTGTACAATTAGTTTTTATTTTTATCTATATTTAATACTTCATGCATACATCTAAAGATTCGATGTGACGGATAATCTGAAAAATTTTGCAAAATTTTTGGGAACTAAACAAGGCCTACTCCTACCGCCCCGCTCGTCGCCCCGCCCGAATCCAATACCCGATCAAATCAAATCGTTAATTTAAATTGAAAAAATACCAAATCAAATCAGATAAAATCGAAAGAATACAGGTCAAATATGCAGGATATCATCGTACCACCCCGCTCTGCTTAGCTCACCTCAATTTTTTTTTTGCCTTGGTCCTCAAAATCAGAATCAGATATCAACTCAAATTATTCTAAATCCGAAATGAAAAATAAAATATCAAACCAAATCAAATGAAAAAAATACAAGCCACCGATGGTTTTGGCGGTGCTGAGGAAGCTGAAGTTTCCGCTCGATGTGGACAATTGCCTCTTGTTGCAGCTAAACTCAAATTCGACCTCGCGTGGCGGTGCTGAGGAAGCTGAAGTCTCCGCTCAATGTGGACAACTGCCTCTTGTTGCAGCTGAACTCAAATTCGACCTCGCGCCGCCCACACGAGAGCTTGTGGATCGCTAGGCTCAGGTCTAGCACCACCATAAAAAAATAAGAGCAGGTACAATATCAGTCTGATTCGTTTACCATGTCAGCCATATGCACTTAAAAGAGAAGAGAGAAAGCTATACTTTATATTGGTTTCATAGATAAGATGTTTTCTTTATACAAAGGTTAACTCTTCTCTTTCTATCCTTATATATTGCATAAAAAATTATTTAGACTATTCATGACTTGGCTAGCTTTATAGACTAGTTTTATTGAGCTTGTTCTAAAATATGCTCTCGCACATGACTCGATCTTGTCCTAAACCCAAGACCTGTGGGGCAAAAAATGCAGCCGTGCAGGATCGTGGAAACCCATGGAGTACTTAGCAAACAATTGCGCCTTGTTGCAATCAATATGAAATGGAACGATTCTGTATGACTGGAGGAAGATGGAGACAACTTTATATTTCCTACTCCCTCCGTTCCAAATTATAAGTCATTCCAAGAATCTTGGAGAGTCAAAGTATTTTCAAGTTTGACCAAAAATATAGAGAGAAATATAAAGATTTATATCATAAAATAGGTACACTATGAAAATATAACTAACAAAGAATGTAATGATACTTAGTTGGTACCAAAAATGTTATTATTTTGCTATATAAATTTGGTCAAACTTGAAAAACTTTGACTCTCCAAGATTCTTGGAATGACTTATAATTTGGGACGGAGGGAGTATATAACTAGACTTATATATTTCTTAATATGTTTATCTAAGCCATGTACGTAAAATTAGTGATCCCCATGCAACACCCTTTATATAAAAATTAGAAGTCATTTAGAATATAATTGTGCTTACCAAGGTATCTTTAATTAGGTGGTATTTGCTCTTATTAAATAGGGTTGCGGGTATCTCGTTCTCGTGTACAAGAATCATTTTAGTCAAACTGGTTAGGGTGCGAATGGACGGCGCGCGTGCTAGAGGTAATCGCATCGAAAGGAAGCCTCTATAGCGTGATTGCGTGAACGATATCCTTGGCCAAACCCAGCCTCGATTTCAGAACGACTTCTAGAATCGAGTTTTATTGAGGGAGTATATATATATATATATATATATATATAGCACACGAAAAAGGGTGAAAAGGCTCACAGCTTTGCGGCCCAATCACAAAAATTGGGCCATACGTGAGGGCCTAATCGGCACGTAGTTAACATGATCCTACCCAAGTAGCCCCAGTGGCCCAGCAAAATAGTAGCGTGATCTAATTTTGATCACTTGATCAGTGCGCAAGCTGCTATGGATTGTTTTTTTCTTTTTCTTCACGACCGTACCCAAAACTCTACTACCTCTTACCTGCACCCATGAAACCAGGCGGTCCACCGCGCAGGGCGTGCGGGAGGGCGCGGGCACACGGCACAGACTCGCCTTCATTCCAGCGGTGCACTGCATGCACGCGGCATGCGGCGCGGGGTGGGGGCTGGCCGGCTCGGAGGCGAGAGGATGCTCCGCTGGTGCTCACCGCTAGCAAGAGAGAGGACACTGGCGCAGGCATGCACGGAGTTCAATTTTTTTTATAATCAGGCTCTGTTTAGGCATTTTTAAGTTCCAAAATATTTTGAAAAATTGACACTACAACACTTTCGTTTGTATATGACAAATATTATCTAATTATCTTTCTCTAATATTTAAAGATGAAAATTTCAGTCTGCCCGGTGGTTTTATCCGTTCATCCGTTCACCTATATACTACCGGTGGTTTTATCCGTAGCCTCAAATTTCGTCTGGACTCAAATTTCGTCTGGCCTCCCTAACATCCGAATAGGATACAAATACAAAACATGTGATTTTTTAAATTAAAATCCGAAACATTAGAGTCCCCTCATCGTGGACCGGACAGAGGAACAAATAGAGAGGCACAAGAGGAGTAGAGTACCAAATCGAGACCATCACCACTGAGAATGAATCAAAAACACCATATCGATCCAAAAACAAGTTAATCCATACACGAATCGATCGAGGAGAAAATTAAAGAAATATAATCGAAACAAGAAAATCAGATAAAGCATCAAAGAGGGTCATGCTTCTAGGGCGCCTGCATCGCCAGTCAGGTCCGCCTGTGCCGCCAGCTTGGCGTTGGGCTTAAAAGATTCGTCTCACAAATTACAGGTAAATTGAGTAATTAGTTTTTTATTTATATCTAATGTTTCATGCATGTACCGAAAGATTTGATGTGACGGGAAATATGAAAAGTTTTGCAAATTTTTTGGGGAACTAAACAAGGCCTTAGTTAACATAAATTTTTTTTCGTTCCATCATATCGAATATTTATACATGTATGAACATTAAATATAAATTAAAAAATAAATATATAGTTTGTATTTGTTTTGCGAGACAAATCTTTTAAACCTAAGACTATATTTACTTGTCTTATAAGTTGTACTTTTTTCTATCAGCCAACAGTGTTTACACAATAAATTAGTGAACAATACTTTTCGCCATGACTTTTCAGACAAACGAATAAGCTCTAAGTAGTTTAAAATTGGACACTAATTGCTATAGTTACAAATATGCTACAGTATCAAAAAAAAATTCTTTTGATGAATTAAATAAGGAAACTTTTCACATCATCACATTAAATGTTTGAACACATATACGAAGCACTAAATATAGATTAAAAAACAAAAAATTGGACAATTTATTGTATTCTACAATATGAATTTTTGAAGTCTAAGGCCATCTTCAGTGGGAGTTTCATGATCCAGTTTTCAACACACCAATATTTCTGCACAGTTTCCAAAAATATGAATACGTTGAAAACTGGGTCATGAAACTCCCACTGAGGATGGTCTAACAAGGTCATATTTAGTTTCTAAATTTTTTCTTAGACATATATATATATGGAGCATTAAATATAGATAAAAAATAATTAATTACACAGTTTACATATAAAAGTAAATGTTTTAAGTCTAATTAGTCCATAATTAGATACTAATTGCCAAATAAAATGAAAATACTATAGTAACCAAATAAAAAAATTGGAAACAAGGCCTACTCTGTAATGACACTGCCAATGCTAGAAATTACATGTAGTTTCTATATTTATTAATTTCCATAGACACTACATATAGCAATCATGGTCTTAATGGTCTTAATGGATAATTTTTACAGAATGTTTTTTTATCCAATTACATTCATTCTCTCTCCATTCTCAACCAATCACATCACTTCAGGCATGGTTTCTACGATTTTTGTTCTATCTCTTCAATAACTATCTTGCCATATTAGCAAAATACTTAGATAACAATATAATTGATGTTTGTAGAAATTATGATAGTTTATTTATTAGGAGTGTGCTAAGCCACAGCAGACACCATCGCCGCCCTTTGCTCTCCTTCGAAATTCATGAGAACTCGGACATGAGCGGCGAGCAACCGCGGTCAAATGGCCTGCAACCATGGCTGAGGTCATAAGCAAACCGTCGCCGTGGGACGTGAGATCGTCGAAAAACGTCCACCAGTAAGCACTTGCAAGTTGCATTCGGTGTCACGGCCGCCATTGTTGCCGACTTGCCACTGCCAAGCTCAGGAGCAACTGTGTCTCTGCCCTTCTTCTTCACGTGTCTCTCTTGACTCTTGTTTAGACCTCACTTCGATGTCGCACACCTCCCCTATGTGCAGTTTTGTGGGAGCTTCGCCGAGTTGTCGGGAACGCCAAGCTTGCCAGCCATTGACGTCACTTTACACTGCCGCCAATTCCACCTCTCTGTGAGCAGCCCACCTCGGACCTTCACCCTTTCTCTGTACAATGTCGTGGTATATTCCTAATGCTCCTGGGCTGTTCACAGCCCCGGCCCTTCCGTTATCGGTGACAGGCTCGCCGATGAAGCCTCGCCGCCGTCTCGTTTTGTGCTGCTGCGTGGAACTGTGCTCGTAAGACGCGTCCTGCAATCATCCTGCGTCCTACGCATGCATTGATGCTCGATGGCTATGCCGTGGCACACGCAAACCTGCCGCTCGCCTCCTTTGGTCGCGCGCCGCCGCGTCGTTGCTGGTGTACTGCGCTCGCGATAGCCACACTGCGCGTGCTATACCTGTAGGAGTACGGTACGGAGTACATGACAAACAGATTACGACCTTACAGTGCCCTACTTTAGCTGCAGCTATCGGTCTCTCTTTGACGATGTTCGGGCTGGGTCCTGGGTAAACTTGAGCATGCAGCCCGTGGGCTTTAGGCACGGCCCAAAGCACGGTGTTACGGCCTGGCCCGAGCACGGCACGGCCCAGTTGGCAAACGTGCCCGTGCTGGCCCACGGCACGCAGCAGGCCGTGCTTGGGCCGTTGCCTCGGCCCGCCGGGCGGCACGGCTGAAAGATCCTTGTTTGGTTTTGGTAATTGAGTGACAACTTAGGTGGACTACTAGTGTTAATGTGAGATACACAGGAGACTAGTCCACAGGTTATTATATGATGATAGAGGAGCTCATTGCATATGAGACATGATATGGAGTCATGTGACCAAGGAGGAGAAGATCAAGATGAGGCTTGGCTTGATGGACCGGTTGCAAGAGTGAAGGGCAAGTCGGAGGCTTTGAAGCGAGGGACCGCGTGTGACGGTGAAGCTTGAGCAAGACTTGGCGCCGATGGACCGAGTCAACGGTAAAGAGCAAGTGAGGTCAAGATCGATGAACCAATACGGTCACGTGATGATATGAAGTGGATCATATCATTTGGTGATTGATTGGTGCATGTGTTGCATCAACATTGGAGGAGATGGAATGGAAAGCGCAAGGCAAAGGTATAACCTAGGGCATTTCCATTTCACCGGTCATAGGTGTGTAGAGAAGTTTATGACCGGATTTAGGATAGATGGCCGTACTATCAAGAGGGGCAAACTTGTTTGCATATCGGTCATCTAGTGCCACTTGAGCGATCTAACCTTGCATACGTGTTAGGATCGAGTGGCGTGGCAAGTTTGAGAGGCTAACTCCTTTGGGAAAATGTTTGTGAAAATACTAACACACATGCACTTGGTGGTGTACACTTGTTGGTGTTGGCACACTTTGCAAAGGAGGTAGTGTTCCTAGGGTTGAGAGAGGTGTGGGTTTCTCTCTCCCTCCCGCCTCGCAAGCTCGGCGGGATTCGGCGCTTTTGAGAAAATTAAGTGCATATTTTCTATTGCGCCGGTGGGAAATTTGGAGAAGTCGTGGGAGTGGACGCTGGTGTGGGCAGCACCGGACGCTGGTCCAGAGCGTCCGGTGTGGTGACTGTGGCGCAGATGTG
The DNA here is from genome assembly GCF_000003195.3 of Sorghum bicolor. Classification (NCBI taxonomy): domain Eukaryota; kingdom Viridiplantae; phylum Streptophyta; class Magnoliopsida; order Poales; family Poaceae; genus Sorghum; species Sorghum bicolor. Next base: position 57,006,195 of record NC_012873.2, read on the forward strand.
CACCGGACGCACCGGAGTGAGTCCGGTGCTCAGCGTCCGGTGTGCAGGCGGTTTGGCGACCCTCTCTGCGCTTGAGTCCGGTGAGCACCGGACGCTCAGGGTGTGTCCGGTGGCTTGAGTCCGGTGACCGTGCGACTTTGCGGAGCTCTCTGTGCACGAGTCCGGTGAGCACCGGACGCGTCCGGTGTGACGCTGTAGAGCGTCCGGTGGTGCTGTGCAGGCGCGCGTGCGCAGTAGCCGTTGGCGGCAACGGTCGAGTTCAAACGGCTAGTGACACGTGGCTGACGCCTGAGCACCGGACGCTGGGAGTTGAGCGTCCGGTGGCTCCCTGTGAGCGTCCGGTGCCCACGTGTTTTGCCTAGTGAAGGGGTAACGGCTAGTTTAGCCCTTGGGGCTATAAATAGAAGTGGTGGCCGGCCTTGGCTGGTGCTGAGCACCCTTGGGACTTAGTGTCCATGCTTGGGGAGTGCTAGTGAAGTCTCTAACTCACATATACTTGATATTGATCATCCGATTGTGTGAGTGAGCAATTCTAGTGCGTTGCATTGAGAGATTGCATCGAGTGGCACTAGGTGTTCGTGTTGCAAGCCGGTGGTGCTTGTTACTCTTGGAGGTTGCCACCTCCTAGACGGCTTGGTGGCTTGTGACTCCGTTGAAGCACGCAAGGAGATTGTGCGGTGCTCCGGAGAAGAGATTGTGAGGGGTACGGTGCTCACCCCGCGGGGATCGCGAAGAGCAACTCTAGTTGAGCGAGACGTGAAGAGCGACAAGTGGTCCGGCCGGGTCAAGTACTAGAGCTTGTGGTAAGCACTCCACGTGGGAGAGTGTGACTTGCGGGTCACCACTAGCAAGAGGACCGGCGGCAACCTTGGAGCTTGTCTCAACGGGGACGTAGCTTGGTGGCAACCAAGTGAACCTCGGGAGAAAATCATCGTGTCAACTTTGTTCTTCCCGTTGGTTTGCAAGTCCCTAACACAAGCTTGTATTTACCTTCATATTCTTATGCTTGTGTAGTTGCTCTTGTAATTAGTTAGCTTGTGTAGCTTGCTAGTTACCTTCTTGCTTGTGTAGCTAGAAGTAGTTCCCTTGAGTGACTAATTTGGTTTGTGTAACCTTGTTAGTCACATTGCTTAGTTTGTGTAGCTAAGTAAGTTGTGCTCTCTAATTTGGCATTAGTTGCCTTGTTATTGAGCTTGCTAGTGAGCTTAGGCTTTGTGCGCTTTGCCTCACTAGTTTGTGTAGGAGCTCCCCCGTTTTGCAAAGTACTAGTTGCATAGGTTTGTGTGACCTTGCTCCTAGAATTGGTTAGGTGAGCTCTTGCTAAGGTAGCACCTTGCTTGCTTGTTTAGGATCTTTTCAAGGTGCTTGAGAACTTAGATAAAGGGGTGTAGTCTTGGCTAGACCGATAGTTTTAATTCCACATTTGTTTTCGGTTAGCCGGCGTAATAACTTTTAGAAAGGACTATTCACCCCCCCCTCTAGTCCGCCATCTCGACCCTTCAAGTGGTATCGAAGCTAGGTCTCTCATTTGTGGTCTTCACCGACCCGAGAGGATGGCGGCTTATGGGCTAGATGTTGAGTGTCCACACATTTTTGATGGCACACACTTTGCACAGTGGAGAAATTGGATGACATGCAATTTTAAGTTTATCTCTCCTCAAATGTGGTGGATGGTAGATGTAGGCCTTTCTCATGTGTTGGATGAAGAAAATCTAACTCAAGCACATGAGAAATGTCTACATCTCGACTACCAAGCTATTAACATCTTCTATTCATCCATGAAAGATAACATATTTGGTGAGATCATGGATCTGAAGTCAGCTCATGAGATTTGGAGTTATCTCAATGAGAAATATGGGGCGATCACCAAAGAAGATGTTGTGCCAAAGATGGATGCACGTGAGGATGTTGAGCATGACCACAACAAGGTGGTTGTGGAGGATTGCTCCACCTCATGGTCAAGTAAGGATGAAGATGATGGCTATGAGAGTGATGCTTCTACAAGCTCATCCACTTTATCACATTCCTCCATGTCTCACGGTGACGGCAAGGTATCTATTGGAGGTGTGATTGTTGATTGTGATGATCCAAATTTTGAGCTTGTATATAGACTCGCCAAAGCTTTAAGAAATGAGATGGCTAAAACAAATAAATTGAAAAATGAAAACTCATTTCTAAAGACCATATGTGAACAACAAAAGCATCTACTTTATGTTACTACTTGTTCACATGAGGAGCTAAAATTGGTTCATGAGGAACTTTGTGTTGCTCATGACAACTTGGTAAAAGATCATGCTTTTCTCACTAAGAAGCTTTCTAATGAAGAAATTAAAACTAGTGACAGCTCATCACTTGGGTCAAATGATCAATCACATATTGTTACTCACCCTTGTGATGTAGGCAAGAAGCATGTATCCACCTCTTGTGATGATTTATTATCTATGTCATGTTCTTCACATATAGATGCTTGTTCTACTTCTTTGTCTTGTGAGACTAACCTTTTGAAGGAGAACAATGAGCTCAATGAACAAGTGAAGAAATTGAGCAACAAGCTAGAGAGGTGCTATAATTCAAAAGTCACCTTTGAGCATATATTGAAGACTCAAAGAATCTATGGTGACAAATGTGGCCTTGGCTTCAAGGAGAAGATGACAAAGGGAAAAAGAAAGCAAGAAAAGAGAAAGCTTTCTCATTTCATGTGCTACCGGTGCCATGAAGTGGGACATCTTGCTAATGGTTGCCCAAACAAAGAGAAGCTCAAGAAGATGAAAGAAGAAGAAAGGCTCAAACATATCAAGTGCTTCAAGTGCCGCACTTGGGGTCATTTCACCTCAATATGCCCAACCAAGCAATTGGTGAAGCAACAAGAAGTGCCTCGACCAAAGCCACAAGTGGAGCAAGAAAAGAAGCCCCAAGCTCAAGTCAAGATCTACCATGTAGATGGTGGTGACATGGGGATGATGAAGAAGAAGACAAGAAGGGGAGGTAGACAATCAAGATCATTAAAAGACCTCTCCCACATCAAATGCTTTGAGTGCAAGAATGATGGACACTTTGCCTCGAAGTGTCCAACCAAGCTTGAGAAGAAGGCTCAAGCAACTCTCAAGAGGCAAGGCAATGAGAAGCAGCACACGAGCAAGGAAGAAAAGACTCAATCAAAGAGAAGTTGCTACTTATGCCGGGAAAGGGGACACATGGCTTATTCATGTCCCCTAGGTAATAATTCTAAGCCTATTTCAATTGATGATAATACTATGCTTAGAAAGGATGGTAATGGTACCTCAATGGTTGCTATTGCAAAACATCCCGCTACTCATACTAAGGCATTGCCTAAGTATGTTGCACCTAACTTGAGAGGACCCAAACTAGTTTGGGTACCATCAAAAAGTGGATGATTGTGTGTAGGTACCATCGGCATTGGAGACTTGATTCAATTGATCCTATAATTATTCATCATATGGTTGAGTCAAGTAGTGAAGCCTAGTGCATATCCAAACCCAATGCCATGACAAGATAGTGAAGTCCAAGTGTGCTACAACATACAAGTGTCATATTCAAGTTGTGGTGATTTATTGTATCATTTGATGGCTTACAAATACATGAGTTAAAGCTTGCAAATTAGATGATCATGAGCTAACCAAGGTATATCTTTGTTGATCACATTCATTTGGAAGCATATGAGTTGATTGAATTGGATAAATATGCAATGTTGCTTGCTATAAGATGATCGAATGGATTAAATGATTAGTAATCAAGTTTGGATTGATTTGAGTTGAATAAGTTCATAAGATAACATTTAGTAAGTGGATTGAATGGACATATGTATTGTGAAAGTATGCAATCAAGTTGATTTCAAGTTTGATTCAATTTGAACAAGTATAGCTCAATTGCTTGAAATCTGTCCATTTTTGAAAAGAAAACCTGAGCTAGCTGAGATGAAGTCTGAGTTTAAGTGATCAAATCTATTTGGAATGCCTTGAAATTTGGTATGCATGCTGTACAAGTATCATAGAAGATGCTGTAGAAATTTCTTGAGAATTGGATAAGGGATACTTCGGTTTGGAGTGGATCTTATCAGCTATAGTGCAGCAAATTTCAGCATGTGGCAGTGGTGGAAAAATTGAAATCTGGTAGCAATCCAGAAGTCAAATGAAGCTTAAATTTTTACAGCTGCTATACGACTTAGTGAATCACATCTCCACTAGATTTGGTAGTATTTGGATCTGTACATTGTGAGATATGAGTTACTCTTTGAAAGGTACAGAATCTGCCAGAAAAGTGACAAATATTGGATTGATCTAGAGTCACTTCAATTGAAAGGTCCTCAAAGTTGGAAATGATTATAAGTGTTTGAGGCACCTATGTTTGGTTTTGAATTGATCTATAAGCATGACAATTAATGAGTACAAGGTCATTTGATTGTGGAATGTACTTGATGTACACATTTAGTACTCAAGATTAAAGATCAAGATCAAACTCAAGATGAAGATAAAGTTTAAGTTCTAGTGACTATTGGAGATCATTTAGTAGAAAGAAAAGGACTTAAAGAATGATTCATGGTTACTCATCATATTAAGTCCATCACTTGAATCAATCAATCAAAGTAACTCAAGTAAGTATCAATGATGGTTCTTTGGAGAGAGGTCACTTCTCCCTATGTGAGGGGCGTGCCGCCCGAGGAGTGGGTAAACCAAGTGTGGTGCTTGGAAGGCTAACATGGAAGTGGTGATCTAAAGGACATTTGAGATGCTTAGTTGAAGCAATCAAAAGGATTGATCAAGAAAGCAAGCAACAACCCAAAAAGAGAGCTAGTCATGCTATTTCAAGTGATATTCTTAGTAGTTCTCTCATGCAAGCAATGATCAAAAAAAATGAAGCAAGCCAACCACAACAAGATAGTACACTTGATCAATAAGTGGTTCTCCATTCATATGGGTGAAGATTTGATCTATCAATTGGCATTTATAATTGGTCTTCACCAAGCTTATAGTTGGACTTCACATTGCTATATGGAGCTAAATTGGAATCTTATTGACTATCCTCTACTCCAAGATAGCAAAGGTATCATTGTAATGTGCATGATCATTTCATCCCTTACTAGTATGCGGTTAGTGCATATAGTACATGCTTAATAGGATCATGCATGACAAATAAAAAGTTTTAAATTCATAGCCTACCACTATTGCTTGAATGATTAGTTGATCTAGTGGTATGTATATGAGTTTGTTCAAGAAATAGTGAACCCAAGTACTTGATCTATTTTGGATTGCTAACAAGTGACAAGTACAACATTGGCAAGATAACCCTTAATGTGAGGTGTGAAAAAGCTTGTCATTGGTTCAAATCGGACTTGGAAGCTTAGGCAAATCAACATAGTTCAAGTCTATAATTAGAAGCTCATGATGATTAGAGTACAAGAACAAGACAACAATGAAGATGGATATCTAGACTCCAATGTTTCTTCAAGTGATATCCTACAATGGTACTCATGATGATGATAGCAAATGTTCAAGATAGCAAACAAGTGGTTCCATACTAGAAGACCTTAATTGGTAGAAGAATCCCATATGGTATCGGACAAGATATTTCAAGTGATATCACATTTATACATATGGTATCTATCATACAAGAAGGTGGTTCCACAAGTGATCCTCAACTTTAAGTGATCATCAAGCGAAGCAAGTTCCCTCGCCAACAAGATTGACAAGTGAATGACCCATGCTATGACATAGGGGGAGTGCCCCACCAAATGGTATCAAGGTCAAAGATCCTATGTGGTATCTCAAGAGCAATTCATGTAATGTCATTCCAACACATGGTGATGTCCATAAAAATGCAAGATTCAAGCGTCAACCATCTATCCCAATGTAATCCTTTGTCACAATGAGATTCACACTTTTTCAATTGGTATCAATTCATTTAATTGGTATCACACCTTTTATGGAAATTGATGACAAAGGGGGAGAAGTTGGAACAAAGATATAATCATGGGATAAGTTGAACAACAAAAGATATGTTTCAAAGGGGAGAAATCAAAGATGAACATGGACAAGGGAGCAACATTAAAAGAAAAGATGATGGATCAAAATTCTTGGACAAAAGAGAAGCACACAAGTAGGGGGAGCAAGCTCATGAACATTGATTGTTTGCATTTGATTTGTGCATTTTCATGTGCTTTCTTGCATTGCATAAGTGTTTAAATTCAATATGCATGCTTGTGTGGTGTATGCTAGTTATAGAACTTGATTGATGATATGATAACTAGCATGCATAGGTTGGTAGCTAGACTTGTGTTCTTCAAGTAAAGACTAGTGTTTTTGTTGTCTAGCTACACATGGTGCTAAGGATGGTGTACAATTGAATGCTTCAAACGCTATCGAATTTGGTATCGAGCTACAAAGGTTTATTCTATACACCTTAGCACTTAGTAGGGTTTTGTGGTGCTTATCCAAATCTTGACATAGGGCTTAAATGTTGGATAAGTAGCATAAAATCCAAAACAAGTTAGCAATTTACACTTGTGTGAAGTGCTAGCTTGAAAAAGCTTTAATTTCCATATCTTTGTAGAGTTGTCATCAATTACCAAAAAGGGGGAGATTGAAAGATCCTTGTTTGGTTTTGGTAATTGAGTGACAACTTAGGTGGACTAATAGTGTTTATGTGAGATACACAGGAGACTAGTCCACAGGTTATTATATGATGATAGAGGAGCTCATTGCATATGAGACATGATATGGAGTCATGTGACCAAGGTGGAGAAGATCAAGATGAGGCTTGGCTTGATGGACCAGTTGCAAGAGTGAAGGGCAAGTCGGAGGCTTTGAAGCGAGGGACCGCGTGTGACGGTGAAGCTTGAGCAAGACTTGGCGCCGATGGACCGAGGCAACGGTAAAAAGCAAGTGAGGTCAAGATCGATGAACCAATACGGTCACGTGATGATATGAAGTGGATCATATCATTTGGTGATTGATTGGTGCATGTGTTGCATCAACATTGGAGGAGATGGAATGGAAAGCGCAAGGCAAAGGTATAACCTAGGGCATTTCCATTTCACCGGTCATAGGTGTGTAGAGAAGTTTATGACCGGATTTAGGATAGATGGCCGTACTATCAAGAGGGGCAAACTTGTTTGCATATCGGTCATCTAGTGCCACTTGAGCGATCTAACCTTGCATACGTGTTAGGATCGAGTGGCGTGGCAAGTTTGAGAGGCTAACTCCTTTGGGAAAATGTTTGTGAAAATGCTAACACACATGCACTTGGTGGTGTACACTTGTTGGTGTTGGCACACTTTGCAAAGGAGGTAGTGTTCCTAGGGTTGAGAGAGGTGTGGGTTTCTCTCTCCCTCCCGCCTCGCAAGCTCGGCGGGATTCGGCGCTTTTGAGAAAATTAAGTGCATATTTTATATTGCGCCGGTGGGAAATTTGGAGAAGTCGTGGGAGTGGACGCTGGTGTTGGCAGCACCGGACGCTAGTCCAGAGCGTCCGGTGTGGTGACTGTGGCGCAGATGTGCACCGGACGCACCGGAGTGAGTCCGGTGCTCAGCGTCCGATGTGCAGGCGGTTTGGCGACCCTCTCTGCGCTTGAGTCCGGTGAGCACCGGACGCTCAGGGTGCGTCCGGTGGCTTGAGTCCGGTGACCGTGCGACTTTGCGGAGCTCTCTGCGCACGAGTCCGGTGAGCACCGGACGCGTCCGGTGTGACGCTGTAGAGCGTCCGGTGGTGCTGTGTAGGCGCGCGTGCGCAGTAGCCGTTGGCGGCAACGGTCGAGTTCAAACGGCTAGTGACACGTGGCTGACGCCTGAGCACCGGACGCTGGGAGTTGAGCGTCCGGTGGCTCCCTGTGAGCGTCCGGTGCCCACGTGTTTTGCCCAGTGAAGGGGTAACGGCTAGTTTAGCCCTTGGGGCTATAAATAGAAGTGGTGGCTGGCCTTGGCTGGTGCTGAGCACCCTTGGGACTTAGTGTCCATGCTTGGGGAGTGCTAGTGAAGCCTCTAACTCACATATACTTGATATTGATCATCCGATTGTGTGAGTGAGCAATTCTAGTGCGTTGCATTGAGAGATTGCATCGAGTGGCACTAGGTGTTCGTGTTGCAAGCCAGTGGTGCTTGTTACTCTTGGAGGTTGCCACCTCCTAGACGGCTTGGTGGCTTGTGACTCCGTCGAAGCACGCAAGGAGATTGTGCGGTGCTCCGGAGAAGAGATTGTGAGGGGTACGGTGCTCACCCCGCGGGGATCGCGAAGAGCAACTCTAGTTGAGCGAGACGTGAAGTGCGACAAGTGGTCCGGCCTGGTCAAGTACTAGAGCTTGTGGTAAGCACTCCACGTGGGAGAGTGTGACTTGCGGGTCACCACTAGCAAGAGGACCGGCGGCAACCTTGGAGCTTGTCTCAACGGGGACGTAGCTTGGTGGCAACCAAGTGAACCTCGGGAGAAAATCATCGTGTCAACTTTGTTCTTCCCGTTGGTTTGCAAGTCCCTAACACAAGCTTGTATTTACCTTCATATTCTTGTGCTTGTGTAGTTGCTCTTGTAATTAGTTAGCTTGTGTAGCTTGCTAGTTACCTTCTTGCTTGTGTAGCTAGAAGTAGTTCCCTTGCGTGACTAATTTGGTTTGTGTAACCTTGTTAGTCACATTGCTTAGTTTGTGTAGCTAAGTAAGTTGTGCTCTCTAATTTGGCATTAGTTGCCTTGTTATTGAGCTTGCTAGTGAGCTTAGGCTTTGTGCGCTTTGCCTCACTAGTTTGTGTAGGAGCTCCCCCGTTTTGCAAAGTACTAGTTGCATAGGTTTGTGTGACCTTGCTCCTAGAATTGGTTAGGTGAGCTCTTGCTAAGGTAGCACCTTGCTTGCTTGTTTAGGATCTTTTCAAGGTGCTAGAGAACTTAGATAGAGGGGTGTAGTCTTGGCTAGACCGATAGTTTTAATTCCGCATTTGTTTTCGGTTAGCCGGCGTAATAACTTTTAGAAAGGACTATTCACCCCCCCTCTAGTCCGCCATCTCGACCCTTCAACGGCACGGCCCGTAAATCAACGGGAGGCACGGCACGGCCCGGTGGCGAGGGGAGGCCGGCCGATCGGGAGGGGAGGGATATATAAGCCCCCGTCGCAGCGCCCCGGTGCCCCCCCAAACCCTAATCCCCATTCGCATTCGGCTCTCGCGCGGCGCCCCCTAGACTTCCAGTCTTCCACCCTCCCCTCGCGCTGCACACCCGAAACCCTAATCCCCTCACCGGCTTCCTCACGTCACCTTTCACCACCGGCCGGCGGCCGTCGCCTGCCTCCGTCATCGTCCTGCACTCCGTCTTGGCATCCACTGCCAGATCTCCACCGACGGGCGACGGATCTTGAGATCTTGGCCGCCTGCCTCCGTCGTCGTCTACTACCGGATCTTGGAGATCCCGGTGTTAGGGTTCTTTGTCCCGGTCCCTCTCGCCATCTCCACCGACGGATCTTGAGATCTCTTGTCTCCCTCCTCTGCTATTTGACGAGTTTCTTCTCTGTTTGTCTGTTTCTTTTCTGTTTCTCTTTTTTTTGGTTTGGTACTCTATTTCGACCGCTCGTTTCTTCTCTGTTTCTCCGCTCGTTTCTTCTCTGTTTCTCCGGTCGTCTCGGTTTGGTGCTATTGCCACTGCTCGTTTCTTCTCCGATTCTCCAGCGCCGGGCTCTGTCTTCGTGCAGGCAAGTCCCACTTCCCAAACCCTAAGTAGTTTACCCTAACCCTAGATCTACTAGGCCTTGTCATAAACCTAACCCTAACCCTTGTTCTTTCTGTGTATGTTTGTAGGTCGTCGGTGTGTAGCTGGTGCCGCAGTTGACGTCGAGGAACGGTGCCGAGAAGAGGTGAGGTGGGGTGGTCATGGCCAGCGTTGATGGCGATGGTGTCGATGGGCCAACCATCAACGACGAGCTCAGGGCAATGGGCCAAATCCCTGATGACCAAGACGACATGGGAGATGCAGATGTTGCTGCCCTCTTGTTTGGGGCAGCGCCTGGTGCTGCTCCAATTGCTGATGGGGCAGCGCCTGGTGCTCCCGATGCTGCTGCGGCCCTGCTCCTAGCGATGCAGCTTCTCTAGCATCGTCCACCACCGGCAGTAAGCGCCGATCTCCTGTCTGGGCTGACTTTGATGAAGTCAGGGAGACGGTTGATGGTGAACTGCTTGTTATTGCAGTTTGCAAGCTCTGTAAGTCTCGTTTATCTGGTACTTTTGCGCATGGCACTGGACATTTACTTAGACATCACAAATCATGCAAGAAGAAATGTGATAATGCTAATCTGATTCAAAGTAGGCTTGCTTTAAACCCTGATGGATCATATAGAAACTGGGAATATAAACCAGAAGTTGCTAGGGAGGAGCTTTGTCATTTGATTGCTAGATTAGATCTGCCTTTATCTATTGCTGATTGTGATGCTTGGGATGAGTACATTACGCGTGGTCACAATCCTAGATATAAGAGAGTCTCTAGATTTACCACCTCTAGAGATCTGGCTAAGCTTTACAATGAAAAACTGCATCACCTTAAAAATGAGATTTTTCCTGGTGTGTCTTCTATTTGTTTGACATCTGATATATGGTCTGGTAATCCTAAGGAAGATTATATAACTGTTGTTGCTCATTATATTACTGCTGGTTGGGAACTTAAAAAATCTATCATCGGTTTTAAACTGATTGAAGTGAGTCATAATGGTACTAACATTGCTGAACGTATCTCTGGTGTGCTTAGAGATTGGGGCTTGCTTAACAAAGTTTTTGCTGTTAGCCTTGATAATGCTTCTGCTAATACAACAGCTATGCTTGCTTTGAAATCTATGCTTGGTGGTTACTTAGGCCATGATGTTGATCCCTTAGATTATACTAAGAAGATATATCATGTTGTGCATCAGCGCTGTGCTTGTCATATAATTAATTTGATTGTTAAATCTGGTTTGAAAAGGCTTAAACCGTACATAGAAGTTTTTAGAACTGCTATTAACTGTCTAAATTCATCTAATCATCGCATTGCTCTATTCAAGAACTACTGCCTTGCTAAGGATATGTGGCCTCGTAAATTTTGTTTGGATATGGATGTTAGATGGAACTCTACCTATCTTATGCTTAAACATCTGCTGCCATATAGATCTGCCTTTACTGTGTTCATCAATACTCAATGTGGCTATCAATTGTTGAATGATCAACACTGGTACATTGCTGAAAAGGTGTTAGAGTTTCTTGAATTGTTCTATGATTCAACTGTTATACTTTTTGGTGTTTATTACCCCACTAGTCATTTGATACTGCATCACATACTTGAGATTGCTGGCCATCTGCATGACTATGAACATGATAATAATCTTGCTGCTGTTGTTGTGCCAATGAAGGCTAAATTTCTTAAGTGGAGATGTTGATATGCTGCAAAGACACTGTGGAGATGTTGATATGCTGCAAAGACTGGGAGCTTGGCCAAGAGAAAGGACAACACACTGTGGAGGACAAAGAGTTGGAAGACTATTTCAAGAACCAGTTTCTTGATGATGAAGCTGGTGGTTCTGCTGCTTGAGAATTATTCTTACAGAATCTAGAGTTAGAGTGTTATTGTGACTTGTGAGGCAGTGAGAGTGAGTCTGAGACATTTGATACTTGGTTTGTAATAACTTTGAACAATGGAACCTTTTAATTGAATGAGCTGGCCGTACTCTTTTCCTTTCTAGCGTTTCATCTCACGAGGTATGAGTTTTACCTAGAAAGGTTTTTAATGAGGCGGCATTGCACGAACAGCTCAAATATTTAATCATCTTGAAATTTAATTTTTTTGCTTTTAAATTTATATCTATCATCATTGGGGTTTTTATTTATTATGGGCCACGGGCTGGCCCGATACATATTCGGGTCACGTGCTCTTCGGGCTGGCACGGCCCGTAAATCGGCCCACGTGCCGTGCCTGGGCCGACCATTGGGCACGAAGTACTGTACAAGCACGGCTGCCGCCGTGCCACTCGGGCCTGTGCCCTATCGGGCCGTGCCTTGCACGGGCCCGTGCCATGCCGGGTCGTGCCAGCCCGTTGCTCATCTTTAGTCCTGGGTCAAGGCGCTCTTGAAAAAGAAACATTTGTTTTTAAGTCTTGTTTAGTTGCTGCTAAAATCTATTTTTTAGTATTGTAGTACATTTATAATTAGGGAAAAATGGCTACCGGACATGCAAAGTGGTGACCATTGCTGGAAGACACTTTTTCATGTAACACTCACCACCAAAACAATTGCCATTTGTAAACCATAAGGCCAACGGCTATGAAATTTTAACAGCAACAAGATACGATAGTTATCTACAAATCATCTAATACTCACTTCCATAGAAAATCTCGTTAAGGACACGAAATCATGTCCACCAGCAAATCATGGCTGTTAAGGTTGCTGGTGGACATGATTTCATGTCCTTAACAAGATTTTCTATGGAAGTGAGTATTAGATGATTTGTAGATAACTATCATATCTTGTTGCTGTCAAAATTTCATACCCATTGGCCTTATGGTTTACAAATGGCAACTATTTTGGTGGTGATTGTTACATGAAAAAGTGTCTTTCAGCTAATGCGCGCCACTTTGCATGTCCGGTAGCCAAATGCGCCTTATAATTATGGTATTATGAACTAATTAGACTTAAATAAATTCATCTCGCGATTTATAACCAAACCATGTAATTCGTTTTTTTTTGTTTATATTTAATGTTTCATACATGTATCCAAAAATTCGATGTGATGAGTGAAAAATTTTTAGATAGAGAACTAAGATCTTATTTAGTTCCATACCTAAATTTTTTTCATCCATTACATCGAATCTCTAGACATATGTATAGAGTATTAAATATAGATGAAAACAAAAACTAATTGCACAGTTTGCCTGTAAACTGCGAGATAAATCTTTTAAATCTAATTAGTCCATGATCAAACACTAATTGTAAAAAAACAAAAATGCTACAGTAGCTAAATCAAAAATCTTTTCGGGACTAAACAAGACCTAAAGAAAGCTGCCTTGTTTAGAATAAAAACTTTTTGGATTTAAACATTGTAGCACTTTCATTTCTATTTGGTAATTATTGTTCAATCATGAAGTAACTAGGGCCTTGTTTAGTTTGGGAAAAATTTTGGATTTCGCTACTGTAGCACTTTCGTTTGTTTGTGGCAAATATTATTCAATCATAGACTAACTAGGATCAAAAGATTTGTCTCGCGATTTACACGTAAACTGCGTAATTAGTTTTTATTTTCGTCTATATTTAATGCTTCATGCATGTGCCGCAATATTTGATGTGACGGGGAATCTTGAAAACTTTTAGAAACTAAACAAGGCCTAGGTTTAAAAGATTTATCTCATAAATTATAGATAGATTGTGCAATTAGTTTTTTTCTATATTTAACTGTAAGTGCATCTAGCCCTTTAGTGGGTTATGGTGAATTGAATGACAACACAATTAAAGGTCTAACAAGTTTGCTAAGTGTATCAAAGGGTCAACAAGAAAGCAAACTTGATGGTATTTCACACAATGTTCAAATGAAGACCAAAGTTGTGTGTTGGTGTAAACTGAATCTTGATTGATATCAACACTCATACCAAGAAGATATTCAAACAAGAATCACAATATTGAAGAAACAGTTTTTCAATGGATGCTTAATATGATGTGACTTGAGTATGGCTTGATAGAGTGAAGATAGCAAGGAAAAGGCTTCGAGGGACTAAGCGAAGGTGAAGGTCAAGCAATGGCTTGTAGACCGAGGTACCATGGCTAAGGTGAAGAAGAGAGTACTTGCATTGAGTCGAGGTACAAATTAAGCTATGAGGAGTCATATTGTGTTGAGGATCAAATCTTTTATCAAAAGTGACTTGAAGTCATGGATTGAACTCATATATGTTGAAATGATTCAAGTCACATGCTCAAGCTATATTTACTCAAAGAGAGAAGCCAAAGTTAATTGCATCCTTGATGAAGTGATATTGAGAAGAAGTGGCATATGAAGATATTGAAGACTCAAGTGGTTAAATTGGTTATATACTTTTGACCTTGAGTTTAGGATTTGCCGCACTATAAAGAGGGATGCAAATTTAGTTGGTTTGAGGAAGGTAGAGTGCTCAAGTATTAAAATTAAATCAAAAGAGAGACACTCTAACACTTGCACGCACGAACTTCTAGGAAATTTCTTCTCTGCCAGGGTGACCCGGTAGTACCAACCCTTCCACCGGTGTACCGGCAATGGTCAGTTGTACCGACAAAAGCCCGGTGGTCTCGCAAATCATAGAGACTTCTTACCGTTAGATCTGAGGTAGCCGGTGGTACCGGTGGTTGCCCCGGTAGTACCGGCAGTTGTTCTAGACCTATGTATAAATAGCTTTCCCCTCATTCTAACCATTGGCTCAGTCTTCCACTCGACCAAACCTTCAGCCAAGGCACCTCTCTAGTTCCCCAAAGCCACTCTCTTGTATCCCCTTTGCTCCTAACTTCAAATCTTGCAAGGGATTGAGTGAGAGAAGGATTCTTGGTGAGAGAAACATCAAAGCAAAGCTTGAGCACTTGATTTCTTCGTCAAGCTGGTTGGATTTGTGTTTGTTACTCTTGGAGCAAGGCTCCTAGCCGGCTAGGCGTTGCCCGTAGAGCTTCCTACTCATGTGGTAGCCTCAGGAGGTTTGTAATCACTCAAATCATCTAGTGAAATCACCCCTCATCTCAAGGGATTGCTCTCTGGACTTGAGAACGAGGATAGGGTTAAAAGAGACCCGAAAAGCCTGTGTGGCTTCCTCAACAACGTGGACATAGGCAAGCCTTGGTGGCGAGCTGAACCACAAGATAAATATCTTGTCTTGCTGTGGAGGTAGCATCGACTACCCTTGTTCTTTGTGTTCTTTGTGTTCTTCCTATCTACCCCCGTTCATAGGTGAACAAGGGTCGATCTACGTTTTGAAGAAGAACCAAGCTAAGGGAACTTCAACATCACCCTCTACTACATCTAGGAGAGTGGGGTAACTCTCAGATCTGGAATCAAAACTCAAAATACTTTGATTTTGTAGCTCTCTTAGGGCGTCGGTAGTACTAGTTGTCTTACACCAGTAGTACCGGCCCAAACTGTCGGTGGTACCGACAGGCATTTAACTTCCGCAACTTGAGTTTTGAGTTTCAGGTTTTTTTAGATACGCCTATTCACCCCCCTCTAAGCGACATCAAGGTCCTTACAAGTGGTATCAAAGCTAGGCTCTCAACTTTGGGCTTAACCGCCTTGAGAGACGATGTCGACAAGTGAGGAGGTATCTCTAGAACTTCTACTTTTAGATGGTTAAAATTATGCATCTTGGTCCGCTAGTGTGCTTGATGTTTTTAGGGCCATGGGTCCTCATATCGAGCGGATTGTAGATGTGAGCATTTCACCTCCTAGTGATGATTTAGACTATCTATCTAGAGAGGAAGTGAAATGCTTACAACACAATGCTCAAGCTACCAATATCTTATTTAGTGCTTTGAGTGAAGATTTTTTTGGTACCGTCATATTTGGAGATGGTGAACCACTTATGGATGCTCATCTTATTTGGACTACACTCAAAGAAAGATATGACAAGTCCATATATGATGAGAAGTATCCCTCATTGGAAAAAACACTTGAGGAGTGCTCAACTTCACCAACAAGTGACAAGCCTCAAGTGATTCCGTCAAATGGTCAAAGTGATCATGTCACATCCACTTCCTCATCAACATATGACCCATCAGAAAGTGATGAAATGGTTGGCGAGAATAATGTTTTTACATGTAGTACTTCTACTTCCTCTTGTTCTTGTGAGACTAACATTTTGAAGGAAGAAGAAGATTATGATCGATGGAGGCCAAATGATGAATCCACCTCACCAAGAAGCTCAACTGTCTATGCCACTTCTCATCTGGGTCTCATGGCTAAGAAAGAGAAGAATGTGGCATGTGAGAGTGAAAGTGAAAGTGAGAGTGAGAGTGAAGATGAAAGTGATGATGATGAGATCGATCAACATCTTGCACGCCTAAGCAAGAAAGACAAGTTGATGGTGCCCAAGCTCATAGAGAAAATTGAAGATCAAGAAGAAAAACTCCATGAGCAAGATGAGTTTGTCATAAAAAAGATCAAATGCTTGGAGAAATTGACCAAAGAGCATGAAAAGCTTAAGTGCTCTCATGCTAGTTTGGTCAAAAGGTATGAAAACTTGTCAATTGAGCAAACTCATACTATTAACTCTCTATCTTGTGTTGCTCAATTAGAAGATGAGAATGATATGCTCAAGGACAAAGTGGAGAGTCTCACCAGCAAGAATGAGACTTTGCAAGAAAGTCATGATGAGCTCTTGTGCTCTCATGAGAAGCTTGTTGATTCTCATCTCATGCTAGAAATAGCTCATGAGGTTGTGGTAACATCGGTAAAATCATATCAACCTCACACTCGCAAGTGCACATACACACAAGTTCCATATATTTTATCATGTGCTAACAATTGTTGCTCTCAAGCAAGTCAACCTTTCGTTGAGCATGTACTTGTAGAAACTTGTGATGACTCCATTACAAAAGAAAATGAAGAACTCAAGGAAGAGGTTGAGAGGCTAAGAAGGGATTTGATTCAATGGAAGAGTAAGCGCAATGCTCAACCATCTCAAGATAACCGTGAAGACATGGTGAAGAAGCTTGAGAAGGGATCAACCGATGCATGCATCAAGCTCCATCTAGAAGGCCACAAGTCAAACAATGGCAAAGTCAAGGGACAAGCTAGAAATGTGCAGTCTGTCCAAAATGCAGCAGTTGTGCTCAAGGCTGTGAGGGTTCAAGAATGTGGCAGTGCCGCATCCCAGTGCGGTGGTGCTACACCTAGACAGAACAGGAAAGTCCCCAAGGTCACAAAGGTGCAATTTCAACCAAAGAAGACTCTCATCACTTGCTTCAAGTGCAAGAAAGAGGGTCACCATCTTAGAGATTGCACTTTGAAGAAAGAAGAGAAGGGCATGAGCAAGATCCAAGAGAAGAACAAAATGGCTCATGTCAAGTGCTCCAACATGGGACACAATGTCTCTATGTGTTCCAACATGGCTGGTGACCAAGCAACACTTCCAAACATGAAGATAAGAAGAAGCAAGAGGAAGTGTTATGGATGTAATAAGAAGGGTCATGAAATTGCATTATGCCCCTACATGAAGGATGAAGGCTTGGCATCATCAAGTAAGAGGCTTGTCAACAAGGTAGCAAACAAGAAGCAAGATAAGAATATGTCTTGCAAGAACAAACACTGCATTTGCTACACTTGTCGAGGAAAGGGACATCTAAGTATGGATTGTCCCATGGGTAACACTCACAAGCCCAACTCATCAATTGATTCAAATATGCTTAGGAGGCCCAAAAATGACACTTGTGCTAGAAAGGTGATTGGTTCACCAAGTGCTAGCACAAAGGCCATTTGGGTGCCTAAGTCTCTTGTGACTAACCATGATGGACCCAACATAGCTTGGGTACCAAATTGTGCTTGATGAGTGTTGTAGGTACTTAAAGGTGATATGATGCTTCGGGGTGCTTGAGCAAGTTAACTGAAAATATTCACTCAAGCTATCAACCAATTCATATTGTTTCTTCTTATATGGTTGACCCGAAGATAAATTAATGAAATTATTTCAAACTCCATATTCACCTTGGTACCTAGCACATAACCCTTGCTAGCTAGCCATTTGACTTGTGTAGTCTCTGATAGTTCACAAGTATGTGTGTATTTGTGAATTATCAAGAGTGGCTAGAGTATTTCAAGTTAAATGAATCATTTGCCATATGATGCTTTTAATGGCTCTCTAGTAGAGCAAGATCTTGTTTATGCTGTAGGTAATGAGGAATCATCTTATGAGGTAATCAAGAAAATTGCCACTGGTGATATGAGTAACAGTGATAAGGATATCCTCAAGCTGCTGCTGCACCTAATTCCGGTGACACCTTAGAGCAGTAGTGTCGCCCCTATATAGATAGCAGCAGGTGACATCAGTCCAAGACATGGATGAAGCCTACAACATGATGATAAACAAAGTCAAGATAAAGAGACCATCTCATCCATTATATCTCAAGAAGGGTGAAAATTTATGAGAAGAGGTTGTGCTTGGCTTAATTGAATAATTCACAAGTTTGAAGGTTACTTTTCACCTAAAGTGAGATGTTACTGCTAGAGGTCATATTGATCAAAAAAAATCTGAATTTGAATAAAATCAAGTTTGAGGTTGAATTGGATGAGCTATATTAGAATAATTCACAAGATGACAAGTACTGATAAGAGGACTGAATGGAAATTGCATCTTGTGAGTATTCTCAACCAAATCCACCTCAAGATTGGACAAGAAGCAAAGAAAAATTGTGAAATATTAAATCTGTCTAGAAATTTGAAAATCTGAATTGGCTGCCTTCAAGCATGGATTTGGAAGTCCAAACACTGATGAATTGATCTGAAACATTATGAGCATGACACACATATCTGATACTTGTTTCTGTATAGTTTACATGAAGATTGGTTAAGAAGAAAATCAGTTTTGAGTTGAAGTCTGTCAGCTTCAGCATTGCAGATTCAGACCATAGCAGTTTTGGTAGAAAATTATTTTGACTGATCCAATGGAGTCCAAATGAGATGAAATTTATACAGAAGTTAGAGGACTCATAGATAAAGACCTCTACCAAATTTCATACATATTAGGCTAGTGGTCTGAGAGATATGAATTCTTATCTGAGGATGACAGAACCTGAAAACTGACTGTTTGGAATTGGATTACAGTGTAACAACAAGATTCAGTTGGCTCTCAAGTTGGTCATGAAAGATTTATTAAAAATGAGCAGCATCAGTTTGGATAAAGGAGTTTCATTGGAAGAAGAGAACTCATACAAGGATCCAAACAAGTTGCAATCAGATTACAAGCAGTAGCAAATAATTGCAATTAGTTGTTACAAGAATTCAAATGCAGTCTGTTAGAAACAAGAGCTAAGATCAGTTGAAACTTGATGAAACTAGTTGGCTTCAGCAGTGACAAGTAGCAAAAATGAGTTACAATCAGATGATACTAGCTGAAATCAATTGGAAGCAACTCAAACTAGCTGAAACTAATTAAATTACAGCAGCCTGAAGGAGTTTGAAACCAGTTGGAATGCAGTGTAAACTTCTCCCTTGGCCTCATGGTATTGATATGCATGAGTGTACTCTATGTACTCTTGTATGCACATATTAAGAGGGAGTTTAGACTATATCTTATGAGACTATTGGTTTCTTT
The DNA here is from genome assembly GCF_000003195.3 of Sorghum bicolor. NCBI lineage: Eukaryota > Viridiplantae > Streptophyta > Magnoliopsida > Poales > Poaceae > Sorghum > Sorghum bicolor. The sequence goes on from NC_012873.2 coordinate 57,025,452, forward strand.
CAAGTGTATGTTGTGCAGTCCCACACAATGGAAAAAGGAAGATGGATGATTCCAATGGATTCTCTTAGCACTTCACAACTATTCTAGGATCTTGGTTTTTATAAACCAAGTGCTCCCAGCATAATGTTGAATGCCCCAATCCTTAGTGGAACTGGATTTGAATGAGTTGGAGAAAAGAAATAAAAAATGGGCTTTCTTTGCGATTTCTTCTCTCTCGAGCTCATCAAGTGTTCATGAACCATTCCATTGATCACCCAGGATCTTGTCAACAAAGAGTGGTAACTCCTAGTTCACAATTTGCAAATTTCATCTCGCGATTTATAACCAAACCATGTAATTCGTTTTTTTGTTTATATTTAATGTTTCATACATGTATCCAAAAATTCGATGTGATGAGTGAAAAATTTTTAGATAGGGAACTAAGGTCTTATTTAGTTCCATACCTAAATTTTTTTTCATCCATTACATCAAATCTCTAGACATATGTATAGAGTATTAAATATAGACGAAAACAAAAACTAATTGCACAGTTTGCCTGTAAACTGCGAGATAAATCTTTTAAATCTAATTAGTCCATGATCAAACACTAATTGTAAAAAAACGAAAATGCTACAGTAGCTAAATCAAAAATCTTTTCGGGACTAAACAAGACCTAAAGAAAGCTGCCTTGTTTAGATTAAAAACTTTTTGGATTTAAACATTGTAGCACTTTCATTTCTATTTGGTAATTATTGTTCAATCATGAAGTAACTAGGGCCTTGTTTAGTTTGGGAAAAATTTTGGATTTCGCTACTGTAGCACTTTCGTTTGTTTGTGGCAAATATTATTCAATCATAGACTAACTAGGATCAAAAGATTTGTCTCGCGATTTATAGGTAAACTGCGTAATTAGTTTTTGTTTTCGTCTATATTTAATGCTTCATGCATGTGCCGCAAGATTCGATGTGACGGGAATCTTGAAAACTTTTGGAAACTAAACAAGGCCTAGGTTTAAAAGATTTATCTCATAAATTATAGATAGATTGTGCAATTAGTTTTTTTCTATATTTAATTGTAAGTGCATCTAGCCCTTTAGTGGGTTTTGGTGAATTGAATGACAACACGATTAAAGGTCTAACAAGTTTGCTAAGTGTATCAAAGGGTCAATAAGAAAGCAAACTTGATGGTATTTCACACAATGTTCAAATGAAGACCAAAGTTGTGTGTTGGTGTAAACTGAATCTTGATTGATATCAACACTCATACCAAGAAGATATTCAAGCAAGAATCACAATATTGAAGAAATAGTTTTTAAATGGATGTTTAACATGATATGACTTGAGTATGGCTTGATAGAGTGAAGATAGCAAGGAAAAGGCTTCGAGGGACTAAGCGAAGGTGAAGGTCAAGCAATGGCTTGTAGACCGAGGTACCATGGCTAAGGTGAAGAAGAGAGTACTTGCATTTAGTCGAGGTACTAATTAAGCTATGAGGAGTCATATTGTGTTGAGGATCAAATCTTTTATCAAAAGTGACTTGAAGTCATGGATTGAACTCATATATGTTGAAATGATTCAAGTCACATGCTCAAGCTATATTTACTCAAAGAGAGAAGCCAAAGTTAATTGCATCCTTGATGAAGTGATATTGAGAAGAAGTGGCATATGAAGATATTGAAGACTCAAGTGGTTAAATTGGTTATATACTTTTGACCTTGAGTTTAGGATTTGCCGCACTATAAAGAGGGATGCAAATTTAGTTGGTTTGAGGAAGGTAGAGTGCTCAAGTATTAAAACTAAATCAAAAGAGAGATACTCTAACACTTGCACGCACGAACTTCTAGGAAATTTCTTCTCTGCCAGGGTGATCCGGTAGTACCAACCCTTCCACCGGTGTACCGGCAATGGTCGGTAGTACCGACAAAAGCCCGGTGGTACCGGTAGGCTTATTTCTCGCAAATCATAGAGACTTCTTACCGTTAGATCTGAGATAGCCGGTGGTACCGGTGGTTGCCCCGGTAGTACCGGCAGTTGTTCTAGACCTATGTATAAATAGCTTTCCCCTCATTCTAACCGTTGGCTCACTCTTCCACTCGACCAAACCTTCACCCAAGGCACCTCTCTAGCTCCCCAAAGCCACTCTCTTGTATCCCCTTTGCTCCTAACTTCAAATCTTACAAGGGATTGAGTGAGAGAAGGATTCTTGGTGAGAGAAACATCAAAGCAAAGCTTGAGCACTTGATTTCTTCGTCAAGCCGGTTGGATTTGTGTTTGATACTCTTGGAGCAAGGCTCCTAGCCGGCTAGGCGTTGCCCGTAGAGCTTCCTACTCATGTGGTAGCCTCGGGAGGTTTGTAATCACTCAAATCATCTAGTGAAATCACCCCTCATCTCAAGGGATTGCTCTCTTGACTTGAGAACGGAGATAGGGTTGAAAGAGACCCGAAAAGCCTGTGTGGCTTCCTCAACAACGTGGACATAGGCAAGCCTTGGTGGCGAGCTGAACCACGGGATAAATATCTTGTCTTGCTGTGGAGGTAGCATCGCCTACCCTTGTTCATGTGTTCTTTGTGTTCTTCCTATCTACCCTCGTTCATAGGTGAACAAGGGTCGATCTACGTTTTGAAGAAGAACCAAGCCAAGGGAACTTCAACATCACCCTCTACTACATCTAGGAGAGTGGGGTAACTCTCAGATCTGGAATCAAAACTCAAAATACTTTGATTTTGTAGCTCTCTTAGGGCGTCGGTAGTACCAACAGTTGCGTCGGTAGTACTGGTTGTCTTACACCAGTAGTACCAGCCCAAACTGTCGGTGGTACCGAAAGACATTTAACTTCCGCAACTTGAGTTTTTAGTTTCAGGTTTTTTTTAGATACGCCTATTCACCCCTCCTCTAGGCGACATCAAGGTCCTTACATTAATGCTCCATGTATATGTCGCAAGATTGGATGTGACAGAATATTTTGAAAAGTTTTAAGGCCTTGTTTAATTTATGAGAATTTTTATACATGCATAGAGCATTAAATATAGACTAAAAAATAACTAATTGCACAGTTTAATTGCAAGATGAATCTTTTGAGTCTACTTGCTTCGTGATTGGATAATATTTATCAAGTATAAACGAAAGTACTATAGTGTCTATTTTACAATTTTTTATAACTAAGGCCTTGTTTAGTTCACCCACAAACCAAAAACTTTTCAAGATTCCTCGTCACATCGAGTCTTGCGGTACTTGCATGGAGCACTAAATATAGGCAAAAATAAAAACTAATTGCACAATTTATCTATAAATCGCGAGATGAATCTTTTAAGCCTAGTTACTCCATGATTGGACAATGTTTGTCAAATAAAAACAAATGTGCTACAGTTCCGAAAACTAAAAACTTTTAGGAACTATAAGGCCTTGTTTATTTGAAGAGGGAAAAAATTTTTGGTGTCACATCGGATGTTTCGTAGGATATCAGAAGAGGTGTTCGGATACTAATAAAAAAACTAATTACATAACTCAGTTGGAAATTGTGAAATGAATTTATTAAGCTTAATTAATCTAACATTAGCATATGTAGGTTACTGTAGCACTTAAGACTAATCATGGATAAATTAGGCTTAAAAGATTTATCTCGTGATTTCCAACTAAACTGTGTAATTAGTTTATTTTTTATCTATATTTAATATTTCATGTATGCATCTAAACATTTGATATAATGGATGAAAACTTTTAGGTTGGAAACTAAATAAGGCCTAAACAAGACCTTGGTTTTTGGGTGCAACCAAGGCTATCTCCAATAGGATATTCATTTGGGAAATCAAATCTAAAATAGTTCTTCAACACGATATCTATAGCCTTCAACAAAGTATCTATACGGAAGATACATTTTAAGTATCAGAAGAGGCATAACTCAAACTTGAATAACTTTTTTCTCGAGATCTATTTGCAGAGTATCGTACCATTATAAATAAATGAATAAGTCTTATATTTTAGATGAGAATTGTTGGAAACAGTGCGCCTAGACCTCCGGCGACCTGACAGTAGGCACGTTGCGTCCACGCCACCGTAGCAGACTTGTGCAGTTAAATCAATCGCAAAATTTTATGGCATTATTCGTCACATTGAATCTTTAGACACATACATGAAGTATTAAATATAGACAAAAATAAAATTAATTATACAGTTTGGTCGAAATTGACGAGACGAATCTTTTGAGTCTAGTTAGTCCATGATTGGACAATATTTGTCAAATACAAACGAAAAAGCTACAGTGTCAATTTTGCAAAATATTTTAGAACTAAACAAGGCCTATATAGACCAAAGTCTTGTTTAGTTTTTATCAAAACTTAAACTTATGACACATATATAAAATATTAAATATATATGAAAATAAAAACTAATTATATAATTTATCTATAATTTGCGAGATAAATTTTTTAAAACTAGTTAGTTTATAATTTGACAATAATTATTAAATATAAACGAAATTAATACAATATTCAAAATTCAAAAATTTTGCCAGCTGGGCCCAGCGTCGTGTGAACCAGCACTGGACAGTATTTCGAGCGATTTCAGTGCCAGGGTCCACGTTGACGTGACCTTCATTATCATAAAAGCCCGACTAGTATTTCAGAGCGATTTCAGTGCCAGGGCCCGAAGCGCACCGCGCACGACACGACGCTCGCGTTTCCGGTTCCGAGAACCCGCCGCCCCCAGTACTCCTCCCCTACTCACCACTGCGATTCCTCCTCCTGCTAAAGCAAAAGCAAAACCGCCGCTCGCTCCGCGTCGTCTCCGTCCAAAACCCTCATTCGATCCCCGTTCTCTGGCCGCGCGGCACGGGAGCTCCCTCTTCGGCGGCGACCCCGATTCGGTGTCACTCAGGTGCGGCGACGCTCCACTTGTAGTTGTAGGTGAGCTGGCGAATGCGGTTATTTCTTTTGTATAATGTTATAAAGTAAGTTGCTTCTCGTTCTAGTAGCGGAGGAGCGGTTTAGGGGGACTAACGTTTGAGGTATTTGAGCCATCGGTGCCGCAGCCATGGTTTTTAGCGGTGGGGTTTTTGCCTAGGCAAGTGGTTTGGATGGGTTTTTATGTGGTACGTGCAGGCTCTGGGAGTTTTGGTTGCGTGGGTTTTATTTGGTAATGTTCAGCCGTTAGCTGGGTGTGAATGAAAAGATTCTCGTTTTTTTGAAATCCGGAGAATTTACTGGACCGCGCTTTCAATTTTCAATTCAGTGTGGAGTAACTTTTTGTTACTGCTGTTGTGATCGCGAGCGCCTTGATTTTAGTGTGAGTTTCAATTTTTGTCGGATTACTTCTAAGTTCTAAGTAGTGAACTATCTAAGGCTGACCTCGGTTTATCCAGTGATCGTTTTTCTTGATAAAGCATTCCAAGTGGAAGATGCTGCCCAAATATGTCTTATACTCCCTTGTAGGGGTATTTTATCTTCGAGCTGGCCTTCAGAGTTAGTCTTTGATTATAATCTTCGCACAACATAATGTCATTATAGGTAGCAAACAGATATAGTTTAAAAACACTTTTGAAATATGTAGTTTTTTTATAATAAACGTATACTTATAGTTTCACAAACGGATGGCCAAAAATATACAACCTTTTAGTTCAGGAATTCTTTTAGTATAACTCAAGTACAGTCAAGCATCCAGACCATCCAATGCATTTATGAGCTTTTCATCCGTGTGATTTTAAAACTTGGATCTTGATTTGTATTCAAATGGTTGTACATGTAGCAGTATTCTTTCACTTTTGCAAAACAAATTACGCCTTATATTTTCTAACAGAGGGACAGGACAGGAGTACTTCCTCAATCCACAAATCTAACGACTTACGTGCTTCTTAGGACAAACTAAGCAAGGAGGGAAAAATCTCATGCCACGTGAGGCCAACTCCTTACTGTCCAACTCTTGATTGGCTACTTATCAATTCTTATATTTGTAGACGGATGGAGTATCTATGATCTGCTCATGTAGACACTACACATCACACTATAACACCACTGTTACAGCTGGACCATAACAATAAATTATCTTCTCACACAAGAAATTGCTTAATGCCACTGACACTATTCTACATACAGAGCACAATGCAAAAATTTCCTTGCTTCTTGATTGGATTTATGCATTTCAACAATGTATCTCTTCTTTCAACTCCTCCCCACCTTGGCACTAATCCTATTTAAAGTATTTATCATGTAATAGATGCTATGTACATTGTTGGCCAGGACTCATTTGGTTTGTGGTTCGCTGTATTGCGGAATAGCCCAACTGCATTAGAAGGCATGAAGGTGCCAATCTTGTTCACTTTTTTCTCACATTAAATGCTATTCAACAATTTTGACCCTGTACACCACCAGTTCACATGAATTGCTTGATCTTCTCAGATGATTAGATTCCCTGTATCGACATTGATGTAGTACTTGGCATCCTCATGTTCTGAAGTTTCAAAATGGTCTTACAGTCAATGGGCGCATTTTATAGTCTAAAAAAGGCTTCTGTTTTGTGTTTTCTTATGTGGTCCTTGTGCCGCAAATGTTGTTTTTGTGCATCCATGCCTTTCCTGTGCATCAAATCCTATTTCATTCATCGCACACTCTTCATGTTAACAAAGTAACTAAATTACATGGTACATATCAACCATTTCATGCCACACTTCATAGATATATGATTTTTAGTTATGTAATGTTAACTCCATGGCAATAAGCAATTAAGCACACTACGAGCATACTTTAGAACCGGATACATTTAGCTTCTGCATTTTTTTCCCCATTTTGGTTTCCATGTATCACATTTTCTGCACCTCATACTCTTTTCATGAACTCCTAGATAGTCCCTCTGTCCTTGATAAATCAATTTCCAAAGTTATCTTAAGTCAAACTTTTCTATGTTTGACCAAATTTATAGAAAAAATATAAATATTTGTGATGCCAAATGATCACATTATAAAAATATAGTTTATGGTGTATCTAATGATACTAATTTGGTGCCATAAATCTTAGCGCTCTTTTCTACAAATTCGGTCAAACTTAAAAAAGTTTGACTTAAGACAACTCTAGGAATTGATTTATTCCGGGGCAGAGGGAGGTTCTGCTGAAAAGTTATTGCTGAAAATTCTGATAGTATTACAATTGTTGATTAAGGTGCCATAGTTATGCTTTTAGTGTTTGAAGTATAGAAATGTATCTGTGATTTGTCATCTTGTTATTCCACCTTTGTTTGGCCTTGTTAGAAGGGTATGCCAATTTTATGTTTTTGTTTATTTGTATCATTGAATTTACTCTCCCTGGACAGGGAATTGTGGAATAGCACACAATATTTTTCTTCTTTAACTGGAGCAGTGGATCCATAGTGACACCACCTGGACATGACATCTCTAGGCATATATCCATTAAAAGCAATCTAAACTGACTAGAGAATATTATATTTGCATTGCCTTGAATGTGGATTGGAATTGATTGAAGTAGTTTGTTTTGACTTACTTCGTTTAGTATAAACACTAATAATACTTTTCTCATGGGAATCAGTCGAGGAATCGAGGTCCTTCAATTTTTTAAGTGTCTTATAAACATAGAAGTCGAAAGCACTGAGTTCATAACAATACGCATGATAGGCTAGGGGTAGCATCAATTGAGAAAAGTTTGTTCAACACTAGTTGAGCTGGTCTGGTCATGTTCATTGTCCAATGGAGACCTCTAGAGGTACCCGTGCATATCGGATTTCTAAGGCGTGTTGATATTTGATAGGGAGGATTTGGCTGAATGGACATGGGAGGTGGCATTAAAATGGGATTTGAAAGAGTGGAAAATGATGGAAATCACTCCCTCTCTCTTAGTGTTTATCACAAACACACACTAGCTTTTCTCTCTGGTGAGAAAGAAAGTGTGTGTTTGTGACAAACACTCAAGAGAGGAGTGATTTCCAACAGAATATCCATGTACTTGAAGCATGAATACTTGAATAGCTTTAGATCCCCTCATGTATATAGTCTTTTTCTCTCTTTCTTTTACGTTTTCGGGGCGGCTCATGTGGGTTTGAGCTCTATCCTACCCCAACTTGCTTGGGACTTCAATGCTTGTTCTTGTTGTTGTCTTAAATATAGAAGTTTTATAATTATAAGTGTATTGAATTCTTTTACACTCATGTTAAAGAATGTTGTTAGCAGTTTTTTCTCAGCTAATAAAAGGAAATCTGATATTTAAATGATTGGTTTATAATGTGTCTTCCTACCATTGACGTCTGTGCTGTTTGCATTTCTTTCTGTCTAGGAGAAATATTGGCCAGTTTACCAGTGCTTATACTTTGAAGTGAGGTGCATACCAAAACAGAATGAACCAAACTGGCGGGGAAATCTTGTTCATGGCAACAGCATAGCTTGCCTATTCCAGCTGAGATTACATGGGTAACAATGAAACCTGCAAGAAATCACATGAACAAGAAGAAGATAAAACATCATCCGACCTTGAACTAGAAGAAGGTGAGTTTAGGAGGGATGAGCCATTTGGATTAGAAAACCTTATCCACAAGGGTATGGTTGTAAGTGTTCACAAGTTGGGTTCATCCACAAAGGCGAGGGTCAGTACATGGCAATCAACTTCACCTGAAAGAGGTTCCCATCAAGGAGACACTTCAATGAAGAGTCAACTTGTTAATGTGATTCAATCAACTTGTCATAGAATATATTCTGAGAAACACAGCCAGAGCTATTCTCCATCTTCCCCTATTAGGTCAAAAGAAAGGCATGAGAAATGGATGTGCAACTGCTTTAGTTACCGTGATTATCATCAAGTACTGAAAAAGATCGAGAAAGTTTGTTCAGAAAGGCTTGGTAACCAATTGTTACATCAGAGTAAAGACCGCAAGGAATTCAATACTTTAATAAAGGAAGAAGAATTGAAATTCTTCAAAAAACATGCTTGCTCTTATAGAGTTCACTATGAGCGTGTCATACCAACAGCAAGCTATCACAGGATGAAGCTACCAAAGCTATTTTTCAGCATTTTGATTAAGGTTTTCCATAAATATATGCGATCTCAGCTTATAAAATTTGTGAGAAGACAAATAAATGATAGGAACAAAGAGAAGAGAATAAGAGAACGCTGGATATTTGAGGCTTCAGCTGGCTACCTTAAGAAAACGTTTGATGGAACATCCTTGACATGTTCTGGATTCGAGATGGAGAAATCAGAGTGTCATGTGAATGCTTATTCTGAAGGCGAACAAGAGGTCAAATTTTTGGACATGCAATCTCTAACTACTGAAATTGAAGCAATTGCTTCTAGTAAAGAACTTGAAGAAACCGTTACAGATAAGGACAGTGATATTTTTCAGCCAGAGCCAATTATAGAAAACTTACAATCACCAATAGGGACAAATGGAGGTGCAAAGGATGGGTTATCTGTTGATGCAACTGAAGGCTTAGTAGATAGTATGTCTTCACGTTTCAATTATGCACCCACTGAGTTCAGTGAAAATGTTGGGACGCAAGGTTTTGTTTCCTCACCACCGCAAAATGAGGAAGGAAGTGTGGAGAGATCCTGTTCTCGGTTTGTCACTGATAAAACATTGATACTTTCTAAGGCAGTGGCAGCTGATTTAGGAAATGAGCCTCCAGTTAGAAAGAAGCAAAGGTGCATGAATCCTGATGATGATGCATTAGAAGGCTCTTGTTCTGGGTCCCAGAGAAATTGGCCACATGAGTCTGACTCTAATATTCATGAAACAGCATTGCACGATGAGGTATTTAGCTCATACTCAATTTTTTCATTACTGTATAACAATTAAATTTATTGTGGTCTGGAAGAAATTATCATTAACATGGACAATCAGTGGCAAGAACTTTACCTTTTTCTTTTGCGCAAAAAAACATTGTTTTCATTATATAGCTCGATTGAGAAGTCATGTTTCGATCATAGCGTGATTTGCAGGTGACAAATCATTCTTATGAATTGAAGCTGAATCATCTGACAAGATCTCAATGTTATCATGTTTTTTGGTTTTCAAATGTTATTTCAGTGAAGGCACAAATTATCAGTAGGATCTGACTGTGACAGTCATTCTTGGAACTGGACTTATTCCAGCTTAATACCAATGGAAGAAATCATAATCTAACATCCTTTGACATAATTTCTTTGCAGGAGGAACCTCAAGCTGAAAGGCTGCCTTCAGCTACTGTGAATCAAATGGAACAGGCTGATGTTGCAGCTAATAAGGAAGTATCTAGTGGTGCGATCTCTTCCTTTGGCCAAGTCACTGAACAGCATAACATCACTGCAACTTCAGCAACATTAGTCCAACCGTCAACACAACTGCAACTTTACGATCTAACTTGTCAAAATGTTGCTCATCCGTGTCAAGAATCTGGTGTGAATACTTGTTCAATAAGCACTGGATTAGACAACCATGAGACATTAAATATTCAGCAGCAATCAGCCAACCAGACAAGCTCCATGGTTGAGCATATGCCTGAAAATGGACTCCAGTCAGTTCCAGTTACCAATGGGTGTAGGCAATTGCTTATGTCTAGTAATCGCACCTCTCCACCTGTTCGAGTTACCAAGCAGCAAATTGCCACCTCTCCACCTGTCCAAGTTATCGAGCAGCAAAATGCCTCTAATTCATCCTTATTAACTCCACATGAAAGACAACAATATGGTCCCCAGACTTGTCAAACTGTTGCTCATCAGGATCAACCAGTTGGCACAAATAGTTTTCCAGCACAAGCTTGGTTAGACAGCCCTGGATCATCAAATGTTCAGCAGCAGTCAAACAACCAGACAACAACAGGCTCCACTTCTGGACAATATATGCCTGAAAGTGGTCCTCAATCAGATCCATTAACAATTGAAATGAGTCGGCTGCTTCTGATGCATGATCTGATGACCAAGAAACATATATCTAAGGTTACTTTCTTAAACCCCTCTACTGCTGTCTGGTTTTCCTTATGCTCTTCAAATCCTAAATGGCACAGTGACATTGGAAGCCTTGTGGTGCTATTATCTAATCAACATCTCTACTTGAATTTGGTCAGAGGCAAAAAATTATCTTGGAGTGTGAAAAGGAGCTGGCTGAATGCAAACGGAAGTTTGACGAAAAGTTCCATAATTTAGAGATGGAAACACTGCAGAAAAAGAAGCATATTGCGATCCTCGAGGACAAAATATGTAAGCAACAGATGTTAGGGGAGACATTCCAGGTTCTACACAAGGCCTCTGCTGGAGTTGCTTCAGGCAGTCAGAGAGGTACACATTACTTGCGATCATAGCTCTTTCTTAATGTAATAAAAACGTCTTGCACACTACTATTTACATGAATTGTGGCTTTAATCTGCTGCCAAAGTGCCATCCTTCAGAGATTGGCATAAGTTTGTCGTTTGCCCCATCCACTTAAATAACATATATAATTATGATTAATCAGCACCATCTTTTTATTAACTACAAATCTTATAGTCACCTGATTTTATGGAGGAATAAGATCAAGTGTATTGTTCACTAAGATCTATTGATAATCAATAATGATGAATGCTAGCAAATTAGGGGAAGCGTACATGTTGCTAGGGCATATAATTGGTTTGGTGGCAACCCTGCATTTTGGTGGAATAATCAAAGCTGGGCATTGGTAACATGTTTTGGTGGAGTTGGAGAACTAAACACCTTTTTGCAGAGAAGCACACGTGTTCACAACACATGATTAGTCTAAAATGTCTCCAGAAGATTTCTGGGAAATGTTTCATGGAAAAACTGAAACAAGTAGTAAGCCTTTGAGGAACTGTTACTCTGTAACTTGAGCGTATGTATATTAACTTATTAAGGATGCTGTGCTGTTTGTTTTTTATTTTGCTAATGATTATAGGTCACCATTTAAAAATAAACTTGTAATGTTAGTATAAACAAATGGCACATGAGAGGATTTGAAGCTTTTCTTCAAGGATCCAATATTCGCTTCTCTGGTTGGTGCTGCGGCACCATCAAAGGCGTTCCATTCCAAGGGGTTCTTGCAAGACCTCAATAGTCTGATCATCTTAGTTGCTTGGGAATTGTGGAAGCACCAAAATGTTTGTGTTTTTGAAGGTGCTAGGCCTAGCATAGAGGTGCTGCTTCCAGTGGCGGAGCCAGGATTTTTGATTGGGGTATGCCGAACAAAAAAAATTTTATATACAAACCGGCAAAATTTATTTAGTAAATTGATAGAATTTCATAAAAAATATCCAAGTCGGTACACAACTATTAAGGCCTTATTTAGTTGCAAAAAAAATTACAAAATAGACACTATAGCATTTTCGTTTGTATTTGATAAATATTGTCCAACCATAGACTAACTAGGCTCAAAAGATTCGTCTCGCAAATTACAGGCAAACTGTGCAATTAGTTATTTTTTTATCTATATTCAATGCTCCATACATGTGCCGCAAGATTCGATGTGAGGAGCAATTTGAAAATAATTTGTAAAATTTTTAGAAGTAAACAAGGCCTAAATGGTATAAGTCGTGCGTCCATCGTGCATTTGGAAGGAGCAGAGGAGAGCAGGTGCGAGACCAAAGGGAGTAGAGTTTTTTTATCAAGGCCTTATTTAGTTCTGAAAAGTTTTTGAATTTAGCTACTGTAGCATTTTCATTTTATTAGACAATTAGTATCCAATTATGGATTAATTAGGCTTAAAAGATTTGTCTCACAATTTACAACCAAACTATACAATTAGTTTTTGTTTTCGTCTGTATGTGTCTAAAGATTCGATGTAATAGGTGAAAAATTGTTAGATATGAAATTTACATGTATAGTTTTTGGGCTGGATCTAGGGTATGCCATGCCATACCCGTGCCACCCACTGGATCCGCCCATGGCTGCTTCAATCTGTGGCCAATGAGAGTAACTTATGGTGTATGGCAGGAGCCTCGGCCTTACATGAGTTCCTTGCTAGGTCGTTGGTTTTGGATCCCTAGGCCCTTGGTTGTTTGAGTCTGCTGGTCGTGTTTCCCTAGTTTATCTGACTAAACCTCGTGGGGGTGCCTGGGAAGGGGTTTCTTAGTCCCCTCCCTTTTGTATCTTTTATTCTTCATAATGAAATGACACACAACTCTCCCGCATAGATCGCGGGGAAAAAAAACTGTTCTTGCTAATGAACTAGAGGAAATCCACAATTTGTGCCAATTAAAATTTTGTTCTACAGTATGACACTTGGGCGAAGCTGAAGATAAAATATCTGAATTTTTTCGGTGGCATATAAAAATTTCCATAAACCACATGTCTTGTGCTTAGCTGGCTTATTGGAGGAATGGAACTTAGTTTACAGAGGCAATCTTCAACATCTCCAATTGCTTGAATTTGTTGCCTAACTACTCTAGCCTCTCTATCGCCCTTACGACCCTCCATACAACTATTTTTTTATCAACTCAAAAGAATAGGCGGGAAAAATTTGCACCTTTTCCTTTTGAAAATATGTGATTCTTCCAGAAACTGTTTGACATTTCATCTTGATGCGGCAAAGAAGTCTCATTTTATAGGCACCCCTTCATGGCACTAGCAAAGTGCAACACTGGAATCCCACATCAAGCCAAAGGGTAGTCACAAAAAAAAATCAAGCCAAAGGGTGCAGTTGGCATTTTGGTTGTTTTTTTATAGACTATTTTTGTATGTAGTTAGAAACTTCCTTTGGAATTAGTATTGCATAATGTTTTGACTCTTGATTGAAATAGTTTTGATAATGAATTAGACTCGTTGCATAGCAAAAGCATCGTCAAATCACATCTCCTTTTCATTGATTCACTTGCATCTTATGATAATATCATGTACATTGTCCTAGCCTGGAAGCCTGTGTTCTTATCAGTCATTTTCTGTTGGTTTGAATAACAGATCAATTTTGTTCATACCTGTGTCATATATATATATATATATATAAAGAAGTTCATACCTGTTGATGTGTTCTCACTTTGTATCAGGTGCTCCCTGGAGAACTACAGCAGAGGCGAATCAACCATCATGGCAGCGTGGTTTGGGGTTTCCTGAATCAGCAACCACGTACCAGTCACCACAACCTTCTGCGCAACCATCCACAAACAACTTCCTTGGACTGCCTTTTATGACCACCCCACAGGCTGTTGCTAACACTTTGGGCGGATCTGCCACTAACTTAACAACGCATGCTCCAAGTGGTGTCATGGGCACTGGAATTCCATACCCAACGCAAATGCACGCTCCAAGTGGTGTCATGGGCACTGGAATTCCATACCATGCACGTCTGCTTCCGCCGGATCTCCAAGCCTTTGTAAATCAGATGCCACCTTCCCGTGCTGCTGCTGCTGCAAGATACAATAGGTAGCTGCAGCTATGATTGCTCTTATGAGCACTTAGCCAGATACAATAGGTAGCTCCATGCAACCTGACTTCAGCTGACTTAGAAGTCATCAGTAATGTCTCCTCCGGGACCTTGACCAGAGGGCAGTCGAACTGATTGTTGTTGGCTTTGTGGCGCTGTTCACCAGATTGACATCTCTACTGAAAATTCAAAACATGCATTCTGAACTAGTGTCTGCCTTGTGGAGTTCAGTTGTACTGAGACTGAGAAGCCAACTGTGCTTTTGAACCTTGTTTTGTGGGGGCTGATGATGTTGGTTCGGTACTTTGTTTCTCACTAGTTACTGCCTGATCACCGCGTCGTCTGTTGCTGATTATACTCTGCATTTTGTGAAAACAGTTTCGAAAGCACGAACTAGCGAAATCCGTCGCTCCGTTGTGCCAGACTGCCAGTGCTTCGCATGAGAAGTTCATTCCAGACACTCATGTTCTGTACAAATTCTGAACAAACAGCGCTGATAGTCTGAATGTGAGGCCCTGTTCGATTCTCTTTGTTAAATTTTAGCCAATTAAACTTTAGTCATTTTATAAGAAATTTACAAACACACTGACTAAAAAGAGCTAAAATATTTTAGTCTTACTAGGCATTCAAAAATAGCTAAAATAATTTTAACTGGCTAAAATTTAGCAAGGAGAACCTAAACAGTGAGTATCCTTGGTGGGAATCTGGAGTTGTAAATTATAAGGTAGTTATTGCCAGAGTTCTATTTGCCGTCTTCTGAACAAGAAGCATCTTCAGAATGTGAGTTTTAACTCGACGTCCCCCAGGGGAAGCAGGGATCCGGAGACGTCGTGAAACCCGTCCCCTTCTGCCGATTGGCGATTGCCATGCCGTGCCGTCCTTTTCCGTCCGACCGTCGTCCCAGCGCCAGCAGGGCACAGCCGGCACGAGCACGACAACGTTAGACTGGACGCACGTCGCGTCGTTCTTGCAGCCAAAGGTTTGTTTATCGGTCAGTTCGTTAAACAAAAGGAGTTTATTTATGGGCCTGAACGAGCCGTTGCGGTTTGGTGGCTTGATTGGCCCTTAATTGGGCCTTGGCCGTGGCCTTTGCAGAAATATCCGTTCCTTTGGTTGGGCCTTGGCCGTTGCAGGGTACGCACGCACATGAATTGATGCTGCCGGCTCCGGCCGCCGGGCACGGCCACGGCGACGGGCGGAAGGCCAGTTGTCGGCTGCCAATGTCTGCCCACGAGTCCACGACAGGGAGCGGATGGCGACAAGGCGTACGTGCTACGTCGTCGTCGTCGTCGTCCAAGGTAACCGAACTGGATCTCCAGCACGCGCACGTTGATCTGCTGGCGCGCCGGCCGGTCGGTCGGTCGTCATCCGCGCCAGGATCCCTGGGACTGGGAGTGGCCCAGGCAGCGCCTCCATTCCATTAATGGCCTCGCGCTGCAATGCAATGCAATGCATCGCGATCGCCACTACTACCCGAGAAACTCCAGTGCTCGGCACTCGATCCACCGCTGCAACGTGCAGCTAGCAGCTCAGCCTCAGTGTGGGTAGGTAAAGGGAGAGGGGGGGGGGGGGGGGGGGGGGGGGGGGGTAGTTGCCTGAGCTAGCTGTGCGCCCGAGCACCCTCCCTGCTTCCCCTCCCCAGACCTCAGCTAACCCCAGGAATTCTTTCGAGAGGTGACGATGCGGACCCAAGCGTGGAATCTCTGCTGTCTGCATCGGCCGGTCACTGGGCCTGCCCGGGGACGATTAATTGTTGCGTACGTACGTACTGTATTCTTTGGTTATGTTTCCACACGCCACTCGCATCGTCGCAGCACAGCAGGCAGACGATGGCGATTGGGGGTTTGGTGGCCGTCGATAGACGTCTAGTATTTTTATTTTTATTTGACAAATATTATCTAAGGACTAACTAGGCTCAAAAGATTTATCTCGTAATTTACAGGCAAACTGTGCAATTAATTTTTATTTTCGGCTTCATGCATGTGCTCTAAGATTTGATGTGACGGAAAATCTTGAAAATTTTTTAGTTTTCGGACGAACTAAACAAGCCGCAATAAAACACCGGCGCCTCTGGAGCCCTGATGGACACTGTGTCATGCATCATCACTGCCTGTGGCAGGTAGCAGCGGCAGATAGAGGTTTCACAAGGGCGAAAACCCACTCGTTGTTATGCCTACGGTCCACTGTGACACTTCTTCAAAGCACCCGTCATCTTTAGGTGCTAGCTGATGATGATGCATGAGCTCACATGTTTACGACCGATCAGATCATCCATTGCTTAATCAGGAGGCTAGCTAGCTAGGGGACCTTGGCAACTTTCCTTGCCATGGCATCACGAACGTGACGTACACGTACGTACGTGTTAATCCCGGGCCACTATTTCTCGAGTTCCTCCAAATGCGTGTAGAAACTTTCCGACGGCAAAGTCGTAGTACGTCCAGTATCTTTTCTAATTTCTAGCTACCTCCTCTGTCAGAGCCATCGCACCGCACAATCGCAAGTGGTTCGAGGCCGAGCCGCCGTCGAGGAGGTCGCCCGGCCTGAATTCTGTTGCTCGGTCTGTTCATCGTCATCAATTGCCTTGCCGTGCCAGCCTTCATCAGTCTAACGGGCGTTCGGCTCAGCTATATCAGAAAGCGATGTCCAGGCTACTTATAGACTTTTTTTTTTGAGCAAACTGGCTACTCGACTTTCTTATCATGTCAATTCCTTTACACCAACCGTACTCCAGCTACTCCATTTCACCAATCAATATAGCTGTCAATTCCTTTGCACCAGATAGCAGCCAAGAAATAAAAGGAAAAATAATTGATATCCGACCATGTATATTTTTTTACACCAGATAGCATAGTAGGGTTCAAAAGGCTTGTTCTTGGTCAAACCGCCTTGCTCAAAACTCTAAACGAAGTGAGCTGAAATTTTTTATAGGGTCTGTTCAGAGCAGATTGGGTCAACGCTTTTCTGTGGAAATGTTCTTGTGACCTTATCTGAATAATTCTTGGTGGGAAGGCGGCAAGGGAGCATGGAGGCACGTACGCACGCCTGGACATCATGGTTGGGACTTGGGACGAACGATGTGTATGTGCACGGCTGCCTACTGGTTTCTCTGTCGCAGGGGACTAGTAGTTGGAACTAACTTTCAGCGACAGTTCAGCAATAGCAATCTGATCCAATCATCCAACTTTAGCCAGGTCAACCAGACATCCCCTTCTCACCAGCCTTACCAGATAGATAGATTATATATATAACATATATATAATTAGTGGGTCCTGCGCTGCTGCGCAACGGACTAGCCGCTAGCGTTAGTTCTTGTTTGGTACATGAAAGGAACACATGCCTGACTTAGCAGCTCTGCTCATCAGCCTATGTGGTTCGTCAGGAACATAGCCGGAAGCAAGAATTCAGCTGTCCTTCTCTGCTTAATGGCGTTCATTGTATTGGGGATTACCATCCTGCCTTGCGGCAAGATTAAGGCATAATGATGCATGTTACCAACACGATTGGTGGTTAGTTGCATATGGCAGCTAATTAAGGACACATATGCATGCTGTACCTAACAGTTGAACATGTTAATATTAATATTTCTTTCTGCACCGACCAATTCAATATTTTTTGGGCCACTGAACATGCTGTTGGCATCCTTTCTTCCTCTCATGAAAATAAATGAGAGTACATTATACGCACAAGCACAAGGTTGGTAGTGCTATACCACTTGTTTGCCGTCTCACAAGGAGCAATACTGAACTGGCAGTTTGCTATGCTAGTCAAAACATAAACATAAGCGCTCGTACATGTATACAAATCCATGATTCTTTTGTCAACCGTCTTTTATATAAGTAAAAGATTATTCGAAATTCTCTTCTTAAATAAATGTTTTTTTTTATTTTGGCGCCACTTGGTCAGAAAATCCTGCATATGGATGGACGGCACAACTGCACATGCTTTCAGCCTGCACTTTTTGGTCTTCGGTTTGAAAGAACACAAACCGGGTGTGGCCTTACCGCCGAGCATCAAACCATTAGCTCCTCCGTAAGTGCACGGCTTATCTGCACGTTCCGTCAACCATCGACTCTCTCAGGTATGATGAATCCGGAGAGAGAAATTTAATCACATGCCCAGACCTTTTTTTTTGCGAGTAAATCACATGCCTAGACTTTGACAGGCTGATTACTTTGTCTGTTGCACATGATTGACTTTTTAGATAATGAAAGTATCTGGCTTTATCCTTATTGAAGCGGAGTTAGACCAATTTATTACAAGTTACTTAACAACTCTGGATAAAAAGAGATTCTTATGAGAAAAAAACTCAAAATCCAATTCTAAACAAAGAAGGCCATCCATAGGATGCAAAGAGACTTATTGCTACGGTCCCCAAAGTTTGACAAGTCTCCACCACAAGCGCTTGTTGAACCTCACATCGTTATAATTGGGTCCAGAACCGAAGCCAATGGATGCCCCGAATAACACCTTAAAAAGAGAATTGAGTCCATAATTATCAAAAACAACTTTAATGTCCCTTGTTATCTAGATTGACCATAAAATGGCCCTCGCACCAATCAGTAAGAGTGATTGAAAATTCTATCTTTCCAAGAGTACCATCCAATAAAACAAGTTAGGGGCATTTGAAATTCTATCTTTCCAAGAGTTCCATCCAATAAACAAGTTATGGGCATTTCAAGGTGGCTTAATTCTAACACCATATGAATTGCTCTCCATAAAAACATGGGATGTGAGCAATCAAAAGAAGAGATCTCTACTACATAAATCTTATTCTAGATGGGCATTTTTGGTTAATGGAGACGGACAAAGCATAAGCATCCGCCAAAAAACATATATTAATGTAGCTTTGTGGAGGCGGGTACTTCGTTGTTAATAACCAACCATAATAACTTAATAAGGCACCCACCTCTGATAATGGATTAGCGAAGGCGGTCCTTTTTAATATGCCCGCCTCTATTAATTATTTTCAATCTATCTATTTTCGCAATTTAACCCACACATCTCGGTTAATAGATTAATGGAGACGGCCGCCTTGAATTAATGGAGCATTAACAAAGGTAGAGGCCTTATGTTGGCTGCCTTTGTTAATGATTAACGCAGGCAGGTGCTTGGCCACTGGCCCTGCCATGGACTAACGTAGGCGGCTGCCGTCTATGCATACATGTGTTAATTTTAGGGTAGTGCCTTGTGAAATCATTTGTATAGTAGTGGATGTTGGATGGTTTCAGTTTGCTACAAAAACAACCAAACCTATCTCCATTCCAATCCTCTTTGCCAAGTTATCCTTGGTGAGAATAACCCCTCTTTAAAGAACCAAATAAATATTTTATCTTTAAGGGGATCTTAAGTCGCCAAACTACTTGTGATACTTTTAAGCCATTACTGATTAGAAGTTGTACATCGAGTTAACTGTGAATAAACCCTTTTATACAAACTCCAAACAAAACTATCAATATCCTATTGCGGATTAATATTGGCCATCCTTGCTACTAGGTGTGGTTCCATTCTAGTAACTTGTTTCCCACTAATGCCCTTCTAAACTCAACATTAAGTGGAACTAGGCTTATTAGGTCTACAACCTTTGCTTGTTTTCTATAAACAATGTTGAATAAGTTGGATATTAGGATTAGTGGTTAGTTCCTTAACCAAATATCTTCCTAGAATCTGATTTGGTTACCATCGTTTAACCTGAAAGTTCCCAAACTCAAGAAAGTTTTTTTACACTCATGAGACCCATCCACAAATGAGAGTCTCTAGTTTTTTTCTATAACTGTGACAAAGTCTTATCTTTAATATATTTGTTCCTTAATAAGTCCTGCCAACTACTATGTTCATTGCTTAATTTAAAAAGCCATTTGCTCAAGAGATACTTATTTTGTAAATCCAAATTCATAATTCCTACCCGTATTCTTTGAATTGGCATAAAAGAGGCCATCGGACTGCTCTATATTTTTTTTTTTTTTGTGATTGTCATTTTGCCAAAAAAAAATCTTGATGTGTAATACTCTATCTTATTCAAGACACCTCTAGGAATTTCAAATAAATAAAGTGTAAACATTATATTGGAAGGCTTGATAACACAGAATTAATCAGTACTAATCTACCTTCATTGATAATTGCTTGCCTTTCCAACTACGTGAGTCTATTTTTTTTGTATTCGTTCTTCTACTTTCTTTCGGTCTTTGTTATTTAGCTTTCGATAAATCATTGGGAGACCAAGGTACCGGAAAAGATAATCGCCTAATTTGCAGCTAAAAAGATAGGGTTGGGCGTCAAGGTGGGTGGGTGCGGGGGTAAAGGCCGTCTGGCTCACCGCACAACAACATTTTGCATAGTTTTGGACCTTAAGAGTGCCTAATGCAAAAACTTTACAAGGCTAGGTTTTGCTATTTCTTTCCAATGATGTTTAGATCCATTTTGCAAAAAAAAATGGTCTAAAACATCAAAATTTTGACAAAATGGAGGAACTAAATAGGCCGCTAACATTTTTTGCCCAACCCCTTAAGTATCGGCGAGGGTGTCTAATCTTAGCCCAACTTTACAAGGCATCTCCAAGGGCTTTCCATTCTCAGCTTTGCATTTAAGAGGATTTGCAAAGTTGCAAATGAGTTTGCAAAGTTCCTAAAGGAGGGATCTCCAACCGTTTTGCATTCTCATCAAGTCCTTTCCCGAAATTTTTTCCCACGCGCCATCCGGCCAAAAAATTTCGCGCGCAGTGCCAGATCGCAGTCCGTGTTCGCGCCATCGTAGATCGCAGTCCGTCGTTCCAGTGCCCATCGTTCCTCGCAGTCCGTCGTTCCAGTGCCCATCGCCCCCGTCGCCCATCGTTCGTCGCCCATCCCCAAACTCGCCCAGGCCAGTCGGGCGATCGCCGCCAGTCCACCGATCATCGCCCGACTCGCCCAGTCCGCTACTCGCCCAGGCCAGATCGGGCGATCGCCCAGGGCCAGTCCGCCGATCGTCAGGCAGGCGATCGCCCACTCCACTTCGTTCGTTTGTGCAAGATGGCGTCCAGGTTACCAGAGAACAACCTCGTTGCACGGCGCATCGCAAAGGTTTCATCTTCGTACCCGAATATATTGATCCAATTCATGTTTACTTTGTTCTATGTTCTGAGCTGCACAATTTATCGTAGTTGAGGGCTTCTAGATCGCGTCTCCGAAAGGAATTGGATGACGATTCTTCGGAGGACAAGGAGTACGACATGTTCGTAGCTGCTGCGATTGTGCGCACTTTTTTGCACAAGAGCAAACGAGTTCATGGTGGTTCGGTCCCTGGCCATGCTGTAATTTTTCGCGATAGAGAAGGCGGCCACCGGAGGATGTATCAAGATTACCTGGCGGATAATCCGACGTATGGAGACGTTTTATTCCGTCGGAGGTTGGCATTCTTTGACATTTTACATTAATTCATATTGTTCTTTTTTTTTCGAGGTGTTGAACTTTTGTTTGTTTTATTCATATTCAGAATGAGCAAGCCTCTTTTCCGACGCATCATGGACGCGGTTGAAGAACATGATCATTACTTTGTGCAGAAAAGGGATGCAGCTGGCGTGCTTGGTCTGAGTTGTTTCCAGAAAGTCACTGCTGCACTTCGTATGCTCACATATGGGGTTTCTGCTGATGCTACAGATGAGTATGTTCGTATTGGCGAAAGCACTGCACTTGAGAGTCTTTGTAAGTTCGTTAGAGCAGTTGTAGAAATATTTTAAGCGGAATACCTGAGACACCCCACTGATGCGGACGTAGCAAGCTTGCTAGCGGTGAATGAGAAAAGAGGTTTCCCAGGCATGTTAGGGTCTATAGATTGTATGCACTGGGAATGGAAGAATTGTCCTATGTCATCACAGGGGCAGTACAAGGGGCATGAGAACAGACCAACTATAATTTTAGAAGCTGTTGCATCGTATGACCTTTGGTGCTGGCATGCTTTTTTCGGGATGCCTGGATCTCATAATGATATCAACGTTCTTCACCGGTCTCCTCTGTTCGACAACCTGGCTGAAGGGAGAGCTCCTGAGGTGAACTATTCCATTAATGGCCATGATTATAAGATGGGGTACTTGCTCGCAGATGGTATTTACCCCCATTGGGCGACTTTAGTGAAGACCATCTCATCACCTATGTGGAACAAGCAGAAATATTTTGCAACAGCACAAGAAGCAGCGAGGAAGGATGTTGAAAGGTTTTTTGGGGTCTTGCAGGCAAGGTTTCCCATCATTAGACAGCCAGGTCGCATCTGGGACAGGGAGACACTAGCGTTGATCATGAGGGCTTGTGTTATCATGCACAATATGATTGTTGAAGACGAAAGAGTTCTGGACCCAGACGAGCGGTTCCCGGATGTTGGTGAGAATGTGCAACCTTCTCATGGCACGCCCACTCGCACGCTAGCTGAATTTATTGAAGCCCATAAACAAATAAGAGACAAACCAACACACTTTCAGTTGAAAGAAGATCTCATTGAGCACCTATGGAACCGTCATCCTGATTTATACCCCATGGAACCAGCATCTTGAATTAGATTTATATTGCTAGCATATTTTGTCAAAGTGTGTAATGATCGGCACAATTTAGTTTCATATTTATATTGCTATCATATTTTACTGTAACAACTCCGAAAGCGTACCATGTCTTGAATTGTCTTTCCACTAGCATTCCTACGAAGAATCTTGTCGTAAGCCGAACAGAACTTGTTGACTTCCTTCTGAATAGTCATCCACCTATGCATAAGTGAATTGTCTGTCCTCTCAGAGTCGGTTTTTTTGTTTGCATCAAAGAATGCACGAACTCGACCCCAAAATGTTGCAAGTCTTTGATTGGCCCCGTGAATAGGATCTTTGCTAACTTGCAACCAAGCTGCACATATTACTTTATCTTCCTCTTGATCAAATTTTTTGGACCTATGAACATGGCCACCACGACGGGGAGCTCGAACTTTGGTTGCCGGCACTTTCAAAACATCATGCGATTCAATACGACTATCAGAACCATTGGATTGGGTTTGTGAGTTTGTTGGAAAGGTCATTTCATCAGTAAGATGAGCATCAGAATCTCCTGTTAGAATGCCCGCATAGTATTCGATTCCATCCATTTGATTGAAACTACAACAAATTGCAGCAAACTTTTACAACAATATACATATGAGATAAAAAATTCAGCAAACTTTTAGAACAAAATATGACATAAAACATGGCCATCTATCCGACAACTCTACAAATCATGCCTTCGTCGCCGGCCATCTAAAACCCTAGGCCGCCATGAATTATCCTCCGAGCCCGCCATGACCACCCCACATCCGGCCATACCATCTGTCCTCGTCTCTACCGGCCACGTTCACCCCCCCCCCCCCAAGAAGGCACAAAATCTCCAAACCCGCCCATCCCCAAACCCTAGAAACAATGGCGGCCAAAATACAGGAATCGACCTGGACTAGATTGGAATCCATGGAGACATACAGGAACCGAGCTGGAGTACCTGGGAGATGCGGCGGCGGAGGGAGGGAGGGGCCGCACGAAGACTTGCGTCGCGATGAAGATGTTGTGTGGCGGCGGCGAAGGGAGCTGTCGCGCGATGAAGAAGCCGAGCGATGAAGAAGCCGCGCGATGAAGAAGTCGTGTGGCGGCAGCGGAGGGAGATCGGGGGGGGGGGGGGGGGGAGAGATAAATCGCGCGGGAGTCATTTGGCGCGCCGAGTCGGGCAACCGCGATGCCGCCCAAAATATTTCGCGCGAGGGGACCGAGCGGCTACGTGGCGGACCGAATTCCTTGCGAATCCCAAATGCAAAGCCTTGAGGAGGTTTGCATATATGCAAAGTTTCCACCTCTATTTGCAAACCTTACCAAATTGCAAACCTCATTTGCAAAGCCATTGGAGAGGTGTTTTCTACTCTTTTTTGCAAATTGGGCAATGCAAAGTTGATTTGCAAAGTCCTTGGAGATGCTCTAAGGGAGTTCTTGTCAAAAAAAAAACGATCTAAGGGAGTTTGACTATCATGGACCTAGGTCCAAACCTTTTTAACCATGCATATCTGATTAACTAGTATAGTACACTACTATTTGTGTTACTTGCTGAAGCGTCCAGGCGACGAATCAGTTTGTAGCTAGTCAGAGTATTATCTATGTCTCTGAAGAGACTAGTCAGAGTATTATCATTGTATATGTCACTGAAGCTTAGCTGGAATGGAAGTGTCTGCCTCAAAACCTGGTCAGAAGAAAGGGCCATGTTGGTTCGGTAACATAACATTGACCGTCAGGCAGTCTGCCTGCGTTAGCTCACTGACCAGACCACCACTTCTTGTAATCCACCCGCAAGTGACGAAGCTGGCTGGGGTTGGTAGGTAGGTAGGTAGGCTCGGTGGTTTACAGTTGTGTTGCTTTCACTGAGAGTGTTTCGTGCAGAGTAGAATCAAGTTCGTGGCCTGATTTGATCAACGGACGCATGCAGAAGACAGACGAACACCGGAACACGGACGGGTTCACTTTCACTCCCATGCTCATCAGATTTGCTCGTGACGATGCAGCATTCGGGGGCCGTGCGTGGTAGGTAAGAGGAAAGCAGGTTTCGATCTGTGTTAGGTAGCCTTCTCATCTGCTGCTAATTTCGTGGCCTTTAGTTATTGGCTTCAGAAAGGTACTTGTTCCAGCAGCGGAGCCCCACTGCAACAAACTAACAGACAGGGACCAAGATTAGTATGAGTACTTCAGTACAGTACCACACTCTATTTCAGGCCTTGTTTAGTGCACTCCAAAAACCAAAAACTTTTCAAGATTTTCTGTCACATCGAATCTTGTGGCATATGCATGGAGTATTAAATATAGACGAAAACAAAACTAATTGCACAATCTGTAAATCACGAGATGAATCTTTTGAGCGTAGTTAGTCCACGATTAGACAATATTTGTCAAATAAAAACGAAAATGATACAGTACCGAAATCAAAAAAAATTTCGAAACTAAACAAGGCCTCAGACACAGTGCCATTTCTGGCCCTAGTTTATGCTTGAGGAAGCTACTAATAATTATTCTGCAAGGCCAAATAAACGGATTGCAATATTAGTACCACACCGCTAGCGAACATCTCAGAGATATAAAAAAAGGGACAACAACCTAACTGAAATATGATTTCAGGCGAGGCTCAGTTGCCCCTCATGTCGCACGCACCATTTTAGTATGCGCACTGACAACTCCACAACACCAGCATACAGTAGCAGTGATCGGAAGAACAGGGGCGGACATCATTTTCCCGGTCAAGTTGCTGGCCTGCTTTGATCACAACCCGAGCGATTTGGAATGCCCTAGTACAGTAGTGCTGCTGGCCAACTGCAATCCTTTCTTGTCCCAGGCGGTAGGTAGGAGTGGCGACTGGCGACCTCATGGCAAAGCAATCTGCCGTGCGTTCTGCTCCCCCACCATGAGCTAAGCCATCATCAGCACAACGGTAGGCGGCTTATTTAAGCAAGGGCATTTTGCCACTACAGCAAGTTAACAACAATATCATTTAAGCAAGGGCCTTTTTTTGGTCTTAAATGTTTTTTTTTTATTTTTTCAAAAGTGACATCCTACTTCCCCTGAATTAGCAAAATGGGGCTCCTCTCTGGGACTGGCAGCGATGATCAACTGGTTGGTACTAGCGCAATATCCACAAGATGAGACAGTAGGTGAGCATTCTATTAGGATACTTAGAAGAAGGAATTGAGTGGTTCACCCCAAAATACAACAGTATATAGGATCTTAGAAAACGCTGTCTGCCATGGCATGCACATCGCAGGCGGTGACAGGGCAGCTACACAAAGAAGAAAGAACAACGCCACACACACATACGGATCGATCAATCACAACCAAAAGTCAACAACGAAGAAACGACGACACGCACGATCTGGACATACACGGTGTACAAGTTTTATTTTTCATGTATTTTCCTCCTCTTCTTCTTCTCCTCCTCCTCCGGCCATGCACGGATGGCGGCGGCGTCTTAGTTGACGACGTTGATGGGCAGCGGCTTGCCGTCCCACTCCTTGAGGCACTCTAGCATAGGGTCGACGAGCTTGCCCTGGTTGATGCCGTTGAACACCTTGGTGCACTCCTCGCCGGGGGACTTGAGCTTCTCGCCCGTCAGGAACACGCAGCCGAGCTCCTCGCGGACGAAGCGGTACAGCGGGAACGACCGGCTGTCCGCGATCCGGTTCGCCACGGGGGCGGTGCCCTCGGCGACGGCGACGCGGGCGGCCTCCACCTCCCGTGGCAGCACCGCGCGGAGCTCCTCCTCGAACTTGGTGATCTTGGAGAACACGGAGGGCTCCCGCTCCGCGTCGCCGCTGCTGAGCGCGTGGTCCACCAGCACGGCGCGCAGCTTCGTCATCAGCGGCAGGCTGGCGCTGGCCGGGTCCTCCGCGTACGTGAACACGCCCTCGCGGTCGATGGCGGTGATGAGCTCCTTCTCGCTGAATCGCGCGCTGGAGAGGTCGCCCGACGGGTTCATGGTCAGCACCTTCTTCGCCACCTGCGTCACCGTGTTCTTCACCGACGTCTTGATGTTCTCCTCGAGGTGGCGCAGGTCGATGGCCTGGCACAGCGCCACGATGTAGGTGGACGACATGAGCTTCAGGATGTCGATGGCCTCCGCGGTCTTCCTGGCGGAGACGAGGCCCAGGGAGTTGACGTCCTGGTTGTGCTGCTCCGCGCTCTGGACGTGGTTGGTGATGGGGTTGCCAAGGTACTGGAGCTCAGAGCAGTAGGAGGCCATGGCGATCTCCGTGCCCTTGAACCCGTAGTCCAGGCTGGGGTTGCGGCTGCCGGCGAGGTTGGAGGTGAGCCCGTTGTTGTAGAACTCGTTGACCAGCTCGGAGAACTGCGCGAACATGAGCTTGCCGATGTTGGCGATGGCGAGGCGGGCGTTGTCCATGGAGACACCGATGGGCGTGCCCTGGAAGTTGCCGCCGTGCAGCGCCTTGCCACGGTGGACGTCGATGACCGGGTTGTCGTTGACGGAGTTGACCTCGCGCTCGATGGACTTGGTGGCGGCGCGGAGGACCTCGATCTGGGGGCCAAGCCACTGCGGCGACGTGCGGAGCGCGTACCTGTCCTGCTTCGGCTTCAGCAGCGGGTCCAGCTCGTTCACCTTCTTGGCGTGCTTCATGAAGGCGCTGCCGTCCAGGATGTGCTCCATGATGGCGGCGGCCTCGATGGAGCCCGGGTGGTGCTTGAGCTTGTGGGTGAGGTGGTCGGTGTACTCGGGCTTGCCGTTCATCACCTCGCAGAAGATGGCGGACAGGACCTCGGACAGGACGGCGAGGACGTTGGCGTCGTACATCACGGTGGCCGCGAGCGCGGAGCCCACGGAGGTGCCGTTGACGATGGCCAGACCTTCCTTGGGGTTGAGCTTGAAGAAGCCGCCCTCGATGCCGGCGATCTTGAACGCCTCGGCGGCGTCCACCTTCCTCCCGTCGACGGTGGTGGCCTGCGCGTTGGGGCGGCCCGTGATGAGGCCGGCAATGTAGGAGAGCGGGACGAGGTCTCCCGACGCGGTGATGGTGCCCCGGAGCGGCAGGCACGGGCTGACCCCGGTGTTGAGCAGCTTGGTGATGGCCTCCAGGATCTCGAAGCGGATGCCCGAGTAGCCCTGGAGGAGGGTGTTGATGCGCACCAGCATCGCCGCGCGGACGACCTCCGACGGCAGCGTGTGGCCATCGCTGCCGGTGCCGAAGATCCCGGCGTTGAGATGCCTGCAGGGGAGGGGGAGGACATGGGTCAGTCTTTTCAGTGTGACAGCATCGACAAATGGCGACAGAATTCGTTACTGAACACGGCCTGACAGCACAAGCTGCAGGTTGACAGTTGCTATTTTTTGTGAACGTTGAAAACAAAAGAGTCAGGGCTGAACACGGCCTAGTTTTAAAATTTGCGTTTGGTGTGTGTACATAATGCCTGGTGCAGACTGTGCAATACTTGTAGTTTCGTGTCCAGAAATTTGAGAAAAAACAAAAGACGTCTGGATCTACTAGGTGTTTTTTTTTGGAGAATACTGCATATGCACATGTGACATGACAAGTGTAGACAGATGTTGAATACTACTGTATACTTTTGTTCTCTTTTAATGTCACATCCATATATTGGTACAGTTTCTCCGACTTTTCCCCGTGACCCGTCCCACATGACATGACTAGAAACCTCGGCCGGATCTCCAGGCTCCCTGCTGACTTGTCGCACGCCGCCGGCGGCCGGCCTGCAGGCTAGGAGGAAGCCGTTTTCCCGGCAGTGTGCCATGGTCATGCCATCCGGCAGGGCCGTGCCCGGCGGCGCATGACCGGTACGCATGTGAGCGGCGTGCATGCGCCTTCCTCCTTCTAGACTCTAGCTCCTGGCGAGTGCAAGGCACGCAACCGTTGCGCTGGGAGCCTGGGACGACAGTTTTAGCAAAAAAAAGATGCAGATCTGGAATTCTGGGATCTGGGTCACCGGTTACCTCGGTGGTACGATCGGTCTCTAATTTGATGAAGCCTATGTTATGTACTGTCTGGTCCACTTAGAGTTATTAGCTGCTAGCCATTCAGCAGTATCAGCTAAATTTACCAGCCATAGTGAACAGTATTTTTAGCCACGGCCAAGCCAACAAGCTAAACTACTCCAGTACAGTTGCGAGGTGTGTGCTTCGGAATTGAACGCGAGGACTGTTGTGTTGGCGGGTGGGTGAAGAGTGCACTGATCTGCTCCCGTTTTTGCCTTCCATGGCTCTCATGACTGAAGCAGCACAGCAACCTCGTGATTCTCTCACGAGGCAAAAGCACAACCAGCACCGGTGACGCAAAGAATCCTAACGTACTCCTGCTTTATTTAACTGGCGTGTGGGCCCCAAGTGGAGCGTGGGGCCCATTCGTTCACCGTAATCGTCTTCTACATCCCAGTTAGGCAGTAGTGACCCAGTCCCAGGCTAGCCGGGACCAGATCACCAACAATTAACAGATCTGATCTAGCATCACTATGGCTAATTATACACAGCAAAGAAGAGTAATGATGATGATGCCGCCGGAGCCGGACACGGTTTGGTTACCTGAGCAGCTCGACCTGGAGCGCGGGCCCGTCCTTGGTGCGGCGGTGGGAGGTGCCGCCGAACCCCGTGGTGACGCCGTAGATGTCGCCGCCGTGGGCGATGCAGTCGAGGATCCACTCGCTGCTGGCCTTGACGCGGGGGCGGGCCTCCTCGTCGAGCTCGACGGCGACGCCCGACGCGTCCTTGGCGGACGCGACGGCGGCCACCTGGCCGACGCGGAGCGTGGAGCCCTCGATCTTCACCACGGGCTGCCGCGCCTGCGCCACCATGCGCTTCACCTCGTCCAGGTGGCTGCCGGACAGCTCCGCCGCCGCCGCGCCCCAGTTCAGCGGGTCGCTCTCCACGATGGCGCCGTTGCCCGCCATTGCCGTGGTTTTTGCTGTGGTGTGGTTGCGGGCGGGAGGTGGACTGCTGGTGGTGCCGGTGGACCGGTGGAGAATTGAAGAAGAAGAGCAGGAGGAGTTGGCGTGCTCTTCTTGGAGGGAAACGGCGGGGGAGGCCGCGCTTAAATAGGGGGCCGGGGACGGGCACGACGGGTGGGCGGGTTTAGGTGAGGGTGAGCCCAGCAGCTCTGCTCTGCTCTGTAGTGGGATGGTTGGTGAACGATGGGGTGGATGTGGATCTCAGAGTAAAATGACTTTCTGACTTTTTTTTGTTTCGATGTTTATATTGTTAATTGTCCTTTTAATATGTTTTCAATTTTTTTAATTGGCTTCCTCTATCCACCTGGAATTCTACCTACTACTACTCCTCTCTGTTGACAAAGAGCGGAGGGGGCTTCAAGACTTCCACCGAGAGAAGAGAGAGGAGGTACGGATGGGGGCGGAGGGTTGGAGGCTGGACAAACAAACGCCACCAACCCTGAAAACGAAAACCGGGCTACTCACCAGTGGAAAAAACCGCGGTGGTTGGCGCGGGGGGGGGGGGGGGGGGGGGGGGCAATTATTGCAGATTTTTTTTAAAAAAAAACTTAGAGAAAAATTGTTTAATGCCATTAGAATCTATAACATTTTCTTATGTGCCACTGGAACTTATATAAGATTCTACTTCTTTATCATTGAACTATATTATCCTCTCTCTTATTTATGCCATTACCGTCATTTTATCCCAAAAAAGGTGACTAACACAGTCAAAACATACGTGAATACCAGCTAAGTCTTTCTGTACACTAGATTCCTTCGGTCACAAAGAAAATAAAGCCTCTCCTAAAAAAAGAAAAAACAAACTTCTTGTAGATCAGTCAGCGTCGCCGCATCCGTGCGAACAAGCGCCTACCCGCTGGCGAGCCTGCCCTCGCCCTCGACGTCATGGCTCCTCTTACTGTCGCGGATCCTAGAGGCCCACCTTCGCGACCTCTATCCGTGGCGGGCACAGCTCCTCTGGCCGCTTTGTTCGCTTGGCTGATAAGCTATGGCTGAAAGTATTGTTCATTGGTTTGTTGTGAGAGAAAAACACTGGTGATTGGTGAATGGTTGCCAGATTCGGCAGATAAGATCAAGCGAACAAAACAGGGTCATACTTGCGTTATGTGATATTGATAGCAAGGGTACAATTGTAATTTGCTTTTTCTCCTCTAACAGCCAAAAACGATATAAGTTTCAATTTCAATGGCGAAGAGATATTCTCATTATTGCGTGTGCCAGTCGTAAGAAATCACCCGGGTCCCCGTTCGGGTTCCGTTCCGTCTCTGTGGGCGGCTCGGCCTGAGGCCATCAGACAGTCAGACGCACGCTGGGCTGGCTGGCAACCCCATCGCCGTGGTATGTTAAATCCGTTTCGGCAGTTGGGCTGTCTGTCTGGCTGGCCTGCTCCTGCTCCTGCTCCGAGGCTCCAAGTCGCAACAGCCCTGAGGACATGTGGCGACCGGCGCTGCGGTTTTTGTTTTTCAATCATCATCCACAGATCCACGCGCTGCTGAGTGCTGACCGTGTCAGCCAGGGCCAGGAGGACACAGGCCGTCGTGCACGGGCGCCGTCGGCTCCCGAGGTCGTCCCATGTGGGAGAAGGCGAGCAGGAACCGGACAGACCTCGGTGATTCACCGTCAGAAACCTGGGAAGCAACAACGTTATCCAGACAAATCTCCGGTCAGCATTTCCTTTCTATTCTTTTGTTTGTATGGGACGGCGGCAGGCGTTACAGAAAAAACCTTGGGTGCAAACTGTGGAACAATTTTGATCACAAGGTACAAATGCGACATATGTTTAGCTTAACCGTTAGCCCGTTACTATTAGAGCAACTCCAAAAGAAAAACTAAAAATATATGTCGAATTCTATAATTTAGCTATTTTGTAAAATAGAAGACTTTTTTTTTAAAAAAAAATTGGAGCGCTGTGACTGCTTATCTAAAATCCCTTCTCCATATTTAAAATCAGGCATATCATCACTTTTTTTTTGTGATATTAGATCGAGCGCTGCACTAGTCTGACGGCTTTCTTCGCACGACAATTGGCGAGCGGCTGTAGTTTGCTTTCTTTAGCAAGCAAGAAGTCCAGGATAGATTACTTGTTATTTTAGAACACCAAATACAGTATCTGTTGCAGCACTATTTCTTGTGAGATATCTAAAATTTGGCTTTATTGTACAATAGCTTTTCTCTTGGAGTTGCTCTTAAGAGTCTATTTGGATGAGCTAAGATTACCTATTAGTTAGACTAAAAATTAGCTAAGGTTAGCTGATCCACGCCTGCTAAGTGGTGAGTGGTGACCGTGTCAGCCAGCCAGGAAGACAGGCCGTGCACGGCCGCACGGGCGCCGTCCGGTCTCGAGGTCGTCCCATGTGGGAGAAAGAACGTACTAAGGTCTTGTTTGGATGTTGTCGGATTCACCTCAATCCATATGTGTTGGAGTGGATTGGGGTGGAATTTAGTTCAAGTTTCACTCAAACCACTCCAACACATGTGGATTGATGTGAATACGACTACATCCAAACAATGCCTAAGCAGGAACGGACAGAGCTCGATCATCACCGTCAGATACGTGCGGGAAGCAACAACTTTTATCCTGACAAATTTCCCGTCAGCATTCCATCCTATTCTTTGCTTGTACTATATGGGACGGTGGCACGCACGTTAGAAAAACCTGGGGTGCAAACCATCACGACAATTTTGATCTCACCGTACAAATGCAGCTATATGTTGAGCTTAGCCGTTAGCTAGCGTCTTTTTTTTTCAAAAACCTGCAACTACCGAAAAAGGGGCATTAAGAAACATATATGATGTATATCCCTTTTGGAATATGTATATTGCACAACTGTTGTGTTGATGTCATATGACATTTATCTGCTACTTTAGTTTACGTACATATCTAAAATACTTCACAAGGTTTGTGTTAAAAAGTGTTGCCGGTATTATGTCAAACTTGTAGGTAGCAAACGTATTATCCCTCTTTTGTTCATTCTACAACGTTTGATTCTCACCAACTACAACTTTCTCCAGTTTCTTTTTGAAACGAGACAACTTTCCTGTCAAATTTCTTGCCATTGTTTTGACTGAAAATCTGTACTACGATCTTCTACTTCTACAAGCACCAAGTGAACTTTTCAAACTTAGGTAGGGGTTTGGATTGGGTTGTCAGCCTTGCATGGATAGACAGGTGGTTGTAGGAAATATGGCTCTTGCAAGCTATACTAAAGCTCACATTGAATGCAAGATTGTATTCATGTGAAAATAAACCGATTCTTATGAAATTCCTGAACACTTCATGTGAAACTTTGCATTTCAAATGGGCCCTAAATGTAAATTTCAATGACCAAGGGCAACATAGCCAGGTGCAAACATGTTTGTTGAGCATATGACTCGAGGATTGTTGACATCAATTATACAAGCCGCTTATACTGTAAGCACACAATGATATTCTACGATACTAAAGTAATAAAAAGCTAAATGATTTAATCTAGCGTGGTATTGTGAATAAAAAGAAAAGATGCTCTTGCATAGGGCATCGACTAATAAACACCACCAAAATGGAGGTACTAATGTAGTTACGGTTATACTTTGTGGGAAACATACGTTTGCTAGTATACCATGTCATAGCTCTACATACTATGCTTCTCCTTTACATGCACTATGATAACAAAAAAATGTTAGGGACTTGCTCGGGGTTGGCCGGTCTAAGGTAACTAGGGCGGTGGTAGCGCTGGGTGTAGGCGTGGATGCAAGGGAAGGGGTGGTAGCTCTAGGGAGGGAGAGAGAGAGAGAGAGAGAGAGAGAGAGAGAGAGAGAGAGAGAGAGAAGAGATGAGATTTTTTTTAAGTGCAAGGCTCTATTTTCTTCTTGAGTTGGAATAGTAACAATATAGCATCTAGGCGCGCCCACGGCCTCACCACTACCCAAACCAGACTCCAAGTTGTCTCATGGTTACAACAAAGGTTGCTTTGTATTTATGACCTAGGATATAGAGTCTGACTCCAACTCTACTCTAACTCCTAATACAACTCAAATCTAACTATAACCAGACTGTACACGACATATATCTAACAAACCCAACCTTAGCAAATATGCACACTATTGTGAAAGACATTCATGCGCGAACCTCATGTACCCGAACTTGAGCAGTTTCCTTTACCACTCACTCCAAATAACTTAATGAGGCTAATCCCACAGTCGCACTATCACGTGAACAAAAACACTGCCATTCTATGGACCCACCTTCAACAACATTGTCCTTCATATATTGTTGGTGTGCATCAGACTTCTCACTAACCAGGATTGTATAGCCTCCATGCATGACTCTTAAGGTATTCTTATCAGCCGTCTGATACAACCAACCTTTTTCATGTAAAAACACAAGTGAAATCAGATTTCTCATTAGTCCTGGCACATGCTCCGTGCCATTAAGTAGCATCTCTTTACCATTACACAACTTGAACTTGATGTCACCACCCCTATGACACAATAAGTTGAGCCATCACCCAAGTAAGCAAAACCAATGTCCTTTGTGCATGATGAGAACCACTCCTTAAATTGGTGTTGCATGCAATAAGCTAGCTAAAACCAACAACCACATTTCACAAGACTTTTCACTAGGTACCGTGAGAATGTCACAATCATACATGAAGCTGCCAACTCGTGTGAGCTCCGGAGGTTTGTATTGCATTGATTCATCTAGTGGAAACTTGAAACTCAATATTCGTGGTCGATTGAGAAGAGAGTTGGAGTTGAAAGAGACTCAAAACCTTTGTGGTCTCCTCAACAACAAGGACTTAGACACATATTGGTGGTGTTTTGTTTTTTCACAACCGTGCCAAAGGCACATTTTATATTTTTGGTGGTGTGGCCAAACATTGGACTAAATCTTTATATCTTGTATGCTTCTTGATGTGGTTCACTTTGTATTGCTCTCTTTCTATCTCTCAGTTATACTGACCTTTAGATTGTTGTGGTTTTCACCCAATGTACACTTCAGTAAGGTTTTAGGTCAAAGGAAGGGTATCACGAGGTTCTCCTAAACCCCAAGAAAATGTGGTAACTCAGTTATATGTTTCTAAAGTAGACTCATTAACCTTATACATTTAAGAGTTCAAATATGGCTTAAAAATGTCCATGGGATTTTTTTAAATAATTAAAAAATGTTTTGGTTTCCAACCTCTTTTTTCTATCAAAGAGGTCTCAGGCCACGATTAACAATAAATATAATACAAAATAAATCATATATAAAAGAAACATTCCGCTTCCATGCATTTTTTTTAAAATGAAAACTTCAATGTAGAAGAATAGAAATACATTCAATGTGGTAGGTTAAAAAAACAAATGTGGATGAAGCCATTTTTTTAGAGAAAGCCATTGATGATTCTAGTTTAGGACATGGGAGTAAAATATGTGAGGTGGGTACAAGCAGTGGCGGATCCAGAAATGGACCAAGAGGGGGGCTAAATAATACATGTTAAAAAAAATTTTCTCACTCAATCCAGTACACTAAGGTCTTGTTTAGTTCCAATTTTTTTTGCAAAATACGAATAGTAGCATTTTCGTTTGTATTTAATAAATATTGTCCGATCATGGATTAACTAGGCTTAAAAGATTTGTCTCGCAAATCACATGTAGACTGTGTAATTAGTTTATCTATATTTAGTGCTTCATACATGTGCCGCAAGATTAGATGTGATGAGAAATCTGAAAAATTTTGTACAATATTTTGGGAACTAAACAAGACCTAATAGATATAGCTAAGATTAATAATTCAATATTGATTCAAAGTGTTCAAAGGCAAAGATTCATAAAATAAGCATAGAAAAATACCAAATATATAAAGTCTCTTTTGCTAAAAAAAGAAAATGTTTTAAAAAAATTGAGCCCAAGAGGGGGGCTGCAGCCACCCCAGCCCCCCTCGTGCATCCGCCAATGGGTACAAGCTAAATTGTATTGAGTTAAACTACGTGTTAGTGGGCCTGCGCTAGTTGATTTATATTAGTAGTAGGAAAAAGTGTACTTTTACCTTCCTCAACTTTTAAAACCGTTTATCTTACCTCCCTGGCCTTGTTATAAGCAGTTTTGAAGGCGATTTTTTATTTATTTTGGCTGAATTTTTGAAAAATATAGTAAATCAAAGAAAATCATAAATATAGAAAGTCCAATTTTTTGTACTCCACATGAGTAGATCTACAGAGTGAACATATAATATGGTATATTTTAGTACAAAGTTTTTGCTTTGCTTATATATATATATATATATATATATATATATATATATATATATATATATATATATATATATATATATATATATATATATATATATACGTAGCTGTAGTTTCTATAATCCAATTATGATAAAATTTTTATAGTGGGCTAATTATTGTATGATTGAACTGTAGTAAAACTGTCATGCTCACTAGATCATCTATAGCTTAGTTATAAATTTATTTATATTTAACAAGCATAAACCTAAATAAAATCTATAACTAAGTTATACATGATCCAATGAGTATAAATTTTTTACTACAATTCAAGCATATAATAATTAGCCCACTATAAAAATTTCAACATAGTTGAACCATAGAAACTGTAGTTATGAATTAATTTTAGAAAAGCATAGATATAAAGGTATAGAAAAAAATTGTACTAAAGCATATTGTGTTATATGTTTACTATGTAAATTACTCATGTGAAGTCCAATAGAATTGGATTTTCTATTTTATGATTTTTCTGTGATTTACTATGGTTTTTTAATTATTTAGTCAAAATAAATAAAAAATAAAAAAAGACAAAACTACCTTTAGTACGTATAACTGGGTTAGGGAGGTACGATAAATGGTTTTAAACCGGTTTTAGAGTTCAGAAAGAAAAACATGACGTTCACGAAAATTGAGGAAGGTAATGTGGTTTTTTTCTCGTTATAGTAGTATACAAACTGCTGTTGCTGGTTTTGTTCCACAAAAGTGACACCAGGGCCCTGCTAAGATTTGGCCCAACCAAATTTGAGCCCAATTGGTAAATCTGTTCTCGGGTCATGTCTTCGTGGACCTTACCGGCTGCACACTTTGGCGTTCTTCCCTACGATGGTACGAAACACATCATGGAGGAGGTGGTCTCTAACTTCCCTGTACATCTGCATATAAACGTTACTCCTTCATCCTCTCTGTTGCTACATGCTCAATTATTAGTTGCTCTAAATACTAGATATCACATGTAATTTACGAGACGAATCTTTTAAGCCTAGTTATTCTATAATTGGACAATAATTATCAAATACAAATGAAAGTGCTACCGTAGCATTTTATAAAATTTTTCAGGAAGTAAACAAAGCCCTAGTCAATCCGTGAACAGTTGTCCTGATTTGGACATTTAGAATTTAGGAGGAAGAAACTAAACATGCAAGTCCGTTGGTACCACCTAGCAAGCCAAAAAAAGGAGTGTTTTGCAAAAGAATTTTTGAACAGTTGTGCACGTGGAAACTCTCTAGCGAGCATAGCTAAAAACGAAAGATGAAAGATTTTGCCAAAAAATGAGATAGAATTTGTTGATTCTCGGATACGAAGATATCAAGTATGATACATCAAACTAGAATGTCCAGAGACTGTTGTGTGGCATTTGAAAGGTTTTCCTAGTTATATTCTTTTAGTAGATAAATCTCTTAAGAAATTGGAGGGCCTAGTATATTACTAGGCCTAGTGCTAAAAAAACTATTTTCATACGTCAGTTATGACTTCGTTGCATGCTTTTGCTGGTAGAGGTTTGGTTGGACACTGCCTCTAGTGGTTGGAACAAACATTGCTGGTGACGGGTGAGAGGGAGCCACACATCACTCCAAGCTTTAGGTCAACCAGACTACATGTCCTCCGTCCTCACTCACGGCCTATGGCCAGAGGCCTCTCCAGTTCTCAGCAGAACGTATGAATACGTTTCCAAAGGAGATGCGTAGTCTTAAAAAAACAGTCCTCTCTGAAAGAAGACAAACAATTCTGCGCACGTTGGCGAACTGTGAGCATGCGTCTTGGTTTGGCTCACGCATCTTCAGAGAAAATGAGACTGTGGCACCAAAATGGCTCACGGCTATTGCTAGTCTCTGATATCTTTTCATCAATGAACTTTCAGCCTTTCACGAATATCCAGTGCTAGGAATTCAAGAATCCATCTATTGCTAGATAGTTTTTTTTTTCTTTGATTTTTTTTCTTGTGCTGGCAAGTATCTATCAAAACCATGCTGGCAGCATGGAGGAGGGAACAACAAATTCAAAACTGGTAGCCAAAGCAAGCTCAAAATGAATTCATTATTGTTTACTCCCTGTGCCTGTTCATGCAACTGGGACTTCAATGGCGGCTTGCGGTAAGACCACGTCATGTCCGGCAAAATCATTGAGCAAAATGGCCGCGTGTATTTCCGTCATGGCCAGTCTGTTGCTAATGAGCAGGGAGCAACCCGTACTGTTCATCATCCATGCGCCATACTCCTATGCTATTATATGGTCTTCCTATAAAATTATTGGAGGCGGCTTGAAGAAGTCCTTGGAACGTGATACAACGGCCACTAGTGTACGAACGAACTAGGAACTGAAAAGGCAATGGCGTCAATAAGTTCGCTGCATTGAGCTGTAAGCTGTTAGCTATCAGCCTTTGTTTTTTTGAATGAAAAGTTAAGCTATCAGCCTACCACAAGTCCACAAGGGAGATGCTACCATATGGTCTGATGGGTGTGTACAGCAAAGCTTGAGGTGCAGTCACACAAGGCACGTTGACGTCTCAGCTAGAGCCTAATTAGTGAGCACGTTATTATCTTCTGCAGCCGACAGGGCTTTTCTGCTCGGGATGGGACGAGTGGACATATCAATTATCATGCAGAGAAGTTTAGTGCTCCAAGTTTTGCATAAACTGCTACTGGTTGATCTATCATGTAACGTGACATTAACATGTCAACACACACCAACATGACATTTTTAGGAAATTAAGTAGGACAGAACTGACCAGCGAGAAAAGAGAAGGAATCTAAAGGAGTTCCATTGAATAGTACTTTCGATTAGTCTGACGAGTGTTGCTAAAACTGGCGTGTGGTAGAGCTGAGAGCATGGACATGTCCACAATTGTATGCTTTCGTGGTCCGAGTGAGTATTGAGTATTTTCGATTTGTCTAGTGTCACTACAACTGGTGTGTGGCAGAGTTGAAAGCATGAACATATCTATTGTTTGAAAAGTCATGGCTGAAAGTATTATTCGCTGATTTATTGTGAGAGAAAAACACTGTTAATTGACAGAAGTACTTTCGATTTTGAGTGTCACTAAAACTGTGTGTGTGGCAGAGCTTGAGAGGGGCATGTCCAGTAGCTTGTGCCTTGTGGTGGAGTTTCTCCTGCTACCGAATCTTGACAAAGCCAGGAATCTAATTTCTTGACAAAGGCAGGTACATAACATATTTCCGACGTGGTAGGTAAAGGATAACGAAAACATCCAATCATCCTTGGGAGTTGATCGATTCAACGAACAGTGGTTGGCCACCAGCAAAAAGCAGGAGAACCACCCGCCAGCAGGCACAGCCCAACTACTCTCACACATGGACATGAGCAGCCATGGCTGTCTCTTGCACTCTTCTGCATCACGCTGTCCTTGTTTCAGAAACAGACAGCCATCGTCAGCGAGTCCGACTCGAGCACTGTACATGACATGACAGGAGAACGACGAACGAACGAACATGGCACTATTCTACTCAGGCTTTATTGTCAAGGAAAGAACTTCTCATGCACAGCACCATTGTAGAACAAAATAATTTACTTTATCCCCCAACTTACAAGTTAAAACCATCAAAAGTTTCAGTAGCTGCAACAGCCAAGAACATGCGCATTGCAGGCCATGGCGTCGCAGCTGCGGGAAGAACACAACAACATTCACATGAACTTTAGCTACTAGTAGTACAAGGCAACGGTAAATATAGAGAGTATCTTCTGCTAGTCTGGTTGTAAAAACTTCACAATGATCTTGAAACGCTCTGTCTTGAGCCGCTGTACTTTGGTTTTTCTTCGATCTGTATACCTTGATCTTCTCTGCTCTTGCGCACTGCCAGGCGCAGCTCAGCAGAGCGGCAGTGGCTCGCCGTTCCACTCCTTGAGGCACTCGAGCAGCGGGTCGACGTGCTTGCGCTGGTTGATGGCCACCAGCACCTTGTTCAGCTCCTCGCCGGGCGACCTCGTCTTCTCGCCGGTCAGGTACTGGGTGCCGACCTCCTCGCGCACGAACCGGTACAGCGGGTAGGACCGGCACTCCTTGATCCTGTTGGGCACCAGAGGGTTGCCGCTCTCCACGGCGGCGCGCGCGGCCTCCACCTCCTTGGGCAGCGCGGCGCGGACCTGCTGCTCGAACTCGGCCACCTTGGCGAAGATGGACGTCTCCACGACGCGCTCGGCGTCGCCGTTGGCCAGCGCGTGCTCGATCAGCACCGCGCGGAGCTTCTGCATCAGCGGGTAGTTGGGGCTGCACGGGTCGTCCGCGTACGCGAACACCGCCTCCCGGTCGATCGCCGTCTGCAGGTCCTTCTCGCAGAAGCGCGCGTTGTGGAGCCCGCCCCTGGCGTTCAGGCTCAGCGACTTCTTGGCCACCTGCGTCACGCAGTTCTTCACCGCGGCCTTCACGTTCTCCTCGATGTGGCGGAGGTCGATGGCCTGGCACAGCGCGATCAGGAACGTGGACGTCATGAGCTTCAGGATGTCGATGGCCTCGGCGGTCTTCCTGGAGGAGATGAGGCCCAGGGAGTTCACGTCCTGGTTGTGCTGCTCCGCGCTCTGGACGTGGTTCGTCACCGGGTTGCCCAGGAACTGGAGCTCAGAGCAGTAGGAGGCCATGGCGATCTCGGCGCCCTTGAAACCGTAGTCCAAGCTCGGGTTGCGCCCACCAGACAGGTTGGAGGGAAGGCCGTTGTTGTAGTAGTCGTTCACCAGCTCGGAGAACTGCGCGAACATGAGCTTGCCGATGGCGGCGAGCGCGAGACGGGTGTTGTCCATGGACACACCAATGGGAGTGCCCTGGAAGTTGCCGCCGTGGAGCGCCTTGCCACGGGACACGTCGATGAGCGGGTTGTCGTTGACGGAGTTGATCTCGCGCTCGATGGACTTGGTGGCGAAGCGGATGACTTCGATCTGCGGGCCGAGCCACTGCGGCGACGTGCGGAGCGCGTATCTGTCCTGCTTCGGCTTCATCAGCGGGTCGAGCTCGCCGAGCTTCTTCGCCAGCTTCATGTACGAGCTGCCTTCCAAGATGTGCTCCATGATGGCGGCAGCCTCGATCTGTCCCGGGTGGTGCTTCAGCTTGTGCGTGAGGTGGTCGGTGAACTCCGGCTTGCCGGTCATGACCTCGCAGAACACCGCGGAGATGACCTCGGCCATGATGGCGAGCACGTTGGCCTCAAAGAGCACGGTGGAGGCAAGGCCAGAGCCCACGGCCGTGCCGTTGACCATGGCGAGACCCTCCTTTGGCTGGAGCTCGAAGAATCCGTGCTCAATGCCGGCGATCTTGAACGCCTCGGCGGCGTCCACCTTCCTGCCATCGGGCGCCACCGCGACGGAGTTCTGGCGGCCCGTGATGAGTCCCGCGATGTAGGAGAGCGGCACGAGGTCGCCCGACGCGGTGATGGTGCCCCGGAGCGGCAGGCACGGCGTGACGTTGGCGTTGAGCAGCTTGGCGATGGCCTCAAGGATCTCGAAGCGGATGCCGGAGTAGCCCTGGAGGAGGGTGTTGATGCGCACGAGCATCGCCGCGCGGGTGGCCTCGGCCGGCAGCACGTGGCCGTCGGCGCCGGTGCCGAAGGCGCCGGCATTGAGGAATCTGTCAGATGGAACCAGACAAAGTAGAGGTCAATTCGGAGGCCCCGAGTGGGATATTATAGCTTGGTCAGTCAGGCAGGGTATACGATAAACTTGAACATTAACTTGGATTGGATCAAACAAGAATCTGCCGACTGCCGACTTAAGAATTTAGTTTATGTTTGTAATGCTTAGTTTATGCATGCTTGCCGTGTTACGGAGCTGCTTTGTCATATCAGTACTACCTAGTCAGACGCTCGATTTTTTGTACACACATAAACAGATAGTATGGACCGAGTAACAACAAACGAAATAGTGGATTCCTACAAATGCCTAGAGTTGTCGGTGTGAGTAAAATATTCTTTGCTTCATTTTGCAAGCTTGGTGGGTGAGTTAGGGCAATGAGTCTAAAGAAGCTTCCTGGATGTGGGCAGTTTGAAACTTTGAATGGAATAATTCCACATGCTATGAGTAGTTGACTGCTTAATGATTTTTCAATTTTTTTTAATTGTATTGTTGCGCCATGGCTGTTTCATTGGCGACACGTCCATTGTACAGTTCTTAATTATTACTCCTATACTATATGAAAAAGGACAGTTTTCTGAAACGTACGCTTAAGCATTTTTTTGGGATGGATAAAGCTTAAGCCTCTTTGTTTTTCCGTTAAAGTAGGAGATAAGGTGGGAAGAGAAATTTTCTGAAAAATGCAACTCATGTTCCGATGGCTGTCCGCCGCCGCTCCGCCCTGTGCACGAGCAAGTCGTGCGACGTGAGCAGTGAGCTCTCGCAACTCGCGGGCGGTGCGCCCGAGCGCAGCGCACGCACAATCGCAATCGCAATCGCAATCGCAGCGGCTCTCACGCGGGTCACCAAACTTTCAGCGGCGACGTGACGGTCGGTAGCGAACCCCCCCGTTCGTTCGGCGGCCCATCTCTATCCACCAGGAACCGGTCACCCACTACGCCAGCGCCACTAGCCTACCTACCCACGTCGTCGCCATGTGCGGGGACTAATAAGCGGCGGGGCCCAAGACTTTGGGTCTCCACGTGGCCGCGACGCGAGCACGAGGCGATGGTGGCGCCAGCTGCCGATCGATCGCCGAACGAACGAACGAAAGCCGGCTCGGTTCGGTCACTACTCCCTCCAGCCTCCCGGAGCAGTGGAGCACGTAACGGAAACGGCCCAGGATCGGCTGTAGCCAGCAGGGTACGGGTGGGTGGGTATCTCCCCTCGAGATCCCCCAAAATCCCCGGGGGGGTGCCAAACTTGGTAGGCCTCGCTGGCGGTGAGCGAGCGACCACCGGCCGCGGACGCCGACGCGCCCCCCGGAAAGCACGCACGGGGTTTCCGCTTCCGCACCCGCCGCGCCGAGCTGTCGTCGAGCCCAACTTTTTGTATTGCTGGTATGGTCGGTGGGACAGGGCGTGGGCGTGGCCCGCCGAACGGTGGCAGTGGCGCACCCAAGTTGTGGTGTGGCGCTACGCGTAAGCCGTGGATCGGTGATTGATCGCGGCTCGTGTTGGCAGGATTATCCGTGGCGTCTGCTCCAACTGTCGCGTTCCGGGCAGGTTCGGTGCATCCTACACCTACAACTGGTTTTGCATGTGAAATGAACCGCCACAGCCTGGTTGCTTTTCTTTTTCCAATTGTGCGGTATCATTGTTTTAATTTGGATATATGATATATAGAAAAAAAGATTGATAGTGGTGTAGTATGTATTGTACTTGTATAGGTTGTAGGCACGAATGATGTAATGTAAACTATCGATGGATAAAAAAGTTTGAGGTAGTTTTATGTTTGTTGGCAACCCACCAACCACCTAGCTAACACCGCGTGAAAAGGAATATTTCTCGCCTCAGTAACCGATGGGATCCCGGGCAGTAAACAGCTAGGCTCGGAGCACATGCTGGCGCAGCTCGCGCGACGCTGCCGTGCAGCCAGGAACTCGTGAATAAACCACTACTCATAGTTACTAGCTGTTTCCTGGGTTCATCTAATCTAATTAATCTAACTGCGAGACTAGTACTAACTAGGCTCAGAATTGAACTGCAGCTGCGGGAAAAAAAAAAGAAAAAGAAATCGAGGCACTCTCTGAAGTCTCACCTGATGAGCTCCCTCTGGAGCGCGCCGCCTTCCTTGGTGCGGCGGTGGGAGGTGGCGCCGAATCCCGTGGTGACGCCGTAGCTGTCGGTGCCGTTCATCATGCTGCTCATGACCCAGTCGCTGCTGGCCTTGACGCGCTCGCGCGCGGACTCGTCGAGCTCCACGCGGGCCTCGCCAGCGCCGGCGGCCACGGCGGCCACCTGCGCGATGCTCAGGCTCGCGCCCTGGATCTTCACCACCGGGTCCCGGAACTCCGCCACCATCCGCTTCACCTCCTCCAGGTGGCTCCCGGACAGGTCCTCCGCGGCCTTGCCCCAGTTCAGCGGGTCAGCGCCGCGCGGCGCCGCCTGCGCCGACATGCACAGCCCGTC
Source organism: Sorghum bicolor (assembly GCF_000003195.3). NCBI lineage: Eukaryota > Viridiplantae > Streptophyta > Magnoliopsida > Poales > Poaceae > Sorghum > Sorghum bicolor. The sequence goes on from NC_012873.2 coordinate 57,069,486, forward strand.
GCCGTTCAGGGAGCGGACAAGACCCGTCTCGCACTCCATTGCGACACGTGCGAGATGAGATGAGCGACGAAAGTAGAAACTTGCTAGCTGGGGGAAATTAAAGCTACACAAACAAGAGCAGCAGTAGTAGTGCTACACTGCTGCTACTAATGGCGGATTATTAGTACAGCTAGCTAAGAATTGCGTGACTGACAGTGGTGTAGATCGAAGAAGAGCTTGAGCTTTGTGGAAAGCTAGGCTCTTCCTGAGGAGAAGGGTGGGGGGGGGAGGAGGGGGCTTAAATAGCGTGGCCACGGATGGGGAGGTTGTTGGGGTCTGCGACTGAGCGAGCATTGGGCATGGCATCGGGGGGGTAGGTTGTTGGGAGCAGGCCGAGCTGACTCCGCGACACCGCCCCTGGCCAACCCATCTGCCGTGCCGATGGCGCGCCACGCGAGTGGCCCGGTCGTCGCGTGGCGTGGCCGCCTGCCTGCCGTCCGCGGTCCGCCTGGGGGTGGGGGTGGGAGGAATAGGACACTGACCCGGCGCCGGCCCGTCGTCGTCGTCGGCTCGACCGGGCTCTGGTTGCAGCCAGCCGGACGACGGGCGCGCCGCACCAGATGAGCTGCGGACCTGCGGTTGCGCACGGCGAGGAGGTGGTGGGGCTGGTGGTGGTGGGTGGCCACTGAGTGCGACGGGGTTGGTGGGGGGGGAGCCCGTGTGTGTGTGTGTGTGTGTGTGTGTGTGTGTGTGTGTGTGTGTGGACGCGAGCTGTTGCCAAGTCTTACGGTCTCGGTCAGTCGGGTGTCGTCGGGTTGGTTCGGTCCGTCGCCCCGCCCGGACCCTACACACGCAAACCCACTTGGAGGAGATTGGAGATTTGGAGACGCCGCAAGAAATGGCACGAAATGACGAGTCCACTTCGTTGCATTTAGCAGTTTAGCACTCACCAGTCCCTCTCGGATGTGGCCTGTAGGGTATCAAGTACCATTAGAGATCAAGTATTCAGAAACTGCGCGCTTCTTTTGCTTGCAATTTCTGCCTTGACTCTGCCGAGAACTGGCAGATTGGAGCGAAAAAGAAAATGGAGACTCAGCTCAAAATTCGGGAGGTCAAGCTGTCCGATCCGATTCTGCACCAGCATACTACAGGACAACTTCCAAGGAAAGAAAGGCGGTCCAGATCTGGCGCAGCAGACTGTTAGCTTCACCAGCAGCAGCACGTACTAGCCACATGAAGCAATTCGTTGTGGGAACCAAGTTGTGATAAAACAATTTCATAATAATTGTTGTGATAAACACTCATTGATGTTCCCAAGTTTTCAGAGAAAAGCGTATCATGAAGATTCCACGCTTCAACCTTTTGGACGAAATGGCGTATTATATTTCGATTTCTTTCAGAAAAAAAAAGAAAAAGAAAACCCCGAAGGGCGTATTATACTGTTCGGCCGGTAGAAAGCAGGTGTTGCTAGGCGGCATGGCAACATCCATGTAATGCACGAACTGCTACTCTTTTAGAATTTTCAAAGCGGTGCTCTAGTTTTTTTTCCCCCTTCTTTTCTTCCTTTTTGGCTAGCAGTAGCAGCACCTACTATCACACACGGTTGGTAACAGACTCGGCGGCCATCAGCCACATCATTTCGTAGTGGGCGGCGACTAAGCAGGCACACGTGACACGACTGTTGTTTGAAAGGGAAGACACAAAAGGTGACCATATGCATGCTACAGATTACTCTTTCTTTTACATTTCAGTGATATTTCCGAAGAATTGGGTGTCCGGCTTTACCGTCAAGGTTTTCACTCTCCATCTCTCAGTGGCTTGCCAACTACTGCACGTTTTCCACGTTTTTAGGGCGTGTACAGTGATGTTCACTACTATGGCAGGCACGGGGGCGGCCCTAGGCTCAAGTAATAGCTATGGTATACTGTACTCCCTCTATACTTATAAAGAAAATCGTTTAGTACAACAACACGATCTTTAAAACTTAACTTTGACTCTTTAAAAATATTTATTAAAAGTTGTATATGCATATTTTTATAAAAGTATTTTTCAAAACAAATCTATTCATATGATTTTCACATTTCCAAACTCAACAACTTAAAAGTTATTCATAATTTATATTTTTAATATTTGACCCACACTTTGTCCAAAACGACTTTTTTTTTACAGATATGGAGGAAGTACGTAACAAAAAAGAATAATGATTAGATTGACAAGTACTCTAGAGTTATAAATCACAAACACTACAATCACATATTTCTACAAACCTAGAAATAGTTTTGGAGTGGCTGGGATTACCAGCCACCTCTGCAAATCAGTTTTGTAGAGGTAGCTTGTAACTCTAACCGCATCTAAAGATTTATTTCTATGGGCGGCCCGAGTTTACCACTGCCCCCCCCTATAATCCAATGTCCCGCCAAAATTTAAATTCAAATTTTATATTTGAAATGTCATCAAAACATGTATATATGTATATTTTCAGATTCAGCAAACACTAGACAATTGTACGAATACATTATCGACATAATGCATATAGCACATTGAATAATATAACACATTATTCGCTAACATATCACATTCATCAATATTGTACCATCGACAAGTCTGATCAAATCCAAAGGAAACATCAAACGAGACTAATGTCACATTGCATACACAAGACTAGTGTCACTTAAATACACATTGTCATCAACAACCTGTCAACCTATGCTTAGTTCTTCCCAATCATGAAGAGCCTGATACTCGGTTTGTTGTCTGTTGGGTCATGGCACACGCCATTCTTTGTACAATCTTGTCGATTATGAACTTGCAAAAAGGTCCCCGACGAGCTCTCAGGTCATCATCATTGAGTGGTTTCCTACTATTTTTTTCTTTTCAAGCCACTATAAGAAAACAATATTGTGATTAGTATTGCATAACCTATGCCTCTCTTATTTCCTAGCCAACCTGCCCTTGTGACAAGAATCAGATAGACCAATCCCTCTCTTACCTTTTAGGTACTCTTGACAACACAACAAATTTTTTGATATTGTAGCCCTCTACATGGAGCCCTCTAGGTATGCTCGATTTGGCATGTATTTGTTAAGAGCCGACATGAACCACTTATAGGGCCATATTTCATGTAAGTAGCAAGGGACCAACACTCGTATCTGATGAACTACGTGAATCATGAGATGTGGCATTATATAAAAAAGCGAGAATAAACACATCTCTAGTTAGTTTTGACTCTCCACCACGAATTCATGTAGGTCATGAAGCTCATTTTCATCAATTCTCTTACGTGAGATCTGTGAAAAAGAAACAAATGCAAGTGATGGCCATTTTTAAGAACTCTGACTTTGTAGACATTATTGAATAGGTAGGAATATTGTTAGCATCACATGGTAAATTAAAAATGATGAACAATGCGTTCAAAAAAACTTAGCTATACGATAGTCAAGAAAGAGGTATTGTACTATTTTATTCTAAAAGGCCTTGTCTTGGATCCCATGGCAAAACTTTAGCCCATGGCAAAACTTTATTCTAAAATGATGAACAAGGCATTGGATATAGTCTAGACAATGCTGACCTTGTAAGTTGTTTATTAAATTCATTTCTTACTACTTTTTTGTTTGGGTTTTTATAAATGCATTTCTGATATTTATTTCATGTTCAAATTTATAAAATATTTTTGTTTTGAAAAGGTTTTTGTTCCAGCTTGCAAAAATAGATATTGGTATGTTGTTATTGCAAACATGAGGGAAAGAAGGTTTGAAGTCATATGTCCATTCAAGGACTTGAATATTGTCAAAGAAGATGCTCTTGTAATTGTCAGTAACTTTCGTAAAGTGTTCAAGTTTTCATATCCAGCATCGAGAAGAGTTGATGTTTATAGGATGGGCTTTGTTTTTGCTAGTGTGTCCATTTCAACAAGCCAGTATGTTTTTTCTTACTTCTCCACCACTTTCTGGAAAGATCTTATCAATCTTTCTCTTTCTATAGTACTTACAAAATAATATTATTTGCAGAAATGACAGCAGAGTATTTGTTCTTGAATTACTAAAATCTTATGATGGCCAAACTCACCTTTATTTCAAAGAGGTATTTTGTCAAGTTTTGTTTGACAACTGTGATCATTTGATTACAATATACTGCCTACAAGCCTATTCGTGAGGCATTGACATACTATTTGTGTACCCATGAGGACAATCAATTCTTGTTACCTGCAATACGTGACATAGCTGACCAACATGTAAGTTCTTATTTTTTTTTAGCTTTATTTTTGTGTTTGATGGAATCCTTATATTTGTTGTTCTTAAACTTGAGGGCATAAACTTTTCAAATTATACATCAACAAGCTATAGAAGGTAAGGTTTTTGTACTTTAATTATTACATTTTTCATGGCTATGCAGCATAACTTAGTTCATTAGGTTTATTGTACCGAGTTATGTATCTAATTCCTCTATGTATAGGCTACTAACTTACGATATTAAGTTAGTGCACAAAGTTATATAAGTAATTTGTGTTTTTCATGTGCTGCATGCTAGCTAACTTACTTGTCTAAGTTACTATTAACAGTAATGCATCTAACTTGTGTTCTGTATTTGTTATTTTAAATTTTATAATTTAATTATTTTACAGATCTACGGATCATCTAACTTGTGTTTTGTATTTGTTATTTTAAATTTTATAATATTTTACAGATCTACGGATTGAAGAAACAGATGCTGAGATTATCGCTGCACAAGTTAAAAAAGCAATTATTTATCTTGGTTTTCTAAGGGTGCATCATCATTCTATGGAATGTAATATGTAGTATAAGTTGTAAAAGTTACTTTTATTTCATCCCCCACCCTTTTATAAACCCTCTTCTCATTTCCCGAATGTTTAGTTTTCCAAAAAGAGAAAAAAAAACGACTCTTCAAACGTAAAAGAGAATGCAGGAGAACAACTAAGTTAGCAATGTTAAGTTATCGTTGAAGTTATGTTATCTAAAAGCACTTCTAAGTTTATTATAAAAGTTATGCTTTTTAATTCTGTTTTATAAGTTATGAAGACATTCTTTTTAAAAAATGAAAAAAATTAAAGAGCGGGTGATCCAACAAAAGAAAGCGAAAAAAAATTGAATGCCTCAAAAGAAAAAGAGAAATGATTCCCTGTTTTGTCCAAAAGGAGAAAGTAATACGTGCACTTTCCAAAAAGGGAAAGAGAATGCCTGTCGGAAATTGACCGTTAGTTTTGTTTTCACTAAACGTTCGTAAAATAGTGGTGTCCAGTCGTTCAACAGTTTGAACAATCATTTACTCAGTAAATAATAGTTCTAACTTCTAAATTGATGATGCAACTTCTAAATTAATGATGCCTAAATTCATATACATCATTTGCAAAGTATACTCCACTTAGCAAGTTTACACTTCTTTTTGTGACCATCGTGCTCTTAGAAAAAAACTAGATCGATAGTAATCTAGCCTTGTACGTGTCAAAACACAGTAATAACTAGAATGGAATACATATTTCTCGAAAATATAATGTAATTCCTAAGAATGGAATACAGTCATTAGCCTTTGCTACCCACGCAAAAATAAAGAAGAAGAAAAAAAATAATATTTCGAGCTATTGAACAACGAACGCTCCATTCTCTCTCTCTATCCGCTTCTCTGTTCAGCAGATGGGCAGTGGCTCGCCGTTCCACTCCTTGAGGCACTCGAGCAGCGGGTCGATGTGTTTCCCCTGGTTGATGGCAACGAGCACCTTGTTGAGCTCCTCGCCGGGAGAGCGCGTCTTCTCGCCGGTGAGGTAGACGGCTCCGACCTCCTGGCGCACGAAGCGGTAGAGCGGGTAGGAGCGGCACTCGGTGATTCTGTTGGGTATCGCTGCGGTGCCGTTCTCGACGGCCGCCCGTGCAGCCTCGACGGCCTTGGGCAGCGCCGCGCGCAGCTCCTCCTCGAACTGGGCGACCTTGGCGAAGACGGATGTCTCGGCGTCGAACTCGGCAGCGCCGTTGGCGAGGGCGCGCTCCACGAGCACGTTGCGAAGCTTCTTCATGAGCGGGTAGTTGGCGCTGCAGGGGTCGTCGGCATACGCGAACACGGCCTCGCGCTCGATCTCCTGGAGCAGGTCCTTCTCGCAGAAGCGGGCGACGTGGAGACCACCGGTGGAGTTGGTGCTCAGAGTCTTCTTCGCCACCGTCATCACGCAGCTCTTGACGGCGCTCTTGACGTTCTCCTCGATGTGCCGCAGGTCCACCGCCTGGCACAGGGCGATCAGGAACGTGGAGGACATGAGCTTCAGGATCTCGATGGCCTCAGCAGTCTTCCTGGAGGAGATGAGCCCGAGCGAGTTCACGTCCTGGTTGTGCTGCTCCGCGCTCTGGACGTGGTTGGTGACCGGGTTCCCCAGGAACTGCAGCTCAGAGCAGTAGGACGCCATGGCGATCTCGGCGCCCTTGAAGCCGTAGTCCAAGCTGGGGTTGCGCCCACCGGACAGGTTGGAGGGCAAGCCGTTGTTGTAGTAGTCGTTGACGAGCTCAGAGAACTGGGCAAACATGAGCTTGCCGATGGCTGCGATGGCGAGACGGGTGTTGTCCATGGACACCCCGATGGGCGTGCCCTGGAAGTTGCCACCGTGAAGAGCCTTGCTCCGGGCGACGTCGATGAGCGGGTTGTCGTTGACGGAGTTGATCTCGCGCTCAATGGACTTGGTGGCGGCACGGATAACCTCAATCTGGGGGCCAAGCCACTGCGGCGACGTGCGGAGCGCGTACCGGTCCTGCTTGGGCTTCATCAGCGGGTCCAGCTCGCCGAGCTTCTTGGCAAGCTTCATGTAGGAGCTGCCCTCCAAGATGTGCTCCATGATGGCAGCCGCCTCGATCTGTCCCGGGTGGTGCTTCAGCTTGTGGGTCAGGTGGTCGGTGTACTCCGGCTTGCCGTTCATGACCTCGCAGAACACGGCGGACAGGACCTCGGCAAGGATGGCAAGGACGTTCGCCTCAAAGAGCACCGTGGAGGCAAGGCCAGAGCCCACGGCCGTGCCGTTCACCATCGCAAGACCCTCCTTGGGCTGCAGCTCGAAGAAGCCGCCCTGGATTCCGGCAATCTTGAACGCCTCTGCTGCGTTCACCTTGGTGCCATCCGGGGCGACTGCAACAGAGTTCTCGCGCCCGGTGACGAGGCCGGCAATGTAGGAGAGCGGCACGAGGTCGCCGGACGCGGTGACCGTGCCGCGGAGAGGCAGGCACGGCGTGACGTTGGCGTTGAGCAGCTTGACGATCGCCTCGAGGATCTCGAAGCGGATGCCGGAGTACCCCTGGAGGAGGGTGTTGATGCGGACGAGCATGGCCGCACGCGTGGCCTCGGCCGGCAGGACGTGGCCGTCGGTGCCGGTGCCGAATGCGCCGGCGTTGAGGAAGCGGATGAGCTCCCTCTGGAGCGCGCCGCCCTCCTTGGTCCTCCTGTGGGACGTGGCGCCGAAGCCGGTGGTGACGCCGTAGCTGTCGGTGCCGTTCATCATGCTGTTCATGACCCAGTCGCTGCTGGCCTTGACGCGGCCACGGGCGGACTCGTCGAGCTCGACGCGGGCCTCGCCAGCGCCGGCGGCCACGGCGGCCACCTGCGCGATGCGGAGGCTGGCGCCCTCGATCTTCACCAAGGGCTGGCGGTACTCGGCCACCATCCGCTTCACCTCGTCGAGGTGGCTGCCCATCAGCTCCTCCGCGGCCTTCCCCCAGTTAAGCGGGTCGGCGCGGGGCGTCGCCATGCACAGGCCGTCGCCGTTGGTAGCAGCAACGCGGCCGTTCTCGCACGCCATCGAACTAAAGCACCGCTGAAGCTGAGGACCGATCAGCGAGATATTCCGATCAGCAAGATATGGATTGTTGGGACGAAGCTGTACTGTACAGGAGAGCTAGTGTTGCGCTACGATTTGGGAGTGCTGCTCTTCCTGGAGAGAACCAGCGGGAGCGGTGAGGTTTAAATAGGCTTCCGGCCGGCAGGGGAGCTGGTGGTGTGGACTGTGGTGACTGGTCCAAGACGACCATGGCAATGCGCGAGTTAGTTGGCAGAGCAGACAGACATGTGCTAATCTTGAGAGCCAGTGTTTCGGAAATTTCGTGTTGATCGCTGTCGCTGGGGTAGGAAGCTCGGTCGCATCGCCGGCTCGGTGTGGTTGGTGCGCATCAGGACTCAAGACCAGAGAGTTGGTGAGGACGCGACTTGCGCATGGCTTTGCCTTGGTTCAACGTTCTCTTTCTTACCTTATGCATGTGTGTGTTTACAGGAACTAGTTGGCTATCTCGAGCTAATTGTGCTTTGCAGGTAGTACTTTTGATTTGCGCAGCGGCTTTGCCTTGGGCCTTGTTTAGTTCATCTAAAACCAAAAAATTTTTAAGATTCTTTATCACATCGAATTTTGCAGCATATATATGGAATATTAAATATAGATGTAAATAAAAACTAATTGTACAGTTTGCCTGTAAATCGCGAGATGAATCTTTTAAATTTAGTTACTTTATGATTGGACAATGTTTGTCAAATAAAAACGAAAATGCTATAGTGTCAAAATCTAAAAACCTTTTGAATCTAAATAAGGCCTTGGTTCAACATTCTCGCTGTCATCTGTTGCAAAAAAAAAAAAAAAAAAGCTTTCTCGCTCTCTGATTGGGGCGCGTGCTTTCGACTATGTTCTTGTCGTCGCGCTAAATGCTGTTATTTTGAAACTTAAGTGATGAATGGTGAATGATGAACTGTTTTATTTGCTGTCCATGCTTCCAGGGTATGCAGTGTTTTATGTCCTTTGTTCTTTTTTAAAAAAGAATTCGGTAGTCTTTTTGCTGATAATCATCATCATCTTGTCATGCTTGTCCCTTTTATAAAACAATTTTTTTTCTTCTTTGAAAAGAGTACTAGTATTCATTCTACAAGAAATATGGCTACTTCAAGCTTTTCGGTCGCTAAAGAAAAGTCTACCTCTTCTGGGTTGTTAGGAGCTTCTGACAAGTTGACATGAGTTGTCTGATACTGTGATTATTAAAGAGTTCCAAACTTCTAATTACCAAGCCATTATTATTTCTATTTTTTTTAAAATAGCAAGAGAGTCGCTGAGTAAATTTATTAGAAAGCAAACTAAGAACACTAAAAAAAGAGTCACATGAAACACAAATACTGAAAATATGGAGGGAAATTCACTAAGTTTCATAAGGCTTCCTTTGATGGAATCCTAATCTATGTTTGGTGGAATATCTGAAAGGAGTGGAATATCACGATTAAATGAGCACCTTGATTACCATCATCCCAAACCATGGCATAATCGAGTTCATGGGCAGGGCCATCCCAATTGACTATGCCATCCCAATCTGTTGGATGGTTTAGGTGCTGGTTCAGGTGGTTTTTCATTTAAGTCGATCTCCATTACAGGCATTGTTGATGAACTACAACATTAATGAGAGAGAATGAGAGAGGAAAGAGATTGTTGGCACTGCGTTCCAACGGTTCAGTTCCATGGAGACTTATATAGACCATCGCACACTGAGTAACAATGGTTGTCTATGAGCAGTGGCGGCAAGCAAATTTAGCTTTGGAATTTTGAAGGGAGTTCGGCTAATTTTGGATGTCAGACGTGCTGGATGTTTCATCTGGGCGGACTCAAGGATGACAACGACAAATAATGAGATGATCTCGGTAATTTTCATGTGACAAAACATAGGAAATAAGGAGACGGTCTAAGGAATTTTTAGGTGCCAAAACGGGAAAAGGGTGGGGCCAAACTATGCACAGGAGGATATGGTAAGCGCACAATCCTAGGCACGAATGCAAAGTGACGTCGTTTGAGTGGTGTTAAAAAAGGATTACTCGGAAACTCAACAACCCATGGTGCATTGAGTACAAAGCAGTGATTAAATGATAACTAGGCCTCCTTAAACCCTCCCTTGGTATCACGCAAGAGACTAAAATGATGCCGATAAATGGACGGAGGGAGCAGATCCTATGAAAGCTTAAAAGAAGGGGCTATACATGAAAGATAATGGAAGAAGCCCTTCTTGCATATTTTTTCTAGATCACCATGTGATATGCCATTGTTATTTCAACTTCCACAACCGAAGCAATGTTTTACATTGAAACTGATACAAAGGGGAATGCCAGAATACGAGTTCTTAAAGCTACAACAATGTATCATCAGGCCGATTGTTGAAGATTGTCTCTCCGTAATAAGCATTGCTTTGTAAGTTGTGCAAAATTTTTCATATTCGGCCTTGCTCTGTTCGATAGGTGTAGCCATAAGACAATTCGACTGCCTTGCGCCCAATAAGTTTTGAGCGATATGTTTGATTGACTGCTAATGCTTTGACCAAAGAGTTGGACCACATGGACCGTTTTTGTTCAAGTGGTTCCAATATGGATCCACTAAGCGAATGACTATCGCGTTGCGCCTAGGCATTAGCGAATGTCATCCTTTGAGTTACTATCGGGTAAAACGAGTGGCGTCTGTGGCTTAGTATAAGAGCAGAGCTAAATAGACCATGCATAGGGCACACCATAAACACTTTTCTCCGCATACCGGAGCCTCATGCTTGTCCAATTTTTATCAGTTCCATTTCTAATTTTCCAGTAGGTGAGCACTCGAAGGTGTACTTAGAGCTCCCTTAGAATCCGTAGGATATTTACTTGGCACTTGTGTACCAGAGGTTTTAAAGCTGTATTGTTAGCCCTCCCAAAGTCTCCCTCACTCTGTGAGGATCAGACCGGTCGATAGGTCCAAGTATTGGACCTTGACCCAAGTGTTGAGCCATCCGGTTATACCACTAAGACACTAGGTTGGGTGCTAGGTTTCATTTAGGGCCCATCCTATTAGTTCCCAATTATATAAGTAGGATGTGGAAGAAATCCTTCATCTTCTCTAAGCCTCCATCAATCAGTCTTCATACCTTCTCGGTTTACCAGTAGACCTAGCGGCTTCCATAGCTTCAAGTTTCCACTCCTTCTACCTCCATGACCATTTCTATGGCAAAGGGTAACCAAAATAAGGGCAGTGGCTTTTGAGCGACGCACCACACATGGAAAAGAAGCTTGAGCAAGGACCTGGCGCTAATGGACAAGGCCAATATTCAAGAGCAAGCAATGTTGAGATCAATGGACCAATAAGGTCACATGATGATATGAAGTGGATCATATCATTCAAAAAAGATCAAGCCAAGTGTTGACATGTGTTGATGATCAAGCAACATGATGGAGGTTAATCTTGTGTAGCGTCAACATTGGAGGCGATGGAATAGAATGTGCAAGGCATGGCTATAATTTGTAGGACATTTTCAATTGACCGGTCAAAGGTTGTATAAAGAAGTGCATGACCGGGTTTAGGATAGATAACCGTACTATCAAGAGGGGCAAACTTGTTTGCATATCGGTCATCTAGTGCCACTTGAGTGATCTTGTAGGATATCCTAGAAGTTAAAGAGGCCTAGAGGGAGGGTGAATAGGCCTGTAAAAACTCAACTTGAAACTCTATTAAAACAGAGGGCGACATTGTCGGCCTTATAGGGCAGCACTGTCGGCCTTCAACTAAAACACAGAAAGTAGTGAGACTTTGCAGGAAGTAAACTAAGACAGTGAAGAACACAATCCTGCAAAATGAAGATAAGACCCAGTGCGAAGACTGGATACCACAGAAAAGTCTCACAAGACTAGATCAGGCCACCAATCCCTAAAACAATATAACTTGAGAAATAATCTGCAAGAAGCACACAAGACTCAGTGATTTATCCCGTGGTTCAGCTCACCACAAAGACTTGCCTAGGTCCACATTGTTGAGGAAGCCATAGAAGGCTTAGGCTAGCCACAAAGGCTTGCCCTACCCTCGTTCTCAAGTCAAGAGAGTGAACTCTTGAAGTGAGGGGTAATTTATTAGCTGCAAAACAAATTTACAAACCTCCCAAGGCTGCCACACAAGAGGGCAAGCTCATGGGCGACGCCTAGCCGGCTAGGAGCAAGCTCCAAGAGTAATAAACCCTAGAACCGCCGACCAAACGTGAACCAAATGCTCTTAGACTTTGGGGATTAGTGGATCTACTCTCCAATCGAGTTTTGCTGCCTTTTATCTCAAGGATTGATGGTGGGAATCAAGGATTTGCTTGAGGGATGGAGGAGCAACAAATGGAGAGGGAGAGAGCTCTGGTCTGTCTGAGCACAAGATTTTTCGACTGAGGTTCGTAATGACCGTTGTGGGAAGTGTCCAGAGGTATAGACACCCCTTGGGTCCCAATGGTGAGTAGAGGGCGGCACTGCCGCCCTGGCCAGAGCAGGTCAAGGGTGAAACTGTTTTGCAGGCTGCTTTGGCTGTGAATGAGGATGTTATTTTGTGTAGATGAGCATCTGGTTGCACAGTTGACCAACAATTCTAGAATTCCTCTTTATAGTACGGCTTTTCCTAAACTCAATTAAAGGAAATAAAATGAAGCAACGCATCCTTGTATTTGGATCAGCTCAAACACATTTTTAGAATACCAGCAACCTGTATATCATTTCCATTATTCGATTCCCTGCTCATTAACTCGATAAATCTTGTTGGTCCTCTAATTTGATTATCATTAACACCAAAACCCACAATAGGGCTTGATTGCACTTTCAGATCTAACTTTGCAAGCGATGCTAGAAACGAGTGGCATGGAAAGAGAAGTGAGAAACTCTAAGAAAATTGTTTGTGAAAATACTAACTCACGTATGCAAGTGATGGATCACTTTGGAGAAGGGTTGAAGAAGTGGAGAAGATGGAGTTCTCTATAGTGCATTGGACAAGGCAGGCGCATGTATCGGAAAAATGGAGTTTGTGTCCGATGGGTTGTCCTAGGTGACCTGGTGCACAGTTGCTGTATCAAACGGAAGTAGTGTGTGCATCCGACAAATCAAGGTTGTGTCTGATGGCTCACCCGATGCTTAGTTGGCTCACTATTTTGCATGAGACGACAACACAGAAGGCACATCAGATGGTCCGAGATCACTATTCACCAAGGGTGCAACACACACATAAGGCATCAGACGCTGAGGTTCTGTTTGATGTGAAATTGTTATCTTTAGATGCTCTCTGGACCGTATCGGATGGCGTGTGGCATTTTATCTGATGTATGTCACACACTAAGGAGTGGAGAGAGCCGTTGAGCCTCAACGGCTAGTGATAGATGTGTTGAGTCGTTGATATATATGTGCATGCAGCTCGAGCCCGTGAGACCGACACAAGGCCTGTAATTTTTTCCTAGCCTAATCACGGTCCAGCCGGTTAGCCAGCAGGCCTAGGATGGCATGACCTGGAGAAGCAGGTCGTGCCTAGGCCTCACCCACATGGGCTAGCATGGCACTGTCCACTAAATCGCTTAGGACCGGTACTAATCGCGACAACAATAAGTTAGAAGTGCTAAAATTCCTACAGCCCAACACCTAACCCCAAGTTCACACTCCCTAGACTAACCCCGACATCCTTTTCCCATTCACACCCACGTCGTCCCCGCCGTCTTGGCTCTTGCGCTCCTAGCCTTCACCCGTGTCGCCTCCCACTCTGCCCTCTCGTGCATCCCACACCTCGCTTCTCCATTCTGCCCGCGTCACAACCTTCCTTCGTTTGCGCACGCGTGCAGACATTCCCTCTCCGAGTCGTGGACCCTACGCAGACATTCTATCCTCAAGTCGCGCGGACGCGCCCTTCCTCCTTCGGCGCCCAGCGGTTAGTCCCCTTACCGTGATGTCACACGTGGAGACTCCCTCCACTTGCGGCGTCGAGCGCGACAACGATGGCTTCATCATCCTTGGATCTAGCCTTCCCATCCCTCGCCAGCTCGTCCTTCTCGCAAATCCGACCATCCCTCACCTTCGCGCTGGCTCTCAGATGCCGGAAATGAGGGCGCCCGCAGCCGTGGACGTCAGCCCTGCTCGCCCACCTCTTGCGGCTCCGTCACCGCCTCCCCTTTCCTCTCTCCGTGGGTCTTGGGTTAGCTCGGCCTTTCTAGCAGGCCGTGCTTATCGGGCTAGCACGACATGAAAAAAGGCTCAGCAGGCTGTGCCTGGGTGAAGGCCAAGCACGCGTAACTAATAGTTACGGCGTTCCTTGTCGGCCTGATCCCTATCGGGCTGTGCTGACTCGTTGCGAATCTATAGCCGTTGAGCGGAGAGCTGGAGAGATTTTTTTTGCAAAAGATTTTTACCATCCACAAGTCCTACGAAAAAGTGACATCTCACATCTCACTTACCAAAAAAGAGAAATGTCCCCCTCGTTCAACAGTTTGAACAATCATTTACTGAGTAAACAGTAGTTCTAACTTCTAAATTGATGATGCGCAAACCCATATATCATTTGCAAATATACTCAACTTAGCAAATCTATACTTCTTTTTGTGATCACCGTGATCTTAGAAAAAACGAGATCGATAATAATCTAAGCCTTTACCTGTCAATACATATTTCTCGAAAATATAATGTAATTCCTAAGAATGGAATACAGTCATTAGCCTTTGCTACCCACGCAAAAATAAAGAAGAAGAAAAAAAATAATATTTCGAGCTATTGAACAACGAACGCTCCATTCTCTCTCTCTATCCGCTTCTCTGTTCAGCAGATGGGCAGTGGCTCGCCGTTCCACTCCTTGAGGCACTCGAGCAGCGGGTCGATGTGTTTCCCCTGGTTGATGGCAACGAGCACCTTGTTGAGCTCCTCGCCGGGAGAGCGCGTCTTCTCGCCGGTGAGGTAGACGGCTCCGACCTCCTGGCGCACGAAGCGGTAGAGCGGGTAGGAGCGGCACTCGGTGATTCTGTTGGGTATCGCTGCGGTGCCGTTCTCGACGGCCGCCCGTGCAGCCTCGACGGCCTTGGGCAGCGCCGCGCGCAGCTCCTCCTCGAACTGGGCGACCTTGGCGAAGACGGATGTCTCGGCGTCGAACTCGGCAGCGCCGTTGGCGAGGGCGCGCTCCACGAGCACGTTGCGAAGCTTCTTCATGAGCGGGTAGTTGGCGCTGCAGGGGTCGTCGGCATACGCGAACACGGCCTCGCGCTCGATCTCCTGGAGCAGGTCCTTCTCGCAGAAGCGGGCGACGTGGAGACCACCGGTGGAGTTGGTGCTCAGAGTCTTCTTCGCCACCGTCATCACGCAGCTCTTGACGGCGCTCTTGACGTTCTCCTCGATGTGCCGCAGGTCCACCGCCTGGCACAGGGCGATCAGGAACGTGGAGGACATGAGCTTGAGGATCTCGATGGCCTCAGCAGTCTTCCTGGAGGAGATGAGCCCGAGCGAGTTCACGTCCTGGTTGTGCTGCTCCGCGCTCTGGACGTGGTTGGTGACCGGGTTCCCCAGGAACTGCAGCTCAGAGCAGTAGGACGCCATGGCGATCTCGGCGCCCTTGAAGCCGTAGTCCAAGCTGGGGTTGCGCCCACCGGACAGGTTGGAGGGCAAGCCGTTGTTGTAGTAGTCGTTGACGAGCTCAGAGAACTGGGCAAACATGAGCTTGCCGATGGCTGCGATGGCGAGACGGGTGTTGTCCATGGACACCCCGATGGGCGTGCCCTGGAAGTTGCCACCGTGAAGAGCCTTGCTCCGGGCGACGTCGATGAGCGGGTTGTCGTTGACGGAGTTGATCTCGCGCTCAATGGACTTGGTGGCGGCACGGATAACCTCAATCTGGGGGCCAAGCCACTGCGGCGACGTGCGGAGCGCGTACCGGTCCTGCTTGGGCTTCATCAGCGGGTCCAGCTCGCCGAGCTTCTTGGCAAGCTTCATGTAGGAGCTGCCCTCCAAGATGTGCTCCATGATGGCAGCCGCCTCGATCTGTCCCGGGTGGTGCTTCAGCTTGTGGGTCAGGTGGTCGGTGTACTCCGGCTTGCCGTTCATGACCTCGCAGAACACGGCGGACAGGACCTCGGCAAGGATGGCAAGGACGTTCGCCTCAAAGAGCACCGTGGAGGCAAGGCCAGAGCCCACGGCCGTGCCGTTCACCATCGCAAGACCCTCCTTGGGCTGCAGCTCGAAGAAGCCGCCCTGGATTCCGGCAATCTTGAACGCCTCTGCTGCGTTCACCTTGGTGCCATCCGGGGCGACTGCAACAGAGTTCTCGCGCCCGGTGACGAGGCCGGCAATGTAGGAGAGCGGCACGAGGTCGCCGGACGCGGTGACCGTGCCGCGGAGAGGCAGGCACGGCGTGACGTTGGCGTTGAGCAGCTTGACGATCGCCTCGAGGATCTCGAAGCGGATGCCGGAGTACCCCTGGAGGAGGGTGTTGATGCGGACGAGCATGGCCGCACGCGTGGCCTCGGCCGGCAGGACGTGGCCGTCGGTGCCGGTGCCGAATGCGCCGGCGTTGAGGAAGCGGATGAGCTCCCTCTGGAGCGCGCCGCCCTCCTTGGTCCTCCTGTGGGACGTGGCGCCGAAGCCGGTGGTGACGCCGTAGCTGTCGGTGCCGTTCATCATGCTGTTCATGACCCAGTCGCTGCTGGCCTTGACGCGGCCACGGGCGGACTCGTCGAGCTCGACGCGGGCCTCGCCAGCGCCGGCGGCCACGGCGGCCACCTGCGCGATGCGGAGGCTGGCGCCCTCGATCTTCACCAAGGGCTGGCGGTACTCGGCCACCATCCGCTTCACCTCGTCGAGGTGGCTGCCCATCAGCTCCTCCGCGGCCTTCCCCCAGTTAAGCGGGTCGGCGCGGGGCGTCGCCATGCACAGGCCGTCGCCGTTGGTAGCAGCAACGCGGCCGTTCTCGCACGCCATCGAACTAAAGCACCGCTGAAGCTGAGGACCGATCAGCGAGATATTCCGATCAGCAAGATATGGATTGTTGGGACGAAGCTGTACTGTACAGGAGAGCTAGTGTTGCGCTACGATTTGGGAGTGCTGCTCTTCCTGGAGAGAACCAGCGGGAGCGGTGAGGTTTAAATAGGCTTCCGGCCGGCAGGGGAGCTGGTGGTGTGGACTGTGGTGACTGGTCCAAGACGACCATGGCAATGCGCGAGTTAGTTGGCAGAGCAGACAGACATGTGCTAATCTTGAGAGCCAGTGTTTCGGAAATTTCGTGTTGATCGCTGTCGCTGGGGTAGGAAGCTCGGTCGCATCGCCGGCTCGGTGTGGTTGGTGCGCATCAGGACTCAAGACCAGAGAGTTGGTGAGGACGCGACTTGCGCATGGCTTTGCCTTGGTTCAACGTTCTCTTTCTTACCTTATGCATGTGTGTGTTTACAGGAACTAGTTGGCTATCTCGAGCTAATTGTGCTTTGCAGGTAGTACTTTTGATTTGCGCAGCGGCTTTGCCTTGGGCCTTGTTTAGTTCATCTAAAACCAAAAAATTTTTAAGATTCTTTATCACATCGAATTTTGCAGCATATATATGGAATATTAAATATAGATGTAAATAAAAACTAATTGTACAGTTTGCCTGTAAATCGCGAGATGAATCTTTTAAATTTAGTTACTTTATGATTGGACAATGTTTGTCAAATAAAAACGAAAATGCTATAGTGTCAAAATCTAAAAACCTTTTGAATCTAAATAAGGCCTTGGTTCAACATTCTCGCTGTCATCTGTTGCAAAAAAAAAAAAAAAAAGCTTTCTCGCTCTCTGATTGGGGCGCGTGCTTTCGACTATGTTCTTGTCGTCGCGCTAAATGCTGTTATTTTGAAACTTAAGTGATGAATGGTGAATGATGAACTGTTTTATTTGCTGTCCATGCTTCCAGGGTATGCAGTGTTTTATGTCCTTTGTTCTTTTTTAAAAAAGAATTCGGTAGTCTTTTTGCTGATAATCATCATCATCTTGTCATGCTTGTCCCTTTTATAAAACAATTTTTTTTCTTCTTTGAAAAGAGTACTAGTATTCATTCTACAAGAAATATGGCTACTTCAAGCTTTTCGGTCGCTAAAGAAAAGTCTACCTCTTCTGGGTTGTTAGGAGCTTCTGACAAGTTGACATGAGTTGTCTGATACTGTGATTATTAAAGAGTTCCAAACTTCTAATTACCAAGCCATTATTATTTCTATTTTTTTTAAAATAGCAAGAGAGTCGCTGAGTAAATTTATTAGAAAGCAAACTAAGAACACTAAAAAAAGAGTCACATGAAACACAAATACTGAAAATATGGAGGGAAATTCACTAAGTTTCATAAGGCTTCCTTTGATGGAATCCTAATCTATGTTTGGTGGAATATCTGAAAGGAGTGGAATATCACGATTAAATGAGCACCTTGATTACCATCATCCCAAACCATGGCATAATCGAGTTCATGGGCAGGGCCATCCCAATTGACTATGCCATCCCAATCTGTTGGATGGTTTAGGTGCTGGTTCAGGTGGTTTTTCATTTAAGTCGATCTCCATTACAGGCATTGTTGATGAACTACAACATTAATGAGAGAGAATGAGAGAGGAAAGAGATTGTTGGCACTGCGTTCCAACGGTTCAGTTCCATGGAGACTTATATAGACCATCGCACACTGAGTAACAATGGTTGTCTATGAGCAGTGGCGGCAAGCAAATTTAGCTTTGGAATTTTGAAGGGAGTTCGGCTAATTTTGGATGTCAGACGTGCTGGATGTTTCATCTGGGCGGACTCAAGGATGACAACGACAAATAATGAGATGATCTCGGTAATTTTCATGTGACAAAACATAGGAAATAAGGAGACGGTCTAAGGAATTTTTAGGTGCCAAAACGGGAAAAGGGTGGGGCCAAACTATGCACAGGAGGATATGGTAAGCGCACAATCCTAGGCACGAATGCAAAGTGACGTCGTTTGAGTGGTGTTAAAAAAGGATTACTCGGAAACTCAACAACCCATGGTGCATTGAGTACAAAGCAGTGATTAAATGATAACTAGGCCTCCTTAAACCCTCCCTTGGTATCACGCAAGAGACTAAAATGATGCCGATAAATGGACGGAGGGAGCAGATCCTATGAAAGCTTAAAAGAAGGGGCTATACATGAAAGATAATGGAAGAAGCCCTTCTTGCATATTTTTTCTAGATCACCATGTGATATGCCATTGTTATTTCAACTTCCACAACCGAAGCAATGTTTTACATTGAAACTGATACAAAGGGGAATGCCAGAATACGAGTTCTTAAAGCTACAACAATGTATCATCAGGCCGATTGTTGAAGATTGTCTCTCCGTAATAAGCATTGCTTTGTAAGTTGTGCAAAATTTTTCATATTCGGCCTTGCTATGTTCGATAGGTGTAGCCATAAGACAATTCGACTGCCTTGCGCCCAATAAGTTTTGAGCGATATGTTTGATTGACTGCGAAAATGTTGTGCTCCTAAAAGAACCGAGCTAGAGAGACGGCCTAGACAGTGACAAATATCGTCGACTCCCTAAAGCCCGATGCCACCCAATCGGCAGCCTCGTCCTTGATCTTGCAAAGTAGTTGGGCCGGTGTGGAAGTGATTTCATCGAACGTGCGCCTGTTACGTTCTTTCCAGATCATCCAAGTCGTTAGTAGGGTCGCAGAGTCAAAATCCCGACGCAACGCGTCCGGCACCGCGCTCCGCGCCTGTAGCCACCAGTCAAGCAAGTATTCTTGCCCCTGCGATGCTAGCGGTAGGAGACCGGTCCAGTGCAGCAAACCGTACCAAACCTGGCTGGAGTAGGGGCAGGAGAGCAGGAGGTGGTCGGTGTGCTCGGCGTGTTGGTCGCAGAGGGCGCAGGCGTCGGACTCCTGGAGGCCATGCCGCTTGCGGCGTTCCGCTGTCCAGAGGCGGCCATGGAGCGCAATCCAGAAGAAGAACTTGACTTTGTGCGGACAGCGGACGACCCACAATTCCTTGGCCCCGCGCATCGGGACGCGGCCTTCGAAGAAAGCGCGGTAAGCCGAAGCACTGGAGTATGAGCCGTCCGGAGTCCAACGCGAGACCATCTTATCCGGTGTGCCAGGGTCCAGTTACCTCTGTTGTCTTGCCATCATACATCATAGATGCATGTATGCGCCAAAGACATTCCTATGTTAATTTGCTTTTCCACGATGTGCTTGTCGGCTTTGCAAACCAGCGAGTCGCGAGACATTTGTTTGCCATTTGCAAATGACAGACCCGTGTCGTGCCATGGCACGCATAAGTAACCTTCACAAGAACCCAACAGAGGCTTGGATCATCATTCGCCTAATTATGTGTAATCTGGTAGCGAATGAACCAAGTTCGCCATAACAACTAACAAGAGGAGGAGTTGAGCTTTGTAACCAGCCTCCAAGGCTCCAATTGACTTAATGCGTTTAGGAGTTTCCTCTCCTCCAGCTGCATGCCAAGGCACTGTACATCATCCGGCAACTTCCAGGACTCCTTCATAGCGTCCCTCAATCCTGGTCTGGACACCTGAACATAGCATGGATTTCTGTCTCATCCTCAATGCCCCATATCTGACAGGTCGCAGAGTGCTCCAAGCGCCAACAAATTTATTCCTCCAAGTTGCCAAACCCTTATTGATAAGTTTCCACCCCAAAAAAACCTCACCTTGAGAGAAACAGCAATCTTCCAAAAATACTTGCATAAAGGTCTACCATCAGTGTGTTGATTCTGTTCTTCACCAGTGGCAATTCCTTGGATCTGCACCGCCAAATGATAAAAAAACTCTTTGCTGTGAACAAACCATTCCTTTGATAGTACCAGGCAACTATGTTATCGACGACCCTTCGACCTGTAGGCTTAATCTTGAGGATCTCCTCGACATCCAGAGGCCTGAAATAGCGGCCTGCGAATGGTCAATTTCCTGGTATCCAAGGATCATGCCAAATTTGAATCCTACTTTCCAGGTCAAACCATTTTTGAACACACCCAGCCCATGCACTGCTATTTAAGCTAAATGTCAAGCTTACCGAGCTAGCAAGGCCTGATTAAAAAGTTTAAGATCTCTGAATCCTAGCTCTCCGTCTCTTAGATGTAGTAAATTTCTTTCATGAAATCTATATATCTTATAAATAAACTTCACTAGCCTAATTCTCTAGCACCTCCTTGAGTCACGTCATCATCCACTTCTCCTACTGCCACATGCAAGGGCCCACTCATAAATGATTTTATAAATGATTTCAGTAGTGGATGTAGGAGTAGTTATCTACACATAACCATGCACGTATACTGCTAGCATTATTTTTTTACATGACTTTCTCTCTTTCTCTTTGAAAACTGACTACTAATAATTAAACTATATATAGATGACTCGATAGACTACAGTAAAAATATATTTATATTTCTCTTAATACTTGCGGCAACGCACGGGAATCCTGTTGAATGGATTTTACGCTCCTGTTTGACTCAACCCACCAGTATTTCCATATACACTGAGTAAGTGATTCACACCATATTATAGGCCAGGATAGCCTGCATGTGCTACGGACTTGATCAGTGTTCGCTTATCTTATAAGTCATACTGATCAGTGTTCGCTTATCTTATAAGTCATACTTTTTCTAACAGCCAATAGTGTTTTTCTCTTATAATAAATTAGCGAACAGTTTCAACCATAACTTTTCAGTCCAGCGAACAAGCTCATATCTTTCGCCACGCCGAATTTTCACTGGCCTAGAATTAGGCATTGTTTAGTTCACCCAGAAATTCAAAAACTTTTTAAGATTCTTCGTCACATCAAATCTTGTGTCACATGCATGAAACACTAAATATAGAAGAAAACAAAAACTAATTGCACAGTTTATCTGTAATTTATGAGACAAATCTTTTAATCCTAGTTAGTTTATGATTGGACAATATTTGTCACAAACAAACGAAAATGCTACATTACCGAAATCCGAAATCTTTTCGGACTAAACAAGGCTTTAGGTATCGCCTAGAACTGCTTGTCAAGCACCGGAACTTCTCTTTGTTACATATGTCATGACACATTGCCACTGGCTCTGCACATAGTAACATAAAAATAAGAGACCGTGTTGTGCCGTTCATCGCCTGCCTATTTTATAATTTCTTAATTAATCGGATTGTAGGATACCTACAGGCAGAGCACTTCCATTGGCATTCCGATTTTCAGAAGTGGAGCACGGAAGAGCACTGAGAAAAGAAAATGGGCACGATGGAAGTAGGCATCGTGGCACACTGGTCGACACCACTAATTGGCGAACGTTCAGTCAAACTAAATTAAGCGAACGATTTTCCGACCAATTAAACTTTTCATTTTCGAAAAAAAAAATCTCACCTCTTTCCCTTTTAGGAAATACCCATCGCGTGCATCCCCATTGCTTCTCTCGCTTCGTTCTCTTTCTCTAGCTATGATGACAGCACTGACATAACTCACAAAAGCAAAATATTTTTTTAAAAATGCTATAACTTAAAAACGGTGTGTCTATTTTTAATTTCGTCTGCACCAATGTGTTCTACATGATGTAACGAATAAAACTAGACCCCACTTAGATATGTTTCAAAGAATTTTGTTCTACAAATAACTTATATGTACTAACTTAGGATATATAATTTAGAACATATAACTTAGAACACACTATTTACATGTAATAAGCTCAGATATAACTTAGAATATATAACTTATAATGTATAACTTATAACTTATACAAAACCTTAAAAATGCAAGAGTTATGAAACACATTTTATTAAAAAAAAAGTTGTATTACACATAAAGGAATGAACTAAGTCATAGCTTATGACAAAACTTGCAAACACAAAAATTATTAACACACAAAGAAACGAATTAACTTATAACTTATATCAAAACTTACAAACATAAAAAGTCATGAAAGCCAACTTGTGTACATAAGTTATTCCATATAACTTGTGTATATAAGTTAATCAATACGATTTATGTGCATAAGTTGTAAAGTTATATGTTATAATTTAACACATATAAATTTCTATGTGAAAAAAAAACTTCGAAATATATGTAAGTGGGATCTAGTTTTGTTCGTCTCGTCGCGAAGAATACAATGGTGCAGACGGAATGAAAATTGGATAAACCATTTAGAAGTTATAGCAATTTAAAATAAATGATTTGCATTTTTTAGATGACGTCAGTCGGACGTCGGCGGAGTGGAAGACGCTAACTGAATCGTTCGCTAGATTAATTTCTAATGAACGTTCACTAGAATGGAACTGGGCACACCGGTCGCATAAACAATGTTTCCCTTTCCCTTTTAGCACGTGTATCAGACTCTTGGTGCTTTGCATATGTACCTCATGTGCAATTGTGCATTGATGCATCTTATTACTATTACTACTATTACTATTACTATTACTATTACTATTACTATTACTATTACTATTACTATTACTATTACTAATTCTCACTACATGCGATAGAAAAAGATAAATATTATAAATTCTTACAATAGTTAGAAACGCATAGCCTTTAATTACTCACTAATTAGAAGCTACAACAAAGCCTCATTGGTAATTCTCATCAGATGCTCTAGAAAATAAAAAAATGAAAAAAATCAAAATAATCAGAAACTTCTAGCCTTTAATTTGATATAATCTAATTATCATTGTCGATAGTAGCAATCATATCTATTTAATTTTAAGGTATTATCACATCAGCCCTTATAAAAATATATGAGTTAACCCACTAATTTTGCATCTAAACTATCCATCACTATCATTACAAAAGATAATTCAAAAAAATCCTTTAAATTTATAAAGATAATCCAAATAGTAAAGATAATTCAAAATAACCTCACAAATTTGTTATATGTATGCATTAGGAAAAAACATGGAAAATGTTCCTCAACAAACAACATGACATTGACATTGAGAATTCACTTTATTTTATATCGATACTCCATGCTAATAAATTTTACAAGTTATTATTTTAAATAAGTTTATGCATTTGGACTAACTAATTTCGTCATGTCAATATTGATAACTTGATTTTAAGCACAATTTGTTCTATAAAACAAAGCTACTACATATATAATTGTAATTCTATAATATAATAAGTTTTTAACATGTTGGTTGTCGCAATGTAATAACCAAGAGGGTAACTTAGGACCTATAACCTTTTTGAATAAAATGAATATGAAAATTTTGAATGATAAGCACTACAGTTTCAACTTAACGTACATACTAAGTGTGTTCTACACTAGGTTGATCTTGGAACAAGGAGAGAGAGAGAGAGAGAGAGAGAGAGAGAGAGAGAGAGAGAGAGAGATGAAGAAGTTACCCATTAGGGATTTAGATTTCGGTGACACCAAACTCAAGCTCGGCTTCATGGATTCTTCACACCATGAGAAAGGGGCTTTGAGATGAAAGATGATGGTGAGGACAAATTGAGAGAGGAGCTTCTCCTTCATGAAAGAACACAAGGTTTAGGGATTAAGAGGAACCACAAGCTTACACTTGAGATTGCCTAGCTCTAGATGAAATCTTGAGCTTCATCTTCTCTTCCATCGAAGCATGAGCACTCCTCCAATCATCCATTCATCCCTTTCCCATGCTTGCTCCTTCCTCACTTGTTGTTCCTATTCTTAGCTAGAGTGCGAAAGGGGGAAAGGAGAGTGGAGAGATGGGTGAGAGAGTGTTGGTGCTGGTGATTTGGTTTGTTCCACTCATGCTGACAGGTGGGGCCAAGGATGATGGGGATAGGACAACACAACATTTGCATGTTTTGAAGTCACGAGTGTCCTAACAGATAGTATATATGTCAGGGCCGTGAAATCCGATAGGCTAACCAGTCAACACATGTTTAACTTATAACTAACCAACAATCTATGGACAGATCATAGACAGACCTCCAAAAACAATTAAGTTCCTAATTTGAGAGGTTCATTTGGATAGGTCAACTTGTTGGCACTTTCATAGCAAGTTTCTGATCCATGGTGAGGCCTCTTATCAGATTACTCAGTCTTGCAGTGTCCACTATTGGTCTTGCCTTGCACCAAGTTGGGTGAAAGTTGTTGGGGAAGCCCTTGTTCTTGATGGCTAGGATTTGAGGATGGTTGACCACCCTAGAATGGTTAGGATTCCATTTAGGGTTCTTGTGTTCGAAACTTAAATTAAGCCTAGATGGAAAGATTGGGTGGAAATACTAGAGTCACCTTTGAGAATAGCGGTAGGTCGATAAAGTGGCACCCAACAAGACAGTTACAGAGCACACCTAGCCAAGATTTTGTGATAAAGGAGGTTCGCTCCGGTGTGCACCTAGGTTCAGGGCTCAAGGAGTTAGGGTAGAGGCTCAACTTTGGCTTAACAAGTGGAGTGTACCAAAGTTAGTTTTTGGATAGTCACACTTCTAGTGAAAAGAGGGTCTTTATTATATTATTATTATTATTTTGCATTGGTGATGAGCTCCTTGAACCATTACTCGTTCTTACTGACATGACCCTTCTATTGATTTTACGTTGAGAAGCTTATCATCGACGGCTTAAAAATGTATGCGCACTGCGCATGACGCGTAGCCATGCTGGATTATTGCCGGCGAAGCTTCAGATGTGGCCTCTCGCTCAGGACACTAATAATAAGGAAATCCAACATGGATTGGCAGTTGACATGGCTCAACCTACACCTCTCGCCTCATCTGTCATCATCACCATATCTATTTAAGTATTTAGCAGGCAACACTAGCTTTAATTTCCTCCCCTTGAATACACGATCACTGCACCTGCAGTTCATTGGGTACCTAATAATAACACACTAGGGAGTGGCGGCAGAGATAGGAACCATACGCCTGCTTCCTCAACACCTTAGCATACGTTGCATACCTGAGCACTTCACGTATGGTGTGGCAAGGAAGCCCTGACATGGACGCTGCATGCATTTTGCCTCACACTCTGCATACCGCCATCACTTGCTGGGACACAAAAGAATGAGGACCGCCGTGCCCATGCATCAGCCACCAATCCGTACATAAATGCATGCTGGTCCCGTGCTTTCTCTCTCACTGTCGTGTAAATGTAACCATGCATCTATATATATCTGCACCGAAGATAAATGCACATTCATATAGCCAGGTAAGCATATACGCGAGGCCCCTTCGTTCTCATGGCTCAAGCCCTCAAGTAACGAGATGAGGGAGACTTGGCCTCATCGTGGCCTCAAGTTGTGATGGGGCTACGTCCATGTTAAGAACAAGACTCCTGCCTTTGGATCATTGCATTGGTTGCACTGGTTATGTGGTATGGATGTAAAATGGGTTCTGCACTTAGCTAATACAACAATAGCTTTTATAATCTGCCCCTCCATGATCCACCATCCGCCGCTGGACCCACTCGTCATATTAATAGTTTTTATTAATTTATTATATGTGTTCTTATTTTATTCAAATAAGTATAATTGGTCATAACTTGTAATAAGACTGTATGTGCTCGGAAGTACATTAAGAAATATCATATTTTAGTTGAAAAATAATAAAATTAAAATCATGGTTCACTTACAAACTCATTTAATTTGATGTATTGCTAATAATCTTAATATATTATTATGATATTTTTAAAATCTTGTATCCTATCTTTTATAAAAGTGTGGCACAAGTGATTAGCTCTTCACCACTAAATATTTCTTTTCAACGAAATTTAGTGGGGGCAAACCTAACAAACTGGTACAGAATTGTTGTCTCTTTACAGAATATTAACTTACTAGAGGAAAAAGATGTCTTTGTGTGGAGCTTGAATGCATGTGGAAACTTTACAGTCAAGTCTATGTATGCTGTGTTAATCAACAATGGGGTTAGAGTGTCACAAGACTTATGACAAATTAAAATACCTATGAAAATAAAATTTTTCATGTGATATCTAAAGAAAGGTGTGATCTTAACTAAGGACAACTTAGTTAGGCGAAACTGGAATGGGAATATAAAATGTTGCTTCTGTCACTCGCCAGAATCCATACAACATCTTTTTTCTAGACTGTTTATTCTAAATTCTTATGGCATGCTGTACATATACTTTTTAGAATTTCACCCCATAGTGACATAAATGACCTTTTTATTAGGTGGTCAAAACTAGCAACCAAAAAGTATAATTCATTGTTATTAACTGCAGCATCTGCGCTCTGTTGGGCAACCAAAATCTTTTTTGCAGGTTCTTTTCAGGGGAACGCATTGGCTTCGGCAATGGGCAAGATTGTAGCGGCATGAGGATCTGCGGGATCAACTGATTATCGCAGGACAACACTTAGAGACATCAGCTCTGTAATTTTTCAGTTCCAATGGATGGTTATCAATAAGACATATTGGTGATGGTTATCAACAAGACATATTGGTCATGCATAGTCTGAACCTTATTTTGTTTTGGTTACCCGTTCGGTTGGTTGTAAACCTTGCCTGCAGCCTATGAGTTTGCCCTCGGGCGAAACTTTGTAATAATTGACTTGATTCTATCTGCGGATAGATGAAGTCGGATATGAACTATCCATTATCTAAAAATAAGTGTAATATTTATGGTTTATGATTGTACAAAAATATTTGGATCGCATACTACCCAATAGATCATCGAGGCCATAGCATCTAGGAGAAATGGGTCGACTTATAGCCTCTAAAATTGGCCTTGAGGCCACGAGGCCGAGTCTAAGACTAGGGCCGGGTCGGCCTATTCCCATCTTGATTGTGGTCTGGTTTACATTTCCACATGGGGAACAAGGTCCACGGTATGGCCGTCGCAGCCTCGCAGGCCACTGTAAGATCATTTTGAGATTTTCTTTTCAGCCGTATCTTTTATGTCAGTCAGCAGTGTTTTTCTCTCACAATAAATTAGCCAACAATAATTTTAGCTATGACTTTTCAGACTAGCGAACAGACCTCATGGGATGAGAAAGGGATTGGGGAAGAATATGCAGTTCCCAGCTTGTCAGATTGTGGTTCGTGGTGATAGTGCACACCTGCCCGCTTTTAGAGTTCGTTCAGGATGTTAGCACTAAACTGTAGTTTGGTCAGTCTTTCAGATCTACACATGCTGGTTGCTACTACTTCATGAAAGAACCAAGTGAAACAGCTCCTGCTACGGTACTAAACTGCCATATATGGACGATTGAAAGAAACATGCTTGCCACACCACAGTTCCAGCAAAATTATCATCAGTTTGTTTAGTGTAGATGCAGGTGACGGAAGAACACCAGTGGACGACGACGACTCGAAGTCAGGACTAGACGTCTAGACCGACCAAGGACGACTGGACCAAGTGCCTGGTGTTCGCACACACACCTTGTGCATCACGTGGAGGCGAACATGTGATGCAGAAGAACTGAATCACTGGCTTCTTCCAGGAAAGCAGTGCATCAAGAAGTCTCAGGATTTTTTGTTAATTTGACCATTATTACGTGAAATCAAAAAGGTTTCTCCATCTGTAGTCAGTTCTCTGTATAGTAGTTACATACTGAAGCGTGAATACGGGTCAAGAAATCAAGAGACTCAGGTGCAAAATACGTGCAAGTATCTGATCTGATCTGTCCAAACAAATGCAAAATCCTGCAGCGTGGTTGACTGATGAATCTTTTCCGTTCAACCCCACATTTTATACAACAGTTCAACACATTTTCTTCAGCTGATTAGTCTGTTCAAACTTGAAACAAATTAAAGGCGTTCGAATCCTCTTGCTTCTTAGAGATATTGTCTGCCCTAGATCTGACTATTAACCTAATCGGGTGTTACATTTTCGTAACGTTTGTTTGGCAGAGCTCCACCATTAACAAGTGAATCTGGATCTGAGATTCATCGTGGAGCAGTTCCACCAATAATGGATCTAAGATCTACCATGGATCTACTAGTGAACTGTTTAGCTACACAGTACCTCTAGATCTATGAAATGAGATTTTGGTTGGAATAGCCTGTTTTGTCCTCATCGTGTTCATCACCATGTCAGCCAAGCCCGAGCATTCGCCACGAACCCAACAAGGCCAAGACAGCAGCGCCGGTGGCCAAGGGCCAGGGGCTAGAAGGGGGCGGGGGAGATAGAGGGGAACCCGATCCAGCCATGTGCGTCTCATGTGAGTAGGAGAGCAGAGGGAGGAGGTGGGCGCCGCGGCCTGCCTGTTGGCCGTGATGGGGGGGGGGGGGGGTGACGGAGCCTGTAGTACACGAGAAGGAGAAGATGAATAGAATAGAAAATGAAGATGTATAATTAGTGGCAATGGTGGGTAGTTTTCGTCCAAATCTACGGACGTATAGAAGAGCCTCATGGAGCATCCCTTGAGGAGCTTCACCAAAATGGTGAATCCAACCCTAAGATTCAACGTTTTGGTAAATCCAGATTTCGTGGAGCCCGAGCGTTTGGTTTTTTTTCTTTCAAATTAGAGCTGTCTTTGGTGAATTTAGAGCTTGTAGAGCTTTCCCAAACATACCCATAACCGATTACTCCGGTAAACCTCTACCTACCCCCAAGATAATGGGTTCTATGTTCGTTAGAAGATCAATATATATATGCCTTTTCCGTTTCAAATGAAATCATTGTTGCTGGCACCAATGGTCCTTCAGAACATAGTGAACTAATGGTATCTACTCGCCTGATTCGTGCGTTTGATTGCATCCACAATACGACAGAGTGTGCCTGGCTGCCTGCTGCCGTCATATCCCCCAAATCAGTGCAAAAGCTGCAGACCAAAACAGAGAGCAGAAACGACTAGCAGCGTACTGTAGCAGGTGAGCCAAAGCGAGCAGAGCACGGTGGACGGAGGCCGCCCACACCAGTCACCAACCCCCGCGCAGGCGCCGGGCGCACCAACCCCCCGCCCCGCGCGACCGAGCCGTCCTCCGCGACCTAGCTAGCGGCCAGTCGGCCACCACGAAACGAAATCGCGATTCGCGACGCTTTCCACGCCGCCGGCCCCGCCAAAAAAATTTTACTTGCAACGCGGCACTCGTTCTGTTCATAGGAAAGTCGACCAACCCCGAACCCCAAGACGCCCGCCCCCCCCCCTCCGCTATTTAAACGCGGCCACCCCCTCCGTTTCACTCCAAGAAGAGCAGCACCATATCCAGTGCATCACCACTCACGAGCTCTTCTCCATCCAGATTAACAGGCCATCATCGCCTTTGTTTCTGATCCCAAATCATTTACGGCGCAAGTGCCTTCTGTTCCAAACCCCAGTCCCACAGCAATGGCGTGCGACAACGGCCGCGTTGCTGCTACCAACGGCGACGGCCTGTGCATGGCGACGCCCCGCGCCGACCCGCTTAACTGGGGGAAGGCCGCGGAGGAGCTGATGGGCAGCCACCTCGACGAGGTGAAGCGGATGGTGGCCGAGTACCGCCAGCCCTTGGTGAAGATCGAGGGCGCCAGCCTCCGCATCGCGCAGGTGGCCGCCGTGGCCGCCGGCGCTGGCGAGGCCCGCGTCGAGCTCGACGAGTCCGCCCGTGGCCGCGTCAAGGCCAGCAGCGACTGGGTCATGAACAGCATGATGAACGGCACCGACAGCTACGGCGTCACCACCGGCTTCGGCGCCACGTCCCACAGGAGGACCAAGGAGGGCGGCGCGCTCCAGAGGGAGCTCATCCGCTTCCTCAACGCCGGCGCATTCGGCACCGGCACCGACGGCCACGTCCTGCCGGCCGAGGCCACGCGTGCGGCCATGCTCGTCCGCATCAACACCCTCCTCCAGGGGTACTCCGGCATCCGCTTCGAGATCCTCGAGGCGATCGTCAAGCTGCTCAACGCCAACGTCACGCCGTGCCTGCCTCTCCGCGGCACGGTCACCGCGTCCGGCGACCTCGTGCCGCTCTCCTACATTGCCGGCCTCGTCACCGGGCGCGAGAACTCTGTTGCAGTCGCCCCGGATGGCACCAAGGTGAACGCAGCAGAGGCGTTCAAGATTGCCGGAATCCAGGGCGGCTTCTTCGAGCTGCAGCCCAAGGAGGGTCTTGCCATGGTGAACGGCACGGCCGTGGGCTCTGGCCTTGCCTCCACGGTGCTCTTTGAGGCGAACGTCCTTGCCATCCTTGCCGAGGTCCTGTCCGCCGTGTTCTGCGAGGTCATGAACGGCAAGCCGGAGTACACCGACCACCTGACCCACAAGCTGAAGCACCACCCGGGACAGATCGAGGCGGCTGCCATCATGGAGCACATCTTGGAGGGCAGCTCCTACATGAAGCTTGCCAAGAAGCTCGGCGAGCTGGACCCGCTGATGAAGCCCAAGCAGGACAGGTACGCGCTCCGCACGTCGCCGCAGTGGCTTGGCCCCCAGATTGAGGTTATCCGTGCGGCCACCAAGTCCATTGAGCGCGAGATCAACTCCGTCAACGACAACCCGCTCATCGATGTCGCCCGGAGCAAGGCTCTTCACGGTGGCAACTTCCAGGGCACGCCCATCGGGGTGTCCATGGACAACACCCGTCTCGCCATCGCAGCCATCGGCAAGCTCATGTTTGCGCAGTTCTCTGAGCTCGTCAACGACTACTACAACAACGGCTTGCCCTCCAACCTGTCCGGCGGGCGCAACCCCAGCTTGGACTACGGCTTCAAGGGCGCCGAGATCGCCATGGCGTCCTACTGCTCTGAGCTGCAGTTCCTGGGGAACCCGGTCACCAACCACGTCCAGAGCGCGGAGCAGCACAACCAGGACGTGAACTCGCTCGGGCTCATCTCCTCCAGGAAGACTGCTGAGGCCATCGAGATCCTCAAGCTCATGTCCTCCACGTTCCTGATCGCCCTGTGCCAGGCGGTGGACCTGCGGCACATCGAGGAGAACGTCAAGAGCGCCGTCAAGAGCTGCGTGATGACGGTGGCGAAGAAGACTCTGAGCACCAACTCCACCGGTGGTCTCCACGTCGCCCGCTTCTGCGAGAAGGACCTGCTCCAGGAGATCGAGCGCGAGGCCGTGTTCGCGTATGCCGACGACCCCTGCAGCGCCAACTACCCGCTCATGAAGAAGCTTCGCAACGTGCTCGTGGAGCGCGCCCTCGCCAACGGCGCTGCCGAGTTCGACGCCGAGACATCCGTCTTCGCCAAGGTCGCCCAGTTCGAGGAGGAGCTGCGCGCGGCGCTGCCCAAGGCCGTCGAGGCTGCACGGGCGGCCGTCGAGAACGGCACCGCAGCGATACCCAACAGAATCACCGAGTGCCGCTCCTACCCGCTCTACCGCTTCGTGCGCCAGGAGGTCGGAGCCGTCTACCTCACCGGCGAGAAGACGCGCTCTCCCGGCGAGGAGCTCAACAAGGTGCTCGTTGCCATCAACCAGGGGAAACACATCGACCCGCTGCTCGAGTGCCTCAAGGAGTGGAACGGCGAGCCACTGCCCATCTGCTGAACAGAGAAAATACAAGGAGCAGAAGACTGTATTTTTAGCTAATGCTTTTTATTCCTAATTTATTTTTGTTCGTTGATATGCTATGGATTCTTGCTGGAACGCCATAACCTGCTTTGAGCAAGGTCTGGTGGGTGATTGAACAAATTGTTGTTGCAAGCTGTAACTTGTATGTTTTCGAATATGTGAATCATATTATCAGTTTAATTCAATCCAAGTGTTAATGCAAACGAGTGAACGACCAAACATGAGAGCTTGGTGGTTGGGCTTGGGCACGCGCGCTAGGAAGGCACCTGCAGAGCATGTGACTTTTCTTTCATTTCATTTTTTTTGCGAGCTTTCATTCATTTCATTTGGAATACAATTCATGTAAACTTACCAGAAGATTTTTTTCGTAAGAACTTGTGAGAACTTTTTTACATAGGATAACTTTTCATAAAAGTTGGAAGAAAATTTTTTTGGAAACAAGTTTTCTAAAAACTACCTCGAATAAGTGTTGTGAAAAACCAGGGTTGTGCCGTCAAAATCTGAGGCCTTGTTCCAAATTCTAAAATGGACCCCTTGAAAAATAAAATATAGATGCGAGAAATCGAAAATGTATCTATTCATTTTGGTTGTATATTGAAAACACCATTCTCTTACTGTTTTCGAATTATTCAACATAATTGTAATTAAAGACAAACAAATTACCTTATTGACTTGCAAGTTGTAAT
Organism: Sorghum bicolor; assembly: GCF_000003195.3. Taxonomy (NCBI): domain Eukaryota; kingdom Viridiplantae; phylum Streptophyta; class Magnoliopsida; order Poales; family Poaceae; genus Sorghum; species Sorghum bicolor. The sequence goes on from NC_012873.2 coordinate 57,102,277, forward strand.
TTCTTATTTTTATTGGAGGTGCCTAAAAAGCACAGAGCTCTTTGCACAGCTCAGTAGTTCTGCACCCACTTATAGCAATTAGTAATTACTGATTAACACGAAGAAATAAATAGAAAATAAAATCAGACAATTACCTTCCACAGTTTCAAATCTCTAGGAATTAGGAATTAGGCACCTTGTGACATAATTCTGACACAGTTGGGCTCCACTAGCCAGCTTGCTTGATTAGAGAGTAGCTAGGGATAGTTTGCTTGGGCCTTGTTTAGTTCTGAAAAATTTTGGGAAATCGATATTGTAGCACTTTCGTTTGTATTTGACAAATATTGTCTAATTATGGACTAACTAGGCTTAAAAGATTCGTCTCGTCAATTCCGACCAAACTGTGCAGTTAGTTTTTATTTTCGTCTATATTTAATACTTCATGCATGCGTATAAAAATTCGATGTGACGGAGAATGTGAAAAATTTTACAAATTTTTCTAGGAACTAAACAAGGCCTTGGTCAGAGAGACGGGGAAGCCAGGACGGGAATACGAGATAGCTGAGAAAAATTAACATACATGCATTCTGCAAGGTGGAGACAGTCATGATGGGAGAGAACCAGATAGATTTCGCGAGCGTGTAGGAGGCCCCTTGGAACTAGGGGTCCTGTTGAAAGCCCTAGTTTGGTTTTGGATAATTGATGAAACCCTAGTACTAACCTCTATACTAAGTGTGTGTAGATTTAATGAGGTTGGTACATGACAAGTAGTGGAGCAAGTGATGATCATGATGATAATGGTGATGACCACAAGGTGATCAAGTGCTCAACTTGGAAAAGAAGAAAGAGAAAAACAAAACCCTATGGAGATCAAGGCAAAGGTATTGCTTAGGGTTTTGGTTTTGGTGATCAAGACACCATAGAGGGTGTGATCACATTTAGGATAGATAGCCGTACTATAAAGAGAGGAATTCTTTGACTAAGCGGTTATCAAGTGCCACTAGGTGTCATTGTTCTTGTGCATGCATTTAGAACCTAGTGAGCTAACTTAACTCCTTCAAAGAAAATATTTGTGAAAATGCTAACACACGTGCACACTTGTTGGTTTACACATTGTGGTGTTGGCACACTTTGAGAAGGAGGTGGAGTTTGAAGGGTAGAGAGAGGATGGGTTCCTCTCTCCCTCCCGCCGAGCTTGCGAGAAAATGAAGTGCATATTTTCTATTGCGCCGGTGGGAAATTTGGAGAAGTCACGGGAGTGTTTCTCGCTGAGAAAACACTCACCGGACGCTGGCTTCTGGAGCACCGGACGCTGCGTCTGAGCGTCTGGTGCAGACAGTGCCTGACCCAGCTAGGGTAAGGCACCGGACGATAGGCACCGGACGATGGCTTGAGCGTCCGGTGGTGCGCGTCCGGTGTGCGGGCGTTTTGCGACCCTCTCTGCGCATGGGTCCGGTGAGCACCGGACGCTACCGGTGCTTAGCGTCCGGTGATCTGCAGGTTTGCGGAGCTCTCTGTGCATGAGTCCGGTGTGCACCGGACGCGTCCGGTGCTAACTTGCTCAACGTCCGGTGCACTGCAGGTGACCGTTAGATTCTGACACACGGCTGACGTTGGAGCACCGGACGCAGGTGTTGAGCGTCCGGTGCCCCTTTAAGAGCGTCCGGTGACCCCGTATTTTGCCCAGTGAAAGAGCCAACAGCTCTATTTGTTTGAGGGGCTATAAATACGTGTTTGGCCGGCTTAGGGCTCACTCTCTTGGCATTCTAACATACTTGACATCCTTGTGAGCCTAAGCAAACACCTCCCACTCATCTCCTTCATAGATTATACATCTTTATGAGATTGGGAGTGATTCCAAGTGCATTTGCTTGAGTGATTGCATCTAGTGGCAATTGGGGATCGTTCTAGCTGCGGTTTTCTTGTTACTCTTGGTGGTTGCCGCCACCTAGACGGCTTGGAGCAGCGGAGGAGGATTGGCACGAGTTGGTGATTGTTCGTGGCCATCTCCCGTGATTGTGAGGGGTCTTGTACCTTCCCCGGCGGAGAGCCGAAAGGTAACTCTAGTGGATTGCTCGTGTCATTGAGCTACCTCACTTGTGGGTAGGTTCTTGTGGTGTCCTAGTGAGGACGAGGTTCGTGCTACACCTCTTAGCCACCGAACCACCAAGTGTTGGTCGACACAACGGGGACGTAGCGTGCCGGCAAGCACGTGAACCTCGGAAGAAAAATTGGTGTCTCAATTGTGTTTGATTGGCATTCTCCCGGTGCTTGATTGTTTATATTGGTGATTGGTTCATCCTCTACACGGCGGTATAAATATCTTATCCTATCCTTTACTTACCGCAAACTAGTGTAATTAGTTTAGTTGCTTACTTTACCTTGTGTAGCTTAGTTCTCTTGTGTAACTTGTAGAGACTTAGTTCCTGTGTCCATAGTGATCATAGCAACTAGAATTGTTGGGTAGGTGGCTTGCAAACACCCCTTTAGAGCTAGAGCAAAAAGCTTCGCTTTGTTATTTACTAACTCCTTGCTCTAGTGAGTTTGTAGAATTTTTAAATAGGCTATTCACCCCCTCTAGCCATATTAGGACCTTTCACCTGTACAAGCGCACAGCTTGCACGCCCACCAGCACGGCCTTGTGAAAAACTATTCAAATACTCTTCTTTTCTTGAAAACACTTTGTTAAACATGAAAGAAAAAAATTGCTATAGATCGTATGAATAATTTAGTTAAGCATGATGAAATAAAGTGTGTGAGAAAAAAAGGAATGTGTCGGAATCATGGGAACAGATTTCCTCATGTTTTCTCATACACTGCCTACCTGGCCTGTATCCGCAGGACCAACGAAGACGCGTTGAGTGCCCCTTCTTTCTGAATAGAAACGACCTCACTAAATGGTGAAAATCAAGCGAATAATTTTTAGACATATCGTTTTTTCTTAAAAAAAAATCCCATTTTTTCTCTTTTTGGCAGCACCTGAAGATCCATGTCACTGTGCCTCCCTTTCCATGTATGCTTTTCAAGGACGGCCGATTTCCTAAAAAGAGTAAAAAAAATTATTAAGTTACAACACAAACAAAACTAGACCCTCACTTATATATGTTTCAAATAACTTTTTGGCTACTAATTTATGTATATTAACTTACAAAATATAATCTATACCATAAAGTTATAACATATAGCTTAGTAAGATACATATAATTTATGCGAAAAACTTGAAACCTCAAGAATTATAAAATACAATCATGTACAGAAAGTTATTAAACACAAATGAAGTAACTAATTATGTACAAAAAGTTATCAAAACACAAAGGAACGATTGACTTATAACTTATGTTAAAACTTAGAAATACAAAAGTTATTAACACATAAAGAAAATAAACCAATTTATATATCTAAGTTCTACAAATAAGTTTATTATAATATAAGTTATCAATATTGAGTTGAATATACAAGTTTTGTTCATTTAACTTATAAGTTATCAATACTGATTTGTACATACAAGTTTGTTCATCTATATCTTATAAATCTAAATTTTTATTACATGTATGCCATCTAATTTTGTCACATAGTATGTTATATATATAAGTTTTGTGCATAACTTATCACATAAAAGTTATATATATAATAAATTGTCAGGTAAAAGTTATATCGTGCGTTATATATTATAAGTTAGTATACATAATAAATTACTACTAGAAAAAAATCTCTGAAACATATGTATGTGGGGTTTGGTTTTGTTCGCCTCGTCACGTAAAACACACTGGTGCAGGCGGAATTAAAAGTAAATATACCATTTAATCTGAAATAAATATTTTGATTTATTTTAGGTGTCTCCACCAATAAGTAAAAGGTGTAGGGAAGGAGGGTGAGCGGTTGGCATGCGACATCGTTCGCTCAGCACGGTTACGGTGAATGATTGCTAAAATAAATTTGTGTAATAGAAATTCAGGGGTGTCAATAAGGCGCCTATTTAATACAACTTATAAGGGCAGTCCTATGATTTCTAGAGTAGTTTCCAAGAGCAATAAATTGCATTATAGACTTCACTCTTCCAATGTATTATGTTTTTATTAGAGCACTCACAATGCAATACTCTATCAGAGAGTTCAAGACAATTAATTACATATTATTTATGGTATTTTGCTGATGAGTCAATATATTTTTTGAAGAAAGAGGTAGAAAAAATAAGACTCCAAGTCTTATTTAGACTCTAAGTCCACATTGTTCGAAGTAATAAATAACTTTAGACCTTGTTTAGTTCTAAAAAATTTTGTAAAATAGGAATAGTACCACTTTTGTTTGTATTTGACAAATATTATCCAATCATGGACTAATTAGACTCAAAAGATTCGTCTCGTCAATTCCAACCAAACTGTGCAATTAGTTTTTATTTTTGTCTATATTTAATACTTTATACATGCGTTTAAAGATTTGATGTGACGGTCTGAAAAATTTTGCAAATTTTTTTGAACTAAACAAGGCCTTAGATTTTAAGATAGAATCTGCATTGTGAGTGCCTTAGTAGTTTTTAAGACGAAAAATGATTAATGATCTCGTGCATGTTTCACAAAGAAAACATGATCAGGTGTAGCAAGAATTTATGTAGTAGCACTCACGTGGCCACAAATTAATCTCCAACTCGTGTTCAACAAAATCAATTCTGATATCCATCCTGTGCTTTGACAACGCTAGCTTGCTTTCTTTCTTTTCACGCACAGGGCAGTATGACGAGGTGTCGAAGCCAGACGTCCGTGGCGAACTCATCCCCACCTTCCTCTTGGTCTCATCGTTGTTGGAGCCGCCATGCCCGACCTTATGCAGCTCACTACCATCGCATGCATGCACGTATTCCATGGATGGCACCAAATCCTCTAGCGGAAAATTTCAAAAAAAAAAAAAAAAAATCCTCTAGCGGCAACCTCGGATCTCTTTCATTATTTTCTCCATATATAAATATGCGAGTCGATCGGTTGAGCCACTACGTGAAAAATAATTTGTAAGTGTCAGAGGCTTAGGACAGTAGGAGTGGTCGGTGATTAAGCCGCTCCTATCGTGGACTTTCTGGGTCCTAGTAGACCAGCCGTCTCTATAAATAGTTGGCAATCGCCCTACAAATCGGCCTATTTGTAGATTCGGCTGGATCACAGCCGTTCTTACTAAGGCATTTGTAGGACGGTTGTATAAGTAGTAGCAGTCACCTTCTTCCTTCTCGGATCACTCACTCCAACTCGAGAAAAAAAAGATTAGGAGGCCTTGGGCTCTTCCCAAAAATTGCTCTAGTAAGGGAGGAGGTTTTGGTGTCAATCCTTTGGTGAAGAGCTTGTAGAAGGTAAGAAAATACTATTCCAAGCCTTTAATTGAAGTTTTAATGGTTGGTTTGTATGTAATTTGAGTTTTGCTTTTCTCTCTCTTCTATGGTGCTTAAGCTTTGTATGGAGCAAATTAGATCCTAGTTTTGAAGCTATTAGTATAAAGTAGTTAGAGAAATGAGCTTGCACCCATTATTAGTCGATCTTGTTTTGATTTTAGTGGAGATTACACCCTAGTTTCATATATGTTTCATCTAGTTCTAGATCTTGGGTTTGTTTTTTTATTTTCTAATTTATGTTTCATGAAATTAGAATGGTGTTGACACCAGAAAAGGGATGTGTACAAGGATGATGAACTCTTAGAGCTCGTCGGCGACCTTTGCGGCTTCATCATGTCATGGACGAGGTTGTTACTTCTAAAGGAGTTTACCATGACCGATCTTCTGACTTAGGTAGTATCCTAGGTACTAACACCTCTATGAGACTCACAGGCTAGCTCTAGGTCATTGATAACAATCTACAATGGTTTGGACTTATGAAACTATCTGAACTTGTGAATTATGGCTATGTAATGTCATAATGATGGACTTTGTGAATTAGATTTTTCAACTTGTGAATTATGGCTTGTAGTTGTGGGTTATATTATATGCCCGTGTGTTTGTGGATGAATATATGTATATGTGTGGTGGTTAGATTTGAATTTGAAGCATATATTACATGTTGTGGTCAGATTTGGATTCGAATTTGCTTTTTTGCTAGAAAATCAACTGTAGGGGCGGTTCTAGATTGAACCGCCTCTACAGATACAAACTGTAGGGGCAGTCAGGATGGCAACGGGGCGGGTTTGGATCGAGTGAAGTCTATGTGCACCCGAACCCGAAACCGAACCGAACACCGATTCGGGTGATAACCCGCGGATACCCAAAACCCGAATGGATACCCGAAACCCGCTTTCTATGTCAACATAATAATAGCAATAAAGACTTTCTATAAATATATACATGACATATATACACATATTTACATGTATAAACAAGAGGCAATAAAACATAAATATTTTCATAAGTTAGCTTAAAATAAATTTCATAATCTTAGTAAACAAGTTATTATTACCATATTATAAAATATGAAAATTAATTCTAATGACTTATTTTCGGATATATATCCACGGGTGGAAAACCAAACCCGAAAAGTTTTGGGGCCCCGAACCCGAAAACCGTGGGTGAAAAATCATCCCCAAACCCGAATCCGTGAGAACCGAAACCTGCGGATATCCGACCCGAAACCGTCCTGCTGCCATCCTTAAGGGGCAGCTAGTGCTGCAGCCGCCCTTACAAATGGTGTTTCTAAGGACGGCTGGTGATCCAGCCACCCTTAGAAATATCATTTGTAAGGGCAGCTGAAAACACCGGCCGCCCTTACTAATTGCATTTGTAAGGACGGCTTGGCCAGCCGCTCCTATAGTGGCCTGATTTGTAAAAGCCCACTGAGAGAAGTGGTTGGGCCAGCTGTCCTTAGAGTGGCACTAGAGCCGTTCCTACAATGGCTTACTGTAGTAGTGAGAGGCTCAGTGTGGACAACCACGGGCGGCCGCCACGCCATCCTCCTCACCATTGAGGGTGCATGCTTCATCGAGGCCACGCCTATGCTGTTGCTGCTAAGGCCAGCACGAGAAGTGACGACTGTTTTGGTCACACAAATAATCCCCTTCCTGTCATTAAGCCCGCCGCGGAAAACTCCAGCACGAAGGAGGCGAGCGCGTAGGAAGATGGGGGGAGGTACACGAGAGCGCAGCGGAGCGGGAGATCTAGACAGAGAAGAAAAAAAACTATCAGTTTCTTTCCAATGCAGCTCGGCCGTTTCATCGCCTAACGTGAAGACTTTGTTTCCTTGGTAGAAAACGATTATCTATTTTTTCTTCTCTCTACAATAAATCCACTACCACATCAATAATTTGCTTAGTTAACAAAATAATTAATAAAGATAGAAATGATCATAAATATACCATTGAGATTGCCCTAAGCCATTTATGGCCAAAGTAGCTAAATCAATCAACCAAACAGTACGCTATTAGTATGTAGCTTATTCTGTTTGCATATTCTCATCACTTCTGTTTGTACTAAAAAGTAGAAGCTAGATCGGACCTATTTATTTCGATTGTGCTTTTGCTCTATGTGTCATGCCGTACGAGTTGATTTTTCAGCGGTTCATGCCAGATGAGTTCAACCGTCAAACCAAACATGTGTTAGCTTGCATGCTTATTTTAGAGAAAACATATAGTAAGACATATGGTATTACCTCCATTGTAAATTATAAAATATTTTGACTTTTTTATATGTAATATTTGCTATGCATCTAGATATATAGTAAAAATAATATATCTAAGAAGATAAAATATCTTATAATTTAAAATGAAAAGAGTACATGTTTAGCATTGCCAAATATGCGATGCCGGCAGTGACGGCTTTGTCATGTCATACGCAACAAGAAGGAAAAGCAGAGAAAACAGAGCAAGAGTTTAGTCCATGATTGCCTCAGTTACCAAGTTGTAGTATGGCTAGCTTCACCAACCCATTATGGACTGTACCACAAAATTCTCTCTTCTCCGGTCAACAAATTTTGCTCACCACCAAACTCATTTTGACCATGGTCCGTTACGAATTCCATGCTCCGTTTTGAGACTTCCAACTTTCAACGCTGTGGAGCAACTTTCAACCATAAATCCTTTCCTTCTTTTATGCCAAGGACATCTGTGGTTTCTTTGAACCCTAACGTTTTTTATCCTCAAGTAAATGCAAAGTCAGAAGCCTGCATATCCAATACTCCCTTTGTTTCTGTTTTTTTCCTGCCATGAGTTTAACTATTATAGAAAAAATACATACAATATTTATATCTCTAAATAAGTTTATTATTATAATAGATTCAATGATTTATCTAATGATACTAATTGTGTATCATAATTATTAATTTTTTTAGATAATAGATAAAAATATCCGGCCTCTACATCCAGAGATGTACACAGCCAATTATTACAAATTTCCGAAGCAAAAAAGAAAGAGCAGTCTCTGGCCTTGAACAAGGACGTCTTGAACAAGGACTAGGATACTAAAGCAAACTATATAAATGTTTCTAGCCTTTATTTGAAATATCTAAGGCAATAATTTTCAACTTTTTGCTTATCGCCGAAAGAAAGGCTTTAGCTTGCTCATCACGCTGCAGCTGTGCCCAAAAACATTTATATAAAACTAGTTAAAGTTATTTTTTGAAAATAAAAATGAAAACCAAAAAGGGACGAAGGGAGTAAGGTTTTCTGGTACATATCTAAACAAGATAGGAGTCATAGCCTCACCTCACGTAGCACGAGGTTGACTACAAACACGCGAGGCTGACTATATATAAAGGTTGAACACACCCACACACGTGCTGGAGAATATAGAAAAACACTCGATTAAATTCTCTCAGCGCTAATAGAAATTATAGTTTTCTCTTATGTCATACCAAAAAATTTCATTAATTTCTCTTGTGTGTCACTATTTGAAACTTGTCTTCTCTTGTGTTAAGGCTCAGGTATAATTTCACTATATTTATGTACAATTAAACTACCTTTCGCTTCCTTCCTCTTCATATAGTAATATAGAGCCCATTCGCTTGTATGAAAAGCGATGGCTAAAAATATTGTTCGCTATTTTATTATGAGAGAAAAATACTGCTAAATGGCTGCCAGATTCGGTAGATAAGCTTAAGTAAATATGACCATAGTCGGGTCCTCTAATAAGTCTACACATGTGCCTAGCAGCCAGTCCTCATCCCAAATCAAGTTAACAAGGCCTATGGCTAATAAGTCTACACATGTGCCTAGCAGCCGGTCCTCATCCCAAATCAAGTTACCAACGTCTATGGCTAATAAGTCTATACATGTGCCTAGCAGCCGGTTCTCATCCCAAATCAAGTTACCTGCGCCTATGGCTAAGGTGACTCATAGTGTAGACAACGTCATCCATCCCATTTTCCCAAACCTATCGTATACCAAACAAAAAGCTGGAACAACTCGATTCTCAATTAAAAATGAGATGGGACAGTTTTATTAGAAAAAGCTAGGATGAAATCATCTCATCTTACCTTATTCTTGAACCAAACACATCACGTTTTCAAATCAAGCTCAAGTTGGAGCTAGTGTGAGAAAAAGTTAGGGCAAGCCACGCACTTGATGGAGGATGACACGACCATATGCTGGGTGAGCTTCGCCAGCACACACCTAGGCGAGCCACGGCTTGACCGGGGCATGCGCCCTGGACTGGTCGCTTGGCACACGCGCATCGTGACTTGGAGAACTGATCCCTGAACCATGTGTGACATGATATCTGTCTATTCTTTATTTTTTGCTAGTTTATCATATGTCTCCTCTCAAAACTATGGTATTTTTTTAAACACAATATAGACATATATGCATGCATAAACCTCTATGAACGCACACACATGCTCCCTATCTCTACGAGCATATTCGAAAGACTATACTGCCCTAGGCACTCCCTTGAGGTAGCATCCTTTTGTGCCCACCTCTATTAATTCAGGGGGCTCCCAAAACTTTTTAGTAGTAGTGAAATTCAGAAAATGCAAGTACTCTCCTCAAATTGAGGACACCAAGTAGACAAGTTGCACCAAAGCTATGGTCTTTGTGATGACTAATGAGAAACACCACAAACATTTCTTTTTGCTTGGGAACACACATTCTCTATGTATGTTATGTCACGTAAACTTTGCCATTTGACTTTCAGCGTATATTATGTGAAGAAAATGCAAAGCTTCTGTGACCCTGGTTATGTGAATTTGTATATATTGAGCGAATATAATGTCGGCTATCTTCGTGCATCCTGGAAAGTTAAATTGGCTTACTTTTTCATAGTTTATTTTATCATCATAGCATACATGATACATCTATCTATTCATTGCTGGTTGGCCGGTGGTGTCTTTGTGCTTTCCTTTATAATGGATGAAATTGTATTTTCCATACTAACATAATAGCAACCCACTATTACCAGTCAACTCATAGAAATGGCATGGAAGAAAAGATAATTTTAAAATAGTAACACAATAGAATTTTTAGTGACGGGGAGGGAATTTGCTCAAAATACTCTTGCCAAGATAGTGCTCGGAGGGATGAAAACGGTACGGATATTTTCCGACCGTATTCGAGACCGAATTCGTTTAGAGGGGTTTGAATCTGTCCGTATCCGAGACCGAATATTCAACATCCGATACCATATCCGTATCCGAATACTTAAATCGTATATTTATGATGTCGACATCTAATCTTATCTTATCCGACATGATTGATATTATCCGTATTCGAATCCGACTCCAACCAGAAATATGAAAACAAATATGATATCGGTGATATCCGTCCGTATCCGATCCGTTTTCATCCCTAGCTCGGACCCTAGGTAGCTGCGCACGCAAGAGCGGAAAAAAGGCATTGTTATCCTTTGCCTTTTTTTTTGAGTCGCTTCACAGTATTATCCTATCCCCAATTTAATTTGGAGGACCGACCAAGGGTTGTAGAGTATGAAAAATGCTGGCCGGAGTGCAAGGGTCAATAACCTAACAAAACAACCTAATCATGGACTTGTTCTTGCGTTGTTTCTGTATAGTTTCTTCGTCCATCTCACCTACCCACACACCTTTTAATTGCAAAGCTCAGCTGAAGCACTCAAACTTTATTTTGAACATGGTCCACGTTCGTGTTTAGACATAAAAAAGGGTAGTAAAAGATCAACAAAACCTGGAGCACGCCTGTGAAGTGGCTCGCTTATAGTATGTACACCCGTCGCGTCGAAAGGGCTTTGTATAGAGGGCTGCTCGTGATAGTGCTTCACGGTAGGTGAATGCATGCATGCGCCGCCAGTCATCGACGCCTGGAGTGGAATGCAGCCCAGCCAATAGTGAGTTAGTGACCAATCAAGTGGCTGCGATCTGGATGGGTGCAGGTAGCCGCTCAATTTCACCCTCACCAAACATTTGAATCCGCAATATGTCTGGTGAACAAAGAAAAATAACTAACCGCACTTCTGCTGTACAGCTTGAGACTTCGGTCTTTAATCTTATGGTACTAGGATCTTGTTTAAATCTAGGGGTAAAATTTGAGATGTCATATCGACTATCATATTGGGATGTTGGGATTGTTTGGATAGTAATAATAAAATAAATTGTAAAAGTCTTTGGCACTATGCGAGACCAATTTATTAGACCTAGTTGATTTGTCATGAACACATGTTTACTGTTAGACCACATTGTTAAATTATAGACTAATTATATTTAAAAGATTCGTCTCGTAAAATAGTCATAATCTATGTAATTAGTTATTCATTTTGTTCGCCGATTTAAAAAGTCATACTGAAAAGAGAAGCGAACATGCTCATTGTTGACTGATTTATTATAGGAAGTACGGCTAAAAAGAGAAGCGAACATGCTCATTGTTTAGTCTATATTTAGTACTCTATGTATGTTATGGGATAGGGAGTAAATTGTACGGGGAAGGGAACTAATGAACGGTAGCCAACAAGGACTAGAGATCCGCATCAGAATTTACTGTTGGGGGACGGTTGTGACCACTCGCGTCAGCTCACATGGCCGTCAGCATGTCTCGGCAGTCTCTCGGTAGTCTTGGCCCGCAGGATGTCCTTTGGCAGCAGTTACCACTGCCGATCATTCATGGCCGATCCCTGCCTCCTCCCTGTAACTTGTGTGGCTCACCAGTCACCACGCCACGCTCTCGCCGCTCGGACACCGGCCGCTGGAGACCCACTTGGAGGCGCGGAACCCGCCGTCCACTCGTTCTACCAAACACAACCAACAATTTGCAAATTGCAGCCGCACAGCGCTATCAGAAAACGCCCCCAGCAGCGTCTCAGGCACGGGGCAGGGTCCCCGAACCGCCGGAAAGCAACTGCAGCAGCTTTCACGGCGGCTCGTGTGTCTGTCACTCTAGTCTGTACCTGCACGAACTGAAAACTGAAAACCCAGCGGGATTTCTGTTCGCTCTCAATCGGCTCGGACGGCCGGTCACCGCGAAAATGCGTCGAGAATGAAGGCGACCCCGTCCGTTGGTGCGCTCGGCGTGGGAGGCGCTCCGCCGCGGCCGGGCTGTTTTGCCTGTCGCTTTCGCTCGGCTGCCTTGTCCAGTCCAGGCAGGATCAGTTCACAGCTGAACTCCCCGATCCGATCCGATCCCTCCGGCTCGTCTTGCGCCATGGCCACTCGTGGTGTGGCGCTCACGTATCCTGTCGCCCACTGCCGTCACAGACGTTGTCACGCAGTACTAGTACTACTCCTAAAGAACACGCTGCGACGTGCCGACGTTTCACGTTTGTCGTGGTGTCATGTACTACTGTGAGTCTGTGACCGGCCGGCCGGTACACCAATAATGCGGGCAGCGTGCCCTGTATCCATTCGCGCCTGGGACGCCGAGGAGAGTACCTGCTGTCGATTCGATGTGAACGTGAACGTCAGGGCCCGGCCATGCCGCAATAGGCATCGTTAGTAGTGACTGCAAGTACACCCTCGAATACTGACTGTGCGCGCAGCAAAGTTCCGGCCCAGGTAGCAGCTCCTTGGCCTTTCGTTTGGACCCAAGATTTGTCAAAAGAGCAGTGTTTGGCCGACCGGCTGCTCACAGATTAGGCCTTGTTTATTCTGAAAAAGTGAAAAAGTTTCCGGTACTGTAGCACTTTCGTTTGTTTGTGATAAAAATTATCCAATCATAGACTAATTAGGATCAAAAGATTCGTCTCATGATTTACAGCTAAACTGTGTAATTAGTTTGTTTTCGTCTATATTTAATGTTTCATGCATGTGTCACAAGATTCGATGTGACAGGGAATTTTGAAAACTTTTTAGTTTTCAGGGTGAACTAAACAAGGCCTGTTTAGTCGCGAACTCGCGAATGCACCAGGGTGTTCAGTTTCCATTACAAAATGATATGCTAGCCGGCCACAAGCTAATCCGGCGAACATGGGCACCCCCTCCGGGTCAAGATCTTCCTCTGGCTCGCCTTTAAGAGAAGACTCTGGACTGGAGATCACCGAAGAAGGTATGGCCTGGAGGTTAGAGACGCGTGCTACCTTTGTGATCAGGCCACCGAAACCATCGACCACATCATCGCCGAGTGCCCTTTCACGTGGTACCACGTCCTTCAGGCCTTGCACCGGCCACTACCCGCACCGTCCGTGACCACACTTTCGTGCTGGCGTAGCCTCAGGTCAGCGTTCACGGGACAGCAGCAGGCAGGTCTGGACACGCTCTTCGCCCTCGTCTCCTGGCAGGTGTGCAAGGAGCGCAACGCACGGTGCTTCCGTGATTCTACAGCCTCTGTTACTGATCATCAAGGCAGAGGCTAGCCAATGGATCCTGGCGGGGGCGACGAACCTCGCTGAGCTGCTGCAGGGAATGGGCTAGGTCACCAAGGATGGAATTCGGGCGTGTCGAGAAAAATGTAGCCACATCAAAACACTAACGCCGGGAGCAACACTCTAATTATCTGTGCGTATTCGAGAAAAAAAATGATATGGTATGATCTCCAGCAAGGGCAAGTAGCTAGGATTGTTACTACCAGATAATGTTGGGAGGATAGATGGCCTGACAAGAGCTCAGATCAGATATGTATACTCGTGGAGTTTGACTTTATTTATCGCACAAGTAATCAGCAACTGGTCTTTGCAAATCTCAACACATGGTACCAAGAAGAGGCGTACCAAACTCAGTCCATCGCAACGCGGTTTCCATCTCAGGTTGTCGCGCACGGACACTTGCTATGCTGTGTTCCATCGCAACTCTAGCAGTAGGTCCAGATTAGAGCCCTACTTTTGATTTGGTAGCTTTTTTTAGATAATTTTGATTTGGTAGATCTTCCTACTTTTTGATGTCTTGTGGTATTTTGGTCTCAACGTTGAGCAGTAACCTCTAAATCAGGACTACTAATTGCTGTTCTTTTTTCTCATTTATTCTATGTATGTATTCTATCTATTGGACTTAACGTTGATTTGGTACCTCCTACTATCTTGTATTCTGGTATCAACCCCAGCGGTGACTCCTAAATTAGGACCACTACTTTCTAATTTTATTTGTTTACTCTATGTATTCTATCTATTGGACTCGACATTAATTGAAACAAAACTGTTGTAAGTTCATACACATGATTAATATTCAAATCCACGAATTCAAATACATCAATTCAAATTTAGACGACATTGTATGACATCACAACAATCACATAGCCCATCAGAACATCCGTTGCTCACAAGTGCTCACAGGTATTCTATCTACTTAGACCGTCTCCAACAAAGTTAGCAAAGCAGGATCTATACCCAAAATGGATGTCGTACAGTGAAAAAACAGCCTCCAACAAGGTAGACAAACACAACACCCATTTTAAGCCGGAGGCAACGCACAACGCAAAATGTGTCGTCCCTCCGTCTCTTTGCATCGTCGTTGCAGCATGGGCCTACCACCACAACCGGAGCCGGCAATGCAGCGGACGTGCTGCCCCTTGCCGCCCCAAATCTGCGTTGCGCCGTCACCACCGCCCCGGATCTCCGCCTGCTGCTGCTCGGTGCTAGGAAGTGGTCCGCCTCCACCGCCTGTTCCACGAAGCTCTTGCAACCAAGCTCGCAGCCAAGGCCTCTGCGGGCACTCCCGAGCACGCCGGTGGAGGATGGCGAGGCGGAGGGGGAGGATTAGGGGAGGCCGCGGGCTTCGACTAAGTGGGGATGAGATTTAGGTTCACCCTTCGCTATTAGAGAAAGTAAATTTTGGGTGGCGATGTTTTCACTGTGCATGACCTAAAGGTGTCATACTTGTGTCTTCATTGTTAGAGACAATCTTAGGACCTGTTTCGAGGGGCTCATAGGTGCTCCAGTCATTGTTGAACACTCTTTAGTACTCCCTCTATCCCAAATTATAAGGCATTCTAAGAACTTTGGAGAGTCAAATCATGTTAAGTTTGACCAAAATTATAGAAAATTATAAAATTTTGTGACATCAAATAGATATACTACGATAATATAATTATGAAGAACCAAATAATACTTAATTAATATTATAAATGTTATTATCTTAACATATAAACTTACTCAAACTTAAAATGTTTTGACTCTCCAAATTTTTTGTAATGACATAATTTGGAATGGGAGTATTGTAGAGTATATTGTACAGTGCAAAAAAAAAAGCTCGCTCTGACATAAATGAATTGCGAAGGGGAGGACCGGAGGAGCTAGTGGAGCTGCATATTTGGGGCTCCTTACGGCTCCGTTACAGTGCTGCTACACTATCGAAGCCGGAACCAAACGAGCCCGAAGATAGGGACAGGGCTATTGATGGAGGTGGTCTATGCCTAACATGAAACTAGTTCAGACTTCAGAATCTGTGTAAATCAAGAGAACTGCCGGCAGTATGAGTCTCATCTAAACAACTTGCTCGAGGTGACCTTTGTTTAACCGCCATGCCATGATTCTTTTCTCCGTTGATCATTCGTCCATATGACATATGACCTACCAACATGGCCAAGGCTCCGAGGTCTACCTGTCCATCCGTTGGTTAGGCCAAATCAAGATCCAAACAACTTGCTCGAGGTGACCTATGTTTAATCGATGCAGAGGGTGAAATATTAATATAAATTCCCTTTTCTGAAAAATGTTTTTTTTCTCGGTTGATTATCCATGCGTATGACCTATATATAACCTATCAACATGGCCAAGGCTCTGAGGTCTACCTGTTCATCCGTTGGTTAGGCCAAATCGAGATTTAGGTGATCGTTAGTTCTTCCAGAAGTATTTTTCTTTTTGGAGAAGTTCACAATACCTCTTTATGGTTAGCTTTCTAGATTTCATTTACTAACCTTGTTCTGGAGCATAATAAGGTACTGTAAATTCTCAAATAGTTCCCCAATCCCCACATTGATCAAGTCCACGACATGGCAGCAACAAAACCTCAGCTCCAAAGAGATCACCCCGTGTGCTGCATCTGTTTTTTCAAGTAATTAGCCGGCAACACAACAGGTAATTTCTTCAATTCCATATCCATCATAAAAGCATGAGCATCACTAAGGAGAGTTTCAGGAATTGTCAAATCATTATTAGAGTTCACAAGCTCATACCATGTAGCATAACATTATTACATAGCTTTTGTCAAAGTTCGACCAACACAGACAGATGACAGAGACATACAGAAATCTATAGACCATAGCTGGAGAGTTCATCAGCTTTTATTATTACAGAAATCTGTGACCATAGCTGGAGAGTTCAGTTTTTATTATTATATTGACCTTATATGACCGAAATCCTACTCCTGAGATGCCACCTTGGAGAGCAGGAATTTATAGCGGTTCAGAACAGATTTCAGGTATTTCATCTCCCTGCCATAGACTTCATAGTGCTTTGCACCAAATATGGTGGCCTCAACTTCCATCAGCATCTCCAACACAGCTTCTACACTGATACGTTTTCCATCGGCCATTCTCACACTTCTCGCGCCTGGAACGGTTTTGGTGCATGGACATATGGAAACAGGTTGAACAGGCTTCAAGAATGCTGGATCCAGAATACCCTGTACAAGTGGTAGAAATCAGTAAGCTGGTCACCAACACAATGATAATATTGTTTAGCTGAAAATGGGTCCATTTTTAATGATGTCAGCAGGAGAGATCCCTATCAATTTCTCTTATAGAAGTACATACAAACAGAAGTGTAATACTGTAATGTACATAGGTGCAACCCCAAAAGAAAATCCTAGCTATTGAAACTAAATAAAAAGATTTAAACCAATTCTCCAGCAACAACTTAACAGATGGTTTAGCTCTTTGAAAATGGGTCCATATAGAGAACCAAAAAGTTCAAATACGAAGAAAGAAATACTAGTGAAATTAATAATCCTATATAATGTGTGTCTCAGCAGAAGAAAGAACGGTATTTATGAAATTTTGCCCACATTTCAGCCTCATACTGAATGCTATGAATGAATGCATACAAATCTGTTAGTGAACTGTTTTTTCCCATTTACAATGACTACCATTAGGGAAAGTTAACTACATTGCTCAGCACTCTATATCTGACAGTTACAGATGTAACTTTTCTGTTATCGGAATTCTTAAGAATAGGCATTATCAAGATAATATTGCCATCTCTAGTACCACAAAGCACATGGGATGGCAAGTATATTTCCATCTTCATCCCTTCCAACAGGACAGCATGAAGCAAATGAAAGTTTTCAAATTTAGAGTTCAGTAAACTTTAAGTCCCAGATTCCAAGTTTTAGGAGTTTCACCTTGGCTTCACAAAGGTTGTTCAACTTTCAAGTAATCATAAGAAAGTTTGAAAAATATGCAGGTTTTCCTTCTTAATGCAATGATATGCAGCTCTCCTGCGTATTCTACAAAAATAATCAGGTTTTAGAAAGGTCCAACCTAAAAAAAGTCATGAAATTTCCGTAAGAACTTGGAAATTTTTTGCACAGCAAGTTTGACCACTTCATTATTGTCATCATCACCTATCCTACACATGCCTATTTATGAGTGATGCTACCATTTATGCTCTTTGGCAGTTTGGCCACTAGCCCAATATAGGCCCAATGCAATTTCAGCTGAGATGACTCGAACCACTACGCCTGTGATTCTACGACAGATGTAATAGCAAGAAGGGACCAACAAAGAAAGGTATGTTATTAACAAAAAAGTATGGTGATGAATTTTTTTTCTCGAACACAGATAGTTGTGTATCTTTTTTTTGTATTATATAAAGAAGAGAAGAGGAAGAACCAGTTCCTTACAAGCAACCACTCCGACTCACCTAGAAGCAGAGGGGTTGCAATACAGTTCACAACCAAACACAATCACCTGAGAATTAAATAGAACAACTCGATAAAAACAATATATTATGTTCGAGTATATTTGGTAGTTAGGTATATTGTAATCCTGTATTGCCAGATGTATCAATAAAGCATATTGTACTCCTTTTTTTTGCAAATTGCACAAGTATAGACGTGGTCGCTCAATACGCACGCACACTCTATGAACACACATATGGCGGGAATGTGGCCTACCACTGAAAGCACAACGGCCATTCAATCCTAGAATAAATGCAGGAAAATAGGAGCACCCATGCCAAGTCAAAGGCTTGAACCCGGGTGGCAGGTTCCACCACAAGGAACCTGACAAACTGAGCTAGGTTCAGTTCAAGGGCTTGATGCAATACATCCATGCATTATAACTAATCCTTCCTACATTCATGGTATCACGAGTTTATGCTCTATTCATTAACCCTAAGGCTTGTGCTGCCGCCACCGCTACGCCGCCCTGGTAGAGCGATCTCTGCAAGGGCAATGCCCTCATAGGAAGGTATTGGCTACAGATTGATTGATCTCCCGCCTAACGCCATCAAGTAGTAGCAGATCGGAGGAGCGGTACTTAATATAGGTGCCGCCAGGCCATCGCACCACCCTGTCGGACTGCCATCCCACCCTATGTTCTTCTACGTCCTCTGCTCCTCCCCTCTCTCCCTCTATATGGCTCAATTTTCTGCCCACCAGGCACCTCCCCACTCACTGTCGCCGCTGCTCTTAGCACGCGAGTGCAACTGTGAAAGAGAAACACCAATACAGTGGAGGTGAGGACACCGCTCTATGGGCGGCGCTAGGCTGCGAGATGCCTGGCTACCGGCCATCCTCCATCCCCTTCTCTGTTTCCTTCATTGACCACGAGTTCACCATGGTAGAAGAAAGAGAGAAGGGGGGTTGGGACATCTGGCTATGGGTACCCGAAGGTCTACACGGAGATGTCCTCTACTGTTGCTGTTGTCTTTATTTTTCCTGATGAAAGATCAAGATTATGTGTACTTGTGTGCCTTTGTTGATGATTTGGACTTGTGCTTCCTACACGGCTTCAACCACGTCCACTTTGACCTTGGCTACTTCAGTAACAAAATAGGCTATCATCCTCATGAGCTACTTATCGGTTTCTACTCAGTCACAGTATTTGCTGATATCGCTACAACTGTGGTGTGATGTTAGTCTTGGGCTTCTTCTCCAGTCTGACAATCTGTGATATTGCAGGTATGACCATAGACTTTCAGACTAAACCACCCCACGACAACCTAGGCTTAATTCTTGAAGCTTACAGGCACCAACCAGTTCCCAAAGCTTCAGCTCCTCCTTGAAAAAGCGTTGTGCATTCTGGAGGGACAGTAGGGCGTCATCAAACACACATTTGTTCCTTTGGAGTCACAAACTCCCATAATCACAGCGCTTTTAAACCTCATCCTTTGAGGTTTGTCGATTATGTGGCTTGCTTTCCTCCCCTCTGCAAAGCTTTGCTCATCCTGTCTTGGTGCAATTCGACCAATCAAGCTGGTGCTAACAGGTTATGCCACAACTGTCTAGCAAACACACAAGTAGATAGGATATGTTGGGCAGTATCATCCTCTTGGTCTCGCAACACACGATGATCAGGATGCGGGAGACCTCTGCTTGCTAAAATTTGCCATCCAACACTTGTTTCTAATAGCTAACCATAGGAACATTTTACATTCGGGGTGGATCCCAAGATTTTACATCTAGTGGTGGAAAATCATAAGCGTCAAAGCCCTACTTTAGGATAATGGTGATTAATAACAATATTATAGATGTGAATGATATGTGTGCTCGTATAAAAGGTGAGTCTCATTGATAGTAGAGTTGGGAGGAAACAGAAAGTAAGCAACAAAAGTCCATGAAGACCTATTGTTTGGCTTTAGTGACCACATGTGAAGCAAATAGTTAGGAATATATTTTTATTTTTCCATCAAACATGTAGAACTGTGTGCCATTGTAGATAAAGATAGACATGGTCCGGGTACAAGCTCGTGCGTGTGGTTTTTTTTGGGTTGGGGTTGGGGGCTGTGTAAGATGTGATCTGCTGCCGCCCTCCACTTCTCTCCTTGCTGTAGCAAAGACTTGTGGGTCAGCATGTGATGGTCCATCTCTTGTGCTATAGCTAGTAAGGCAATAGGCTATCTAAGTACTATAGTTAGTAGAAGTACATCAACCATGGTAGTGGACTAATCCAAGGCTTGTACTAGTAGTACTAGGAGTAGGTAGTTGGTGTACTTAGTACTCACCATACCTTAAGTGTACCTGGTAGAGGTACATGTAGTTGTATATATACTACCTCAATGAAATTGGAAAAGGCAGTTCAGTTTGCCACATTTAGAGGTTTAGTTTCAGCCAACGCTGAAACAGCATGTGTGTGTGTGCTCAGCTCAGGGGGGTTTTCTTCTACCTCCAGCTGGTCTGGGTGAGTGAAGGTAGCTTAGCAGCTTACCTGAACTTTGTTTGTAGGGGCCAACAGGTGGTATCAGAGCCGTACACTTTCGTCATCGCTGCATTTGACCACCGGCGATGGCTCGAGATGACGACTCGATGGAGAAAGGCACATGCACCAGCATGGAGGCTGAGCCTGAGTCTCCACTGAGGGAGGTTGTCCTGCGCACGGTGCGGGAAGTCAGTGGCAACACTTGGCCACAGCTGACCCGCACCAACTACGGCGAGTGGGAGGTGACCATGAAGGTCAAACTCTGGGTGCGGAAGCTCTAGACGGCGATCAAGAAGGGCACTGACGTCGAGGACGATGACGTCTCTGTGATGGAGGTGCTGCTGTCGTCCACGCCGTAGGAGTACCACCAGATGCTGGGCGAGAAGAACGCCAAGGACACCTGGGATGCGCTCGCATCCATGCGCATTGGCTCAGCTCGAGCCAAGAAGGTGAGGTGCAGAAGCTGCACTACGACTTTGACGACATGAAGTTTCATCCAAGCGAGGTGGTGGACTTCGTGCTGTGCCTGCAGTCCCTCGTTGGCCAGCTTGCGGTGTTCGGCAAGGTCATGGAGGAGAAGGTCGTCTCCAAGTTTCTACGCATCGTTCCACCCAAATACACCCAGATTGCTCTCTCAATTGAGACAATGCTAGACATGGAGACCCTCACGATCCAGGATCTTACCAAGCGGTTGTGGGCAGTCGATGAGCGCATGAGCTGACGACGGAGGAGAAGAAGGATGGCGGCAAGCTGTTGCTGACCAATTGGATTGCGTAGATGAAGAAGCAGCGGTCTAGGGAAGCATTGTTTTTGAGGCGTCGCGTAATCGTCGCCTAAGCGACAAGGCATGCTACGGGTGCTGGGCATCGGGGTCCCACGACCTCCGACGGTATGGCGTCCGCCTCACTCGGTTAGGCGTCGACTAGGCAAGAAATGGAGTCCGCCGGACGCCTAGAGCCTTGCCGCAGACACCAAATGCGAACTCACGGAGGAAAAGCAAAAAAATCACGGTGGCCCTATGGGAATCGACCATGCCTCCGCGCCAAAAGCAAAAGGGCAGGAATCAACCACGCCTACACTGCTCTTGGCGCGCGAAATCTCCCACTCAGGCTTTTACTGTGAGTGCGGGCGAGGGAGAGGAAGAGAGAAGGGGGTGGGACTGGGTGGACATCGAGCTCTGCTTGGCTGCTCCTCTGCTTGAGTCCGTCGGCCGGTCGCCCCTATCACGTAGCCACACCTGCTTCTCCGCTCGGCCTTTTGCACTTTCCGTGGAGCAGCTCCTGCATCTCCACTTGGGTAGTCTTCTATTGATGTCTGCCTTCTCGAGTCCCTGCCACTACTGGCCATCTGCACCTACCGCCAGCTACCACCGGCCATCTGCTGTGCAGCTTCGAGTGGCCATCACCGTCCGCAGGTCTGCCCGTTTCAAGTCACCATCTCCTTCCGTAGGTCTGTCCGCTTTAAGTTTGTCCATCCACTTCGAGTCTGTCCGCACCTATACGTCCCCTGCCTCATCTCGTGCTTTGGCTCACCAAATCTGTCGTTTTTCACATTTGTTTGCTCCGCCTTTGCTCATATAGGTGCGTGTACTCTGCTCTTCCTTTTTCTGTCGCATACCCACATACGGAGTATACTAGTGCTTGGGCTGTTATCTTCTTTGACTATTACATATAACACAAAGCAGATCTTTCTTTGATTAGTATAATATCTGTCTTCTTTAATCTTTACACTTTTACAGTACACAAAGTAGAAGTTTTTCTTCCTTTAATTAGTATAATACTTACTGATTAGTACTCTTAGCTCTACTAGTATGTGTTGGCCTAAAGAATTGGGAATAAACAAGGCATGTATGTGCTACACTAGTATCTATAATTCTAACTTATGTAACACTTCCATGGCGCCTAAAAGGTGCATATGGCATCGCCTAGGCATCCGCCATAAGCGCCTAGGCGTTGTGAAGGGGGTCTGGCGCCGTGCCTCGCCATAACGCCTCAAAAACAATGCGGGGAAGGCTCCACCTTTGGCCGCAAAAGCAGCGACAAGCGCCGTGGCAAGGCATTGCAGGACAAGAGGGAGAAGGTTGACCCGAATGCCTACCGGCGGTGCGGGAAGACCGGGCACTAGGCGAAGGAGTGCCTACACCTGGCTTAGGCAGACAACGATGATGAGCACATGCTCCTCATGGTGTCGTTCTGCGCCCTCCACGACATTGAGGCAGAGGAGAAAACAAAGGAGGCAAGGAAGGTGGAGTGGAGCGCTTCGACGACCGTCGACCTCGACGAACCGTGGGCTCAGGTCCACCTCAGAGCAATGGGCGGCGAGCAGGAACAGAGGTGATACCTCGACTTCGGAGCCAGCAACCATATGACTGGCTCCAAGGCGGCATTCCCCGAGCTTGATAGCGACGTCACCGGCTCGGTCAAGTTCGGCGATGGCTCAAGGACATGTATTACATCTTCCGGTGCTAGAGTGGTGAGCATTGCGCGCTCAAGGACATGTATTACATCCTGGAGCTGCACTCGAGCATCGTCAGCCTCGGGCAGCTAGACGAGCGCAGCAGTGAGGTGCTGATCAAGGACCGCGCCCTCAACATCAGGGATCGAGAGCGACGACTTCTCGCTAAGGTGAATCGGTCCCGAAGGTCAGTTGTATCTGCTTGATCTAAAGGTGGAGCAGCCAGTGTGCTTAGCGGCGCAGCACATGGAGCCATGGTTATGGCATGCCTGATTCGGGCACCTTAGCTACGACATGCTCAGGCAAATGGAGAAGATGGTGCGCGGTCTACCCCACATCAAGCACACCGACGAGCTGTGCGACAGCTGGTTGGCGGGAAAGCAGAGGAGGTTCCCGTTCCCTAAGGCAGCAAAGTATCACATGGTGAAGGCACTTGAGCTAGTCCATGAGGACCTTTGCGGGCCAATTACGCAGGCAACGCACGGGGGAAGGCGCTACTTCATCTTGCTCGTCGACGATCACAGTCGATACATGTGGCTACAGCTCCTGACGAGCAAGGATCAAGCAGCGGAGGCGATCAAGCGCTTCAAGACATGAGTGGAGGTGGAGTCCAGGAAGCGGTTGCATGTGCTCAGGACGGATCGCGGTGAAGAATTCACCTCTGTGGATTTTGATGCCTACTGCACAGAGAAGGGGGTGGTGCCCACCACACTACGCCATACTCACCATAGCACAACGGCATGGTGGAGCGGTGGAATCAAACCATCATCGGCATGGCCCGCTTGATGATGAAGGCGAAGCAGATGCATGGTGGTGTTCATACTCAACCGCTCGCCCATCAAGGCCCTAGAGGGGCAGACGCCTTACGAGGCTTGGCACCGACACAAGCTGAACATCATGTTCTTGCGCACATTTGGGTGCGTCGGCCACGTGAAGAACACCAAGCCATTCCTCGACAAGCTAGAGGATAGGAGCACTCCCATGGTGTTCCTAGGCTATGAGGATGGAAGCAAGGCCTACCGGCTCTACGACCCAGAAGGAGGCAAGGTGGTGGTGTCTCGGTACATGGTGTTCGACAAAGCAACAACATGGAAGTGGGATGAACTAGCAACGGGGAAAGCACGCA
This sequence comes from Sorghum bicolor, assembly GCF_000003195.3. Classification (NCBI taxonomy): domain Eukaryota; kingdom Viridiplantae; phylum Streptophyta; class Magnoliopsida; order Poales; family Poaceae; genus Sorghum; species Sorghum bicolor. Next base: position 57,126,482 of record NC_012873.2, read on the forward strand.
GTGTCTGTGACATCTTCACCGTTGAGACCTGGTGACCCATGGCATAGGTGACGCTAGAGTGGAGCCAGTGCCCAGTGGTAAGAGAGCCAGAGGGGATGGAGCCATCTAGCTTGGCCACATCTTGAGGCGGTAGGCAATCTCCACCAATAGCGGCGCATTCACCTCCACAACCGTCCCCCGTCTTAGCATCCTTTGTCTTGGCGGGGGGGGGCAGGGGACACCTTCATCGGGCACAATGATCGAGTTCGCGACGCCTCCAAGCAATGTCATTGATTTCGTTAATGCTTTCCATGATGGCAAGGAGGTGTGTTTCCGCCGCATGTACAATATCATCGTTGAAGCAGAGGTGCCAGGTGTGGCGAGCCGCTGCTCGATGATCCAGAGCTATTGCTCATGAGCGCAGAGGAGCTGGCGACGTTCGGTGGAAAAGGACACAAGCTGGTGGAAAGAAATGCTCGATGAGATACGGTCCATCGAGGAGAACCGCACTTGGGAGCTCGTCGATCCGCCGGGCCAATTGGCCTCAAATGGGTCTACAAGGTAAAAAGGGACGAGCACGGCGCCATCGTCAAACACAATGCGTAGCTCGTCGCCTATGGATTTGTGTAGCAGGAGGGGATCGATTTCGAGGTGCTCGCCCCAGTAGCGCGGATGGAGTCTATCCGGCTCGTGCTAGCGCTGGCGACAACAAAGGACTCATGAAATCATCCTTCCTCAACAGCGAGCTCATGGAGACTGTCTTCATCAAGCAAGTGTTGGGCTTTGTCGTGAAAGGGGCAGAGCACAAGGTGCTCAGGTTGCACAAGGCCCTTTACGGGCTCAGGCAGACACCGAGAGCATGGAACACCAAGCTTGACGCCACCATGGGCGAGCTCGGGTTCGTGCACTGCGCAACAGAGCACGTGCTCTACATGTGACGATGGGGGAAGGAGGAGCTCATCATCAACGTGTACGTGGATGACCTGATTGTCATGGGGACATGGGTGCAGGACATCAGTGCGTTCAAGTTTGAGATGGTGGCACAATTCAAAATGAGCGATCTCAGCGTGCTCTCCTACTACCTCGGCATCGAGGTGAAGCAGGGTAAGGACTCCATCACACTAGGGCAACGAACCTACGCTGCTAGAGTGTGGAGGCATGGAAGATTGCAAGCTATCTGCAACTCCAATGGAGAAGAGGATCAAGCTCTCGAAGCAGAGCACAACGGCAAAGGTGGACGCGACACGCTACTGAAGTATCGTCGACGGGCTGCGGTGGCTCACTCACACCCTACCGGACAGTGCATTCGTGGTCAGGTACGTGAGTCACTTCTTGGAGGATCCTCGGGAGGACCATTGGATGGCAGTGAAGCGGCTGCTATGCTACATCAAGGGCACGCTTGATCAGGTGATTGTTTTCCCCAAAAGCGGCAGGCTGCAGCTGATGGTTTTCAGTGAAGCTCCGACCAAATCCGGTGAAGGTGAGCCAGGGCTCATAGCTTTTAGCGATGCGGACAGGGCGGGCGACATTGACGAGGGGCAGAGCACCTCTGGCGTGCTCATCTTCCTCGGGTCTGCGCCAATCACCTTGCAGTCGCTGAAGCAGAAGATGGTGGCGCTGTCAACATGCGAAGCAAAGTATGTTGCCTCGGCCACAGCGGCATGCCAAGTTGTGTGGCTGCGCCGGCTGCTGGGGGAGTTGACTGGCAAGAAGGTTTGCCCGCCAATGTTGATGGTGGACAAGTCAGCCATCGCCCTCACCAAAACCCTATCCTCCATGGCCGAAGCAAGCACATCAAATTCCACTTCCTTAGGGATTGCATCAACGGAGGACAGGTTGTCATCGAGTTCGTCGAGACCAGCATGTAGCTCGCTGACATCCTCACCAAGTCCCTTGGGTGCCTCAGGTTCTTGGAGCTAAGGAAGATGATCAGCATGGATAAGGTCAAGGGTTAGCAGCAGGATTAGGGGAAGAATTGTAAGACTTTTGGGTCAGCATGTGTTGTCTATCTGTTGTGCTGTAGCTAGTAAGGCAATAGGCCATCTAAGTACTATAGTTGGTAGAGGTACATCAGCCATGGTAGTGGGTTGATCCAAGGCTTGTACTAGTAGTACTAGGAGTAGGTAGTTGGTGTACTCAGTACTCACCATACCTTAAGTGTGCCTGGTAGAGGTACATGTAGTTGTATATATACTACCTCAATGAAATTGGAAAAGGCAGTTCAGTTTGCCACATTTAGAGGTTTAGTTTCAGCCAACGCTGAAACAGAGAGAGAGAGAGAGAGAGAGAGAGAGAGAGAGAGAGAGAGTGTGTGTGTGTGTGTGTGTGTGTGTGTGTGTGCGCGCGTGCTGAGCTCGGGGGGGCTTCTTCTACCTCCAGCTAGTGTGGGTGAGTGAGGTAGCTTAGCAGCTTAGCTGAACTTTGTTTGTAGGGGCCAACAGGCTGGCACATGGGAATAGATAGGTTCTGTTTTTTAGTTGGCAGTAGTATAAAGAGTGCTTTGGTTGCAGTACTGATTCGGTCTTGCGCTAGGAACCTTACTAGCACAATTCTAGCTCCGTTTGACCAAAGCACCACACAAGACATTGAAGAAACAAATCCTGACCAAAAAGAGGGAAAATAAAGCCACGAAAAAAGGACTGAATTGGTCTTGTATAATAGATTTAACTTTGGTCAAATGAAATTTGAACACAAGTGTAGAGCTGAAACTTCCCCAAGATCTTCGAAATCAGAGTGTGGAGCAAAAGGTTACAACTGTTTTACTTATTACAACTTCTGTGATCAGGTGGGTGGGACAGTGGGTTCGGCAGATGGTCTGTTACACTGGATAAATTAGCACACATATTTTGAAGGATCCAAATCACCAGATGGTCCAATACTCTTAAGTCTGTAACAACAAACTTTATCTATTCTTAGAGAAGTGTACTAAATGGATAGTCTGATGCAAAGAGTTTCAGCATGTTATCACAATGGCTACTTTTGAAGGTTAAAGCTATAATATACCCCTATACACTGCCATTGAGGACGTTTCGGACCATCGGAATGTAGAAGCACTTGGATTTTGATGGTTGATTGAAGATCACGGCAATTAGCACAATATTAAGGATGTGCTAGTTTAAGCCTAGTGTACATCTAGCTTAGTGTTTGTACAAGAATGGTCTTAAGGAGAAAGTCTCCGATCGATGGTGCTGTGTTACTGCTTCGAGCTGCGCTGCAGATGATGGTGATGCCACGACAATGGCCTACGCTGAGGATCACTGCAACTAAGGACGACTAGGAAGACGAAGGCAACAAAGGTGCTCAGCTAGAGGAGTGCTATAGCTGGCATGCCTTTCTTTCTAGGTTAGGCGGAGCGGGAGGAGCTAAGCGAAACGAAAACATGGTTGTCTTCCTTCCAATGGTGTTTGTACATATTCTACAATAGTTTCTTGGTCGTTTGGCTTGGCAGAATTTGGGTTGTGCGGGTATGTCCCTCCAATGGTTGGCAGTAATAGGCAGGTTAAGTCGAACATCTGAGTCAGGTGCTATCTTCTTTTTCTCTAGACTGTAGCCTTGGTTTTCTACTGATCCTGGTCCATTCATGCATTTTTTGTAAACGATTTCCATTCGTTAATGCAAATGGGGACTATCCCGCATCAGAAAAAAAATATTTAAGCATGGTCAAGGACCTACACTTGTTGCACCTGGAAGTTATATCACAATGGTGACCCTTATAATTGAAAGAGTTCGCCATAATTCTGCTGAATAAGCTAGTAACAGGAACCATCTTTCTAGAATGCAAAAGTGAAAGTACTATAAATCATTTTCCTGCTATTGGTGTCAAACCAATATTGCAATCATTTCAATTAAAAAGAATACTCAGATCATAAATTTTCGTGCTATTGGTGTCAAACCAGCTTTACAATTTCACAAATGCAAGCTATATTGTGACCTTGACTTTGGAAACCTAAAACAATAGCAAATTTACTGAGTGCAATATTTAATCCACCAGAAATCCAAAAATCTTGGTCTTGTCTACTCATTTTCATTTGTTTTCTTGATTCACCACTAATTCCTAAACTCCATTGATTATCTTCAAAATACGTAGGTTGCGTGCAAGACAAATTTGGAGAAAACACTGATGTAATTTTCTTATGCATACATACATGCATAATTGAGACTTCTTTAAACCAATTTTCAATTAAAAAAATAAAGAACACTTGTAAACAAAAGATGAGAGTTTTACCTGCAGACGATTGAGAACCCTACTATACTTCCCAAAAAGCAAAGGATGCTCTGCCGAAAGAAGCACTTCAAATATTCTAGAAATGCACCAGACACCAAAGCTAATAAGGAGAGTAGGTAGCCACATACATCCATCTCCACAACCAAGGGTTGAGGTGCACAGGTTGAATATTTTACCATTAGGATCAACTACTGCATTTGGACAGAATACCCCGCTTGGATGTATGTCTCCAAATATGACCATTTCAGCAGCCAAGCCTACTAGCTTCTCATCAAACCCACCTCTGTCATCAATCAGCCAATCAGCTTTCTTAATATGTGATATATTCAGAATACAAGCCCGAAAAGAAGTCAAGAGTAGCCCTTTCAATTCATTGTAGGAGAAATAGACATTTGTCTTGGAAGCCTGTTGAGCTACTTGTTGTGATGGACATTTTTGAACCAAAACTTCCATTTTGTTCAGCTCCTCCAATGGACTTCCCATGCCAATGGGAACTTCATATTGTACTTGATCATTTTCCATAGAAAAATATGATACTTCCTCATCCTTCAATAGACTAGGATCCTCCGTGAGGAACGAGTCCATGATGCGCTTTCTGAACGCCACAACAGCAGACAATGTGAAATTTTCATGTTCAGGGCACATGTTATTACCTCCAGGCAGTACATCAAAATAGCATGGGCAGCTTTTGATCTCCTCAACATCCAGCCCAATAAGAAGGTCCAACCTTATGGCATTACCTTTTTCTGTTAATTTACCATGCAGGTCAAACAAATTGCCCCAGAAGTCATCAAGAATGTCAGCAAACTGGTGGTGTGAAGGAAAAACCACTCGAACTTTTGGTATCATGCGACTAGCATATTCATTACGAAATCTCAGAGTGTCATTTATCTCTTTACGTCTTATGGATATCAATTCAGCAACTTGTTGACTTAAGGCAGTAGAAACAGCATCCCTTACAACTTCTCCATTAGCAAAACCTTCAACAGCAAGATAATTTATCATGGCAAGCATATTCTTGACTGAATGGGACTCAGAAGCTGAAGCTTGTGTATCAGGAAGAATGAGATCCCTTGCATTATGTTCATGCTCAGAGAGGAAAACTGAATCATGGCATGAAACTGAATCAGTAGTGTCAACATGAAAGGCCTCAGAAACAAGGGTTTCTTTACCAACAGTTTGACCCAAATGATCCTTAGATTTCCTGGACAAGGGTGTCTCTCCGATGTCAAATGTTTCATCCTGCTGATCGAAGACCATGACTTGCTCTTGTAAAGTAGTTTCACATTCAGAGGCCAGAACTAGGTCATGCCCAATTCCCACCATTTTGATAGTATCTTCTAATTCTCCAAGTAAATGATCTGTTAAGGGGTTCCTTTTGTTGCCAACTTTGTAATCATGACCATTTTCCAACAAGACCTGTGAGCATATTTTCTCATCTACTGAAGTTCTTGCAGGCCACAATAGATTGAATGCCAGATATATTGAAAAGTCAAAGCACAGCAGAACAAACAACACAAGAAATAAGTCTGGGAGTCTCATGAGCTCAGCAAACTTGCAGTCCCTCTTAGTTACCAGTGCCCCAATGATTGCAGCATTCATGGCAACTGATATAGCCATGGTAGTCAAGATAAGGATCCTCATAAACAGGAAACACTTTGAGGTACCCATGAGAGACTGCAAGAATAGTGCACAAAGTGAGTTTTATGAGGGTGGCAACAGTGCTACAACGAGGGAATGAATGAAGAGAAGCAATATGTATATCTCCTCAGAGCCTATGTGGTGCAGAAATGACAATGCTGGAATTGTTTTGTAAGTTCAGAACAATGAACCAGTGGGTGCTACCTCGGTGATAGGCCAAGATAAAGCTGGTCGTAAGTACTGCAGACAGGCTGGAATGGAGAAAGCTACACTTTCCAATAGATCTGCAAAGTAGCAATACACAGGTTATTTCATATAAATGTACTGGAATCAAACATGTTGCATCTCAAAACACAGTATGACTATAGCGGTATTTAAAAATTCAACCCTGGATAATAGCCTCCCAAGGCACTATGATTAATAAGAAGCCTCAACCACATGGCCAAGAAAAAGCCCTAACCCGCGGTTTCACCATATAGGGCCGCACCTTGGCCAACCACAACATTCTGAGTTGGTGATGACTGCAAATACCCTTTGTTAGGAGGGGCCCAAAGCCCCAAACCAACCACAAGTGCCATAGGCCAGCGCCCAGACACTGTTTCTTGGTTGCCAGTGAGGGGATCGCTACACTATCTACAAGAGTGTTGGCACTGTAGTAGTATTTACATAATCTCAGCCAGAAAATCAGAGCAAATATAACCCTAATATGAATAGACTAGCCTTCTGTGAATATTGTTGGCAAGTGAACACTCATTATGACATATATGCCACCCATGATGTTCCAGTAAGCATGTATACACCTAGTTCACTTGGTAGTTTGACATCTGAATTTTCTGACACCCCAAACTGAAGAACAAGACATGTTCCCCCTCCCCAGCTCCATGGCCCCCTAACTCTTAAGGACACTGTCCTCGTCGGCAACAAGGGGTACTAGTGACATCTTGCCCCTAACCCTCACACCAACTTTGGTTACAACCTCAGAAATTCTCCAATTGACACCGCAAACTGAAGAACATGGCACGTTTTCCCCTAAACCCTCCCCCCTGTGCCAACCGCCATGGCCCCCAACTCTTAAGGAAACTGTCCTCACAGGCAACAAGGGGCACTGGCAACATCTTGTCCCTGACTACCACACCAACTTTGTCCACAACCTCTAAAATTCTCCTCTAACACCACAAACTGAAGAAAACAAGGCATGTTGTCCCTAACCCTCACACCAACTTTGGCTACAACCTCCGAAATCCTCCACTTAACACCGCAAACTGAAGAACAAGGCATGTTGTCCCCTACCCCAACCCCCAGCGCACGCCGACTGCTATGGCCCCCAACTCTTAAGGAAACCGTGTCCTCAAGGGCAACAAGGGGCACTGGCGACATCTTGCCCCTAACCATCATACCACCAACTTTGGCTACAACCTCAGAAGTTATCATCTAACACAGCAAACTGAAGACGAAGACATGTCTCCCCCTACCCCCCCCCCCACATGTGCGGACCGCCACGGCCCCCAACTCTGAAGGACGGCATCCTCGCCGGCAACAAAGTGGGTACTAGTGGCATCTTGCCCCTCTCACACCAACTTTGGCTACAACCTCCGAAATTTTCCCCTGACACCGCAAATTGAAGAACAACATGCCTCCCCCTACCTCCCCCCCCCACACACACATGTTTCGACCGCCATGGCCCCCCAATTCTTAAGGACACCGTCCTCGCCGATAACAAGGGGGTACCGGCGACATCTTGCCCCTAACCCTAACACCAACTTTGGCTACAACCTCCAAAATTCTCCCCTGATGAACTAGCCCCATGACAGGTGTGCAAGAAATTTAGATCACATCAGATCCAATAACACATGGGAAAAAATTGGTAGCTTTTTAGAAAGATGCCATGAAAAACAGATCTTGTTTTCGATTGGAATCAATAGGGATTCAACCTGCTTTGTACAAATCAAATATGGGGAGAAGTTTACCTGCCAAATCCAAAACCTTCTTGGGCTCAGGCTAAAGGAGTGCTAGAAGCTCCTCGATTCCGCCCCCTTTTCTTCAATGGTATATGAGGTAGTATGCCACAGCCGTCGCCAGTGAGTATAAAGGGGAATTTTCCTTTGGAGTAAAACCTTTCCCCATATAAATCCATCGGCAACCACCATATTTTTTGCAGAAAAGCCCAACAATTTACGGAAATGATATACAACTAACATACACGCTTATAAAACTTAAATATATAATCCCACATGAAAATGAACTCGAAACGTATTTTCCACATACCTTACAGCTCTTAGCAAAATGATTGCAACTAAATCAAAATGGATACTGCACTTTCAATGACCTATCCAATTTTTCCCCTGAACAAAGAGCTGGATATGAATACCATTGGATCAAAAACAAAATTTAGATGGTATGAATTCAAGAAATTTAGATGGCAAGGTCAGCCAAAACTGACACTTGGGGAAGCAGTAAAGGGGGACTTAAAGGAATGAAATTTATCCCAATATAACTGATGTTAGCAAAAAAGTGCATGGAGATTAGTAATCCATGTGCCAAAACTATGGCCTATGATATTGATATTTCATTTACTATTATTTTCTACTAGAATACAAATACTATTTTGATTTCCATATGTAATTATCTTGTTTCTAGCTCCTGTTAGTGTTCATCTTTAGCCTATGTATTGCTTGGGACAAAAGGTTTTCTTGTTGCTATTGTCATCGTCGTCTTGAATATGAATATCAAAGGAAAGTGAGTCGAATGCACGATCTAATCTATATATAGTCAGTTTTACACACAACCAAAAAGGACTATGTAACAAGTGGCACAGAACATTAGGATGCAAGTTTAGATTTGTTAACAAGGTTTTAGCTTTTGGATCTATATGTTTTAGAATTTAAATTACTAAATGATGTATTTTTGGTGTGGCAGTTTTTTTCCTTCTTTTAACAAGGATGTACAGGGGACACTTCCTAAATCTCAGCTACATGATATTGGAACCAAAAGAAGAATGTTCCAGGATACATGGAAGAAAAAGGTATAAAAAAAATGGCACAGAACATCCAAGAAGGCAAATTCAAAAAGGCTTTATCGATCAATCTAACACCTGTATTTGTTGTCAGCTTGCCAGATTCAAATGGGTCAAAAAGAAAATAAATAAAAGATAATACTCACAAAAATGAAGAGTTAGTTTTTCTCTAGTATCATTTGGTAGCTAAGAAAGTACTATATGTATGAGGTGTTAAGCAGGCAGAGTGTTAAACGAAACTCCATGTTTATAGATCATGGTATTGCACATTACAACAGTGTACGGCCTTTCACAAGATAGCATCCACCATGCAACATTGAACCTTTCATTTGTCAGCATGCCTATTTTGCAAGATTATATATAGTATTTCTATCTCCCATCCATTCCAAAATAAATGATAGAATAACAGACCTTCTGTATGTAATGTCCTTTGGAGTTAATTGTAAATGTCAAAGAGCCACACATACAGCCAATGAATATTGTTTCATAAAAGAAAAGGGAAACATCAACTACTAGCAAGTAGTACCTAATGTCAGTTAGCTATAGTGTTTGAGAGAGGTAGAACAAAAAAGAGTAACATCTGAAGAAACCCATGAGGGTAACTCATTTATGCAGAGAAAAACAAACACTACCGTGGCCATATGTGTTAAGAAATATACTTCTAAACTTATGGATCACTATGCAAAGGTGAATTTTGTTTCAGAAAAGATTGTGTAACATATACCTATAGGGACTGATGTCAAATAACCAGATTGCTTACATTAGTTGTTTATCTACTCAGTACATCCCTTCCCAGAAAAAAGAGAAAATTGGTGCTGTAGCACCAAAAGATCATGAGATCTAGAAAATTCCACCGAAGAACTCGGTTACCTGAAATACCACACAAAGATTCGAAGTTAACTCGATGTAGTATTCTGCTATGTTTTGGCAGAAGCGACTTGAAAAAAGAAACAAAAAAACACCCAGACCGTAACGCGAGGTCGCGCGACGCAGGGAACACGGGTCGCTGGCGTGGTGGCGTGCGGTCTCGCAGCTGCCTGCATTGTGGGGGCGCGCAGAAGGAGGAGAACGAGGCGCGGCTGCTGAGCAGCCAGGATGGACGCGGACATGGACGACCTAGTAGAAGTCTCATGCCCACTGAGGATTTTGACGATTTGGGGATAACTGGAATTTCTCACTAGAACGGGGTGCGGCTTTGGCCTGTCTTAGTTTAGTTCCAATTTTTTACAAAAGACATTATAGCACTTTCATTTGTATTTAACAAATATTATTCAATCATGGACTAATTAGAATTAAAAAATTCGTCTCATAAATTACATGTAAATTATGCAATTAGTATTATTTTTACCTATATTTAATGCTCCATGCATGCCCATAAAATTCAATGTGATGGTAAATTTGAAATTTTTTGCAAATTTTTTTGGAAAATAAACAAGGCCTTTGTCTGCTGTGCCTGCACAGAGATCTTTGTATTTTTGTTTGCCAAAATATGGTATTTGTCAACTCCTAAATGAGTATGAGGGGAAAAAATCCTCTTGAACAGTTTTCTATATTTTTATCCTAACTTTTGTTTTTTTCCTCAGCATTTTTTTTTCTATGACCCGGTCTCATGTTTTGTATCAAGAACACGTTTAAGTTCTTTCACCAGATCTTTCTCTCTTGTGTTTTTCTCACCTCGAACCATATTTTTCTTCGTGCTAACTAGACCGGCTGAGAAACTCCAGATGCATGTTCCTAGACTGTGTGCTCAGAATAAATTTTTGCGAAGTTGGGAAAGGTGGGGAGAGAAAATGCTAAACTATTAGATATGGTTTTTTCTTATTTTGCCAAAAAGGTTAAAAATAGAAAAGCCTGATGACAAATTATTAGACATGCTCGCCAGTGTAGGATTCGGTTTGTGCAGTAAATAACATTGCCTTCTGTGTATATATGAAGCGACCCGGTTATTATTATATACTAATCATGGTCATGGTTATCGTTGAGTAAAAGGTAAATCATCAGAAACAAAAGATACGAGATTGAAGTACTTTCAGCCATGACTTATTAGTCAAATAAACAGACTGTGAATTTGTTGGATGTTATCTAAACACTGTCACCAGGAAATCAAAACTAACTCTGAAAGATGTAGATGATAAATTAGAGAGCCTGGAGAGGGAAAAGAACAAGACATCCGAGCAGATCTGCAGAAGAGGTGGTAACATGTACATATGTTTTGTGCAGTCTTGGACTTATGTATGAAAAAATCGTCGTTTGTTAATATTTAATTTTTATACTTTTAGAACCTATATTTGTGAAATTGCTTGGCTTGTAAAAAAAACATGATGCCGTGCAATCGTGCATACCTAGAATGGCGCGAGACTTTGCCGCGCAGTGCCCATATTAAGTTATACAGACTTTATTTCATTAGAGTAATAATGATTGTACGTAGGCAGAGATGCACGCTTTTTTTAAGGCCTTGTTTAGTTATAGAAAAAATTTGCCTTTGGATGCTATAACGTTTTTTGTTTGTATTTAGTAATTACTATCCAATTATAAACTAACTAGGGTTAAAAGATTCAACTAACTAGGGTTAAAAGATTCGTCTCACAAATTACAAACAAATTATACAATTAGTTACTTATTTTATCTATATTTAATGTTTCATGCATACATTTAAAAATTTGATGTAACAGCAAATCTTAAAAATGTTTGGACATGAACAAGTCCTCAGTAACGCAGGTAAGACAAATCCGTGGCTTCGTTATGGTTTTCACATAGGTGTCATGGTTTGCGACCTGTTGTTATGAAAGGTACTATTTAAGTAAGATATTATTTTGGGCACTGAAATGGAACTATCACATTTTTGGAGTTATATTTATTGTGGAGAAAGAAGGGGTAAAACTATTTATTAAGGAGGGAGGAGCATAAGTAGGCAAAAACTATTTTCGACATGGAATCATGAAATTTGGGAAACCATTGACGTGATGGTATTTTCCTTAATGAAGTAGGGGTAATATTAAATATGACATGTTATTGTACAACTAGCAAGAAAAGGCATAGAAGAATGATGGTACGATATTTTTTAGCAAAACTTGGGGGAGGGGGGTTCAAAAAAAAATGACCTAGACTGCGGGTTGATTTAAGAAAACTCAAGGAGTTTTGTGAAAAAATATATATGAACTGTCTTGGACTGCGGGTTGGTTTCTATTAAATAGAATGACCTTTATGCAAAATTATCAGGGTTCGATGACCGAGCGGCACGCGAGCCACACTTCCTACATGTGGTTTGATACGTGAATAGTATTAAGAGATAGTCACACTCCCTACACGTGGTTTGGTGTGTAAATATTATTAAGAGATATGTACTATGAAAGAAATAAAAAATAAAACTGCTTCATATGCTTGACAAATATATTTTCTATAAACAAATATGGTCATTTTTAGTTAATCGACAATGAGGGATGACTATTAAAAGACTTATGCGCACACAAAGAAAGTATAGATAAGAAAATGCATTAGCTCATGGTTAAAATATTTTATCTAAGGTAATACCCTCTCAGTTCCTATAAGTCATTCCAACTTTCTTACAAAGTTAAAATATCTTAACTTTGTTAGAGTCAAAGTGGTCTCCTGTTGCTGGCTTTCGTACGGCCATTGTCTCGGTGGCTTGTGACGATAGTCAAATATATAAATATGTTAAACCTATGGATTAATGGTCTGAGAGTCTGTATTAGGGGCTCGGGAGCTACACCCATCAGGTGCACTCACACGCACCCTCTAACTAACAAGGGATAACACGATAGGCCACAGAGGGCCCAATCCTATCAAAAACACCTTGTGCCAAGGGAATGAGTCGAGGAAGCCCCCCATTATGGCCACCTTCACCTGGGAACTCAGGAGCTTGGCATGGCCAAGGAGGACCCGACCTAGGGGAGTAGTTGTCGGATGAGCACCACGATAGTTTCCCCGACCTTGGCTCGGGGAAGGCCCTGGCCAACCAACTCCATGAATATGCTCTATAATTTGTTAGGTGCATAGGTCCTAAAAGACACCACAGCAAGAGAGCGCCACGCTATGCCAAGCGCTCATTTGCTTTCCACTACCACAAGGCAACAGGCTGCACTTGACAGTCAACGCTAGGTAGTGGCAGCAACGACAAGGGGTGGTTGTGGTGTTTTTTGACCTAGCTACAAGACAATGGAGGATTGGCAGTGCCATGGAGAAGAAGACCAAAGCCCAGGGCAAGAAAACCTAGGAAAACCTCAAAGACCATGCGGTTTGCACACCCATCGACCCCTAGTGTATAAGGTGGCACATGGGCTCCTATAGAAGGGATCTAAAAGGGAGCAGAATGATCAAACCGAGTAGCTGATCGTTCCTAGTAGATGGTACTCTAGACTAGCATAGAGCTACCCCCTACATCTCTCTCTCTCTCTCTCTCTCTCTCTCTCTCTCTCTCTCGATTGGGCAATACTTAACATGAAGAACACCATTGCTTGACATGTAGGGTTTAGACGCTCGACCTAGGATAAACCCCTTGTGTCTTGAGTGCTTAAGATGCCAAAGGCACACACATCAACCCATGTTGAACAACCTGATTACTAATTCGAACCCAGAACATCTTGTTGTGCACAGCGATGGCAAGTTCTATTTTGCTTCGGTGACCCACATTGTGCTTTGGTGTGATGGTTTAGGAGGTATGAGATTTTCACATGAATGCCCTACTCGGCTCCATATCACAACCAACAATAGTGACATCTTTGGCGCCACATTGCTTGTTGGAGGTGTTGTCATGAGGTCCATTTCCTTCAAGGTTCGGTTGAAAAGCCTTAGTTTTCATTTAGCGTTGATGGTATTCTGTGAACGTGGTCCCCTCTTTGGAAGTATTGTTATTGAGAGCATCCTCTCTCTCAAGCTCTTCACTTGTTTTTTCTGCGTCATGCTTGGTAATATATGTCCGATGGTGCTTTGATGATAAAGTGGGCTATGGTTATTGTAGTGGTTGTCATGCTATCGTTTCTATAGTAATTGTTTTTGTTTCTATTTGGTATGCGTTAGTGCACGTTATCCTCTATTAATGCGTGCACCGGTTGAAGACGCACGGGCAACCGACTACACTTGACGGTCAGCGCTAGGCAGCGGTAGCAACGTCAGAGGGGTGGTTGCGGCGTTGTCTGCCCCTAGCTACAGGACAACGGAGGACTGGTAGCGCTGCAGAGAAGGAGATTGAAGCCCAGGGCGAGAAACCCTAGGAAAACCTCAGAGACCACATGGTTTTGTACACACAACTCCCCCGGTATATAAGGCAATGCATGGGCTCCTGTTATCATGTAGAAGGGATCTAAAAGGGAACAGACTGATCGAACCAAGAATCAGTCGATCGGTCCTAGTAGATCAAACTCTAGACTAGCATAGCGCTACCCCCTACATCTCTCTCTCTTTCTCCATTGTAAAAACTAGTATGAACATTTCTTAACACAAAAGAACGCCATTGCTTGACGTAGCGCTTAAGCGCTCGAACTAGAATAAACCCCTTATGTTTTAAGTGCTTAAGCCACCAAAGGCATAAAGCATCAACCAACGTCGAACAACCCGATTACTGTTGTGGATTCAAACCCAAGATAGCTTGTCTTGCATAGCAATGGCAAGTTCTATGTTGCTTCGGTGACCCACATCGTGCTTTGGTGTGATGGTTTAGGAGGTACGGGATTTTCACATGAATACCCTACTTGGCTCCCTATCACGATCAACAATTGTGACATCTTTGGTGCCACACTACTTGTTGGAGGTGTTGTCACAAGGTCTCTTGCCTCCAAGGTTCGGTTGAAATTGAAAAGCCTTGGTTTTCATTTAGCGTTGACGGTATATGGATGTCATCCCCTTTTTGGAGGTATCGCTATTGAGAACATCATCTCTCTCCCAAGCTCTTCACTTGTCTTTTGTCATGCTTGGTAGTATGTGTTCGATAGTGCTTTGATGATAGTGAGCTATGCTTATTGTAGTGGTTGTCATGTTGTCGACTCTATAATGATTATTTTTATTTCTGTTTGGTATGCGTTATTGTGCGTTATCTTCTATTAATACATGCCCGACATTTCTTCTAGCCATGGCCTTTCGAGAGAGAGAGAAAAGTGTACAACGGAGGTTAATTAAAATGCTAAACAGCTATTGTGCGCGAGTACTCGCGGCGAAATAAAGATAACATTAGTTTACTTGTCCTGATACATACTCTAACAATCGCTAATAGTAATATTAAGCCTAATAGTGTTTCAACTGAATTAGTAGGTGCCTAAGCTCAGGCAAGGAAACTCTCCCAGGCTGCACCTACCATCAGCTTAGAATTTTTATTTTTAATTATTATCTGAACTTCATCCAAAACGCTACGCCCCCGGAATGGCAGGCATGAGTGAGGGTGAACTTCAGATTATTCTGTAATCTTCTGCTCCCAACTTGTCGGTATGAAGAAGCGACTAGAACATCTGTTCACTTGACCTTATCATCCGAAATCAACTAATATAGAACAATATTTTTCTCTCACAATAAACTAATATCAGCATCAGCCAAAAAACAGTCAGCTGATGTCCCGTGAAAAAGTGAAACATGGGAAGGCACGCTCGCTTATTCTACTGTGTCTGAAGTTAACTTTTCATCTCGAAATTGCCCTAGCACTATGACCATATATCCTCTATTCCTCCAGCAGTCCAGCTCCATTAATGAAAATTAAGTTTTCCTCCATATACCCTCAGATGTTCTACTACTTTATGTGCCCAAACAGAGGGGATCAGAACTTACAGCATATCTGAAGAGCACCGTGTGCCTGTTGTTTGCTTGTCCCTATATGAGACTCCTCATTACAATTTGCTTTGGTGCCTTTAAGTGTAATCACAAGATCCCCGTTTCAGTTAGTTGCAGATGGCCTCTTTAGTTCTTATGGCTGAGAACAATGTCGTGGTCACTTTCAGTCTATTGGCACGCTAGCTTCCACATCGATCGTAGCACCCGTTTTTGCTTATAAGTTGTATCGATGAATACCTTAATGTTTGAGAGATCACCATGGCATCCGGTGCTTCACGAAATGTCAGGTGAGCGCCTTCCCGCGCGATCAGATAACTGAACAAAGCCACGTTACTGAACAAAGGATTCAGCAGGATCATTGTTTGTTCATAACGAAAGCCATGCATTTGCATGCTTCTCTGCGAAATTTCAGGTTTCAGAACGAGATCGAGGTCCAGAGCTTCAGAACAAACCCTCTGCAGCCGAACCTCAGCAGCAGAAAGCACGGCAGAGTTCACGATCCCAGGAAATGCCGGCTGGGTTTCCGCGGCGGCTGCCTGGAGAAGGCGTGCCGGAACCCGACGCTGAAGGACAGGGTGCTGTCGCGCGCCTTCTCGGAGGAGCTGGAGTCCCTGCTGCACGCCGCCGGCAGCGGCAGCCACTTCTTCTTCGACCCGCGCGGGCAGCTGATCCACCTGTGGAACAAGATCTTCCTGTCCGCCTGCCTGCTGTCGCTGTTCGTGGACCCGCTGTTCCTGTACCTGACGGGCACGCAGCGGGACAAGGACAACGTGTGCATCGAGTTCAGGTACTCGCTGGCGCTCACGCTCTCCATGATCCGCTCGCTGCTGGACCTCTTCTACGCCGCGCACATCCTGTTCCGCTTCCGCACCGCCTTCATCGCGCCGTCGTCGCGTGTGTTCGGCCGCGGCGAGCTCGTCATCCAGCCCTACAAGATCGCCAGGCGGTACCTTGGCCGGACGTTCTGGTTCGACCTCGTCACCGCGCTGCCCCTGCCGCAGGTTGGTCGTCAGCCCAGGCACGCAGCCGCCATTGATGTCTGACTGTCTGTCTGTCTGTCTGTTGCAAGAACTGAAAGCTTTGGAAGATATGCATGACAGTGAGGTTTGGTTTGTCATGCATGCAGTTCGTGATCTGGATCGTTATACCGAAGCTGAATGAGTCGCCGACGGCGAACAGGAAGAGCATCCTCCGCTTCAGCATCATCTTCCAGTACCTCCCGCGGCTGTTCCAGATCTTCCCGCTCTCGAGCCAGATCGTCATGGCGACGGGCGTCATGGCGGAGACGGCGTGGGCCTGCGCCGCGTACAACCTGATCCTCTACATGCTCGCAAGCCACGTACTCCAATTCGATCGCCTCTATATATAGATAGATGCTTTCAGACTTCTTTTGCGTTGATAGATAGATGCTGCAGGTGCTGGGAGCGCTGTGGTATCTCTTCTCGGTGCAGAGGCAGGAGGCGTGCTGGAGGGAGGCGTGCCTGCTGGAGAGCCCGACGTGCCAGACCATGTCCTTCGACTGCAAGGCGTTGAGCAGCAACAGGACCGTCTGGTACGAGCTCAGCAACATCACAAGGCTGTGCACGCCGGGCAACGGGTTCTACCCGTTCGGCATCTACGCGGAGGCGCTGCAAGCCAAGCTCCCGTCGTCGTCCTTCACCCAGAAGTACTTCTACTGCTTCTGGTGGGGACTCAAGAACCTGAGGTCTGTACTGTAAGCAGGAAGCCAGGAACTCTTAAGCTAATTAAGGTTAATTTACTACTGCTAACTCGCGTTTCAATAAACGGACAGCTGCTTAGGGCAGAATCTGTCGACGAGCTTGTTCATCGGCGAAATAACCTTCGCGATCGTCATCGGCGTTCTTGGGTTGGTGCTGTTTGGCCTGCTCATCGGCAACATGCAAGTAAGCCAGTAACTCTGCAGATGCTAAAATCCGTGGCGACTGTGAATGATCTGACATGTCTTGTTCTGTGTCATCGTCGTCGTCGATGAATAACAACAGTCTTATCTCCAAACAACGATGGTGCGGCTGGAGGAGTGGCGGACGAAGCGGACGGACATGGAGCGGTGGATGCACCACCGGCAGATCCCGCAGCCGCTGAAGCAGTGCGTGAGGAGGTACCACCAGTACCAGTGGGTGGCGACGCGCGGCGTCGACGAGGAGGCCCTGCTCCAGGACCTCCCCATGGACATCCGCCGCGACATCAAGCGCCACCTCTGCCTGGACCTCGTCCGGAGGGTGCCCCTGTTCGACGAGATGGACGAGCGGATGCTGGAGGCGATCTGCGAGCGGCTGAGGCCGGCGCTGTACACGCGCGGCACGCGGCTGGTGCGGGAGCTGGACCCCGTCGACTCCATGCTCTTCATCATCCGGGGCTACCTCGACTCCTTCACGACGCAGGGCGGGCGGTCGGGCTTCTTCAACTCGTGCCGCATCGGCGCCGGCGAGTTCTGCGGGGAGGAGCTCCTGACGTGGGCGCTGGACCCGCGGCCCACCGCGAAGAAGCTGCCGCTGTCCACCCGCACCGTGCGCGCCGTGTCCGAGGTCGAGGCGTTCGCGCTCGTCGCCGACGACCTCCGCTTCGTGGCGTCGCAGTTCAGGCGACTGCACAGCGCGCGGATCCGGCACAGGTTCCGCTTCTACTCGCACCAGTGGCGCACGTGGGCCGCGTGCTTCATCCAGGCCGCCTGGCGCCGGCACAAGCGGCGCCGCGCGTCCGTGGAGCTCAGGGCGCGCGAGGGCGGCGAGGTGTTGGCAGGAGTGGGGAGCCTGAGGCGGTCCCGCCGACACAGCGTCGACGGCAAGGCGCCGATTAAGAAGCCCATGGAACCGGACTTCACGGTGGAAGAAGAGGACTGATCATCACCTAGTTAAGCAACTTCTTTTTCTTACTAAACAGTGTACAGATGCATATATGCTTGCATAAAAATGAGAAAACTAGTTCGTCTTCGTTAATTGCCATTCTCGATCGTCGTGTGTTTCACAAAATTGACGACCTCAGTAATACAACACCACATGCCTATATGGACACATGGGTTATCTCAACCACCTATTCCCTCACATGCAATGCATCTCAACCGTTTGGCAGATGTTTCTATCAAAGCACAGGACGGTCCGTTGTGTACAATTCAGCATCCCGAATTGTCTGTTTTCTTTTCCCGATCTGCACTTCTTCTTCTTCTTCTTCTTTTTTTTTTTTTTTGAGAACAGCCGATCTGCACTTTTTAACATGTCTCGATTGTTTAGGTTGTCAAACTTATTCGGTTATATATCATCTGGATCCTTAAACTTAAAAATCACCCGTTTAAGTCTTTAAACTTATTTATTAGTTGTGTTATCCTGTCCATAAATATTGTAAACTCAATATATATTTATAAAACTATCCAAAAATTATAAATCTAATTTTATTAGACTTCTAATGACTTTAAATTAGAATAAAACAAATAACCATGTACTTTCTATTTTTAAATCCATAGTTCAATAACTAAAAAATAGACACATATACAGTTTTCGGATTCATAAAAATATACGTGTGTATTTAGTCATTTAATTATAGAGTTAAAATGGAAAGTACATGGTGATTTTTTATTTTAATTTAAAGTTATGTTACCAGGAGTCTAACAAAAACTAGATTTATAAGTTTTACTCAATTCTATAAATATTTATGTTTTATTTTAAATTCAAAAGTTTACAGTATTTACAACATTTAAAGATCAGCATGATACAACTGAACAAGTTCGAGGAATTAGATGATACAATCGAATAAGTTTGAGGACCTAAACGAGCGACTTATAAATTTAGAGAACAAAATGACACATGTAAATATGTTTAAGGATCTAAAGTTCGATTTACGAGTTTAGGAATCGGGATGATACTACCGAATAAGTTTAAGGACTGGACTTTACTCTTTTTTCGCCCAAATTTATTGTCAACGTTGTGAAAGCCTGAAGAACCTATCTTAGTTTTGTTTGTCTTTATAGTTTTCATGGTACCAATGAAGTACTATAGCACTACCTCCGTCAATAAAAGAATGCTACTATGGCATACATGTACATTAAAATAGTTTAAATTTAACCAAGTTTACAGTAAATAATATTTATATTTATGTCTCTAAATTGGTTTATCATAAAAATAAATTGCACAATTGACTTAATAATACTTATTTTGTATCGTGAATGTTATTATTTTTAAAATATTTTTGGTCAAATTTTAAAGTATTTGATTTCGTAAAAGCACGAATCACATTTTTTGGATGGGGGTAGATTAAGGTTTATTTAATTTAATTTTTTAGAGTCCAAGCAAATTCTCTCTTTAGGCTATTCAATCAATTTTTTCAACATGACATGATGCCAAAATCTAGAGCCCGAGCCTAACCATTTCAGCCAAGCTTTTTAAGACTTCAGTGCCCGAATGAAAAGGTAAGTACCCAAGCCCATCAGTTATTTAGTGTGGGCAGGAAAAGAAGCCCGATTCCAGCCGATGTGGTTGTCAGGCCAGGCTAGGTGCGCTTTTCCAGTCTGGGCTTTGGGAGGGTTATAGGACCGGCAAAAGTCCAATGGATCTCCTCGAACTATCGTCCCATTTCCCTCCCTAAACTATAAAATCAGTTTTATAACCTTTCTTATTAATTTTTAAGACCTTTTGTTTTTCATATTTGATGGGTTTGATAGTAGTTTTGCTGACGTGGCACTACATCACATGGGGTAAATCAGACCCAATTAAGAATTAAAAGAGTTAAATCAGACTATAAATATTTTAAAATGTCAAAAGGTCTTAATTTTTTTTAAAAAAATTATCTAAATATTTTTACATGGAAAAAGAATGCCATTAAAAATCCTAAAGTTTGGTTTAATCTTAGAAAATTCATAGAAATTCTTTAACTCAAAAAATTATGAAACTAGCTTCACATTTTCCTAAAATCATGCTCCATTCTACGGTGCCTAGCTTGAATTTTATTTGAATCTGGATGGACTCATTTTGATATTTATTTTTAGTAAAAGCTCTTGTTATCTATTAGAATTATTAGTATATGTTGATCATTTGGTTACATAGTAGCATCAGTGGAACGTCGTCACGACTACATATGTGCAGCACGGTGGGCGCTAATTTCCTGCTCTGCATAATTTTTCAAAGTAACGTGTTAGTCTGCATGGCTGCATGCACCCCGCCACCCGTACGGTCCTAAGTCCTAACGACACTCCATTTGCATTTCTAAAGTGGTTAATTATAAAGATAAAGCGACCTTCTAATAGAAAGTAAGCACCAAAATGAGTCCATCAATATTTAAACAATTTTAATTTAGTCACCATAAGATAGAGCATATTTAAACCAGATTTTATGATTTTTAATTTCATAGTTTCCATGTAAACATATGTGGATTTCCTTTTGATTTTTTGTGATATTTTGTATATTATTTTGAAAAAAAAATATAACCCATTTTAGCTCCATGAATTTTTCAACTTGGTCTGATTTACTTCGTCTAACGTTGCATCACACAAGTAAAACCACTAAGAAAATCGTCGAATGTGCAAAAAACAAATGATTTAAAAGTCGAGGGAGGTTAAAAAAACTAGTTTTATAGTTTAGAGAAAAAAGTGGAGCAACCACGGTGGTTTAGAAAGATAAATTGAACTTTTTCCTACATGGAAACATTTTGAGCATTTGGTTTTACCGCAGGAGTAAGGGAGTGTTTGGTTGGGGTTATTAAAGTTTAACATGTATTGTAGTATTTTCGTTTTATTTGACAATTAGTGTCTAGTCATGGACTAACTAGGCTCAAAAGATTCATCTCGCAAATTACTCTCTAGTCATGTTTTTAATTTTATAAATAATATACATTTAGTACTTCATGTATGTGTCTAAACATTCAATGTAACTGGGCGGTAAAGTTTAACCAAACATGCCCTAAATCAGTTTCCAATTATGTAGCCGTGAGCCCATAAGAGCAAGTTTAATAATACAGTCCACTTGCTGTAAGGTTTCTTACAGTCTTCTTCAAGTCCACTCATACAATAGTTAGCTATTCACTATTTAATACATGGCTCACTTATCTCTCTCACAGAGTTTTATGGTTCCTGTGTCTAAGCTGGCTGTAAGCTTACAACCTACTTCTCTTCTCTCTCCTCCCTTCTCTCCTCCACCTCATCATTTAGCCAGCTTAAAGTTCACTATAATACTTGTTCTAAGTACGGATTGGGAAGCTCTGTACATCACGGTTCCCGAGCGCTATGTCGTCTGAGAACCTTGGTCAGCGGTTTGTGTCAGTTCATGCCCAGGGTTGAGCAAGCTGCAAGCCTGCCCTGGGGACACGGGACAATGATGAGCATTGAGCATGCCTTGTCTGATTTTGTACGAGTGAGTGGGGCAAAAGTTTGAACGGGACGTGCATTGTCTTCTGCCCTCACGGCAGGACGATCGATCGATACAATATTGTGCATTTCGATTCTATATGAAAGAAAAGATCATCGTTGTGTTGTACTTTACTACGTTATATGCTACTAGTAACAGCTTAAAACTCGTACTATAATCTTGAGACAACTAGCTTAACAACCTTTGAATTTCATTTCATATATATATGTCCATGTCCATGAATATACCTAAGTTTACGTTCCAAAAAAAAAAGAAGTATGAAGATATCTAAGCTAAAATAGTAACAGGGTTGCCGTATTTGTCTTTTAATCATTCCGACTACTAATTGTTTTTACTGCCTGTAAAACAATCACCTAACATACATCGATTTTGGGTTTAGAAATTCGTCGATAAATTGCTTAAAAGCACATAGGGGTTACAGGTCGTTTGTTATCATGAACCTGTGCGTGTGTGTGTTAGTGGGAGGGGGAGGGGGGGAGGGCACAACAGCATGCACTTTGGGGACACGATAATTGTTATCTGGATTTTAGAAGAAACAAGATAGACAGGTAATTGTCAAGGGGTTCACGGCGCAATGACAAAGGCCATTGGTTGGGGGGCTCCCATCCAGGGTTCAAATCCTGGGTGCGACACTTTATTCTGGATTTATTCTAGAATTTTCCGACGCTATGTATTAAGTGGTAGGCGATGTGCCTATGGTGACTTCGTGAACTTCAAGATTTGCCGGCTCAGTCCTTCGAAAGTGCTCATAGGGCTAGGGTTTGCATACGTGTGTTTATATGGGTGAGTGTACGTACGTGTTGTAATCTCAAAAAAAAAAAGACAGACCGGTAATTTAGTTGCGGTCTCGAGAGGATCCAACTATTCATGCCCCTTTCCACATAACTTTTCTTACAACCAAAACATCTCCCCATGGATACTACTATATATAGAATCACCTATATATAGAATTATGAAAATTATAGTAAAGAAAAATCAGGCAAAGAGCAACTTAACACAGGTATGCTGTACTTCTGTACTTTACGGAAACAACATCAAATCAAATACCATAACATTAGAAGAATTCCCTTCGTTTGAAACGGTATGTCATTATGACTTTTTTAGATATATATAATTTTTGTTATATATCTAAATATATATAGCTAGGTGTGTACTTTCTCTGTCCTGTAATATAGCGCATTGTAGCTTTAAAAAATTATACTCAAGTATATTGCATTCTAAAGGACAAAACTCAGTTTTACATTAAAAAAAATCCTATTTATCAACCAATCATCATCAATCATATTAATGAAAGTGTCTGATTATAAAACAAAATGAGGGTAATGTGTCTTTTTAAATTTATCTTAAAATTTCTAAAATGTACTATATTATAGGAAGAGAGTAGCTTAACAAAGCTGGTCGTGTTTGAGGTTAGGTATTCTAGTCGAGTCATTTCTGTTGGAGTTGAGCAGGGCCGGCGTCATTTGGAATGCGTCGTGCGTATCAGCCTCATCGACGTTCTCAAGTTCACATCACGTGGGCGTGGAGTGGACCCGTGGGGTAGAATCAGGGGGGAGCGGGATGCCGACTCCGTCTCCTTTGTACTCCACCGTGTTCAATCGCCTGCGACATTGCATCCTTCCTGTGATTATTTGGAATTTGGAAATGTACTGGAGCAAGGGGAGAGTTGATGCTGTGTCTCTAAAAGGTGGGCCTGTAACTCTGTATGGACAGGAAAACGGTTGCATTCCCAAATTCATATATGAATGAACTAACAATTATATGTAACAAATAGCTTTGCAGCACTCGATGATCAAGCAGTCAATGCATCTCTTAAATTATCTAGTCCTTTATTAGGCCTTGTTTAGTTCCCAAAAAATTTTGCAAAATTTTTTAGATTCCTCGTCACATCGAATCTTTAGACGCATGCATAGAGTATTAAATATAGACGAAAATAAAAACTAATTGCATAGTTTGGTCGGAATTGATGAGACGAATCTTTTGAGCCTAGTTAGTCCATGATTGGACAATATTTGTCACAAACAAACGAAAGTGCTACAGTACGTACCTGTTTTGCAAAAAAATTTGGAACTAAACAAGGCCTTAGTTTTAAAAAAACTGTCTGCTATTACTTCTTTATTTAGAAGCAGAGAAAGTAATTCGTAGTAGATGTTGAGCACTGACATGACGTTCACATGTCCTGTGTGTTGTCGGCTGAGTGCAGAGAGGCTCGACATGTTTCTTTCGTGTGAGATCAGCTGTGACCTGTGGGTAGGCCACTGCAATTTACTGCTGTCGTGCAGCCATGCCCTTCTGAATTCGGTCTCCTTGTGAGTTGTGATGCATTTTCATTGCAAGGTGCAAACACATACAGTACACCTAGTGGAAGGTGCAATTTAGCAATAATAAAGGTGCAATTTTCGAAATTACACTCAGGAATCACCCAATCAGGACATTATATATAGTTTAATTACATTCAAATGGACCTCATAGAATTAGTTCAAGCATGCCAGATGATCCTTAAAAAATCCATGACTAGACAGAGTTGAGAAAACCAAATCAAACAGTTAGTATATATATATAGCGACTCCACACTCCACAGGTAGTGGTGTGCACTCAAGTGCAGCCAGCCAAGCCATAGTGGGATATCCCATCTCCATGCTGTGTCACCACCCTTAAACACCTGCAGACATTCACAAGAAACTAGGGAGGTGAAGTGGGGAGCAATGGAGATCAAGGTCGATGAAGAGGCGGCAGAGGCCGTGGCACCGCTGCCATCACGGTTCAGGAGGATATGTGTCTTCTGTGGGAGCAGCCATGGTAAGAAGAGGAGCTACCAGGATGCTGCCATTGAGCTTGGCAACGAGCTGGTAAATTTTGTGCTGCTTCTTCTCTTACTTTAATTCCTTTATGTCTTTTTGTGCGTTTTACCTTTTTAGTTGTTTGGTCAACTAGATAGCTAGACATTAGTGTTATTTTTATGATACCATGCCTTTAATCTTACTTGAAGTTTACCCTCTTGTTTTGACCACCAAAGCATCAACCACAGTACCACACCCATGGTGATGCAGTGATGCATTTCCATGAGAATTCTTTTTCTGTGAAGGAGTTCAAGAGGCTCCACGGTAGTATATTTGCATGGATGCATGTTACTGTATTTACAAAATATTCAACTTCCTTAGTTCCATAACGAAACAACGAAACACTGCATATATTTGACAAATTATGGTCTATATGTGTCATCACTTTGGTTTCCCATCTCTTAAGATGTACTAACATGGCAACAACCTCCAGACCTTAAAAGGTTTTCTAGCAACCATAAGTTTGTGTACTTGATATTTTTTTCCTGGTCTGTTTAGGTGGCAAGAAACATTGATCTAGTGTATGGAGGAGGGAGTGTAGGATTGATGGGTTCGGTCTCTCAAGCAGTGTACAATGGAGGAAGGCATGTCATTGGGTATGTAACATAACAACAGTTCTTTAGCACATTTGCACTATCAAATTGATAGTGCGTGAAAAGAAGAATAGCTTAGAAATTGATGAAACAGGCTCGTGTCGGAAAGTGTTGGATTGATCATGTCTGCCTCAGATCTTAAATTTTACATTTTGTCATCTTGTTGTCCCTCTATGCAGGGTGATTCCCAAGACTCTGATGCCTAGAGAGGTACCCATAATCCTCCTACTTAGCATTAGTCTCTAATTGTTTCTTGTCACGTGCCATGATTACCTCGAACACAGCAATATTGCTTCAAAATTTAGCAATCAAAGTTTCAAATTGTCATGGTACACACATGGAGCTTTTCATAGAGGATGAAGATGCAATTCCTTATTGCTATTTACTTGATATAATAAATATGACTATCATAATAAACCTAATGGTCATCTTTAAGTACTGAAGTCAATCACAATGGGTTCATGTTTATCTTCAGAAATATTCTATTAGGGTGTACATTTAAGAAGAGTAAAGAAGGAAAAATACATGATACTGTCTTTAGATCCTTCTCGCTTGTCTTTCTTGCTAGTGGGAAAGGAAAAAGGCAGGCATATGATGAAAGATCAGGAGAAATGCTCACTGAAATTGTGTTCCCCACATGATCGATCAAATCTTGCTGATCTTGACCGCAATCTCTCCAACAAATGCTGGCTCAGTTAAAAATGAAAAAGCCCATCATAGTTCCTCCTATCCCCAAAACCAGCACCATAATTGCCTCCCCTGAACATGTGTCATCTGATTAAAAAAACTGGTAATGTAAAACAGTCAAGTCATCCTCCATTTCTTTCTCCATCTCCAGAAAGTTGGTCCCCTTTAGGTCAAGCAAAAAAGCCTGTGCCAGCTAGTAAAATATGATGCTTGTTCTTGCGCGTGTGTTGGTTGCAGATATCAGGTGAGACAGTGGGGGAGGTGAAAGCAGTGGCTGATATGCACCAGAGGAAGGCTGAGATGGCCAGGCAGTCCGATGCTTTTATAGCATTACCTGGTGAGTGTGCGTGTCACCTGAGAAAAGGAAAGTGATGAATCGGTAGTTGTGACTGGTAAATTTGGTTGTCACTTTCTTCAGCTTTTGCAATGATCGACTGATAGTGGAAGTGTGAGTGAAAGTTGAGAATGCATGCTCTGTCTCTGACGAGGCTATCTGCTCCAAAAATTGAGATTTTGTTTCCCTGCACAAGCACAATGACTAAGTGAGAATCGAAATTAGACCATGATAATCTGAAATGAAGTTCCAAGAGCAGGCCATGCAATTCAAAATATGAAATCTGGTGATCTTGAAAACATAAAGTAAATTTAACATTTAGGATCAAGTTAGCCGTACAAAATTTGCCCATGTCCTCTTTGTTTTAGTATTTACAATTGTATTGAAGGATGTCTTGGATGGCTGAGATTTGCCTTGTAGGGGGGTACGGAACACTTGAAGAGCTGCTGGAAGCGATTGCATGGGCTCAACTTGGCATTCATGACAAACCGGTACCACACCTTTCATCCTTTTTGCAGCAATTCATAACTTTTTTTGCTGTGACGACCTACAATGTATCTGCTATTCTGCAGGTTGGACTGCTTAATGTGGATGGCTACTACGACCCACTGCTGTCTTTCATCGACAAAGCAGTTGAAGAAGGGTTTATTAAACCAACTGCTCGCAATATCATCATCTTGGCTCCAACTCCCAAGGAACTGATCAAGAAGTTAGAGGTGGGTCCCCTGCCCTTTTTTTCCTTCTGCGGCCTCTGCCCCACAATAAATTCATTTCTAGAATCACCCCCTAAGTTATGGCTTGTTTGGTAGAGCTCCACTTCCTCTTTGATTCTAGTTGATTCTAGTTGGGGGCAGGGGAGAGCTGGTGAGAATTGATTCTGGAGTGGTTTTGGTGGAGTTGAAGAGGGATCAGTGAGGCCCAGCTCCCAGTGTAAACAGAGAAGTGGTTCTTGTATACAGCCCACCAAAATCTGTGCGCCATTTTGTTGTTTGGCTGTGTGATTCTTAAGAAGAATCCACTTCAAGAAACTCTACCAAACGACCCCATAAACTATCTTAAATTTGATCAACTTTAGAGGAAAAGAGCAATAACATCTAGACACCAAATAAGTACATTATATGAAAATATTTTATATGATACATCTAGGGACTAGGGGTACTAATTTGGTGTCATAAATAATGATACTCTCTTCTATGAATCTGGTCAAAAGTTAAAATAGTTTGACATAGGACAACTCTAAAAGTTGATTTAATTTAGGACAGAGGTAGTATGCTGACAAGATCTGTGTCCCGCAAAACATAAAATGTGGTCACAACATTCAGGAGCATACATCCAAACGCAACTCGTATGTACTAGGCATAATCTTTGCTTCTAAGCAAAGCTTAAGTTGTCTGCTTTGCCTTCTCCATCAACCAGTGTCCAGTTTAGCCTTAAAGCATGAAGCACTGTACTAACAGCATAAAACTTAGCAATCATGCAGAATGCATCTTTAATGAGACCAACAAGAAGTATTAATTATATCGTGATCCCATATATGTCTTGGTCCAGTGCCAATGTCTTCATCGATACTGCAAGAACTGGCAGTACAAATTCAGGTGTAGTTGTAGTGCTAAAGCATTGCTGCGTTTAAGGCAATGCACTTGGTACAATGCTAAACTGCAACGTCAGGAAGGACTAAAACTTGGGACAATTTTTTTCCTTGTTTTTCAGGAGTACTCACCGCAGCACGAGGAAATCGTGCCGAAGATGAAATGGGAGGTGGAACAGGTGAGCTACCCTCAGAACTACAAGATCCCCAGGCCAAAGGAGGGGAAGATGGTCATGGAAGCAGAAGTGGGAAGCAGGCTGTGGATGTAGTACCAAGCCACTAGCCCTGTTCATGTAAGATAGGCTTGCATATTTGACAATAGTAGGAAGTTCAGAACATCTAGTGACTCACCTCACTGTGCTAGACGCATGTACCCTCCTGAAACCTACTGGTTGCTCATTCGTGTAAGATTAGCTATGTGTTTACCTGTACTGCAAAATTAATGGAGCTCAATTGGTAGTACATGAATACACTTACCACCTGGAATGCTGAGGTGAGAGAGCTCGATTTGATGCCGGAGATTGCTCGCTCTCTAGGGTTAATAGTCTAAAACAACCGAATTGGCTTGGCTGCTCACTTCTCTGAAGAATTGCGGTTTCAGATAGGATAGGATGCCAGTTTGGGCCTCGCCATCCAAAGCACCAAGTCGCTTTCGTCCTCACCTTCGAAGTCGAAAGACCTCACGCCGCCGCCGCCGCCGCCGCCGCTGCCGTCCCCCGTCGGCCGTCGCCGCCGTAAGGACACCGCTTGCCGCAGGGAAGCGATGGAACCCAAAGCAAAGCCTTCAAGAATCTGTAAAGCCATAGGGCTCATGGGCCTGGATCCCCGCCGGGGAGTTTGGGCTCCCCAGCAGGTTCGGCTGACCAAGGTCGTGGAAAAACTTGGTCCTGGTCTACTTCATGGGCCAAATCTAAAAAGGCCGCAGCCACTAGCCCACTACCGCTTCCGCTTCGATCCGGATTCCGGACACCCCCATCGTCGAGCGGAAGATCTGAAACTCTTCTTCTTTCTGATGAAACCAAGGAGAACTGAAACTCTGAAACCACCGGCGAAGTCTGCTTCAGTTTGGCGATCCACATCCCCATCGAGTGCCTGCAAAATATTTGCATCTGCAGAAGTTTTCTGTGAAACAGTTTTTACACAACACGTGTGCCACCGACAAGTTGGTGGTGCAGGTTGGAGCACTAATCTACCAATCCTTGCCATTCTTCACCTAATCCTAGCCTAGACAGCATTAACAAACACCATAATCCATTAATCCTAACTACTACTCACCACTACTAGCATTTGCACCTTTTCCTCGCTGAGATATGGATGCAATTATTCCATGCATGTTCGTCAAATAGAATATCATGGGAGCGATAATTCACCATACTGAACTCGTGATTTGAAGACCTGATTTGATTCAGCACCGGGCTAGCGTCTATGATCATAATTCATAAGCGCCCCTCTTTTCCCCCCCTCAAATCTGGGGCCAGAGATTCAGAGGCACGCACGACTGTCTGAACTGACTGGTGTGAGGTCTCACCCAACGGCCACCAGAATAATGGAGCTGCTCCGCTCCGCTCCGCTCCACGGCAGCCTGCGCATGGGTTTGTTGCCTTTGCTTGCATTCACGGGAAGGCCGGCCGATGCTTGCTTTACTGCTGCAACCACCTGACTCGAACCTTGCGCCTCAAGTGACAAGAGGAAGGTCTGTTGTTTTCCTTGCTTGCTTGCCCAATTATTGGATTGGTGAATGCTAGCAGCTTTGATGTGATGCTCCCCATTTGGCTTAATTCTATTCGATCAGTGCCTTTGTTAGGTCGGAGAATCTGCTTTGGAGATCGATGCCGCACTTGAGCTGGTTAATTTTAGTCGGTGCAGGGGGTCTATGCATGAATTCATGCTTTCAGCGGTGCCTGATGCCACTACAGCCGAATTTGCAGTGATCATCAGTTTTGTCAGTCCAAGAAATCTGAGGTAACAACCGTAATGTATGTTCTTAACAAATTGATGAAGCCAGCATGCGTCTGTAGGCGGTAATCTCTTGTGATATCTACACTGCAACAGCTTGCTGAATTTCACCTGTTCAAAGTAAAAAAAGAATAAGGAAATGTCCTGTAATTTTCATCTTACCTACTGCCGGAAGGTAGCCTAAGAGAATATCCGAATTGACAAAACTCAGGCTTTTTTTGTTACTATATGGAGTCAAATTAATCATCATAAAGTTAATTGATCATCTTTTTCAAGGACAAGTTTTTTTAACCATTTATTGTTCACGCTATATGAAATATGATTAAACACTTGAAAGGCATTGATTAGTGTATGTACTACAACGAAGATCAAACGTCTTCTTCACATGGACTTTATTAAAGCTGGAATATTGTAGGGGTGATTGGTGGTGATACCGAACGCTTACTTAGTCGTAATGGCAAGGCATTGATTAGTAGTACTACTACTACTAGTAGTACACAAATTAGTTGCATAGTGCTACACTGGACAATAATCAGCGAAGATCTTTCTGGCTCGGCCCTATTCCTTTTCTTTTCATGAAATGAAATGAAATATGTTATTAATTTTTAGATTAGATAGAGAGGGTCCGAGCTTCATGTAAATCTTTACTAACCCTAGGGCGTCTGAAGGCGTGCTGTATAGATCGATCGGTGATGTGGACTCAGGCAGCATACACCGGCAACACCAGTCTTCTGAATTCTTACCTGGCTCGGCTACGTACATCTCTTTCCAGTTTCCATGTCGGTGATGTGGACTCGATCAGGCGACCATGTCCGGCGACCGGCGCCCGGGACGGGACGGAGCTGTTGCCTTCCTTCCTCTAACGCTCGCTGCTAATTTCTGCCTAGCAACAGCAGGAAGCGAGCGAGCGAGCGTCAGGGTCAGTCAGTCAGTCAGGCACCGGCGTCAAAGCACGGAGCAGGCTGACTGCCCACCAACACATTACACATGCGCTGCGCGCGCCACCAACACCTCCCCTCCCCCGGGCCCCGGCCCACTGGTGGTGCCGGACATAAAAATGCCTCTGCCTGCGTCTCTTCTTCCTCTGTCCCCCGAGGCGCTGCGGAACGGAACCACCAGCGCCATTAGAGGCCACACCACACCAACGCTCCTACCTTCTCTCGCGCGCATATACGCATGTATGAGGAGATACTAGCAGGAGGACTGCTGCAAAGGAGAGGGACCTGTTGATTTGAAAGATCAATTTGAAGTGAGTACTACTCTTTACTTGTTTCATTCCTTTTAAGAATTCCTGTGTCTCTCAGGTTGTTCTTGAGTTCTGGACATTCTCATCTCATGGTTTCATTCCTGTGCTTACTACAACAATCTCCGAGATAAGTAGGCCAATCGTGTGAATAGACTACTCCCTACTAGATACTAAACTTAAGGGGGGGCGGCAGAGATTGAATTCCTCTACACTGCTCTAACTTGTTTGATGAATTCCGGAGGAACGCTGCTCTATCTTTTTTTTTTTGGTCTCGATCTTATGTTCATCTGTTTACGCTATCAATCATGCTCAAACAATCTTTTTTCCGCTATGTGAATTTAAACCAAAAACTCCATTCAGTATTTAACCTTTTTATTATTATTAAATAGTATCCGTGCAACTGCAAACGTGATCAATCATTTCGTAACAACTAGGATTCCATTCGATCATTGTACCACCTCGGGCCAGAGCGAACCACCGATCTGTACGTCCCCGGTCCTCGCGAGAGCTACTTCGTTTCAATGCTGCTGATATCTATTGCGATGCTTCATAACAGCGCCGTGCCGCCGTACGATATTTATTTATTCAAAGTAGAGATGTGCAGTTGTGCCGCTTGGATGCCAATGCCATGGTTTCCAACAAGTCGTATTCTCGTAGAAACTCTTGCCCACGCTCGTACGAGCTCGCTGGACCTAGTCCATCTGTCAAAAGGTCGGACTCATTCGTCCAGCTAGAAGTTCATTGTCCTACTGTACTTTTAGCTGGACACCACCATTTATCGCAGAGCCCTCGTTGCATACGCGTTATCGATCGCGTTGCAGCTGTGCCGGACCGGAAGAGCAGGCACCCAGATGTCCATTTGGACTCGGCGTGCTCGTGCACATCATGTCTCTGCGCTGCGCTGCTTCGTCTCCATGCGAGCACGGCCGGTGTCGCCAACTGCAGCTCTGCAAGCGTGTAAACTCTCTGGTCAGCAACTATCAGCAGCTCGGTTGCACGACATTCAAAAACGATCCGGGGAGTGAGTCGCTGTCATGAGCTTGCCTGCACCTGCAGGCATATTATCTGCTCACTCATGAGCTTCGTCAGCGTGATTGGATTGGACGACAGGACGATCTGGGCTGGGGGAGTCCAGTCGTGGAAGCATCCCACGGCAGCGTTCGAGTGGAATCATTCGGGCATTGGCCGTGGTCTCATCACGCGCGCTAGCGGCTGGCCTAGCCATTTGGCAGTAGCTTGTTTGGACGTCACGGCCGACGACATCTTTGTCTTACCTGTTCAACGCCACCCTTTTTCAATTCCTGGCCCTGGAACGGGAACACTGTTACTGACGCTGATCCATAAGGGATGATAAGGCCGGCTGATTCAGGCATTCCAGTGGGAGTAGGAGCTCGTTTTTTTGTCCTCTGCCCCAAGTTTCAGGCTTTCACCTTTCAGTGTACTCCACCGAGCACCGGAAAATCACCTAGTCACCTACTAGATTGAATCCACAAGTTACGACTGTGCGTAGCATTTACAAGTTGGGCCATAGTGCACGTTCCACATAGTTTGTATATTCTTTATTAGTCGGTTTCTTGCACTGAATACAGGTACCTTTCGGTGGGTATATTATCAGGTAGCAGATTCAGAAGTGCGTAGCCGAAGCCCGAAGGGCAGCATACACAGCAGCTGGCCAAGATGACTGCCGGTTTCCAGCTCGGTGTGATTGGGTCTCTTACGCTCTCCGTCGCGTCATCGGTTGCCATTGTCATCTGCAACAAAGCCCTCATCAGCACTCTAGGCTTTCCATTTGGTAAGGCATCCTCAGCTCTGCAGTACACTAGTATGGATGGAGCCTGGTGAACAAACCTGAAAGGGCTTTCAGCCTATTCAGTGAACCAGAGCGCACGTTGCAGAGTTATATGAGTTCAGTTCAGTACTTGCCGGAAAATCACATGTAATGTACGTATGTATTTATGATCAATGCAGCTACAACTTTGACAAGCTGGCACCTGATGGTGACCTTCTGCACCCTTCACGTCGCGCAGCGTCTGCGCTTCTTCGAGCCCAAGGCCATTGATGGGCAGACGGTAGTTTTGTTTGGGTTGCTAAATGGAACCTCGATTGGCCTTCTGAACCTTAGCTTAGGATTCAATTCCATTGGATTCTACCAGGTCAGTTCTCTGCTGATTCTTTTTTTTTTTCCTTGATTGAAAATGAAGGCAGCGCATGCTCAAATTCAGTGTGTTCTGCAGATGACAAAGTTGGCCATAATACCCTTCACAGTGCTATTGGAGACTATATTCCTCAAGAAAAGATTCAGGTTAGTTAGAAAAACCATAAGTGGTGCTGTCTGTCTACTAGATGCTCTGATTGTATTCGGTTCAGACCAAAAACAGTGATAAAACTAGGCACTGAGCAATAAAACATTCTACACTGTACAGCAAAGATTTCTTGCCGCCTTTCTTTTTTTTGCATTAGGCTGATTAGATTTTTTTTCCTAAAACTATTCCGACAGAAATAAAACCCACGAGATCAAAGCCAGGCTAGAATAGTACAAAAATGAAAAGTTATATATTTTTTACTGGTCCCAGACAATATCATTTTGTTTCAGGAAACTAGGCCGGTTCCTTTCATTTATCGTTATGATAATATATATGACTTGCAATATGCAGTGAGACAATCAAGTTTTCTCTTCTGGTCTTGCTACTTGGAGTTGGCATCGCTTCAGTTACCGACCTCAAGTTAAATTACCTCGGATCTGTTCTTTCTGGCCTCGCCATAGCCACGACTTGTGTTGGCCAAATTGTATCCTACATTTGAAATTGTTCTGTTCATCATTCAGGGTGCACATTTTGCATGTCTACCACCACCATGTGCACTAATTTCTCAACATAACCTATGACTGCTTTGCTATGGTGTATCCTTAACCTGTTGAGTGAAGCTCACAAATACGATACAGAGGAAGCTGAAGGTCTCATCAACGCAGCTTCTGTACCAATCAGCGCCTTACCAGGCAGCCATTCTGTTCGCCACTGGCCCCTTCGTGGACCATCTCCTCACCGGCCGCAGCGTCTTCGCCCACATATACACTTTCCCAGTTGTGGTAAGCTCCGTCATACATTCTGCGCCAACGATTGCAGTACAGACACATTTTTGCCAGATTCAGAAAAAGATAACTGCCAAGCTGTGTTGCAGGGCTTCATCATCCTGTCGTGCCTGATCGCGGTGTCGGTGAACTTCAGCACGTTCCTGGTGATCGGGACGACGTCGCCGGTGACGTACCAGGTGCTGGGCCACCTCAAGACGTGCCTGGTCCTGTCGTTCGGCTACACGCTGCTGCACGACCCCTTCACCGCGCGGAACATCCTGGGCATCCTCGTCGCCATCTTCGGCATGGCGCTCTACTCCGTCTTCTCGGTGCGTGAGGGCAAGAAGAAGTCCGCGGGCGACGCCCTCCCGGTGTCACAGGTACGCATGGCTGCCATCGATCTATCAGCAGGCCATGGCCATCACATACTTTGCTGGAGGTGGACTGCTCAGGTTCTGATCATATTTGTTCGTGGTTACTGCAGATGCCTGACAAGGAAACGGAGCCGCTGGTGGCGACCAAGGACAACAGCGACACCAAAAAAGCCAACGGGGTAGCTCACGACTGCTAAGATGTCCCCGTTGCTTATATAGCTTGATTAGCGCAGCTCTAGTGTTACTACGCACTGTCTGTTCTGAATCTCAGAAGGTCAGGGAAGAAGCCATATTCCTTTTGTTTCTTATAATACTGTATGTGTAGTAGCACCATTTTTTTTAATGGCAGTGGGGGTGTTTTAGCACGGTGTACAATTTGATGCAGCAGCTCTTAAACTGTTACTCTGTTTCCGCGCGACTCAGCGGATTGGGAGTGTACCCACCAAGCTAGTTATTCCTCTTCTGCGAGGAATTTTGCTAAACGTTTACCACTAGGGCCTTGTTTGCCAAAAAAATTTAGAAAACGCTACTGTAGCATTTTCGTTTGTATTTGTCCAATCATAGTATGAGCCATCAATTCTCTAATTGAGGAATTCTTAACGTAAACAAGGCCTCAGTGCAAGTCTGCGGGACTAGACGAGAATGCGATTACGTCGTTATTGCGATTCGCAGAATCTAAGTGGCCCGGCCATGAGTCCAGGATGCGTGACGTTTAGGTGCTCACTCCTCAGACTTCTTGGGCCTTGTTTAGTTCTAAAAAAATTTCTAAAATAGAAATAGTACCACTTTCATTTGTGTTTGACAAATATTATCTAAACATGTACGAACTAGACTCAAAAGATTCGTCTCGTCAATTTCGACTAAACTGTGCAATTAGTTTTTATTTTTGTCTATATTTAATACTTTATGCATGCGTTTAAAGATTTAATGGGACGGGAAATCTGAAAAATTTTGTAAAATTTTCTAGAAACTAAACAAGGCCTAAATCCAAATCTCCAATAGGTGCCTTTTCTCATGGGCTTGTTAGCCACTATCGTGTGGGCCTTCTTACTGAATAGAATATTACACAATATTACAACAAAAAAGCCCACGTTATCTACTCAACTTTTGTAAAAGTCTATTTTTCTTTCTTGAACACTAAAATTGGACAAACCACCTTTCTAAACTTTAAAACCATTCGTTTACCTCCCTGGCCGGTTTATAAATGGTTTTCAAAGGTAGGTTTGTCTTTTTATTATTATTATTTTGGCTGAATATTTGAAAAAATCATAGTAAATCATAAAATGAAAATCCAATTTTATTTGACTCCATATGAGTAGATCTATATAATGAACATATAACATGGTGTGCTTTAGTACAAAATTTTTATTATAGCTTTAGATATATGCTTTTCTATAATTAATTTATAACTATAGTTTCTATGTTTCAATTATGGTGAAACTTTTATGGTGAACATATAATTATTGTATGATTGAATTGTAGTAAAAATTTCATACTCATTGCCTCATTGGACCATGCATAATTTAGTTATACATTTATTTATGTGTATGCTTGTTAAAAAGTATTTATAAATGTAGAACTAAGTTATAAAATTTATATCGGCTCCGTTGGTTTCGCTAAAATTTAGCTGCTGAATAGTGTTATAGGACAGGGAACAATACACAATATTTATGATACAAAATAAATATCATTAGATTTATTATGAAACATATTTTCATAATATACCGATTTGAAGACATAAATATGAATATTATTCATTGTATTTAGTCAAATTTGGATAACTTTAACAAGAAGAAAAACTATAGTTGTATTTTTTTTATGGACGAAGGTGTTATTTTTAGCGAGTTGGTGGACGAATATACTCCCTCCATACCAGATTTAAGTGACGTTCTGGGCACCGCAAAGCATGGCGTTTTAGCCTCAGGACGTGGGATTCGAACCGCTGCCCTCACCAACGCGCACCTCGAAACCACCCCAGTAACCAGTAGAGATGAAAGTCTTTCATGTTTAGAAACACCTTCGGCTCCATTTTATAGGCTAAACCGAAAGATTAGCCCTTAATTAATGACTCCTTGGTAAGCACAATCATATTCTAAACGTCATCTAATCCTGGTACGAAGGGAGTATAAGCCTCGGTCCTCGGAATGATACTGGACGGTCTTGTCACGTCTTCAATGATCCTCTAACCAAACACGCGTTTAACATGAGCAGGTCCCTTTTCCGTGGAGGGAGAACAGAGGCAGATAGCGGTAGCTTTAGCGCGTCCCTAGTTAGCTTTTCTAATATAAACATGAAACATGAAAAAGGTATGAAATAAAATAGTCACTAGCGATAAGCAAATGACTATCGTGTTCTAAACGTCTATCTATTTCACATACTTCAAAAAATCTAAGAAAATGACATGTAAATCTAATTATACATATTAGAAATAAGATTATATAAAATTTTCATCTTTGTCTCACACCTCCACGTAGCTAGTAGCATAGCTCGTGGTTCAAACTAGTGCCTTTCCCGCCAGCCCACAGAATTACTTGGGCTGAAGCACAAGGCCCTTACCCTTTTGTGAGGCCTAACTTGTGTGAAAAGAAGAAGAAGAAGAAAAAAAAGCTACCCTAACTGGGTGGTAGTGTACCTGTCTCCATCCATTTGCAACAAAAATGTGGATTCTCCTACGCTTCTTTATTCACACATCTCAGATTCTATTTTTATTATAACGCCTTTGACACAAACATAGTAACGCTAGTATGGAAATGGTACCTAGCCACATACTTACAACGTATGCTTTTACCCCCAGAAAAAAAAACAATCCAAAAACTATTTCATCTTCTGTAGTACCGTAACAAAAAAGTTGAAAAGGAGAGGAAATTGAGCCCATGACGCACGATGGCGTGCGTGCGTGCAGAGGCAAGCCGATGCAGAACATAGACAACTATTTGCGCGCCTCGCACACGCACGCACAGGGACAGCTTAGCACAGACGCAGCTAGCTACGCGCTCAAGATCCCAATGAAAGAGCACATGTGCATGGCGTTTGATGTCATGGCCATGATCATCAACCATTATGGGCTCATGGCCTACGAGTATTCGTTTTTGCTTAAAACTTGCAGGTTTGACTTATGCCCACCGTACCAGTCGGAGTCGGACCCAGCATGTGCATCAATGCCCTGCCTCCGATCGCACGCACCGGCACGGTTCCCATATGGATCGCCGCCGCCGGCCGGGGTGCGGGTGCGTGCTCGGATCCCGCGGCTGGCTCTGGCTGGCAGTGGCAGTGGCAGCGGCACGGGCATGTGGGCGCAGCCGGCGAGCCGGCGCGGGGGGCTCCTCGTGCCGGGTCACGTGGGACAGGCGGAATACACGTTTCCATGCTCTGGCCCCTCTCGGAATCTTTGTTCCGAGGCCAGGCCGACATGATCCACCGCATGCAAGTGCAACCCCGCCACCGGCGATCGTGTAACAGGGCGGACTTGTTTAACGCGGGCGCGCGTCCACGCACGCAGACTACTACGCTTCCTTCCGCAACTCGCGGAAACCGGGCTCGGTGCATGGTTTCGTCATCCATGTTGTTTTAGTAGTAGTAGTGGTCATGGTCATGGCCGCCGCCCCCCTCGTTCTCCCCTCACACACCCAGACCCAGACCCAGCTGCACTGCATGCAGCTTCTTGGTACCTGCAAGTCAAACCAGGTGCCGTTGGACTTGGTGGAACTCGCTCGCCGTCGCCGGGGGCGCAGCGTAGCGGGTTCTTTGTGGCATTTGTTTGCGCTGCTGATCCCGATGCGGCGGTCTTTGCGCTCCGCGGTTCATGCGACGAAGCGCCGTCCTCCCGTTTACTCCTCCTCCTGCTAGGTTCAGGGTACTAGCAATTAGTAACTTGCAGCGTAACTTGGAGTAGAAAACTGAGGTAGACATTTCTTTCGATGATAAGGTTTACTGCTCGTTTGGTGGGAGCAGAGGGCCAACTTTATCCACATCCCGTGCTCGTCGTTGACTATACAGTATATAGTACATTGGAGTATTATAGTACTATGGATCCAAAAACTTTTTGGATTTTGACACTGTAGCACTTTCGTTTTTATTTGACAAACATTATCCAATCATGGAGCAACTAGGCTTAAAAGATTCGTCTCGTTATTTACAGGTAAACTGTGTAATTAGTTATCTTTTTTATCTATATTTAATATTTCATACATGTGCCGCAAGATTCGATGTGATGGGAAATCTTGTAAGTTTTGGGTTTTTTTTGTGTATCTAAACAAGGCCTATACACCCACTTCATTTTTATCCCCTTTTCTGGCTTTTCTGGCCTTCCAGATCAGGAACCGCACTACAGCACTAGTACTGTAGTACTTACGGAGTACGTACAAGGATACAGCTACAAGGAAGGATTCGCATCATCCGCGAGCCGGTGGCCGGCCGGTGGGGCAGGACGGGACGGGGACGGTGGCTGGGCCGATCGAGTGGCGACGCACTGCGGCACTGATCCAGCGCACGCTGCCGTGTACGCGCAAAACTACAAGCGCGAGGGAAGGGAGGGGGGGCAGACGTGACGAGGCCGGCAGCAAGTAGGGTCGAGGCCAGGCCAGCCTGAGGGAGCCAAGCGTCGTTGGCGACAGAACTGGGGGCGTATCGTGTCCGATGAGCGCGCCCACCCCGGGGCACCCGGCCGGCCAGTCCTCCTCCTAGTCCTCCCCCACTCCACTGCATGCACTGGGCTGCAAAACAAAAACCGCTGCAAACCCGGCCTGTCCGAATCTACAGGATCAATCTGGCAGATGCTCCGTGTCTGGGGAAAAAGACGCCTTTTTTTTCCCAGTGTCTGTTGTGTTGCGCCATCCTCTCCTCAGACCTCAGGGTATTGTGTGTGACGGAAAGGAAGTAAGGACGACGACGGATCTGGAGAGCGAGGTGCCAGCTAACCAAACCAACAGCAACAGAATACCACAGATATATACATATGTTGCGCGACGAATGAATTCTTTTCTCGTTTTCCACTTCTTCTTTTTCTTCTTCTTCTCGCTCACACATGACATGAGGCAGTTGGATTACGAGTAATTTAGGCCCCCCGGCCCGGGATTCATTGAGGCACGAGTGCACGAGCCAGCGACTGGTGCTCTGCCGGCTGCGATGCGGTGCTCAACTTACGTCACGTTCACACGAGGAAGAGTGCCTACGTTCCGCACCGGTCGTGGCGTCCCCGTTACGTTGGTAGCTACTACAAGTCTACACCAGTAGACCTACAGTTGAGCTGTTTCAGCAGGACTACAGGAGTAGTTCTAGCATCTTGTGTAGTACTACTACTACTATTCGTATAGCAGTATAGTACAAAAATACGCGGACCTCTGTGGTTTGGTTAATTGGGATTTGGTAGCTGATTGCAGGCGAGGTATGTAGCGGCGTTTTCGGCCGACCACAAAGGGTCACCGCCCGGCGCGCCTACGTGCACACATTCGCGTACGCCAGAAACCACCCCTGGTAATGCCGTGCCGTAGTGGTAGGTGGTGGTGATGAGCCCAGCTCGCTGGCCGGCCAGGGAGGCATGCCCACCGCGGGGCCCCCGGCGGCAGCAGAAGGCGACGCCGACTGGCCGCGGCACGCATCGCCGGCGACAAAAAACACAAGGGGCACCCGTCCGCGCGCGTGACGAGGCGCGGGCGCACGCCTGGCTTGGCCTTGGCCCCCGACCCCGTTCCCCGCGCACGTCAGCGTCGTCTCAGCGACATGCACGCTGTGCTCCTGCCCCGGCTGCCCGCCTTGTCCGGTTGCTGTCCACAGACGAGACCCCCCGGCCGGGCCCCGCCAGACCACGGCTCTCTACCACTACCACCGGATCGACCAGCGCGCACGCCGGGGCCGGGCGCGTGCCTTCTCCGTTGCCGCCGGCGTCGTTACGGGATCCGCCGCGCGCGACGCGGGTAGCAGTACTCGTAGAGTTTAGACGCGCACGCGGTTGCTGCGCCAAACGGCGGAAACGAGTTGACTTGCATTGCCGTCTGCCTTTGGCCTTTGCTATGAGATTCCATTCCATGCGAAATACTACTCATAGCAAGACTCCTCGGACGAATGAATAAAGAAAAGTATAGAAAACAGATCGACCTCGGAAAGTAATGTGTCGTGCGCCATGTGGAAGACACTACTGCTAGTCTGAAACTTATGAAGACCATGTGTCCATGTCCATGTCCATGTCCATGTTGCGAGATCTAAGTCAACGCACACACATCTCTTCATCTCGACCTCTATTTGCTGGGATGCACGCTATATGTTTGCAGTTGCAGCGCGAGCATATGCTTCCCGTACGTAGGTTCAGCTGGAAGGCGACATGAATTCCGAATGGTATCCGCAGTTTGACGTCGAAAGTTTCCCTGTAGCCACCAACTCCAACTTTGCTGGCGCTTGCTTGCTAAACTGCATCAAGCACATCTCAGCGCGTCGCCATCGCACCACCACCCTGTGCTTTGTTTGTGCTTGTGCTTGCCACAAGGGAAATGACGGGAAAGCGTACGACTAATAGTAAACAAATGAAATGTCGTACACTGATCTCTAAACAAGTGATCCATTTAGACGGAGAAGGCGTGTGTACTCGGTTGGTCTTAATCAAGGTCGAAATGGAGTGTCGACCATCGCGTTAACATACAATTTCCGGCGGCAGAGTAAAGTAAACTACGTTCCAAGCAAACGTAAACGCAACCAGTGGTTCGGAAATGAGTTTCAAGGACAGTTGCCAACGAAGCTAAGTTATCCCAAGAAAATCTTGAAGCAAAATAATCCAAGTTACTCCAACAAAACGACTGTTATCATCCCCAATTTCCCCGTTCGAGGCACGACGGAGGGAGAAGACAGTGATCGATATGATTTTAGTGACGTTTACAAATCCAGTCTAGTTCAAAAAAGAAGAAAAAAAGGAAACGATAGATCCAACAAAACTAAATCCAATTCCAAATGATGAGTATTTTTTAGAATTGTAACAGTTTAGGTAACAAGAAGTTTAAGTTTCTATCATATTTAACTATTAAAAAGCCTAGATTTTATTGCCTTATTAGAAACAAGTAAGAGCAAATGTTCAGAAGCTTTTCTTAAAAATCATTGTGCTAGAAAAGAGTTTCCGTGGCATTATAAACCTCCTCAAGGACGATCTAGTGGCATCTCTAGGCATTAACTTACAAACTTTTGACATTAGTGAGATAGAAGGGGGAGTTCTTTATAAAATTCAA
The DNA here is from genome assembly GCF_000003195.3 of Sorghum bicolor. Classification (NCBI taxonomy): domain Eukaryota; kingdom Viridiplantae; phylum Streptophyta; class Magnoliopsida; order Poales; family Poaceae; genus Sorghum; species Sorghum bicolor. The sequence continues at coordinate 57,168,381 of NC_012873.2, forward strand.
GATTCGCAATAGAGATAGATTTCAAATGGTTAAAGAGACGTCCTTATCTAGGTTGTCTCACCTATGTGAGAAAGAAGCCTTACCTATTATTATAGGTGGCGATTTCACATCATAAGAGGGTCATGTGAGAAAAATAACCGGACACAACAATAGATGGCCTTCTTTTTTTGCAATTACCGATGGATTCAATCTTAGAGAATTAGATCTTCCAGGTAGACAATTTACTTGGGCTAATAACCTATAAATCTTAATTTTTGAGAAGCTAGATCGAATTTTAGTCAGTATTGATTGAGAATTCCAATTCCCTAAAACCATTGTACAAGCTTTAACTAGAGAGATATTAGATCATACACCTCTTCTTTTAAACACAAGAGAATGAGCTTTGCCAAATAACTCTTATATGTTCAAATTGGAACTTGGCAGACTATTAAGGGATGGGTTCCATGATATGTTAGTGAAATCTGGTCAAATGTTAATAAAGGTTATACTCCATTAGAGATATGACAAGTCAATAAGACAACTTCACCAATATCTAAGGGGTTGGGGCCAAAATGTCGACGAAGCATAAAAGAGAAGAAAAATTTGCTGAGCAAGTTAGATGAACTTGATAAGAAAGCAGAATAGGTACAATTAACAATGGATGAGCTGAATTTGAAACATGTCCTCAATGAGAAATTAGCCAATCTTTCTTAGAGAGGAGGTTAAATGGTACCAACGAGCAAAAGTAAAGAACTTGCTAGAGGGGGATGCTAATACACAATATTTTCATTTAGTGGCAAATGAAACATGGGAAAACTCATATTTTTCTAGCTGGAACAAGAGGAAGGCATAGTGTGTGGTGATGGAAAACCTAAAAAGTATATCACCAAGTACTATAAAAATCTCTTTGTTCCAATAAACATCTCTTTGTTGTTAATGGACTAATCACGAAGAGAAAATACTCCTCAAGTTTCAGAATAGAAACATGAGATATTGACACAAATCTTTTCCAAAATGGAAATAAAAGAGACGGTATTTAAAATGAAAAATAATATTGTCCTAGGACCGATGGGTACCCACCAGGGTTTTATCAGGCCTTCTGGAATGTAATGAAAAGATATTTGATAGCTTTGTTTGAGGACCTTCATAGGGGCACTTTACCTCTACATAGTCTAAATTTTGGCATAAATATTCTTCTCCCAAAGTCTAGTAAAGCGAAACAAACACAATAGTATAAGCCAATATGTTTGTTAAATGTAAGTTTCAAAAATCTTCAGTGAGGTAGCCACCAATAGAATTGTGAAGGTCGCATAAAAAGTGGTTAGATCTATGCAAGCAGCCTTCCTCCCTTGCAGAAATATCATGGTGAGAGCTATAGTTCTATATGAAACAATCCATGAATTGCATAAAAATTAATGGGGTATTATTTAAAATTGACTTCGAAAAGACATATGATAAGGTGAAACAGGACATTTTGCAACAAGCTCTTAGAATTAAAGGGTTTACGCTAATTTGGTACAACTGGGTACAAGATTTTGTATAAGGAGGGAATATTGGTATAAAGGTTAATGATCAGCCATGACCATATTTCCAAACAAGGAAAGGGCTTAGACAATGCGATCCATTATTCCCCATACTATTTAATATAATAGAGGACATGTTAGTGATCATTATTGCGAGAGCTAAAGAGGATAATCACATAAAAGGGATAGTGCCTCACCACCTCATAGAAGATGGTTTATCAATCTTACAGTATGAATATGATACAATTATTTTTATAGACTATGATATTGAACGGACAAAAAATATGAAGTGCGATTTTTTGCTTTGGGAAAGCAAAAGAATGTGAATCTCAATATTCACAACTCTTTGGCTTTAAAGTAGGATCCTATCCCTTTCAATATCTTGGAATACCTATGCAATTTAGAAATTAAATAATAAATACCGGAGGATTATCAAAGAAAGAATTGAGAAAAGACTTTATATATAGTTGCAGGAGTAAGTTTCTTTCAGTCCATGACAATTGCTCTAATCAATAGACTTCCATATGTTTTGATAAGTAGTTCTAGTTGGCCATGGTTTTGAAGTTGCCTAATTAAAACCCCTCTCTTTGGCTTCATGATCCCTACATAGCCTACATCCACATGTCATCTTTTTCAACCTTACAACAGATGTGAATAACCACCCATTTAAACAAACAATATTCAATTTTTTTTTCACACGAGACTAATCCTTTATTACAAGTATCATTTGTTATGGGCCTTGGAGTTTATTTTAGTTAACTAAAATAAGGTTGACGAACTCAATTAAAATGAAGAAATATAGCTACTTCATCATTGTTAGTTGTGGCTATGACTTTGTGACCGACAATAGTAGATCACAAATACTGGTCGTATTCATTGTGATGGACAACTGACTGGAAAAAACCACGTGGGCTTACAATCAGGATTTATCAGATGGTGGAGTTTCATTAGAATTACATTTGAATTTTATAAGTTGTCCCATAATTGTTTTTGATAGTGTGGTAATGTTTTTACGAAGTGGGAGAAGAAATGAGTTCCATAAGGATGAAACTCTCATGACACGGTTGTCAACTATTTATGAGTCACAAAATTAAATGCCTATAAAAGTATCGAATAAAACTTCTCATCGAGAATAGGTGTTCTATCCATGTTTCATTTCATTATACTCTCTCTATAGAGAAAAGAATACAACAACGAGTTGCATGCCAGCAAAAGTGGTTCACGTTTGACCAAATTTCTAATAAATATTACTCACATCTATGGATCCAAAATAATTTATTATAATATAGATTTCATAATTAATCTAATGCTATTTATTTGATATCATAAACATTGATACCTTTTTTATCTGTAATTGATCAAACTTAGGATACTAAATCATGATACTGTACTAGAATTGTATTCTTACATGGTCGGAGGGAGTATATGATACGATGCAATAGAAACCACGTTATAAAACTTTCCATTGATACTAATGTTAAGGTCTTATTTAGTTACCCCAAAAGTCAATTTTTTCAAGATTATCCGTCACGTCTAATCTTGCGGTACATGCATGAAACATTAAATATAGGTAAAAAATTAACTAATTGCACAGTTTGTCTGTACATCACGAGACAAATCTTTTGAGCCTAGTTAGTCTATGGTTAGATAATAATTGTCAAATAAAAAATAAAAGTGCTATAGTACCCAAAATATTGTCACCTCGTCAACTAAACAAGGCCTAAAACTAGGAACTAGGTAACCACTGCATTGGTCTCTATTACAGAAAGGATCAGATAACCTTTTGTTCTGGTCATGAGATACTTTTGGGAACGTAACAACCTTGCAATGTCTTTGGGTGCATGCTAGCTTGGACATAGACGTGGTCCAAAACAGTGGAGATACCATACATAGCTATATGATGAATCATTTTATTTCTAATGATACCCAATGGGTGACGATTTGCAATGCGTGACTTGATTATTGAACAAATCTTCAAGTTGCATGTCATCTATGTGATCATGCAAGTTACTCAACATGTTGCAACATATGAACATATTTTCTAGTAAACTAAATATTCAGAAATTAGCACATGAGAGGCAAATCATGCAAGTCTTAAGACAGAGTTGTAATTAAGGCCCAAGCTTAATTTTGATCTACGTCCAAAATCATCTTCAAAACACAACTGATCTAAATATTGTAACTAGATGAGGGGATGAGTTTCATACAGCAGTTTAGGAATCTTGGTTTATTTGATTTTCATAAACACCTCAATGAAGTGTTTTTTTTGGAGGGAACTCAATGAAGTGTTGTTCCCAAGTGTTCTTGTGCTTTATTGTTTGACCAATCTTTTGCGCCAATAATTATAAGCATGAGGATTAGATTTATTCTACTTTTTTTTTTGGAAATGATCGCATGATACAATACGGTATACTAGGATTTATCGAAATGGTTCATCAAGCCAAACACCCATCAGCGTATGTCATTGTATTTAGAGCTAATCAAACCAAACACCCATTAGTGTATGTCATCGTCTTTAGAGCTAACCAGTAATGGTGGCAACTCTTATGGGAACCTTAGCGAATCATACCATGTTTATTGAGATATCAAACTTCTCTTTTTTCATATGGAGGTTGGAATGCCAAGCATTTTTTTTTTCTCTTTTTGAGTGGACATCAGCATTTATTTGAGATCCCGTTCCACACTTGCACGGACCAGAAACCCCACAGGCCACAACATCGATCGGTGTTCCACACGGGTGTTCCTCGATCTCCATGTGACCAACACCACTACCACGACGACGCATACCGAAACTCACGGGCCTCAAACTTCCACACAGTGACCCCGCTCCACGCGTACGTCGATCCACTGGTGCTCGTCGCTGTTTCGTACACGAGCGTCCGCACATCATCCTGGCTCAGGGCGCCCTGTCTCCCACTCCCACTCGCCGAACGGGCACTTATAAGTCGCAACGGGCTGGGTTTACTCCTGCTCGTTACCGTGAGAACAGGCACCTCCGTAGCTCACTTACACACGACACCCGCTCGTCTTCGTCTCCTCCACTCCTCCGTACCCCTCTCACTCCACCGGCCATCTCCTCGGTGCGTTCCCGATGATCACGTTCGCGGACCTGACGGAGCCGGCCACGGCCGGCGCCGAGCGGTGCGTGGACCGGCAGCTTTGGCTGGCGTGCGCGGGCGGCATGTGCACCGTGCCACCCGTGGGCGCCAGCGTCTACTACTTCCCGCAGGGCCACGCGGAGCACGCGCTGGGCCTCGCCGGTACGGCCGACCTCTCCGCGGCGCGCGTCCCGGCGCTGGTCCCCTGCCGCGTCGCCGCAGTGCGCTACATGGCTGACCCGGACACCGACGAGGTCTTCGCCAGGATCCGCCTCGTCCCGCTACGCGGCGGGGAGGCGGACGCGGGTGGCCTCGAGGACGATGCGGCGGACGAGCAGGAGAAGCCGGCCTCGTTCGCCAAGACGCTGACACAGTCCGACGCCAACAACGGCGGCGGGTTCTCCGTGCCGAGGTACTGCGCCGAGACCATCTTCCCGCGGCTCGACTACGCCGCCGACCCGCCCGTGCAGACCGTCGTCGCCAAGGACGTGCACGGGGCCGCCTGGAAGTTCCGCCACATCTACCGGGGCACGCCGCGCCGGCACCTGCTCACCACGGGGTGGAGCACGTTCGTGAACCAGAAGAAGCTCGTCGCCGGGGACTCCATCGTGTTCCTCCGCGGCGACAGCGGGGACCTGCACGTCGGCATCCGTCGCGCGAAGCGTGGGTTCTGCGGCGCCGGTGGAGGCGGAGGCGAGGAGGCGCCTTCGCCCGGGTGGGATCATTACGCGGGCCTCATGCGAGGTAATGTGAGCCCGTGCGCGGCCGCCAAGGCACGGGGCAAGGTGCGACCAGAGGACGTGGCCGAGGCGGCGAGGCTGGCGGCTGCCGGGCAGTCGTTTGAGGCGGTGTACTACCCTCGCGCGAGCACGCCCGAGTTCTGCGTTCGCGCCGCCGCGGTCCGCGCGGCGATGAGGGTGCAGTGGTCCCCAGGGATGCGGTTCAAGATGGCGTTCGAGACCGAGGACTCCTCCCGGATCAGCTGGTTCATGGGCACCGTCGCCGGCGTCCAGGTCACCGACCCCATCCGCTGGCCGCAGTCGCCGTGGCGCCTTCTTCAGGTATGCAGAGCAGCTGCTACTTCTCAGCTTACCTTTCTTTGCGTTTGCTTGCTGCTCACTTGTTGAATTGCCCATTGGGCTGCAGGTGACCTGGGACGAGCCGGACCTCCTGCAGAACGTGAAGCGGGTGAGCCCATGGCTGGTGGAGCTGGTGTCCAGCATGCCGGCCATCCACCTCGCCTCCTTCTCGCCGCCGCGCAAGAAGCCCCGGATCCCGGCGTACCCGGAGTTCCCCTTCGAAGGGCAGCTCCTGAACCCGGCGTTCCCGCCCAACCCACTGCCACACGGCCAGCACCCCCACCCCCACCACCATTTCCTTCACGCCCACCCACCGTTCTTCCCGTTCCCGGACGGCAGTGCTCCTGCAGCCATACAGGGAGCCAGGCATGCGCAATTCGTTCCATCTTTATCAGATCTCCACCTTACCCACCTGCAGTCGAGCCTGCTGTACCCGGGGCTCCGCCGTCCCGACCATGTCGGTCCGACGATCCCTATCCCGGCAAGAATCAGCACCGACCTGACCATCGGAGGCGCACCGGCGCGCGACGACGACGTCCCGTGCGCTCTGTCCATCGGCGCCACCAACAAGCAGAAGCCCGACGCCGTCAAGCCGGCGGGGCTAGTGCTCTTCGGACGGACCATACTAACCGAGCAGCAGATGAGCCTCAGCAGCTCCGGCGGCGCGACCTCCCCAGCCGCGACTACCGGCAACAGCTCTCAGCTGTACTGGAACGCCGAGAAGGGGCCCAATGTCTCGGAGGGCTCGGGCTCCGGCGTCATCCAGAACAGCCCGACCAAGAACCACGCGTCGTCGGAGCGGCTGCCGTGGTGCGTCGGGGACGGCGGCAGCCAGCAGCAGGTCTCCGAGCTCGGGCTTGAGCCCGGGCAATGCAAGGTGTTCGTCGAGTCCGACACGGTCGGCCGCAACCTCGACCTCTCGGCGCTGAGCTCGTTCGACGAGCTCTACCGCCGCCTGTCCGAGATGTTCGGCATCGAGGGCGCGGAGCTGCGGAGCCGCGTGCTGTACCGCTGCGCCACCGGTGAAGTGAAGCACGCCGGCGACGAGCCCTTCAGGTAACAACAATCGTGTCCACAACGATTTTTCGCTGCTGACACAAGGATCATACGAGCTTAAGCACATTGCTCTGCCATTTCAGCGATTTCGTCAGGTCGGCACGGAGGCTCACAATACTAACCGATGCTGGGAGCGACAACCTCGGAAGCTAAACGAGGAGCAGCTGCAGCAGTGAGATATTCCAGCCGCGAGTATTATGATGTTCTTTGGTACTATTACTGTTAGCATGTACTACTACTGTACAGGTGAGGCCGTGAGGCGTGAGCTATGATGGTTTTGTTCAAAGTCCGTTCCAACTCTGAACTCTGAAGAGAGATTTCGCCATGGACATGGCAGCTCGTAGGCAATGCTGCAATGATTAGGCAGCAGCTCGTTCTTGCTCCTTCTCTGTATCCAACAAATCACTGTAAAACGTGGGGGTAACCCTAGTACTAGTACTCATCTTGTTCCTTCTCTGGAGTATCCTCGTTCATTCCGATGGATGCACTTTTTGTTGGTTGGCGTGTCGTACGTTTGCAAAACCCCCTGTGACCGCTCATCATCGGCGCTTGAATGCCCTGGCCAATGCATCTGAACGGCGTAGTAGTACAGGCCAAAGGGGCAGCTAGCCGTAGCGGGAGCAGCGACGGACACTACGCGCAGATGCAGGTTTCAATGTGATGGTGCTGCTGCCGCAGCCGCTGCAGGCCCGCAGGCAGCAGCAGCGGCAGCTGCTGCCGGGATACCCACTGCTCCGTCGCCTCAGAGCTCCAGGCGACTTGTTGCCTACTAGCCTGCGTGCTGATGGCGAGTGAGGTCACCAAAAAGATCGCGGAGCATCGTGTCGCGTATCCCCGCTGTGCTGGCATTGCTTTGCTGGGGGCGTAAATGCTCCCGGCCTCCAGCCAGCCTCTCCACTCTCCTGTCCAGCCAGGGTGCCTGCGCTCTCGCCCAGCCGGAGAAGTAACTGCCATGTCTGGTTTGCCTAGCTCAAAAGGGGTTAGGGCCTGCCTGCCCTGCAAGCCGAGGCCGACGCCGACGCCTCACCCCGTGGTTGTAAGCAAAGACCGGACAACAGTGGCCTGGATAGATTAGCTAGCGTTGCGACTCCTCTGGCGCTACCTCACATGCCCATCGCGGCCCATCGCCGTTGGCGTTGGTCCACCACCCCTGACGCCGAGCTCCCATCGTTGCCTTGCGCGGTTGCGCCCATCTTGGTTTTGTATCCTACTGCCATGGGGCCTTTTGCGCTTGCGCATTGGCCACTCGCACCACGGGTCCACGGCTGTTACTTTCAGTCAGCTCATTATTGTGTCACCCCGCGCTCGCGGTCGAAAGAAAAAAAAAAGAAAAGAAAACCGCTAAAATGTTGTCGTCGACAATGCAGGCTGTCTTCACTCCGGTCATTTTTACCGGATATATATGACGGCGACGCCGGCGACTCCGGTCTGGTCCCTAATGGTTTGTTGTTCGGTTGCGGCTTCTGCTTGTATACGGGGTGGGTGGGCACTGGGCAGCTCTTTGTCGCTGGAGGGAGGCCGCAGGCCGGGGTCGCGCTCACGGGGCGTTTGTCCCGGAGCGGGAGCGCTGCTGTTGCACTGAAAGAATGTTGCGCCTGCGCCGCGCATGGCATGACAGGGCGGTTTGGATGGGTCATGCTGTCACCGCACACAGCACCGTCTCCACGGAGGCGTCGCTGTCCGTCCCTGGCTCCCTATGCTGCGGTTCACACCCGTGGACCGTCGGGTCCGGTGTTGGGTGTTTTTACTGCGTTTACCTTATGGCCTTTTTTTTTAAGTTCCATGCCGAAATGTTTTTGCGACACTGTAGAACTTTTGTTTTTTTAGTAATTATGGACTAATTAGACTTAAAAGATTCGTTTCGTAAATTTCGATCAAACTATACAATTAGTTTTTATTTTTGTTTATATTTAATACTCCGTGCATACGTCTAAAGATTCGATGTGACGGGAAATTTTAAAAAGTTTTTGTATTTTGGGTGGAAGTAAACAGGGCCATATGTTACAGGGGGAGTACATACAAAGTTGATCGATGTATACAAAGGTTTACCTTAGGTGTGGTGCAGTGAACAGGGTCAAATCAAAGGACGGGATTACCTCTGCTGGTAGGGTTTTTGTGACTCTGACTCTCTGATATGCCGCTGCAAGTTGCCATGCTCGGGCCTTGTTTACTTCCCAGAAAATTTTGCAAAATTTTTCACATTCTTCGTCACATCAAATCTTTAGACGTATGCATGGAGTATTAAGAAAAAACGAAAATAAAAACTAATTGCACAGTTTGGTCGGAATTGACGAGACGAATCTTTTAAACCTAGTTATTCCATAATTAGACAATATTTATCAAGTACAAACAAAAGTGCTACAGTGTCGATTTCCCAAAAATTTTCGGAAGTAAACAAGGCCTCGGTGCCGGTGGAGCGGGAGCTGCGAATTTCTCAGCACCGTCTTAATTGTCCTGCTTGTTGGGGTCGTCTCAGCCTGCCTGTCGAAGCGTACGGGCAAGATTAGTTGGCGGACACTCTCAACACACACTATCTTTCTCTATTTATTAATTTTTGTTGATATGATAATAATAATATACTTATCGAGGAGAGTCTAAACAAGAAACCAAGTGTACTCTTCTACTCATATGGAAGAAACCAGCACCTAAGAAATTCAGGAAATACTGCATGGTTTTTATCGAGCTTTTTCAAATCCAGTGTGCCCTCCCTTTCCCTCCCCATCGCTGCCATGGAGCCTTGGCCGCGGCCTCAATGCCCGACTCACGCGCGTGGCCATCTCTCCCCCCAAACCGATGGCAGCCCCCTCCCTCTCGCCAACGCCCTTGGCGGCGGCTCCTCCCTCTCACTGATGCCCCAAGCGACAGCACGGCCCAACTCGCACAGAGGTGCCCCTTGGCAGCGGCACAACGGAGCCCGCATGGAGGGATCTTGGTGGCGGCGAGGGCAGCCACGTGCAGATGGCAGCTTGACATATAGACGCAACCGTGCATAGCCATACCTGACGGACTCGCTCAGCTCCGTGCCCACATAATCCCCGCATTGTCACACGCTGCCGCCCCACAGGAGCTCTCCACGTTCGCCCGGCTAGCGCATCGAGGTCGCGTCTTGTCCATGCGCACGGCTTCAATATACATGTGTCGCAAGATTCAATATGATGAAAATTTTTAATTTTTTTTTTTAAATTTTGAATGGAACTAAACAGGACTTGAAATTTGGCACTTAGAATATACTAGTAGACATCCGATGCGTGACCCACCAAATCTACCTTCGATTTTGGGGGCAACTCTTGCTAAACCACAAGATTGGTCGCCAGGAAAATCATTAACACACACACACACTGAAAAAAAAGGTCCGAAATTTGCCGGTCGATTGTACAACTGCACTGGCACGCAAAGCAAAACATTTCTCCACCGGTGGGCGGGAGAGTGCCTTTTGTTGGATTTCAGAGCGTGTGTGGGACTGTGGGTTTGTGGCAATCGGAGTCGGAGCATGGGCAACGCACTGATAACCCTGCCAGTGCCACCTTTTCGCCAGCCTTTTCGCCTGATAGTTTTGAGATGTCAATGATTACGGTTGCCTGTCGGCGGCCACGGCATGGTCACAAAAACTCCGGAGCGCTTTTTATTCCTTTTCACCTTGTCGGAAAAGGAATGGCGGTGAGCATCTGGCGGTGACTCATGTCCCATGTTCATCCTGGTCTGTTTCATGTTTCAAAAGGAAAAATCATACCGACATGCAACCGATGACACCACTCAGGCCTTGTTTAGTTCACAAAATTTTTTGGCTTTGGCTACTGTAGCACTTTCGTTTGTATTTGATAATTAGTGTCCAATTACGGACTAACTGGCTCAAAAGATTCGTCTCGCAAATTACAGCTAAACTGTACAATTAGTTTTTGTTTTCGTCGATATTTAATGCTTCATGCATGCGTCCAAAGATTCGATGTGATGGAGAATCTTGAAAAATTTTGGAAACTAAACCAGGCCTCATGTACGTTTGCTACCAAAGTCGCAGCTCAGCAACTGCTGCTGCTGCTGGTAGAAGTAGACATTGACAAGTACCACGATTTGAGCAGCACACTTTAAGTCCTCCCAAAAAGTTTTGTTAAAATTGTGTAAAAATTGTGTGGTATATATGGACGGCAGCGCAGCACGGCGACCCGCCAGACGGCCAGAGCGCGAGCGCACACACAGCGTCTGGCCTTGTTTAGTTCTAAAATATTTTGCAAAATCGACACTGTAGCTCTTTTGTTTGTATTTGACAAATATTGTCCAATTATGGACTAACTAGGCTCAAAAGATTCATCTCGTCAATTTCGACCAAACTGTGCAATTAGTTTTTATTTTTGTCTATATTTAATACTTAATGCATGTGTCTAAAGATTCGATGTGACAGGAAATCTAAAAAATTTTGTAAAATTTTTTGGAACTAAACAAGCCGGCTTGAGAGCTGCTGCGCCACCGCACAGTGCTGCGATTGCGTATCAGCTATGCAGGGGGGCGCACCACTCGGCTGTGCTGTCATGCATGCCAATGCGAGGTACTGTAGGCAGCCATTTGACATTTTTGTACCTGCATGCGCGGCTCTTGCATTGCATGTTTGACCACCCTAAAATCCCGCGATTCTCTCTTCTTCACCGTATCACCACCCCCGGACGACACCGTCGTCGTCTCTCATCAATCACACTCGACGGCATCAACCTCGGGTTTCCGCGACGGGCCTTTATGTGACCACGGTCCACGCACGCATGCAGTGCATTGCAAATCCGGCGGCCACGTATTACTACGTGACAATGCGGACGTGCGGTGGGGAGCCAGGCAGGTGTCGTCCCGCGGTGTGTCCCCGCCGGGACCGGGACTGATGCATGGCGCGGCCGCGCGCGCGGACACGCAGCGCTCGGCGCGGTGTCCGGCACGGGGGACGCGGCCTAGCTGGCAGCAGCGATCTGGACAGCGGCCCTGAAGCACGGTGGGCCACAAGTCAGCGCGGTTAATGAAGTCAGAGCACTCTCTCTCTCTTCCCGTCTCCCGGCGCCCCCGTTGCGGTGGGCACGGCGTGGCACACTGCAACATGCCGCCCTGCACCCCGGCCCGCCGGGCCGCTGCCTGCCTGTGTGTTCTGTCTGTGTTAGCGTCACGGCCCCACCGCACGTTCCATTATTACAGGTGCCATTTGTTTATGTATATGCGCGCTGCGCGTGATGATGATGAGTTGATGACAGTGGGGAGATCGATCAACAGGAACGGTGAGAACGGAGAGGGTTGCCCCCGTCCGTCCGTGCGGGTGATCCCCGCGGTAACGACAGCGGGCGGCGGGGGAGAGGTGAATGTCCGAGTCCGGCCGATGCGTCTGCGCGGGAACCACACAGGGGCCCGCCGACAACCACTTCATTGTGCTGGCCTTTTCGCCTTTTGGGCCTTGTTCAGTTTCGAAAAGCGAAAACTTTTCGAAACTGTAGCACTTTCGTTTGTTTGTGGCAAATATTATCCAATTATGGACTAACTAGGATCAAAAGATTCGTCTCGTGATTTACAGCTAAACTGTGTAATTAGTTTTTATTTTCGTCTATATTTAATGTTTCATGCATGTGCCACAAAATTCGATGCGATAAGGAATCTTGAAAACTTTTTGGTTTTCAGGGTGAACTAAACAAGGCCTTGATTGAAATGTCAGCTGGTCTAAAAAAATCATGAAAATACTGTTTGATGATTTATCGTAAGATAAAAATATTATTAGTTAACAAAAAAATAAGACTTACAACAAGCGAACGAGTTCTTAGGTCTTATTTAGTTTATCCAAAATTCAAAAAAAAAGTAAGATTCCTCATCATATCGAACCTTGCGATACATGCATAAAATGTTAAATATAAATAAAAAGACAAATTTTTTAAGCATAGTTAGATCTTGTTTAGTTCACTTCAAAAACCAAAAATTTTTCAAGAGTCCCCGTCAAATCGAATCTTACGGCAAATGCATGGAGCATTAAATATAGTCGAAAACAAAAACTAATTACACAATTTGTCTGTAAATCACGAGATGAATCTTTTAAGTCTAGTTAGTTTATGATTCGATAAAAAATATTAAATAAAAACAAAGTGCTATAATATTCAAAACTAAAAATTTTTGAGAAACTAAATAAGACCTTAGTTTTAAATACAAATGAAAATGCTACAACGTCAGTCAAAATAAAAAGAAAGATCTAAACAAGATCCTACAGTAGGTGCGCAAGGAAAAATGGAACGATGAAGGAAGAGTTGGCGACGCCGCCTGATGCTCAAGAAAGGTTTAAAGAAAGATTTGATGTAACGGAGAATCTAGAAAATTTTATTACTTAGTGTATGTTCTGCAAGATTTTATGTAACAAAAATCTAAAAAAATATTGCAAAATCTTCTGGGACCAAACAAAGCCCTAGTCTTGTTAGTTCGTTCAAAAGCTGAAAAGTGCAAATTCATCGGTGTGTTCGCCAAAAAACGACCTGCAACAGTCGAAACTACGAGTACACATTTGTGGGCATGTTACGAGCTGCATACGTACTACGAACTCAAAACTTCCCTCCCGTCGTCGTCCCCAAGACACCCGTACACTCCACCTCACGTGTGTACGCGTCCGGACCAAGAAACCCGATCGAGGCCAATTTTCCGCTACGCACAAATCGCACGCCAGCCAATAAAATTGATACGGAAAAACAAAAGAACCCCCCTCCCCCCTTGCTTTCAGTGCCCGTGGCAAAGCACACACACGACACGACATAGGCCTTGTTTAGTTCCGAAAAATTTCGGATTTCGGCACGGTCACATTTTCGTTTTTATTTGATAAAATTATTTAATTATAAAGTAACTACAGATAAACTGTATAAATAGTTTTTATTTTCGTTTATATCTAATGTTTTATGCATTTGCTTCAAGATTTGATGTGACGGAGAATCTTGAAAAAGTTTTTAGTTTTCGGGTGAACTAAACAAGACCCTAGCACTACTAGTGGTAAAGTAATCAATGGATCAATCGCTACGAAAAGCGAGCACCTGTGTGATCCCAACGCTGGCCTGTCTGCCCCGCCGGGAGTAGAAGCATTTGTTTTTTGAGGCGAGCTCGGGTTTGGCCTCGTCTAGTTTTTGTCACGTCTGCTAGTTTGACCGGGCGGCCGGCTCGCGCGCGCCAGCGAAACCCGTCGGCACTTTCTCCCGTGCCGGCTTTCAAGGGTTTTGTGTTCCCGGGACGGGCGTTTTTTCTCGCTTTGTTTTCGCGGGGTTCTCACGGTCAAAGCTCGCCTCGGTTGGATTGGATTGGATGGCGACTGCTTTGTTGGGTGGGAGTGAAATGGACAAGTCTATTCTTTTGTTGAGCTGCGTGTCTCTGTGTGCGCACACGAGCGCCCTTGGGTGTCGGTACTCTGCTGTCGTCGTGGCCTCATCATGGAAAGTCGCGGATCGCGGAGATCAAGGGGCGGTCAATCCAGGAGAATCCCAGGTAACCTGGCGATATGTTTGGTGTACCTGGACTGGATGGCTCGCTGACTCGTGCGGTCGGGCTCGGGCAGCAATCGTTTTCAGTTTCTTTATGTAGGCCTAACGTTTTAGGCCGTTTTATACCCCCATATGAATTGAGCCCGGTCCTTTTTTTTGTTGAGGCCCTTTTACACCCCATATAAATCGAGCCCAGTCCGTTTTAGGCCCGATCCTTTCGAGTTTGCAGGCCTAATTTTTAGGCCCTTTATATACCCCTTTGTGGAGTAGTCATGATGATGCATGAGTGGGAATTTGGCCCGCTGTAAAAGGTCCTTTCATGTGGACCAACTTCTCACGCCCTGGGCAAAGCAGCATTTTTAAAGGCCGGGCCTAAAACTTACCCAATACCTTTTTTTACATAAGATAGAGTTCACAACCGTATTAACATGTCAATCGAACTTCGGTCTTATAAAGACCAACAAATTATTCCGAATCTAACCAACGTTTGGTTCGGTTCCAAAGAATTTTGCTCTGAAATCACAAAACACGCGTATGTACACAAAAAAAAGCTTCCGAGAACATTAATCCGGTGATCCTACAGGCAGCCATCGGACCGGGCCGGATTGAGGAGATTCCTGGCTGCCATACTGATACTAGTTGTAGTAGAGCTCGAGGCCCATGCCGTCATGGATCTCGTAGTCGGCGAGGGTGATGTGGTCCTTGTAGATGGTGTACCACTTCTGGATGCGGATCTTGTCGGCGCGCGTCCCCGTCTGCGCCGCCACCAGCCGCTTCAGGTCGCCGATCGTGTCGTCCTCGTTGCACTTGACGCGCACCTTCTTCCCCAGCCGGTCGTTCAGCACCACCTCTATCATCTTCTATTCTTCTTCTTCTCCTTCTTCTCTCCCGTCCGCCGGCCCCTCCTTGTCGTCAACGGCGGCGCAACGACGCGAGACGTGCCTCGGCGGCCGCGGCCGCGGCTCGCGATGAGGAATTATACGATACGACGCGTGCTTGTGGCTCGCGATGCCGTCCGCGCCGTGGGAGGAGCCTTTTATCAGGGCTGGTAGGTCGGTTCGGGCCTCCCCGCCGCCGCCGCCGTTGGTGTGATACCGCGTTCCGGATCGGAAACCCCCAAGCCCCATTTTCCCCAAAATTGATGGAGTATTCACACGGTATGACGGTAACACAGATTTTTTTCTTAGTTCGCCCTTGTTTACTTTCAACTCAAAATTTAAAATTTTTTAAGATTCTTTGTCACATTAAATCTTTAGACGTATGCATAGAATATTAAATATAGACAAAACTAAAAACTAATTGTATAGTTTGATCGAAATGTATAAGACGAATCTTTTAAGCTTAATTAGTCTATGGTTGAATAATAATTACCACAAATAAACAAAAATGCTACAATGTCGTGAAATCTTTCAGTTAAGCAACTAAACAGGCCTTAGTTTGCACTCGACAAAACGTGTGCCGCAAGAACTCTCCTTGACTCAGAACAGACAGTTCCACGTGCTTAAAAGCGAACACCTGTGTGTCATCGACTCACAATCTCCCGCGGTGTAGCTCGCGTACTCGCGCGACAACCTGACGGCGTGGCCGCCCCACAGGCCACACAGACACAGTAGAAGCCGTCCTGTCGCTGAGCGGACGGTTAATTAGGCAGCCCAGCCCATATCCCAGCGAAAAAAAATGATGGCCTAGTTACGTCTTAGGGGATCTCCAGTGTCCAATCGATTTTGGCCTGCAAAAAGTGTTAGAGTGGATTAACGTCAGTCTCACTGATTCGCGAACGCCCATTCAAAATAAATTCCGGCCATCAATTCTCCGATCAGCCATCATATGAAAGTTTACTTCGCTTCTCTCTCTCTCTCTTTAAATAGGCATAGTGGATGCGCAGGCATTGACTTCATTTTTCACATAAGTGATACGTTCTAAATATTTTAATATTGAAAATAACAAATACAGAATAAAAGTTGATAATAAAATAAAAAATATAAGTTAAAAGAAAAATTAAGATGACTATCTAATATATACATAAAAACACAAGTTAAAAACATAACTTTTAATAGTAAGTTTATCAAATAAGTTAGGTAGTATACATATGAAAAGAAAAGTTAGACATATACCTCTAAGCAGTAACTTAGTCAAATAAGTTAGTTAACGTATACATGAAAGCACAAGTTAGATACATAACCATGTGAACTAAGTTAATTGACTAAGTTAGGTAGCATAGACATGAAAAAAAAAACAAATAAATAACCTTGCTGACTTATAATAATTTATATGTATAAACTTATAACATATAATTTAAAACATATAACTTATGCAAAAACTTAAAAACACAAGAGTTGTGAAACATAACTCATTTACAAGAAGTTATTAAAAACAAAGAAATGAACTAACTTATAACTTATACCAAAAGTTGGCAACACAGGAGTTCTTAACACAAAAGAACAAATTAATTTATGACTTATACCAGAACACACAAATACAAAGTAATGAAACACAATTTCTATAAAAAGTTATGAAACAACATATGAAGTTACTCTATACAGTTTATGTACATGAGTTATTTAATAAGTTATGTTATAACTTATACTTATAAGTTATGTATTATAAATTATATGAAATAAGATAATACACATAAATTATTACTACAATATTTTTTTTGTAACATATGCAAATGGTGAGTTCCATTTGGTGGGCCCATGTCACCCTGGCACTACCGCACTACACGAGTCACTCGTTCGTAGTGGGCCTGCAATGTATGCGCAGCCCAGCCCAAGAAGCCTGAGAAGAATCCCCTTGTCTAATGAGAGTAGGCGAGCAAATCTTATTCTTATCTAATATCTTCCTTTTTGCTAATGGGCTTGTTATCTAGTGGTACGACTGTCTAGTAGGATATTACCGAACAAGATCTATTTTTAGGGTACACGCATACATAACAATATTTTTTACAGTTGAAATAATTCAAAATATAAAATGGAATAATCCAAAATGCACGGATCGATGATGGCCAACACTTGCAGAGATGCAGGTGCTGCATGGCATAGATATAGAAACTCATTTTCTAAAGATAAAATCGCTCGAATTGACAAAATCTAAGCTTTTTTTTTTGGGTAAGGGGCAAAAGGATTATCTACAAATTCACCACAATAGTTGCAAACCGACAGGTAACAATATTACATAAACTATGACAATCTACATGTCGTCCATACTGAAACCGACAATCTACAAATACGTTAAGGCCTTGTTTAGTTTCCAAAAAATTTTGTAAAATTTTTCATATTCTTCATCACATCGAATCTTTAGACACATGTATGAAATATTAAATATAGACGAAAATAAAAACTAATTGCACAGTTTGGTCAAAATTGACGATACGAATCTTTTGAGCCTAGTTAGTCCATGATTGGGCAATATTTATCAAATACAAACGAAAATGCTATAGTATCGATTTCCTAAATTTTTTTGGAACTAAACAAGGCCTAAATAACAACCCAAACCTGACAATCTGCAAATACGTTAAGTAACAGACCAAATCAACAATATACAACTAGCGAATTAAATCAGTAACCAATAGTTAGGTAAAGCAATTAAGTCATGCAACAAACTAACAACCCATAAGTTCATCATGCAACTACTACTCATCCAATCTCCATAAGCAATTGCTTACGGGCCAGTCACGGGGTGTCGGGGACGGTAAACTCTTTCTAACCATCTTAAGGAAAAGCATGTTTATGCACAGTTGTGAAAAAATAGCAAACCCTAATATATGTGGAAAATCTTAATCTTGATCTAATGAGATTCTTATAAAAATCTCCTAACATCCCAACAAGGGTTGTGAAGTGAAAACCTGTAGATCAACTTAAGTTGTTCATCTAGCACATCATTACATTTTTTTCCTAGCACAAAGAAGAGGACGAAGCCAGTTCGTTTGGCTGAAGGTATGACTGAAAGTATTGTTCGCTGATTTGTTATGAGAGAAAAACACTGTTGAATGGTTGACAGAATCAAGCAAACAAGGTGACATGAAAGGATAGCGGGGAAGAAGACCGCGTCGGTGTTGCCACTTCGAGTCGTTCGAAAGAACCTTTAAAAAACCGAGGGGGCGTTTAGTTCTCCATAAAATATGAAATACAAAATGCCAACTACTTTGGAATGATGGAACGTAAGATGCCAAAATTTTCAAGGTTATGGCCTTGTTTAGTTCTAATTTTTTTTTGCAAAATAGACACTGTAGCACTTTCGTTTGTATTTGACAAATATTGTCCAATCATGCACTAATTAGGCTCAAAAGATTCATCTCGCAAATTACAGGTAAACTGTGCAATTAGTTATTTCTTTTATCTATATTTAATGCTCCATGCATGTGCCACAAAATTCGATTTGCCAAAGAATCTAAAAAATTTTACATTTTTTTTAGAAATTAAACAAGGCCTATGTTTAGTTCCATAAAAAATGTAGAATTTATTGTCTTTAAGAGGATCTCTTGAGGCTCTTTTTGTTTTTTTAGTCTCTTGAGGTCAAAATTCAAAATAGAAAATAATTATATTTTTGCTATAATTTTTAGTTCTATTATGTAAAATAATAAATTGAAACCTAAAATTTTTTAAATAGAAAGAAAACTAAACACCACATGAGTGCCGTCTCACCTAACACGCACTGGTCCACTCTTCCCCGGTTTTGCTGGCAAAACGCTTCCGTTTCGACGAGCGACGGGCAACGGTCGCGTGGAGCCGCGCGGGGTGACGCCGGGGGTCTGCTTGCCGTTCTTGTGGGCTTCTGGCTGCATCCTGGCGTCCTGCCAAATACAAGGCGCGTCCCATGCAAGCTTCGCCTGCGGTATAGCCAGCCATGCATGGAGCTCAAATCGCGTAGTACGTCCTCCACTAGTTTAACCGCTAGCGGCATTCAGAGGATTATGCAGCTGCCTCACACTATACAGTTTTGATTATCTTTTTGCATAGAAAAGGTACATAATTAATCTCAGAAAAGAATATTCGTTTGCCGCCTCTTCGTGAACAACAACATGCAGGTCGTATGCCTTTTTTTTTATGGGCTTCATCTATAGTCTTATGCATGCATTTAAAGATTCACACAGAGAAAAATATACCTTCTACTCAATCTGCTCTAAATTATCCTTCCTCTATCTCAAGTTGTAATATGTTTTCAGTTTTTTAATATATAATTTTTTTGCTATACATTTAGATATATATTATGTCTAGATACATTTGTGAAAAAAAGAAACTGTTTTATAATTTAGAATGGAGAAAGTTAGTTTTTTTTGTCTTCTCTAAATACATAGATTTTACGATGTATCTGGACACAATTTATATCTATGTACATAACAAAAGCTATATATATATATATATATATATATATACCTTTGAGGGAGTACACTATAAAATTAAGACCAATCTAATGAAAATTCTATGTTTTCTATTAAGAAAAAACGGATAATAAATTTTGAGTAGAAGACAACTCAAACCTGGGTGTGGTTGGTGACAGCCACACTTTTTTTTGAACGAAATGACAGCCACACTTCCCACCCCAACAGTAAAGCTAGCTCTATAAAAACAACCCCTCCGTCACCTCAAAACTTACAGTAGCCAGATCCAGAAGGGAGTGACAGGCTCAAACACAAACTAGAAGATAGGTTATAGGTTCTTAGTGAGTAAACCCGTACGATGTCGCAGGAGGATAGTTTCCAGAAGAGCGCAGCCAAGTGCCGCAAAGAATTTGACATTATTTACGAGCAGGTAATCATTGTCACTTAATCAAAATCTGCTTCACTACAGTAGATTAGTAGAATATATCATACGACTTCAAGAGAACGGCAAAGAGTTTAGCGCGTACTAAATCTCCATATCTGTTTATCTGTGCCGTGCACACGCAGCTTCCAGTGCTGCTAGAGAAGATGGACATTCTATTTCCTACGGGGAAGAAGACCGAAAGCTCCGAGCCGGAGGTAGTCAAACCATCATCTTCTTCTCTTCTTCTTCTTTTTTTTTTACTAAAATCATACGTAGGCAATGCTGCAACGACTGAGTGTAATCTACTAATCTGTCTCTGGATCTTCTTTGCTTCCTGTCAGAACAAATCTGAAACAAAGAAGGTGGTCGCCCCGCTGCCAGCCGTGACGCCGGAGGAAATAGGGGAGGGCTACAAGGATCTGGAGGAGAGCATCAAGGGATTCATCAAGGAGCTGGACGAGGCTGCGAAGGAGACTGAAGCCACGAGCCAGCCGGAAACGCCACCTTCATCAGTGGAAGACGAGTCATAATCAAGAGCTGCAGCAGCACAAGGAGGCGGCCTGGATCTGCAGGAGGATCATAATTTCTTTCGTTCATGTTTCTCAGTTTTTGGTTAATCATCTGGATGTTGGATAACAGTTTAGCTGTTCTCTCGTATGTTGTGATTCCAAATCGGGCAACTACTAGCGTGTGTTCGTAGCTCTCTCTGTGCCGAGTCTGATCATCGCTTTCCTTTGGAATCCGATCGAGTACTGCCTATGTGTGTCTGTCGTTTATGCTCGCTGGCAAGATGAATTGATGATGTGCGAAGTGGAGAACAAGGATCAACGGCGCGAATTGAAGACCATGCGGGGGGTATATCTCTCTCGCGTCCTACGCCACGGTTAGGGCCTAAAAGAAATAGGTACATAGGTGCAGCCAAATTTTGAAAATATTTACGGCGGTGCCAATCTTGGTCCATATATAGTTGATGTTCCACGTCATATTCGTTCCAGGAACAACTCAATTGCTACCACGGTTTGATGTTACCATATATACCTATTCGTCATGTTAGTCTGAGCCCAAAACCAAGGAAATTAAATCCCCTTTAAGTCAGATTTCCCCTCAATTGCCTTTAATCCCCTCCAATTCCTCTGATTTTGGAATCAAACGAACAGGACCTAAGAGTGTTTTAGTTAAATTAAAGACTTAAAATCTACAAAAAAAATCCCAACAAAAGTATGACAATCATTCATGAACCACAATGGTATAATAGGAGAAGTAAAGAAAAGATAAACCAACATTGTAAATTTTTAAGAGCTTCCTGCATAAGGTGAAACAATTAAAGAATTAAAGAGATTTACACGATGATTTCAATTTTTGTTTCTCCTCACACAAGTTTTTGTTCAAGCTTATTTTTGAATGCTCAAGTAGGATCACACGTTCTATCAATTTGTACTTTTGTTAGAATATTTTATTCAATTCTTGCGGTTCGCTAAATGCTCGTGTCATTTCTAGTTTCGGCTCAACAAGAAAGCATCACCTCAAATAAGCACCACCATTTTTTTTTTCTAATTATGAAAATAAAAATAGCAGGCAAACCACTGAATTAGAAATAGAAAATATCTGTATTCATAAGTTATTGTACAAAATCATGTTTTTGAGAGTCAATCATCTTTCTATCTGAACATCGAAAAAAACATTTAGTTGGTAAAAGGCTATGTGGAATATGAATTTGATAGGTTCTATGAAATCTAAGACACAAAAACTCTTGATATAGACCTTAATGTGGAAAATCACCAGATTTTAAACTTTACTTCTCAGGACATAACAAAGCTAGAAGACATCCCCAGCACAAGGCTTCCTCAGTCGAATTTATTGATACTCACTCCATTCCAAAATGTAGGTTCTTTTAGTTTTTTTCTAAGTTATAAATTTCTTTAACTTTGACCTAGTTTATTGAAGTTTATTGAATATACAATTAAACATCCACAATAAAATTTAGTTTCATTAAATTCCCATGAAATGTCTTAATACCTAGGCTATGGCATTTTGTTGGCATTGTAGCTAAGGGGCTACTGTTGGGGAAGCCCATGAAGTATATGGGCCAAGACTCCCACTAGAAGAGGCCTAAATACTAGCAAGAGTAGTGTCATGTAAAAACCAACTCCACCAAGGGGTAACTTGTAAACGACCCTACCTATATAAGTGCCCAAGGGCATGAGGGTAGGGGCTCACTCAGCTCTCACTTGTTCAAAACCTAGGTCTCTCCTTTCCACCTCTGTCCTCTCTAACCCCGTCAAGAACCACAAGCTCCAACACACTTCAAGATTAGCATGCGATGACATATCTTTGTAGTACTGGCTCTCTACTGCTCCATGAGACACTCTCTTTTTTTATTACACGAATACTTCATTTATGCTATTTTGTATACTTCAAAATTGGATTTCTCTTTCAGCCTATAGTTGATGATATATGCCTAACAGTTTTTCCGGTTTCATTGACGATTTTTTAGCTCACATGAGTAATATAGTTTCATACCTAATGAAGTGGACATACTTGGAATGTAACTGACGCAAACTGACAACCAATTCAACACTTCCATTAGGACAAGGAGCAAATAAATTTTCAAGCGAAAAATGTGCAAAAGGACAAGCAAGATAGTCTTTGTTGTAGGAGGGTGGCGAAACAACAAACTGCAAATTTGTCAACCAATATATATGTGAATCGGCAGTGTCCACCATTAAAATCTACCTAATGAAGTGGACATACTTGGAATGTAACTGACCAAACTGACAACCAATTCAACATTTCCATTAGGACAAGGAGCAAATAAATTTGCAAGCGAAAAATGTGCAAAAGGACAAGCAAGATAGTCTTTGTTGTAGGAGGGTGGCGAAACAACAAACTGCAAATTTGTCAACCAATATATTTGTAAATCGGCAGTGTCCAAGTTCCCAAAATGGAAACAATCTACCAAGGTGTTAATGAATGGATGCAAATTGATAATCTACCAAGTCGCTAATAAATGGTTGCAAACTGATAATTTGTAAATGCATTAAGTAAAAGGCAAAAACCGACAATCTACGAGTTGGGTAAATAGAATCTGATAATCTACAAAGGAAAGTGTACAAATGGACAAGAAATATAGTCTTTTCTCAATTTTCGTAAGAGGGTGAAACAATAAAGTATAAATTTATTAACCAATCTATGTGAACTAGCTAACAATCTATGTCTACATCATCACTTGCTCGAGGTGCTACTCAATTCTTTCAGCACCGAGGTCTACTTCACCTTCATTGACCGCTTCAGCTTGAGAGGTTCACCAAAAACTTCTGTTCAGACATCTACTTCCGCTACTATGGCTACTATGACTATGTTTGTCGACTACACTAAGAACAGTTGGAGACTTATTCATGAGAGACAGCCAAGAGGGCCTAGTGGAGCATACTGGAGGACCAACCACTCTAGAGGCCAAAATCTTTTGCCTAGTGCTAGTGAGAGAAAATATGGAGGCTTCATGAAAACCTTCGGCTACTTCATCTATATTGATTATGACTATGATATTCGACCCTAAGGTTTGAGACAAGATCTGCGCAAGAAGATTTCAAAGGTGAAGAATTTGCATGAGAACATCCCAAAGGTGGAAATTCTGTGCATTGGGCGAAGTCAACAAGACAAGTCATGGAAGCGACCAAGGGAGACAAAGCCCAAAGACAAAGATATCAAAAGGATCATCACCGAGTCATCAACACCAGTAGCTGTGGTGTGTGCTCTTTTCTCCATGTCCTTTTTTCCACATGGTTTTTAGGATGGAGTTTTTAGTAACAAGCACATGTGTACATTGTGAAGGACAATCTCTGTGACTAGGGTTAGAGTTACATTTGTGCCTCTTCTAGTATGAGCATCTACTAGGTCACCTAGTACCGGGTACCGCCCATAACCTAGTAGCTAAGGGGCTACTGTTGGGGAAGCCCATGAAGTATATGAGCCAAGACTCCCACTAGAAGAGGCCTAAATACTAGCAAGAGTAGTGTCATGTAAAAACCAACTCCACCAAGGGGTAACTTGTAAACGACCCTACCTATATAAGTGCCCAAGGGCATGAGGGTAGGGGCTCACTCAGCTCTCACTTGTTCAAAACCTAGGTCTCTCCTTTCCACCTCTGTCCTCTCTAACCCCGTCAAGAACCACAAGCTCCAACACACTTCAAGATTAGCATGCGATGACATATCTTTGTAGTACTGGCTCTCTACTGCTCCATGAGACACTCTCTTTTTTTATTACACGAATACTTCATTTATGCTATTTTGTATACTTCAAAATTGGATTTCTCTTTCAGCCTATAGTTGATGATATATGCCTAACAGTTTTTCCGGTTTCATTGACGATTTTTTAGCTCACATGAGTAATATAGTTTCTAATCTGGTACTGCTCAAATCTCGAAAGCAACTGCTTAATTGTTATGGGAAGTGGTGGACACCGCCATGCTGCAGCGCAGGTCTAAGGCCAAATAAATCAATATTCAGTAGTAAATCACTTGAAAGATGGAGAATTAGGCTGTCGCAATTTCATTCATACCCGGGCCATAGCTTGATCTTGGATTCACCCTAGTTTACGGGGTCTATAAACTCTTTCTAACTACTCCTAACGGAAAACATGTTTATGCACAGTCCAAAAAATAGAACTCTGATATTTGTGAAAAAACTTAATCTTATATAATGAGCTCCCTATAGGAATCTCCTAACAGTCCAACAAAGATTCATGAACTTAAGTTGTTCATCTAGCACATCATTACAGAATTTGTTTCTATAACACAAAGAAGAGGACGATATGCATGAACGAAGAGCGGGGAATCTAGACGGTGTTGCCGCTTGCGAGTCATTCGAAAGACTTTACTCGTGTCGTCTCACTGGTCTGCTCCTCCCTGGTTTTGCTGGGCAAAAGGATTCCGTTTCGATGAGCTAATGATGGTAACGCTCGCGCGAAACCGTGCACAGTGATGGCCGGGGTCTGCATGCCTTCCCTGTGGTTTGTTGGGCTGCAGCATCGTGTGGTCCCTGCCAGTGCAAGGCGCGTCACATGCAAGGTTAACGCTGTAGGCTTGCGCATGTAGACATGCATGGGAGCTGAAATTGTGTGATGCTAGCTTGTATAATGCTCCACTAATTTAACAGCTAGCGATATGAGTGTTATGCAGCTGGCTCACAATATATATAGTAACGATTAATTATCTTTTCACATAGAAAAGGGATCTAATTAATCTCAGAAAAAATAGTCATTTACCTCTTCGTAATACAACAGCATGCAGTTCTCCTATGCTTTTTTATGTGCTTCTCCTATATAGGCTATGCATTTAATTAAAGAATCAAACAAAGAAGAAAAAATATACCTTCTACTCGCTTTATTCGAAATTTTACTCTCTCCATTTCAAATAATAAGACTTGTTTAGTTTTCTAGATATATAGTTTTTTTCTATGAAGTAACATATACTAACCCAAAATGTCTTTAACGAAGGAAGCAAAGTCTTTTGGCTTTTTAAAATGTATATAGTTTTTACAATGTATCTAGACAAATTGTATGCCTAGGTGCATAGCAAAAATCTCATATACCTTTTGAGAGAGTACCTTTTATAAAAAATGAGACAGTTTTTTTATTAATAAAAAACAGATAATCCAAGCTGTGTGGTTGGTGACAGCCACACTTCCCAGCCCAACAGTAGAGCTAGCTCTATAAAAGACGAGCCCCATGACCTCAAAATTCACAGTAGCCAGATCAGAAGTGAGACAGGCTCAAACACAAACTAGAAGATCGATCGATAGGTGCTTAGTGAGAGTACCCGTACGAGATGTCGCTGGAAGATAGTTTCAAGAAGAGGATTGCCAAGTGCCGCAGGGAACATGACATTATTTACAAGCAGGTAATCATCGGCTGGTTGGTCATTTAACTAGAATCTGCTTTCCACTACGGTTGATTGAATAATTAATAGTACGACTTCAAGAGAACGGCAGTGATGAGTATACTAAATCTCCATATATCTGTTTCTCTGTGCCATGCACACGCAGCTGCCAGTGCTGCTAGAGAAGTTGGAGATTCTGTTTCCTACCGGGAAGAAGATGGAAAGCTCGGACCCGGAGGTAGGCAAATCATCATCGTCGTCGTCTTCATCTTTTTTACTCTTCCCAGCGGTCTGTGAATTAGAAACACACAGAAGATGCCCTAAGCTAAACCATATATACGTAGGCAACGCTCCTGCAATTAACTGAGTATAATCTGCTACTAATTTGTCTCTGGATTCCTTGCTTCTCTCGGAACGAATCTGGAAAACAGAAGAAGGTCGCCCCGCTGAAACCCTTGACGCCGGCAGAAATAGGGGTGCACTACAAGGATCTGGAGGAGACCATCAAGGGATTCCTCAGCGACCTGGACGAGGCGGAGAAGGAGACTGGAGGCACGAGCCAGGCGGCGGCAACGCCACCTTCAGTGGAAGACGAGTAGTAATTCAAGAGCTGCAGGAGTTCAAGGAGGGAGGCCTGGATCTGCATCAGGAGGATCATCCCGTCTAAGAATAGTTATTATTAGTTTCTTTCGTCATTCATGTTTCTCAGTTGGTTAATCATCCAGATGCTGCCAAAGGATGCTAGATCAGTTGATCTAGGCACTCCGACACAGGCTGGTTAAAAATCTCCTCTTTCGTCCTCGCACCAAAGCAGTTTTAACCGTCTCAGTCAGAGTTTTTTTTTATCATCCATATGTTGGATAATAATTTAGCTGTTGCCTGTTGGTGTGTTGTGATTCCGAATCGGGCAGCTATCTTGTGTGTATTCGTTAGCTATACCGAGACTACTCGCTTTCCGTGGAATCCGAGTACTTCCTAATTTGTGTCGTTTATGGTTATGATCTAGATTATCCTTACTGGACTGATGAATCCAAGTACTCCCTATGTGTGTCGTTTATGGTTATGATCTAGTTTATCCTTACTGGGCATGATGAATCCGAGTACTTCCTATGTGTGTCAACTATGATTTACTCAATGGTTTCTCTTTATGTTTCTCCCTGCACAAGTTTTTGTTCAAACTTATTTTGCATGCTCAAGTATATATATGCATGATCACATGTTCTATCAATTCGCTCTTTTGTTCGAACATTTTATGCAGTTCTTGAGGTGCACTTAATACTTGTGTCATTTCTAGTTTGGGCTCAACATAAAAAAGCATCACCTCAAATAAGTGCCACCACTTTTTTCTAATTATGAAAATAAAAATATCGGGCACACCACTCAATTAGAAATAGGAATTATCTGAATTCATAAGTTGTTGTACAAAATCATGTTTTTTTGAGAGTCAAGCATCTTTCTGTTCAACATCTAATAAAAAAATATTTAGTTTAATAAAAGGCTATATGGATATGAATTCGATTGGCTCTATAATCTAACTAAGAGCAATTACAATAGTAGACTGTAAGCTGACTAAATGCTGAGATGAAAGAAAAAAAAGAAAAAAATAGAGAAGATTTGTGAGGAATAAGTAGGCCATATATTAATTGTGAAAAGCTAACTATATATTATATTATATATTATATGAGTAGGTTGAGACATGAAAGGTAAGAATTCATATAGTCAACAACTGGCTGTATTATTAGTCTTTGCTCTAAGAGACAAATATTATATGAGTAGGCTGAGACATGAAAGGTAAGAATTCATATAACCAATAACTGGTTATATTATTAGCCTTGCTCTAAGAGACAAATGCTCAAAACAAATCCTGAGATTTTAAACTTTATAAAACTCCAGACATAACAAAGTCCTAAGAGACATCCCCAGCATGGCCTTCCCCGTGGAATTCGTTAAGTTATTTTTAAATTTTGATCTAGTTTTTTAAACAAATACACACCAACATCCGTAATAAAAAAATTAAGTTTATTAAATTCCCATAAAATGTCTTGACAGCCAGGCTAGGGCATTTAGTTGGCATTATTATAATTGTTAATATATTCATACAAACTTGGTTAAAGTTAAAAAGAACTTTCCATAGAAAAACTAAAACAGCATAGATTTAGAAAAAAAAGATATTACCTTTTGCGACAAACTTTGTAGCAGCCACAATATCCACCGTACCTTGCCCACCATTAGAATCTACATAATGAAGTGAACATACATGGCACACAACTGGTGCAAATTGACAATTACAATTTCATTCAGACAAGAGTGAATAAAATTGCAAAGAAAAATGTGTAAATGGACAAGCAAGATTATCTCATCGTAAAAGGGTGAAATGGCAAACTGCATGTAAATTTGTTAACCAATATATGTGAATCGATAGTCTATAAGTTCCCAAAATAGAAACCAACAATCTATGCGCATGAATCGATGCAAATCGTCAATCTACCAAGGTGCTAATAAATGTTTGCAAACCAACAATTTTGTAAATGAATTAAGCAAAAATAAAAAACCTGTTATCTACAAATTTGCAAGGGAAAAATGTGCAAATGGACACGCGAGACGATATATATGTGAATGCATTAAGAAAAGGACAAAAACTGATAATCTACAAGTTCTTTAAATGGAATCCAACAATTTGCAAAGACAAGATGAGTAAATGGACAAGTAAGATAGTCTATGTTAACCAATAATGTATATGTGAATCGTCAGTCTACAAGTTTGAAAAAGGAAAATAACAATATATTGAGCATTAGTGAATGGATGCAAAATGACAATCTACTAAGGAGCTAACAAATGGTTGCAAACCGACAATCTATAAATGTGTTACTCAAAAGGCAAAAACTTATAATCTACATATTCGTTAAATGGAACCCAACAATATGCAATGAAAAAATGTACAGATGGACAAGTGAGATAGTCTTTATTATCATAAGAGGGTGACCGGTCAAACTACAATTTTTTTAACCAATATTTGTGAACCGGGAATATAAAAGTTCTCAAAATGGAAACCGGCAATCTACTAAGGCATTACTGAATGGGTGCAAACCGACAATCTACCATGGTGTCATGGGTTTGTAACCACAACTAGTAATTAGAGGATTGATTAGTGCGTCGATGTATAGGACTTTGGTTGCTATCACTCATGACACAAAAGGTTTATCCTAGTTTGGGCTTATGAGCCCTAGGTTCAGCAACGAGTTCTTTGTGTTATAATGGTCAAGCGAGTTCTTACACACACGCGCGCATAAGAAAACACACACACACACACACACACACACAAAGAGAGAGAGAGAGAGAGAGATTGTAGGGGAGTAGTAGCTAGTTCTATTCTAGTGTTTCTTTCTTCGATTGGGTCAAATCGATCTCTTGTTGTCCATAGGAGCCTCTACCCTAACCTATATCTCTTGAGGGGCGAGAGGAGTACAAGGGGTTGGGTCTGGTACCTTCCTTGGTTGGCAAGTAAGCTCAAGGGTTTCGTGTTCCTAATCTTGGAGTCATTGGGGGTGTCTCGTGTTGTCTCCTTTGTGGTCCTAGTCGATAGTGCTAGACCCATCCCTAATGTCACTTGTAGAGGTCTAGAGCCAATCTTTAGAGCCAAGAGATGTCATTGTGTCTGCCCCGGGTCTACTCTTCTCTTGGTGTTTGTCGCTTGCCAATGAAGGAGAAGCCTCCTTTGTGGTCCTAGCCAATAGTGTTGGACCCATCCCTGATGTCGCTTGTAGAGGCTTGGAGCCGATCATCAGAGCCTACAAATGTCATTGTATCTACCTCATATCCGCTCTTCTCTTCATGTCCATCACTGGCCAACAAAGGAGAAACCTCCCTAGAAGAGACTAACACAGTGCCCCACACCCTCATTCCTTCCTTGAGGCAAAGAGACAACACATTCCCCATATCGTGTTACGTCATGCCCCAAGCATGACCCGTTGCTATGAGTGCTTAAGAGACAAAGCCTCATGAGAGCATGGGGACAACAGTCTACAAGGGCCAAAGGCACTGCAACTCTATTCGTGTATCACTTTCCTAACACACTTGTTAGAAGATTCCCATCAACATTGCATGCTAAGAGTTGGTCAGGACAATAGGATGTGGGCCCATTGCCATGTAGCCACCTTTAGTTAGTCATGGGCATTGGTGCTGACACTTTACAGAGGCATGCGTTGAGCTCCTAGGGAGTCCCTAGATTCATAGGTGAGGGACGTGTGTGTTAGTTCAGCTAAAGGCGCTTTTCATAAACAACGAGACTGCCATTGTCCGAGCTACCTTGAGCCCTGCGAGCATTTCCCAATATCCAGCGAGGGTGCGTGAGCGCACTGGTTGGATGTAGCCCTTGATCCCTAGGTCCATTAGGAAAGTCGCTCAAGAGTTTCTTTCATGATGCTAACCCAAGGATTTAGCTAACCCCATGTATTCATCAAATGGCATTAACGAATAGTTGCATTCCAACAATTTGTAAATGTGTGCATGCCAACAATCTGCAAATGCGTTAAGCAAAGGGAGAAAACCAACAATTTATAAGCTTGTTAAATGGAATCAAAGAATTTGCAAAGAAAATTTGTACAAATGGACAAGCAAGATAGTCTGTCATAACAGGGTGAAACGACAAGCTACAAATTTGTTAAGCAATATATGTGAACCGACAATCTACACAAATTTTGAAAATGGAAACCTTCAATCTACCGCTAGGCGTCAAAGAATGGGTACAAATTGATAATCTACCATGTCATTAATAAATAGTTTTAAACTATAAATGTGTTAAGCAAATGATGAAAACCGACAATCTACAAGTTTGTTAAATGGAATCTAACAATTTGCAAAGAAATAATGTACAAATGAACAAGCAACATAGTCTTTATCGTAAGAGGATGAAATGACAAACTACAAATTTGTCAGGCAATATATATATATATATGTGAACTAACAATATACAAGTTCTCAATATGGAAATGAACAAACTACCACATGATGTTAATGTAGTCCAAACCAACAACCTACCATGGTGTTAATAAATGGTTGCTATCCTAACTAGAGGATGGATTAGTGGATTGATGTGTGGAACTTTGGTGGTTAACACTTGAGACACATGGAAAGTTTTTATGCTATCCAACAATAACTTCTTGTTGTTAGAATGCTCAAGCGAGTTCTTACACATGCACACGTGTATGCTCGTGCACACGCACAAAGAGAGAGAGATGGTAGGGGAGCAATAGAGCGAGGGGACAATGCTATGCTAGGGCCATGGGTGCTACAGCTCTGTCTGTGTGTCAGTCTCCTTAAGTCCATTAGAAGATTCCAAGCATTGTCGATGCATGCTGAGCTTTGGTTGAGACAATAGGACATGAGCCCATTGCCATTAAGGCACCTTTAGTCGATAGCATGGGCATCGACACCGAGGATTTAGGGGGGTCCCCTAGATTACTAGGGGAGGGACATGTTCACTGGTTCGGCCAAAAGGCACCTTTCATGAACGACGAGGCCACCCATCGCTTGGGCTATCTTGGGCCCTGTGAGCCTTTCTCGATATCTAGTGGGGGCGCGTTAACGCACCTGCTAGGTGTCATGATGCTAATCCTAGGATTTAATTAAGTAACAACATGCTATGTATTTATCACGTAGAGTTAATAAATGTTTGCAAACCGACAATGGTTTAAGCATAGAGCGAAAACCAACAAAAGTTTATTAAATGGAATTCGACAAGTTGCAGAGAAAAAATTGTACAAATGGACAAGCAAGATAGTCTTTGTTGTAACAACGTGAAGAGACAAACTAAAACTTTGAAGCAATAAGTATATGTGAATTGGCAATCTACAGGTTGTCAAAATGGAAACCAACAATCTATCACAAGGCGTCATCGAAGGGTGCAAACAGACAATCTACCATGTCGTTAATAGATGGTTGCAAATTGTAAATGTGTTAAGCGAAGCATGAAAACCAACAATATATAAATTCGTTAAATGGAATCTGACAATTTGTAAAGAAATAATGTACAGATGAACAAGTAATAGTATTTGCTGTAAGAGGGTGAAACGGCAAACTACAAATTTGTTAAGCAATGTATGTGAACTGATAATCGACAAGTTCTCAACTCAAAACTGACAATCTACCTCAAGTAGTTAATGTATGTGTAAACTGACAATCCACCATGGCGTTAATAAATGGTTGCAAACCCGCATTCTACAAAGGTGTTAAGCCAAGGGCGAAACCGACAAGCTACAAGTTCGTTGAATGGAATCCGACAAATTGCAAATAAAAAATGTACAAATTGACAAACAAGTTAGTCTTTGTCGTAAGAAGGTGAAACGACAAACTGCAAATCTGGTAGGCAATATATGTGAACCGACAATCTGCAAGTTCTCAAAATGGAAACCGACAATCTACCGCAAGGCGTTAATGAACGGGTGCAAACCGACAATCTACCATGGCGTTAATAAACAGTTGTAAATCTACAATCTGTAAATGTAAATGTGTATTCATGCAAGGCCACAAACCGACAATCTACAAGTTCGTTAAATGGAATCTGATTACAACCATGTTAACCAACTCGTGCGTCGACTAACAATAATCTATAGGTTCATTATGCAGCAGGTGCAAATCAACAACCTTTTTTATGACCCAATCCAAAGAGGTGGTGAATATTTGTACTTCTTAAAAATAAAAATAGACACACAATGAAGCGGCGGTCGACATCAACTTCAAATGGATGGAGCAACTACAAGAAAAACTAAAACAAAATAACAACGGACTAACTACAATTATAAAGAAAAGACTGAACAATCTACAACTTTATTATGCAGCGTCGCTTAAATCGAAAATCATCTAATATGAGTACTCAAAGTGCCCCCAAATAATATTCTAATAATATTCCTCTAGAAACCTGCTCTAACTGTCCAACAAGATTCGTAATAACTTGTTGGCATGTACTCTCTATTCTCAATTATTATAAGACATTTTAACATTTGTAGATACACAGTTTTTACTTTGTACCTAGACATAATGTATATCTAGGTGCGTAGCAAAAGCTATGAATCTGGAATAGTCAAAACGTCCTAGAATTTGAAAGGGATGGAGTAGTTGAATTGTGTTCAATCCCATCTGTATACCACACTTGCACGCAGTTTTATAGCACCAATTGTCCTTTGTATAACAGAAAGAAGAGGACACCTGGAGGAGGCTGGTTTGGAGAGATGAGTGTGGGCCTAGATGGTTAAGAACTTAAGATGGTGACGCCCGGACGCCAGGTGGACGTGGACTGCATCCTGCCAAAGCGCTAGCTAAGCAAGCTTAACGTACTATACGTACGTTGAAACACAGCCATGCATGAAAGCTGGAACAGTGAAATGACTGTGCACTCTACCACTCCAATACGTTTGACCGCTAGCGTCATCGAAGTATTTTGCAGCTGGCTCTTATTTGTACAAATGGTTATCGATCTTGTCGCATATATAGAAATTTTAAAAAAGAGGACGCAACAAATTTCTTCGCAACGGAAAAGCGAGATTGCTTTTCAGTTATTTTGATATAATAACAAAATGGCACGTAGTTCTCCTATGGAGTAACTGATGATATATGATTAAGTAGTACAAGCTTATGATGATGCGTGCCGTGTAGAATAATACTATCATTCTCTTGCTGGGATGGTTTGGTCGGAGCACGAGTTCCTCTCTGTTTAGGAGTAGTTAGGCGAGATGGCTTTTTGTTAGCCTCGGAACACCCGCTGCTGGAAATTGTGAGCAAAGTGCCGTGTGAGATATATATGTCCATTCGGGCACAGTAAACATAATAGCTAAGGATGCTATCATGCATAACAGGAAATCCGCAACGCCTGAACTTTGAGATGGATCAAAATTACGTTGTGTTAGTTCTTCCACCGTGTTAGTTAAGGGTTGTAATAATTAAGACTGGATTGTCTTTTTTTGTTCACGCTGAGGGCCGTCCTAGCTCATTCTAGTCCAGTCCAGTCCAGCTGGTTTCAACTTCAACGGCGCCCTGCAGTAACGTAACGTACGTCGTAACCCATCACGCCAAGGTTATAGTAGTACGTGTTAAACCTGATATTTATGGCGCCGTGCGTGCGTGCGTGGAGCCACAGTCAGCCAGTGAACTGACCGCGCGGAGGAAATTTAAACACGGTCAAGGTGATGACTCGAGGGTGACACAGCACTGTTCTATACACGCTAGCTACAACTATACGACGACGACGCCAGCAAGCTAAGAGGTCAGTTAATTTCTCCATTCTCTAGTAAGCGAGAACTGTTATTGGTGACAGAGACTTTCTGGTGGGCCGGCGGATCGGAGTGCACTGCCAAAGTGCCAATGGTTTCGTCGCGGACAGTTGGCGCCGGCGCGCGGGGATGACGGGTGCTTGCCTTGCCTAGCTGTGCTCGGCACCGCAGTGTCAGTGGGAGAGAGACTGAGATCACCGATGAAGATTGAAGACAACACACGCACTTGAAGAGAAACAGATCGAAACAACCGTCCTTACAGATAGTACTCCGGTAATCCGTGTCGCGCGACAAGGACAAGCTAGTCAGTTTTACTGTCCACGGATAACGACGCCGAATTGATCGCTCGCGCATTGCATTATATGATAGTATACGCTATGCATGTCACTGCAAGCTAGCTAATTAGCTATAGCTCATACACGACGTCAGATCACCTGCTAGTGTGTAGTGCTGCATTCTGTTCAATTTTGAAAAAAAAACTCAAAAACACAAATGATTCATTCACTAGCAAGTGCAGCAACGATGATGAACAAGAATCAATGATACAAATACAAACCTAGACCTAGACCTCCTCATCTCATCAATGCAATGCCAAAGGCTTACGGATGCGAGAAACACAACTAAACTTGAATTACCCCATAGCAAAAGGGGGTGACTAAAACAAACACAAACTCACTAAAAGACAACATCCATCAACTACCTGCACCACTCACTACCTGAAGCAAGAAATTAAATAGCCAGCTAGTCCCGATCATCGAAAGCTAAATCCCTCAGTCAAAGCGAAGCACACAGCTAGGACCTAGGAGTGCAAAATGACGTCCGCCATCCAAGTAGTCTCCACTCTCCAGTCATCAGTCCTGGAACCCGGTGGTGTGCTTCCACACCGCGTCCCGAACCTTGAGCGTCCTGCCGACGACCCCATTCATCAGCGACATCGACGCGGCGCGGCGGCGCCCCGCCAGCTCGTGGGGCGGCAACCAGTCCACGGAGTCCTCCTCCTCGTCGAGCTCCCACCAGTCCCTGACGCCGCCACCGTAGCGGTAGCTAGGGCGGTACTCGCTGCCCAGGATCTTGGACCAGTCCGGGATCTTCATCGGCAGCGACCCGTGCGCGGCCCTGCCGTTCGGCGCCGGCGCCGGCGCCGGCTTCGCCGGCGATGCCTTCCGCGTGGAAAGAAATGGGCCCCCCTGCGGCAGGTCCGCTGGCGCGAACGCGCCCCAGATGTCCGACTCGTCGAAGTCCTCGCTCGCGCCAACGGTGGTCGGGCTCGTTGGCACGACGACGGCGTGCGGTGCCTGAGCAAAGTGGAGGTATGCGCGTGAAGTGGGTCTTGCCATTGTGCGTACTACCACCACGTCTACCGTCGGCTTCGGGGGAGGGATGGTAGGACTAGGGAGAAAAAAGAAAGAAGCACACGTGTGGAGCAAGATGAGCACGTGCGCTAGTGGTTTGGGTCGTGGATTTATAGGCAGTGCAGGGACGAGATAAGGTCGTTTATGCAATGACGGATTCGCCCTCGCAACAACAACCTTAATGTATGGGTGTAAACTGATAATCTACCATGACGTTAATAAATGGTTGCAGACCCACAATCTATAAATGTGTTAAGCCAAGGGTGAAAAGTGAAAACCGACAATATACAAGTTCATTAAATGTAATACGACAATTTGCAAACAAAAAAATGTATAAATGGACAAGCATGATAGTCTTTATCATAAGAGGGTGAAATGATAAACTGTGAAATTTTTAAGCAATATATGTGAACCGAGAATCTACAAGTTCTAAAAAATGGAAACCGACAATCTATCGCAAGGCGTTAATGAATGGGTGCAAACCGACAATCTACCATGCCATTAATAAAATAGTTGCAAATCGACAATCTGCAAAGTGTAGCCAAGGGCAAAAACCGACAATCTATGTAGCAGATATAACTTTAAGACGAAGCTAGTCCGGGGTCTGAACCTTCCAACGCTAGCTCGCTCCCAGCCACCACAACCGTTGTCAGCGCCTGCCCCTGCCCCTGCCTTCATCCCCCTCCCTCGTCGTCCTACCTATATCAGCCACCCCCTCATCTCCCTAGACGCTCATGCCCCAACCACTGCCAATCGCCATCCCGACGTCAGCGGGCCCCTTCATCTTCCCAAACCTTACGGATCCAGCCTCCCCAACCCATGAGTTCGTAGGATCCACGGTGCTAGACTCCCCCTTACCGCTGTCGTTGCCCAGCTTTCGCCCACCTAGTTCCAGGGCCGCAAGCGATGGCACACCTGCTGCGTGGCCCATGATGAAGATGGGCATGCGGATCCCTCCTCCATCACTCCCCGCAGTTGCTCTAGGCCAAAGTCCGTCAAGGGGAACTCAATCTACAAGTTCTCCAAATGGAAACAGACAATCTACCGCAAGGCATTATTGAACAGGCGCAAACTGATCTGCCTTGGCGTTAATAAAACGGAAGCAAAATTGACAATTTGTACATGTGTAGCCAAGGGCAAAATTCTACAAAATTGTTAAATAGAATTTGATAATTTACAACTACGTTAACAAACTCATTCATGGACTAACAATAATCTATAGGTTTATTATGCAACAAATATAGCTTCAAGACGAAGCTAGTCGGGGTCCAACCCTTCCCAACCCTAGCCTGCTCCTTGGTGGCGCCCCAGCCACCATCGTCGCCTGCCCCTGCCTCAATCTCCCCTCTCCTCACCCCTTACCTACATCAGCCCCCCTCCTCTCCCCAGCCACTTGGGCCCCAACCACCGCTGGCCGCCCTCTCCACTTTTCCTACCCTCATGGATCTATCCTCCCCAACCCTCGACTCTGTGAGATCCATGGCGCCCGACTCTCCCTCACCACTGCCACCACCTATCTTCCCATCTACCGGTTCTGGGGCCACAGGTGAAGGCACACCCGCCGCGCCACCCACTCTAGATATGGGCAGGTAGACCCCTCCTCTACCACTCCCCTAGGTTGCTCTAGGCTAAAGTCCATCAAGGGGAGTCCAATTTATAAATTCTCAAAATGGAAACCGACAATGTACCACAAGGCGCCAATGAATGGGTACAAAACAACAATTGACCGTGTCGTTAATAAATGGTTGCAAACTGTAAATTGGTTAAGCAATATACGTGAACCAATGACCTACAATTCTCAAAATGGAAACCGACAATCTTCCACAAGACGTTAATGTATGGGCGCAAACCGACAATCTACCATGTCGTTAATAAATGGTTGCAAACCTACAATCTATAAATTTGTTAAGCCAAGGGCAAAAACCGACAAGGTACAAGTTCATTAATGGGGATCTGACAATTTCAAAATAAAAAATGTACAAATGGACAAGCAAGATACTCTTTATCATAAGAGGGTGACACGACAAACTACAAAATTTTTAAGCAATACATGTGAACTGATAATCTACAAGTTCTCAGAATAGAAACTGACAATCTACCTCAAGGCGTTAATGAACGAGTGTAAACTAACAATCTACCATGGCATTAGTAAGCAGTTGCAAATCTACAATCTGTAAATGTGTAGCCAAGGGCAAAAACTGACAATCTATCACAAGGCATTAATGAACAAGTGCAAACCGACAATCTACCACGTCTTTAGCAAACAGTTGCAAATCAACAATATATGAATGTGTACCAAGGGCAAAAACCAAAAATCTACAAATTCGTTAAATGGAATCTAATAATTTACAACTATTTTAACCAACTCTTCTGTGGACTAACAATAATCTACAGGGTCAATGCATCACATATGATATAGTTTCAAGATGAAGCTTGTTGAAGGTCTGACCCTTCCTAACCTTAGCCTGCTCCTAGCGGCACCCCAACCACTGCCGTTGCTACTAGCGCCCGCCCCTACCTCCATCTCTGCTCCCCGGTCACCCTAGCTACATCAGTCATCCCCTTCTCTCCCCATCCACTCGACCCCTAACCATGGCCCCCTCCCCCTGACAGCCACCATCCTAGCGTCGGTGGGCCCCTCCACATCCCCTACCCTCGACTCCATAGGATCCATGGCGCTTGGCGCTCCCTTACTGTTACCGCTGCCTAGCTTCTGGCTAGTTGGTTCTAGGGCCGCAGGTGATAGCGCACATGTTGTGCCACCCATGATGGAGATGGGTAGGTGGACCCCTTCTCTACCACTCCCCTCAGTTGCTCTAGGTCAAAGTCTGTCAAGAGGAACCCAATAGACGTTGAAACATGCCTTGACGTGGCAGATTGCCCATGAGCGTGTGGTTCACGCTCTCTCACTTCGGAGAACCATACAGCCAGTTGGTAGCTTGGGGGTGCCCCAAGGCCTGTCACTAGGTGGATGATAGCTTCTCAAGTGACTGATGATGAGACCTCGCCAATAGCCTCCTCATTCTCATACCTCAACACGGTTCACTAGACGTAGCAGCCATGACCAGCATCACCCTAGCCACGTGTAGTCGTCATGGGCACGCGTAGCGCCAATGACAAGGAGATGGACCAGTCAGGTGCTGCCACTGGTGCCAAAGGATGGGTTGCTTGTCCATGGTAGGGACATGGGTGGCATAGCCATCTAGGTCATGAGCAATGGAACATGATGCTTGTTGGTCCATCAGAGGCTCATCTCACGGGTACCCACCGGTAGCCACCACTACATCTTCACCCTAGTGCTGGCAAGCGGCAGTGAGGGGATATGACCTAACCAACCTGCGAGCCATCGACCCCAAAGGTGCATCTTGGTAAACCTTCACGGCAAGTGCCTCTCGTCAGTGCATCGGGTGGCAACCTGCAAGCTGCCTCAATGATGTCTATGATGCAAGGGAATCTGACATGTGCGCGACTGCAAGCAGCCATGGCGCATAGGCTCTAGGAGCTCGGTGATGTAGATGGCTTGGGTCGTCAGCCACAACGCCCTATTTGTGTCGCCCGCAAGTCCTACTTCGTTTGGCTAGCGGGCCACCGCATGGTTTGCGAGACTCTAGCAGGGTCGAGATGGACAACGCCATTCCTGCTAGAGACAGTTGATGGTGCCAACAAAAGAGGCATCATGGGTGGTCGGTAGAGGCAGCACTGACCTTCACCTTGGCCGTTGCTAGAGCCTAGATCAGGCAGAATGATGCGTTGGGCGCATCTGCTGACTATGCCAACATCGCCGCCTCTTTTGTTGCTACGTACTGCTCCCTCAAACTAGACCCACTGGTGTTGGAGCGGTGCATGAGTGTGAGGCCTCCCACATGAGTAGACCCAATGCTAGAGGTGCTTGATGCTTCACTCGTCGCGAGCCGGCCAAAAGGAGCACCAATGCCTAGGCACCAACCTATTCAAGCGGCCGCCACTCATGAGGTTGAAGTAGTGATTATAGACATCCGTTCTCTAGTGGCAGCTCAGCGGGTTTTGAACTCACTTTAATTATGTTGTCGTTGCATGAGATGCCACAACTAACGCCACCACGGTGGACAACCCAGAGCTACATATGAGATCATGGTGGACACATCCACTCCGCAACGCGATGCCCACACTAGGTGAGGTTGTTTGGTGTCTCGCACTGGTTCACTGAGAAGGTGCAACTCAAGTAGAAGTCGCTTTTAATCACGAGTCCACCAAGGCAGAAGGCGGCAACCACAAAGCAACCCTTGCCACTCAGGAGCCGATAGATTGCCACTCAGCCGCTGGCGCACATAACAACCTCCAAGTGGGGCGAGGTACTCATGAAGAGGATGGTCATCTTGTCACCGGTCGTAGCAGTTTCATCTATGTCCAAGCAAACATATGGCGTCTTACTCGCAAAAAACTTTGTCGAGCCATGTTGCAACTCTAGACGAGTTGTTCCTAATGATTAACTACAGGGCTGCCAGAAGAGCGCTCTTCTCGGATGCCGTAGGACGGTCACGTAGCCAGCAACAGAGACGTCTAACCTCATAGGTGGTAATGCTACTTTTAGCTCGGTTGTAAATTATTTATGTAATATCGAAGCTGTTTTCTAGTACAGTCCAGCCTACGATTGTGATAACTTCTAGATGCACGTAAGTAGCATGTCGTTTGTATGGTTAAACTCTTCTTTTTTTAATTACAATGATGCACAAATCTTTTGCGTATTCGTAAAAAAAATTATGCAGCAGGTGCAAATCAAACAACTTTTTCACGACCTAGTCCAAAGGGGTGATCATTATTTATATTTTAAAAAGGAAAAATCTTAGACTGGACAGTACGATGAAGCGGCGACCTAAACTTCAAAGACTGAAGTTTCTCTGGTAAGCACCGCCAAGAACAACTAAAACAAAGAAACTAACAACGGACAAACTACAATTTATAAAGAAAAGACTGAACGATCTACAACTTCATTAAGCAACATCGTTCAAATAAAAAGACCATCTAATACAAACACAAAGTGTCTGTGGTATATAATAAGCTGGAAACTCCAATATGGAAGGCCCCCAAATCGTCTAATAATCTTCCTCTAGAAACCCTGCTCTAACTGTCCAAAGGTTGTTTTGTTTTAAACCTGATATTTATGGCGCCCGTGCGTGGAGCAACGGTCAGTGCACTGACCGCGGAGGGAAGTTAAACACGGTCAAGACGATGACTCGAGGATGACACAGCACTGTTCATAGTGTACACGCTAGCTAAGCTACAACTACGACGACGACGACGTACGCCAGCCAGCAGCAAGAGGTGAGGTGAGTTTCTCTGGTAAGCAAGAGCTGTTATTGGTGAGACTTTCTGGTGGGCGGATCGGATCGGAGTGCACTGCGTGCCTGTGGTTTCTTCGCGCGCGGACGGACAGTTGGCGCCGGCGGGGATGATGACGGTTGCTTGTCTTGCCTAGCTAGCTAGGATCGGCACCACACAGAGGGAGATGCTGAGATCACCGATGATTGATGTCACTGCAGACTGCAGTGCAGCGACGAATGAAGATAAACACACGCACTTGAAGAGAAACAAATCGAAACAACAGTCTTATTATGAGTACATTAATCCGTGCCGCGACAAGTCAGTTTCTTACTGTCTACAGATAACGACACCGAAAGAATTGACGGCTCGCGTTGCATGATGTATGCTACGCAATGTCACTGCTAGAGTGCTAGCTAGCTACTACTATAGCTCAATGCCAAGGCAGACACGACGTCAGATGATCATCACCTGCTAGCTAGTGTATAGCTGTGCTTTCTGTTCATTGTTGAAAAACACAAATGATTCATTCACTAGCAAATGCAGCAACGATGAACAATCATACAAACCTAAACCTAGACGTCCTCATCTCCTCCTCAATGCATTGCCAAGGCTTACCGAGGCGAGAAACACACAACTAAATCGAATTACCCCACAGCAAAAGGGGTGACTAAAACGCTGCTGCAAACAGTCACTAAAAGACAACACCCATCAACTACCTGCACCAGTACTACCTCAAGCAACAAAGTAATTTGCTAGCTAGTCCCGATCATCGAAAAAGCTAAACGAAATTCCTCTTTGAAAGCGAAGCACACAGCTAGGACATCTAGGAGTGCAAAATGGAGTCCGCCATCATCAAGTCGTCGTCGTCCTCGTCCCCGGTCATCAGTCCTGAAACCCGGTGGTCTGCTTCCACACCGCGTCTCGGACCTTGAGCGTCCTGCCGACGACTCCGTTCAGCGACAGCGACGCGGCGCGGCGGCGCCCCGCCACCAGCTCGTGGGGCGGCACCCAGTCCACGAAGTCCTCGTCGTCGTCGAGCTCCGACCACTCCCCAACGCCGCCTGCGCCGTAGTGGTAGCCAGGCCGATACTCGCTGCCCAAGATCTTGGACCAGTCCGGGATCTTCACTGGCAGCGACCCGTGCGCGGCCCTGCCGTCCGGTGCCAGCGCCGGCGCCGCCTTCGCCGACGACGCCTTCCGCG
Organism: Sorghum bicolor; assembly: GCF_000003195.3. NCBI lineage: Eukaryota > Viridiplantae > Streptophyta > Magnoliopsida > Poales > Poaceae > Sorghum > Sorghum bicolor. The sequence goes on from NC_012873.2 coordinate 57,210,320, forward strand.
TGGCCAGAAACTGGCTTGCCCTCACCGGCTCAGCAGGCGCGAACGCGCCCCAAATGTCCGACTCGTCGAACTCCTCACCAGCGCCACCGGCGGCGGCTGCCGGGCTTGCTGTCGGCACGACGACGCCATGCGGCGCCTGCGCGAAGTGAAGGTACGCGCGCGAAGTAGATGTGGGTCTCGCCATTGTGCGTACTACCGTCTACCGTCGACTTCGGGCGAGGAGGAATGGTAGAACCAGGGAGGGGAAAAAGGAAGAGAAACGCAAGCGCGCGTGTGGAGGGAGGGAGATGCGCGCGTGCGCCAGTTGTTTGCGTCGTGGATTTTATACGCGCTGGAGTGGGGAAGGCGGAGAGCGGAAAGCGGGTGGAAACGGATAAGGTCGTTTATGGAATGACGTTTTAGCCCCTCGGAACACCAGTGTTCGGATCGCTACGACCTTGAGGACGGGCCGGCGTATGTGGTGCACTTGCGCCCACGGCCCACTGCTCGCTGGGCCCTGGTACGGCGTTTATTCTGATTTTTCTGAGTGAAGTCAGATTCGGGTAGTGAGGTGCTGCCACGTCGCTGCCGGCAGCTGATATTGATCATGTGCCGGGCCCTACGTTTTCCTTCTGGATAATGAACCAGAAATTAAAGTATTGGGGGTACGATTATATATATAGTAGTAGTATATAATACATAAGTACGACGGGGAAACAGAGACTTATCTGTGTGCCAACCTGAAAATATATAGGAGAGTTTGTAGACGAGTTGTCCTCTAATTCCTTCTTGTTAATCACATTGGCTGTTAATGTGAAATATTCCCACTTATTAAAGCAATCTACTACCCACTGTGTGAGCATTATTATCCGATCATGTAAAATACTCAGGTAAAATGCGATGCTCTGGTCAGATTGTTTCTCTGTGAACTTGTGGAGGACACTTCGCCGGATGTAGTAATAAAATTAGTTGGCTAACGTTGACGGCGTCTGTCTGTGATGACCCATGGGGTCCAAGCCCGACGTGTCGCAGACCACCAGTATATATATATATAGTCCATCACACGTACACACGCCGCCCCGGCCCCGGCCGGATCGTTATCCGCTGCATGGGTGCCGTCGCTTTCGGCCGGAGCCCGGAGCGAAGGCAATGGATGCGCCGGAGCGGGTACGGTGGACCCGGTCTGCCGGCGGACGTGGCAACGCCGGAGTGGCTCCGCTCCCGCGCGCCGCGTGGGCGCCTGCTCGTGCGCGGCTGTAAATCCAATCCGCGCCCGTAATGTGTCGTCGATGCGCTTTGCAGGCACACACGTGCAGTCTGCAGCGTGGTTGTGCTGTGTCAGCGCGACTCGGAGCCAGAAGATGCAGAGGCCTGATCTTGTTCGGTGTTTGTGAGGGGAATTCGCTGCGGAGAGCCGGAGACACCGCAGAGATGAGAGGCTGCTTGGCGGTGGCGGTACGGTGCCGACGCGCCGTGATGACGCTGCGCGTCGAAGAAATCTTGTGGGGTGCCCACGTGCGCGGCAGCTCAGGAGAGTGACAGCACTGACGTACACGTAGGAGTACTGCGGTCTGCGGTGCCCGGTGGATCCATGGAGGGAGCGCGGTTCACGGGTGGATCGCCGTGGACAGGACGAGGGCTAGATGTCCGGTAGGCTTGAGCCGCCAGCGCAAATCTGTTAACAGCTTTCTGGGCTCCATATGCGAGCCGAATACTCTGAAACATATGACTACGGGAAGACAGATGTAGGCGGGCCAACAAAATGGGCCGTTCTATGTGTTGCTCAAGCGGGCCTGCTATCGTTTCTGCAAAGGGAAAAAAAAATCTATGGAGTCTCAGAGTTGCGGTATGATTTTTCTAGCTCCTCAATCTATATATCTTCCTAATAATAGACTAATATAACATAGGTAAAAATTCTCTCTCATTTTTTTTGGTCTGACCCTTCCTAACTAACTTTGTGAATGTGTTCGTATGTCTACAGCCCTCCCTATTTGTATATAACTCATAGTTGGGTTATTTAAGAAGGAAACAATAATCATGGTCGTCAATAAACAAAAGGAGAATGACCAACCCAAAGTACATTGGCGGTTAGGAAGTTCCACCTCTTTGTTACTTTGGGTCAATCAGGATTTTAGTGTTGCAATGGTTCCAATCAACTTGATGGCACTACCTTCTTAGCTCCTTGCTTTTCACTACTGTGGACACCAAATTCTCATAGGCAACTTCAAAGGTCACCCACTTTTGGTATAGATAGGATGTTCAGGCTGCTTTTGATCACTAGTTTTTTTACTAAACTTGGGAGGCGATCCTTGGACAAACACTAGATGGCTAGGTATTTGTGTATTTCCAACTCTTGTAATGTACCTTGGAGGCAATCCTTGGGCAATGACTGGATGACCACACGTTGGTATATGAATATTCTCTTGAGGTTGGGAATTCTATGCAAACCTAGAGGGAGGCCTCGCATCTTGTCACAGTACTAGAAGTTGATTGTTCTTTTTTATGAAATCACCATGGAGGGGGGAGAATCCCCAACCTGAATATATCAATGATTTGGCCCTTATGGTCTGATGTCAAGGTTACAATAAAACCACTTCAATACTAGAGGTTGATTGTTCTTGAGAGAAGTAAGGAGCTAAAGTAGCTCATTCTGCTACTTTTGTGAAGTGATGTACCTCTTTGTCCCATAGAAAGCTCAATTCAGATAGTGAATAAGACAACAAGCTACACATGGGTACAATAAAAAGGACATTCCAACACATTCAGTTTGAAGTGTATATAGTTTTTTGTGGTAATGAAACAACAAGAGAAATAAGGATTTCACTGACAATTTCAATAAGATGACCTTCAATGGGGAGCAACTACAATCCCTCTCCTCTGAAATCCCTACATCCCCATATGTATAGAATAGTGATAGAGGTGAGGTGTGAGAGAGGCAAAAGTGTCTCTACACACACTATGCCTTCAAGAGACATAATCCAAGGAGGTTGGGAAGACGAAACGAGAATCTAAGGAGGCTAGGCAAGGGAAATAAGAAGAGGAGGACAGGGAATAAGAGGAGAGTAACTCGGGACAACCAGTTAACTGCAATGTTTGAAAGAAACATAGACTTTGGAGGCACCTTCCTGTCTCTAGTTTGCTATGAGTCTTTGCCTCCATCAAGCGAAATAGGATGAAGGACTAAATTTAGGAAGTCAAAGACTTTTTAAACTTTGTAGTTGGGGAGGTAATAACAATAGTCCTTATATTTCAGTTGCTATTTCCTCATCTCATCTTCGCTGGTCTACCACACCAAACCTAGTAAACTTCTCGCACTTGCAAACAATGAATTTTGTGTAGCTTTGGAAATATGTCAATAGATGCTTTAGCTACCCTACATTAGCACCACACTCTGTAATGGTGAAGTATTCACTTGGACATTGATATCTAACATGATCATCATCTTTAGTCAAAGAAAATGCATCACTAGAGTCAATTATCTCAAGGGAATTTAGGGATGATAGCTTTTAGAGGAGAATAAATGACAGAGCAAGGCATCTCCACATAGTCAACAGTCCTAATTTGGATAGGTTATCAAAGTTCAACGCTCTTCAAAAGACATTATCTAATGCATCTTTGCCCTTAATATCCAAGATAAGACGAGAATTAGAATATTCTCTTAATTACAATTGCTCATCCCTGAACCAACATGTGCAATAGTAAGCACCTACTAGACCAAGGAATACAAGCAGTGGTAGGGCAGGGGTGAGAGGGGGGCAAGCGCCCCCTAGGATGTGAGAATGGGAACTCCGTAATTTCTAGGCAATCTTTTGAGAAAGGGAACCCCAAGATGGTAATTACTTATGAGTAAGAGAATAACTCAATAGGACCATTTCCAACCCATTTTCTCAATTTTGGAATCTTAAATAGTTCTAGCCTCTTTAAATTTGTGAAGCCTTGTCCTAGTGTATGACTTTTATATTCTACACCATGTTCATCAACTAGCCACACCTCTCCTAGAGATAGAAAATTTGTCCAAGGTGCGTCATTCAATTCAAGAGACTACAAGATGTTCACATCAAGCCACGAAGGACGATTTTCACCTCTATTCCCCTTAATACAAAGCTTGTAGAGACTGCTATTTGGTCTAAGACTTTCAGAGATATTGTTTTGTATGTGACTTGAAATCATGACCATGCTCATATGAGTTAGTACAAACTTGCGTCTAGCGATTAACAATATACGAAGTCCAATTCTAATACATATTTGGCTCCTATGCATTAAGAACAACTGGCATTTAGCGGTAACATTTAACGATCATACAAAGTTTGATTCCTATTAGTATTGAGTTTCATTGCAACATATAGGCACCTTTACTAGTTAAACTAAAACTAGACATTTCAACCCTCTTTCATATTTTTATCGGAAAATAGGGATGGATTTTTACAATCAGTGGTAGCACCTAAAAGCAAAGTAGAGACCTTATTTTTGGGACTAATGTTGGAGTTGCTCTTAGAAGTGGTTTTTAAGATGATTTCATTCTTTTTTAGTTAGATATTCAGTAAACACCTAACAAGGCTTTTCAAGCATGAAAAAGTACTTAAGCTTCTAAAAATTCTAAGAAACATCCTATAGATAAACCAAAATAATTATTTAGAGTTCTTGAAAATATCTCAAGAAACTTTCAATTGGATTTAGCTCTAACAAAATGGGAAAACATTTTGAAAAAATTTAAAAAATTTCGAAAAATTTATGCCTTGATGTGGTCTAAAGATTTTACATAACAAAAATATGAGATACAACCAACAAGAATGCAATATGCATTTAATGCAGAATGCCTTCATATTGATTGTATCTCATGTTTTTATTGCAGAAAATTTTCAAAGTATGTTTAGCCATCGATTGACGATCATAGCATTTTGGGAAACTTTCATATTTTTTTTGAATATTCTCCCATTTATATAAAATCTAAATTTTGGAAGCTTTTTGCTATAATTAAGATCTATAAATATTTTATTTGGATGTCCCAATCTAGATTTATGATTTATTTCTCTGAATTTTTAGAAGAATATATGCTCATGCGTTGCACCAGAGGTCATGAATTTTCCCCACAGCTAATGTGATGGTTTTGATCATTTAAAAAATCACAAAATAACAAAAAAGCTAACAAATGTTGCGAACCTTAAACTATTTTGAAATTCATTGAGACCTTATTTTTTTCCTCTCTTCTCTTTCGTTATTTATCAACACGTCAGCCTAGTTACATGGGAAGGCCCATGAAGCAAGGGAAAGCAAAAATATTTCACAAGAAAAAATTATACTACAATATTTATATATTTAGTGACAGGTTATTGTGCCTGCTTGTGGGGTGGTTGTTCCAAGATTTCTTAGCAGAGGTCGATTATATGGACCTAGGGAGGTAATTTTAATATTTTTTGAGAGTTTAGGCAATAAGTTTGAATAGTTTTGAAGTTAGAGAAGGAAAAATTATACCATGATAATAATTAATAAAGGTAAAATGATTTTTTCCCAAATTGTAGGATGCGTTAATATGGGCCGGGTTGCTATTGGATCTGTTGACAATTTTGCAAACCTCACAACTGGCCTTTGAATTTCTGAATTCTTATCACGAATTCACGATTATTGGAGCCATGGCGCATGGGATCTAAGGGCCTGCTTGGTACCTTCGCTCAGTACTATATAGCCTTGTCTAGCTAGCAAGGATTTGCAATAGATGGTTTATTTGGTTATAATTGGTAAGGACACCTTGATTTGTATGCTGGCACGAATTTTCTTGCTGGTGTGACAGAGCTAATTTGGCTATCTCGGGTGGGCAAGTTCCTTGTTGTTTGTGTCGACTAAGCAAGAAGAGCTAGCAAAGCTACCAGGGGGTCTTGGGGTCCGGCCGTTCAGACCAGATCCTAGCGCCGATGATTCTTTCCCGCCTAAACTCGGCTCATTTCCCGCGCTCGCAGATTCCGCCCGCAGCAGACAGCAGGGTGCACAGGAGGATCTTGCGCCAGAAAATTTGCGCCACCTCATCTAGAACACGCATGCTAACTAAAAAATATCATAAGTGTTAAATAAAATATCCAAAAATAAATTACGATTACACCATTGAATTTCTTACAATAAATCCTTTAAAATAAGATCCCACATGAATATATTTCAGTAATTTTTTTAACGAACATTTATCTAATGAAGATATAACATTTTTCTTTTATTAAGCAAAGTCAATGTTCTAGATTTAAAGAACAATGTTTTGTCTCTATAAGAAGAATGTTCATAATTTAGATTCATGAAATAGAATTACAATATACATAAAAAAATACATATATAAATAAATAAATTGATACTATAATTAAACACTTAATAGAGAAAAAAATAAAATAATAGCACATGTGTACTTTTTAAAAATCCTAATATATATAGTATAAAAAATCATGTGTATACTAAGTAAACACTACTAAATACACTATAAAATAAAAAATGAAATAGTATAAAACATATATACCACATAAACATCACAGAATACATCATAGAACATTATTATAGACTACGTGAACATCACTTATATACTAGAAGAACATTATAAAATATATCATATAATACCATATGGACATAAAAAACATAGAACATCACATTTACGACATGTGAACATCATAGAAAGTATTATAGAACATCACATACATACTAATACTATATGAACATTACAAAAAAAACATCATAGAACATGAAATTATATACATGCGAACATCATAAAAACACATCGTAGAACATCACATCTATATACTATATGACGTAACATCTCATATAATATAAAAAATAAAAAAAATAAATTAAAAATAATTTTATATTAATAATAATAATAATATAAAAAATAAAAAAAGCAAAGAAGAGAAAACATACATAAAACATGAATAACAAATGATAAATATATAGGAAAATAAAAAATAAATATGAACATGAAAAGTAAAAAAATTAAGTAGAGTAAAAGAACACAGAATAGAAAATAAGAAAATAAAAAGAAAATAAATATAAGAAATAAAAAAAGAAACTAGTATAACAACCTACTAGGAGTTAATTAAGAAGAAAATAAGTAGAAAAAAATACTAACTACCTATTTCGAGAGAAGAAAAGAAACATATACGACGGGAAAAATTAATTGAAATAATAAAATAAAATAAAAAATAAATTGAAGCAGAAAAAAGGAATAGAAAAATATAGAAAGAAAATAAAAAGGTAAAAAATAAATATAAAATAAACATAATAAAATAAAAATAAGATAAACAAAAAAAGTAAAAGTAAAATTAAATTGAAGCTATAAAAACAAAATAAGAAAAAAAAAGAAAAGAAACAAAAAAATAAAGAAAATAAAAATACCAAGAAAAAAGGAAAAGAAACATAAAGAAAAAGAAAAAAAGAAAACTAGACAACAGCGAATGAGAGGGACAAAATAATAAAGAAAAAGAAAAGAAGATAAATTAAGAAAAAAGAAAAAAATAGGAAACAAAAAGGAAAACATACGCACTTACCTGGGGATGAAAACCGTTGCTCGTGCATGCGAGTAGCAGCTGCTCGTGTCCACGCACGGCAACATCGCACGGGAATCATCGGACCGAGGCTCCCGTCCGAACGTTCGTAGGGGAAGAGTCCCGAAGCTACCAAGCCTGGCGAGGCTGGCCTTGCCCGTCTAGGCGAGCCAATTTAGGCCTTGTTCAGTTTTTAAAAAATTTCAAGATTCTCCGTCACATCGAATCTCTAGACGCATATAAAGAGCATTAAATATAGATAAAAGAAATAATTAGTTGTTCAGTTTATCTGTATTTTGCGAGACGAATCCTTTGAGCCTAGTTAGTCCTTAATTGGACAATAATTACTAAATATAAACGAAAATGCTAGAGTACTTAAAACCAAAAAATTTCTCCATCTGAACAAGCAAGTAAAAGCTAGCGTGCTCAGAAAACAAGATAGTAAAGCAAGGTATCCAAACACATTCTTGTCTTCCATTCCTCGCTGAGCGAGGTAAGGCAAGGTTTGGTTGAAAAACCAAGCACGCCCTATATCGTCAAACAAGTCGGCCCATCAAGCTGGAACAAGCCGGAAATCAGGTGCCTATGTCGATTGTTTTTGTTCACGAGGAAACATGGGCTGCTGACACAGGCTTTCCAAAAGGGAAAAAGGTTTTTTCCTGCTCTGATAACATTTTTAACAAAAACAGAAACACTGGTGACAACGATGTGCTACCTTCACGGGGGGAGATGGACTTGCCCTGGTGCCCTGCACATGCACGAGTATTGTAATGTATTGCTCCAGAAAGAACACCTCACCTTGCATTTCGTTGATGCCTAGCTGAAGACTGCAGAGGCACCTCAAGCCTGAAATGCTCCTCGTTCAGCGTTCACTGATGTTAAGCTCTGTCAGCTTCCAACGACAGAGCCACAGAGGAGTTCTTCCTGCCCATCGAAGCTCCATCCCCTTCCAGCTGATCAGCTGGTGTATGCGGCAGCGGCACATGCACACTGCAACATGACCTCGACGGAGTTCACCACCAGTGGCGCGCCATTGGCTCGCCGTCGTTCTCCGATACAGCATCAGATCTTCGCATGCTGACACGGGGTGGCGGCCGCTGGTTGGTAGGAACCGGCAGACAGCATAGAATTGGACGGCCGCACGGCCTAGAAGGCTAGAACGAATGCAAAACGCAAGTCTTGTCTGTCGCTGCCATGCCAGCACAGACGTGGAGAAGGCATCACGGTCACGGATGATTGGGCCCGTGAGAGGGACGCGAGACGCCGCCCGGCTCTTGGCAGCCACAAGAACGCAGGTGGCACCGCCGGATTGGCCGGCCGCCGCTCTCGCGCGTATGCTCCAGGCCTGCCGCAGTAATCTGAAGGCCGCCGTTGTGCCAGGTGTCGTCTTTGCAGGGGCAGTTGCAGAGAAGGAAAAGAGATGGAAGAAAAAGAGAGAATTGGGTTAATTGAGTTCACTATCAGTATCATGAGATGAAATCTTGTGGAAGTGGGAGGCACGCTGGCGAATGTTCTGCCTGGCCCCGCGCGCTCTGCTTCGATGTCATGCTTGTCCACATCGATCAGGGAAAGTGACCTGGCTGGTTTCTCTGATCGATCAGCCAAAGAGCGAGGTGATCAGATCAGATGATGCTAACCTGCCAAGGACAAATGGGCAGCGCCCCCCGACGATTAAATTTTGCAACGAGAAGAGAACAAAATCACAACTCATCACCCAACTCATGAAAACAAAAGCGAACATTATTCACGCAAAGTGCCCTGATTAATCTCCAATGATCGACCATATCAGTTCCATTTGCAGATATGTTAGACTTAATGGTCATGCATGGAGATCGAGATCGATCGTGTGCGGTCCAGAAGCAGAAGGGACAGGATTAGGTTTAGAGAGCCGGCCCTTTACATAACGGCGTGCCATGCTAGAAACCTCTCGAGTTTTCCTTCAGAAAGGGGCGAGGACGACAGCTAATGCCGTCACGCTCATACAGCTTGTACGTTGCAACTAATCGAGCCTGCGATAAGAATCTCAATTTGTAGGTAGCGCTATAGGGCTCGCTGTCTGCCTGTACGTGATGCAATGCAATGCAATGATTCGCTGTTCCTGTTTGTTATTATTGACAATCAAGTCTCCGAGCATCTCCATTGGTGGATAAGTACTACTCCGTGATTTTTCCATTCAGAGGATAATGCAGCTAGCGAATTGTGTTTAATCCACACCGTACTCTTTTTTTTAGGGAACCGGAGGGCAGAAGATTTTATTAAAAGGAGAGCAAAAACAAAACACAAAACAAAGTTCTTACACCGTACTCTTCATCTGAATAATAGTGTCCATGCTAAATGTGTGCCTCATTTTTCCAACTGGCAATTGGCAGTTGGAATATGTATATCAAGCAATGCAGCATGCTGACTTCAATTTACAAAGTCCAGATAAGTTTTTTTGTTTTAAAGAAGAAACAAGAAGTCCTGATAGTCGCTTACGACGACGATGACAGCCATGCTGACAGCGCATCCGTCGCTATTCCACAGCATGCACTCGGCCATATTCTTGGTTTGTTTGATTACTTGTTTGCAGCTGCACATATGCTTGCTTGTGGTCATACTCCGTGTTTCAGTGTTCGCTACTTCATAGTACTCCATGACTTATCCCTTGCATGCATATTTTCATCCACCTAGTACTTTTGGCAAGTTCCTGATCTAGCCACAGCAAATACGGCCGGTCATGTACCGCCACGCCACCGAACGATGCTGGACCAGTAATTGGAAGCACCAGAGGTTTTGTGCTTTCAGACGTACTCAGGATCTCAAATTCTCAATTCGCTTGTTAATCTTTTCTTAAGAACGTACAGTACGTAAGCATACAAGCCTTCTAGAATAATATAGGTGAATAGCCCCTCCGATTGATCACTGGCCACCAGTTCGACTCTGGCATGACATAATGATGAGGGTTTAGTCGGTTGTGGGCGGCAAATTATATCCAAAAAAACCTCAAACCAGAAACTAAACCCTTATCCCTGACCAATAAATTATTGTAATCAAGCGCAGTTGCTAATCAAACCATCATCGAGGTGATTGGTGATAGGTGATGAGCTCGTCCTCTCCCCCGCACGACCCGTGCTCCCGCGCCCCATATATACCTCGGCTCTCCCATCTCCGGACTCACACCACACAGCAAGCACAAGCGCAGAGCTAGCTAAGGTATCTACTAGAGCAGCTGCTGCTGGTCTGAGTCTGACATGGCGAAGGACATCGAAGCATCGGGGCCCGAGGCCGGCGAGTTCTCGGCCAAGGACTACACCGACCCTCCGCCGGCGCCGCTGATCGACGCGGCGGAGCTCACCCAGTGGTCGCTGTACCGCGCGGTCATCGCCGAGTTCATCGCCACGCTGCTCTTCCTCTACATCACCGTGGCCACCGTCATCGGGTACAAGCACCAGACGGACGCGACGGCGTCGGGCCCCGACGCGGCGTGCGGCGGCGTCGGCATCCTCGGCATCGCCTGGTCCTTCGGCGGCATGATCTTCATCCTCGTCTACTGCACCGCCGGCATCTCAGGTCCGGTAGAGGCAGCATGCATGCATGCATATATGCCGCCGTGCTTTTACTTCATTGAATCGTGTGCGTGACACACACACACACACTGACACTTACGATGCAGGTGGGCACATCAACCCGGCCGTGACCTTCGGTTTGTTCCTGGCGAGGAAGGTGTCCCTGGTCCGCGCGCTGCTCTACATCATCGCGCAGTGCCTGGGCGCCATCTGCGGCGTGGGGCTCGTCAAGGGCTTCCAGAGCGCCTACTACGTGCGCTACGGCGGCGGCGCCAACGAGCTCAGCGACGGCTACTCCAAGGGCACCGGCCTCGCCGCCGAGATCATCGGCACCTTCGTGCTCGTCTACACCGTCTTCTCTGCCACCGACCCCAAGCGCAATGCCCGTGACTCCCACGTCCCGGTGAGTACACATATATACACATTCATTTACAGTGAATTCTGAAACTCATATATGCAGTACAACACTAGTGAACTGTTACGTACTGTTAGTGGGTTGCTGAGTGCTGACTGCTAGTGGCAATATATACAAAGTACTCGATCGATGCTAAAGACTAATAGACTATACTGTAGAGTTTACGCATACTGCCAAAGGCAGAAACGGATGTTAAACAGAGCCGTGTGTTGAGAAAGGACTTGAGCTGACGTGCAGTAATCCTATTGACGAGTAGAAATTCAGACTTTAGTCCTCTTCGCTTTCCCAAAATGAAAAAAAAAATCAGGTTTTGGCTAGCGAGTATATTAGCAAACTTCATTGTAAAAAGCCATTATGAGAAGAAAAGCATAATTTAAGTGTATAATATGGACAGCCAAGTAGTCAACGAGACATCCCTGGCTTTGGTGCTAGCTAGCCAGACTGCAGATCGACTGCAGATTTTAACAGTAAAAATTAGAGCACAAATCACTTCAGCACGCGAAACGTTTACATCAACACAAAAACCTTTATGTCGTAACTCGTAAGCAAGTTGGGTAGAGCGCTGTTAAATTTAGCATGCAACATAAAAGCAACATCTTAACAAATTAACCGTCCCACTTTCTGAACGTCTAGGCAGAGTCTGAATTTCTGCTGCTTAGTTCATACTTCATACTGAATTTAAGCAATTAAGACATGGTAGGTCATGTGCCCGAGAAATCAAGTATTTTCATGCCACAAATACAATGCTACTACACAATTAGACATTCCATATATGTAGGGAACTCAAATACAGCACAATGGTCCCGAATCCGGAATCCCAGCTGTGCAGAGCTCTCAAAATCAGACGCATGTGAAGATGTATCCTGCTGCCGGATGCAATGCATGAATTGGCAGTTTGGCACTGCATGTCTGCATATACATATACGGAGTATATGCCAATAAGCAGATAGGAAGATTCTCGTGTGCGTAGCCAGCAGAGTGTCTTCAGTTGTCCCCGTCCTCAACAGCGAACGCGAGGTGGCCATCGAATTGCAAATGATTGGACTGCTTCATGAGGATAGGAGCAAGGTGCAAAATTCCAAGAGAAACTTCTGGTCATTTTGCAGATTTGGTGATACATCCCTTTCTACTTTTCTAGCTAGCTAAGAGCCTGTGCTAGAACCACGCGATTTCAAAATCCTGTGTTAAATTTTTTTTTTCTGGGGCACATTTAAAAAGGATACTCGTTTTGTCAGTAACTGATGATGTTGCGGATCATTAGTAGGGAAATTGCAATGATGTAATATTCGGAGCACTAACTATGGTTTTTCGCCCCTTGGATTTATGTATGCAGGTGTTGGCTCCTCTCCCAATTGGGTTCGCCGTGTTCATGGTGCACCTGGCCACCATCCCCATCACCGGCACCGGCATCAACCCGGCGAGGAGCCTGGGAGCCGCCGTCATCTACAACAACGACAAGGCCTGGGACGACCAAGTACGTACACCAATCAGTACAACTAATGATTTAAAAAATGGCACGAGATATGCAGAGAGCCTGCTTTAATTTTTCTCATGCTCAATTTTATTTGGAAAAGAATGGATGAATTTTTTTAATAATTAATGCGAGAACCTAACCAACGGCTCAGGATAAGCTTCCTCTAGCCTTACGACGACCATTGATAATCTATCACAATGTATGCATATATATACTACTATTATTCCATTTTTTAGTGCAGCTGTTTCGTCTTACGCATGACATAAGAGCACCCCTTTATCGCAATATACTACCTCATCCCTTGCCACACCCTCCTACCTTACGGACACCTAAAAGATGCCCACATCTGTTTGGAACTAATATAACCCTGTTGTTGCACAGCTGTTGCTTGGTCAAGCACATTTAACTATATGCTTCCCACAACAATACTCAAAACAAACCTTTACAAGATAAATACTCAAAGCAAGTAAAACAATCGCTTAGGATATCTTACATTAATTATACTATATATAGGTACGTACGTATACACTAAATATATAAAGCATAACTGAAAGCGAAAGGTGTAGTTTATGTTAGCTCCGTCCTCCACCACCACTCACTGTGTCGATCGTACGTGTTTTGTGTATTTGTGCAGTGGATCTTCTGGGTGGGCCCACTGATCGGCGCCGCCATCGCCGCCGCCTACCACCAGTACGTGCTGAGAGCCAGCGCCTCCAAGCTCGGGTCGTCCTACCGGAGCAACGCCTGAGTCCGGCCGGCCGCCGGAGACGCGCCAGGAGCTGGGGCATCGAAGCGTAGATACGCCGCACAGTACATACATGACGCCCTGTTCCTCCACATCTGCCAGAGTGTCCACTCCGTACGTTAGTAATTGTGTCAAAGCACGTACGCTGCTGTTAATTTTCTTCTTCGGGAAAAAAAGTGTGATATATCTTTGCTTTCTGTATATGTATGAATGAATTCTGTAAGGAGAATTTGGAAGCCAGTTATGTGAGTTTTTTATTTATCACAGTCTATGAATGAAGAGTATAAAATGTCCTGAATCTTACTTGCAACTTCAGCGAATTTTTTTTTTAAAAAAAAAAAGAAAGAAGAAGGAAAGGTCCTGATGAGGGACTTGACCGTTGGTATGTGTTGGGCTTACGGCCCAATTTAGCAAGCCCATCGTGGGGGCGCCGTTTCTCCTCTGTTGTGCTGGGCGCTGGCCTGCTGGGCTTGGGACTAAAGCGGGGCCGACCTGAAGCAGTTAGGCCCAGCACAAACATGCGACCGGGGGAAGGACGCCGGGCGGGCACACTTGGGAGACGTGGTGGCGGTGACCATCGCTCGCGATCGCCGGTCGCCGTCCAACACGCCCTAACACTCCTCGGCAGATCGCCGATGTGCCCGTGTGCTCTAGTGTTCGATGCGTTGCACAGGTAGGCGCAGGGTCCGTCGAGCTCGCATTCCCTTTCCCTCGGCGTCGCTCTCCCTTAGAGGCCCGCCTTGCTGCGCGCGCATGCGCCAGCCGGTCCGGTCCAAGCAGCGCGGACGAAGGCGACGGCCACCTCCATGGCGGCGCTGAAGGAAGGGGACGCGCACTCTCGGGGTGTACGAAGGCGGAACCGTTCTACCACGAGGGCAACCGCACATGCACGCCACCTGTTCGAGCGAATGCCTGAATCCCTGAACCAGTGAGGTAACGCTCCATAAGTTTTCTATCTCTGTTTTTTTTATCATGCGCTTTAGATTGAGAGTTCGAATTGGTTGTGTTTTCTGCTTATTCAGCAGCAATTTCAACTCTAAAGCTAGCAAATACAATACAAGTACAACCATGAATAGCAAGTTCTTTTATCTGGGTGAGCTGATTTTGGTGATGTTTCTTGTGTTTGTGTTTTGAGATAGACTGACAAATCATTATCATTGACCATCGCAAGGAGACAAGGACCAGTGCCATTGCGAAACTAGAGCAAACTAGATTGGGTTGTGCCTGCCTTGTACATGGTAGACTTACCGCAACCATGGTGAAAATTTGATCCTACTAACTGACATTCCACTTTTTTCTGGGCCCATCCGCACCCACAACAATGTATATAGCCTCATTATTATCTGAAGTGCCAGTGGGTAAGACGGGTATAGCTGGACAACTTCTTTCTGACATGACATGGATGAGATGAGTAGGTCGACTCTTATTCCTTCCATGTTGATCTGCTATTTCATTTTATTGTATTCCCTGAGTCCCAAATTAAAGGCCGTTTTGGCTTTTCTAGGTGCATAACTTTTGCTATGCGTCTAGATATACGATATATCTAAATACGTAGTAAAAACTATATATCTAGAACAGCCAAAAGGACCTATAATTTAGAAACAAGGGATTACTTACTAATGTGAAATCATTAGCATCATTCTTAAGTTATAAAGCAACATAACAATGAACTGATGCAAGAAAAGTGTGTCAACTTAGTAATGTACTGCAATATGCGCACAAACTTATAAGAGAAACTCAGAGATACTTAATTATTCCTTTATTTAGAAAATTCCCTGTAACTATATACATGATATTCACACCAAGGTCAAGAAAGAAGCAAAACTTCCATAAACCACCCGAAAATTGTAACTACTGCATGCAAAATAACAGAGTTTCTTTTCTATTCTTAATTAGCAAGTTAGACTCTCATGAAGCATGCATTATTGAATATACAATCATCATGCATTATCTTACATTTCTCACTAGAGAAGAACATTCATCCGAGAGAGGATCAATTAAACACAAGGATTTCCCCAATGGCCGCTGTCGTTGAACTTGCCTCACTTTGGTGCATCACTGGTCACACCAATGTTGTCAAGCCATAGCACTAACTGATGTGTTAATGGCCGCAGTTTTGGTGAATCACTTATGCACAGACAAGCAACATCAATCATCTGTATCATTTGCGTCTCAAATTTCTTATCATACATTGCACGGTCCAAGACATCAGCTTCACGGTTTTCCTTTTTCATATGTGTAACCCATGAGACTAACTCCCGTGCTCCCTTCGGCTTGCACATGTCTACAGGCCTCTTTCCAGTTAATAACTCCAGAAGGACAATGCCAAAACTATAAACATCACCCTTGAAAGTGGCTACTGAAGACTGGCCGTACTCAGGGGGAATATAACCCAGTGTGCCAACTAGGTCAGTGGTCACATGTGTGGCATAGGGACAAATAAGCCGAGCAAGCCCAAAATCAGCCAAATGGGCTTCAAAATTCTCATCTAGAAGGATGTTACTTGACTTGACATCACGATGGAGAATATGAGGTTGGCATGACAGATGTAGGTATGCCAAACCTCTTGCTGCTCCTTTTGCTATCTGAAGCCTTCTTGGCCAGATTAATCTAGAGGGACCATCTGGCTTTTCATGAAGCCAATGGTCTAGGCTGCCATTTTCCATGAAAGAGTAGATCAGGAGTCTATCACTGCCAATTCTGCAGTAACCTTGCAGAAGCACAAGATTGGGATGCTGAGCTTTTGATAACGTCTCCACTTCTGCTTTGAACTCCCGTTCCATCTGACCAAAATCACCTGATAGTCGTTTGATAGCGATTGCTGCTCCATCTTGCAATGTTGCCTTGTACACTAGACCAAAGCCACCACAACCGATGATGTTAGCCTGATCAAAGTTGTTTGTCGATTTCAAAATGTCAGCGATGGTCAATGCCTTATCAGCCTTGTCCTGAAACAGTAGTACCAGTGAGGCTGGTGCCAACTCGAGGGCTTGATTAGTATCTTTGACAGCCTTTACTGTATGATCCTGCTTGTTGAAGCTACTCTTCAGCACAAATATAACAGCAATAGATAAAATAAATGCTGCCCCAACTGCAATACCCATAGCTATTCCAAATATGATGCCCTTGTTCTTCCTCTTATTTGTTGCAGCAATTGTAGGAGCAGGAGTTGAATGACACCGGGGTAGGCCTAGGCGAATGCCACAGAGTTTGGGGTTACCCTCATAAGCAGAACTACTGAATGTCGAGAATTGACCTCCTGATGGAATGGTACCATTCAGATTGTTGTATGCTACACTGAAGCTTGATAGAAAATTCAGCTTCGTTAATGAATATGGGATGCCTCCAGTAAGATTATTATGTGACAGATCCAAGGATTCCAAGCTTGACATCCCTGATAGATCATCAGGAATTGTACCAGAAATATTGTTGTTGCTGAGGTCCAATACATGTAGGTGCTTGAGGATCCCAAAGCCCGATAATATGGGGCCTGTCAGCTTGTTATGGCTGAGAACTAGGGAGGGTGGGAAGCTGCTAACCTGATTGTACTGCAACCCTTTTCCTGTCTTGTTTCTTTTGATGAAGAAAGGAAAATAATCAGTCTCTGTAGATTCCTGTGAGATCTTTCTTGTTACAAGGGCCTTCATGTTAGACAAGTTTTCTGGAATTTCTCCACTAAGTGAATTATTGGATAGATCCAAATAGAACAGAAACTCAAGATCACCAATACATGCAGGAATATTCCCGGTCAATTGATTCCATGACAGATCTAGAACCTTCAATTGTGTGAAATTAGCTAGCCATGGTGGTACCGGTCCTGAAAGATGGCTATTTGCAATGACAAACACTTGGATGCTGTGAAAACCTTGTATCCCAGTCATCGGCAAGGCCTTCTGATCATGGAAGTTCTTTGTGAGCACGAGGCTTGTTAGACTTGGACAGTCCTGAAGGACAGATAATGCTGAAGGCATATCCGTGAAGCTATTGTTTGAAAGTGAGAGGTAGGTTAGCGACTGAAGCTTCCTGAAACCAGCAGGGATTTCACCACTGAGGTTGTTTGTGGCAAGGTTCAGGCTTTTCAGATTACGGCAATCCGACAAACTATAGATTGTGCCAATGAACTTATTTGTGCCAAGGTCGAGTGAGCTAAGTTGTGTCATTGCTGAGCAATTGAGGTTGATCTCTCCATTCAACGAATTGTTCCTCAGGTACAGCATCTTCAGTGACGGTGAATGGCACAGCGAGGGAGGCAATGGACCCCTGAAGAGGTTGGACTGTGCAGAGAAGAACTCCAACTTGCGGAGGCTACCAAAAACATTGGGAATGTGCCCAGAGAATGAATTGAAAGATATGTCCAGCCTATCAAGGTTGGACAGGTTACCGAACCTTGGGCTCATCCCCCCAGAGAGTTGATTCTCTTGCAGAGACAGGATCTTCAGAGATGGCAGCCTGAATAGGTCTTCTGGCAATCTCCTGGAGATGATGTTGAGTTCCACATACAGCTCCTCGAGCTTTGTGCAGTTCCCGAAGCCCGCTGGGAAGTCCCCAGTAAAGAGATTGGATGAGAATCGCAGCACACTGATTTCACCAGACGATTCACAGATGCTTGTATCAATCTGCCCGGCAAAGGAGTTGTACCCTGCATCAAACACGATGAGACGCTCTGAACCACGGAGCGTGGGGTGGGAGCCACTGAAGTTGTTGTAGGATATATTGAAGAGCTCGACCAATGGGAGAGACATGTTGTCTGGGAGTATGCCAGCAAGCTCGTTGTAGCTGAGGTCGAGCTGCTGCAGCCTCTGGAGCTGGAACAGAGGCGCGGGGACGGCACCACCGAAGTTGTTGTCGGAGAGGTTGAGCCACTGGAGCTGGTCCAGCTGCGTGAGCGAGAGCGGCAGCTGGCCCCTCAGCCTCCGGCCATGGAGGTCCAACCCGATGACCTTCCCGCTGCCATCGCACGTGACACCGAGCCATGCACAGCAGCTGGCCGCGTCGGAGGTGCCGTTTGGGAACGTCCAGCCAGCGATGCCCCGGTCGAGGCCTTTGTAGAAGCCCTCCAGGGCTTTAAGATCACCCGGGTCGCAGGAGCTGGAGCTCTGGTTCAGGGAGTCGACTGGAGACAGGAAGAGCAGCAGTACCAAGACAGACAAGCACAGGGAGAAACGGCATGGCCATGTGGTGGTGCGTTGCATCAAGAAATGCTCCATAGAAGCAAGGATGCAGCACAGTGACGACGCTGGGCGGGGAAGAAGAGGCTTCTTGCTCGGTCTTTTCAGGACCTTCACAACAGCTAGGCCATATGGCACGGGAAGCTGGACTCGCCTGGTAGCTTGCACCGGTAGCAACAATGGAGGGAAGAAGGGAAGGGAGGTGGGAGGGAGACGATGGGACGGTAGTGTTGCCTGGGACGGCGCGGCGCGGCGTGCGTCGGTTTTGACTTGTGATTGTGCAGGCACTCAGCCGTGGGTGGCCCGAGTTTTCTTCGGCGAATTGATTGTCCTTTTCAACTTGCTGAGAGAATCCATGGACGGAAATCTTTTGACCTCTGTTCAAAACTGGCCTGCCTAACCGTCGTTCTCAGTCTCCCTTTCTCTCCATTTGGCTTCCCTGATGAACATGAGTATTGTAACTATCACGAAAGCAGACCATTCTGGGGATAGAACCTGCATACCAAATAGATATTAATGAATATTGCCCCAGCCGGATTAGTGCTGCCTTTGTGCCCGTATTATCAGAAATAAAATATTAACCGTGATTATGGAAGATAATATTCGCGAAACCGTTGCAGAACAGTGAAAGACATGAAGAGCTATACCAGTTTGGAATCGTGCAAGTGAAGTTGTATGTGTCGATTTTTTTATACGAAATACTAGATCCCTTATGTTTAAAAAAATTTAAATTTGCCTTGGAACTACTGCAAACTCTTAGCTTGTTGCTTGCGGTTTGCTACGCTATTACTACTATTTTTGTCCTGATCATGCTGACTGACCCGCAGGGTTTTTAATGTGCAGGACTGCACATTCCGCTGGGAGTTGGGTGGGGGGTGGCGATGGAAGGGTCGGCGGCGAAGTCAACCGGTAGCGGCAGGTGGCACGTGTGCCGCCGCCGCTTTCGGCCGCGCCAACGCCCGGCGCGCCAGGGCGCGTGCGATGCATGCATTGCACATTTGCGCACCGCGCGTCAGCGGCCCCTCAAAACTGGGCGTCGTCCCTTGCCGGGCGCGAAGGACCGGTGGAGAAAATACGGCCGCGTCTGCTGCACCAGGCCCCTGACAAAGAGCTCCGACGACGTACCAGGCGGGCGGCTGCGTCGCGGTCTCGCGGACGTGACGGTCCAATTGGCGGGTATGCTGGATCTGGTGGTGGCGGGAACTGCAGAGCCGGCTCTCACCTTTTATCTGCTTTGGCTCTCGATGTCTTCTTCAAGGTGTGCTATGCCTATCCGACTACAGGGAAAATAATACGGCGCCATACACATCAGACAACACTATTATGACAGGGTACTGAAAGAGACGGGATTTTGATAGATACACATCAGTCGTATACAAACACCGAAAGATCGCTTTTTTTTATGTTTTGTGGTTGTGGGGGGTGGAGGGTTTAAATAAAGACAAGTAAACATGTGATTGTATTGAATTCTCTGTTGAATTTCGTTGTGGCGGCACGGACATTGGACTAAATCACATCCGATGTCGGTAATATTTTTCTCAGGCCCTCTTTAACAGAACTTAAAGGTTGTGTGGTTGTGTGTCGTCTTCACCGGCTTAATCAAAAGCCGTATCAAACGAGGATATACTCCCTCTATATCCATAAAAAAAGTTATTTTGGACAAAGTTTAGGTCAAACATTAGAAATATAAATCATGAATAATTTTTAAGTTGTTGAATTTGGAAATGTAAAAACCATATAATAGATTTGTCTTGAAAAATACTTTCATAAAAGTATACATATATCACTTTTTGATAAATATTTTTAGAAAAAACAAGAGTCAAACTTGAACTTTGGAGACCATATCATTGTCCTAAACGACTTTCTCTATGGATATAGAGGGAGTACGATGCAAGAATTGCTTCTAAAGCCAAAACCAAGGTAAAAATGATAAAGCCATGTTTTGGTGGCTTCTACATTAGTCAGTTTGAATTCCATATCAATACCGTTGACTAATAATTCTTTGGCTTAAAGCTATTATATTGTCTCTCTTGTCTTTCTTTTGACCCACTCCCATCTCATGGCCTGATGCAAACTCAAGATAGCCTTAAGTTTCCTCATGGTGAACTACTGAACTTCATCTCCTCATGGTCTGATCCTTCTTTTCTTAAAAAAAAACAGCCTTAAGAAATCAATTTGCCTTAGACGAACTAAATTTAATTAGGACAGAAGAAAATATTTTTAGTTTTTCTAGAAGTACAAAAATTATACTCCGTACCAAATCTATAAATGTATTTAAGTTGGAGATACCCCATAGTGCGAGCGACAAAATTTGGGCCAATGCTGAAAAATGGATTGTTTCGCTAATTGATCAGTGAGGTGAACGGTCTCATGGTTGAAGGTCAAAAGCTGGACTAGATCCATAGTTGAGGGATTTTATAAATTGTTAATTGACCATTCTCTTGTGTCGTTTTGATGGAAATTGTAGGCACACCTGAGTGCTTACTCCCTTCTTATAATTTGAAATGGATGAAGTACATTAATAGAAGGACAAAATTAGAAGGCACAATTATGTCAGCGTTCATCCAAATGAACTATGCGACTTTACAGATTGTTCTAGCAGATGCATGCACACGCACGCTGCGTGAGCAAATACGCGATTATACACCAAGTTAAGCAAGCTCAGATTCAAAGGACTTCTTGGTGTACATACCACATATAGCTTTCTTGCCGAGATTACGTATTTGACCGGCCTCAGTAACTCAATTGGAGTTTGTATACGTGCTTGATATGACAGAGACATAAACCGAGTAAAGGAGACGAGAATTAACGAGTTACTCCGTGATTTACCTCTGAAGTGCGCTTCTCTCTATGGCCACTCAGACATTGTTGCCAGTTACCTACCGTAAGTGCAACGCCACATACAACCGCAGTTTTTCAACTCTTCTTTTTTCACCTTTTTGGTCGCCACGAATGGCCGGAGTTGTGCTGCCGTGCTGGGATTATATATTAATTGGGACTGTTTTTGCACGTACAGGCGTTTGAAACCTGGAGGTCTATGAGTATAACTGTACTATGAGGACATGGTGGCCAGCGTACGTGGAAGATCACCGTCAACCGGCCGCTAGATTGGACCACTGGCGTTGAGGAATGATCCCACCATGATCATTTGTACTGGAGTTCGATCGTGGTCTCTGCCATCCGCAATCGATATCCGGGCTTTCTCTTTGCTAAACGTCACTACGTCACTGCATTTGAAATTTTCTCATAACAGAGTACGTACTAGTAATTGACCTAAAATATATATTGAGTAAAATATATACACTGTTGGTTTCTATTGTCTCATCGTATCTTCTAGGTCTCTAAACTCTTAAAATACATTTTTAGATCTTAGAACTTATCTTTATGTGTAATTTAGGTCCAAGACATACAAAGTATGTCATCTAAACCCAAGACTTACCCTAACCCAAGACTTATATAAAGTATGTCGTCTAGGTCGCTAAATTTGTCATAGTGTGTTATTTAGGTTCTCCGTATCATGCCACTTACCACAACAACCGGATGCACACATCATTCTTGACCAGGGAATAAACTTAATGACAAAACAATCAGTCCCATGACCCCCTCGCCTAATAAGGAGAACTTGCTTTGGCCTTGCTGTCACTATTATACCGAGGACATTGTAGCCTTTGATGTGGAGAATGATGAAGACATGGGGTGGGAATAGCTAGTTGGCGACGGTGATAAGACGTCATACTTGAAGTCGAGTTGTCATGTAAGTCGCTGTAAATCTGTTTTGCTTTCCCTTTTCCTCGTCTAATAAAAATATGACAAAGCTCTTGCCGTCTTTCTAAAAAAATAAGGCGTCACACTAGATTAGAATGCATGCAGAGGGAGAGCATGGAGATGCAATGAGAATAGGGAGGAAGAACATGCAGATGAAGTACTAGAGTCTAGAGACCATTATGTGGGATTGTGAGTGAGTTAGAGCTTATTTGAGACTATATGACACACTATTATAAATTTGAGGAAAAATGAAATTCCAAGAGTAACAAACCTCAATGATACATCGAGGCAAGCTTAAATGAGATACATTCTTAAAGGTTAGAGATCTAGATGATACCGCGAGACAAATTTAAGGATCAATGGATTGGAAATCCATCTCCCTCCTCCTCCCCCAGTTTAGTTTTAGTCTTTTTTTTCCTTGTTTTTTTTTACCTTTGAACTTGTTTCGCTAGTTCTTGCAACCTCCTGGGTTGTTTTAATAAAATTTTCAGTAGGGGCTTCCATGCCCCTCCTGTTCTTTCAAAAAAAATTAAGGATCATTAAAATTTTGGTTGAAATTTTGTCTCTTTAGTATTATGGATAGATATGAGTAGCAACGTAGAAAGTGCATGCGTAACACAGAGCAGTATGTCATCTCAAACCAAGACTTACCCTAAACCCAAGACTTATACAAAGTATGTTATCTAGGTCTCTAAATTTGTCGTAGTGTGTTATTTAGGTCCTCCGTATTAGATGTCACTCAGGCTAGTCTCAACGTATATTTCATGAGAGTGTCATGCATATTAAATAGGATGACACATAAGCAAAATTGTTGACTTGGCAGGATCATTAAATGAAGAAGTTTCATCAGATGAGAAAGAAGTTTCATCCCCATAAAACTCATGTGGCACAGTTATAGTCTTGGTAACTATGACATGAAACTATGTATTTAGACCGGCCTTACTACCGAATAAGCTATATATACCATGCCAAACCAGAACCTAACTAATGCAATAGACCACCATTTTGCCTTTTGAACTCATTGCTGATTAAGTAAGTTATAAGCATCCCTTATTAGGAGAAGCTGATCGATCTGACTTTGCTAGTTCCGCTCGAGTGCGAATCTCTTCTCTATATATCTGACACACACACACAGAGAGAGAGAGAGAGAGAGAAAGGGCTCCATCCGTTCCATGATCGAGCGGAAGGAAGAAGGAGAACATATCCGCACGATCAGTCTAACAATCATTACACGATCGATCGATCACCGGCCAGCAGGCACACTAGCTAGCTAAACCGAGGTGCAGAACCGGATTCCCGTGCCTAATGATGCGCCTTATCCCTCTGCACAGCGCACTAACAGGGGTGCCCGTGCCCGGCCGGTGATCTGATCGGTAACCAATAGCTAGCACCCCACTGCGGCAAGGATATTGCTACATTTTGCCCCCATCCATTGCCCCAGCGGCAGCAGTGCGCACCGAGGGGGGATTCGGTATTCCCTTGCCTTGGCTGTGCTTTGTGCATCGAACCCGGCCGCGCGGCCGGGCAACACCTGACATCACCCCAAGCGCGGGACGAAGAAAGGCACCCCCACTCGTGCGCGCGGTGCGGGTCTAGGTGGCGCGACCACACCGCACCGGCCGTACGTGCGCGCGCACTCGCTCGCGCTTGCCGCCGGATTGATCGTTCTCAGGCCTTGTTTACTCCGCAAAAATTTTCAAGATTTTCTGTCACATCGAATCTTTGGTCGCATGCATGGAGTATTAAATATAGACGAAAATAAAAACTAACTGCACAGTTTATCTGTAATTTGTGAGATTAATTTTTTGAGTCTAGTTACTCCGTGATTGAATAATGTTTGTCAAATAAAGCCGAAATGCTACAGTAGCCAAAAACAAAAGTTTTTGCGAACTAAACAAGGCCAGCTAGCTCTCAAAAAGCGCGCAGAGGCCAGGGCCGGCCGGCCGTTCGCCGCACCGACCCGCACTCGGTCACTCGGCGCTAGTAGCTTGACCACCGGCGTGCCGTTAGGACAGGACAGGAGGCCACCAGGCGTCGAGAGCGCGACGCGAAACCCACCCCCCCCCCCCCCCCCCCCCCCCCCCCCCCCCTCCGGCACCGGGGTCCGGCCGTCCATCCAGAGACAATTTTCGTTTCGTGTCCCACTGTCCGTGGGCTAGCTTAGCTAGGGGGCCGGGAGGGCTTTATTTCGCTGTCACTACCTACCTAACCACCACAAAGGCCGGCTAGGCCAGGCGGCCCGTCAAAGGAGCCCATCCAACGCAGCGTAGAAAGCGTGGTGTGGTGCGTCGTCGTCGTGTGGCTTTTGCCCGGCCGGTGCAAGCGTCAGTCAGGGTCAGGGACGGACGGATGGCAATGCAAGCTAAGGTCTTCTTTAGTTCATTTTTTTTTTTTGCAAACTGTAGCACTTTCATTTGTATTTGCCAAATACTATCTAATTATAGATTAATTAGGCTCAAAAGATTTATCTCATAAATTACAGATAAACTATATAATTAGTTATTTTTTATCTATATTTAGAGCTCTATACTGTATAATTAGTTATTTTTTATTTATATTTGATGTAAGATTCGATACGACGAAAAATCTAAAAAATTTTACAACAAGCTAGTACTACTGTACTAGCAAGCTACGCGTGGAGAAAAGGGCTTGCATGGTATCGCTTTTGGGCCGGGGCGCTGTGGACGGGACGATGTGATTTGCCGTTGCGTGACTCCTCGTTTCGGTGGACTTCTTCGACTCCTCACATGCATGCTTGGATACCACAAGTTACCGTTATATTTCTACCGTGACCTTGAACGATGAACATGGAAAAAACTAGCTAGCCAAAAGGATCCTCGCTCTCTGCACGAACGCCGAGAGACGACGCTGAATAGCTAGCACCTATCAGTCATGAGGAGTAAATTACAGTAGTAAGGTCTTGTTTAGTTTCCAAAAAATTTTGCAAAAATTTTCTCGTCGCATTGAATCTTGCGACACATACATAGAGCACTAAATATAAATAAAAAAATAATTAATTACATAGTTTGTTTGTAATTTGCAAGACAAATCTTTTGAGTCTAGTTATTAGTCTATAATTGGACAATATTTATCAAATACAAACGAAAGTGCTACAGTATTTATTTTTCCAAAATAAAAAACTAAACGAGACCTAAATTGGTCAAGTAGTACGTACTAGCTTTCATTGCCCTTCTAGACACTTGCATTGTCTCAAGAAGAGCTGGGCGCGGGAGCGGGCACCTGGACGGCCGGCCGGGTGAAGCGGAGGCCGGCCTACTTAATAAAGAGTTAAAAAGTGCAGTCCAACATGGCAACTTGTGGACAATAATCTACTACTGACGACCAAAATGAAAATAAAGCCCGGCCGGCCTCTCTCATGAGATCTCTCTTTCAATTTGTGTAGTTGATTTACACTAGTGCTGCATGCATTATTTTCTTCAGTGGTGGCGCGGTAACTGGCCGATAAAGAAGCCGGCGCCACTAACTAGCTATGGCTACGACGACGACTTAATTAGGTGATGTAACTGTGTCTACCAATATTGTGCCTTATTATTATTATTATTATTGAAAACTGTCCCGGCCGCTAGCTGCCTAGCGCATGCAATCGGTTGGTCGGTTCCCATAGTCAGATACGCAGTATTGCTCTCACGCATCACCGATCACGCCAGCCGTCTGCCGAAGGCGCTTTGATTTGCAGTCTTTTCGCTTAAGCTTATTTGTCAAATCTATCGGTCATTCAACAGTGTTTTTCTCTAATAATAAATCAGTAAACAGTATTTTTAGTTAGGCTTATCAGCCAAACGAATAGGAGGATCATCTCTTCTAGGCCTTGTTTAATTAAGTTTCTAAATTTTTTAAAATTTTTCATCACATCAAATCTTTGGATATATATAGAGCATTAAATATAGATAAAAAAAATAACTAATTGTATAATTTGTCTATAATTTACGAGACAAATCTTTAATGTCTAATTAGTTATAATAATTAACAAATACAAATAAAAATACTATAATAACTAAATCTAAATATTTTTTGAACTAAACAAGGCCTTAGTGACGATGTTGACACACGCCGTGCGTTCGACACTGTTTGCGTTCGTAATGCCATGCGTGTCGAAAGTTGGTTCGTGTTTAAGTGTACACGCTAAATTAAAGATATACTCTCTCCATTTCAAATTATAAATTATTTTAATTTTTTTTGTACATCTATTTACTATATCTAGATACATAGCATAATAGATAAATCTTTTTTCTTGAATATGTATGAGTGTGTGTATCATTGTATTAGAAGAAAAAGAATATTTATATACAAGAAGCCGTTGATGATGATAAGAACCAAATTAGGATATTACATTCAAAAAAAGACATTCTAAAGGGAGAGAATGAGTTAAGAATTTGAGCTAGTGAACCATGGCCAAATAAAAAAAGTCTAGAGAAAGTATGTGACTTGTTTGCAGATACACGCTTTATTTGGAGGGAAAAGGGAGTAATATCATACGTCTCAGATTTTCTTTAATGATATGAAAAATAGTTTCAGAACTGGAAACATCGAAAAGTGGGCTGATTAGGGTCCTTCTGCTGTGTACCATCTAGATCGGCCCAGTACTAGTACTTCGCCAAACCGAGAAGACGGGCCATGAGAGTCTCTTGAGGCCTTGTTTAGTTCCAAAATATTTTGGAAAAAATCGACACTGTAGCACTTTCGTTTGTACTAGTAAACATGTCCGTGCGTTGCAACGGGAGAAAAAATTATCAGGCGTCAAACTCCAACAAGTACAGGTGACAAATAGATGTAGTAGGTCAATGTAACTATAATTGAAGAAGAGCCAAATTTGGAAGTACTTCTTGATAAAAATAAAATTTCTATAATATTTGTATGCATCAATTCATTAGGAAGCTTTTCTAAGACACGTACAAGCAATTTGAGCATCTAAGACATGATACTCCACTAAATAAACTTGCTTCACGGCTTCATTATATCCATCCAGCATTTACTGACTCTTCTCGCAGAAGTAGCAACCAAAGAAAATCAAAGCATATATAGCCATCCGATATGATTTAGCTGATAACCAGTAAAATATCAATACAACCATTGCTAAATATTTATATTTATATTGAACAAGGCTAAGCTGCAACATTTATTTGTACCCAAAACAACAAACTACAAGCAGATATAGTTAAGGGAGTCCTGGTGCAAAAGGGATCAGAATTGCTTAAAATTTCATAAGTTACATCATATATGTATGCTTTGGTCAACAAACAAACCTGATCAGACTGTTCAATACTTGAATTTCAGGCAAACAATTTGCTAAATATTTCTTGTTTTTTTCTTCCCAAACATACATCATATTGCATTCTACCGATAGTCCTGTACTACCTGACAAGATGCCTGAGCTTCATGCAGATGATGAGATAAGAAGCACAAGTAGAAGTACACTCAAATAGCACATATGAATCATCTCAAAAAACACATGAATATCCACTACCCAGAATTAACTAAACCTAGCGAATCCAAAGAGAATAGCATATGAACTTATCTTGAAAAATTCTTCGAGAACTACTCTTGTTAGTATAATAAAAGAGCAGAAAAAACCTAGTGACATCAGAAAGCTAACCTTGCTTAATCGTGTGTACAGCGAGATCAGGAGCTTTTGTTCTTGTTCAGCTAGCAAATCCAAAGTGTAGCATATGAACTTATCTTCAAAAAATTCTTGGAGCACTACTCTTGTCAATACAAAAGAGCAGAAAAAATCTAGCAACATCAAGAAGCAAACCTTGCTTAATCGTGTGTGCGGTGAGATTAGGAGCTTTTGTTCTTGTTCAGCTCGGCAAGATCTCAGGATTCAAAGGCGAGATGAGAAACTTCTGAACTTATTCAGCTCGGCGAGATCAGTAAGATATCCCAATTACTACCTTTTTTTTCAACCGAGATCTCTAATATATAAATAGGAAAAAATGAAGGAGTTTGTGTCTGGAGTTCATGTCGAACTTACCATTGATTTTTTACCGATATGAGCTGGTGTCCAGATCTGAGCTGGTTCTTTGTTCGATTGGATTACGATTCACCTCACTACGTTGGACCTGGACCTGGCTGGCTATAGTGTGGAAGCACCTCCACCGGCTTAGGAGACCAGCGTCCACACCAGCGATGCCACAACCCACCCCCCCTCCCCGTTGCTTCCCGTGGCCTTTTCTCCGTGGACAGCCGACTCCTGTGTCGGTGCCGGTGCGAGACCTTGTGCGTGGACGGGAGGAAAGGCGGCCTGCGAGCGGATCGATGCGACAACAACCCATGGATGGGAGGAGCAGAGGCCTCGGCCTTGCGCGCGGACGAGAGTGGCGGCGCTGCGTGCGGATGGGATGCAATGGCGACCCGCGGACTGAGAGGAATGGCGGCCTTGGATATTCGTGCGGACGGGAGCGGCGGCGCTGCGTGCAGACAGATGCGACGGTCAGACAAAAATTTTGGCGGACACATACATGGTGAACTGGCCTTCTCCTCGGAGCGGCTCCCGACGGCGGCGACAGCTGCGCCGGGTGCAAGCAGCATGGCGCGCGCCAGCTTGCGCGCGATGGAGGCGCAACCCAGGATGCCGAAGCGCACGGGGCGCGGCGACTGGTCTGGGTCTGGCGCCGCGGCGGATGAGATGGACGGCGGCCTGGTGCTCTTTGGCGTGGCCTTGATTTTGCATTAGGAACCGAAAGACTTATATTCTTTTTTTCTCTTCTACCGGTTTGAAGCTACTGCTCATTCCGAGTCTACTGTGGATTTAGGTGGCGGCAGAAAAAAAAAGGTGGGCAGACTGAAATTTTGCCTCTTTATAGATAGGTATAGATTTGACAAATATTGTCTAATCATGGACTAACTAGGCTCAAAAGATTCATCTCGTCAATTCCGACCAAACTGTGCAATTAGTTTTTATTTTCGTCTATATTTAATACTTCATGCATGCGTCTAAAGATTCGATGTGACGGAGAATGTGAAAAAATTTTGCAAAATTTTGTGGAAACTAAACAAGGCCTAACTGTACATTGTTCACCGTTGCGTTTTGCCTTCTCGGATTCGGAGGGCCCAGTACTTTTTACTTCGCCACTTCAATGTTCAATTCAATCCCCTTAAGCGCTCTTCGGATCAATCAATCATTCCCCTTATCCCCTCCAATCCCCAAGGGGATGGTTGAATCTAAACTAGGCCTTGTTTAGTTTTTCATTCAAAAAATTTCTAGCCATCTTATCAAATCTTTGGACACATATATAACATATATAGAGCATTAAATATAGACGAAAAAATAATTGTACAGTTTAGTTGTAAATCACGAGATGAATATTTTAAACCTAATTAGACTATGATTAGCCATATTGCTACAGTAACAAACATATGCTAATAATAAATTAATTAGACTTAATAAATTCATCTAGTGGTTTCCAGACGAGTTATGTAATTTTTTTATTTATTAATTTACGTTAAATAATTCAAATGTGTAGTGACATATTCAATGTAACATCCAAAAATTTTCTTTTTACAAACTACACGAAGCCCTACCCTTAAGTTGTCTTCTCAGCAGGGTCATACATGAATGCTTCGACTCGCGCGCGGTGAGCACTGGGTAACGTGTGGACTGAATGGTACACGATACCTGTAACGCGCTAAATTCTGATGGACGGGACGAGACGAACTCTTGAGGCCTTATCCCCTCGGATTCCAGATGGCAACGGGGACCCGATCCCCGATTCCCCGTGGGGAATTCCCCTATTAGGGGACGGGGATGGGGAGATTTTATTCTCCATGTGGAAGAAAACGGGGGAAAATCAATCCCCATCGGGTCTAGCGGGGACGGGGATGGTTCACCATCCCCCGTACCCGATCCCCGCATCCCCGACCCGTTAAGGAGCATACTCTGTATGTGAGCCATAACAAGTTGGAATTTAGCTCAAAATCGGCCCAAGCCCATCAAACACATGGAGTATATAAGCAATTTCTTCCTAGGATCCCCACTCGGCCACCCCTTCCACAGCCGCCGCATTCATACATCCATCCTTCAGTTTTGGATTGTTGATTTTTTTCTGATCTCATTGCGGGGACGGGAATGGGAAGAAAATGTTCCCCGCGAGTCTTCACGGGGACGGGAACGGGGAAATCTGGACCTCGCGGAGACGGAGATAGGGAGGCAAAACCCGACGGGGAATTCCCCGTTGCCATCTCGTTCGGCAGTGCGATCTACTGTCCCAGAACCAGAAGTGGCCCAAACGACGACCCATGGAAATGGGCACCGCACAGAATTCAGACACGGACGCGCGCGCGCACATCTGCTTGCTTGCCGATGGATCTGATCTGACCCTGAATCATGCATGCATCCGCCCACAAAGAGCCAAGAAAAGCGTGGCAGAAGCCATGCAGCCGTGTAGACGTGTAGTCGCGTACGCACGACTGCAGGGGAGCCGCATGCTGCAACGGGCGTCGGGGGGCCATTGGCCACCAGTTTTGAATTGAATCCGGCCATAGCCTGCCTGCCTGCCTGAACCCCGGGACCCCATTTCTGAGCGGCGGCACGTACTGTACTGTGGGCAGCAGCGTGCATTGCGGCCTTGTTCCCAAAAATTTTACAAAATTTTCCAGATTCACCATCACATCGAATCTTTAGACGTATGCATGGAGTATTAAATATAGATAAAAATAAAAACTAATTACACAGTTTAGTCGAAATTGAAGAGACGAATCTTTTGAACATAGTTAGTCCATAATTAAACAATATTTGTCAAATACAAACGAAATTGCTACAAGGCCGCATTGTGTGCCCTGTGCTGCTAGCTATCAATGGCTAGAATCCAGTGTGTGTCAGTGTGTGAATTCTGAATCCGATCCCGGCCCGTGAAAAAGCTACAGAACTTTCTACTGTAGCGCATGGAATTAATTATTGCACCCGGCTCGGCCGTGTCCAGTTCCTGCACAGCCCTAGCTGATCGCGTTGAGGAAGCAGCATTAGTTCCCGCTAATCAGCCCGCACATTAAACCCCAGCTAATAACCCTTGAGCTCAATGCCAGCGCTCTATTCTATATAAACCGTGCCTCTTGTTCCCATCTATTCCATCCCATCCTGTGAGTAGCCGTACGTATAGCAAGCTGCGAGCGGGCGTGGTTCAGCTTCGGGTGAAGGGGATGGCGCTGTCGTCTCGCCGCATGGCCGCCGCTCCCTTCCTCGTCCTTGTGCTCCTCCTCGTCGCCACAGGTGCGTGCCTGGTTCATTCCCTCCGTGACACACACACACAAACGCGGTGTGATGGATGCTTTATTAATTTGCAGAGCTGGGGACGACTCCGGTGGCGGAGGCGAGGCACTGCCTGTCGCAGAGCCACCGGTTCAAAGGCCTGTGCATGAGCAGCACCAACTGCGCCAACGTGTGCCAGACCGAGAACTTCCCCGGCGGCGAGTGCAAGGCCGA
The DNA here is from genome assembly GCF_000003195.3 of Sorghum bicolor. Taxonomy (NCBI): domain Eukaryota; kingdom Viridiplantae; phylum Streptophyta; class Magnoliopsida; order Poales; family Poaceae; genus Sorghum; species Sorghum bicolor. The sequence goes on from NC_012873.2 coordinate 57,242,361, forward strand.
GGGCGCCACGCGCAAGTGCTTCTGCAAGAAGATCTGCTAGCTAGTGCTAGCCTTGGCGGACAGGGGCAGGTCCGGTCGTCGGCATGCAATTCAAAGCTAGCCGACGGCGGCGACCACTGTTGTCAGTCGTTGGTCCGCTCCCAGCGTTGCTGTTTTTGTTTACTACCGTTGTTTCTCTTCCTGCTGTGCTGCGCTGTTACGTTGTAGCACGCGCGTCGCTGTGTTCGGCCTGTTGCTTCCTTTCGATCTGTTCCCGCGAATAAACTCCGGGCCATGCATGTCCCGGGATATGATAATTGCCTGCGCGTGCCGAATGGCATCGATCTATCTCAATTCTCAATGCAGGTGGTAGTCATCCAGACGATGCTGCTGTATGTCAGAGTATGTCACCGGCCTGTAAGGTCATGGTTTCTCAAAATGGGTGTAATGCAACTGTTGGTTCTTCCAAATCCGATTGGTGCGCTAGGCTGCTAGGGCTAGCTAGGGATCTGATCAAGGGGTGTTTGGATGGACTAACTAAACTAAAGTTTACTCCATATTTTGGTTAATCTCCATCTTAAACAACCTTTCAAACACCCCTTGATCATCAACGCGCAGAGCTTCCGTGAAGAACAATGTCCAGGGATTGCTTCGCCCATCGAATCTTGCGGTACATGCATGAAGTATTAAATATAAATGAAAACAAAAACTAATTGCACAGTTTGCTTGTACCAGCGAGACGAATCCCTAGTTACTCCGTGATTGAACAATATTTGTCAAATAAGGCCTTGTTTAGTTGGCAAAAATTTTTGTTTTTGGCTACTGTAGCACTTTCGTTTTTATTTGATAAACATTATCTAATCACGCAGTAACTAGGCTCAAAAGATTCATCTCACAAATTACAGGTAAACTGTGTAATTAGTTTTTATTTTTATCTATATTTAATACTTTATGCATGTGACCAAAGATTCGATGTGACGGAGAATCTTGAAAATTTTTGCGAACTAAACAAGGCTTAAAAACGAAAATGCTACGATGTCAAAATCCAAAAACTTTTTGAATCTAAATAAGGCCGAAGCAATCCCTCTGGAATCGAAGGCTCCTGATTCCAATTTGTCATCAACCTGGATAACTGAGTGGAACTGAGACTGGGAGTAGCAAGAACTTGGCAACAACGGATAGAAAAGCGCGGCTGACGCCCGCAGAATTCAGACAGTTTGGGAAGCGGTTACCGCAGAGTTCTGTTCTGCCTGACGACTACAGCACCGGCCGCTATGGGCTCTAAGCCAGCTACCACTCCAGGACCAGTTACAAGGCCGAGGCCCAGCTACTCGAAGTAGCCCATCTCGTAACACTGTCCCGGCTAAAATCTATCTTAGCCAAATTTAGTAACTTTGTAAATACCCTAGCTACCACCACTTTTCATGAAAAAAGTCAATCATCTATCAAGGGTCGGTGGCAGATTTAGTCATCCCTAATTACATTAGGGAGACAGAGAGATGGCCTCATGTTTGTTACTTCCCAAATAAGCAATGACTAATCTAAGCTCGACGCCAACAACGCTGTTCCTGTAAATTAAATTCGGTGCTCCTGTGTTCCAACGTATCCACGAGAGTTCCTCCACACCCACTTGTATTGTCGCCCATCAAGGTTTGCTCCCTGCAGGTTCAGCCGTACCTGGTGAAACAAGATCAGAAAGATGGCAGTGTCTCGCGGAGCGGTGCTCTTCTTATTTCTCCTTCTCCTCGTCGCGGCAGGTGATTAGCTTCTTATGCATTATGGCCTCAGGCGTTATAATTTGCTCATTAGCCATATATAATCGTACTTGTACCAGGCAGATTGATTGATTGGTCACCACGCACCTGTTCTTGGTGATTAATCTGTACTACTCCCTTCATCCTAAATTTATAAGATATTCTAAGAATCTTAGAGAGTCAAAAGATCTCAAATTTAACTAAATTTATTTGATAATATAATAATATTTATAATATCAACTAAGTATTATTAGATTCGTTATTAATTATATTTTCATTGTATACTTATTTGATGTTATAAATCTTTGTAATTTTTTCTATAATTTTGATCAACTTAAGATGTTTTGACTCTCCAAGATTCTTAGAATAATGTCTTATAATTTGAAATGGAGGAAGTATATTGCAAATCTGAATACACGGTTGAATGGTCCGATCGAAAAAAAATGATGTGACCAATATATATATATGGTGCATGCATGTAGAGATGGGAGCCATCGTCGTCGATGCCAAAACGGGAGTGGCCAAGGAGACCTTGTTAAAGGACGAAGTGAAAGAGGAGGAAGATGACAAAAGCAAGGAGAAGAAAGAGAGAATCTGCTTATCAAAGAGTGTCCTATTCGAGGGTTTCTGCTTCGATAGCGACAAGTGCAACGAGGTGTGCAAGAAGGAGAGCTTTGGCGGTGGCGAGTGCAAGCTAGACACGATCAAGCGCAAGTGTTTCTGCAAGAAGCCATGCTAGTTCATCGGTGTCTTTGCTAATTGTTGATCGATGTGTGCTCCACTCATTTTTGTTGGCCTTTATATCTCTCCAGAAACAATATTACGACTTTTGGTAAATCCCGATCATCAAAACTGATTTTGCAGTTCTTTTTTTATTTAGCGTTATGTACTGGTTTTGGGGCTCCGATTGCAAGAAGCTATACAAATTTTTTGCCTATTGTAAAATGGACATTTATATTATTATGATTTGTTAATGATGTCGAACTCTATTTTGTGATGTTTCTTTTAAATTTTTTGTGGGTGAGTTATTGTAGTAGCTATGGCTACCTTCTTTGTAATGTTGGGCTCCTCTCTTTGATGAGATTAAAGCCAAAGGATATCCATTATAAAAAAAATATATCATCCGATGCATTCGTGCTATGCCTTGCCATAACGGGTATTAGGAGATTTCCTGTTCAATCCTCCTCATGTTAAGCATGGATATGGATGCAAACAAGTAGGCGAGGCCCCTTTTGTAGTGACATGGGCAAGATAGCAGAGTGGGGACCTAGTGGATCATGTGTGCACGAACTTACTTTTGGGCCGAACACTACCCAGCAAATGTCCCGTGGGCCAAAACCGATAGGCCAATATGACTATATGATTCCTGCATAGTATAGATATAGTGAAGGACGTCGTCACCTATCATAACTATGATGAAAACATACGTAGCCATGAACAAATATATAATAAAATCTCCACCATTACCAGCCTACATGTAAATTCATTCTTATACAGCAAAACAATTCACTTACAAACGAAAACACACAAAACGATCAGCTCCTTATCATCGGCAACGATCGCTATTACTAATTGACATATATATATATATGCACGCTCTCGATCCTACTACATTCCTGTATATATTCTGCTAGCTAGCTACATCAAATTAAGCTACAGATTAGTACTTATTAATTAATGTCTATACCAATATCACACAGCACTACAGCACTCGGTCTCGAAACACACTCCAGCTGCAGGTATACAAAAAAGGAACATGCCCTTGACATGGTCCAAAAACTCAATATACATTTGCACGACTGTTGTGTGCAAAGCTAGGGGTATGTAGGCCATTACACGAGAAAATTAGGGAGGCCGACCTTCTTCCCGGTTCTCTTGACATCTTCTTGCACCTTTCGCCTGTACTCTCCGAACGTGAACGTCCTGTAAAGAGAAGGCTCCTCGCACGTGCCGATCGGCGAGTCGTAGGACGGGCAAAGAAAGTAGGCAACGGAGTACCGCTCCGTCTTGGCGTTCGTCATCACTTTGTGCTCCACGCTCTTGTATCTGTTGTTGCTCCACGCCTTCAAAAAATGCAACCACATACCAAAAACACTAAGAGGAAGCCACCATGTAGGTCACAATGCATAAATGCACATGATGCTGATAGATAGATCGTAAAACACAATGCAATTGCAGCATGCGTACGGCGCATACTCCCAAGGTTCAGCCTATCTACTGAGCCTATTCGCTGGTCTGGAAAATTATGACTGAAAAAATTGTTCGCTAATTTATTATGAAAGAAAAACACAGTTGGCTAACAAAAAAAATACTACTTATAAGACAAGAAAACATATATTGGAGGGGACCAATAGAAGTGAAAACTGCGAAAATCGGTGAAAACATGTTGAAATTTTGGTCAAAATTTTAAAATTTTAGCAAATATTTTTTTAAAAAAAATGAATGAAATGGAACCAAAATTACCGGTATATATATTTACCAGAAGCCACCGATGGATACTAAAATTGCCCATTTTCAGTGAAAACTGGCTGAAATTCTGAACCCTGCATACTCCTCGTTACTAACTACTGCTACTGTACATTGCAGTGAAAACTGGCTGAAATTCTGAACCCTGCATACTCCTCGTTACTAACTACTGCTACTGTACATTGTAAGTAAAGTTAGGTCTATAATCCCTCTTTTTGGATAATGGCAGTCACTTTATAGTACTCCATATAGTAGCACAGTGTACTAGCGTGATCGATCGATCTCCGTCTCCCATTGGTTCGCTCGCAAAAGCTGCAATGAGATGTGAGTGTATCATGCATGGACAGGTGAGGTTCGGTGCTGCAGTGTTTTCCTGTCCCTCGAAGCCTCCAACTATCATCATGCTGGTGGCTAGACTTTTCGCTAGCAGCAGTACTTTTTTTTTTGGCCGAAAAGCAGCCATCAGTACATGTGCAGCAGTACAGGCACCAACAGCGTTCTTTGGCCTTGTTTAGTTATCAAAAATTTTACAAAATTTTTCAGATTCTCAGTCACATCGAATTTTTAGATGTATGTATGGAGTATTAAATATGTGAATCTTTAGATGTATGTATGGAGTATTAAATATAGATAAAAATAAAAATTAATTGCACAGTTTGGTCGGAATTGACGAGACGAATCTTTTGAACCTAGTTAGTCAAGGACAATATTTATCAAATACAAACGAAAATGCTACTATTCATATTTTGCAAAAAAATTTTAGAAGTAAACAAGGCCTTGAACGCCGCTGTGCGTGTCCGACGACGCGACAGCAACAGCAAGCCCACTTTTGAAGGGTTTGGAATCGGAATATATATGTTCATATCATATACTAGATTCTGTACTTGCACGAATGAAGACAGCTTGTGAGTGATAGATCCATGTTTGCAGAAAACGATCGATCGATGTGGGCTTGCAACTGCTATAGTAGCACACAGTATATACGTAGCCACAGTAGGTAGCTAGCTAGGACGTACGAGGAGGAGGAGATATATGGACCGATATATCGACCGACACCGACCGATGGATATATGTCGGCAAATTAAACACACAGAGCATATATATATATATATAAGCAACGTGCAAAACGATGGATAATATGCATGATGCTGGTAACGTACAGTACCTGGAAGAGGTCCCCGATGTTGACGATGAGGGCGCCGGGGATTGGCTTGACGGCCACCCACCTGCCCCCCTTCATGAGCTGCAGGCCGCCGACCTGCTGGTCCTGGCAGAGCACGGTGAGGAAGTCGCTGTCCGTGTGCGGGACCAGGCCGAAGGCGTCGGCGGCGATGGGGCACGGCGGGTACCGGTTCAGCCGCAGGAAGCACGTCGTCTCGTCGCACCCCTCCGGGAAGCGCTCGCCACCGCCACCGCCGCCGCCGCCCGCGGGCAGGCAGGGCCGGGGCCGGGCCTCCTCCGCCAGGACGCGCGCCAGCGTGCCGGCCAGCTTTGACATCGCGCCCGCCACCTCCCGAGTCACATCCCTGCATTATATTCAGCGACGGCACGATCATGACTACTCCTGTGCTGCTGCCTTACTTATACTCCTACTCCTATATATGATTGTGATATGATACAACAACTGTATGTAACTTAAATTATAAATAAATATATGTTGCTGTGCCGACCTGAAGATCACCTTAATAATTTCCCCGGTCCCTATTTTATTTCTATCTATATATAATATATGCAACTAGTACTAACAAGATTCAATGCTTCGAGCGAGCTCGGCCAATTATTATTGGGAAATATAATCAAATTTCTTATGTACTCTATATATAGCAAGTAATAAGAATAGAAAAATAAGACAAGGACATGGATGAAAAGAAATCCATGTTTCATCAGCATGATTTAGGGCTCACACCGTACCATGAATATTGTTCCAACTGCTCAAAGCTTATATAAATTAGACCACCAATCTAGGTTAGAATCATTGCTACTAACCAAACGAGCCCTGATTGTGTGATCAATAATCCCCTTTTTACTAGACCAAATGAGAGGACCACTGATAGGACACATGCACACTTATACAATAATAATCATCTAATATAATACAAATTGTTTCTAGCCGTGAACGAAATTCACAGTAACCAATCAATCATGTATAGTTGTACTACACACTCATCATGGGTCAAACGACTAATTTTGCATGAGTATCCACTGATGGACATGAGACAGACGTGAATTATACAGTTGCACCCCACCAGCCACTACTTTGGTTAACGATGGTGCCTAGCTAGCTTATTACTGCCGTAAATCGAAGCGCCTATCCTTTTCCCCGGCCAAATTACGTTTACGTCGTCGTAGCTACTGGCCTAGTAGTACTTATTATTATTCCGCCGCACTAGCTAATCAGCGTCGTAGTCATGCAACCCTATCGAATCATATATATTCTTTTAGTTACCTGGCCAGTCGATCAGTCCCTCTAGGATGGGAAAGCTTTTTGTATAGATATAGATATTATTCCTGGTACTTGCTTGAGAAATGCTGGAGGGCAGAACTAGCTAGCTAGTTCAACTTGCACGAGAGATAGAATAGAAGAATCTGACAAGCTAAGAGGTAGACACATGTCGAGCCCTGTACGTACGATCGATCGACTAAGCTCGTTCTTTGCTAAAAAAAAAGAACAAAAAAAAAACTGGGCACAAAAATGAAAAAAAGAGCACGGTACTTGTAGTTTACTCTCTCCGTCCCACAAATAAATGTATTTTTTTAACTGTTATTATTCATATTTGACCATTCATATTATTTAAATTTTTTGTGTAAATAATAAAATAAATAAATCATTACAAAAATATATCTAACAATAAAATAAGTCATGAAAAAATAAATAATATTTATTAATTTTTTTGAATAAAACGAACAATCAAACATGAATCGTAGAAGTGAAAGAAAATACAATTGTTTGTGGGACGGAGAGACTTGGTAATCAGAGAGTCGATCGTTCACGCTTAATTAACAGAGAAGTAGCTAGTGATACATACTGCGCACGCCGCATCAGGCGGGGCACGTACGTATGTACTAGGAGAGTAGGAACCTGAGGGTGGTGAGGTCGCCGAAGTCGCAGGTGCCGGCGGCGGCGGATCCGGAGACGCCGGCGAGCGGGACGTGGAAGGCCTCGGACCAGGACAGCTGCTGCGGGGACGTCGCGGTCGGGGTGCCCCAGCGGTAGGAGTGGTTGAGCAGGCCGGCCGTGGCCTTGGCCTCGAACGGCAGGCGGAACAGGCGCGCCTGCTCCCGCCGCATCTCGTCCAGGAGCTCCTGCGACACGCCGTGGTTGCGCACCTGGAAGAAGCCCCACTCCTCGGCGGCGCGCGCGATGGCGGCCGTGCACGCCGCCCGCTCCGCCTCCGACGACGATCCGTGCTCGCTCCTCGTCAGGGTCGTCAGGCACCCGACGTCGATCATCGGGAGCTCGCACTCCGCCACGTCGTCGTCCGACGATGGCACTGTCGACGACGTCGTGTCGTAGTAGTAGGCGCCACCTGATGCTTCTTCATCATCATTATTGCCGCCGCCGCCGCGGCGTCGGAGCAGCGCGTAGTAGCTGTCTGCCAGCGGCGGCTCCGCTGCGCTCCCGGCGAAGGCCGGCATGGATGGCTGGAGGCTGAGCTACGCGCGCGCGCGCGTGACTGCAGCAGGCACGCGCGGGAGCTCTAGCTAGCTGATGGCCGGATGGGGGTCTAGCTAGCTAGCTGTGTGCTGTGCTTGATGTCTGCCTGTGCGACCGTGCTCTATATATATATATGTAGCAGCTCCGGGCTCCGGCGCGCGATCGACGCGGTGGCTTGGCTGGCTGGCTGGCTGCAGCCGTTATAGCTAGCTAGGGCCGCGTCGATCGCCTGGGGCATGTCTGCACCGTGTACCCGTACACACGCACGACGAGAGACGCGTGGGCTCGTGGCGAGCAAGCTTAAATTAATTAATCTGCATGGGGGGTCCGGCGGAATCTCTCGAGAGCGTTATTATTAGGCGTTTTAACACTAAAGTTGTGCTGCTAATTGTGTGGTGGTTATAGTCGAGGCGCGCCGGCGCAGGCCGACACGACACTTGGAGGCGGTAGACGCGGCGACGTACGCAGCGCGTTGTGTACGTTTGACTGGGCCAGCGCGCGCGATCAGCACCGCCAGCAGGAGGCCTGTGCCTGTCACTGGCCACCGGGCGTGCATGGCGATGCGGACACTCTATTAATTAATTTACTACTATCAACGAGTTAATTAACTAGTAGTAGTACGGGACCGGCCGGGGTTGAACAGTGAACGCTGCTGGAACGTGCGTGTACGTCGTATAGGCGGCAGCAGCAGCGGGAATTCTCTGGAAGGGTACACACAGGTCAGGTACAGCGTTGTCGGACCTGGATCGGCAGCAGGTCATGGCCGCCCTGGCCGTGTGTGTCATCGGAGGCATACGGGCGCGGGACGCTCGTCTACACTACAGTGCTACACCAGTTCAGTTGCTGTGATGTGATGGTCATGTCATCTGTGGCACATTCTCGCAGCTCGTAACCGGAGTACGTGGCCTTTATTTGAATCGCATGCTATATATATATATATATATATATATATATATATATATTCATACTTGTTTATCAGTTTGAGTATGTTTATATACTCATATTAAGATACTCTAGATCTTACCACGCGAAAATTTTTCAAAAAAACTTATATTTTAAATATATTACTAAAATGTCACTACTATATTATATACAATAAGTATAACCATATACTCTATGTATGTATGCATACTTAACATACATATCACTCTAGATGGTCTAGTATGATCATATACTTTGTCTATATACATTTCGTCCAGTCATATACACCTTAAACCTAGAGATACATAGATGAGAGTAACTACACGCGCGTGTAAAAGAAACGCGTCCTATATATATATATATATATATATATATAGTATACTCTGTAGGTAGCTACAAAATAACTTTATATACTAATTTACGATAATATGTATACAGTCGTTTAGTTCACTTAAAATCTTAAAATTCAAGAACTTTTCAATTTTTTCTGTCACATCAAATTTGTAGCACATGAAGTATTAAATATAGACGAAAACGAAATTAATTGTACAGTCGTTTGTCTCTAATTTACGAGACGAGTTTTTCAAGACTAGTTAGTTTATAGTTAAATAATAGTTGTTAAATAAAAATAAAAGTGTTATAGTATTAAAATCGAAAAGCTTTTCATAACTAGGCCTTGTTTAGTTCCGAAAAATTTTTGGATTTCGTTACTGTAGCACTTTCGTTTTTATTTGATAAATATTGTCCAATCATGAACTAACTAGGATCAAAAGATTCGTCTCGCGATTTACAGACAAACTGTGTAATTAGTTTTTGTTTTCGTCTATATTTAATGCTTCATGCATGTGCCGCAAGATTCGATGTGACGGAGAATCTTGAAAACTTTTTGGATTTCGGGGTGAACTAAACAAGGCCTAAACAAGACCATGGCCTTGTTTAGTTCACCCTGAAAACCAAAAAAATTTCAAGATTTCCCGTCAAATCGAATCTTGTGGCACATGCATGAAACATTAAATATAGACGAAAATAAAAACTAATTACACAGTTTAGCTGTAAATCACGAGACGAATCTTTTGATCCTAGTTAGTCCATAATTAGATAATATTTGTCACAAACAAACGAAAGTGCTACAGTTTCAAAAAGTTTTCACTTTTCGGAACTAAACAAGGCCCATAATAAGAAACACCGGCGGCGGAATGTTGTGTTTGAAACTATATATTTTAATCCGGGCCGAGAGAGCCCTAGAAATAAAGCTACTCGTTCGTACATAATAATGGTACCCGCAGTAGACAAGGGGCCATGCCGTCTCGCTTCATATTGCTGCTCCTTTTGGGGCACAATGGCCGCCGGCCGGGTGTGGCATGGCTTGACGAGCTAGAATACTAGATTCGGTGGTTGCAACCGGACGGTTTCATCATATCAAGCGCCACAACGCCGTATGGCACTGTTTTTCTTTCTTTTTCGGAATATATATAAAAAACACGAAGCCTTTAATGAGCGTCAGATATTTCTGTTAACTTAAAATAATGTTTGCTGCTCCTCTTTCTCGAGAATACTACCGTTAGGTCATGTCTAGCTGGTAGGCCTACGTATGCCGATAACGAATCCATCCTCCATCACTCAGCTGCGTCATCATCTTGCATTGTGTTGACACGGTTGATCGACATACTGCTGTTTCGTCCATATATATATATATATATATATATACTATAAAAGTTATATCAACATAATATTCATAACCAAAATACTTCTAGCTAGGCGATGTTGATTTTTATTTTTCTTTTTCTTTGAAAAAAAAACTCGCATCGAAATATAATATGGCGGATTAAAATATAATGGACAAAGTGAGTGTAGGGAATGATGTTACCAAAATACTTCATTCAGCCTCAAATTTGATTCCATCTAGGTTTGCTCTAAGTATGGAAAACTTTACTTAGCACTAACTATAAAATATCTATCTTAAATGAAAAGTTTACATACTACATTCCTCAAAAAAAAAAAGTTTACATACTACGAATAATGCATTTTCAGTAATGAGTAGTCTATCAATGTCAAGCTTATATATATATATATATGTTGCAAATCGATTGGTGATAGATTTTCTTTTCAAAAAATAACTTAGAAAACTTGATATAAATTTAAGTTTGCAGGGAATATCTCTCTCTTTATTGAACCCTACCAAAACATTTTGCCTGACCAACAGCTTTTTATATAATTGCAGGACTGCTAGCTGGTCAAACTATTTGCACCGTACGTACGTAGGTCAAAACAAACTGATGATTAGTATATACTCGGACTCCTGGTTGTTCTGGCTTAATTAAAACTGAGTACTCTTCTCTCGTTTTGCAAGAATAATTAAGCAGTGTAAAGGGCGGCCGTTTGTTTCCCATCCCCAAGTACAGACAAACTTTCCAACACCAGCATCAGCAGCTTTTCATGCATTACTCTAATACTACTGCTGCCCTCAAAGTCCTGTGTAGAGTACTTAGTTCTAAGCTAGCGGTCGGTCGTCTGAGATCTGTAATTCATGGGTTTCTCTAGGTTCGACACAAGAATCCAATGGTTTCCCTGTCACGCTGAGATTTTTATTTTTCAGATCGAGCAAGATTTCAAAGGTTTCACACGCATAGGATCGATCACGCGCATATTCTACTCGTTCAATTCGATCTCGTCATGTCAGCTGACCAACTTTATTTCCGATCCTCAGCTGCTGCTAGCCTGCTACTACTGCTATTTTTTTGTTAAACAAAACATGAGCTAGAAGGAGCTGGAAGCACCAATCTCATTTGCCAGGATCGACCAAAGCATGCCATGTTACATTGTCCAAGCAGGGAAAAAAAAGTATTATATATATGTGTATATATACACTTTCCGCACTCATTTATTGAGGCATGTCGTCTCGATTTATATTTACTTTGAGATCATAAATTTTCTAAATACATTTTCAAGTTCTAGACGACTAGGACACCGTGACACTCAAAATTCGTTATTTTTTCTTTTGTAATATCTTCTCTCTTTATTTGGCTGAGATCGAGATCGTATTTGATTAATTTGATCGAAGCTCTTTCTCTTTACTCTCTTTTAATGGCTTTTATCTTCTCTACATGACACTACCTCTAAACTATGGAAATAAAAGTCTCTTCTTGGTCTTTTAGCAACAAAACCAAGATCTTCTCCGAGTCATGTAGAGAAATTGATTATTCATCGCAGCATACCTCAACGCTACGATAAAAAAGCAAAATAGTGAAGGTTCAAGATGTATTATAGTGATGGTAAATGACGCGTCTCTAGATTTACATCTGTGATGTGGACAATATTAGTGACGTGTTATGCTCCTTCTCTGATCTGTACATAATAGCGACTGTTATTGAGAAGAATTCTATCTCTGATGCGTGGTACCAAAACCCCAGTGGTTAAAGGAGGCCATCTCATCTTAAAGACAACATAAACAGTTCACCTTTTGGCATGTTTGTAATATCCTTGTGTTAGAGACAGGGTTCATGTTAACCCTTCACTGCTACAATAATCTTAACACATGCGGCCATTTTGGATTTGTTGACACCGTTTTTGGACACGTGTCTAAGATGGCAGGATAAGGTGGCAGTACGATGCGGGTTGCCGATGGGGATGGTTGCCGATGAGGGAGAGTTTGACTGTGACTAAATCCACAGGCAGTAATATGGTGCCGATGGCTGGGTGAAAAGGTCTGCCGATGACTTTGGCAAGGGGATTGCCGATGACGCGGAGGAGGAGTCCGGAAGCTGCCAGTTGTCATCTGGAGGAGTTTCGGTTTGTCACGGAGGATAGTTTTATTATTTCCTTGGTTATTTGCATCGTTTTGTATACGGATTCCGTGTAATTTGGAATTCGAATTCTAATCGTGTCTGGTCGTAGCTCTTTGAGCAGGGTATAAATATAAACCCTAGGACCTTGTAATAAGATATCAAGAAATCAATCAAACACACGTTTTTACTCATATTCCAGCATCTACTTTTTCGACGACTTCGTCATACTTTTTCCTTTTATTACGAGTTCTTAGGAATTCGTCGACTTAAGTTCGGCGCATTCTCGAGTTCCGCGTGAATACCTCTTGGCCGTGACATCCGGGCGCATCGCTGTTGTCAGGACTAAAGTATTTGAGTTATCACCTTTGCCGATAGTAAGGTCAAATCGGCTGGCACGCCTTAACATTTGAATCGGGTATTAGCCCTTTGTGTTTGCAGATCAACTTTTGCATCAACACATCTTTTGGCACGCCCAGTGGGACAGATTCAAGATTCAAGATCAAGATCAACATGTCGATCTCTGACCTCGATCAAGACAACGTCATCCCTGTGACGGAGGCCAACCTCAAGGATGAGCAGAAGCAAGCTATTGCCCAAGCCATGGAAGAATTCAAGCAGCAATGCCTGAGGTCTTTCAGCATAAACAGGAGCGGCGAAGTGGTCCAGAAAGATGCACTGCCGGCACCACGACAGGTCACCTTTGACGCCAATCCTGGCAAGCTTCAAGATATGGTTGACAATGCCATCAATCGAGCGTTGATTAACCAAGCTGGTGTACTGTCTAATACGGTTTTCAATGCCGTGGCAAGAACTTTCAAGGAAGGACAAATCCCACCAGATTATGTGGGCCCCTCCCATCATCAGCCAACGGCACCAGAAGTCACGGCTCCATCGGCTGCCTTGACGAGTGCAAGCGCACAATCTGCCGTCCCTCCAAGTACATCAGGGACTACTGGTGCACTATCTATGCCGATGGCAACCAACCCACAAATTTCAGTTGGACAGCATAAACTGACAACAGATATGTTGGCATCGGCAATGTCAGGGTTGACTCTTCCTCCCAATTGGTGGGGTTACGGTATGCCTCCAGAGTTGACACCGGGAACATCACAAATAACCGACATGAGGGGCAAAACTCCTGTGACATCGGTACCTCCCAATGCGCCGGTGAACCAGAGTCCTCGGTATACCACAACTACTACTGCAAGGCCTCACACTGAGAATCCTCAAGATTTAATGTTTCAGATGCCTAACGCATCGGCAGAGTCAATGCTGATGCAACAGAGGTTTATGGCCCAGTCGGGGTATGTCAATTCAACGACGGTACCCAATTACCAATCATCGGCAGTACCTATGCCGATGAACGCTAATAATGGGTGGCTTGGACCGCAAGCCTTTCCACAATCGCCCCATCAGAGTTATCAGACTGCAGGGTTCCAGCAAGGGCAAGTCTATCCCGGGTTCCAAGGTCAGGGGATTCCCAACCAGCCAATAAATTTTGGACAGCAACTCGGAGGACAGCCAATCGGTGGACAGCAGTTTGGTGGTCCGCAGATTGGAGGACAGGTGACCAACACAATGTTACATACAGGTCACGTCCCGAATAGACACGTGGAGGTTCGCCACCAAGTGCCAGATCCGCAGCCGCCTCATCGGCAAGATGCCGATGCATATTGGGCCGATAAGATTGCTGAAGTAATGAGGGAACAATTTGGGATAAAACCCAAAGTCAACACTTACTCTTATCGGACACCGTATCCTCCCGCATATGATTTGATCCCACTTCCACATCGGTACAAGGTACCGGATTTTACAAAGTTTTCCGGACAGGACGACACGTCAACCATGGAGCATGTCAACAGGTTCATTATTCAATGTGGAGAGGCTGGTAACAGGGACGAATTGAGGGTTCGTCTATTTTCATCATCATTGTCCGGATCGGCCTTTACTTGGTTCATATCATTACCTCCCAACTCAGTAATTACTTGGGCCGATCTAGAGAAGCAGTTCCACAAATACTTCTTCTCGGGGGTTCATGAGAAGAAGATCACCGACTTGGTCAAGTTGAGGCAACGTAATGATGAGTCGGTTGAGGGATTTGTGCAGAGGATACGAGAGGTCAAGAATAAATGCTATAGCCTGGTTCTGGATGATCGGCAGCTAGCCGACTTGGCTTTCCAGGGTTTGTTACCACATATCAGGGATAAGTATGCCTCTCAGGAGTTCGAAAGTTTAAGTCATTTGGTGCAGAGGATTTCCGACCAAGACATCAAGCCTTTCGAGCCTAAAAGAGCATGGAATAAGAAAGTTTCATTTGTCGATGAAGCAGCAAGCTCAGATTCTGATGAAGAACCAGTAATCGGTTTGGCAGAGTGGGTAAAAAATAAGAAGCCGATGTCTTGTCCTTTTGGGCAGAAGGAACCAGAAAAGTTTGCCTTTGACACCGCCAAGGCCGATAGGATATTCGACTTTCTACTTCAGGAAGGTCAAATCAAACTGTCACCTAATCATGTGATCCCATCGGCAGAAGAGTTGAGGAGGATGAGATATTGCAAGTGGCATAATGCAACTTCCCATGACACCAACGAGTGCAAAGTATTCAGACAGCAGCTGCAATCGGCTATAGAGTCAGGGAGAATCAAGTTTGACAGTTCCAAAGCCCAGAAGTCGATGAAGATAGATCAACATCCTTTCCCGACAAACATGTTGGATGCTAAGGGAAAGGCTCGGGTCTTAACATCAGAGACGGCTGAAAAGAGTGCATCGGTAGATCCTCAGCATCAAGTTACTACTGCCGATGCAAGAAGTAAAGGCTTGGTCCAGGAAGGGACTAGCTCAGGAAAGCTTCCTCGATCTGGTATCGTCATAACTCATAGAAGGCCTCGAGAAAATTGGCAACAACGGGAAGATCGGTATCGGCGCCAGCAGGAAGATTATCGACGGGAAGAAGAAAGACGCCGACAGGAGTGGAATCGGCACAGGGATCATTGGAACTGTCCATTCTTCATCCATTGTTGGGAGGAAAATATCAAGCTTCCTACTGTCAGAGACTGCCCTGAGTGCAACGGTTATGATCGGCATGATAGAACCGATCGGCGTTATCATGATGATGAACGGCGATTTAATGGGCCAATCAGAGGAAGGACGTCAGTTCATGATCGGCTGGGGGGTAGGCTTAGCGCTCACGATCGATTTAATGACCGTGGCCAGTATTTTCCCAGGAACTAAGAGGAGCTCGAAGAAATGGCTGATGCGCGGGTTCCCGATGAATTTATATTTTGCAGGGATGCTAACACGCATCGTATGGGGTCAAGGGAGAACCGACGCCCGACGGCAAGGCAAAGGCCACTTCCTCCATGGTGCCCCCGGGGATTAACCAAGACACAGAAAAGGAGATTGCAACGAGAAAGGCAAGAGGAGCTAAACAAGGGAGAGAGCTCTGGAAGTCGGCAACCGTCAGACACTAAGAGGGAAGGTCCATCGGCAGGCGTCAACATGGTCTTCATGTTGCCGATGGAGTTTATTGCACCAGCCAGTGACGATGAGTTAGAAGTTTCTGATCAGATAGCTCAGTTGGCTCTAGATCCGATGACGGCTATCTTTGAGAAACCTGCCGATGACGAGAGGCAGCATCTTAAAGCTTTGTTCCTCAAAGGAAGGGTTGATGGGCAGCTAATAACCAAGATCCTAGTTGATGGTGGGGCTGCTATTAATATTATGCCATATGCAGTATATCGGAAGCTTGGGAAAGGGGATCAAGATTTGACCAAGACCGATATGATGCTCAAAGACTTTGAAGGAAACGTGTCTCCAGTCAAGGGGGCGATATGTGCAGAGTTGACCATCGGCAGCAAAACCTTGCCGACAACCTTTTTCGTGATCAGCGGAAAAGGTGCTTACAACTTATTATTGGGAAGAGATTGGATTCATGCCAATTGTTGTATCCCATCTACAATGCATCAGTGCTTGGTCCAGTGGGTAGGTGACAAGATTGAGATTGTCCCAGGAGATTCTTCTTATGTTATCGCATCGGCAGAGGCGGATACTTACGAAAGGACTAGGTGTATTTCAGGAGAGGTTTGGGAGAAAGATTTTCTCAAAGTTGCCGATTATGAGATTCCACCGATCCAAGCAGTCGGTTCTGACGACAGTTTTTAATGGATAGATTCGCCGATGATGGAAAATTGGGCCAGGGATTCACATCGGCCGATGATTTGATAGAAGTAGATATAGGTAGTGGTGATAAGCCTAGGCCTACTTTTATTAGCGCTAGATTAGATCCTGAGTGTAAACGGCAGTTAACTAGTTTGTTAAAGGAATATAAAGATTGCTTTGCTTGGGATTATACAGAGATGCCTGGTTTAGACCGATCAATTGTTGAACATCGGTTACCCATCAAGTCTGGATTTCGGCCACATCAGCAACCAGCCCGGCGATGTAATCCTAACATTCTACCTGATATTAAAGCCGAAATCACTAAACTTATTGAAGCTAAGTTTATTCGGCAGTGTCGGTATGCCGAATGGATTTCCAATGTTGTTCCAGTTTACAAAAAGAATGGGAAGCTTCGGGTGTGCATTGATTTCAGGAATCTCAATAAAGCTACGCCGATGGATGGATACCCAATGCCTGTCGCCGATCTGCTGGTTGATGCTGCAGCTGGTCATCGGGTCATCAGCTTTATGGATGGTAATGCAGGATACAATCAAATATTCATGGCAGAAGAGGATATTCCAAAAACCGCATTTAGGTGTCCTGGTCATGTTGGGTTATTTGAATGGATAGTCATGACTTTTGGGTTAAAGAATGCTGGTGCTACTTATCAGAGGGCTATGAATTGTATATTTCATGAGTTCATCGGCAAGATCGTAGAAATTTACATTGATGATGTGGTGGTCAAGTCTAGAGATTTCTCAAAGCATCTTGCCGATTTACGAAAAGTGTTGGAGTGCACAAGGAAGCATGGGTTGAAGATGAATCCCAACAAGTGTGCATTTGGCGTATCGGCAGGGCAGTTTCTTGGTTTCATGGTACATCAGAGGGGTATTGAAATTAGTCGAAGATCTATTGATGCCATCAATAAAATAGTGGCCCCTACCAATAAAACCGAGCTCCAATCCTTGATCGGCAAGGTAAATTTTATCAGAAGATTTATATCAAATTTATCTGGAAGGATTCGTGCGTTCAGTCCTCTTCTTAAATTGAAAGCCGATCAAGAATTTGTTTGGGGAGAAGAACAGCAGTTGGCTCTGGATGAAATCAAAAAGTATCTAGTAAATCCTCCAGTTTTAGTTCCACCTCAACAAGGGAAGCCCTTCAAATTGTATTTATCTACCGATGGATCGGTTGTCGGTTCAGCTTTAGTTCAAGAATTTGAAGAGAAAGAGAGGGTAATTTAT
This sequence comes from Sorghum bicolor, assembly GCF_000003195.3. NCBI lineage: Eukaryota > Viridiplantae > Streptophyta > Magnoliopsida > Poales > Poaceae > Sorghum > Sorghum bicolor. The sequence goes on from NC_012873.2 coordinate 57,260,320, forward strand.
TATTTGAGCAGGAGGTTGATTGATGCTGAAACCAGGTATTCGGCCGTGGAGAAATTATGCTTATGCTTATATTTTTTATGTATCAAGCTGAGACATTACCTGTTATCGGCCGAATGCACTGTTGTTTGCAAAGATGATGTGGTCCGATACATGCTATCTATGCCGATTATGAGTGGTAGGATCGGTAAATGGATTTTAGCGTTGTCGGAGTTCGATTTGCGTTACGAATCGGCTAAGGCAGTCAAAGGACAGATTATGGCCGATTTTGTGACTCAGCATCGCGGTCTAGTGGAAACCTTGGAAATTGTACCCTGGACGCTCTTCTTTGATGGATCTACCTGTGACCGGGGGGCAGGAATCGGCATTGTATTGGTTTCCCCTAAGGGGAGGAAGTATGAATTTTCCTTGCCGATTGTTGCCACATCAACAAATAATCAGGCTGAGTATTAGGCTCTAATCAAGGGATTGGAGTTGTTAAGAGAAGTTCGTGCTGATGCTGTCGAAATATTCGGGGATTCTATGTTGGTTATAAATCAATTGGCCGGAAGCTATGAATGCCGAAGTGAAGTTCTCATAACTTATTTCGAGAGAAGTATGCAACTGTTAAAGGAATTCAAGGATTTCCGATTGGAGCATGTTCCCCGATTGCATAATGAAGACGCTAATCGGTTAGCACAGCATGCCTCGGGATATCAGCCAATGATTAATGCGACATCGGTAATCGGTGCCGATGATTGGAGGAAAGAAATTATCGATTATCTAAGAGATCCATCCAAAAAAGTTGAAAGACGGGTTCGATTTCAAGCGACCAAGTATGTGCTCCTTGAAAATGAATTGTATTATCGAACTATCGACGGGATTCTTCTCCGATGCTTGGGTGATGATGAAGCTAGAAGTTTAATGGGGGAAGTCCATGAAGGAGTGTGTGGAGCGCATCAGTCGGCTTTTAAGATGAAGTGGATGATTCGAAGGAATGGATATTTTTGGCCAACCATACTTGAAGATTGTTTTAAGTATTTCAAGGGATGTCAAGGTTGTCAAAGGTTTGGCAATATCCAGAGAGCACCTGCATCGGCTATGAATCCTATAATAAAGCCGTGGCCGTTCCGGGGATGGGCCATCGATCTGATCGGCCAGATTTATCCACCATCTAGCAAAGGGCATAAGTTTATTCTAGTTGCCACTGATTACTTCACTAAGTGGGTTGAAGCTATTCCTTTGAAGAAAGTCACATCGGCCAATATGATTGATTTTGTGAAGGAGCATATTATTTACCGATTTGGAATTCCCCAGACGATTACTACCGATCAGGGCACCATGTTTACATCGGGGGAGTTCGATGAATTCGCAATCGGTATGGGAATCAAAGTGTTGAATTCTTCTCCTTATTATGCTCAAGCCAATGGGCAGGCCGAAGCGTCTAACAAAGGAATTATCAAGCTTATTAAACGAAAGATTGAAGAAAATCCTAGGCGGTGGCATACATTGTTAAATGAAGCACTGTGATCTTATCGGATGGCTTGTCATGGATCGACCAAGGTGTCACCCTATCAATTGGTGTATGGACATGATGCAGTGTTGCCTTGGGAAATGAAGGCTGGGTCTAGGCGGTTATCTTTTCAAGATCAGTTGGCTGCCGATGATTATGCCACTTTGATGACCGATGAGTTAGATGATTTGGCAGGACATCGGTTAAAGGCTTTAATGAGTATAGAAGAAAATAAGAAGAGAGTTGCTAGATGGTATGATAAAAAAGTAAAGGCTAAGGAGTTTGCCGATGGGGATTTGGTATGGAAGTTGATTTTGCCAGTTGGGACTAAAAGTTCGAAGTTTGGGAAGTGGTCTCCTAATTGGGAAGGTCCTTATCGGATAAGACGCTCAGCTCCTGGTAATGCCTATATTCTAGAAACTCTCGAAGGAGTTGAATTTCCCAGAGCATTAAATGGCAAATATTTAAAGAAGTACTACCCCAGCATATGGGTCGACGCATAAAAGTTTAAGTGCCGATAACACTCCTATCGGCTGGATTTAAATGTTCAAGGGCAGACTTAATGTTTCAAAAGATGCCGATAACAGTCTTATCGGCTAGACTAAAAGCTAAAAGCAGAAAAACAAAAGTGTGCCGCCGATGAAAACTTCAGATGTTCAGCAACGCTTGGATTGCCGATATGGCGCGCAGCCGAATCTGATTGGCTGTTTCTATCTCTTTGATATCATCATCGGCAGAACCTTCGATCGGCTTCAGCTTCCTCTTCAGTTGCAGCGCTTTGCGACCATGGACGTTTCGTTCTTGTTCAAGGTGCTTGATGGTCTCCGGCAGTTGACTCTCTTCTTGCTGGGCTTGGGACAGGGCGTCCTCTACTTGCTTGAGTTCGGCCAGTAGAGCTTCTCTTTTTGCCGATAGATCAGACACTTTCTGCTTCAGTGCATCACCTGAGGACTTTAAGGTGCCGATGTTCTTGTGTTTCTCATCGGCTAAGAGTTTTTCTTTCATCATCTCCTCAGAAAGCTGGATCTGAGCAGCTCTATCGGCAAGGCGTCGAGTGGCTCTCTGATACTGTAGCTGGCGGCTTTCTAGGTGGGCAGCGTGGAAGAGTGTTTCTTCAACATCGGCAGGAATTTGGCCTTTAAGGGTCTTGAACAGGGCTTTGGCTGGGTCAGAATCATTGACCAGTTGGGTTGTGTCTTGATGAAGTATGGCCGATAGCTCTTCCAACCTAGCTCTCGTTTCTGCCGATACAGTTCCAACTGCCCGAGAGGAGCTGGCTTCCTCGCCTTCTTCTTCGAAGATATCAATGGCGAAGGAGAATAAGCTGTTGGGAGAGTCTTGTTCCTGAAAGTGAAGATGAAATAAGTCAGTTTTATGGTCAAAACTTCGGCAAATAATGATGGCGGTAAACAGTGACTTACTTGCTTCAAGGAGATTTCTTGCCCTGGACTGGGAGGTGCTGACGGAGCTGTGGACTGACCGGCCAAAGATGCTGATGGAGCTACAGGTTGATCGGCAAATGTTGCCGATGGAACGATATCGCCTGAAAGAAGACAGGAAGGATTATGAGACTAAATGAGAATAAGTTTATCGGTAGAAGTATTGTTGAGATATGTTACCCGGAGGGGAGACAACGGTTGTCTGAATCGAGGAAACCGCCGATGGTATAACTGGACCTGCCGGGCCAGTTGTTTGTTCACCTACGTCAGCTGATATACCTTCCGTTTGAGGTTCTTCCTGCTGGGGTTCTTCCATCTGTGGTGCTTTCTGTGTTGGTTGTGGAGATGGTGCTTGCTGTACCTGGACTTCTGGAGAAGAAGGGGAAGATTCCACCGGGATTGGAAACACCGGAGGAGGAGGAGGGCTTGCCACTTTCTGGCGCTTTGTTCCAGCCTTAGCACCTTGGGTATCTTTCCTCTTTGGCTGGCTAGACTGGGGGGCATCGGCACCTTGGCGTTTGGCTTTTGCCGATGCACCAGCTTGCTGCAACAACAAAAAGGAGTTTATGAGTACAGATAGTCAACACAAGGATAGTCAGCATAAATGAAAAGGGTTTGACAAATTGCCTTGAAAGCTTGCGCCAGAGTGGAAGCAGTTACCGTTGGCAGCGTCTGAGTTTTCCTGGTGGTAATTTTCTTGAGGCGCGCACCCCGATGCACGATGGAAGCCAGAGTGGGAGCATTATGGCCGATTGAAGAGATCGGACCTGAAGGGAACAAGTCAATCGGCTTACCACTCCTGCTAACCGATGGGGGGGTGTTGTCAACCTGCAAAAGGAGTACAGGAGTAAGTTACCGATGGAGATAGTATTGGAAAATGAGACATCGGTTTAAAATACTTACAGTGTCATCAGGGACTTCGTATTCAGGGTCGATCATACCGCGATATGAGAGGGCCGATCTGCAAAAGAGATTTTCTTTCCATTCTGCCCACCATAGCTTGTATGCCTGAGTGATAAAGGCAGCTGGAACCCATTCTGACAGATCTATATCTGTATCGGCGCTTGGTGGTAGGTGGGCTACTCGAGTCCACTCGAGAAGGTTGGTGATGGGTTCTCTGGGTTTTATCACATCGGCATAAGGAAGTGCAATCGGCAATTGGCCGAAAGCTAGCTGGCGAGCTAATGCCGATGGATTGTAAAATTCATAGGTTTGGGGAGAGGTTTTCGTGCTACCGAAGAAATTCACTGGTATGGCTCTGGGAGTCACAATTGCCATCATCACTTCATTGTCCCTGTCGAGAGCTTCATCAAATGGATTGAAGGTCAGAGGGAGCATGCTGTCTGGATCGTCATAAGCCAGCCATGGTCGTTCATCTCTGGCCAAACCCTCATACAGAGTCTCGAAGAATCGGCCGATCTGATCCGGATTGTTCCCTGAACCGGGTAAGACTATGACGGCTTCGCCAAAGTTTAAGGGAGCCCGCGTTGCCGATTCCTCTTCACCCAACACATGGTTTTCGGCTATATCTCTTGGGAAGTGCTGTGAGAACAAGTTGAAATCAAGGCGCTTATGCAGGTGCAGATTGAGCCACATATTAATAAACCACCAGGGGCCTCCCAAGTTGCCGATGGGTTGGCCAAGCAGGAGTTTCTGGGCTACCTGATGGAGAAGATGGTAAACAGCGCCAAGCAAGTAACGGCCGAGAGGAAATTGGCCACCGTTAGCCAGTCTCTCTGCTGCCGATAGATAGACGGAAGTCGGTCCTGCCGATCGACCACAGAATACAAACTTGTCCAGCCACATGTTCAGAAATGTGGTTTGCTCCTTTATGGTGACAGGCCCTCTCCCGCGGTACTTCTGAATGTACCCTGACCAACCGCCGATAGCGCGAGTCTCCACTTTGGCACTGGGGGCAGTATCAAAGAAGTGGGTACTATCGGCAGAAGATATATCTAGCCCAGTGAGCATGGCTACATCGGCAAGGGTAGGAGAAGCAGGGCCGTGGCCGAAAACAAAAGCATTGAGAGTGTCCGACCAAAAGTAGGATGCAGCTATCAGCAGTGACTCGTGCCTGTGCATATCGGCAATGAATAGCCTAATGCATTGAGCTAGCTTCCTCTCGCCCCACTGGACTTCATAAGAATTGCTGACCCTCAAGAACCAATCTTTCCACCCTACAGTAGGGCTGGGCCAAGAGCGAAAGGTGTCTTTCCATAGATCTAAAGAAAAGTTTTCGGCTCTAAAGGGAATCCTGTTGGTTTCTGCATTGATAAGGTCGGTTGGATCTGGATTCCCTAGAGGACCGAGGCACTGAAGGTGTGGTTGATCGGTAGGGATGACAATTTTGTTGGACAACTCCTAGCGTTTTGGAATAAAAATACAAAGAAAAAAGGGAAAGAAAAATATTCAGTAAGGTAAATCGCAGATGAACAGGAATGCGAGAAAAGGTACAAGAGATGAGATGGGAGTCTGACCTCAGGGACGATGAAGCCAATGGCCATTTTGTTGTGAAGAGGACGTTGGAGGACACCGGAGTTGATAGAAAAGGGTGCTTGTCGAAGATCTTGAGGGTTGTAAATAGCGCCGCCGCCGGAAAAGCAAAGGTGGATAGTAGAATGGTGTAATGGGGGAGGGATACCCAAGAAGGAACTATTTATAAGACAGGATGGGCAAGGGCAAATCTGACTTATCTCTTTGCCGCATCCGAGAAACCCGAGGGTACTCAGGTGGATATGGTAACTGTTCGCACGGTAATCCAGGGATTGTGCAGGTGATTTGACGGGAAGCGGTCACTATTTGAAGATATTTTACTGTGCGAGATCTCCCGGTCGGTCCATCGGCGATATTTTATAACGGTCATCTTGCCGATGGGCGGATAGAAGGGAGGTAATTGTTTTTGCGAATACCTTGGTCAGAGCATCGGCAGATCTTTGCAACGGTATTGTTGCCGATGTACGATCAAGAAGGATGCCCGTTTAGGAAGTTGGGGATTTCGAGGAATCTGCGGAGGATTAGGATCAGAGTTGTTCAGATTGAGGTTATCGGTTCCCAGATTAGGAGCATTAATTGCGGAGAAGGCATCATTACTGCAGAGAATTTCGGAGCATTAATAGTTTTATACTCCGAAACTGGGGGGCATGTGTTGACACCGTTTTTGGACACGTGTCTAAGATGGCAGGATAAGGTGGCAGTACGATGCGGGTTGCCGATGAGGATGGTTGCCGATGAGGGAGAGTTTGACTGTGACTAAATCCACAGGCAGTAATATGGTGCCGATGGCTGGGTGAAAAGGTCTGCCGATGACTTTGGCAAGGGGATTGCCGATGACGCGGAGGAGGAGTCCGGAAGCTGCCAGTTGTCATCAGGAGGAGTTTCGGTTTGTCACGGAGGATAGTTTTATTATTTCCTTGGTTATTTGCATCGTTTTGTATACGGATTCCGTGTAATTTGGAATTCGAATTCTAATCGTGTCTGGTCGTAGCTCTTTGAGCAGGGTATAAATATAAACCCTAGGACCTTGTAATAAGATATCAAGAAATCAATCAAACACACGTTTTTACTCATATTCCAGCATCTACTTTTTCGACGACTTCGTCATACTTTTTCCTTTTATTACGAGTTCTTAGGAATTCGTCGACTTAAGTTCGGCGCATTCTCGAGTTCCGCGTGAATACCTCTTGGCCGTGACATCCGGGCGCATCGCTGTTGTCAGGACTAAAGTATTCGAGTTATCACCTTTGCCGATAGTAAGGTCAAATCGGCTGGCACGCCTTAACATTTGAATCGGGTATTAGCCCTTTGTGTTTGCAGATCAACTTTTGCATCAACAGGATTTTAGGAGATGGGCAAACAAAACACCTCTGATCAAAGGTCACAGTAAATAAGGCACTACCCGAGGAGATTTCTATGCCCGCTTCGGTTAATCAAGTAAAAAAGGAAAAGTATGTATCCGGCCCTAGTTGGGCCTAGATCTGGGTCTGGCTTTACCTCCCCTATGTGCTGCCACCGGCGCTGCCAGGGAGTAGGCCCCGCCCTGCCGCTCACCTAGCACGCTGCCCCACCTCGCCCTACCACATCTACGAGAAGAGAGGGTAGGTGTCACACCCAAATTTAAGGATAAATTTGAGTACAATAATCTCATGTGCGCCCCAGGAATAGTCGCGCACACAAGTCGACAAATTACAAATGTATCATAACAAGTGTTCTTACAAAACGTTATTACAACACAAATATATCAAAGTCTGCGACAAACGGAAAATAAACTCATAACTAGCTATGATAAGATAACTCCAACACAGGGACGACCGACTGGGGGATCGCCAACCTAGAAGTCCTCAGGGAATTCCTCGTAGAAGCTGTCATCTGTTACCCATCCGGGATTTTGTCCAAAAAGAAAGATAAAGACAAGCGTGAGTACATCTCGTACTCCGCAAGCATAACACAGGAATTTATGCGGCTCAAAGAGGTCAGACACTGGCTACTGCAGTTAGCATTTTAATTGGTCAACGTTTTAATCCTATTTAATCATCAATTATGCTTAAGCTCCCGATTAGCCCAAATGAGCACATGATAATAACACCGTTAACCTTCACGGCTAACATCACCACCATCACGGTTAAACCACATCAATCATCACGATCAATGCGTCAGATTTTCATAAGTTATTTCCCATAACCATCCACACCCAACTATTCCGTAAGGGTCCAAGGCCGCTCATGTCCGAGAGCACGGCTAGTATACCAGTTTGATCAAACTCTGCGCAGAGGTGTGCACTTTTCCCGTAAGTCATGTTACCCATATGCCCGGGGTTTGCAAGACCCACTAACACTGCCAAGGTGAGCGGGCAGGGAACACTATGAAGCCTTCCATAGGCCACGTCTAACTAGCTAGGGCCGCGAGGTTTCCTCGGCAGGCAGATATAGAGAACCCCCCTTTCCTATGGCACATTTCCATCACGGCTATACACATAGGAACAGAAGCAGTTCTATACCCAAAGTGGCAAGCCCCTCTTGCGCCCTTTCGGGTAACCTCTAACTAGCTAGATGAGATTCTATTACTGAGCTAAAGTTAGAGCCATATAACCATCACGGTTGCACTGTAAGTCCCGGATTGTCGCTTACAGAGAAGTCCTTACGGAGGGTCTAGGTCAACTCGACCGAAGTCAATTGCACCATAGCCCTTTTTCCCAACATTTATCATCATATCCATTAAAGTCAGAGTGATAGTAAATTCTCAATTAATTAAAGCACTAGCAAAGCTATCCACATGCATTCTACCCATAGGTGTCATAAATATATAGTCAGGTAGCTAGGATGTCCTTAGGGTTACCAATTAGACACATGCAGATGCGTAATTAATTAAGTGAATAGGTGTACAAGGGAAACCCATGTTATACTTGCCTTCAGTGAAGGGGAACTGCTGCGGGTCCTGCTGCTCCTCGAAGAAAAATGGATCACCCACGGACACGTCACCGTCTGCGCTCGATCGGTACCACACAACAACACGCATCCAGGTTCATTCATACAAGCAAACAATCATTTAATTAGACCAGTACACCAACAGATCAAAAATGAAATAAAATATTTAAAAACAGAACCTACGATTCGCTACGATCACATAGATACGAAGATCACGAAAATCGGAGCTAAAACGACCAAGTTACGACTTTTTCGGCGATTTCCTATAGGCAATTAATTAATTAAACCTAACCCTGAAAATAAAAAGTGGAAAAATACAGAAACAGTGGTACTATCATGTAGAGAATTTAATTACGAATCTAACGCAATTTGAACGGGTCAAATCGGAGCTATAACAAATATTCTATGGCCAAAACAAGTTCAGTGGCAATTCTGTAGTTTTCTGAAAACGTAATTTGACCTAACCGACGGGATTTACGCTTTCTAAAAGACAAAACGTATTTCGCTCGAAGGCGCTAAGGACTGCGGCCGAATTTGGAAGTCTGGGAGGGGCTCTTTAAGCAAATTTTCCCCCGAAGGGGTATCGGGCGCTGAGGGCCGTCAGATCGCGAACGGACGGCCGAGATTAGAGAAAGGGGGAAAAGAGAGAGAGAGGCGGCGCTCCTGGCTGGAGGGAAAGGAGGGCGCGGCGGCGGCCATGGCCGGCCGGGCCCGAGCTCGCCGGCGATGCCCTGTAGAGAGCTACGGGGCTCGGTTTCGCGATCCAAAAGCACCGGGAGAGAGAGGATGCGAAAGCGAACTCACCCCGGCTAAAAATGCAGCCGGGGAAGGGCTGAGCGGCTCACTCCATGGCCGGCGGCCATGGAGTTCTCCGGCGAGCGCGGTTGGGCACTAAAGAACCTCGTTACGCATGGCAAAAAGGACGGGGAGGGAGCGGGGAAGAGTGGGAAGCTCACCAACGCGACGAGAATCGACGAAAACGGCGCGGGACGGCGGCTTCGCGCGGCCAACGAAGAACTCCGGCGACGGTTTCTCGCAGCGCGCTCGCGGAAGGGAGCAGAGGCGAGGAGAATGCGAAGTGGGCGAGGAGAATGGCTCGGGCGCGCGGGGTTTTCTCCAACTTAAAGCCGAGGCGCGGGGAGGGAACGTGGGGGGAGCGGGGTGGGCGCTGCCTGGCGGTTTTCCAACCGAGTGAGAGAGAGAGTCGGGGCGGCGGTTGGGGAAGAAGATGGTCCTGACGGGTGGGCCCCACCCGTCAGCCACCAGCAAGAGAGGGGCAGGCAGCTGGGCCGCGGCCCAGGAAGGGGTGCGGGGGAGAGGGGGAACGCTGGGCCTCCAGGCCGAAAAGGGGAAAGGGAAGAGAAGTTCTTTTTTTTTATACTAATTTTTCCAATTGAGATTTTGAGCAGGAAAAAGAAAATAAAAGAATCATTTTGTTTTCCAATCAATCATCACAAAAGAAATGCTCCGGCATGAATGCAACATAAACATTTCTCTAAGTTTATAACAAATTTTAATTTCTCCAAATTTATTTATTTTCCTATAGTGAAAATGCTCACAAAATAAATTTATTTAAATTCAATTCATCTATTTTAAATAAGTAAAGTTTTTGGGTGTTACAATTCTACCCCCCTTAAAGATAATATCGTCCTCGAGATTGAGACGGTGCTTACTCAAAGAGATACGGATAAGATTGTCTCAGCTCATCTTCTCTTTCCCAAGTGGCTTCTTCTTCTTTATATCGGTGCCACTGCACTTTGCACATCTTTATAACCCGACTCCGGGTGACTCTTTCCGCTGTTTCTAAGATCTTGATTGGATATTCCTCATAAGTTAGATCTCCTTCAACTGTGAGTTCCTCCAATGGAATTTGTTCCTCAGGCACTCGCAAACATTTCTTCAGTTGCGACACATGGAACACATCGTGAATACCCGACATACTCGCAGGTAACTCTAACTGATAGGCCACTTCTCCACGTCTCCTAAGAATTCTGAACGGTCCAACGTACCTTGGTGCCAATTTTCCCTTCATATTAAATCTCCTGACACTTCTCATAGGTGACACCTTCAAGTACACATAGTCGCCTATCTCGAATGCTAAATCTCTTCTTCTAGTATCAGCATAACTCTTTTGCCGAGACTGGGCTACTTTCAAATTGTCCCGTATTTTCCAAACTTTTTCCTCTGCATCTCTAAGAACATCAGGTCCAAATACTTGACTCTCACCAGTCTGATTCCAAAACAGAGGTGTTCTACATTTCCGCCCATACAATGCTTCAAACGGTGCCATATCAAGACTTTTCTGGTAACTATTATTATATGAAAATTCAGCATATGGTAAACTAGTGTCCCAACTGGTACCATTCTGTAACGCACACGCTCTCAACATGTCTTCTAGAATCTGATTTACTCTTTCAGTCTGCCCATCAGTTTGGGGATGATACGCGGAACTAAAGTTCAACTTTGTTCCCAATGATTCATGTACTTTATGCCAAAACTGAGATGTGAACTGTGTACCCCGATCAGACACGATCTTCTTCGGAACTCCGTGCAGACTCACGATTCTATCCATATATAACTTTGCCAACTTTGCACCATCATAGTTGGTCTTAACGGGCAAAAAGTGAGCAACTTTAGTGAGTCGATCCACTATTACCCAAATTGAATCATACCCACGCTGGGTGCGGGGCAATCCAGTGATGAAATCCATACCTACTTCTTCCCATTTCCACTCGGGCACTTGCATTGGCTGCAACAACACTGCAGGTCTTTGGTGCTCGGCTTTCACCCTCTGACAAGTATCACATAACGCTACATACTCTGCCACATCTCTCTTTAATCCATACCACCAATATTTTTCTTTAAGATCTAGATACATCTTGGTGCTTCCGGGGTGAATTGAATATGCAGAGTCATGTGCTTCACGCAGGATTGCATCTCGGATGGATTTCACTTCTGGCACACATATTCTCTTCCCAAACCATAGCGTACCATTTTCGTCTAACTTGAAACCCGGTGCTTTTCCAAGCACTACATTCTCTGAAATTTCTTTTAGTTTCTCATCTTCCAACTGACCTTTGCGGATTTCTTGCTCTAAGGTGGGCTCTAACTCCAATTCAACAGTGTTGTTCACTAAACCCAAATTGAGATGCGCTATTTCAGCTAGCAACTCTGTGGGAATGAAGGTCAATTGCAGCCCATTGGCATAACTCTTTCGGCTAAGTGCATCGGCAACAACGTTTGCCTTCCCGGGATGGTAATGCACTTCCAGGTCATAATCCTTTATTAATTCTAGCCAGCGGCGTTGCCTTAGGTTCAGGTCTGACTGTGTGAAAATATACTTCAAACTTTTGTGATCCGTATAAATATCACACTTATGTCCAATTAGATAATGCCTCCAAATCTTCAGAGCATGAACCACGGCAGCTAGCTCCAAATCATGAGTAGGATAGTTCAGCTCATGTTTTCTCAACTGCCTGGATGCGTACGCCACTACTCTTCCTTCTTGCATAAGCACACAGCCAAGGCCTAGGCGAGATGCATCGCAATAAATAGAGAAGGTTTTGCTCAGATCTGGTAAGGTCAACACGGGGGCTGTGGTCAACCTTTTCTTTAGCTCCTCAAAATTTTCTTGACACTTATCTGACCAAATAAATTTGGCACTCTTCTCTAGTAGGGCTGTCATGGGCTTTGCTAACTTAGAGAAGCCTTCAATAAATCTCCTATAATAACCAGCTAGTCCCAAAAAGCTACGGATCTCACTAGCATTGGTTGGAGGCTTCCAATTTAGCACATCCTGCACTTTGCTGGGGTCTACGGCTATTCCACCGTTAGAGACCACATGTCCCAAAAATGAGACCTCATCCAACCAAAACTCACACTTGCTTTTCTTGGCATACAATTTATTCTCTCTAAGCTTTTGCAAGACCAGCCTCAAGTGTTCAGCATGTTCTTCTTTGGTTTTGGAGAAGATTAATATATCATCAATGAATACTACCACGAACTTATCCAAATACTCCATGAACACCTTGTTCATCATATACATGAAGTATGCAGGTGCATTGGTCAACCCAAATGACATGACTGTATACTCATACAAGCCATACCTTGTGGTAAAAGCTGTCTTAGGTATGTCTGTTGCACGGATTTTCAACTAGTGATAGCCAGATCGAAGGTCAATTTTGGAGAATACACATGCTCCTTTCAGTTGGTCAAATAAGTCATCTATTCTAGGCAATGGGTACTTGTTTTTAACAGTGACTTCATTTAATGACCGATAATCCACACACATCCTCCTAGTGCCATCTTTCTTATCAACAAAGATTACTGGTGCACCCCATGGTGAAGAACTAGGACGAATAAACCCTTTTTCTTGCAATTCCTTAAGCTGTTTCTTAAGTTCCTCTAATTCATTTACCCCCATTCTATATGGTCTTTTTGCTATGGGTGCAGTTCCAGGTAAAAGCTCAATAAGAAATTCAATGTCTCGGTCTGGTGGCATACCTGGCAACTCATCCGGGAAAACATCGGGGAACTCGTCCACCACCTGGTCTTCTTGATTACCACCACTCAACTGATTCACCGTAGCAGTCGGCTGAGGCTGCACTGCCACATCCACACTTATTCTATCCCCACCTGGTGATGTCACCACCACAGCCCTCTCTTGACACTGTATTACTGCCCCATGCTGCTTCATCCAATCCATACCAAGTATGAGGTCAATTCCCATGGTTCTTAGCACAATAGGTTTCACCTTGAAATCTACCCCCCTTAGAGATATACTAGTGGAGGGGCTCCAGTAATTAGCTGGCATGGTACCTCCCGGTGAATTTACTAGCATGGAATTTTTCAGTGCACAAAGTGGGATGCTATGCGCTCTAACAAAAGCTTGGGAGATAAAAGAATGTGAAGCACCAGAATCAAACAGTACTGTAGCGGGGATGGAGTTGATGTTGAACGTACCCATCATAACCTCAGGTGCTTCCTGAGCTGTGTCAGTGGACACATGGTTCACTTTCCCAGAGAACAGAGGTCGAGCAGGCCTCTGATTGTTGTTCTGGTTTTGCTGGGCTGGTGGATTCTGCTTCTTGGGGCACTGGTAGGCATAGTGTCTCACCTCTCCGCAGCAGTAACAGGCATTGGGATTGCTGCTGGGTGCTGCACTCTTGCCAGGAGCATTATTGGGCACTCCTTGGCGTGGTGCCTGATTGCTGACCTGTTGCTGGGGGCGCTGCTGACTCTGATTGCCATACTGCTGTTGGGGGCGTTGTTGGTTTTGGTGATTGTGCTGCTGGTAGTACTGGGGACGCTGTGGAAACTGACCCCGGTTCCACTGATTCGGCGGCCCTTGACTGCGCTGAGGGAATCCCTGCTGAGGGTACGCACGTGGGCGAGTGTTGCTGCCCGACGGCTGCCCCTGGAGCTTTCTCTTCTTTGCATCCATCTCCTTGCGCTTGTTGTCGATGACAATAGCGCGGTTCACCAATTCTTGGAAGCAAGGGTAGGTGTTGCTCATCAGCTGCAGCTGCAGTCCATCATACAGACCCTTCAGGAAGAGACGCTGCTTGTCAGAGTCCCTGGCCACCTCATATGGAGCATATCGTGACAGTTGTGCAAACTTGTCACGATACTCACTGACTGACATCGATCCCTGCTTGAGAGACCGAAACTCTTCTGCTTTTAGTTCTATCAGGCCCTCTGGAATATGATGGGACCTGAACCCTTCCGTAAACTCCTTCCAGGTGACTGGCGGAGCATTGTTCGGGCGTCCATATTGATAGGACTCCCACCACTCCTGTGCAGGTCCTTGCAGCTGACCTGATGCGTACAGCACTTTCTCCAGGTCGCTGCATTGGGCAATGTTCAGCTGCTTCTCGACTGCTTTTAACCAGTCGTCTGCCTCCAGTGGATCAGAGGCATGGGTGAACACCGGAGGGCGTCCTTTCAAGAACTCCCCTCGCTTGTCACGGACTTGAACCGGCGGTGGTGCTGCTACTGGTTCATTGTTCATACGGTTCATCATGGCTTGCATCAAATTAGCTTGCATACCCATAAGCTGCTCAATAGTCATCGGCGGCGGTGGTGGTGGTGGATTCTCAGGTACACCACGTCCACGGCCACGACCACGGCCACGGCCACGTCCACGACCAGCGGCTGCTCCTTCGGCGTCCATCTGCTTCCAACAAAGATTCATGGCTTTTAGTGATCTTCCAAAAATAATTATTCATCGCTTATAATGAATAAAAACAAGTCTAGCAGTTTTCTGGACAAGTTTCAAACTCAGCAGGTCAGTAATCCGTGCTTATCTCAGAACCTACAGGTCCAAAAAGGAATATGGTATACATCGTTGGAAAGGTTAAGAAATTCTCTACAAACTTTATTCAGACCACATTTACTGATTCCAACAGTAACATAATCAAAATTATGATTTATGAGGTTCTGCTCTGGTTCTCAGTCTGCGCAGGTACAGCAGATTAAAACGGACATATCTCACAGATCCGAATATATAATGAGGTGATTCCAGTTGGAGATGAAAGATATACCAGTCTAGTTTTCACCATAAAAATTTCGTAATTTTTGACTGAACCGATAATGAGATACTGAATAAGCATCACAGACTGCTCCAGAAACAGCATGACTGAGACAAGATAAAGTAACCCAACCTCGAAATTAAACAACATTACTTCTAAGATTAATGTTTAGAAACATGCGGACAGGCCCACATGTTTCCACAATCAAACAAAACTCCAAATCATAAATGTTCATCAACACAAACAGCAACTCACTAAAGTTCACATGCCACACATTACTGAAATACTCGTGCTAACGTCAATCTAGAAAGTACTGGGAAAATCTAAGGAGCTCTCTCCTGGAGAACGAACTTGCGGGGCTTCTTCTTGTAGATGGGTGGCTGTCCAAGCTGACCACGCAGCTCATCCACCTGACGCTGGAGGCGCTTCCCCGCCTGCTGCGCAACACGCAGCTCCTGTCTCAGTGCCCCATTCATCTCCTGAATGGCACTGACGTGTCTCACAGTCGTATCCAGGGTAGGGTCGCCGGCAGGAGGTGCCAGGACATGCCATGTCTTGCCATCTGGGTCGTTGCGGGGAAGGAACCGGTACCTGTCCTCCTGCATGGCCTCAAAACGGCGGCCATGGTAGTGAAAGTACGCGGCCTGAGCTGCATCTTCCATGCTCTCGTAGGCGGAAGCACGCCTAACCCTGCTCTCGTGGATGGACTCCACCTCGTCCGAGTTGTCGACGTTGTTCCGAGCTGTGATGATCACCTCGGCCTTCCAGTAGGTGTTCTCCAACGGGTGCTTGTGCTCCGAACAAAGGTAGCGGACCGTGGCAGCAAACTCCGGGTAATAGCTCGCCAACACACCCGTGAGCAGAGTGTGGTAGTGAGCGTCTTCGTCCGCCTCCATGAACTTGTTCCTGGAGGTCCATCCCATCTCCGAAACAACCTGAGGGTACTGAGGCGTCGGTGCTGAACCCGTCGACGCGTGGGGTGCAGGCGCAGGTGGTGCAGGTGCAGGTGGTGCAGGTGGTGCAGGCGCAGGTGGAACTGGAGCGGCAGCCTGCGGGATCGGTACCGCCACTGGTGTAGGAGCTGAAGGCGTAGGCGTAGGGGACCCCGTGTCCATAGGCTCCTCCTCCTCGCCGCCACCAGAGGCGACGACCTCGGGCTCAGGTACGGGTGCTGGTACTGGTGCAGGTGCAGGTACTGGAGCTGGTGCAACTGCCGGAGCACGGGCGGCGACGAAGAGGGCACGGTACGCGGCTGCGCTGCGACGAGGCATCTATAAATTTTGTTTTAAGAATTAAAATCAATATGTTTACATAAATAGAACAGTGAGTAAGAGTATAAACTTTTAATAAAATAACCAGAAAGTAAAGTGAGCAGTGAAATAAATAAAGCGAAAATAAAAACCCTAAAATCGACTATTTCTACCTAGGTTTGCGTCCTACAGTCAGCCTTGCTCTGATACCAATTTGTCACACCCAAATTTAAGGATAAATTTGAGTACAATAATCTCATGTGCGCCCCAGGAATAGTCGCGCACACAAGTCGACAAATTACAAATGTATCATAACAAGTGTTCTTACAAAACGTTATTACAACACAAATATATCAAAGTCTGCGACAAACGGAAAATAAACTCATAACTAGCTATGATAAGATAACTCCAACACAGGGACGACCGACTGGGGGATCGCCAACCTAGAAGTCCTCAGGGAATTCCTCGTAGAAGCTGTCATCTGTTACCCATCCGGGATTTTGTCCAAAAAGAAAGATAAAGACAAGCGTGAGTACATCTCGTACTCCGCAAGCATAACACAGGAATTTATGCGGCTCAAAGAGGTCAGACACTGGCTACTGCAGTTAGCATTTTAATTGGTCAACGTTTTAATCCTATTTAATCATCAATTATGCTTAAGCTCCCGATTAGCCCAAATGAGCACATGATAATAACACCGTTAACCTTCACGGCTAACATCACCACCATCACGGTTAAACCACATCAATCATCACGATCAATGCGTCAGATTTTCATAAGTTATTTCCCATAACCATCCACACCCAACTATTCCGTAAGGGTCCAAGGCCGCTCATGTCCGAGAGCACGGCTAGTATACCAGTTTGATCAAACTCTGCGCAGAGGTGTGCACTTTTCCCGTAAGTCATGTTACCCATATGCCCGGGGTTTGCAAGACCCACTAACACTGCCAAGGTGAGCGGGTAGGGAACACTATGAAGCCTTCCATAGGCCACGTCTAACTAGCTAGGGCCGCGAGGTTTCCTCGGCAGGCAGATATAGAGAACCCCCTTTCCTATGGCACATTTCCATCACGGCTATACACATAGGAACAGAAGCAGTTCTATACCCAAAGTGGCAAGCCCCTCTTGCGCCCTTTCGGGTAACCTCTAACCAGCTAGATGAGATTCTATTACTGAGCTAAAGTTAGAGCCATATAACCATCACGGTTGCACTGTAAGTCCCGGATTATCGCTTACAGAGAAGTCCTTACGGAGGGTCTAGGTCAACTCGACCGAAGTCAATTGCACCATAGCCCTTTTTCCCAACATTTATCATCATATCCATTAAAGTCAGAGTGATAGTAAATTCTCAATTAATTAAAGCACTAGCAAAGCTATCCACATGCATTCTACCCATAGGTGTCATAAATATATAGTCAGGTAGCTAGGATGTCCTTAGGGTTACCAATTAGACACATGCAGATGCGTAATTAATTAAGTGAATAGGTGTACAAGGGAAACCCATGTTATACTTTCCTTCAGTGAAGGGGAACTGCTGCGGGTCCTGCTGCTCCTCGAAAAAAAATGGATCACCCACGGACACGTCACCGTCTGCGCTCGATCGGTACCACACAACAACACGCATCCAGGTTCATTCATACAAGGAAACAATCATTTAATTAGAACAGTACACCAACAGATCAAAAATGAAATAAAATATTTAAAAACAGAACCTACGATTCGCTACGATCACATAGATACGAAGATCACGAAAATCGGAGCTAAAACGACCAAGTTACGACTTTTTCGGCGATTTCCTATAGGCAATTAATTAATTAAACCTAACCCTGAAAATAAAAAGTGGCAAAATACAGAAACAGTGGTACTATCATGTAGAGAATTTAATTACGAATCTAACGCAATTTGAACGGGTCAAATCGGAGCTATAACAAATATTCTATGGCCAAAACAAGTTCAGTGGCAATTCTGTAGTTTTCTGAAAACGTAATTTGACCTAACCGACGGGATTTACGCTTTCTAAAAGACAAAACGTATTTCGCTCGAAGGCGCTAAGGACTGCGGCCGAATTTGGAAGTCTGGGAGGGGCTCTTTAAGCAAATTTTCCCCCGAAGGGGTATCGGGCGCTGAGGGCCGTCAGATCGCGAACGGACGGCCGAGATTAGAGAAAGGGGGAAAAGAGAGAGAGAGGCGGCGCTCCTGGCCGGAGGGAAAGGAGGGCGCGGCGGCGGCCATGGCCGGCCGGGCCCGAGCTCGCCGGCGATGCCCTGTAGAGAGCTACTGGGCTCGGTTTCGCGATCCAAAAGCACCGGGAGAGAGAGGATGCGAAAGCGAACTCACCCCGGCTAAAAATGTAGCCGGGGAAGGGCTGAGCGGCTCACTCCATGGCCGGCGGCCATGGAGTTCTCCGGCGAGCGCGGTTGGGCACTAAAGAACCTCGTTACGCATGGCAAAAAGGACGGGGAGGGAGCGGGGAAGAGTGGGAAGCTCACCAACGCGACGAGAATCGACGAAAACGGCGCGGGACGGCGGCTTCGCGCGGCCAACGAAGAACTCCGGCGACGGTTTCTCGCAGCGCGCTCGCGGAAGGGAGCAGAGGCGAGGAGAATGCAAAGTGGGCGAGGAGAATGGCTCGGGCGCGCGGGGTTTTCTCCAACTTAAAGCCGAGGCGCGGGGAGGGAACGTGGGGGGAGCGGGGTGGGCGCTGCCTGGCGGTTTTCCAACCGAGTGAGAGAGAGAGTCGGGGCGGCGGTTGGGGAAGAAGATGGTCCTGACGGGTGGGCCCCACCCGTCAGCCACCAGCAAGAGAGGGGCAGGCAGCTGGGCCGCGGCCCAGGAAGGGGCGCGGGGGAGAGGGGGAACGCTGGGCCTCCAGGCCGAAAAGGGGAAAGGGAAGAGAAGTTCTTTTTTTTTATACTAATTTTTCCAATTGAGATTTTGAGCAGGAAAAAGAAAATAAAAGAATCATTTTGTTTTCCAATCAATCATCACAAAAGAAATGCTCCGGCATGAATGCAACATAAACATTTCTCTAAGTTTATAACAAATTTTAATTTCTCCAAATTTATTTATTTTCCTATAGTGAAAATGCTCACAAAATAAATTCATTTAAATTCAATTCATCTATTTTAAATAAGTAAAGTTTTTGGGTGTTACAGTAGGGAGAAGAGCGTCGTCACCGCTGCCGTCTGGCCCGCGCCCGGATCTAGCCTCTCTACCGTCAAATTCGGGCTCTCTGCTGCTAGATTTGGCCTCTTTGTCATCGGATCCATGCTATAGAGGGAGGGGAGGAGGGATCCCGGCCACCCACGCTAGGTCCAAGTCGGTAGATGCCTTCCCGAGCGCCGTTGTAGCCAGTTGCAGCTCCCCCACGCACTGTCGATGCCGAGAAGACTCCTAGAGCCACACTGCTACTAGGATCCGTTCCCCAACGTTGCTGCTACCAAATCTGGCCCATCTTTGTCACTAGAGGGAGGAGAGAGCTCACCGGCACCAGACCTCCACCGAGCTTGCCCACCACAATGATGCTAGTGTTGCTTCCATACCCCTACCTAGGAAGGATATGGAGAGAGTGAGAGAGGAGCGCTGAGTGAGAGAGCAACGTGAGAGAGAGAGGGGTCGCGACCACGCAAGACAGACCGAGAGGCTACAACGCTCCTTGTGTCAGGTTGGGAGAGAGTGAGAGAGGGTGAGAGTGGAAAACCCTAAGTCTGCTATTTATATAAGCCTGAGTGTAGGGGGTTTGGGGCTTTGGCTGGGCCAAGATGGACTAGAAGTGGGCTAGGCCACATTAACGGCGGCGAGCTTTATAACTGGTCCGCCTTCAAAAATATAGTATATTTGGAGACGAGCAACTAATAAGGCCCACCTTGGTTTATAGATTTTGGGAGGTTATTATTTTTAAACTGACTCTGTAAATCGATTTTGTGAGGTGGTTGACTGTAACCGCCTCGATTAATAAAAAATGATCGTCTCGGTTAATCCTATGCATTAAATGAGGCGGTTGAAATTCTTGCCTGCCTCCGAGCCCTATTTCAAAACGCCTCACAAATTTTTTTAGTAGTGCTTCTTTGATGTTTACTCCCCCCGGCCCAACATGAATCGAATATATCGCCTCTATCACGACACACACCCCAATGCCACTGTGCTCCACCTGGAAAGCCTTGCCGCCTAGCCTCCCGAAGGATGCCTAAGACACCATAGCAGACTAGGGATCCTTCGCCGCTGCCACAAGTCTAGCAGGCACATATTTGTTTTCACTTGCAGGAGATATATCTAATTTAGGTCAACCAGTAGGGCATCCACATAGAGAATAGAATGCTATAATGACTCCAAAGAGATAACAAGACGGCCAGGTGTCTAGCACAATGATAAAGTCGTTTCATTTTGGTCCAAGTCCCAGGTTTGACTCCTAGCTATCAGACTTTTTTAGAAAATTAAACCCCAACAGCAAAAGAAACACTACTACAAAAAAGTGACACACAAGCCGCCAGGTCCCATAGATTAAACTGTTGTGCCATCCATGATAAAAGTGAAACATAGATGGAGAAAGGACCAAGTTTATGATGAATTGCAAGCGTCATGGATGAGTAACTGCAAGTCCCACAGGTACACATCAGATAGAGAAAGATCCCACAGGTACACGTGAGATGGAGAAAAGACCGCACAAAGACTTTATATGGCGAATTGCAAGCGTCATGGATGAATAACTACAAGTCCCATAGGTGCACGTCGGATGAAGAAAAGTCCCATAGGTACACGTTGGGTGGAGAATGGACCTTGCAGAGACTATATAACGTCGCATTAGCGCACTCATGGACTCCAGCGCACGTAGACCATAGACCGAAACCCTAAACCGCCTTGTACACCCAACCTTCTTCGGAATATAAGTGGGAGGTCAGCTCCTAGAGAGCGAGAGAGGAGGTCAAACTCACTGAACAGAGCACTCTAGAGCATTTCGAGCTCTGGTCAAAGCAGTGCAAGCCAAGAGGATCGATTGAGTGCTCCTCCACCTAGCAACCCAGCAAATGAGAAGAGTGTTCCTAATCAGACACAATGATCTTGAACATTCCATGTACGTAGCCTTACAATTTTTCTTTATTCTTAAAAAATAAATTAGCAACATGTGAAACATATAGTTGCTCTTTGTTACAAGGGATATATATATCTAAACATAGGATATATCATATATCGGCGCGCTATGTCATCGACTCGTTAACTAGCCGTGCGCGCTATGTCACATCATCCTTACGATTACGACTCGATGATAATAGGAAAATTTGGCAAGACACACTTTTTATTTTTATTTTTCTTTCGACGAACGAGATCCAATTTGTTTCGGCAGGCAGCTAACCACGCGCCCGGCCCTCGGGCCTCCTGTCATTGAGGTCGGCAAACGCGCGCTGGCCTTTCGATACGTGCGGCCGAAGCCCATGACACGAAGAAGGCCTCGTGGTCGCGGTTGCAGCTAATGGCTGATGGCTGATGGCTGCTAGCCAGGACCAGGAGCCGCTGCATATATGCCACCCTGCTGTGTCCCATCTTGCCGCTCTTGTCTGGCCGCTCTTGTTTCGCAATCCAATGAAACAGTCAAGCAGTGTGCCCCCGAAGCCGGAGCCCCCGCATTCTCGATCAGACTGTATGATGGCGGCAAAAACGATGATGGAACGCAACGCAGTGTGTGCGCTCACTGCTCAAAGCGCAAATTCGAGCACAATGCACTGCCAGATGCACCTGAAACGAGTGAAATGGCACACGCGCGTGCCCTGATTTGGCACCGCTTCGTTTGTCTTATTAAATTTTAATTTCCAGGCCCCGTTTGATTCTACTTGCTAAATCTTAGCTACTCTTAGATGACTAGTAGGACTAAACTATTCTAGCTTCTTTTTAGTCAATGTGTTGGAACTTTAGCTACTAAAGTGACTAAAATTTAGTTGGCTAAAATTTAGCAAGGAGAACCAAACGGGACCTAAATGTTTGGACACATATATGAAATACTAAATATAGATTATTTATAAAACTGAAAACTAAATAATTTGTGGGACCAATCTTTTGAGCCTAATTAGTTTATGATTAGACATTAATTATCAAATAAAACAAAAATACTATCTATTAAATTTTAACACCTCAATCAAACACAACAAGTGAGTGTGGAGTACACTACTAATCACTTTTTCTGGTGTCACTGGCGCTGATTCGCTGTGTTGCCGCCGGAGCAACACTAGTGCTAGAGGCGCCGACACACTTCCACGGTAAACTTAGGTCAGTCTCAATGTATGTTTTATAAGAGTATCATACACATTAAATAGGGTGTCACATAAGCAAAATTGCTGACATGGCAGAGTAATTAAATGAAGGAGTTTCATCAGATGAGTGAGGAGTTTCATCCCCATAAAACTCATATGACTCGGTTACCTAGTTTATAGTCTTGGTAACTATGCCATGAAACTATGCATTGAGATTGGCCTTATATTCTAAAAAATCACGGTATACCTTCTTTGACCATTGCCATGTACTTATATAATATCATCAATCACTGAAAAACAGTACTAATGCCTTGGCTTTAAAATTCAAGTCACCACTGAGCCTTAGTTTGTCACTTCCAAGAGGTTATTTAATCAAAGAGAAAAGGTCTACTATGACATTCTAGATAAATCTATATGCATCTATTCTGTACCATCAAACATTATAAGTTCCTAGCAATGCTATCGATATCAATTTTGTATCCCCTTATCTACCATATTTACATGGTGTCTCTTAATGGTGATACAAAAGCATGGTTTTGTCCTTTGTGCTCTTCTTCCTTCCGGGTTAGGAATACCTTGTCGTAGCGTTGTTTAGACCCGCATCTATTACAGTATCTGCACAGGTAGATGTTTGATTCATGAAACTTTTATTCTTTCTTGGAGAACATATGGTTAGCATCGAAGTCCAAAACATCACTAGAGAAATGGTCTTTTGTAACTGTCATCAATTTGCACCATGCACCAACCAACACCAATGGTAGCTTCCCTACCGGTTTAAGGGATACAACATCAAATAAACTAAAGGTCCGATTTGCAAACAAATAGTTATACAACATCAATTAGTAATGTTGTTGCTCTGCGCCACTAACTGGTTGAGTTGCTTTAGAAAAAAAACTATATCACAACCGGTTTTTTATACTGACTGCTTATATGTTATCGAGCATGATGTTGTGGAGAATGATGGTGATGTTGGAGCCATACATGTCACAACGAGAGCACACTAATGGTTTTCTTTACTACATGTGTTTTACTTATTACTAGTATCAAATGATCGATATGCTCGCAAGCGATTTTGTTGGCGGGGCGGAGGCTGGTTGAACTATAAGCATATGCAGACATCTCACAAAAACTAAATATACCATAGAGCCAAATTTAAACCATGTGTCTAAGGTTTAAGAGAGTGTCTATTCTACTCGAATAAAAGTTTAGCACCATAGATTCTAGACCTACAGCATAGCAATTCTAGAGATGTAAATTGCACAAATCAGGAATCAAATATAAAGAGAAGGTTAGAAAGTGTTGTTATATTGGGCCTCGAGTATCCTCATTGTAAGGAAAACAACAGTTCAAAAACTTTTTTGACAAACGCCATCCAAATCGTCATGAAGAAGCTCCAAATAGCTACCAAATATATAGGCTCTACTCCAGAATCCATCTAGAAACCAAAATGACGTGCAAGGTTTTCATGTATGAAGCATGGGCATGATATCAGCTTCATCTATGGGTTATGACTTAATAAAAAGCGACGAACCAAGACAACCATATATCATGTAGATGTTTTTGAGAATAACATATCATGTAGTAGATGTTAATAGAAAGTGACAGCTTAAAGCCTCCTTTGCTACAACTCCACTGCTTCTTACGGCTCTTGCCACAAAGCCGTATCGAGCGGCCATATAAAACCGGTTCCTTACAAGGAACTGAACCCTTTTTTTTTTCTAAGAAGTTGAAGCATGAAAACATGACAAATATTTTTAAAGATGGCTTCAGCTCCATTAGAGAAGAAAAACCAAAGCCAGATCCCTATTGAGGAGTTGAGTCCTATTAAATTAGTACCATTGCAGGTAATCTTTAGTCAGTTTTTTTAATTTGAAAAAAGAAGGCAACCTTTAGTCATCATTCATGATAATAGTACTAAGTGATACTCTTTTCATATCGGTAAAGCAAATCGTTTTAAATAAATTTTGGGTTAAACATTGGGAATATAAATCATAAATAGTTTTTAAGTTATTGAGTTTGAAAATACGAAAACCCATATGATTAGATTTGTTTTAAAAAATATTTGATATATATATATATATATTATATCATTTTTTGATAAATATTTTTATAAAATAAAGAGTTAAAGTTAGACTCGACAAACATACAATTGTTTTAAACGCGAGTACAGAGTAGGCGACAACGCCATGCCTAACGTCTTTAGCGACGGGCCCATATCTCTACCTGAATCCCGAAAACCTTGGTGACGGGCAACTATTGGTTGCCAAAACTGATGAGCATAAATTCTGCAACTTGGCCGCTCCATGCGCTGCCGCTAACGAATTTGGAATCAAAGGCAGATAGATCTGCTCACAGACATGCTGACAGCGAGAATGTTACCAAGAACGAAATGTCTGCTGAGCGCTGACTGAGCACGTGCATTATTTCATCATCATCGTCGGCTCCGGTCCTCGGTTCGTGAGAATCGATCCGTCTCGACTCTCAAGCGCATTTTTTCCAGGCTTCTTCCCATCGCTTTGTGACAGCCAGCAGGTATCCAATCCAAGGCCTTGTTTAGTTCCCAAAAATTTTACAAAATTTTTCAGATTCTATGTCACATCGAATTATAGACGTATGTATGGAGTATTAAATATAGATGAAAATAAAAACTAATTGCACAGTTTGGTCGGAATTGACGAGACGAATCTTTTGAGCCTAGTTAGTCCATAACTTAATAATATTTGTCAAATACAAACGAAAGTGCTACTATTCTTATTTTGCAAAATTTTTTGGAAGTAAACAAGGCCTAATTATGTTGTGACACACACACTCTCTCTCCAGGCCTACCAAGCATGATTAACTGATTTAACGGGCTTCACTAGGTACACCCCCTTGATGATGGCCCATGCCAAAGCCCAACCAGGAATCGTGGCCCAACTGAGGAAACCGACAGGCACTTTTCTGCTTTCTCCTCGCATCGTTGGTCCTGAGCCGGCGCTCGTGGGCTCGGGCCCTGCGAGCGTGCCACTCTTCGTCTTCGATGGGTCACACGCGACTACGAATCGGCCAGGCTGCCGCCGTCGCCCGCCACCCTGCCGGCCCGCCCTCGGCCCTCTGCCATTTGCTGGCACTTGGCCCGTTCCAGGAGACCGCTACTGCAGCTGCAGTCTGTACAGTAGTAATAAATAGGTAATGCACTCATAAGTCATAACAGAATCAATTACAGGTTAGATAATAGTAAGTAGTTAATTAAATAAATTTGATGTTATTTGTCTATTCTATGAATAATTTCTTTTCTATCATTAATTTAGGCATTTAGCATTTGCCTAAGACGAAGAGAATAAAGACAGTCGATAGTTTTTAAAGTTGACAACAAGGTCTAGGAGCGGTAGGAGCAAAAACATCAAAGCGATCAATGTAGGGCTTATGGGTGGTCAATAGTCCGTCCGTTCTATAAACAGAGTCATTCTCGATTGAAGTCAAACTTTTTTTAAAAAAAAAATATTTGATTAGCACAAGTTCCATCTTTTTATGGGACAGAAGAGGTACTATTTTAAAGCGTCCTCAACGGAAGAAAAAGAAATCACTAGTGACTTACACTTCAGAAACAATAAAAAAAATATCATCGAAGCGAAGAGTTGAGTGGCCTCCAAGAAAAAAAAATCGATAAGCATACAAGCCTAACTTTTGGTTCCTCGCTAGCGCTATCCTCGGTCTCCTAGACTATCTATTTGATTATCGTTGAGGACGTCCACAATGTCTCACACAGTTTATATGAATTAAAAAATAGTTTCTATAGACTACTTTTGAAGTATATTGTGGTTGCTCTTAAGGCTCATATATGAGTTAAAATAACATAGTTTAATTTAAAACGTATTGGAATAGACAACGTAAGATATGCGTCCGCAATGCATGCAGCCGGATATTTGCTAGTCATGATGAAAATAAAATAATAGTACCAGTGACATTGCAAATGTACTACAGTACAATTAGTCACTTTGCATGGAACCCAGTGGTGAGATGTCAAAGTTCTGGCTTGATGAGCAACTCACGGCTAGAAGTCAAGATCACGTTTCGAATTTGTGATCGTAATATATACTACCTACAGTAGTAAGTAGAGCTTGTTTACTTGTCTTCCTGTTTAGATTTGAAATTTTTTGGCCTAAAGAGAATTTTTTTTTTGAAATTGGGACCTGGGAACTAAACGGGGTCAAAAAATTTTGAAGCAAAAATTTTGGACTGCAACTGTGCACGCACTCCGCAAATGCATGCCAGCCCAAGTTGTGTCAGAAAAAAATTTGCCAAACTAAACACTTAAAATTTTTCGCGTGTTTTGACCACAAAAATTTTTACCACTTTGACTAAAAAATTTCAAATCTAAACAGAGTCATAAGACATATTTTTTCTGTTAACCACAAATACTTTTTTAACGATAAATTAGCGAATAATATTTTTAGTCATGATTTTTTAGATAGAAAAAACAAGCTCTACAAGAATTTATTTATTTTTAGACCAGCGGTACACGTAATCGGCCATAATCCTGAAGCTGAACGGGACACAGAATTTCCGTCGCAAGCAGGGAGACCTTGGCCTTTCTTTGAAGGCCACAGCAGCCAGCAGGTGGACCTTTAAAGCAGGAAGCTGGCTAGCCCCGTCATGGCATTTGATCTGTTTTTTTTTTTTTTAATGCGGCGGAAACATCGAGGGAGGAACATGGATGCATGATGGACGACGACGCGTGTGGAGCCGGCCACGTCGGTGCGGCTGGCCTGACCGGACCGGTAGATCGTGGCAGGTGGGTGAGCTGTCCCAGCAATCCTCTTTTACGTCGCGCGTGTTGACTTTGCCGGGCCGCCCGTCGGCGCACGCCTGGCCGCCTGGCCGTGCACACATCACATGCTGCCGCGCGCCGCGGATGCCCCCGCATCCAGTTGTTGCTTGCCAACTCTCTCAACGTTTACAGCCAAACGTCACCTACGGATTCCCAAACCTTTTGGCCTTTTGCTGCTACTGAAAAATTACCTGAGGCCTTGTTTAGTTCCAAAAATTTTTGGAAAATGGACACTGTAGCACTTTTGTTTGTATTTGACAAATATTGTCCAATTATGGACTAACTAGGCTCAAAAGATTCATCTCGTCAATTCCGACCAAACTGTGCAACTAGTTTTTATTTTTGTCTATATTTAATACTCCATGCATGCGTCTAAAGATTCGATGTGACGGAGAATGTGAAAAATTTTGCAAAATTTTCTGGGAAGTAAACAAGGCCTGAATCTGCGTACTACCTTGGCACTTGGCAGGGAGCGAAAGACGACTGCTACCCCTGCTCTTACACGCAGGCAATGTCGTACCCACGCTGCCATATGCTATAGTGACGCTCTTTGCACGTGCATGATGCCTTGTTGCCGCCCCTTATCTCTCTCACACACACAAGTGTGTACTTCGTTCGTTTGAGTTTATCAGCTAAATCTACCCGCCATCAAGTATTATTTTTCTGTTAAAATAAATTAACTAACAATACTTTCTGCTATAACTTATCAATCAAACGAACAAGGTGATACAAATACTAGGACATAAATAAAAACTCGGGACAAGTGTATAAAGAGAATATGCAATTTATATGCACCAAGACCGGAATGAAAAACTCACGGCAAGTTTAAGGACCACCAGTAAAATTTACTCATTCCAAAATTATTGGATAGAGACATATATAGGTAATAAATTAAAGTTAAAAAGATATCTAGTGAGAGTATAGTACATCCGGTTAAAGTTTCTTGAAATGGAACTTATCCACTCATGGTACGTGTGGCAGGTGACGTGCACGCTAAGAGCATCACCAACAGTTTGTCAAAATTCACTTGGCAAATACCATAATTTGGCAACTCTCTAAAATATATGATAAGTGAAAAAATAGACTCTCTCCAATAGTTTGTCATTTTAACTTGGTATAAAATAAAAAAGTAGACCCACAACCTATATTATCTGGATTTATATTTCATTCATGTTGTAGAACAAATATCCACAATGTTTATTTTCTTGTGAAAATTTTGGTTGCATTCACAAATTAAAAATAAGGAGCATCACCATTTATTCAAGACTTGGCATTCATGTTCCATTAGCATAGCCCTAGCAGACAAGAAATGGCAGGAGCAAATCGAGTACTGATTCACAGCACGGTGGTCGATTCTAGCATGCAAGCATGGACGGGCGGCCGGCACTGACCCGTCGCATCCAACGATATGTCCAATCAGTTTCTGCTAGAATTGAAGAAGAGCAGGAGCTGGCGGCCAGATGCCAAGTGCTATGCGCGCGCGTAAATATGCGCGTGAGGAGAGGAGAAATAGCAAGTTGTTAAAAATAGTAATCTCATTTGGCAAACTGTTGGAGATAAAATTTGCTTATTTTGCTAAAATTTTAAGGATGACAACCTTACTTGGCAAACTGTTGGAGATGCTCTAAGAGCAAGTCGCTGGTGTTGCTTTTGTCAACTTCGAGAGATTCAACGGAGAGATCAGTTCCAATGATTCGTTTGTTTGAAAGCCTGAAAAGACTAAGGCCTTGTTTAGTTTGTAAATTTTTTTGCTTTTTGGCTACTGTAGCACTTTCGTTTTTATTTGACAAATATTGTCCAATCACGGAGTAACTAGGCTCAAAAGATTCATCTCACGAATTACAAGTAAACTGTGCAATTAGTTTTTATTTTCGTTTATATTTAATGCTCCATGCATGCGACTAAAGATTCGATGTGACGGGAAATCTTGAAAATTTTTGCGAATTAAACAAGGCCTAATTATCATTACATTGGACACACCATGCTTGAACATGATCAACGGAAGGAGAAAGAATAGAAAATACAAAATATATAAAAGGACACACGATGATATGATATTGGTTCCCTTCTTTTCATCATTGTGATTACCATGCCAGGCAACCGCGTCAGGATTCAGGCAGTCAAATTCGGTGACCTCGCTCACGTCGCCCTTGCCTGGTCTAGTCAACAATTGAGTGTTAAGTCCAGGCAGAAGCGATTAAGGTTGTGCGCGTGAGGTTCACATAGGTGCAAGTTTTATATCTGTACTATGCAAATAAAATAAATGGATATTCAAATTCGAATCTATGTAAATCATTTAGTTTATCTTAGGTCATGTTTGATACAGGTCTAGGTAGCTTTGGTCCTATAGCTCCTTCATGTAATGTAGCATAAAAACCATTTTTTCTTTTCAAAAAAAATTAGATAAATTAGGAGTGTTTGGTAAATATTATTTTTGGTTTCAATGGCTTAGAGTAGCTTGAAGAACTTGGCTAAAATTAATAGCTAAATTCTATTATTTAATCATTTTTTAAAATAGATAACTTATTAAAAAGAAGAGGTTCACAATAATCATGCTATCTTACAAAATCAGATAGCTAGTACTAGTGGTTGGCTATATATGTCCATAAAAAATCAAGGGATAGCCAATTTTCTATTTTATAAAACCAAATAACACATATGTTGGAGCCTCCACACTAAGGCCTTGTTTAGAGCCTGTTTGGCATGGCTTCTTGCGAGAGGCTCCTCTAGAGGAACTGTTTTGGTGAAGCCACAAATTGTGGCTTCGCCAAAAAAGCTCCGGCTCCTCTGCTTGTTACTCAAAAACGACTTCTCCACAAAAACGTTTGGAGCCAGAGCCGGAGAGGAGTCCTGTTTGTCAAACAGGTCCTTAGTTCCGGCATAAAAAGTTTTTTGGTATTGTGCTACTTTCTTTGTATTTAATAATTATTGTTCAATCGTGGACTAACTAGGCTGAAAAGGATTTGTCTCGTAAATTACAGACAAACTGTGTAAGTAGTTATTTTTAATCTATATTTAATGCTTCATACATATGACGCAAGATTCGATGTGATGAGAAATTTTAAATTTTAGATGTAACTAAGGTCTTGTTTAGTTCTCCGAGTGAAAATATTTTTGGGTATCGTAGTATTTGGCAATTATTATCCAACCATAGATTAATTAGGCTCAAAAGTTTTGTCTCACAAATTACAGACAAACTGTACAATTAGTTATTTTGTATCTATATTTAATGCTGAGAAACTTAAAAAAATAGATTTAGGGACTTGTTTAGTTTCCAAAAAAATGCAAAAAATAGCTTTTCCATCACATCGAATCTTGCGGCGTATGCATAAGTATTAAATATAGATAAAAATAATAACTAATTGTACAGTTTACCTATAATTTAATAGGTGAATCTTTTAAGTCTAATTAATTTATATTGAACAATATTTGTCAAATACAAACGAAAATGCCACGGTGTCCATTTTGCAAAATATTTTGGAACAAGACCCATGAGCCTTGTTTAGTTCCCAAAAAATTTTGCAAAATTTTTCAGATTATCCGTCACATCAAATCTTTAGACGCATACATTAAGTATTAAATATAGACGAAAATAAAAACTAATTGCACAGTTTGGTCGGAATTGACGAGACGAATCTTTTGAGTCTTGTTAGTTCATAATTAGACAATATTTGTCAAATACAAACGAAAATACTACTATTCCTATTTTGCAAAATTTTTTAAAACTACCAGGTGACAAGGCCTCTGCTCTTAGCTCTGACAAGACGCGTAGCTGTTCGGAGCCGTGCCACAAATTTTTTTTTTGATCACCCGCAGCCGCAGGGTTTCACGCGTGCGTCCCTGCCATTTCGGTGCTCCCACTGCGACGAGGGCCTTGTTTAGTTCCGAAAAGATTTCGGATTTTGATACTGTAGCATTTTCGTTTTTATTTGACAAATATTATCTAATTATGGACTAACTAGGTTTAAAAGATTCATCTCGTGATTTACAGTCAAACTGTGTAATTTGTTTTTGTTTTCGTCTATGTTTAATGTTTTATGCATATGTCGCAAGATTCGATGTGACAGAAAATCTTAAAAACTTTTTGGATTTCGAGTGAACTAAACAAGGCCGAGACGTGGACCGAGCCACCCAAAAGAAAAGCTACAGCGGCGGGACCCACCACCAGCCACGGCCACGGGGGACCGGAGCGAGCTCTCGAGTCGAGGCTCGAGGGAAAGACCCAAACCCCTCCTCTTCTTCCTCCCTTCCATTCGGACTCGGGTCGCGTCCAGAGGCTGGCAGCCACCATCCCTCGCGGGCAAGGCCAACCTCCTCTCCCTCTCTCCTCCCCATCGGATCCAGCGCCGCGCGGATCCGCAAGGCAATCAATCAATGGCCTCCTCCCCGGCGGAAGCGGAGGCGGAGGCGGGGGCACCCGAGGCGGCGGAGAAGGGCAAGCGGGGCGGCGGGGTGCTGGGGAGGCTGTGGCGGGCGCTCTTCGGTGGCCGCGAGGACTTCGAGAAGCGCCTGCAGTACCTGTCCAAGGAGGAGGCCGCCGTGCACGCGCGGATGCGGCGGCGGACGCAGTTCTCGCGCCGCGCCGTCCGGAACCTCATCGTGCTCTCCGTCCTCGCCGAGGTCTGCACGCGTTTTCCTTCACCCCCTGCCCCTCTTGTTTTTGTATTCCCTTTCCCTCCACCCCCTGATTTGAGATGGTCTGCTGATGCGGCTGGCGGGTTTGCTCGTCTTTGGATTTGGCGGGTTGTTCGATTTGTTATCGGGGACGCGGAGGAGAGTTTGCTCATAGTATGAGATGGTGTGTGTTACGCGTGTTCCGGTAATCGAGCCCTAGGCACTGTCTGCCGCATACGTTTATTTATTGCTCTGATGCTTGAGGTTAGCTTACAAGGGTGCGGGAGAGGAACAACCGAACAACCGAAAAGATGGCTTTCTTAAAAATGTGGATGCCATGCCTCTCTTTTATTTCGACCAGGGGTAAAAGGGCAGCCAGCCACTTTACTAGAAGGTTACGGACTATAACCGAGTTATGATTCATGTATGGTCTTTCTGTGCTGCAGTATGTTATGTTTAGTTGTTTACCAGTGACTTAAAGAGCAGTTTCTCACATGATATCAAGATTCATGCCAAGCATCTCTGGTGAATATGATAACTGTTGTTAATCAATAGGATAACTCTGTTGTTAATCGGTTCTGTATTAATGGTTCCATTGTAATGGGAATGAACTGTTCTTTCAACTTCCAGCGTTTAGAGTGAAATCTTCGTGCTGGAAAATAGATACATGGATGTGTACTTTGATATCTTTTCAGGATTAAATGTTCAGAAATCGAGTTCTGTCCATTATTTTCCTTTGTAATTTATGGTTACCACTTACTAGTAAACCATATATTGTCTATGACAGTGTTCTCAAGGCAATGCCTAGGTGACAAGGCATACCCCAAGGCACTACAGGACGCCATACCGCCTTAAGAACATTGGTCTTTAGTCTTTACTATTTTTTTTTGAAGTTCACAGAAAAAAACTTATTCAGTTCATCAGTTGTGCAAAGGTCTGCCATGTACTACTTATTCAGAGAGGAAGCTAGTATATCTTTATGTGTTCATTTGCATAGGTAGGTGATACGTTGACATTAGGCATCTGGCATCTTAAGGATGCAATTGCCAGTATTTGTGTTTAGAACATTATGCTAGTGCCTCAATATTTATTAGATGAACTTATAGCCAATGTGTGTAAACTGAATGAGTGGACCAATAGCCAATGTGTATATCTTTATCAGGTTTTTTGGTTCTGGTTTTTTCTCTCCTCTTTTGTCTTTTCTAGCGCTGTAATCTCCTTGGTTACTCTCCGTTTTTAATAAATTTTCAGTAGAGGTCCCCAGGGCCTCTCCTGTTTCATAAAAAAAAAGTGTGTAAACTGAAAATGAATGCCACTGCTTTTCTGTCTAACTGAGAAAGTCCCCTTTGGGTTGATCATGGGATCTGTTTTGCTTTCATAATGCTCCTTTAGTTTTGTGAATCATATTCTTTTTTAGGGAGTTTTAAGGAGGGAGAGTGTGTGTGTGTGTGGGGGGGGGGGGGGGGGGGGGGTGGACAGTAATGAAGTTACTGTATTCACATTATGAATGTATGTCAACATGTTTTTTTAGGATTTCAGAGAGTTCTGAAACTTCGCTGGTGATGAAATTCTAAAATAGTTGCTCCTCCACAAGATACTTATCTCTTTTACCCATGACATATTTTTTTCCCTTTTGGTTGATTCACTGTATACGATGCAATTTACCTTTCATATTGAACCTTCAGTGACTTATTTTCACTGCATGTCCCTAGCTTGTAGTTTCTACCGGTTTGATTGTTTATTCCTGTTCTCAGGTGTTGGCTGTTGTTTATGCCATCATGATGACAAGAGATGAGGATCTAACTTGGCAAATGAGGGCCATACGAGTGCTGCCTATGTTCATTCTTCCTGCTGTATCTTCTGCCATATATTCAATGATTGTTAACTTCACAAGGATGCGTAAGTACCCAGAAAGCCCTGTTAGGAAACACTGTTTATTGTCTAACTTGTAGAATATACCAGTTCAGTTTTTGTATTTTATTTTCTTTTGTGCAATTTTATAAGAGGTTCTATATTTCTTTTTGTTCTCACCTATAAAATCTGCATGGTCTGTAGTAAAAATAGTGATGGTAATTTTATTCAGAGTTCGTACTATGTGGCTCCAGAATATATTGTTTATAACACAAAGCTTGTATTTTGTTTTGAATGCTGTTCAACTTCTTACGTATCAACATTTTGAAACCTGTCAGCAGTCAAATTGGGAATTTCATCAGTAGAAATCATGAGAAAGTAGGTTGATTTCCCAGTTAAGCTGATGGTTGGCATTTTTTCCTCCAAAACAACCTTAAAACTAGCTTTATGAGAAATCTGAAAACAAACTTAAGAAGAACTGTTCTTGTGCTATAATACCTACTTGGTTAAAAAGCCTTGGTCATGCTTCTTGTCCCCCTGTGTGTAATGACTGGATACATTTGTATGGTTATCTGCACTGTATACTTGTCACATGTCACAACTTTTGTATCTGTCCACAAAATGATCTTGAATTGCTGTTTGTTTGCTCATATTCATTTCCGTTCACAGTTGAGCGGAAAGACCAGAAGACCCTTGAAAAATTGAGGGCTGAGAGGAAAGCCAAGATTGATGAGCTTAAAGAGAGAACAAATTATTATCTTACCCAACAGCTTATTCAGGCAAGTGGGCAAATTGCCATTACTCAATCAACATGAATTCACTAGTTGCTGGTATCAAATTTTATCATGTCTTTTGCCACACTAAAACTGAACTGTGATACGTACCATTAATCATGCATGTGCAGAAATATGATCTTGATCCAGCTGCAAAGGCTGCAGCAGCTTCAGTTTTGGCATCTAAGCTTGGGGAGGAGACTGGCTTAAAAGTTCATGTTGGAGAAGAACCAAAGCTGGATGCTGCAGTGGCTAGAAGCAATGATGTGGAGATAGTACCATCAGATGGTTTGAGAAACAGGAAGCATCCCAATGCAAGAGGAAGCAGGACCGGGAGCCCCACTGCTCATACTGAACCTAGTCTACCTGCTAATGCTGGCCTGGAAACTGCACGAGCTCCAATGGTGGTAGAGCATCATCAAGGCTCGGGGGCTAGTGATGGTGGTGGATGGATTGGAAAGATTGCTGCCTTACTTGTGGGGGAGGACCCATCACAGTCTTATGCTTTGATATGTGGCAACTGCCATATGCATAACGGTGCGTATTATAGATCAAGCTCTTTTGATATGTTTCACATACCAATACCTAAATATTGGATTCATTACCTAATCAAGCTCTTTTGATATGTTTCACATACCAATACCTAAATATTGGATTCATTACCTAATAATACTAATATTTGCAGGCTTGGCCCGAAAGGAAGATTACCCACATGTTACTTACTACTGCCCACATTGTCATGCATTAAACACATCAAAGCAGTCCATGGGGCAATACTCAGGCTCTGACTCAGGCCAGTCAACCCCTGTTGTTCTGGCTGATGGATTATCCACTTCCAGTTCAGTACAAGAGACTGAATTGAGTAACCTGACGACATTGCAGGAGCTACCTGAGGAAGGAAATGCAGAGAAGCGAGAAGTGGAGGCAAGTTGATGGTTCGTATAACTTCTATTGTTGATGTGTGTGGAACTAGTTCATCTTTAGACATATATCGTCATGTGTTCAACTGGTGGAGCCACAGATTTAGCACTGTTGTAAATTGGAAATAGTGACTGATATGATCCTCAACATAGCACGCAAAAAGAAGAAATGGGCCATGGTGTACATCCTTGAGTGGATGGATTTTTGTTTGTCAATAGAGCGCGAAGTCTTCCAGCTGCTTGACAAGATGAGGCTTAAAAGCTATATGACTGTTCAGACAAAGATGGTGGTGTAGGATATAACATAAGATCATTGCTTCATTTTCTATTTCTACCTTTTTTATATGAACGCGCTTATTCAGAGAACAGGAACGTGGAGAATTTTTTTGCATGTCTTGACCTTCGGTCTTTCCTTTGTTGTTTGTTACCTTAAACCTTGCAGCATTTCGTACACAGTTTTGAAACCGTACTTTCATTTGACGTTGCTTGATGCGTTCTTTGTTTTTGACCGCACCTTTTTGGTTCGTCTCAAAATAAAAAAAATGCAGCAGAAATTGAAACGGCTTTTCCACTCTGTCCAAAACTAGA
Source organism: Sorghum bicolor (assembly GCF_000003195.3). Taxonomy (NCBI): domain Eukaryota; kingdom Viridiplantae; phylum Streptophyta; class Magnoliopsida; order Poales; family Poaceae; genus Sorghum; species Sorghum bicolor. The sequence continues at coordinate 57,296,248 of NC_012873.2, forward strand.
AGTAAAGAAAACTTCTTTTCCACTTTGCCTTGATGTACCACAGAATCAAGCCCAACTTGCCCCAGAGCGCTATAAAACTTGCATATGCATAGCTGATTGTTTTGGTGCACATCATTAATTCTATGTTTGAACATATCTGGATATTCAGCGGAAATTTCCATGTTGTCACTACATACTTAGCAAGTACTCCATCCGATCCAAATCATAACTAAACTGATCCAAAAATTCTGCTCAAACACAGATGTGTAGCGGTACAATAAAATTCCTTTGCCACAACACAAACATAAAACTACCAATTGCAATACGAGATCAATCATCACACATGAGGACCTACCATTTAGCCCTCCACAGCGTTACTATTGTGGTATTATATATCATCAGGTAACTCTTCCCTCCAGTTTTGGACGAGAGGATCAATCTTGCTATTTATTTCATGTCAAAGCAATTTGGATCATAATTCACTCTATCTAGATGCACCCTTAGTCTGCACATGGTCATGAACATTGCCAATATTTGGTGAACTATAAGAGAAACAAAAGCATAGCCCAGGGTATCGTGCTTTCAGAACTAAATAGTGATCTCCCTTTTATTTTACAAGGATTTGCTTCACGATGGCCAAGCTTTGTCTAGTAGTCATCAGCACACCGCGACATGGCGCACAATTTTCTCGAACCAACCTCCCAACACGTGTTGCCTGCCTTTGTCAATCCTTACGCTGTTGTTACCGTGAAGTCTCATGTGCTCATCAACCTGGAGATGGAAAAAAACTCAAATTACAACAAGGGGTTTTTATTTAAGTACACACCGATAGCTTTGCTCATGCGCCCCGGTGATTCATAGTGAGAGCAGATAGATTGACACAACCGCAGCTAGTTGTTTGGCTTGGAGGCTAAGAATGTGGTCAACCTCATCTCGCCGTGGAACCGGATAAGAATGCTCACAAGATATGGCCACCATTGTAGATCTATGTAAGCCGAGTCGCACACAATCTTAGGGAGACATCTCCGTCTATGTTTGTCGACAGTTGCAACGGTTAGGTTCCGATGAAGACCTTAATATACTCCATCCCACCATGTCTTGGAGTCCATTGAATCCTAAGGAAGCTTGAACAAGGGTAGAACACTTCATCCACCATATGAGAGCGTAGTGACCATGTCCAAGGCTTGCAATTGTGCTTAGCATCTTTGTGAATGATTAGGTTAGCTTGTGAGAGCAAGCGAGTTGGTTGACTGCCTTCGTACTCTTAGTGTGCCAGGGTCTCGGAGGATTGGTGGCTCAATAACATGTCGACAACCCTCCTAGATTGGAATGGAGTGGTGGCATTTTGGTGTTTGGGGGGACAAGGAGACCCCTTTCTTTGTGACTAGGAGAGCCGAACAAGAAGTGGTGAGCTTAAGTGGTTTGTGATACTTATTTTGGTTTCTAGTAGATTTTTTTTAGCAAGCCTAACATCTTGACTGGGGGAAGGCTAGTGACCGGGGCTATATCTTTTATGGAACTCCAATATAGACTAGGAAGTTATGTTTTGGTGACAGATATCACAAGATACTTCACCACGTCACAAGAGTTTTTTCCTTCTTACTTTCGTTGTCTATGTTTTACCTTTCTAGAGCAAATTAGGCTAGTTGATAGGATTGGCTATAGGTTGCTAAAACTTTGTATGAGTTGGTTTAGATAAGATGCATATACACATCATGCTAGTTAGAATGCTTTAGTTTAATTTATCTAACGTAGATTGAGTTAAATCTGAAGTTAGAGAAGTTTTTGATGAACCGATTTGATCCCCCTCTTGGATCACATATTGGAACCTTTTCTTTTTCATATCGTGAGGTGTCACATATTAGAAGACTCGGAAGGTTCAAAGTCAAAGAAAAGCTAGCACCTTCGTAGATTTGTAACATCAGAAGAGAGAATGAGTTAAACACAAAATTTCTTATGCAGTTTGAGGGACCATTCAAATATTAAGGATGAGATTCATCTTAAATGGTAGGTTTGTAACACTATAAGTTTCAAATTCTTTTTTAGCATTTAGAGTAAAGTCCATCACCGGTCCCTAAACTTGTTTGGGTGTGTCATCCCGGTCCTTAAACTCACAAAACGATTGTTTAGGTACCTAAACTTGTTCAGCTGTGTCAACCTAGTCCCTAAACTTAGAAACCTCCCATATAGGTTCTCAAACTTGTTCAGCCGTGTCATCCCGGTCCCTAAACTTGTTTTTAAGTCATCCAGATCAAAGCAGGGCGAATCTAAAAACTCTATATAGGAAAATAATTCATAAGTTTTTCATATGAACTCAAATGAAGATAAACTTTATATCAAATTTGTAGTAAGCAATGCGATCTACAACTTTGTAGTTGAAAAGTTTTTAAATTGAAATCTTTTGGTGTCCCAAAATATTTTTTGAAAGTTTTTAGATCTAGAAATTTAAAATTTAAAATTAAATTTTGTGATATTAAACGACTTTAAATAAAAAACATTTCAACTATAAAGTTGTAGAACACATTAAGGGCTACAACTTTGATATAAAGTTTGTCTTCATTCGAGTACATATGAAAAAGTTATGAATTATTTTTAATATAAAGTTTTTAGATCACTTTGTTTTGACCTAGATGAGACTTAAAATCAAGTTTAGGGACTTGTATGACACAACTGAACAAATATGAGGACTTAAACGGGTGATTTCTAAATTTAGGGACCGAGATGACACAACTAAACAAGTTTAGGGACTGAGATGATACAGACGAACAAGTTCGAGGATCTAAATGGTCGATTTACGAGTTTAGGGACTGGAATGACACATTAATACAAGTTTAGGGACCGGTGGTGGACTTTACTCTAGCATTTAATTTAATTAGTTTTGTATAAGTGGCTTTGGAATTTGTGTGGGAAAACTAAGTGTTTACGAACAGTAAATATAAATGAATTGTAATGATAGAAACCTTATGTGTGGATACCATTTTTCTTCTTTGAGGCATTCTCGTCGAGATTTTTTTTTTCTACCCAAGCGTTTTTATTTTTCCTCGTGACGTGCATGGTGGTGTTTTCCTAGCGATGCTTGAGTGGTTTTGCAATGAGCGTGGTTTTGAGGTGGTTGTCGTACTGTTGCTCTTTAATAACATGGTAGTTTTTATTTGTATTTTCTACAGGCATTGTTTAGTTCTAAATTTTTTTTGATTTTTGATACTGTAGCATTTTCATTTTTATTTGGCAATTATTGTCTAATCATGGACTAACTAGGCTCAAAAGATTCATCTCGTGATTTACACATAAACTGTGCAATTAGTTTTTGTTTTCATCTATATTTAATGCTTTATGCATGTGTCGCAAGATTCGATGTGACAGAGAATCTTGAAAAGTTTTCGGTTCTTGGGATAAACTAAACAAGGCCTAGATATATGCTTATGTGTTGTATTGGGTGAAAGGTCCTAATATGGCTAGAGGGGGGTGAATAGCCTATTTAAAAATTCTACAAACTCACTAGAGCAAGAGGTTAGTAAATAACAAAGCGAAGCTTTTTGCCCTAACTCTAAAGGGGTGTTTGCAAGCCACCTATCTAACAATTCTAGTTGCTACAAACACTATGCACACAAGAACTAAGTCTCTACAAGTTACACTAGTGAACTATGCTACACAAGGCAAAGTAAGCAACTAAACTAATTACACTAGTTTGTGGTAAGTAAAGATAGGAAGAGATATTCATACCGTCGTGTAGAGGATGAACCAATCACCAATATAAACAATCAAACAACGGGAGAATGCCAATCAAACACAATTGAGACACCAATTTTTCTCCTGAGGTTCACGTGCTTGCCGACACGCTACGTCTCCGTTGTGTCGACCAACACTTGGTGGTTCGGTGGCTAAGAGGTGTAGCACGAACCTCGTCCTCAATAGGACACCACAAGAACCTACCCACAAGTGAGGTAACTCAATGACACAAGCACTTTACTTGAGTTACCTTTCGGCTCTCCGCCGGGGAAGGTACAAGACCCATCACAATCACTGGGAGGTGGCCACGAACAATCACCAACTCGTGCCAATACTTCTTCGCTGCTCCAAGCCGTCTAGGTGGCGGCAACCACCAAGAGTAACAAGAAAACCGCAGCTAGAACGATCCCCAAGTGCCACTAGATGCAATCACTCAAACAAATGCACTTGGAATCAATCCCAATCTCACAAAGATGTTTAATCTATGAAGGAGATGAGTGGGAGGTGTTTGCTTAGGCTCACAAGGATGTTATGTATGCTAGAATGCCAAGAGTGTGAGTCCCAAGCTGGCAACACGTATTTATAAGCCCCTCAAGCAAATAGAGCCGTTGGCTCTTTCACTCGGCAAAAGTCGGCGTCGCCGGACGCTCTCAAGTTGACATCGGACGCTCAACCCCTGCGTCCGGTGCTCCAAAGTCAGCCATGTGTCACCTTTTGAAAAACGTGTGTCGATCTCTAACGGTAACCTGCAGAGCACCGGACGCTCCTAAGTTAGCACCGGACGCGTCCGGTGCACACCAGTCCTAAACTCAGGGAGGTCTGCAAATGCGCAAGGTCACCGGATGCTGAGCACCGGACCGTCCGGTGCTCACCGGACTTAAACCCAGGGAGCAATGCAAAACGCGCGGACACCGGACTCAGAGCACCGGACGCTCCAGCCTGCGTCCGGTGCCTAGCGTCCGGTGCCTAACCCTAGCTGAGCCAGGCAGCCTGCACACCGGACGCACATGCACAGCGTCCGGTGCTTCTGGGCCAGCGTCCGGTGAGTGTTAAACACTCCCGCGACTTCTCCAAATTTCCCACCGGTGCAATAGAAAATATGCACTTCATTTTCTCAAAAAGCGTCGAATCCCGCCAAGCAAACTCGACGGGAGGGAGAGAGGAACCCATCCTCTCTCTACCCTTCAAACTCCACCTTCGTCTTAAAGTGTGCCAACACCACAAAGTGTCAACCAACAAGTGCACATGTGTTAGCATTTTCATAATCATTTTCTTCAAAGGAGTTAAGTTAGCTCACTAGGTTCTAAATGCATGCACATGAACAATGACACCTAGTGGCAATTGATAACCGCTTAGCCAAAGAATTCCTCTCTTTATAGTACGGCTATCTATCTAAATGTGATCACACCCTCTATGGTGTCTTGATCACCAAAACCAAAACCCTAAGTAATACCTTTGCCTTGATCTGTATAGGGTTTTGTTTTTCTCTTTCTTCTTTTCCAAGTTGAGCACTTGATCATCTTGTGGTCATCACCATCATCACCATGATCATCACTTGCTGCATCACTTGGCATGTACCAACCTCATTAAGTCTACACACACTTAGTATAGAGGTTAGTACTAGAGTTTCATCAATTATCCAAAACCAAACTAGAGCTCAAGTGAACACATTAGGTGTAGAGAGATAATTTGTTGTTGTACTTACCTTCTTCCCTGTGGATACATGGTTATCAAATCTATATCTCTTATATAGATAAACCCCACTAGATAATTCTCGTGACATGCAAAGCATTCACATCATCATTCACTAGAGCATCCCACTAACTAATTCTCTTGTCATGCAAAGCGTTCACATCAACATCCATTAAATCATCCCACTAATACATTACCCCGTCATGCAAAGTGTTCACATCATTATCCACTAATAAATCAAAATAACACATATCATTTATTCTGTATCTATGTTATTCACATTAGCAAACCACATCATTTTCTAACATATATTTAGTTGTCTATGTTAGAATACTAAAAATCATCCACTAATATATATTATGATAGTATAATTTTAACGATAATTTCTGCAGGAGTGCAGGGGATATTTTCCTAGTTAAATTAAAAAAGAAGCCAGCGTAGCCCCCGGCCTCACCACGTCGCAGATTGCCCTGGGGATTTTACCGCATTCATACTTGCGTTTGTGGACATCCATCGTAGCGTCGCCCAGGTAGATTGCAGGACTGGGGCTGGTGTCTTCGGTGTTTAGTTAAGCTACTACCAGCACTAACTGTTTAGGTGGATTTTACCGCATTCATACTTTCTCCCTTTCTTGATTCCTCCCTGTGCTAGCTTCGTGTTTACAGTTGTATTAGGTTAATAAGGAGTATACTACCTACCAAAATGCTGCATTCAATCACCAACTGTTTACGGTGGTAGAGTCGCACAGAGGTGAGGAAATCGCGGCCGACGCTGTCGTACTCGATCCCTTTCCCCATTTAACCTTTATATTTAATCAGACCGCTCAAGCCAATTAATTAATTCCAAGAGCAGGGGGCGAAAAATGTATTTTTGCGGCATCCTTTTTCTTAGGGGCAACCGCTAGCGTCCTCACCTTCACCTTCGATAACTTCCTCAAAAATTTCTGCCCATTTATAAAAAGAATATTGCAGTATTGCTTATCGGGTCTAGACATATGACCACGAGTTTGTGCCCCCGTTTCTTGACTCCCTTTGGCCGAGCACCGAAGGTGGGGAATTGAGAAATCCAACTTGATTGGATTTGTGGCAGGTAAGTGGTGCGGAATTACCAACCCAACAATGCTGAGGCAATCTATGATTGTTTTTGCTTCTAATGCAGTTGTTTATTTCTTGCCTGATCTGGACGAACATGAGTTGATCCCATCCAGTGATCTGGTTCAGTTAGTTTTGCTCAGCATGGTTTAAGTGGTGAAGAGGATAAACGAAAATATCTAAAAACTTCTGTCTAAGCGGGTTGCGACTGTAAATAAACCTCTTTCTTTCCTTCCTTAATTGAGAGGCAGAGCTCCTGCTTAAAAAAAAAACCCTTCTCTGTCACTTCTGTTTTCTGCAGTTGAAATGATGCAACCTTTTCTTCTGTTGTTGTTGGCTTGTTGCTACCTGTAGGATCATGGTTCTTGCTTATCAGGTTTGCTTTTGCAGAAAGGTAGCATTTATTTTAAAAAGTAATTAGCCATTTTTCTTATGTTAAACGGTTCAGCTGAAAAGATGTTTAGATGGGGGAGTAGGGTATCAAGACATTCTACCTTTCAGTTATTTGGGATGCTTAATCTGATCACGGGACAGCGAATCAGACTAGGTTCATATTTGGTTTGCCCACATGGTGGAATGCTCTTAAAATTACTCCATTTGTTCATTGAATTTATCTGTTATGACAAAGCTGAGAGGGGAGATCTCTCCACTGTGCCACTGAGTTGCTCTGTTTTCTTCTTCCTTAATGCTGTTCACTTAATGTGGCCCTTCCTATTGAGATTTTTTTTTTGAGGAAAAAGGAGGGGCCAGAGCCCAAGCCCTTACTTGGAAAATATTTTTAAAAAAAGCGAGAACACAGTACAAGAGAAATAGAAAAATAGAGGAGTTCAAGAGACAAAGAAAGAAACAAAAAAGATGAACAAATTCACATAAAGTTCTCCGCCTAACTCTTTGAGATTGTTGAACTATTCTTATATTTGTTATTTCACTATTGTGAATCAGTCTAACTCTTTACACTGAGGTTCTTTGTTTTATTAGTGCATTATGCATCAAAGAGTCCAAAGTTTTGGTAGTCCATTTCTGCATCAAAGAGTCCAAAATAGTACTGGACTGTATGTTTGAGTAAATCCATTTGTTGTGAAAAACAAAAGACTAAATTGGAATTCAAAAGTTCTTTTGAAGCACATTTATTTGATAAAAAAAACAGCGCATGCAGTTAAAGCAGACCAGAAATTGTCATTCTGATGACATCATTAAAACATGCATTTATACTGACCATGTAACTCCTCAATCAAGGATTATGAATTTGTGAAATTTATTGCTATGCAAATTTATCAAGAGTAAAAAAAATAAAGGAAAACTACAAATTTGAGGTGTGTCGGTTGCAAGTTAGGATGTCTGGAGGTCTGATTAATCACCCATTCTTGAAAAGTAACAATCATGTGAGAAGTATATGTACAAAAACAGTAGGTTCAACAGTGTTTCATGGTAAATGAGCAACTAGGATCACTTGATATGGACGCCATGAATTATAGATTAATAGAAATGTTCTTTACAAAATGCCATCCAAAACATGTTCATATTTAGTTGCATATCGTAATTTTCTTAGTGTACTCTAATATCATATTTGCTTTTTTGTTAACCTTTATTCCCTAAACAGTTCATTAATTTCCTTGTGAGCAATTCTTGATAGTTTCTTCTGCTGCCTACCTTGCTGGATGTCCAAGGAGAGGCAAGGTGGCAAAATTTGGGTTCCCTTTTGCCCCTATTTCCCCCTTTTCAGTTAAAGAAAAGTCCAACAACATTCAGGAAGGTCTCATCTCTCATGCATAACTAATCTTGTAACCTTCTGCACTGACCACTTTGCCCCTTGCTGCACAACACGGGGGCCTTCTTCCTCTGATGCACATGCTGACATCTGTTTGCTTCTAGACATCCTCCAAGAATCAGTTTCTCTTTTCGCCTTTCCATAAATACGTCCACATCATTGGTTCTGATCCTTTGTCATCTGCAACTGCAAGATATAGCAGAGCTGCAGAGGGCACTGCCAGGAGCACCGATGGATCAGGGGATGGAGCTGAGGGGATGCGTTTGTCGGATCAAGAGCTCGGCACTTGAGCTTCTGTCCATGGAGGAGGATCTGACGACTGATCTGGATGATGACCTGTGGGATTTGGTCAGGAGGGATCTCCAGCTAAAGGCCACCTTCCTGTACATTGACCTGAACCGTGTGATTGCCTGCAACGAGTGCGAGGAGCGCAGGGAGGAGATCACCCTTCTCGCCAACGATTTCTTCTACTTCATGGATGAGGTTATGAGATCGGTGCCTTCTTTTCCCATCTTTATTTAGTAGGAGTTGCTTTTATTAGAAGCTAGTCAGCATGATAAATTAACCAGGTAGTAGTAGTACCAACAACGAACGTACATGAAAATCTGTTTCAATATATCTGTTAACAATTAACGTTTATCCCATAGCCCATTTATCAGACAATTTCAGAAAAAGATAGTATGGTATATTTTATTTTACATGTAGCAGTACTCGATCAACAATTTGTACCTGAAGGGAACAATACTGTTTAGAGTTGAGAACCTTCTCACCTTACTTTGTATCATAATCAGGTCAACAAAAGCCAGCCAGATCATCCAGATATAAACGAATTACAAACTGCAGATCAATGCTTGTGCACCATTAATCAAGGTCTTCTGGTTCTTGACTTTTGACTAGCATTCGCCAATAAACTGAAGTTGGAGCATAATTTAAGTCTAGGGAGTAGAATTAATGCTCCTATGCCTTACTGGGTAATTAGTCATGGTCAAACTTGGAAAGCTCAAAGGGCCCTTGTGTAGACAACACAATAAACTAGTTGACTTTGTGGGTGCGTTTGATGATTTGATTTGACACCCTTTGTGACAATGGGTCACCTTTCAATAAAACCAGGTGGGAAAATCCCCCCGTTGTTTGCTCAAAAAAAAATGATTTGATTTGACGCTGAAACTGCTCTTGGATAAATGCGTGCATGCAGCTGGGTGATGCTGTGGCCAACCGGAGCGTCTCCGTCGTGAAGCTGTGCTACGGCGACGCGGCTCAGGCGCTCCGTGAGGTGGTCGCCGCCGTTGTGCCGCCGGCAGCAGCCTGATGGCCTCACAACGTCCCATCGCCTGTCGTCACTGCTTCTTCTAGTAAAAGGAGGATGACATGTTCAACACCGTGTAAGAAATGTGGGCACTACCTAGCTACATCACCTGTGAAGATACATGGGGAGAGAGCTGGATGAAGCAAAGCTTGAAAAACATCAGCTGCCAAGTGGTTTTATCCCCGTTATATCGCTTCTGGTCTGCGCCGTTGTACAGCGTTGCGCAGATTGATGAATTTAGCTTAGTTCGATTGATGGTAAACGTTGCACAGATTGCCAAAAGCTACGGAGTTTCACTACAAACATTAGGCAAGAACATCCAAAGCAAGCTTACAGCGTTGCCACAAGTAACACCCTGGTGGCCTCCGATGAGTTCGATTCGGATTTCAGAGACGTGAGCAATCACAGACAATAATCGAGGGTGATGAGAATTGATACCAGTAGCGAGGACCGAGGATGAAGGTTTCCTTTCTGTTAGAGTAACTCTAGCAGGGCTTCTATTTAAACATCAATAGCTAAATATAAGTGCTAAAATCAAAAACAACATTTCAGCAGGACTCCTACACAGACTCTATAGTCGGTAGGGCACCTATATTTCTTCCCAAACCTCATTCTCGTTGGTCGACGGCCCCCATCCGCTCGTTTCTCTCGGCGTCATACAACCTCCCCTTCTCGCAGCGCAGCCTGCTCCCCTCTAGCGAGCCCCCATCACCTCAGGCACACCCTCCTTTGGTGAGTGCGAGCACACGGGATCCAGCCGCATCCTCGATGCCCCCACCATGGCGCCTGCGGCAAGCGGATCTGCGACCATGGCTGAAGCTCCAGCGAGCAAGCGACACTTCTCTCTCTCCTCTAGTCACTGTTCGTCTAAACGGCCGTTTAGACCGTTTAAACGCCGTGTAAACGCTACATAGTGGTACACCGTTTTCGTTTAATCATCCGTTTAGTCCATCTAATTGACCATTTAGCCAGTTTAATGGACTGTTTAGCCAGAATAATGGCTAAACCAAGTGACCGACAGTTTAGGAAAACATTGTCCCTAGTGGTGCGTCTCCCTCTCTCTCCTATGGGTGGGCGCGTCCCGACTGGCCGCCGCACGAGAGCAGCACCAGCGCTGGAGCTGCCTCTGCCATGGCCATCGCACAGCCTGCTAGCCATGGCTCCCTCCGCCACGCGGGAGCAGCCAGGTCACACCTCCCTCCGCAGCGGCGAGAGCAGCCCGGCCTTACCTCCACCACGCGACGCTACCCAGCCGCGCGGGCACCTCGCTCTGCCGTGCCGACGTAATCCGCATGTGAAGGATGGAAAAGAAAGGACCCGTGGGTCCCTTTTGTTATTGTCTGCTAATAGAATTTGGAGGGCTTTATTTGGGTGTTGCTGCTCGAATGGAATGGATTTGTTGGGCTAACAAAAGTAGAGGTGAACACCCAAATCTAAAATAGAGGGCTCTGTTTTGGGGCTACTGCTAGAGTTTCTACGTATTTCAAAATATTTTGCGTCATGTATCAATGGTACATGGGCAGGGCCTCTGACAATAAGGTCCCACAAATCAGTGTCGTACAAACTGAAAAGAAAACGTACTGCTACTTCTTGCTACTGCTACTCTCCCTCGATCCCCATATTGGTGCCCTGTTGTGTAGCATGTGTTTACACTTGCAACACTTTGATTGGAATTCTGCTGATTCTTGCAGTTTTAAAGAGACGCAACACATACAGGAGAGAGATTGCAATTTAGAGAACCAAGGCTTGCACATGCATTATACCAGAACTAGAATACTAGATACACACAGAAGGTTGGTTACCTTTGTAGTGACTGACAAAAAGGCTAAGCTTTTCCCGCTAATTATTCATATCAAGTTTAGTTTCTACGCTACACTTCTGTTAACATCGATCACCAGGACAAAACCCGAAAAAGAATCGATATGTGCAACCAAGGTGAGGAAAACTGCAGATTACGGAAAACTCTACCTATCTCAAATTCATAATCACTAATACAGAGCATCCTGAGAAGGCAAGCTGGACAGCGTTCTTTTAAGGCCATGTGCTGAAGTGGATCATGTTGCTTCTATAGCTTTCAGACATCAGAAAAGCCAGATTGTTCTTTCACCTATGCTTCTCCATGCAGATTCCCAAGCACATGCTCTTGAGATATTTTTGATCAAACTATTGCTGAAAATTGAGCTGCTTCCCTGTCTAGCAGTGGCCTACCATACTCTTGGTTCTTCTTTCAAATGACTGCTGCCAAGAACTTGTGCCTTCAAATGAAAGCAGTGACATATCAAGAGTGAGCATTTCAGTAGAACCCGATGATAAGAGAACAGCAATGTATTTGTCAAAATAAAATGCATATTGCTAACTGAAACTGATGACATTGATTATGCTATTACAGAAAATACTAATGAATGTACGTTTTATATACTCCTTGAGTATTTTGCTAACAAATAAGCAATTTAAGTATCACCAACTATTCAGTTTATATTTAGTAATGGCAGGACGAAACAGAATATCAAGCCAATGATAAAAGTGATTTTGGAGTAACTGTTTAGTGGTGACATTATATGCAGCCGAATATTGGCCAGACTGCATTTTTTATTCTGTATCTTCATTTCAGTAGCTAAGATACTGATCAACAACCAACAAGGTACCAGATTGCAGATCATAGGCAAAGCAGAAGAAATTTACCATAGGAGCACGAGGGAGTACGTAGCTAGCTAGCCTTTCATCCACCGAAACAGGCAATGGGGGCATCTTGCTCATTATTCCAGGAATTTGGCTCATGCTGTTCATTAAGGAGAGCACCACATGAGAAAGCATCCATACAAACACGTGTTTCAGACACTTCACCATTTTGAGCCAATTTTTTGTGTATAAAATGTGCTAAACTCTACCTTTGTAGAAGACCATTGATGTTCCTTCTTGCGTGATGGAAAAGATCATTGTTGTTATAAGCCTGAAAAGTATTATCAGAGGAATTGAAAATTACTCCTGCACAGCTAAATCTTCCTGCTGCTCATGAAAATTTATCACAAAATATGCTCCAAACAGATGCTGGAATGTTTTTTTTCCTCTCCAACGAGAATTTGTTATGAGAAATGGGTCTGGATGGCATCAACTATTAACCTTTATTGTATTTCTATAGTTTTGTTGCTTACTAAATGAAGAGTTGATCTGAACGAAGACACAATGCCTTAAACTGAATCGGCTAAATTATAAGATGCATCATACAAGAAAGAAACAAAAGGTTCGAGAAAAGAAGAAACAAAAGACCAACCTGTGATGTTAAAATATTTACTTCTATTTGATTGAGTAGTCGAGCATTTTCTTCCAGTATATTTAGCATTTCATGGTCAATTTGAGAGTCTGCACAAAAGGAACAGAAACATGTCAAACCTTGTAAAGAACTGAATGATCTGAAGTAATCAGGGCAATGTTTGTTTCAACATGGCAGCTAAGGAAACTTCATATGCTTATAGTGGGAACTAAGAGGACTCCGGAACATCTACAACATAAAGATCCTCAAATATGCTGAAAAGGTGATGTTTTATGGAATTAAGTGGCCCAAGGATAACTTCAGAGCAGAATCACCATCAAATATCAATAATGCTATATGTTTAAATGCATTAATACGGTTTTGACTTTATGGAGTAGCATTTGAGCATTCCTTGGAACATAAAATTGGCTGGAATATTTCATTGTTGCCAAAAGCAATGGTGAACGGTACGTTAAACACAGTCAATCACTCTTTAAGTGACCTACCAACCTCCAGAGATAAATCCATTGTGTTTGGCGTTCTGAGGAATAGAAGAGGAAGATCTCATCTCAGTCTGAACAGGAGCATTGGGACCCCATGATGACGGCTCAGCCATTTTATCCTGAAAAGCAACCATAATCAGATCCATTTAAAAATGAACTCATAGATACTACTTTTATAAGGTTGCATCATGTACATTTCCCATCCCAACTACATTTTAACAGTATCACATTATAATGCATCTTCCTGTTTGGGGTTTTATGAAGAAAAAAAATCACATAGAGCAGATGCCACTGGAGTGTTAAATGTTAAGTTCATTTCATCATTTCCACAAAACCAAAACATGTGCAGACGCATGGAGCCATGGACTGGTGTGTTTCAAGATATATCTGTTATAACAAAGAAGTCCAAATTTAATGTTTATCGGTAGTCAGAACAGTAATTTCTTCAAGTAGAGTATGCTAGTGCTAACAAGAGACAACAATGTTATAAAAAAAATGAAATGATGAGTACCTTTCTATCTTTTATCTTTTTCCCAGGATAGTGTTCTTCAGGTTTCCGTCGTCTTGTAGCTTCTTTTCTCTATATAAGCAAATCTAATTATCATTACCAATGAAAGCAACATATGATGAACAAACTCCCTCAGAAAATATAACTAATCATCATTAACAACAAGAATGGAAAATAAAACACTACATGGTTATTACGCATTCCAGTGGAAAGCATCAAGTAGGATACAACTAATTATTACTCAAGGTAAAATGGTGGATCAACAGGCCAACATTTCGCTTGCCATCTACAACAAACTAAAAATATTTCCTACTTTCTTGACACTAAAAAAGGGAGACGTGGAATTATTCTTGTTTGTTGCATTGATAGTGTCAGCTTTCTATAGTTGAATGCTGTTCACTGATAAATTGAATCAAATATGCCATCTCTGTTGTACTAACTGAAAAATGTAAATAAAATAATTGTAACCTTCCCAAGCGATATACATGCTATGAACTCTCGACATGAAACAGGAGCAAGCCAACTTTAGTCTGCAAACCTTTTTTTTATACAATGCAAACCTTATTATTAGTAATGTGAAAAGCAGAGACTTTTTTCTCGAACACACAGGAGAAAAGCAGAGACTTCTCAGCCTTTCTTATATTATTCTAGTACACACTAGACAATACAAAGGTAATTCTATGGGGGCAACAGCTCAAAAGGATACTTAGGAGGACCAGCTCAGATCACACTAACTTTAATGTTCATAATAGACCAATATAGTATTTTTATAGATGTGGACAAATAAGTGTATCTTCAGCATGATCTACTTTCACATACGCGGCACTGGTTTAGTGGAATTATGGTGACATCATCTTGACAAGTCACACAAGTATAAACTACTGTTAGTCTCCATCCATAAGCTGATGTGGGTCCACATATTCCTTTCAAATGAATAATCTAGACTGGATAAACATATTGCATGGCTTTAGTATCTATCAGAGTTCAGGTTTATGAAATGTTAGCTTGAAAGTAGTTTATGAAATGTTAGCCACCTCTGAAGCTTTGGGTTGAAATGTAGATTGAATATAACAGATGAGGAAATGGCATTCAGAAGCTGCGTAATAAATCAGAGAAATCAGGGACTAACCGCTGCCATCCACTGGCATCTCATGGCAACATCTCTTACTGTCTTGTCTGGTAACATGGCTGCTATCTTTATGTACTTCATGATTCCTGGTTCATTTGCATACCTGAAAATTTCATTAGTCAGTGAACCAAAAGGATAAACTATTAGGAACGAACTGATAGGTAAAAGCTTCAAATATAAGATAAACAAAAACATCATATCTCTTTTTATTGGACTAAGTAAAAGGCACGAATGTGAAATAACATCTGTAGTAAGAGAACAGGGATCTAAAAATTTCCAACAAATTGCTCATGTAACAATTCCTTATAGAAATAAAGAGTGCTCCTTTCATCAGAACAGACAACAGAGGTGTATTTCTGACTAGAATCAACCGCAAACATCACAAAACTCACTATTATGAAACCATAGACTCCCTCCATCCTGGAATATAATGGATTTTCAGTTGTCTTAAGACAAACCATGCTAAGTTTGACCAAATTTGTAGAAAAACAATAATATTTACAATATCAAATGAAATTTATTAGATAAATTATGAAATATATTTTCATAATTTTGCTTCATTGATGCGCTAGATATTATTGCTCAGCTCTACAAACTTGGTCAAACTTAGGAGTGTTTGACTTAGGACAACTGAATATCCATTATATTCTAGGACCGAGGGAGTAGGTATTTAGGCAGCACAAAACCTTGGTAGTTTGGCCTAAATTTTGAGGCATGATCATGATCAAATTGTAAAAGAATTGAGTAGTAGACATAGGATAAAAGGTTTCATTATAAGGTGAGATGGAAATAGCTACTTGATTCAGATTTTTTTTTTTGAACATATACTTAGTTCAGAATATATGGTGGTATATCTTACATGTTGAGGCCATCGCTCAACAATTGCAGCTCTGGATAGGACCACTCCACAGCCAACGGTGCACTATACTTGAGGTTCTGACAAGAAGAATCAGCAATCATGTTTGGTGAACCAGTGGATACAATTGTTGAAGATGTAGTGTTCAACATCGCCATATTGCCATTCATTCCACTGCTGGAAGTGTCTAGACAAACTGGCATGACTCCTGATCCACTGGTAATTGAACTCGTCTGAAATGAAACCACATGTTGGTTGCAGAATGAATGTGGAAATACCCCATAGTTGTTAGGATCTGTTGACATCTGCATGCGAGAAGAAGTTTTTCTCCCCACTTCGCCCTCACATCAAGCTTCACAGGAACACTTACAAGTTGTCAGCCCCTCTTGAAACTTTCTTCCAAGATGAGGAAATAAAGTTTTGCTGCAAATATTACAGTTCCATTGTCAGAGAACCCAGATGAGCCCGGCAACCAGGGCTCCATAAACTCGTCAAAGTAACCATGTATGTCATCCAAACTATGATGATAATTTGCAAAGCTTGACTGAACAAATATTTCTTCTAGCAAAAGTACTCAGTTCTTAGAGACTTCCACGTTAGACTTCCTACACAAGACATGAGAAGGAACATTGGTGAATCTGGTCCTTGGGAACAATAATAAAAACTGAAGGATCTTTCTTTATCGAACACCCAGGAGAGCTACATATCATTATATTAAGAAGAACAAGAGATTCAACAGCTCACAAAGTAGCACAATAATCACTTAATCTAATCCAATTCAAACTAAACTTTCAGCTGGTGAGCGAGAACCAACTTTTCAAAGAGAAGAACCAGTGATCACATCACAAAAAGAAGAAAAGAGTCTGAAGAGATACGATCAAATGCTCAGTCAGTTTGTTTTTTATTTTAGTCAAATGTCCTGAATAACTAGTTACTCACATGGGTCTTACAAGAAGTGGCCAACCATCAACCAAAGCTGGCACAACTAGATGGACTATCATTAGCACTTACATACGAAAAAGCATGATTGCACCATGTGGAAATAATTCAGCCATATCAGCAGTAGAACACTATAGTACACAAGAGCAAGAGTCTTTACACTCGGTACAAGTTAACTATACCAAAACCACATCATAGATGAATTGACAAATACATGTGCATGTTTCTCTTTGTAAAGACAGGACAAACATAATGGTATAGGAACAGGTTGTGTAGGACAAACATAATGGTAGGAACAGGTTGTGGGACTTGTAAGAGGAATTGCACACGAGATTTTCACCGCAAGAAAGAACCAAAACTGAAACGAACTATTAAAAGTTAAGGACACAAGGTTTCAATCATGCCTTCAGTCGGACAAATCAAAGAAGCGATTAGCAGAAGAACCTCAAAGAAGGCAGAGAAGCCTGCCAAACGCCCAAACCCTCCAGCACGGTGGAAACCTCAAGCTGGAACCACCCGAACTGCCCGTATACTCCACTAGAGAAAGCAGCACGGAAAGACTTGAACGAAAAGGAAGAAACCAAATCAAGCAACGATGATTGCACGAAAGACAGCGGCCCCCAGGCGCGGCGCAGGGCACTATCGTCCTAGAGGAGCTCGCTTTCCACATCGAATTCCACGCCGGCCCGAGCGACCGCCAAGCTCCCCTTGTTTCCACGCTAGGTCGCGCAACCGAACGAAGAACGAAAACACTAGCGCACGAGCACAACCCGGACGCCCGCCGGCCAAATCAGGATCTTTTCCCGATCGCGCTACCGAATTCCAATAGTAAATCAAGAAACGCACCTGCGCCGGAGCCGCAGCGCAGCAGCAGCAGACGACGACGACGCAACAAGCGTGAAGCGGGTATAACGCGCGGCGCGATTGTTGATCGATCGATCCTGGTGTGAATGGAGTGTGAGGTGGTGGTCTCTTCTCTTCTCCTCCGCCGTGTGCTCGCTTGGCCTTCTTTAAATGGTGGTGCCGTCGGCTTTGTGCGCTCCAATGGAAAGGCAGAGAGGGTAGGGAGGGGAGGGGAGAGGAGGGGGAGAGCGCAACCAAAAAGCGGCGGCCCCGCCGACCCCAAAGGCGAGACGCCGCTCGCTTATATGCGCTCAAAAAAGGAAGGGGGCCTGACCGGACGGGGCAAAGGCCAGTTCCACAACTTGCCGCCGCACCGCACACCACCACCCAGCACAGCACCAAACGAGCAGTGAGAGCCGCAGCCGCCGCCGTGACGGCCCGAGGAGGACGAGACGAGACGAGAGGCAGGCAGGCAGGCAGATGAGATCTCTTGGAATTCAGCGCTGGGGGATGGAAAACACTGGCGCCGGGATTCCCAATGCCTGCCAAACAATTATTGCCACTATAAACTAATGCTAGTCTACCCTCTCCCTCTCTCTCTCGGCAGCTTTCTTTGTTTGGCTTCCACTTTTTCTAGTGAGGAAAGAATCGAGTGCTCGTCGTCTCATTTCTGGCGTCTCCTGCCTTGTTTTTCTTAATTCTCCCCTCTCTCCCTCCCTGGAATTGCTTTCCTGGTCACCAGCGGCTTACTTGTTCCAATTGTGCGCGTGCATTTGTGTGGTAAATTAAATAAAAAGAAAAGAATTCTTTCTCCCTCTGTCTCGATTGTCTCTAGCTTCGTGGTGGTGTGTGCGTAGGGTTCATTCGCTCGGTGGCATCAGGAGTTAGGACATGACAGCTCCGAGCTCGTTTTTTTAAGCAGAGTGCGGCCGAGCATGGTGCCGTCGCGGCAAAAATGGCCATGGCGGATTCGTTCACAGTCGTGGTTGATGTGTCGGCCGGAGTGGTGGTGGGCGGTCAACTGGGACGGTAAATAAATAAATAAGACAAAGATCTTTTGTGTTCTCGCTTATCCTCTCGCCTCGCGCGATCCGATCCAACAGGTGTTTGTTGCGCAGAGATATATATCTGCATCTGCTGCTACTTGCCTAGAGTACTTGTGCACTGTGAAGGAAGGTGCGGGTTTGCTTGGTCCTCTACTCCTGCTCCCGCCAAGAAGTGGACCGGAGATTCCAGGTGTCAGTGTTGAACTGGTAATAATGAAACCTTTTTTTTTCTTTTTCTTTTTTTTTACTAGTAACTGGTAATGAAGCGTCAAGTGTTTCCTTTTCTTTTTAACGAAGTTGTTGCCCGCTAAAATTTGGCTGATGCTAAAATATTATGATATGAAAACATTGTTTCTTATTTTTTGTAAGTTTTATCCAGTCGTATGTTTTATATCAGATGTTTGCATGCTGATATATCTGACTGGATAAGTTTACAAAATAAGAAATAGTATTTTTTTAGCATAAGATTTTATCATCAACATCAGTATAAGCTAAATGTTAGCAAAACGAACAGGGACGGCTAGCCGTAGTAACGGGAGCATATATATTGGAATTCAAGAATATCCACGGCTATCTCACACAGTTTATCATCTCTGTACGGCTCCAGGTAAGCTGCGCATGTAAATACCTAGCTAGGATGATTGGAACTAATAAACTGGCGTATTCTTGCTGAGCAAATCAGTACTACATATATATACTAAGGTTTTGCGCTGATGGACATTATTGGACAAGCTAGGCCTTGTTTAGATACATCCAAAAACCCAAAATTTTACAAGATTCTTCATCACATCGAATCTTATGGTACATGCATGAAACATTAAATATAGATAAAAAATATAACTAATTGCACAGTTTACTTGTAAATCACGAGACGAATCTTTTAAGTCTAGTTGCTCTATAATTAGATAATGTTTGTCAAATAAAAACGAAAGTGCTATAGTGTCAAAATCCAAAAAGTTTTTTGATCTAAACAAGACCCTAAGCTAGCTTATGTGGAAAAGGCTTCAGATTTCGGTCTTCAGATGTTTTTTCCTTTCTATCAAGACTACTTCCATTGTAAACGGCGGCGGCACTAGTTTTTATGAGAAATGTCTGGATCAGTTGACCGCGCCTGCTTACATTTCGCAGTGCGCGGGATATCGATGCGTGCTCCCTCTGACGAGGGATATAAAAAATAAATTTATACTATGATGCCACGCTCATGGACCGCAAGGTCTGGTTGTATAATTCAGGAGAAACGTGCAAGTACTTCCATTGGCTCTCTCAATTTGTTAATTTTAATCAAAATGATTTATGCTAAATCCTGGCCATCACTTTAACTTATATCGTTATTATCGATTCAGCAAACATCTTAATGTGGCTGGAATGAATTATAGCTTCATTTTGAGCCAGCAAAAAAAAAACATTCAGACTTTGAGCCAAAATAAAATTAAAAGGCAAAGTCCCTGGTAAAATCCTCTCCCTTTTTTTTGCAAAGAAGCATATTCCTTTCAGCCAGCTAACGAACCGTTGCTATACTAGTTTTAACAAAAGTCCTCACTCAAAATATAATAAACACATAAATGTTGCAAGATAGGGAAACCTTTACGAAAATCCCTAGCAGCATTAAAAAATTCTGTAAATCACTTGACTTGCACTCGCAGGAGATGAGCCCCTGTACCTGCAGTATTTGAGGACAGTGACCAACCACCGGAGCCGAATTCTTGGATGACTCGTGACCGCGTTAACGTTTTCTTTTCTCTGCAGAATTGGCGTTGGAGTACTGGACTGGATCACAGTGACAGTGTCGTGCCTGCTGACCTGCTACCGAGCCACGCGTCGGCCATGCAAGGTGTCAGGCAGGCACACATACGTAGTACGGCGAGACTAGTTTCCGCGAAGCTACCGAAGAATGGGTTACCAGCCTGACTACTACTACTCTGGATATGGACGAATTCACGGTTTAAGGAAAACGAAAGGCTGATAGAAATAGGTTGTGACTGGTGAAGAATGGACCGGCCGAAATATTATGTTCAAAATTCACTTGGTTTTCTTTTTGTGAGGATGGTTGAGTACTTGAGTTTAGCTGCCCAATCATGCTTGCGTGTGTTAGGAACTACTAAGCAGTCAGAAGTTTACTCGACGAGGATAGAAAAGACAGTGCAAAAGACAAAAGTATTCAACTAGTGGGAATGACTCCCCCATGTGCTTTTCTCTAAACCGTCAACTAGCATATTATATTTTATAAAATTATAATGACCTGTAATATAATTGGTATAATAATTTTGAGAGTATTTTCAATCTCCGATATATACAGTTTAGAAAGTTTTTCAAGAGCTCGGACGCTACTAGGGAAATGATTTTTAGAGGTGGTTAATCGATTTCTAGAAATAACTATAAGGACCACCTTTGTCCATGTGTCTAGAAATCGACAGCAGGTAAGGCCTTGTTTAGATGTAATTTTTTTTGAAGTTTGACACTATAGCATTTTCATTTGTATTTGATAAATATTTTCTAATTATAGACTGACTAGGCTCAAAAGATTCATTTCGTGATTTACAAGTAAACTGTGCAATTAGTTATTTTTTATCTATATTTAATTAATGCTCCATGCATACGTCCAAAGATTTGAAGTGATAGGAAATCTTGTAAACTTTTGAAATTTTGGGTGCATCTAAACAAGGCCTAAGTCATCCCTAAAATCCATCCCTAGGTACAGCTAATTTTGTCGAGGATAAATATGCAGAGATCCCTGACGACATCCAGGAGATTGTCCTCGTAAATTCCATTAATATGGGTTCTAAGCCATTGCAAAAAAGGAATTTAAATAGAAGGTTTAAAACATAAGTAAATGTGTGTGCTCCCGGCTAATATGTAGATAATAAGCTACACTAGTACAAGTGCAACCACATTGGAAGAAGACATACAAGTAAAGAGCTAGTGTTACACTTGAGGCAAAGTCAAACCAAGTGAGAGATAGATTTGTCTGACTAGCCAACCACCTAAATCTCCATTGAGATGAGTCAAAGGATTGCTTCTCCTCCACTAGTTTACCAAGATAGGCTCCAACATGACCACTAGCCTCTTGAGCCGGTCAATCAACATTGCACTCTCTAAGCCTCCAATCAACTAGAGTTGCTCTTTGCCTTCCTCCAACAGGGATGAGCACACAAGAGCTCCCTCTTTAGGAGCAATCGCACAATCTCCCCTTATGATGCTTCAATGAACAGCTAACAAAGCCATTAGGAGGTGGCAGCCTTCGGAAGTAACAAACTCACATGATTACCAAATGATCACTAGTGCCACTAGATGTTATCTCTGTTAAGTAAATGCACTATAGATCACTTATCACAAATGTGATATCAATTAAGCATACATGACTGGAGGTGTTTCTTGAGCTCTAATGTGTTCTCATATCAACATGCACCGGGGGGGTCTCAAGAGGTGTGCCAAGCCTGACCGCTCCCTCTATTTATACACTCACTCAAGAAACTAGTTGTTGTAGCCTGGCTGCGTTGGAACACACCTATCGACACGCTCTGCTGAGCACCAGAACTCCCACACTAGAGAGTTCCAACGGCTTCACTTGATCTAAATACACCTTCAAGTTAGATCTTATCTAGTGACACTAGATAACTGATTAGCAAATAAACACATTTGCCTTTTCTCTATCTAAAAAATTCAATCACCTTACTGAACCCCACTACACAATGCATCACCTAATGGCGAGCGGGGTTGGGGCGGGGACTTTGGACTCCTGTGTTATACCCTACTCATGTTGGAAACATACGCAAGTCGTGAACGGACAAAAAGGTTTGGCCTTTGCCACCTTGGTGCTGCGGTGTGTCGCCTTGTTTGTTTGATTGATAAATTATCATAGAAAATATTGTTCGCTGATTTATTGCAATGTGTTAAATTCGGCTGATAAACTTAAATAAACAAGCTAGATATAGTTAGCTCCTGCCATGGTTTTGCACTCTACGCCTGCAGCAACAGCTCTGGTCACTGCTGGTCGGACCCTTTCCCTTTCCGGACTGTGCCTGGACGGCGGCCGTCAGTCGCCGGGGCCGCGGGGCGAGAGGATGGATCCATGAGTCGCTGACACGCCACGGCCAATGATTGGCTTCTTCGGCCGGTGGCTGCGAAAAACGACAGTGACACATATACTACCGTCCGTGCGACACATCATCACCCACAGGATGATAGTGCAGCGTCCAGGCGGAAAGCACAAAGCACCACAGCAACCACACCCAGCAGCGAGCGCACCACTGCAGGACGACGACCAGCTGCAGTGCAGCAGCCTCCATCCAGCGAGAGTACACGAGATCGATCAGATGCAATGCAATGCGAGCGAGGAGTGACGTTGGCCAAGCTAACGACCACGGTGGTTGGCACTTCGATCGGCCGCCGATCCCGCCGGTGCAAAGCGACAGGCAGCAGCGCCCGCCCCAGAAATTGAACGTGCTGGTGGTCTCCTACGTTGTCCATCTTTGTTCGTGCGCGCGCTTGATCGTCTTGTGTACTCAGCATGCATGCAAGTAGAAATAAATGGAGTAACATACGAACTGTCGCTGGAAACCGATCAAGGCCTTGTTAAGTTCCTCACCAAAATACAAAAATTTTCAAAATTCTCTGTCACATTGAATTTTTAGACACATGCATGAAAAATTAAATAGACGAAAAGAAAAACTAATTACACAGTTTATCTGTAATTTACGAGACGAATCTTTTGAGTCTAGTTAGTCGTCTATGATTAGACAATATTTGTCACGTACAAACGAAAGTGCTATAGCACTCATTTTCAAAAAAAAAAAAATAGAACTAAACAAGGTCCAAACGTGCGAAATGAACTAGTGGCAAGTATGCATGCAAAGTAGAAATAAATGCACATACAGGACGAGCCATATATCATTTGACGTGTCTCGTGACGATATATATACTGGCACCATGCATCTAGACTCTAAGCTAGTGCCTCTTAGGCAGCTAGCTTTACTGCTTTTCGCATGGTTGAATCCGTAACAGTGGCGCCTCTTCCTGCAGTCTAAAGTTCATGATGTTCTGCGATCGTTTTCCTAGCTAGCTACTCTCGCTTGCATCACAACATGCATGTACGTTTCGTTTGATGATTCATCGCTTGTGCCTTGTGGTGAAATTAAACTAAAGCGCTTTCTTCTGCGAGGAAAAAAAGCGCTTTATTTGTTGAGCTCCCGAGTCAGTCTGACGTGTTTTCGTTGCATTTCGACATGCATGCATGCCAACTTGGACGGTGGAAGGAACTACCAAACCGAGAAACTAAAGCTCTTTTTCGATTTAAATCCAAGGTCGGCACACACTTGTGATAGGGATTGTCTTTGGTTCCGACGACATTTGATGACTTTATTTGTGTTCGTTAGGTATGACCATTTCCTTTTGCCACGTGCCGGACTTTCCTTCCAAGAGACTTTCACTGCTACGCTTGATGAGTGGGCCTTTTGATTTTCTTTGTTAATGGCATTTAAAAAACCAAAAAAATTAAGTGTTTTCTTAGTGTGGACGATTACCTTCAGCTCACATTGTCTCTACCACTACACTACGCTATCCTACATTCATTTGTATATGGATCTTTTTTAATCATTAGTTTGTAATATTTATTAATTGTATTGAATATTCTGGCCACTAAATAATCTCAAGTAAACAAATTTAAAGGTTTAAATCTTATCAAGAACAATTTTGGTACAGGACGTGTCTCTATCAAAAATTGTTTTAAAAAATTGAATCTTAACATATGAGAACTTAAAACAAATATTTGAGACTCTAAACAACTTCAAATAAAAAATTTATGAATTGTAAACTTGTAGATCGGGTCGACCACTGCAAATATGGTATTAACCATGCGAACTTTTAAGGTCGTTTGGGAATTATAAATTTTGAATTTCAAAATATAAGAACTTGAAGCTTATATTTGGGACTAAACAACTCAAATAAAAAAAACTTGTCAACTAAAAAGTTGTAGATTGTGCTGGCAACTATAACTTTGGGACAAACATGTCATCATCCAAGATTTTTTGAAAATTATAGGTTTTAAAATTTTAAATTTTAAAATCTAAGAACTTAAAACAAATTTTGGACTTTAAATAGTTTCAAATAAAAACATATCAACCATACAAAGTTGTAGATCTCACTGAGATCTACAATTTTTTTATAGAGTTCATCATCAACCAAATTCAAGTGGAAATGTTATGAATTATTTTTATGCAATAATTTCTAGAGACGGACCTCGTGTCACATCTCTAAATCGATTTCTAGAGATAGATCGTTAGAATGCCTACCTCCACTTTTAGAGGCAAACGTCTCCCTAAGACCTGCCATACAATTTATAGAGACATCACCAAGAAGTATATATGGAAACCCAACAAGTTGTGGATTAAAAGTTGAATGTTCTACTGCCTCCATCTTGAAATACAAAGTGTCCAAACAAATCTAGAACCAAAGAAAGTATTGTTGAATGGAAGAAAGTATTGTTGACTGATTTATTATGAGAGAAAAATATTGCTGAATGGTTGACAAATTCGGCTGATAAACTCAAACGAACAGATTGGAAGTCCCATAAAAGACTAACTTGTCCCTCACTAATTCATTATTTTGGTTAACTTGCATAAATTTCTGGTAAAGGCATAGTTTAAAAAGTCAAGTATGTATGTGAAAGAGCATCTAGGCCCCTAAGTGATTTCGGTGATTAATGACAGTGTTGTTTACTATGACTAACGTGTGTTTTGCAGAGGCAAAGTCATAGGTAAAGTCATGGTATATAGGTACTCGATGAACAGGGACGTACATGCCTACTTAATAGTGGAAATCGTTTCGGTTTTCAAAGGATGGATGGACATTGTCAAGACTAGACTAGGTCTAAGTGCCATATGGTGAAGAAGGGCACTTAGAGTAGTTTAGGACTTTGTTTTCCTTTGACCGTACTATTAAGAGGGGCTTTGATCTAGTAGCTTGACTTAGGCAAGGCTTTAGGTTTAGGTGTGGTGCACACTTGGTAAACCTAGCACTAGGCAGCTCAGAGATAGTCCTTAGATCGAGAGGAACAAACTTTGTTTTGGAGCGATCGCGTTTCGACGAAGTTTGGGTGCCCAAAGGGGCACCGGACGCTGCACCGGACGCTCTGTGAGTGCGTCCGGTGAGGTCCTTAGCCGTCAGAACAGTGTCGTGCTTAGGGTTAGGCACCGGACGCTAGCACCGGACGCACCGGGTAGCGTCCGGTCCCTTACCCAGGGAGCTTGCAACGTTCCCCTGAGCACCGGACGCTAGCACCGGACGCACCGGGTAGCGTCCGGTCCCATGCGCAGGGAGCATGTAAAGTTTCCGCGAGCACCGGACGGTGCACCGGACGCCGAGAGTTATCGTCCGGTGACCTGTCAGAGACCTCTGCAGGTAGCCATTATGTCACACCGGACGCTCAGTGCAGTGCGTCTGGTGCAACATAATGTGCGTCCGGTGACCCCGTTTTCAGAGGAAAACGGTTGGCCGACCTTTGGACTTTGTGGATAGTATTTATACTTCTCCACCTCGTCCATGAGAGCTCTCTTGCCCATTTGAACATCAGAGAAACTTGTTTGTGGAGTAAGAGAGTTGCAAGAGCCTAGAGAGGATTGAGTTTTGAGTGATTTCTTGAGAGAATCCTCCTCTAGTGAGTTCCAAGAGTCAAGTGTGCATCCACCACTCTCTAGTGCCTTGTTTGGGTCAAGTGAGAGTTCGTTGCTTGTTACTCTTGGTGATCGCCATCACCTAGACGGTTCGGTGGTGATTGGAGGCACGAAGATCACCCGGAGTTCTTGTGGGTGGTTCGTGTCAAGCTTGTGAGCGGTTTTGGGCGATTCACCGCGACGGAGTGTCGAAGAATCAGCCCGTAGAGAGCACTTGGTCCTTGCGCGGACCAAGGGGGAGCAAGACCCTTGCGCGGGTGCTCCAACGAGGACTAGTGGAGAGTGGCGACTCTCCGATACCTCGGCAAAACATCGCCGAACATTTTCTTCCACTACTCCTTTACTTTCTAGCATTTACTTTGTGCTTTTACATTCTTAGAATTGCCATGCTAGAATAGGATTGGAACTAGGTTGCAAAACTTTTATCCGGTAGCTCTCCAAGTCACACTAGGCACAAGGGGTTGAATTGGAGCTTATAGGTTGCTTAAATTTTTAGAGAAGCCCAATTCATCCCCCCCCTCTTGGGCATCTTGATCCTTTCAATTGGTATCAGAGCCTAGTGCTCATTATTTAGGCTTCACCGCCTAGAGAAAGATGTCTAACGGGGATGGACCGCCACCCATGTTCGATGGGGATGACTTCCCGTATTGGAAAATACGGATGGAGTCATACCTTGAGGCATGCAATGTAAAGTGCCTAAAAGCCGCGACCGAAGGGTTTGCCCCTCCGGAAAGAGCCACCGCTCTTACTCCACAAGAGCAAGAAAACGAGAAGTGGAATGCAAAGGCCAAAAACCACATCTTTAGAGGTCTTTGCAAAGAGGTGTTCAACCGTGTTCGGAGTCACAAAACCGCCAATGAACTTTGGAAGGAACTTTGTGTGCTCCATGAGGGAACTAAGAGTGAACGCGAGGAACGCTATCACCTAGTGATGAACAAGCTTAATACTTTTGAAATGCTTCCTAAAGAAAATGCTAATGAAATGTATTCTCGCTTGAATGTCATTGTAGAGGAGCTAAATGGACTTGGGCTTACACAAATGAGTACGGCGGATGTAGCAAGGAAGATACTATGTGTGCTTCCCATTGAGAAATATGGGCACATAGTAACCGTGCTTCATCAAGGCGATCTTTCCACCGCTACACCAACCACCATATTGGGGAAGATCAATGCTCATGAGATGTACATGCATATGAACCCTCAAGATGGCTCTGTAATACCCGATTTTAAGGATAAAACCAGATATACACCATATGTGAGTCTTAGAAGTCAAATCTCACATATAGCTACAAATAAGGGGTAATATCAAAAGACAATGCATAAATATATAACGTACTTAGTATAAAAGATATAACCTGTGATAGCAAACAGCGGATAGACAACTCCAAACTTCGGGTATTAACTTCTCTCTACAGGATCCAACTGACTGGTTGATCACAAGCCTAAACTTCTCCTGAGGTTTGGGGAAATAGCAAGAGTGAGTCCATGTCGAACTCAACAAGTATAGCAACTAGATTGTATAGCTCCCACATTCTCATGATCAATGTGACATAAATAATGTAAAGCATTAAACAATAAACACTGAGCATATTTAACACACAAGAATCATCATCCTTAATGTAGATGTCCCCAAGGCCGCTCCTGACCGTGAGCTCGGCTAGTATACTAGTTTTAACACTCTGCAGAGGTTGTACATCTTTACCCATGAGTCATGATTTACCCTTTCGCCCGAGGCCCGTCGACCTCTTAACCCACTACCAAGGAAGGTCGGCAGGGATCACTATGAAGCCTTTCAAAAGTTCGTCTAACATGTTAGGGCCGCAAGGTTTCCTTTGCGAGCAGATATAGATACCCCCCTTCCGAATGGCACAATGACGCGCAGCCTATACACATAGGGACAGGGGCTCGCACTATACCCGTGTCGGTTCAGCCCCTCTAGCGCCCTTTCGGGTAACCTCTAACAAGCTAGAAAAGGTCTTCATACTGAGCTAAAGCCAGAGCCATTATAGCCCTCATGGTTGCACTGTTGTCCCGGGTGATCACGTACAGACAAATCATCAAGTGGCTAAAAAGTCATTTTTATCATTTATTACTTAACATTAATCTAGTCACAGGATCATGGTCACAGAAATAAAACCCAAATGCTATACTTGCCTTAATCCAATTACTCTTGCTGATCTTACTAGTTGTCCAAGTACTGATCTTGATCACTGAAGCACTCTTGTTCACCACGAATTGCTCATCGTCTAATCTCGATCATCGATCACACAAACAATCGAAGAAAACATACACGAAGCAAACAAAGCTACAATTAGAACAAACACCAAACAATAAAAATGGTTTGAAAACTAATCTACGCATTGCTACAAGCATCAAGACGAAAAACACCCTAATCGGAGCTACGCCAAAATAGAAACAACTACCAAAGGATTTACTTTAGAAGCTTTTTATTTTTAATTATATACGGTATAGAATATTCTAGAGAAATATCATGTTAAGTCAATTTGTATTTTGAATTAGAAACCAAGGTAAACTAATTATATTTTATCTATAAATCCAATTGCATAATTATTATTCAAGTTAGGATTTAAACCATGAAATTCGTTAGACAGTCTACAAAGTTACTACGGAATATCTTCAGGATATATAAAATATAGATTTTCTTGAATTGAGGAATAAATAGACAATAGTGATTTATTGTGCATGAATGACATAAGCACTCCTATTTATTATTTTTATTGCAGGGAAACGGATATTGCACCAAAGTGATGACATCAGCACATGATTTAGTCAATAGAATAATGTGAGAAGGAACTGATCTGGCCGCTAACCTTTCGTTAATCATGGTGCACTTTTAGCGTATGCTTTACCAGCTATCTCGCGAGGTCAGGACGATCACAGCTGAGATATATACTTCATGCCAGCGAACACGGACGTAGTGGTTAGATGTGTATAGAAGATGTAGTTGAACACAAGATAGCCTGCTAGCTTATGCCTTCGTGACCGGCAACTACTTCTTGCTTTGCGGAAGTTCCTAGCTGGAAACAGATCGATGATAGATCGATGATAAAACTGGTACACGGCCGAAGATGATATAGGTACAGAAAAGTAACGGTGACCGTACCAGTGGTGTTTCATATCGTTGTGCTCCTCCGTACGAGAAGTAAGGCACGTGGCATGGCATGTCGAGATGTCGACGAAGCAGCACGACAGCGAACCAAGCATCGACAGCGGCAGCTAGGGCTTGGGCGACGTAACGCTGGCTGATGGAGATTCCGTTGTAGAGAAAGAAAGAGAAAATATAATTTTATTTTACTACTTTAGGAATTCTCAAATTAGAGGCTTCCCATATGATAGTCTTTGATGTGCTTTGCCTAAGGAGTTGGTACATATATATATAGGGAGAGAAACTCCCCACCTCCACGTCAACTAGCGATATGGTACTAATTGATTTGCAACCTTCATCTTTACTAATAGGACTAATTAATTATTAAAGCCTATTAGTAAATAAAGACATTGACCATTGAGATCATGGGCTTGAGCGTGGGATAAAATGAAAGATTTTATTATTTTCGTAATTAACTAATTTAGTGAATAAAATAATTCTAGAAAAGTCCAGAATTATTATTTAAGCCATGAAAAATACTCCAAATGCTCCAAAAATTCAAGGAAAATTCTCAGAGACATTATGGAACATGAGGAATCCAAATAAAGTATTTGGAGCTCATGATGAGATAATTTGGAGCATCTAAAAAAATTAGATTATGCTCACAGAAAAGTGAGAACAGAAACTGGAAAAATTTCCGAAAAGTTTGTAGAGATTGCTTGATGGACGAGGAACTAAAAGAAGTGATTTGGGTGACAAGGAAAAGATTTTAGAAAGCATCTAATAAAAAGTTGAGCCGAGAAACAAGGAATTTGGTTATAGATAAAGATAAAGACGTACTGGTCAAGGAAGATCGATCTACTAAACACATTTTAAAAACTTTGCACACTCAACACATAAAGGAGCAACAAGCCAACATCACATCAAAACATATGCACCAGCATGTATGCATAATAGTATTGCTAAGCCTTATGATAAATTTTAATTTAATGGAAAAAATTATTTTTTTTTTTATATTTTCATGAGCACAAAAATACAAAATTAAATCATTTTCACCTATTTCAAAAAGTAATAAATTTTAGGGTGTTACAGGCTCCTCGTTGGCCAAGAAAGAAAAGAAGGACTTGGCTCTCAAAGCTTCTCACAAGGGCAAAGCCAAGAAGATTGAAGTTGAGTCATCAACTTCAAGTGATGATGATGCATCTATTGCCCTCTTGGTGAGAAGAACCACAAAGATGTTGAAGAAGCTCAACAAGAATGGAGTCAACTTTGACTCCAAGAAGAAGAAGTTCTTCACAAGTAGCAAGAGGAAGCCCATCTCCGAGATGGATTGCTACAATTGTGGTGAGCTTGGTCATCTTGCTCATCAATGTCCAAAGCCCAAGAAGGACAAGTACAAGAAGAAGAACAAAGAGCAAGATGACTCAAGTGATGACGAGAAGAATGACAAGAAGCAATACAAGAAGAAAGGTGGCAAGAAGAAGGAGCACTACAAGAAAAAGAATGGCAAGGCTTATATTGTTGGTGATTGGCTCACCGACATTGAAAGCTCAAGTGGTGACTCATCCGGCAATGAAAGTGATGATGAGAAGGTTGCCGCCATTGCCATTGATGCTCCATCACCATCATCTTCACCACCATCTACATCCTCTACACATCTATGCCTTATGGCTAAGGGTGACCGGAAGGTACAAAGTGAGGATGAGAGTAGTGAGAGTGATAGTGAATATGAATCACCTTCTTATGATGAACTTGTAAAATTGCTTAACAAATACACAAAAGTCATAAGAAAGACTAGAAGTGAAAATGAAAAGCTTGAACTTGAAAATGAGACACTTCTAGCAAAGCTTAAGTCTAGTGATGAGCTTAGAGATCAAAATGAGATCATGACCACTAAGCTCAAGGAGCTCAAACTCTCTCTAAAAGAGCTCAAAGAAAAACATGATAAACTTGAGAGTGTTCATGATGAGCTTATCACTAGATATAGAGCAATGAAAGAAGAGCTAACAACTCTAAAAGCAAACTATGACAACCTTGAGATTGCTTATGAACTTGCAATTGATGAAACACATGTTGCTACTAACAATGTTGCTAAGCTTGATGTAGCCACATCTTGTGATGACTTACTTGTGGAGAGCACAAGCAAATGTGTTGATTGCAAGGGCAAGAAAGTGGTAGTGGCCGAGAGTTATGAGGACACTATCAAGCTCAAGGATGAGATTGTCATGCTCAAGAAAGAGTTGCAAGAACAAGCCAAGCGCAAGAACAATGTGATTGAGTCACTTGATCAAGACAAGAAGATTGCATATGAGAACAAGTTACTCAAGGAAGAAAATCAATATCTCAAGCTTGGTTTGATGTATGATAAGCTAGAAGAAGATGAGACATTCATCTTGGATGAGTTAGCTAGCAACAATGACCCAATCATCAAGAAGCTAACTCAAGAGAACAACAAGCTCAAGAAAGAGAAGGAACATCTAACCATGGGGTTAGCAAAGTTCACAAAGGGGAAGGACCTTCAAAGTGAGCTTTTTATGAACATCGTCATGAAGATGGACAAGAGTGGAATTGGCTACAAGGCTCATCAAACAAAGCTCATCAAGTCACTAGCCACTCATGATCAACCAAGCAAGCCAAAGCCCAAGAGATGCTTTGAGTGTGGTCAAGAGGGACACTTTGCTCATGAGTGTAAGGCACCACTACCACCACCCTTGCCCAAGCATGCAAGACCATTTGCCTTCAATGCTCACTACATTGTAAGGAAAGACAAGAGTGGCAAGGTCAAGGTTAGCTTCATGGGGCCGCCCAACAAGCAAAGGCCAAAGAAGATTTGGGTGCCAAAGCAACTAGTAGAGAAGGTCAAGGGCCCTAAGCAAATGTGGGTCCCTAAATCTCAAGCTTGATCTCTTGTGTGTAGGTGAACTACAAGACCGGTGGATCACATTGGGTAATTGATAGTGGTTGCACACAACATATGACCGGAGATCCCCGGATATTCACCTCTCTTGATGAAGATGTTGACAACCAAGAGAAGATCACATTTGGTGATAATTCAAAAGGGAAAGTCAAGGGACTAGGAAAGGTTGCTATTTCAAATGACAACTCCATCACCAATGTGCTCTATGTGCAATCTTTGAGTTTCAACTTGCTCTCGGTTGGACAACTTTGTGATCTTGGATTTGAATGCCTATTCAAGAAGAAGGAAGTAATTGTGACCAAGGAAGATGACAATGAAGTAATATTCAAAGGCTTCCGACACAACAACTTGTATGTAGTTGATTTCTCATCAACTGAAGTTGATGTCAAGACTTGCTTATTCACCAAGACTTCACTTGGGTGGTTGTGGCATAGAAGGTTAGCACATGTTGGAATGGGCACACTCAAGAAGTTGATGAAGAAAGAATTGATTAGAGGCTTGAAGGATGTGAAATTTGAGAAGGACAAGCTTTGTAGTGCATGTCAAGCGGGCAAACAAGTTGCAAACACTCATCCAACCAAAGCCTATCTCTCTACTTCAAGAGTGCTTGAGCTACTTCACATGGATTTGTTTGGACCAACCACATATGCTAGTCTTGGAGGCAACAAATATTGCTTGGTCATAGTTGATGATTTCTCCCGGTACACTTGGACATTCTTCTTGCAAGACAAGGCCGAAGTCGCATCAATATTCAAAAAGTTTGCAAAGAATGCCCAAAATCAATTTGATGTGAAGATCAAGAAAATTAGAAGTGACAATGGCAAAGAGTTAGACAACACCAACATTGAAGAGTATTGTGATGAAGTGGGAATCAAGCATGAGTTCTCCTCAACATACACACCACAACAAAATGGGGTTGTAGAAAGAAAGAACCGGACATTGATCACCTTGGCAAGAACAATGCTAGATGAGTACAACACTTCGGAGAAGATGTGGGCCGAGGCAATCAACACGGCATGCTATGCTTCAAACCGGCTCTTTCCACACAAGTTCCTAGAGAAGACACCATATGAGTTGCTCAATGGGAAGAAGCCCGATGTCTCATTCTTTAGAGTGTTTGGGTGCAAGTGCTACATCTACAAGAAGCGCCAACATTTGGGAAAGTTCCAAAGAAGATGTGACATTGGCTACTTGGTTGGCTATTCATCAAAGTCCAAGGCATATAGGGTCTTTAACCATGCCACAAACATGATTGAAGAAACATTTGATGTTGAATTTGATGAAACTAATGGCTCCCAAGGAGCAAGTGATAATCTTGATGATGTAGGTGGTGAACCATTGAGGGATGCCATGAAGAACATGCCGGTGGGAGACATCAAGCCTAAAGAAGATGATGATGATGTGCAAGTCATTGAGCCACCATCCACCTCACAAGGTCCACAAGATGAAGACAAGGATGTGAGAGATGCTCATGAAGACACTCAAGTCACTCATGAGCAAGCGGTGGCACAAGCACAAGATGTTGATGCTCCCCAACCAACCCCTCAAGTGGCACCAAGAAGAACATCACATCTCCTCCAAGATCACTCTCAAGATCTCATCATCGGGAGTCCATCACGTGGTGTAACTACTCGTTCTAGACATGCTTTATTTATTGAACATCACGCTTTTGTGTCTCTTGAAGATGAACCAAAGACTATAGAGGAAGCTCTTCGTGATGCGGATTGGATCATGGCCATGCAAGAGGAGTTGAATAACTTCTCTCGCAATCAAGTTTGGACACTTGAAGAGCGACCCAAAGATGCAAGAGTGATTGGAACAAAGTGGGTCTTCCGGAACAAGAAGGATGATGAAGGCAAAGTGGTGCGCAACAAGGCAAGACTTGTGGCAAAAGGCTTTTCACAAGTGGAGGGTCTTGACTTCGGTGAAACCTTTGCACCGGTGGCAAGACTTGAAGCAATCTGTATCCTACTTGCATATGCATCTAGTCATAATATCAAGTTATTTCAAATGGATGTGAAAAGTGCCTTTTTAAATGGTTATATTAATGAGCTTGTCTATGTTGAGCAACCCCCCGGTTTTGAAGACCCTAGGTACCCCAAGCATGTCTACCGGTTGTCCAAGGCTCTCTATGGTCTCAAGCAAGCTCCTAGAGCTTGGTATGAGAGGCTTAGGGACTTCCTCATTGAGAAGGGGTTCAAGATTGGGAAAGTTGACACAACACTCTTCACCAAGAAAATGAATGGGGAAATCTTCATTTGCCAAGTTTATGTTGATGATATTATTTTTGGCTCTACTAATGAAGATTTTTGCAAGGAATTTGGTGATTTGATGTCCAAGGAGTTTGAGATGTCCATGATTGGCGAGCTATCCTTCTTCCTAGGATTTCAAGTCAAGCAAATGAAGGAAGGG
The DNA here is from genome assembly GCF_000003195.3 of Sorghum bicolor. Classification (NCBI taxonomy): domain Eukaryota; kingdom Viridiplantae; phylum Streptophyta; class Magnoliopsida; order Poales; family Poaceae; genus Sorghum; species Sorghum bicolor. The sequence goes on from NC_012873.2 coordinate 57,330,988, forward strand.
GTCTTTATCTCTCAAGAGAAGTACACTCAAGATCTTCTCAAGAGATTCAAGATGATGGATTGCAAGCCAATCAAGACTCCCATGGCATCAAATGGGCATCTCGACTTGGATGAGGGAGGTAACCCAATTGACAAGACTCTCTATTGCTCCATGATAGGAAGTCTACTCTACCTCACCGCATCTAGGCCCGATATAATGTTTAGTGTGTGTATGTGTGCTAGATATCAAGCAATGCCTATGGAATATCACTTGATTGCGGTCAAGAGAATTCTTAGGTATCTAAAATACACACCTTGCCTAGGCTTATGGTATCCCAAAGGTGCAAGATTCCAACTTGTAGGCTATTCCGATTCGGATTATGCCGGGTGCCAGATTGATAGAAAAAGCACATCCGGAGGGTGCCACTTCCTAGGTAGATCACTTGTCTCTTGGATGTCAAAGAAACAAAATAGTGTTGCTTTGTCAACGGCCGAAGCGGAATACATAGCCGCCGGTGCTTGTTGTGCACAAATACTCTACATGAAACAAACTTTGCTAGACTATGGAGTAGTGCTAGACAAAGTACCTTTGTTGTGTGACAACGAAAGTGCCGTAAAACTTGCAAACAACCCGGTTCAACACACCCGCACAAAACATATTGACATCCGCCATCACTTCCTTAGGGATCACGTTGCTAAAGGTGACATATCCCTAGAGAATGTAGGAACGGAAAATCAATTGGTGGATATCTTCACAAAACCCCTAGATGAAGCTAGGTTTTGTATGTTGAGAAATGAACTTAATGTGCTTGACTTATCCAACTTCACTAAAAGATAAAAGTTGTGTGTTGAATCTTGTAAATAACTTTTGCTTTGCATATCATGCATACTAAAACTAAAAATATAACTTGCATGTAGGGCTTGTCTAACAATGTTAAGATAACCCCCTTGAGTGTGTGAAAAAGCTTAACCTTGGATCAAACTTGACAAGCTTTAGTTTACTTTCAAGTATTGCATTACAACTCATATCATATGCATGCTTGTTAGTTGACCATTTCTTTTCGGTTATTCGTTGAGCATCCGTTGTGTTCGTCCATAGATAGGGGGAGCATTCCAAGCTCATTGTGATTCCAACCCCTAGCTTTATGGCCATACGATGCTCCTTGATGCTTTCTCGAACTATTTTCATAAAAATCTACTAAGCCTATGGCTAATTATTTGTGAAAACTTGAGGGTTTGAGAGATGTCACTCATACCAGTTCCATTTGGTGTTTATTTGTGTGCTTTTGAAGATGGAACTTGGTTGGGTCAAAGTCGGACGTGGTGCTTAGTTGAAAAAGTGCTCAGAGGAGCACCGGACGATTCACCGGACGCTGCCTCTGAGCGTCCGGTGCGGTGAGTGCGCCAGACTGCACTCACCGGACGCAGGAACAGTATCCCTGTTGCGTCTGGTGTGGTGCGTCCGGTGCTCACCTGGTGTGACCTGAAGCACCGGACGCTAAAGCCAGCGTCCGGTGCCCATCGTCCGGTGCAAAACCAAAATGCAAACCTCTCTGCGCATGAGTCCGGTGGTCACCGGACGCGTCCGGTGCCACTTTAAGAGCGTCCGGTGACCCCGCGGCGGGCGCATAAAGCCCGCGCCCAGGGGTTTCGCGCGATCGTTTTCTCTTCTTTCTCCTTCGATCTCGCCGAGCCGCGCCCGTACCTCTCGCCCCGTGCCATAGCGTCGCCGCCGCCGGCGACCTCGTCGGATCCCGGCGCTCTTGGAAGCTCTCTCCGGCGCCCAGATCCGCCCCGAGGTCTTCTAAATTCTCTTCCTCGCGCAGATTCAATTCTTCTCGCGAGTCTTAGGGTTTGGGTAAGATCCTTGTTCTTTGCCCAAAGTGCTTGAATTTTGTGGGTCAATGGCTTTCGTTTTTGATTTCAATCTCGATCGCCTTCCCGCTGCAGCACCTTGAGGAGGAGAGTTGCCAAATCCGAAGGTTTCCGATCGAGTCATCTCATCCGGATTGCGTCTCGTTCGTCGACCGTAAGTCATTCGCGTTCAAAATCTTATCTATTCTTGCGATCCATAGGTTTATCTCATCTCTAGCCGATATAATTGCTTATAGAGACCTTATCTTGTCAATTCTCTGCAGTACATTGTTCTCCTTTGCCAGTCAGTTGCTTGTCGGACGCTTGATTTGCTATGGCTCGTACCAAGAACGTCACTAGACCGACAGCCGGCTCAGGAGGTTCCCCAGGAGGCGATGATGGAGGTGATCCTCCTTGTCGTTTCTCAGCGGCAGAGAAAGGCAAGGGAAAGAAGCTGGCCACCAAAAAGCGGAAGGCCAGTGACAGAGATGCAGAGGTCGCAGAGGCAGTTGCAGCAGCGGCTGAGGCAGCCGAGAGGGGTGGTCGCTCTGGTGCTTTGAGGATTGGGGATGATCTTACGCCGCGTTAGAGGCGTGCAGTGCTTGAGGCAGAGGCTTTCCATGGATCCCCTCCAGGGACCGTGACGATTGGAGGACAGAGGGTCAGGCTCGTGGTTAGGGATCCGGCTCAGGAGGGTCCAGACACTGAGACAGAGACCCAGGCAGAGGGTCCAGCAGAGGGACAGGAGCAGGAGCAGCCACTGAGGAGGTCGACTCGTGCTCGTACTCAGGCCACTCCTCGGACTGGTACGCAGGGTCAGTCCACCTCCACAGCTCGTGCCACTCCGGCTAGAGGCACTCCAGCTTCCCGCCAGAGGGCAGTCAGGATTCACAGGGATCTCACCCTTGTGTCAGCCAGAGAGATCCAGCAGCTGAGGTTCGTTCCGTTTCCGACTTGGTTTCCAGCTGCCAGGGATCCCAGAGCCGGTGCCCGTTTCTACACCGTCATCCAGGAGGATATTCACGAGGCATTGGTTCGTTCTCAGTCACAGTTCAGGGAGCACAGGGTGATTGACCTAGAGATTCTCGGGAACGTGGTCGGGACAGATATTCGGCAGTATTTCACTTACCTCCACGGACTCCCAGAGCTGCTAGCGCTCCCCGGTACTTACTGTGAGCAGTGGGTCAGAGAGTTCTACGCGTCAGTGTGGGTTTCTCCAGATCACAGCTATATCCACTACGCGTTGGCAGGGACTGACTACAGAGTGACTGCACAGCTAGCCAGACAGGTGCTTGGACTACGAGACTCTCCCACTAGGATTCACCAGCTGTGCTACGGGAACGTGGATCCCCCTCGTCGTCCTCACGGTGGTGAGATACCACCGGTTGACTTCGTAGCTCCATGTTTCCGAGCACTCTTTGGGGAGGGCTCTAGCAGAACAGTGGCAGACTTGACACGCCCAGCCAGGATCCTCGACTTTGTGTTGAGGAAGACTCTTCTTCCCAGGACAGGCTACAGAGACGGATTCACTCGTATGCAGCAGTGGCTCGTCGCTCACCTTATCTCTCAGACGCAGTTTGATTTGTGGGATCTGATTGTCTCAGAGATAGAGGATACCATCTCAGAGAGCTTCAGGGGCCGGCGTCAGTTGCCCTACGCACATTGGATCACCTTGCTTATTCTTCGTGCTAGGCCACTGCCCCTGCCAGCTCTCTTGCAGAGGGAGTTGACAGAGTCAGACACCGTCTTCCCCCACTACGATCCCCGGCAGATGTTGAGAGCGCACCACGACCTTCGCGGTGCACCTCCTCCTCGTGCTCCACGTGGACAGGTGCCCCCACCTTCTCCTAGGGGCACCCGCAGTACAGCAGCAGTTGCAGAGACAGAGGAGCAGCAGGATATAGCTATTGGAGCGTTTGCAGATGCAGAGGCAGAGGGTGAGTTTGACTTCGCCTCAGACAGTTCAGATGATGACTATCAGCCGCCAGTGACAGATCTCCCTCCCAGAGCACATGACCACGAGGCAGGCGGTTCTTCGAGTGCTTCAGACCCCGCCCTGCTTGCTATCCTAGAGGGGATGAGGGCAGATCAGCGCCGTGCAGCTGAGGAGCAGGCGAGGCGAGACAGAGATCAGGCTGCCATCAATGCAGCCATGCAGGCCAGACAGGATGAGCTCCAGCGTCAGCTTCTCACCTTTCAGGAGCAGCAGCTTGCTTTCCAGGCCCAGCAGACAGCGATGATGGCCGCTCTCATGGCCGCCTCAGGGATTCAGCTACCGCAAATCCAGCTCCCAGGCACGTCGTCGGTCAGGCCTCCTACTCCTGCGCCCCAGACTCAGAGCCCGTCTCAGCAGCCGCTCCAGCTACCAGCTCAGAGTCAGCCGTTCTCGACGCCACAGCACCAGGTCTCCCAGGGTGCTATCTCTTCAGGCTTTGAGCAGGTACCGCAGTTTACCCCTCTCCGCTCAGGCTTCACACCTCAGTCAGCTTCAGCGTCACAGCTTGTGTGGGACTCGCAGACAGATCCACACCTCAGCTTCACCTACAGCGCTCTGACTGGTGACCCTACGCCTCCTCCTCCGCAGGCTCCTGCAGTCTTTACGGCGCCAGTTACCACTACAGAGCTTCTATCGTCGTCCGTAGCGTCGTCCGAGCATCTTGCACCATCTACTACCGTACCAGAGACGACAGCTACAGCGACCGAGTCCGTGCCAGCTTCGTCAGCCGGATTTGAGCAGCCAGCACAGCCTGTGACAGCGCCAGAACAGACCCGGACCGCTTCTCCAGCACCTGCAGCTTCAGAGGGTCACTCCACCTCCTCCGCCTCGACGGCCGACACTTCAGATGATGCAGCTCGCTTCGTGGCCACGCCGAGGGACTCTACTACTCCGCCTCCTCCACCGTCTTCTTAGGTTTTTGGCGCTTGATGCCAAAGGGGGAGAGAGTGCGTATGAGAGAGTTAGGAGTTAGGGGGAGCTAGAGAGGGTGGTTAGGAGTTTATTCTTTTGAGATACCTTTTTGTGTGCTTCTCCATCATGCATCATGTTTACCTTTATGCATTGCACTTGTGTGAGATTCTCTGGTTATGAGACATGATTTTTGTGCTTAATGTGATATCTTAATGTCATGTGTTTTGGCTCCTATTATCTTTGCTTCCGCGTTATACTCCGATATTCTTATGAGCCTTATATTTATATCCTGTCGTATTCCACTCACGTATTTGGATGCAGGGTATTGGACTTGGTTGATATAAGCATTACTAATCCCTTTAGTCTTATTGTAATATGCTTATTGAAGCCAAGTCACTTTGAAAATCTCAACTCTTTTCATACTCGAGGTTGTCATCAATCACCAAAAAGGGGGAGATTGAAAGAGCATCTAGGCCCCTAAGTGATTTCGGTGATTAATGACAGTGTTGTTTACTATGACTAACGTGTGTTTTGCAGAGGCAAAGTCATAGGTAAAGTCATGGTATATAGGTACTCGATGAACAGGGACGTACATGCCTACTTAATAGTGGAAATCGTTTCGGTTTTCAAAGGATGGATGGACATTGTCAAGACTAGACTAGGTCTAAGTGCCATATGGTGAAGAAGGGCACTTAGAGTAGTTTAGGACTTTGTTTTCCTTTGACCGTACTATTAAGAGGGGCTTTGATCTAGTAGCTTGACTTAGGCAAGGCTTTAGGTTTAGGTGTGGTGCACACTTGGTAAACCTAGCACTAGGCAGCTCAGAGATAGTCCTTAGATCGAGAGGAACAAACTTTGTTTTGGAGCGATCGCGTTTCGACGAAGTTTGGGTGCCCAAAGGGGCACCGGACGCTGCACCGGACGCTCTGTGAGTGCGTCCGGTGAGGTCCTTAGCCGTCAGAACAGTGCCGTGCTTAGGGTTAGGCACCGGACGCTAGCACCGGACGCACCGGGTAGCGTCCAGTCCCTTACCCAGGGAGCTTGCAACGTTCCCCTGAGCACCGGACGCTAGCACCGGACGCACCGGGTAGCGTCCGGTCCCATGCGCAGGGAGCATGTAAAGTTTCCCCGAGCACCGGACGGTGCACCGGACGCTGAGAGTTAGCGTCCGGTGACCTGTCAGAGACCTGTGCAGGTAGCCGTTATGTCACACCGGACGCTCAGTGCAGTGCGTCCGGTGCAACATAATGTGCGTCCGGTGACCCCGTTTTCAGAGGAAAACGGTTGGCCGACCTTTGGACTTTGTGGATAGTATTTATACTTCTCCACCTCGTCCATGAGAGCTCTCTTGCCCATTTGAACATCAGAGAAACTTGTTTGTGGAGCAAGAGAGTTGCAAGAGCCTAGAGAGGATTGAGTTTTGAGTGATTTCTTGAGAGAATCCTCCTCTAGTGAGTTCCAAGAGTCAAGTGTGCATCCACCACTCTCTAGTGCCTTGTTTGGGTCAAGTGAGAGTTCGTTGCTTGTTACTCTTGGTGATCGCCATCACCTAGACGGTTCGGTGGTGATTGGAGGCACGAAGATCACCCGGAGTTCTTGTGGGTGGTTCGTGTCAAGCTTGTGAGCGGTTTTGGGCGATTCACCGCGACGGAGTGTCGAAGAATCAGCCCGTAGAGAGCACTTGGTCCTTGCGCGGACCAAGGGGGAGCAAGACCCTTGCGCGGGTGCTCCAACGAGGACTAGTGGAGAGTGGCGACTCTCCGATACCTCGGCAAAACATCGCCGAACATTTTCTTCCACTACTCCTTTACTTTCTAGCATTTACTTTGTGCTTTTACATTCTTAGAATTGCTATGCTAGAATAGGATTGGAACTAGGTTGCAAAACTTTTATCCGGTAGCTCTCCAAGTCACACTAGGCACAAGGGGTTGAATTGGAGCTTATAGGTTGCTTAAATTTTTAGAGAAGCCCAATTCATCCCCCCCCTCTTGGGCGTCTTGATCCTTTCAGTATGGCAACAATTTCAGTAACAATTACATGAGTCATTTTAGGCAAGATGATATTAAAAGGCATATATACATGGGTGGGGTTTAAAAGAGACATACACCTATGGATGGGGTTGAGCAATATATAGGCCTTGTTTAGTTCACCGAAAAAAGATTTTGGGTGTCACATCGGATATATTGGCACATATTTAAAGTATTAAACATAGACTAATAAAAAAATAAATTACATACTCACCAGGAAACCATGAGACGATTTTATTAAGCCTAATTAATTAATCTATCATTAGTACATGTGGGTTACTGTAACGGTTATGGCTGATGATAGACTAATTAAGCCTAAAAGATTCATCTCGTGATTTACAACCAAACTGTGCAATTAGTTTTTCCGTCTATATTTAATACTCCATACATGTATCCAAAGTTTTTGGGTGGAGAATTGAACAAGGCCATAATAGTTCGGGACAAATTTTGAACCTTCAGTATCTTGTATATATTCCATGACGTGGGGGAAAGTTGATGGTTGAAAATGGAGTAAACTCAAGCCAGCATAAAAGGGTCGTAAAATATAATTTTCTTTTTCTTATTATGGCGGAGAAACAATGAGCTAGATAAACCATGCGGCAGTTTAGTCAAAACACACACGAGATACTCCTACACGGCTAACGGAGCATACATCAATGTGGCCGTGTACGGAGCATGGATCGATGTCGCAGTATGTATATGTAATTTGCTGTAGCTAAACGCGCTTTTGACAAGTTTATTTATAGGAGTAGATGTAGATCGTTATACCCTTGACAAATCAGAGATTGACTGACCACCAAGTGACGCAAGACAAACAAAAAGAAACCATTGCTATCAAGTGACAAATTATAGTTAGCCGACCATCGTCGTGCCCAGGTACCTAGCCAGGCAACGTAGTTTCGAGTGCACCAGGAATCCCTGATGATCTGAGATTGTGAATTGTAATTGGATTTATATGTGCCTCCAAAACACCCTTAAAGTTCAGTTTCAAAACAGGACAGCACGGGCATACAAAATTGCTATTCATTCATTCATTCATTCCAGTGCTTGTTGCCAAAGCAATCACAAGCAAAGCAACGCTCACAACGCCGGTGCAACAGAAAGGCGTTTTATTTTTATTTTGGGTCCAAGGTGGGAGCATGACCCTACCTGAAAAATACTAGTCTAGTACTATGCAGATCACATCGAATCACATCCCTCTAGTGCCAAAGAGCCACACATCCATATGCAGTGTGTCTTTCTTTTGCACACACACAGATTTGCATCCGGCAGGTGAGGTACATCTTGTAGATTCTTTCTTTCTTTGGTGCCGCTGCACTGGAGATGACGTCATCCAAAAAGAATGTTGGGCACTTGGACTGGATGGCCACCTCAAACTTTAGCTTTGCAGAAATATGCTTAGAAAGTATCGTGTGATTTCACAACTAATTAAATCACTAACTTTAAAAGTAGGTTAATCAGAAATTCCGAAATTATACTATCCACGATGGTGGACTTTTTCTTTTCCTTTTTTTTTTGCCCTGATAAAAGAAAATTATGACCCTTTGTGTCTATGTAAATTTGTTTGGGAAAAAAAAAGTAAAGAAACGTACCAATTGTGAAACTAGACAGCTCATGAAGCCTTCTGTGCTGCATCTCCAAGAAATTTATATAGCACGTGTAGCTAGTAATAGGTACTAAGGCCTAAGCGTGCGTTTGCGTGCGTACTATTTAACGTACTCTATTTTTATTAGTAGGGGAAAAAACAGAAAGTTGTGAATAACAGGTAAAGGTGCCCTTTTTTTTTGCAGCGTAGGTAAAGGTGCCTTGGAGCCAAGCAGCAAGCTAGAGGGCACCAACAGGTGAAAGATACGCATGGATACCTTGCACTCGAAGAAAGGCACCAAAAACCTTTGCTTTTGCCACATCAAGGTGAGAGGGAAATGCATCGTCTTTATCCAACTCTCGAAACATAACGGAACCAGCCAACCGGGCTCTTTTGTTAATACTGTAATTACCAGAGGCAGAGGGCACTAGTGCTAAGCAGTAAGCATGGGATGCATAGGAGAGGAGGCAGAGGCAGCCAACCCACTTGCCGCCCGCTTTATTCGCCCTCACACTGACAAGAGAGAGACCCGACCCGAAAATAAAGGATATCATGGTCTGGTAATGCGGTGTAGGAGTAGGGCCTTGTTTAGTTGCAAAAAATCTTGTAGAATAAACACTGTAGCATTTTATTTGTATCTAACAAATATTATCCAATTATGTACTAACTAGATTTAAAAGATTAGTCTCACAAATTACAGATAAACTGTATAATTAGTTGTTTTTTATCTATATTTAAATACCGTAAGATTGCAAAAAAATTTAAAAATTTTGTTAAATTTTTTTAGAGTTTAAACAGGCCCTAGATTTCATTCAGACCACTCGTCCAGTAGGGTGTCAAAAAAGGCTTCTTCCACGCGCCTCCCCCGCACCACGGGATTCCTCCGGGCGGCCACACGGAGGTCGACACGACGACGGAATCCACTCGATGGCCGCGGAGAGATTCGTCCGCTATCACTACCAGCGACCAGATACTGTTGCGTCGTTCTCCTTCTCCCGGTGCATGGCTGCAGCGCGAAGGCAACTACGGATGGCCAGCCTTCCTTGGTTTCTACGAATCTTTCTGTCATGCATGAGCTCAGCTCATCAGCTGTTATTACAGGCTTTATTTACAGTTATTGCTGTTACAGACGACACGACGCCTTGCTTGCATTGCTGCTGCGCTGCACCCACAGTGCACGGAATACGGATTGATGGTGAAATCGTCCCACGCTCGTCGCAATCGCAGCTGGACGAAAGAAAAAGCCGGGTAAATCGCGGGGGAAAAAGGCGCCGATCGCGACGGGTTTGCTTCAGTTCAGTTCAGTGCCGCTGTCGACTGTCGTTCATCACATGGCCGGACGATTGATGGAGCAGGAGAGACCGGAGAGCGGAGGGCCATGGTGTACTCCTACAGTCCGTGCGGGTGCCCGGCACGAGTGCGATGCGGGCACCGGGCACGCGGCTTTCGCTCCGTTTCGTGCGCCTGCTTCGGTTTCAGATGACGTTTGACGCGACGCTGGGCGTGAGCCGTGGCGGCAATTGAGGCAGCATGGCATGGTTGCCTGCGCCGCGCTCCCATTGGAGGAGCTACACCTAGCTCGAGCAGTAGTAGCTTCGTAATATTGCCCAAACGGATCGTGCGTGCTGGTGGTGGTCATTCATTCGGCCGCGCCCCGCTTTCTCGCTCCTTCTTCGCATGCGTTAACGGCCACAAGGCAGGCGAGCGAGCAATCATTTGCAGGAGGGAAAGAAAGCGTGACGTGAGAGCTCGGAATGATGCCGGGGGGTGTGGAAGACAAACGACTCTGCTGGAATTTGCGAGTTGCGCAGCACCTCGATACACAGTGGCAGAAAAAGCATGCCCCCATCGGCATAGCACATGCTACTATGCTAGTACCATCGTTCCGTGAACATACGATTAATGTACACGCACGTAATGTAACAACTCATCAGAGACAAATGGTGCACACATATCGTGCTGTTTCGAGATGCGATGCTTGTTCGACATTGCCAGTAATAATACTCCACTAAATTAGAATGGGCGTCAAACAGTTAAATCGTGATCGAATCCGCCCCACATGGCGTCGAAACAGTATGCCCATGTAAACTATGCAAGTACCACCATGGTATCCACATGTGCGCACGCTACATTGCTACAAAACACAATCTTCCAAACGACCTACACTCCTTGCCATATTATGTTACGTTATATATATGTACATGCGCAACCGGAGTATATGTGCTCTCCAGGTACAGCCATAACTACCAGCTTTACCAAAGCACCGTAGCAACTTGAGATCATTCGGACCATCAGGGAAAAAAAAATAGCTCCTTCAAGGCATTGCTATCTCCCATCAGTGGTAGAATTGTCTTCTTTTCAGATTAGGGTGGTGGAAGCAATCATCCATCAAGCTGTGTTAACCTCCCCGAAATCCCTTCACTGTTAATCTGATGTATGTATGTTAGGCGGTTAAATAGAGAGAAGCATTGCCCTGCCAAAAAGCTCAGGACAAATAGCTCACACAGCAAACTTATCTCCTCCTGCCATATCTGTGATAGAAACCACCAGAACCCGCGGTGCGGTGCCGCTGTCGACCACCTCCCATCAGGACACACTCACGCAGCAAACTTATCTTCTCCTGCCATAACTGTGATAGAAACCACCAGAACCCGCGATGTGGTGCCGTTGTCGACCACCTCCCCGTGTTGAACCATCCCAGCTGCCCCGGCCACCTGATCTGATACTGCTGGTATTGGTAGCTCCTTGACCCCAGTTCCCCATTTGTGATGCTCCATTCAGTTCTTCCTCCTCCCTTTCATTGTATTCGAGGATCCTTCGCTTAATGCTCTGCTTCTCCTCAAGCTCAGCGGCTTCTTGCTGCTTCGTGCTTTGCACAATTGAACTATCAGCGGGAATTAGCATTTGTCTTGTCTGTTGTTTGTGTCCTTTCTTCATTAGCACCTTAACACGCACCTTGCTGCTACTCCCAGCATTGCCACCCTCTTCATCTACTGTTTCTTCTCCACTCTCAGATTCTGTGGCCCTTGAGTCCTTTGAACCCTCAAGGACATTCATCGGTACCATCATATTCAAAGGGAGCCTTGAACGGGCCTCTGATTTGCGTGACTCCAAGCTCTCCTGAAGAAGGGCTTTGAGCTCTCGATCAAAGTCTTCTTGCTCCTTAGGATCAACCTTCATGACTTTCTGTCTAACCTCAACATTCTCATCTTCATCAGAACCAACAGGAATGCCATCATCTTCATCGTCGCCTTCATTATCTGAGCCATCATTTGATTTATCCTCAGATAATATATCCTCTTCTTCCCGCCCATCAATGCTGCCACTATCTGAATAGCTCTCACTATCTGCTACTTCATGATCCTTGCCATTTTCCTCAACTCCATTTGCAGCGCTTTCACCATTCACAGATGGACCAGCATCTCGTGGCTGCCTTTTCTGAGATTCATTGTCCGAGTGTCTTTCACTTTCAACCTTTTCTACTGGGGCTGAACGTTCATTTTCTTCAAGCTCAACTAACGCAGCAACAAGTTCCTCAATTGACGAGTACCTAGACATGTTTGGTCGTAGCTCGGCGAATAAATCCTGCAAGAACACATAAAATATGTCCTCAGTCCTAAAAAAAAGTACTCAAGAGTCATCAAACAATTCAACATTCAAGTGTACACTGTACAGTACCATGATTCTCTTTGAATGAACTTCGGGTAAACATAATTGCAGCAATATGATCTACCAATAGCTGATAGGAATATTGCCTCGACCAAATGTAACATGCTGGTCTGAGAGTACATTGTGGGGTTGTTGCCAGACGTGCAGCCAGTATATTACTGGAGCACTGATTGTGTGCCTTGTGATTTGTGAACCAAAGTCAGGCTCTAAATGTCATACACTTCTATTTGTCTATCATCATTTACACTTTATTAGGCTTTCCATTAGCAAATTAAATGCTGCTGCTTAAGCACACTAGGTCAAATAGTTGTAAAGTTACAATCTTATTTGAAATAAAGGGATCTGGTCCCATTGATAAGAAAAAGTCTGCATGATCTGATCAAGAAGCAAATCACACACAAAATGTTGACAGGCATGAATCATTATGATTGTGGCCCACCACCACACCAAATCCTGGATGTCCAATGTTTAATTATGCATAGCATAGATAAGTAAATTATTGGATAAACATCAGATACAAATCGGTTCATTGCCTCATATTCAGAATGTAAAACCTACCAAGAAAGCATTCTTGATCACTCACAACATAGATTTAACTACATGCATCATACAGCTTCTAGATTGGTTTGACTTCATGATTCAGTCCATAACATAGAAATTTTATGTATGTATTCACGCATGTGTGCGAGTTGTATACAAAAAGAACTAACCTGAATGTCAAACTCTATGTCGAGTGGTAAGGGCCCTTTACTAATAATGTATCTTTGGAAGTGTAGCAAGAATTTGTCCAGCTTCCTTTTTGAAGATCCCTTACTGAAATAGTGGCCACAGGTCTGTAAAAGTGTAATGATCAACCTGATTCTGAAGCAATCTTCTGGTGGATCCAACACATCTTGCTGCACAAGTGAAGGGGAAAATGTTCAATGAGAACTAGGGATGCAAGTGGGTACCCAATGGTGTTTTTGGGCCAGCTAACTAATTACGTTCAAATGCCATTCTAGTTCATTTTTCCACTCCTCTCAAACTACGGAAATGCCATTCTAGTTCATTTGATCAAATTATTGGGTCGACCAGATGACCCAAAATAGTTTGAAATTGCATCCCTAATGAGTAACGAGAACAAATGATGGATCTACACACTGTGATCAATCGTCGCAAACATAAGCTTCCATTTATTACAAAATATGAAAGAGGCTAGCTTAACATAGTCATAAGCTTTGTGGTAATTCTTTATTGCATATTGCCACATACTCCGTCCCAAATAAATCAACTTCTGGTTATGTATCTAGTATCTAGATACATAGTCAGAGGTTGATTTATTTTGGGACGGAGAGGCCAGGGGAGTAGTGTGTGAGGAGGTATGATGTCAGAAATGAATTTGATGATAGCAATGGTCCTTAAATCACTGTTGAATGATGGAATTACTTACTTCAGGAGTTCCATGACCAAACACAATGATAAGGTACAGTGTATCAAAAACAACAGATGAATCTATATGCTTGTAGCTGTATAGCTCTCCAAGGAACCGCATGTGGGCAAGCCGCCTTTGTTGCATCCCATAGTCATTCAACTCCAATCCAACCCTTATCTCTTCTAAAACCTAAATCAAAATAAAAAAAATAAACATATAACTTGGATGTCGACTAGTTCATCACCAGAGTAACAGCTGGATAACTGAAAACTGCCAGTTAATTAATGTGTTACAATTTCATTTTATGGCGACTACAACAGAAAAAGAAAAAAGAACAGACTCCAACAAATATTAAAAAAATGTTCCTTTTTCATTCCTTAATTTATGCAGTCAGCTAAAGGAACTAACCTCATCTACCACTGCGACAGCAAAGTCATCGTGATAGCGGCTGAGACTAGCAGTGAGAAGCGCAATCAGATGAACCTGGCTGTACTTTCCTTTGTGAACCTTTAGAAAGCACTTCAGAAGGTATTGTTGACATTCTGCCCAAGGTAACTTGCGTAGTTGGCGCAAAACATGTTCAACACTTGATTTGTCAAGATCTGAGAAAAGCAACTTTCTTATGTACTACACAGGAAAAGGAGGGAGAATAGTTAATTTTTACATTTTTGTAGATAAGGCACAACAGAACATATAACAAAGAATAAATGGAAATCTTACTTGATGCAAAGGTGGCCGAACTTTTGATATCCGTGCAGATCTTTCGGGCGGTTTACAAAGGTAGTAGGCATTTTCTACAAGTGTACTGTGGCGTGGATCCAAATTCTTGACATTTTTCAATCTCATCAGTATCTCCAGCATGTTAGCCATGCGGATCGTAGTTTCAGGTGAGCGATACAAAAAACGGCCACAAGTCTCGAGAAGGTTGCAAGCCACATCAATATTATGATGACTGAAATCATCAAGGCAGGCCTGCAAAATATATAGAAAACAAATGTTTGTTACCAAAGTAGCACATGTAAAAGGTAGAAATTACTAATTCTGAGCTTAATAAACGCACACCTTCAAACAGCTAAAAACAAGAGCTGGAGGAGCCATTTTGAACTTGCACAACTCCCCGATAAACCGTATATTTTTTATTTTCGTTTCAATGTTGATCTGATCCTGAAAGGTAACAAAGCAGAGAGAAATGTTAGTCCAGTAAATACAAAACCTAGGAGGCGAAATAATTGCTGCCGCCCTCCACTTCAAGTTCAACATCCTAGGAGGATTTGCAGCAACTAGTGTTGTCATGCATTTCATGTTTATATTGATGTTATTGATGCAACTTGCATTCCAGAGCAAACAATAAATACTGCATACTGTCAAGGCTTAGAAGCAATATTTATGATAAGATAAGAAGAACTGAGCACAAACAACGTCAAGCAAAGAGTTATGAGTATACCTTCTTATTTATTAAAAAGTTGAACTCCTCTTCAAGCATAGACAGAAGCATACTTGGAACATCTTTCATACAAGTTGATAGTGTCGCAACCAAACGAGAATAGTAAGGCAACAGTTCCAGTGAAGTCCTATTAACATTGAATAAGGCACGCACAAGTTTCTTTCGATTTGCTTTAGAATTTAGGTAGCAAAACTCAACCTGGGGAAAATAAAAGTAGGTTGATTATGACAGTCACTCTAAAATAAAGAGGACAGAAATTATAAGATGAGTGAATACCGTCAATTGATCAATGAGATCACGACTGACACACCCCGGCAGCCTCTGCAGGAGGTTATCCAGACTTGCACCATCCAAGGCTCTTCCTTTCTCCTTCTCTCTTTCATTTTTCTTATCCAGATCCTTCTCCTTGGATTTTTCCTTTTCACCATCCTTTCCCTTCTCTTTATCTTTGTCTTCACTCTCTTTCACTACATCATCTACTTTAACTTCTAGTTGATGTTCAGTGGCAGAAGTTTGAACATTGTCATGTAGTTCAGTATCTTGTTCTGAAGTGGACTCCTTCATAACAAAATTCAAAAATAATTTAGTGGAAACCCAAAAATAATAATAAAAGAAAATGGCTAGTGAATGCATATTTAGATGAATAAATTCTGCCTTTTCTCACTCAGAAGCAAAGGGCGCAAACCATGTTGATGCCAGATGTAAAAATCTATTGGAACATGTTTTATTAGTTCAAAGGTGAACATTCTACCATTCATGAATACATTTTACGCTTCACATGCATGGTGCGGATAGCCGGATACAGTAACGGACTAGGGGGAGCCCTGCCCCCCTTATGATTGATTTATACTTATTTAATTATCAGTATCAAACAACTCATACATAGTATTAAAAACTTATTCGGCACCCACCGAGTTCTAATCCTTGATGTTTGGTCCCTTAGAATTCTTTGGCTCTGATCATGACCCCCACCACATAAATCTTTGTTGTGAAGTAAAATTACCATTCTGGGCAATCTAAGAGAGTATTTCACCACATCATCATACACAAGGGTGCCACCTTATGTCCCAGACTTGCCAGATTAGTAATATCCTAGGCAGACAGAGAACAAGGAAAGAATCTAACAGAGGTGGAGCCAGAAATTTCATGCCTGGTGTGGATCAATGTACTTATGAATATAGGCCTAGATTCTCTGTTCAATGCAGTTCCTCTTTTAGCTAGAAGAGCGTCTCTTTGAGATTTTGCCATATTGATAAAAGTTCAAGATACTGTGGGATCACATCAAATCAACTTAATAGCCAACCCACGTCTCTTAAAAGCTTATAAAAAGGCTAAGATAGTAAGAGACAGGAGCATTGTGCATGTCCTTAAGGCATGGGGGCAGTCTTTCCCCCAGTGGTTGAGTTTCTTTTGTGCATGCCCTTAAAAGACCACCTTGCAATCCAAAGAAACAAACCGGGGGATATTCTAAGCAAACCCAACAAAAGATATACAAGGAACCCATCAGTGTCTGAAATGTTGCAAGCAAACATAATCAGAGCGAAATCCAAGTTTATAAAGATGAAATTGCAATAGAACCCTCTTATACATATACATTAAAGACATGATGCTTGAAGAATGGACTACTTTAAAGATTCAGAGTCTTACACTAGATTGCTCGCGGCCCTTAGCATGTTGCTCATTCAATTTTGGCTCAACCTCTCCCAGTAATACAGCCGGTACAAATGCTCTGCTCAAAAATATATATATAATTTCAAAAGGATAATAAAAGAAAGCTAAAGAATGTAACAGATATTGGCAACTTATAGTGAAAAGTAAACCTGAGATCAGGTAAAGATTCATAAAAAGCTTTGGTATCTTCATCATCCCAGATAGGTTCCAATGCAGATGATTCTTTTCCAGAAGAAGGCAAGGCATCGGTTCCTGTAGTAACTCTTGTTGTATTTCCATCATCTGGCATCACTGGAGGCTGCATGTCAAGAGATTCAGCCAGCCTGCAAAAGAACACGTTAAGACAGCCAAGAATCATATAGGAAAAAAAAATATGGAATGATAACCGACATGTTAACAGAGAATTATCAACAAACGCTCACATTGTGATAAAACTAATGGGCTATTTTGTGGTTGCTCACCGTGCTGTCACATCTAATTAGGAAATTAGTATTACACTAATTCCTAATGCAGGTTGAACATGTGGATGGAACTTAGTAGGATGGTACAACCATACTACCTATACCATGTCTACTTTAATATATCCAACTGATGTTGCATCCTGACTGAATGTGACTTTTCATGTAAGTAAATTGATTATCTTTGTTTTTTATTTAAAAAGTGCATCTTATTTTTAATTTTAAAGAAGGGCTGGTCCAAGGGAGGCAAGAAAAGTTCAGGTAGTAAGTGCTAAGGTCCATGCCCATGTGTGCTCCTCTGCAATTCATCATCAGACCCACACAAACAAAACACCAGATGCCATTATGCTCAATCCAAAATAGGCAGAACTACATGATGTTTAATATATATATAATAAAAAGAACTAGAGAATGGCAGCTTTCTGCTGAAATGGACCAATAAATACTCACGAGGATACACCACGTAGTAACTGATCAAAAGACTTCCTGAGTTTCTCATATGAGGCTGTGTTCTCATCACTTAGTTCACCTTTGGCACTTAAAACTTTTGCATTCTCTGCCTCCATTAGACGAAGAGACTAGGTACAAAGAAGAGTTTAGTTTATGCACGGTCACGGATATAAGAAACTCAAATTACAACAAACAAGAGTGTCCAAACTAACAGAGAAAAGGACTTACCGCATGTTCTGATTGTAGTAGTTCAGCTACAGCATCATAGTAAGAGTTCAGGGCTTTCTTAAAGAACTTCTTCTGCTCAGCAGTAACATTTAGGTCCTTAAAGAACTGCACAGATTCAACATTTTTGGCAAATTAATTGATGTAGATAGATGCCACACGTAGTGAATAAATTAACAGGAATTCCACCAAATGACCAACACATATCAATCTGTTGGCAACACTTGACAGCATGCTATATTTGGTCTGTGCTCACTGCTCAGCACAGTACTCAGTAGCAGAATGGTTATCAGAGTCATGATTTTTATGCATGCAGGTTTTCTCACGTGCTTCAGCCCTAGCCTGATGGGCATCAGGAGTCAATGACACTTCCTGAAGTGAAGAACTGAAAATCTACTTTATCAGTTCACTTTCTAGTTTCTACTTCATTGGTTAACTTGTGATTAGTTTTTTTTTCTAAGGCCTTCTATAACTTAAACAAATAACGTTGATACATAAGCTTATCTTACCTCATCATAAGCTTCTTGACCATGAGATTGTAGCCCTAAAAAAAACTTCCCTTGACGAGCAAAGGTAGATAGAAGAGACAAGTTTGTTTGAGTTCCTTCACGGTCCTTCAAATGTTCAGCTGATGTAAGATCTTTTATAATATTTACAAATATACTAGCATCTTCGACAATTCCAACAAAATACAGCTCAATCAAAAGTTTCAATGTGCTTCTCTTCTTCATGGCTCTCGAATTTTTATCTGCATCCAAATCATCTCCAGATTTTCCAGGAAAGAAGACCTTAAGTAGACCTTGTATAAGACAAGGAGAGAAGTCCTTGTATCTTTGATGAAGGAGGGAGCAAACCTACATTAGAGTAAATCCACATAGAATAAATTCATGAGTAAACGCCTTCATCATTAATAACAAAATCAGTAAATCTCAAAGTAAAGTGGTGATGGTTAAGCTGCAGCGACTATGGGCCTGTTTGTTTCAGCTTTTTGCAGGCTTCTGCCAGCCAGAAGCTGAAACAAACAGTCTAGCTGTTGAGCTTTGGAAAAGGTGGAAAGCTGGCTTCTGAAAAAATGAACTAATAAAAGCTGAAAAACACGTTCTGATGAGCTTTTCTTGCTTTTGGTGTGCTGAGAAGCTAAAAAGTTATTACAAAAGCCAATAGCAAACAGGTAACAATCAGAACCAAAAGCCCAAAAGCTGTGGCTCAAACAAATATAGGAATAGAGGACAAACTTTCTATTAAAAACACTGCCCAATCCCACCAGTGGCTAACCCACAAACAAGTGAATCGAACATTCCAGGAAGCCAACAGCAGCTGGCTACCATAGTTATGCTACACAGCATATGTCAAAATGGTTGTATACAGTAACACAGAAATAATTCCAAAGGTAATCACGAATATGGCATGAGGAGCAAGATGACAGCAAGGCAGCAAGCACTGTATGGGCAGACCAGCAGATTCCCCACTAGTCATCAGGCTTCTCCCATTGAAAAAGAAGCTCTTGTGAACCCAATTTGGCAAACTGATACTTTATTGCACCAGCCAACTGGTCACAGCCAACCAAGTTGAACTCCTAGGGATAACCTTGCTAATATTAACCGACTGAGGTGATGCATGCCCCTAAATATAGCTCCGGTAATATTGATAACCTTCTTAATACTAACCAACTGAGGTGATTCACACATTGTTTCCATAACAACCACTGGGGATAATGAGCATACTTCATTACGTAGCTCAGATATTTCACACAGAGAAAGGATCTTGCACATGTAAAGTGAAGGGACCAACAGCAATAAACATCATAAGCATGTCTATCAGAAATTGGCACTTTTGCATAAAGTGTAACCACTACTATTGCAAATTACCTGAACAGCAGCTTGTATATCAGCTGAGCGAAGTTTGGCCTCACAAATATAAGAAACTGCTTCGCTGACAAATTTGCTCAAATTCACACTTTTTAACTCATCCATTAGCCCATCCTTCTGTTCATCATTTATTGTCTTCAACTTCTTTATAACTGTTGTATTTCGCTTGATACTGGAGTCTAGGGTTCTCAGGTAGTTTGCATCTGGAATTAGTGAATTGTCACAAAAGTCAAAAAACAGAATTAGGTGCTGCTAGTCAAGATAAGAAATTGTATATTCTAACGAAATATGAATCATATCCACCAATGAAAAAGAACCTGAAATTGCAAAATGGAAGATTACATAAGCAAAATAAGAAAATAATAAAGTATCAAACCATTAAGTAGCTCATCATCACCCATTGTCAAGATTCTAAGAACATATATAAGCAACAGGAACTCTTGTATGTTGTACCTCATCCACAACAAATTGTCAGAGTGGGTTTGTCAATATTCTAAGAACATATATAAGCAACAGGGAACTCTTGTATGTTGTACCTCATCCACAACAAATTGTAAGAGTGGGTTTTTAGCGGTCAAGCAAATAGAATTTTAGAAGTGGCATGTGAAAGAAAAGGAGCATCTAAAATCTTCCTTGAGATTCTGGGACGAGAAGCCACAAAATTTGGTTTTCTTTGATTGCAGCCATATTTCTCATCTAATTTCTGGCTGCTACAAACTTTATATACATTTCCAGTCGTACAACACACAGATTTGTTCACATCCACTCAAAGACAAGTTTTTTAGTTGAAAATTGTTTCTTATGATTGTACCAAAAAATTCTTCCAACACAATTTGAAGCAATTATCCTCAACCATTTTTTACATTGCATAAAATTGTTCCTTATCATTGTACCAAAAAAAATATCCTCAAGCAAATTTTAAAATAATTATCCTGTAGCAAAGTTTTGACATACAAGTCAAAGTAGAGAACCCATACTGTCTGCAATATCTAAAACGAGGATTTCATGCAATTCTAGAATATTGTTCCAGTGTAGAAACAAATCCTCCACCTAACAAGAATAAAACAAGAATGTTTCCAGCACTTGATTTGAATGATTGCTTGTGCAGCAACGCATTACTTTAACCACAAATATTAGCTCCATCTAGGTATGTAATAAGTTAAGCTTTTTTAAAAACTTTGACAATCAATATACAAAATTTTACTCCTACCTATTCAAGAGAAAAAATTATAGACTTACTTCATCATGGAAACTAACTTTATTTTTATCCATAACTGTTTCCATTTAAAGTAATATATTTTTATGGATTCTTGTCATCAAAGTTTTAAAATTTGACTTAGGACAAACCAAGATTCACTTATATTTGTGATTAGAAGAGCTATATGAAATAAAAATAGTGAAAGAAATAACTACCAGGCCTTTCAGGGTTTAGGTTGCTCCGGCGGAGGGAAGTCTTTTGATCAATTATCTTTTTATATTCTTCAAGGCGGGCCTCCTGCATATATAGAGTAAAAGAATGTCAGGATTAGTGAGCAGGATCCTGATGTTTATGACACTTGAATTCAATACCCAGACAACTAATGGAAACAGGTATTTATAGGTAACACAGGCTTTAAATTACAGAGGTAAATCCACTAGAGCCGCATTCAAGGGTCCAGTTTTAAAAAATTGCCTTAAGATAGGATAGTAGAAACTGACGGACAAAGAAATTTTCATTTGTGGAGTGCTTTCACACAGGCACACACTCTGACCAGAATAGTTAGTTTGTTGATGGAGATAGGTCCAGGATTTGTCTTTGCCCAAGTGGACATATAACTGCTACTGGTGACATTTGGTTGGTTAGCTCCATGACTAGAATTCAGAGTATGCAATGGTTACCAGTGTCAATATAGTGCTCTGTCCCACACCGCTCTCATCATTCAAGCACTCAAGCCTTTATTATGGCAGGCCTATCAAATGCCCAACCGATTCTAGGCATGGCAAATAAAACCCCAAACCTCTTCCTAACTAAGTTTTAGCCCTATCAGTTCCAGGATCTGCCAATGAAATAAGATTAGATAGGACTAATTTACCAATATCATTAAGTGGACAAAATTACAAGGCAGAACGATAGGATAACCATCAACAGTAAAATTGTGAGTCATCGACAACAATAAACATCATTTATCCATGAAATATTTAATAAAGGAGTAGAGGTCTCAATTTACCTCATCATCCTGTTTGCTTTGGCGCACATCATCATCTTGCTTGGTATCAGTTCGGTTCTCACTCTGAACATTGTCCATTTTGTTCTTCGGAGCGAAAACCCAGAACTATATCCAACCTGATATGCACAACCAAAATAACCTTAGTATCTGTTAATGGAAAATAGTAAGGCGCGATCACTACAAATAAGGTACCCAATAATTTTTGCGAAAGGAAAAAATATCGCATTTAATAGGCGGCATAATACATGTATATGCTTGTGATTAGACCAGATCCGAATACAAATACCCAAATAGCATAAGTTAGGGTTTGGGTGATCGGTTTCGCACGGCAGGAAGGGCAGATAAGGGGGTGGGCATGGGTTGGTGCTCCACGCCGGCCAAGGGCCCGACGAAGAAGACCTGGGCACTGCGTGGGGCGGCGTCGGTGGTCACCCAATCGTCGTGACAAGGGAGAGGGAGAGAGAGAGAGAGAGAGAGAGAGAGAGAGAGAGAGAGAGCACTCGTGAACTCGAGAAGAGAACGCAGGGGTGAACAGGGAGCACACTTGAACTCGAGAAGAGAACTCGGGGGTGAACAAGTTTGTTTGGGCGTTTGGCAAGGTCCTGTAGAAATTTGGATTGGCAAGGATCGTACCGTTTAGGATCCGCGACCGCGTCTGCTCGAACTAATCGTACCGCCTCCTCCGGCGAGTCGCGGGTTCGGACGGCCGAGGGTGCGAGGAAGGGGAGCGCGGCGGCGACGCTGGGAGGGTGACGGCCGCTGGCGCTAGGAGAGGGAGCTCGGCGGCGGCGCTGGGAGGGGGACGGCTGCCGGCGAGGAGGGGGGGAAGGGGGTGGCGAGCACGGTGAAGCGAGGGGCGGCGACGAGGCGGGCAGCGGGGGTAGGGGAGGTTGAAGAATCGAGGGAGATTTCTCCCACAAGCCACAGCTCCCGGAGATCCGACTCCGCTTCAGGGGATATATAACTTTTTACCATTATTAAGTTTAGCACCTCTTCAAATACCAACTTTAGAATGGTAAATACATTTTTACCACCAGAATCACGAATTCGATACAAATATACCATATTTGCCTTGGTGGCAGTCCATATCAGCTAGCCAGCATGGAGGATGAAGGGAAAAAGACCTCCTTGCCCCTGGCGCCTTGCTCACACAATCAGCATTGCAGTATGTTTTTTTTTATTTTCAGCAAACATAATATCATATAAATGATCACATATAATGAATAAAAAATTAACACATATAAATAATCACATATAATATTCACCACTACAGTGCTGATTGTGCAATCATTTAACTGATAATATTCACATATAATATTCAGCAAACACAAGATCCAATATATGTGTGATCATTTATTTGATCTTGTGTTTGCTGAAAATATGAAAAAAAAACACTGCAGTGCTGCGTCCTAAGCTCACAGAAAGGGAGAGCAAAACGCCAGGGGCAGGGATGTCTTTTCCCCTTCACTTTCTATGCTGGCCAGCTGATGTGGACTGTCACCAAGGCAAATATGGTATATGTGTATCGAATTCGTAGTTCTGGTGGTAAAAATGTATTTATCATTCTAAAGTTGGTATTTGGAGAGGTGTCAAACTTAATAATGGTAAAAAGTTATATATCCCCGCTTCAGCCTTGGCGACAGGGCCAGCATGGATTTTTCTATATATGTTTTCTATGTAAAATTTACTAACTTGATTTTTAAAAAATTTATGTAATTTCTGATCAATTTTTTGTTTTAAAGGGACCTGAACATTGAAACGTTGTCATGTGAGAAACTGGAAGGAACTGCATAAAATCGTGGCGAGTGGAGGGATCATGTTGATTTTTTTCGCTAACCTAAGACCTTGTTTCGTTCACCCAAAAAACTAAAAACTTTTCAAAATTCTCCGTCACATCAAATCTTACGGCATATGTATAGAGCATTACATATAGATAAAAACTTTTTAGATCTAAATAAAGCCTAAGCAAAAGCTGACATAAATCAACGAAGAGCCCACTAAATATGAAGATAAAAAGTGATGTCAAGCACGGAGCCCATGTATATATTTACATGCCAGATACGGAATGTCAAGTTAAAGATGCTTAGAGCACCTCCAAAAGTTTGGCTAAAATTAGTAGCCAAAATTTATTATTTAGCTATTTTGTAAAATAGAAAACTTCTCAAAAAAAAGTCTACAATAGGCTTGCTATTTTACAAAATCAGATAGCTAGTGTCAGTGGTTGGCTGTATATGGCCATCGAAAATTAAGGGATAACCAACTTTTTATTTTATTGAAATCTATTTTTTGATATGCAAATTTTAAAATAGCTATTACAATAAAAATAGCCAAGTTGTTCTTAAATGAATTATTCTTTTCTTTGGCAAAAAAATAGATGGTTAAAGAAAAGATATAAGATACTTTTGGAGATGCTCGGAACTGCTGGTACAAGATCCCAACAAAATCTCATATAGGTTTCCAGTTTTCCCGCCCCTTGTCTAGCATCAGTATATATCGAATTAGGGTGTTTAGTTCTCCATAGAATTTAAAATAAAATGTCAACTACTTTGGAGTGATACAAAATGTCAAAATTTTTAGGGTCATGTTCCGTTCCATCCAAAATGCAGAATTTATTGTTGTCATGAAGTCTCTTGAGGCTCATTTTGGGTTTTTTTTGGCCAAAATCTAAAATGGAGAATAACTATCTTTTTGCCAAAAATTTGCATCGTGTTTAGTTCCATTTTGTAAGAACAACTCCAACAGTTTTGCAAATAGGTTTGGCATTTTTGTTTTTTGCCAAAACTCTCAAAATCTCCTATCCAACAGTTTGGCAATTGAGTTTGACATTTATAGCTAAGTTGGCAAATTCTTCTCCTTTCTTGGTATTTATGCACACCTAGAATAGGCTTGGCATTCTGCATGCGCGTGCTTTTATAGCAAACTGACAACTTGATGTTTCTTCGTTGATCTTTAGAACTAGTAGAATTTTGTTTTTGCAAAGCCAAAATTACCAAACACTTGGAGATGTCCTTTTTGTTCCCTCCCCATATCGTTTTGGGAGTTGGCAAATAACAACATTTGTCAAACACAATTTGCAAAAATGTTGGAGTTGCTCTAAAATAATAGACTAAAACCCAATTTTTTTGGAAAAAATAGAAACTAAACACATCCTTAGAGCAACTCCAACAGTTTGCTAAAAGTACTTAGCATCCTAGGATTTTGACCAAAACCACAAAAAACAGCCTCCAACAAGTTGACAAAACTATTTGGCAATTTTGTGAGCTTGGCAAAATTCCCCCTTCACTTGGCAAATATGCCAAGTCCTCCATCACTCGGCATCACGTGTATCCAATTTGTCAACTAGTTTTGCTAACTTGCTGGAGGCTCAATTTTGTGATTTTGGCAAAAATCTTAGGATACCAAGTTCTTTTGCCAAGCACAAATAGCAAACTGTTGGAGAAGGCCTATTTTTTTACTTGGCATTTGGTTTTAAGACTTGGCAAAACTATAGATTTATCAATTGAGTTTTAGCAAACTATTGGAGTTGCTCTAACATCTCCAAGAGACTTTGTATATTCTTCCTAAATGTTAGGAATAGCAATTTTAATGAAAAACTACCCTCCAACAGCTTCTCTAAATGGTCATCCAAATATAGTCATTGTCTATTCTAGATTTTTCGCTAGCCAAATATAGAAGACGAGAATGACTCTCTAAAGTACGCATGAAATTTAGCAAAACTGTTGTAAAGTAAAAAAATATAAAAAACAATTTTTATACAAATAGCTATCTAAATGATGATTTAGAGAGTGAGATTTAGATGTTCTTAGTACAGAGTTTCCGTTTCTCGTACCGGCGGACCCGCCTTTTCTCCGTGTACATGCTCCGTTTTTTCTAGCCCCATACGGCATATAGGTTTGTTTTCGAAATTTTTCAAGATTCTTTATCATATCAAATTTTTATACACATATATAAAATATTAAATATAGATAAAAATAAAAACTAATTACACAGTTTATTTACAATTTACGAGACAAATCTTTTGAGTCTAACTAGTTACTCTGTAATTAAATAATAATTATCACATATAAACAAAAATATTACTGTAGCTAAAATCAAAAATTTTTATGAACTGAACAAGTCCATAGTATAAGCGCTGCCCATATTTGCCAGCACAATAATTATTGGTGCGTGCCCCCACTGCGGCACTGCCCCTGCACTCGCGTGACGTATGCGTGTACAGAGACATGAATAAGCATCAAGAGGACAAGATTTCATACCGTACGTATAATGCATTGTCTACTTCCTAAAAATTTACAATGTTTTTTAATATTTTTCATCATATCACATCTTATAGCACATGTATATAGCATTAAATATAGATTAAAAACTAATTACATATACAGTTTGTAATTTACGAGAACAAATTTTTCGAGCCTAGTTTATCCATAATTAAATAATATTTATTAAATACAAACGAAAATACTATAATATTTATTTTGCAAAAAAAATACAACTAAACAATACCTTGGATTTAAGCCGCAGCTGCTATTGAGACAGTGTTAGACCCTGTTTGGTTGCACCAGTTAAAGTTTACTGTCCGTCACATCGAATGTTTAGATACATGTATGAAGTACTAAATATAGACTATTTATAAAACTAAAAACACAACTAGAGAGTAATTTGTGAGACGAATATTTTGAGCCTAATTAGTTTATAATTGGACACTAATTATCAAATAAAATGAAAATACTATAATACATATTAAACTTTAACAACCTCAACCAAACACCCCTATTGAGAGGCAAAAACAGCCACAAGTTGTGTTGTGGTCCTACCGAACACATATAAATTCTCAAGATGAGTTAAACCATTTCAAATTCAACTAGATTTATAAAAAAATATGATAACATTTATATCTTCAAATAATTTATCATAAAAATATGTTTTTATAATTTCTCTAGTATAGTATATACTTAATGTGCATTATAAATATTAGTACTCTTGTATATATTTGATTAAACTAAATGTGCTCCACCCTTTTAAACTTCGCTCTCAACTACGCTAGTTAAACAGGTACGACTCTATAAACTTTGTTATGAAAAAAAGGTGGTGTTGAAGGTTAATTCTAGGTATTTTACGGAGCACATAAACGGATACTTCAGTAATTCTAGATTTTTATATGAAGCTAGTGCCTGTTTGGTTTCTTGTGATTTTTTTATCACCTATCACATCGAGTGTTTGGACACATGTATAAAATACTAAATATAGATTATTTAGAGCATCTCCAAGAGATTAGCCAAAAAAACTAGCCAAATTTACTGATTTAGCTACTCTCTAAAATAGATTTGACAAAAAGATATTAGAGTACTCCAAAAAACTCTATACCTTTAGAAAGTGATTAGACTAGTCTCTTGGAGATGCTTTTATGAAACTAAAAACATAGCTAGATAATAATTCGAGAGACGAATCTTTTGAGTCTAATTAGTCCATGATTGGGGGAAATAGCCACCGTAGCACTTTCGTTTGTATGTGACAAATATTGTTCAATTATAGACTAACTAGGCTTAAAAGATTCGTCTCGTAAATTACAGGCAAACTGTGTAATTAGTTTTTGTTTTCGTATATATTTAATACTCCATGCATGTGTCCAAAGATTCGATGTGACAGAGAATCTTGAAAAAAATTTGGGTTTTAGTGAGCAACTAAATAAGGCCTTACATATTAAATTTTAACACCCCTATACAAACACCTCCTTATTCTTTTACGGTGGTATATAGTTGATTTTGTTGGAGTGAAGCAATCTTAAACAAAGTCTGAATTCAAGTGGAATTTTTTGAGACCACGTTTCCTGCGATCGTAAGCGAAGGGAGTTAGAGGCCGAGAGCGCTAGTCAATCACTGAATCACATCGCATAGTTAAGGCAAGTGCACCGTCAAATTGTCACCATCTTTCATCAACCAATTCCGATCCCTAGACCAGGCCAAACCAAACCAAAACAACTGCAGAAGCCCATACACAACCGAAGAAGAAACAGACGCTTGCTCTGAACTGCAAAATCCAACAAGGTTCAAAAAAAAAAAACAAAGTTTAAACACGCACGGAGACCAGCCTTTGTAGACTTGGCTCCACCACAAGAAAACGTAACCACACGGCTATATCGAAGCACTTGGATTACAGACACCGACACCGACTGCCCGTACGTCGTTCGTTTCCCGCGCCTGCCAACCCGAGCCCTACAAAAATCCGAAGCCGCGCGCGCGCCGCGCTCGCTCCACGGAGATCGGGTGCTCATCGGAGGACGCGGCTGAAGACGCGCGACACGTCCGACGCGCGGACGGGCTTCACCAGGAAATCCTCTGCCCCTTCCTCCAGGCATCTGATTAGATCAGCCACGGGGGGCAACACACAGGGGTTAGATGCTTAGATGTGTGTAGTGTAGGTACGGGTGCTGCTATCTTTTGCTATGATGACGAGGATTTGCTTATTATTACCTGCTGATTCTGGTGGAGACGTTCTCTGAGGACATGATCACCACCGGGATCTGCTTCAGCTTGGATGACTCCTGCATGCATTGCACGGATTTTTCATTAGTTTCAGTGATGCTAAAAGGCTCACTCAGATTTTACATTGCAGAATGGACTATATAGTCGTCAGATTATATTACCTTGACCTTCTTGAGGAGCTCGTATCCCGTCATCTCTGGCATCCAGTAATCAGTGATTATCATACTCACGTTCGGCTCCTATATGAATTATTACAACCCGAAGACAAGTGTGAGAAAGGCGTAAATCTCCGTGTAAAAGAACGCCAACAAAATCAACGACAGAGAATTAGTAAAAAAAAGAAGAAACACAGTTACCGTGCCCAACAGTTCCAGGGCCCTCTTCCCACTTTCCACCGCCGTCACTGCACGAACACGAGACCAAACACAACTTGAATGAAAAAAACTAAAAATCAAGCAGTGGATGAGTACTGAAAAACCACAAGAGCCTGCAATGCAACAGTGTCACACCACGCAAACAACACGCACCACGAAACCGGGAGCTCCGTAGGATGGCAGCGATGATGGCGCGGTCGACGGAGCTGTCGTCCACCGCGAGGACGTGCGGCGTCGCCCCCACGCCCGCCGCCCCACCGGCCGCCGCCGCCGCCGCCGCCGCCGCACTCGCGACCGCTGCTGCTCCACCGACGACGCTGGCCATCTCAAAGCTATCACACTGCGAACAGCGGCGCGTGAGAAGAGCGATCGATGATCAGCTAGCGCAAGATCCCCCCGTCGACGCCGCCGCCGCCGCCGCCGTCTTGCCCAGCCACGGGCCGGCACCGCGCGCTTTATATATAATACACGCGGAGGGGCGGCGGGCTTCTTGCCTGTTACGGAAGGTGGGACGGAAGCGATCGGTCAGGAGATCCCAGTGCGGCTGTGCGGCGAGTGAAAATCCGCGAGATCTCCGATACGGGGCCGGTGAGGTCGTCGATCTTGATACGGGGCGATGCACACGTGCCTCGCGTTCGTGCGAGCGGGCTAGTAACGCCGAGGATCTTTTTCTTGCTGCGATTGCGAACGCAGGGGACGCAGGTATTAACTCCTCCCCGCCTGGCGCCGCGCAGGACAGGAGGATCTCGTCTCCTTCTCCTGTTCCGTATCCAAGGATCTCCTCGCTTAAATGAGCACCTGCGACTGCGATGTGCTTGGATATCGGATATCTCTGCAGCAGACTCCGTGATCCATATTTGTCTGCCATCTCATCAATGAGATTACCCCGTTTGGTTAAACTTGAGCTCGTATCATATTGAATGTTTAGATACATGTATAAAGTACTAGATATAAACTAATAGAAATAACTAATTATATAGATTACGATTAATTTGCGAGATGAATTTTGTAAACCTAATTAGTCCACAATTTGAGAATATAGTGCTACAAAACATGTGCTGCTGACGGATTAATTAGGTTTAATTAATTTATCTCGCGAAGTACTGATGGAATTAATATATAAATACCTCATACGACACCCTATATAACATATGTTATGACACCCGTTAAACTTTAGTCCCCGCATCCAAACGCTCTCTCGATCGGCTGGCGAGATTATTGCTAGCTTCGCATTACGATTCTACAGCTCCGTGACCCATATTTGCAATGCATGTGCTACCATAATAACTCGTTTTATTTCATGCAGCACGCAGTGGTGATTTTGGCAGTGGATATATATTTGTCGTCCTCGTAGAGCTCATGAAGATCACAGGCCCGTGACCAGGAAAGCAAAAAGGCCAAGCCAGCTCGTCGATTTGACGAAACCGGCGTATACAGCAGCTGTTCGCTGCCACTGACGTTTGCTATGGGCACAGATTTTCTCCAGAGATTGTTAAAAGAGCGACCGTGCTGTGTGCAGGCCAAGGACGAAGGCGGGTTCGTGCAGAATCCGCCGAGCAAGTACAGGCGTAATGGAACACATCCGGGCGCGAGCTCAGGAGTCAAATTCCTGTGCACAAACAACGTGCTTGCCTTGGGGAAAAAAAGGGTCACGGTCCTCTCTCTACGCCCCCATGCAATAAGGTTCATGGGCTGGCCTAGGTACGGCCAGGTTTGCTCTTGTCTAATCAGCACAAAATAGTATCGCGTACACTGAATTATATCAAAGAAATTTAGGGCCCGTTCGGTTAAGTTGAAATCTGGCCGGGAATAATTCCAGCTGACAAAACCTATTCAAATTAGAATAAGAATTCCACCTAGAATATTTCCAGAGAACCAATCCCCTTCAAACGAACGGGCCCTTAATCAGTTTTAGTAAAGCGATGGTTTAGTTCAGGATCCGTCTTTGATGTGGAGCCTATATATTGAGCTGACAGTACTAATTGGCACCAAGTAACTCTATGTTATATTGAATCATACCCAACGATTTTTAGACGTGTGCATATGTATAGGTTTGTATAAAATGTGAATGTGAGAGTTCGGTTTTTGGCGTGGGTCCATGTGTTACATGCAAACTTCCAATAGTCTCCAAAAACTCACTCCCAATCTTGATTTTTTTGGGCAAGACTGAAAACTCCAACAACTCGTCATCTCACCTCTCAATCTTTCCACACTTAGAAAACTGATTCAACCATGCAGAAATATATGTGTGTGTATCGATCGGATAATTTGGAGGTTAAAAGACGTGGAAAAAAATAATGAGTAGGACATGATTTCTAATGCAAATGTACAAGAGGAAAAAAAAATAAAAGTAATTAATGTGATATAGAAATAGCACGAGATTCTTGATGCAAAGTTACCTTCTATATTTTAAAAGCGATATTTTTATAAACTATTGGAGTAATTGATATTCTTCCAATTTTGTATAGGAGTATATAAGAGCATCTCCAATAGCTAGAAGGGACACGTTGGGATACACTTTTGTAGTATCCTGCCCTACGTACAGGTGCATCACAAAGACAAATGTTGGGAATGGGAGATCAATGTCCTTCTGGCATGACAAATGGCTCAATGGGAGGTCCTCTCCAACACATTTGCTACTCTCCATAGCCACTACTCTGGCAGCTCGGTATTTGTTAGGGCGTCTCCAATGATTGTCAAATAGCTAATCTAGAAGGAATTCTATTGGATATCAACGACAATTTGTAAATAGCTAACTAGATGAGACACATAAATAAGAAAAAATAAACACTATAGTGTAAAGTTATGTGAGAGAGGTATTTCTAGGAAATCGTGCTAGATTAGCTATTTACAAATTGCTTTGATCTCTCTCCTTGATAACAAATAGAAGTGCTACTTTTTTATTATTTCTATATCTCATCGAGCTAGCATTTGCAAATTATCATTAAAGACGTCCTCATAACCAATATAATTCATCCTAGACTAGGGCCTTGTTTAGTTCCGAATTTTTTTTTGGATTTTGGTATTGTAGCATTTTCATTTTTATTTGACAAACATTGTCTAATCATTGTCTAACTAGGCTCCGATCAACTACCATCACTGGATTGGATGCCCTGAAGACCTTGTTCAGTTCAACTCACAGCAAACGATGACAAACCGGTCAAGTATATTTGAAAATAGTGACCACGCACTAGACAGTGCCTCGGTGTACAAGGCATGTACGTGTTCTGGGGGATTGGTGCCAGGATACAAGTTCCCCTCCGAAGGTGAAATTCTTTGGTTGGTTGCTTCTGCAAACCGTCTTCCGTGCTACGCGAACCTGCAGCCCAAGGGGATAGTTGATAATGACACTTCTGCAATGTGTCTAAGTTGTTCAGAAACTGAGTATCACTTTCCGTTAGTGCGCATTTTCTAAAACTTTCTGTGCAAGAATCAGGCTAGATGCTGAAGATATCCTTAAAATGGCACAACTCTAGGAGATCAGTAGGCCACCTCACATCCAACGCTCGGTCTTCCCTATTCTGATCCTACACCCGTGCAGTGGAAACATCACCATGACATTATCTTTTTGAGGAGACCTGCTGTGTCAGAGCCACCGCCTCCTGTCATGCAAAGAAGCTTTCCGGCTGTGGAGCCACCATTTCCCAAGTCATCCGCAACATATCACTAAGGCCTTGTTTGGATGTTGTTGGATTCGTTTCAATCCATGTGTGTTGGTGTGGATTGGGGTAGAATTTAGTTCAAATTTCACTCCAATCCACCTCAATATATATGGATTGATGTGAATCCGACTACATCCAAATAAAGCCTAATGGTTGGTGTGTTTTGTTTCCAATGGATTAGGCCACTCCATCGCCCCTTCCTCTGTAATCTTTTATACTTCCTGTTTTTGGGCAAAGGCCTTCTACCCTGAAACTTCACTCCGTGTGCTTACACCGACCATCATCGGCTTGCCCAAAATCAATGGAAAAACATTCATGTGGGGTCCCTCTACAAATGTGATATAAAACTCCCTTCAATCATAAATAAATGATTCCAAACAAAACCTTGTTATCATCTCATCTTGAACCATGAATAATGGCTTTTAAATAGTGGTGCCATAATTGGCGTTGGTCTTAGGGTTCTGGGATTCGGTCCCAAATAATCGAGTTGTGTCAAAATTCACCTATCTCGAACCCGAAATGTGATTGTATCACTGTAATTTTCAGTCTAATTTAAATTTTTGGTATAAGCCCCTGTTTAGATTGCTGATGAAAAAATTTTGTGTGTCACATCGGATGTGTCGGAAGGATGTCGGAAGGGGTTTTTAGAGACTAATAAAAAAACAAATTACATAGCTCGTCTTGAAACTGCAAGATAAATCTATTAAGCATAATTAATATGTCATTAGCACATGTGGGTTACTGTAGCACTTAAGGCTAATCATGGACTAACTAGGTTTAAAAGATTCGTCTCGTGATTCTCAACCAAACTGTGTAATTAGTTTATTTTTTTATTTACATTTAGTGTTCCATGCATGTGTCCAAAGATTCGATAGGATGGATGAAAATTTTTTTGGTGGGGAACTAAACAAGGCCTAATCTAGAGGTCAAACAAACCTTCAAGTTTTTACTTCGATAAAAAAAATGCAAACTCTTACCAAACTATAATATATGCCTCTTGATTTTGGCCAAAATTTGCTAAAATATAAGCTAAACATGGCTGGTTTGATTGGTCAAATAAGTGAACTCCAATCTGAAATTTTCAAGATCCATCCATTTTGGTCGTATTTGAATTTTTTTCACCACTTGAATCCAAAAACCTTAGCTGGTGTTGCACTCAGCTGAATTGAGCAACGGCAATTATCTCAGACGGCATGGGGACTATGGGAGCGTGGTTAGCACTTAGCAATCTCATACTCACTATAAAAAAAGGAGTTATCAAGTTGGTTGGTAAACTGAAAGAACGAAGCTTTTAAAAAAGCTGGAAGGAATGCAACAGACAAGACCGAGGACAAAATATACAATGCGGAGCTGCCAGATGGGTGAGCCTCCCCCGCCCCCCCTCCCCCTCCGCCACCTCCACCCCACCACCGCCACCGCCCCCCACCACCGCCCCCCCTCCGCCACCTCCACCCCACCACCACCTCAACCTTCAGAGACCCTACCTGCCCCTCCGAACCGAGCTCCGCCAGCGCCGTCAACTTCGCCTGGCCGTGCTGCACCTGACCAGTTCGTCCGCTCGCGGTGCATCGTCGTCCCGCCCACGCCAACCCGGTTCGACCTCCAGAATCGCCTCCTCTCTGATCTTCATGACTGCATCGTCCCCAACCTCATCTCTCTGTCTCTGGCTCCGGCGCCGCTTTGGGTAACTCCTCAGTCCCTTCACCCCCGTTTCAATGTGTTTTTCATCATGAACTCGCTCTGCCACATGCTTGCACCTCGTCCGAGTCGCCTGATTGTCAAACGTGTTCGTGACGCCGTGTTCGTGGTGACCGTTTCGAGTGAGAAGTTCGCTGTTGCTTTGGCTCTCATCGGTTCTCTGCGCGTTGCCGATGTTCATCTGTTCTTCCACCCTTCCCTGGAGTCTGCCATCAGTGCCGTGTCCCGTCTCCCTCCTCTCGACGCTTCGGCCGGACAGCACGCCCAAAAGGGTAGCCCTGCAGTTAAGGCTCCTGGTGGCAGTCCAACTACCGGTTTCATTGCGACGAGCCTCTCCTCTCCGCCGGCTCCCAAGGCAATCCGCCTCGGGTTTGTCCCTGCAGATCTTTTGAGTGTACTGCCTGGATCTTTTCTCTCCTTGCCGGGTACTGGGGGAGCGGCGCGACGTCTTGTCGCTCCAGCTGTGGCCGCCTCGGACGTGCCTCTCTCGCCCGACTTCAATGTGCAGCTGCGGCCAAAGAGTTATGTCGAGGCTGCGCGCTCTCCTCCGGCGCCGACCCGCCAGGTCTTCAAAACGCTCAAG
The DNA here is from genome assembly GCF_000003195.3 of Sorghum bicolor. Lineage (NCBI taxonomy): Eukaryota > Viridiplantae > Streptophyta > Magnoliopsida > Poales > Poaceae > Sorghum > Sorghum bicolor. The sequence goes on from NC_012873.2 coordinate 57,365,542, forward strand.
CCCATTTCACCCTCGCGTGCCTGCTTTCGCTGCCTTGCCACTGACCACCTTGTCGACGCCTGTTGCGAACCTGTTCACTGTCGACGCTGCCGCGCCTCGGGGCACCGCAGCCCCCAGTGCAAGATGAAGCTCTGCGTCCTCCTTCGTGCTGCTGCCAAGCGCATGCGCTCCCCGTCGCTGCCCAAGGACTCTCAAGCTCGCCGTGCCTCGCCGTCCGCGGACACAAGGTTGCCGCCCGCGCTGCTCGAGGCCGAGCCCCGTCGGACTTCCACCCCCCCATCTTCGTCTGCCTTCCTCCCGATCAACATGGTGGCCTCCTCCTCCTCAGCACCTCCCCCCGTCGAGGTCCTGAGCACGCAATCTCTGCGTCCTCTCTCGTTGCGGACGCCGGACGACCTCTACGTCGACAAGTTCGTCCTGCCGTCCCCGTGCTCGCCACGCCTCCAGCCCACGGGGGCTGCCAGGCAGGTTTCCTCCGCAGGCCCAGCCCTCATGCCTGCCTCCATGCCTGCGGCCACCGACCCCTCGGAGCCAGGCGTGGAGTCCTCGAGCGAGGAGTTTGCCAGCGGGGAGCTGGAGCTGGACTCCGTCTCTTTTGCCTCTGGCTCTTCCTGAAAGGACCTTGATGTCGCCGAGGAGGCCTAGAGGGGGGGTGAATAGGCCTGCAAAAAATTCTGCTCAAACAAAACTAAAACTCAGGGCGGCACTGCCTCCCTTTGAGGGCGGCACTGCCTTCCTCCAACCGTGAGTCCAACGGAGCTCAAACTTGGTGAAGATGTACTTGAGATATCCAGTGACAAATCTGCAAAGTTTCAACTCAAAACTCTATCAGATTAGAGGGCGGCACTGCCGGCCTCAGAGGGCGGCACTGACGCCCTGCGCAGGAGGAACTTAGTATATTTCAAAATCCAACCAAGGAAATTTAGATCAGGTAAATTTCCCAGCTTCCTGCAAGTATGTTAGTCACTGAATAGTAGTTATACGCAGCAGAACAAGTACCACCAAGTAGATCGGTCACAAACCTTACAAGCACCTCAACAACAATATAAACTTGCAAGAATGTAAAACAAGCACAATATGACACGGTGTTTATCCCGTGGTTCAGCTCGCCACCAAGGCTTGCCTAAGTCCACGTTGTTGAGGTATCCACAAAAGGATTGGCTCGCCACCAAGGCTTGCCCTTCCCTCGTTCTCCAAACAAGAGTGTTACCTCTTGAAGGAGGGGTGATTTTACTAGCTGCAAGAGATGATTACAAACTGTTTCCGCTGCTCACCACAAGCACGGGAGCTCGCCGGGCGACGCCTAGCCATCTAGGAGGCTTCACCTCCAAGAGTAACAAATGCACAATGAAGATCGACGAAGCTCAGCAAGTGCTCAAGGTTAGGATTGCTCTAATCTGCTCTCAAGCTCTTAGTCACACAGCCCCAACACTAAATTATGCACTAAGCACAATACTCTCACAAAGAGAGGGTTGGGAAGAGGCTTTGGGAAGGCTTTGGAAAGTCTGGAGCGTCAGCAGCACGACCAGAAGCAGTGGGATGGGTATATATACTCATTCCACTCAAACTAGCCGTTAGGATTCGAAAACTAGCCGTTGTGACTGTACAAGGGCGGCACTGCCGCCCATCATGGGCGGCACTGCCGCCCTTGTAAAAACAGCACAGGTCACCTTACGAAAAAAGTCATAACTTTTTACTCCGAACTCCGTTTGCAGTGATCTTGGACTTTTCGGAAAGCTTGTTTCAAGGGCTATCCAACCCTATAGAGAACAAGCTTCAAGATCAACTAGTGCAGGTGCAGTGCTAAGTGTTTTCTCTCATGTTAGCACTTGGGTTCGGTTAGTTTGAGCACTTGAGACTTGTCTATCATTCGTATTGCATCCCCCTTGATAGTACGACATACCTATACTCAAGAACAAAAGAATATAACCAATTTAACCACTTGAGTCTTCAATGTCTTCATATGCCATTTCTTCTCAATATTACTCCATAAAGGGTTGCAATCAACTTTGTCTCCTTTTCTTGAGCAAACACACCTTGAGCATGTGACTTGACCCATTTCAACACATATGAGTTCACCTCCATGGCTTCAAGTCACTTCTACTAAAGATTTGATTCTCAACACAATATGACTCCTCATAGCTTGATTAGTTCCTCGACTCAATGCAAGTACTCTCTTCTTCACCTTAGCCATGGTACCTCGGTCCTTAAGCCGTCGCTTATCCCTTCACCTCCGCTTAGTCCCTCGAAGCCCTTTCCTTGCTATCTTCACCTTATCAAGCCATACTCAAGTCATATCACATTAAGTATCCATTGAATAATCATTTCTTCAATATTGTGATCCTTGCTTGAATATCTTCTAGATATAAATATTGAGATCAATCAAGCTTCAGTTTGACTCACATAGAGACATATATGGATCAGCATCAATATGATCAAGCCAATTCACAGTTCCTTATATCCTCTCTATTTTGGCTTGACACTCAATACTCACTTCAATATTGATCTTCATACTTCTAGCTTGATCAAACGTAGTTCACTATCAAGCTTTTTTTGTTCATGAAAAGCAAGCCATTGTAGACACCAATCCAAGAACATCAACTCATGTCTCTTTTGCCATTTGTCAAATATGCTTGCTTTCTCATGATGTTATGATATCCCACAGCATATAAGCCATTCCATAGATTTTATTTGCATTGTTGTCTTTTGCTTGACCTAGATTGTTTCCATAATCTTTTAATACAACAATACACAATTTGGCCTTTATTTCAACACTATGTGGCATATCATCAAGTTTGCCTGCTTGTTGAGCCTTGAACATACTTGTTAATACACAATCCACAAGTATGTGCAATAGACTCAATATCCTGTTCAACACTTAGCAAACTTATTAGACCTTTAATCATGTTGTCATTCAATTCACCAAAACCCACAAAGGGCTAGATGCACTTTCACTTCCTGGCACGAGGGACGCCCGCGCCACGCCGACGCCTAGGTCTCCCCGGGCCGCGTGGAGCTCTCTGACCGCCTTTTTTCGCCTTCATCGAGCCTCCGGTTCCACGCTCGAAGTTAGCGCGTTCATCCGCAACGCGCTTCGGACCGTTGCCCCGCTGCAGCCCGTCGACTTGCTGCAGTCTTCCATGGGGGGCATGATCCTGCACTGTGAGTCGTCGGAGGCCTGGGACTCGCTCCACCTGCTTGAGCCCATCGGCCTTGGGGGGTCCCTGCTGCATCTTCTGAAGCCTGAGGACACCGCGAATCGCTTCTTCCGTGTGCCGGCCTGGCTCGCCTTCGTCTACGTCGATTGGTTCCCCATTGAGCACTGGTACGCGGAAAAGATCAAGGAATGCTTTAGCAGCTTCGCGGAGGTTGCTGAGATCGATCCAAAGTGTCTCAGTGGGGACAACTTTGGCCCTCTCCGGCTTCTCCTGGAGGTCAATGACCGTCTCGAGATCTCGAGGGAGCTGCGCATCTCCTGCAAGCAAGGTGCTGGACGTTTTGGCGCCGTGGCCCGTATCACACCTATCAGGGTGTGGCCGCGCGAGTTCCAGCTGGATAGCCGGGGCAACCTGGCGACCTTCTTCGGTCCACCTGCACCGCCGTCCTCGAGGCCATCCCTGGGGCCTTCGGGACCGATGACCTCCGCACAGCAGCTCCGTCCGCAGTCGCACTACTACAGTCTCGCCTTCCCAACTGGCAATGCAAGTAGGTTTGCCAACAACCTACAGCGTCCGTTCGACCCCCTCGGCACTTCGGCGCCGTCCAGGTCGCCTCTACCTCTTCTGCTGCCTCATCAGGCTTTGGCCTTGGCCTTCTCCGTGGCCCGCGTGCTCAGTGCACCTTCGACCAGCGTGTCTATGGGGTCGGGGGCGGTATCTCCGGATGCGCCATCCGCACCGATCGCTCCGGCAACCGCAACCGCCTTGACTTCGTCTGCTCCGCGGTCCGCTTCGGGCCGCGGAGGGGCGAAGCCGCTGATCACATACCAACGCCGCCGCTTCCGCTCCAAGCTGAGCGTCCAGGCTGCTCCTGCGCCGCGTAGAGCTGGCCGGAACCTTTCGGTGACCAACTTCGCTGTTCGTCGCTCAAGCTCCCGTCTTGCCGCTAAGGTCGCGCGGGCTTCGGGCAAGTTCGTCGACACGGCCACACAGTGAAAGGTCCTTGTTTGGTTTTGGTAATTGAGTGACAACTTAGGTGGACTAATGGTGTTTATGTGAGATACACAGGAGATTAGTCCACAGGTGATGATGTGATGATGGAGGAGCTCATTGCATATGAGACATGACATGGAGTCATGTGACCAAGGTGGAGAAGATCAAGATGAGGCTTGGCTTGATGGACCGGTTGCAAGAGTGAAGGGCAAGTCAAAGGCTTTGAAGCGAGGGACCGCGTGTGACGGTGAAGCTTGAGCAAGACTTGGCGCCGATGGACCGAGGCAACGGTGAAGAGCAAGTGAGGTCAAGATCGATGAACCAATACGGTCACGTGATGATATGAAGTGGATCATATCATTTGGTGATTGCTAGATGCATGTGTTGCATCAACATTGGAGGAGTTAGAATGGAAAGCGCAAGGCAAAGGTATAACCTAGGGATTTTCCATTTCACCGGTCATAGGTGTGTAGAGAAATTTTTGACCGGATTTAGGATAGATGACCGTACTATCAAGAGGGGCAAACTTGTTTGCATATCGGTCATCTAGTGCCACTTGAGCGATTTAACTTTGCATACGTGTTAGGATCGAGTGGCGTGGCAAGTTTGAGAGGCTAACTCCTTAGGGAAAATGTTTGTGAAAATGCTAACACACTTGCACATGGTGGTGTACACTTGGTGGTGTTGGCACATTTACAAAGGAGGTGGAGTTCCTAGGATTGAGAGGCGTGTGGGTTCCTCTCGTGTTGGCAGCACCGGACGCTGGTCCAGAGCGTCCGGTGTGGTGTCTGTGGTGCAAGTGTGCACCGGACGCACCAGAGAGAGTCCGGTGCTCAGCGTCTGGTGTGCGGGCGGTTTGGCGACCCTCTCTACGCATGGGTCCGGTGAGCACCGAACGCTACCGGTGCTTAGCGTCCGGTGACCTTGCGAGTTTGCGGAGCTCTCTGCGCATGAGTCCGGTGTGCACCGGATGCGTCCGGTGTGACGCAGTAGAGCGTCCGGTGGTGCTGTGCAGGCGCACTTGCGCAGTAGCCGTTGGCGGCAACGGTCGAGTTCAAACGGCTAGTGACACGTGGCCGACGCTTGAGCACCGGACGCTAGGTGTTGAGCGTCCGGTGGCTCCCTGTGAGCGTCCGGTGCCCTCGTGTTTTGCCCAGTGAAGGGGCAACGGCTAGTTTAGCCCTTGGGGCTATAAATAGGAGTGGTGACCGGCCTTGGCTGGTGCTGAGCACCCTTGGGACTTAGTGTCCATGCTTGGGGAGTGCTAGTAAAGCCTCTAACTCACATATACTTGATAGTGATCATCCGATTGTGTGAGTGAGCGATTCTAGTGCGTTGCATTGAGAGATTGCATCGAGTGGCACTAGGTGTTCGTGTTGCAAGCCGATGGTGCTTGTTACTCTTGGAGGTTGCCACCTCCTAGTCGACTTGGTGGCTTGTGACTCCGTTGAAGCACGCAAGGAGATTGTGCGGTGCTCCGGAGAAGAGATTGTGAGGGGTACGGTGCTCACCCCGCGGGGATCGCGAAGAGCAACTCTATTGGATCGTGTGTGTCATTGAGCTACCTCACTTGTGGGTAGGTTCTTGCGATGTCCTAGTGAGGACGAGGTTCGTGTAACACCTCTTAGCCGCCGAACCACCAAGTGTTGGTCGACACAACGGGGACGTAGCTTGGTGGCAACCAAGTGAACCTCGGGAGAAAATCATCGTGTCAACATTGTTCTTCCCGTTGGTTTGCAAGTCCCTAACACAAGCTTGTTCTTACATTCATATATTTGTGCTTGTGTAGTTGCTCTTGTAATTAGTTAGCTTGTGTAGCTTGCTAGTTACCTTCTTACTTGAGTAGCTAGAAGTAGTTTCCTTGCGTGACTAATTTGGTTTGTGTAACCTTGTTAGTCACTTTGCTTAGTTTGTGTAGCTAAGTAAGTTGCGCTCTCTAATTTGGCATTAGTTGCCTTGTTATTGAGCTTGCTAGTGAGCTTAGGCTTTGTGCGCTTTGCCTCACTAGTTTGTGTAGGAGCTCTCCCGGTTTGCAAAGTACTAGTTGCATAGTTTTGTGTGACCTTGCTCCTAGAATTGTTTAGGTGAGCTCTTGCTAAGGTAGCATCTTGTTTGCTTGTTTAGGATCTTTTACAAGGTGCTAGAGAACTTAGATAGAGGGGTGTAGTCTTGGCTAGACCGATAGTTTTAATTCCGCATTTGTTTCGGTTAGCCGGCGTAATAATTTTTAGAAAGGACTATTCACCCCCCCTCTAGTCCGCCATCTCGACCCTTCACACAGGCGATTCAGTGCAAGGAGCTGCTGAACTCGCTGTCAACCTGCTCCATGTCTCTCAAGAAGCATGTCTCCAAGCGCAACATCCTCTCGTGCAACCACCTGCCTATGAGCGCGGTCGAACTGCGTGCGCTCGTTGCTGCAGCCAAGTTGGGCCCCCGGATCTCGGGCGACGTCGTCGACGGCGGCAACGACATGGTGGCTGAGGCTGTGGAATGATAGTACCTGCGTCTGCTTGGACCAACGGCGGCTTGCATTTCTGTCCCAATGGTCGCTGGGATTGTGGCAACAGAAGTGCACCTATCGTCTACCTCAGCTCTACTTTTATTTTTCTTCTTTTCTTTTTCTTTAGACCTTGGCTTGTTGCCGCTCTTTGGTGTTGTAATCCCGTTCAATGAACATGAACTCGAGCTCTAGCTTTCGCCGCTTTCACGTTGTATCATGGAACGTACGAGGTCTAGGCGACTCGGACAAGTGCAATGTTGTGCGTAATGTGTTTTCTGATGCTAAAACTACTTTCATTTGCATTCAAGAATCCAAACTCTCTGAGGTTAACTTCTTCAAAGCTCAAACCTTTCTCCCCCGGCCGTTTTCCTCCTCTTTCGTCATGCTACCCGCGTCTGGGTCCAGAGGGGGGCTGATCACCGCCTGGGATCCAGCCCTTTTCACGCTTACCTCTCAGCTCTCAAACTCCTTTAGCCTTACAACATCCTTCTCCTGCAATGCTTCTAACATTGACTTCACCATCACCAATGTGTATGGCCCCTCCGACCACTCTGCCTCAACTCAATTCCTTGAGGGCATCCGCGACACCAAAGCCTTGGTTAGCGGAGCCTGGATCCTGCTGGGCGATTTTAACCTGGTTCGTTGTGCTGCCGATAAAAGCAACGGCTCTTTCAACCCAAACCTAGCTGACGCTTTCAATCAAACAATCCAGGACATTGTCGTCAGTGAGGTAGACCTCTCTGATCGTCGATTCACTTGGACGAATAACCAAGCATTTCCGATCCTAGCCAAGCTAGATAGAGTCTTCACTAATGCTCCTCTGGACCTCGCCTTACCGATGGCTAACCTCTCTTCCCTGCCTCGGCCAACCTCCGATCATACTCCTTTGCTCCTATCTCTCGCCTCAGATATCCCAAAGCCTGACTCTTTCAGGCTGGACAACTTCTTGCTTCGGAATGAATCCTTCTTTGCTTCTATAACTCAGGGTTGGCACCAGGCAGCGAGCTGCACAGACGCTGCTGGACAACTGGTTGCGTGCATCAAGGCCGCGCGTGCTGCGACAAAGGTTTGGAATCAGTGTAATAGGGCACCGCTAGAAATAACACAGAACTGTCAATTCCTAATTCAGTTATTCAATTACTTCGAAGAAACCCGTACTCTATCGCAGGCGGAGTTCCAGGTACACGGACTAGCTTGAGAACGACTACACGATGAAATCCAAGCCAAAGCTGCCTACTAGCGCCAACGCAGCAAACATAAGGTCATCAAGGAATGTGACGCCAACATTGCCTACCATCATGCTCGCGCAACTATGCAAATGCGCCGCAAATTCATCAGGATGGTCCGGGTGAATGACCAGGAAGTTGTCAGCCACGCAGGGAAAGCTGAAGCCCTGTCAAACTTCTTCAAATCGATCATCGGGGTCCCTGGTCAAGTGACCTTGGTTGATCTTGACTCCATCTATGAAGATTCTCAGAGTCCGGACGAGCGCATCTCTAGGCGCTTCTCTGAATGCGAGCTCAAACAAGCCGTGCTTGCGATGAACAACTTGAGTGCTCCGGGCCCGGATGGTTTTGGACCAGCCTTCTACCGCGTCGCGTGGCCGTCAATCAAACAAACAGTACTTGCCTTTGCGGAAGCCTTCTATGAGGGTGTGGCTGATCTTGAACGCATCAACCGATCCCATATGGTCCTCCTACCAAAGAAGCCAAATGTTGTTGATGTAAATGCATTCCGACCAATCTGTCTCCAAAATAGTGCACTGAAGATCTTAACAAAAGCTCTGTCGACAAGACTGCGGAAGCAGATTCCGAGGCTAATTGACATTCATCAAACAGGCTTCGTCAAAGGAAGATCAATTGCCGACACTTTCGTTTATGCAGCTGAACTAGTACAAACTTGTCACAAAAGAAGAAGACCGGCCATCGTGCTCAAGCTAGACTTTGCCAAGGCATTTGACACTGTTAATTGGGTGGGTCTACAAAGGGTGTTACAGGCCAGGGGCTTCGATCAGAGGTGGATCGGCTGGATGCTCAAGCTGCTGGATACCTCAAAGTCAGCGGTGCTAGTTAACGGACACTCGGGACCTTGGATCAGTTGCAAGAGGGGGCTACGGCAGGGAGACCCGCTGTCCCCTTATCTTTTCATCCTGGTGGCCGAAACCCTACAGCGAATGATCAGGGAGGCAGAGCAAATCAAACACCCCACTGATGAAGCGTTGCCCTACGCAGTCTTGCAGTATGCAGACAACACACTAATTGTCTTCAAGGCAGATGTGGTTGGGGCAGCGAAGCTAAAAGGCATCCTAGACCAGTTTGCAGCCTTCAGTGGCCTACACATAAACTTCAGCAAGAGCACTCTGATACATATTCACACCAGCGAACAAATTGTCAGCGAATGCGTGCAGATCATCGGCTGTACCAGGGGAAGCTTCCCTCAATCTTATCTGGGACTCCCGCTTTCTGCCAACAAGTTACCTGTCTGAGCCTTCAACGTCTACATTCACAAGGCTGACAAATTCCTAAGCTCCTGGTAAGCTGACCTGCTCAATCCGATGGGGCGGACAGTCTTAGTGAACTCGGTACTAGATTCCTTATTGGTCTACCCAATGAGTTCACTACAACTGCCTCCCTCAGCCATCGAGCAAATGGACAAGAAAATGAGGGCGTTCCTTTCGTCGGGTGACAAATCTGGTCATTCCTCACCCTCGTCATGCCTCATTGCCTGGATCAAGGTCTGCTCCCCTAAAGATTTAGGTGGCCTTGGCATAAGGGACTTAGGAATCCAGAACATCTGCCTACTACTTAAACTTCTTCATCGGCTACACAGTCCCCAATCATCGGCTTGGGCCATTTGGGTTCGGGGACAGGCAGACATCACTACTGTGCAGGGCGACTGAAAGGTCCTTGTTTGGTTTTGGTAATTGAGTGACAACTTAGGTGGACTAATAGTGTTTATGTGAGATACATAGGAGATTAGTCCACAGGTGATTATGTGATGATGGAGGAGCTCATTGCATATGAGACATGACATGGAGTCATGTGACCAAGGTGGAGAAGATCAAGATGAGGCTTGGCTTGATGGACCGGTTGCAAGAGTGAAGGGCAAGTCAAAGGCTTTGAAGCGAGGGACTGCGTGTGACGGTGAAGCTTGAGCAAGACTTGGCGCCGATGGACCGAGGCAACGGTGAAGAGCAAGTGAGGTCAAGATCGATGAACCAATACGGTCACGTGATGATATGAAGTGGATCATATCATTTGGTGATTGCTAGATGCATGTGTTGCATCAACATTGGAGGAGTTAGAATGGAAAGCGCAAGGCAAAGGTATAACCTAGGGATTTTCCATTTCACCGGTCATAGGTGTGTAGAGAAATTTTTGACCGGATTTAGGATAGATGACCGTACTATCAAGAGGGGCAAACTTGTTTGCATATCGGTCATCTAGTGCCACTTGAGCGATTTAACTTTGCATACGTGTTAGGATCGAGTGGCGTGGCAAGTTTGAGAGGCTAACTCCTTAGGGAAAATGTTTGTGAAAATGCTAACACACTTGCACATGGTGGTGTACACTTGGTGGTGTTGGCACATTTACAAAGGAGGTGGAGTTCCTAGGATTGAGAGGCGTGTGGGTTCCTCTCGTGTTGGCAGCACCGGACGCTGGTCCAGAGCGTCCGGTGTGGTGATCTAAAGGACATTTGAGATGCTTAGTTGAAGCAATCAAAAGGATTGATCAAGAAAGCAAGCAACAACCCAAAAGAGAGCTAGTCATGCTATTTCAAGTGATATTCCTAGTAGTTCTCTCATGCAAGCAATGATCAAAAGAAGAAGCAAGTCAACCACAACAAGATAGTGCACTTGATCATAAAGTGGTTCTAAATTCATATGGGTGAAGATTTGAGCTATCAATTGGCATTCATGATTGGTCTTCACCAAGTTTATAGTTGGACTTCACATTGCTATTGGAGAAATGAATTGGAATCTATGTGACTATCCTCTTCTCCAACATAGCAAAGGTATCATTGTAATGTGCATGATCATTTCATCCCTTACTAGTATGCGGTTAGTGCATATAGTACATGCTTCATAGGATCATGCATGACAAATGAAAAGTTTTAAATTCATAACCTACCACTATTGCTTGATTGATTAATTGATCTAGTGGTATGTATATGAGTTTATTCATGAGCTAGTGAACCCAAGTACTTGATCTATTTTGGATTGTTAACAAGTGACAAGTACAACATTGGCAAGATAACCCTTAATGTGAGGTGTGAAAAAGCTTGTCATTGGATCAAACCGGACTTGGAAGCTTAGGCAAATCAACTTAGTTCAAGTCAACAATTAGAAGCTCATGATGATTGGAGTACAAGAACAAGACAACAATGCAAATGGATACCTAGACTTAAATGTTTCTTCAAGTGGTATCCAACAATTGGTACTCATGATAGCAAATATTCAAGAAAGCAAACAAGTGGTTCCATATTAGAAGACCTTAATTGGTAGAAGAATCCCATATAATATCGGACAAGATATTTCAAATATCACATTTATACATATGGTATCTATCATACAAGAAGGTGGTTCCACAAGTGATCCTCAACTTTAAGTGATCATCAAGCAAAGAAAAGTTCCCTCACCAACAAGATTGACAAGTGAATGACCCATGCTATGACATAGGGGGAGTTGCCCCACCAAATGGTATCAAGGTCAAAGATCCTATGTGGTATCTCAAGAGCAATACAAGAAATGTCATTCCAACACATATGGTGATGTCCATCAAAAATGCAAGATTCAAGCCTCAACCATCTATCCCAATGCAATCCTTTGTCACAATGAGATTCACACTTTTTCAATTGGTATCAATTGATTTAATTGGTATCACACCTTTTATGGAAATTGATGACAAAGGGGGAGAAGTTGGAACAAAGATATGATCATGGGATAAATTGTACAACAAAAGATATATTTCAAGGGGGAGAGATGAAAGATGGACATGGACAAGGGAGCAACATTAAAAGATATAAGATGATGGATCAAAATTCTTGGACAAAAGAGAAGCACACAAGTAGGGGGAGCAAGCTCATGAACCTTGTTTGTTTGCATTTGATTTGTGCATATTCATGTGCTTGCTTGCATTGCATAAGTTTTAAATTCAATATGCATGCTTGTGTGGTGTATGCTAGTTATAGAACTTGATTGATGGTATGATAACTAGCATGCATAGGTTGGTAGCTAGACTTGTGTTCTTCAAGTAAAGACTAGACCCTTGCTTATAATATTGATCTCACGGGGTTTCTAGTGTTTTTGTTGTCTAGCTACTCATGGTGCTAAGGATGGTGTACATTGAATGCTTCAAATGCTATCGAACTTGGTATCGAACTACAAAGGTTTATTCTATACACCTTAGCACTTAGTAGGGTTTTGTGGTGCTTATCCAAATCTTGACATAGAGCTTAAATGTTGGATAAGTAGCATAAAATCCAAATCAAGTTAGCAATTTACACTTGTGTGAAGTGCTAGCTTGAAAAAGCTTAATTTCCATATCTTTGTAGAGTTGTCATCAATTACCAAAAAGGGGGAGATTGAAAGGTCCTTGTTTGGTTTTGGTAATTGAGTGACAACTTAGGTGGACTAATAGTGTTTATGTGAGTTACACAGGAGATTAGTCCACAGGTGATTATGTGATGATGGAGGAGCTCATTGCATATGAGACATGACATGGAGTCATGTGACCAAGGTGGAGAAGATCAAGATGAGGCTTGGCTTGATGGACCGGTTGCAAGAGTGAAGGGCAAGTCGGAGGCTTTGAAGCGAGGGACCGCGTGTGACGGTGAAGCTTGAGCAAGACTTGGCGCCGATGGACCGAGGCAACGGTGAAGAGCAAGTGAGGTCAAGATCGATGAACCAATACGGTCACGTGATGATATGAAGTGGATCATATCATTTGGTGATTGGTTGGTGCATGTGTTGCATCAACATTGGAGGAGATGGAATGGAAAGCGCAAGGCAAAGGTATAACCTAGGGCATTTCCATTTCACCGGTCATAGGTGTGTAGAGAAGTTTATGACCGGATTTAGGGTAGATGGCCGTACTATCAAGAGGGGCAAACTTGTTTGCATATCGGTCATCTAGTGCCACTTGAGTGATCTAACTTTGCATACGTGTTAGGATCGAGTGGCGTGGCAAGTTTGAGAGGCTAACTCCTTTGGGAAAATGTTTGTGAAAATGCTAACACACTTGCACATAGTGGTGTACACTTGGTGGTATTCGCAAGCTCGGCGGGATTCGGCGCTTTTGAGAAAATTAAGTGCATATTTTCTATTGCGCCGGTGGGAAGTTTGGAGAAGTCGCGGGAGTATTTCTCGCACCGGACGCTGGTGCTGGCAGCACCGGACGCTGGTCCAGAGCGTCCGGTGTGGTGTCTGTGGCGCAGGTGTGCACCGGAGTGAGTCCGGTGCTCAGCGTCCGGTGTGAAGGCGTTTTGCAACCCTCTCTGCGCACGAGTCCGGTGAGCACCGGACCGTCCGGTGCCTAGCGTCCGGTGAGGTCGCGAGTTTGACACCCTCTCTGCGCTCGAGTCCGATGAGCACCGGACCGTACGGTGTGGACTAGTTGAGCGTCCGGTGGTGCTGTGCAGGCGCGCGAGCGCGTGGTAGCCGTTGGCGGCAACGGTCGAGTTCAAACGACTAGTGACACGTGGCGGTCAGCTGAGCACCGGACGTTGGGTGTTGAGCGTCCGGTGGCTCCCTTTGAGCGTCCGGTGCCCACGTGTTTTGCCCAGTGAAGGGGCAACGGCTAGTTTAGCCCTTGGGGCTATAAATAGAAGTGGTGGCCGGCCTTGGCTGGTGCTGAGCACCCTTGGGACTTAGTGTCCATGCATGGGGAGTGCTAGTAAAGCCTCTAACTCACATATGCTTGATAGTGATCATCCGATTGTGTGAGTGAGCGATTCTAGTGCGTTGCATTGAGAGATTGCATCGAGTGGCACTAGGTGTTCGTGTTGCAAGCCGGTGGTGCTTGTTACTCTTGGAGGTTGCCACCTCCTAGACGGCTTGGTGGCTTGTGACTCCGTCGAAGCACGCAAGGAGATTGTGCGGTGCTCCGGAGAAGAGATTGTGAGGGGTACGGTGCTCACCCCGCGGGGATCGCGAAGAGCAACTCTAGTGGATTGCTTGTGGCTTGGAGGATCCCCATCTTGAGAGTGGATGTGCGGCACCCGCTGAGGGTTTGGCTTTGGAATGCCAATTAGCTCGTGATCCATCAAGTGGGTGTATCGCCACAACGAGGACGTAGCTTGGTGGCAACCAAGTGAACCTCGGTAAAAATCACCGTGTCAACATTATCTACTCTTCTCGGTGGTTTGCATTCGCTATACACGAGCTTGTGTTTACATTCTTTATATACTTGTGCTTGTGTAGTTGCTTTTGTAATTAGTTAAGCTTGTGTAGCTTGCTAGTTACCTTCTTGCTTGTGTAGCTAGAAGTAGTTCCCCTTGCGTGGCTAATTCGGTTTGTGTAACCTTGTTAGTCACATTGCTTAGTTTGTGTAGCTAAGTAAGTTGTGCTCTCTAATTTGGCATTAGTTGCCTTGTTATTGAGCTTGCTAGTGAGCTTAGGCTTTGTGCGCTTTGCCTCACTAGTTTGTGTAGGAGCTCCCCCGGTTTGCAAAGTACTAGTTGCATAGGTTTGTGTGACCTTGCTTCTAGATTTGGTTAGGTGAGCTCTTGCTAAGGTAGCACCTTGTTTGCTTGTTTAAGATCTTTTACAAGGTGCTAGAGAACTTAGATAGAGGGGTGTAGTCTTGGCTATACCGATAGTTTTAATTCCACATTTGTTTCGGTTAGCCGGCGTAATAATTTTTAGAAAGGACTATTCACCCCCCTCTAGTCCGCCATCTCGACCCTTCAGCGACCTTCATGGTGATCACTGGCAAACCCTGAAAACTATCCTACCATTGTACCAAGCTATCACCATGGTGGAGATCGGAGATGGCAGCACTTGTTCCCTTTGGAATGATGTCTGGGCGGGCGATGAATGCTTCGCTGACAGGTTCCCAGCTCTCTTCTCGCATTGCAACATCAAAACTCAAACAGTGAGGGAAGCCAAGACTTCAGGAATACGATCTACACTTGTACCTCGTTTATCTACGATGGCAGACCACGAATTGCAACTTGCACAGCGCCTGCTTGATCAAACCTCGCTCTCGGCAGCACAAGACACGAGGATCTCAGACTTCTTGAAACCAGACAACAACATTGACACCGGGGCCATTTACAAAATGCTCAAGGCTAGGGGCCAATCCTCAGACCCCAGGGCAACCTTCATCTGGAATACCTGGGAACCACCTAGAGTTCAGCTGTTCATGTGGCTACTACTACAAAGAAGAATACAATGCAGAACGGTATTGTTCACGAAGCACATTGTGGACTCACCTACCTGCGAGATTTGCAATATCACGGATGAGACACTAGTGCACATCATCCACGGTTGCTCGCTCGGAAAGGAAGTCTGGATGAGACTGAACCTTCAGTCCATGGTCTCAATGGACATGGGTCAACTGCCATAGTTTTGCTAGGCGCTAGGCGGAATCTAGGCGATGACCCCTAGCCTAGGGACTAGTCGAGCCTAGGCGACGCTAGGCGTTTTTCTAGGCGTTTTGCCAATTTATATATAAATATATAATATATACATTTATAGCACAAATCATGAATAATTTAGATAAAAAAACAGAGAAGGGAGGCGAAGGTCAACAAATTACAAACATACACATGCAATCAAAGCAATCAGTCAACACATTACAAGTGGAGCAAAGCTATTGATCCACTGCTTCAAGCAATCAATCAACACATTACAAACATACACATTACAAACATATGTAGTCAACAATTTCACTGTCAGACAAATAAAAGTGGAGCAAAGCTTCAGATTTCAGAACAATCTCAAATTCAGGAGAAAAGGGGACAGAGGATAGAAGTAGGGAAAGGAAAAAGAGGAGAGGAGCAGGGGAGAACATACATAACTTCGTCCTTGGCCCTTGGAGCAGAGGAGCACGAGAGAAGCAGAGAGGTGGAGGTCGGAGCAGGGAGGAGGACACACTTCGCAGGGCACTGCAGGCGGGGCGGCATCGCAGGGAGGTGGAGGTCGAGGTGGGGAGGAGGATGCGCTCGGCGAGGCACTACAGGCGGGGAGGACGGTCGCCGGTGGGAACTCCTTCCCTGCGGGCGGTGTTGCAGGGAGGTAGAGGTCGAGGCGCAGACGAGCTTTGCCGGCCGGAGGTGCTTCCCTGCGGGCGGCGTCGCAGGGAGGTGGAGGTCGAGGTGGGGAGGAGGACGAGCTCGGAGGCGCACTGCAGGCAGGGACGAGCGTCGCCGACGGAAGCTGCTTCCCTACGGGTGTCGTCGTAGGGAGGCGGAGGTCAAGGCGAGCACGAGCGGGCGCACGGCTGAGTTTCCCCCTTCGCGGCCTTATGCTCATCCCGCGCGCGCTCGCCTGAAACTTCTGATTTTCGCGCCGCCATGCCTCAATTGCTCGATTCCTCGCCGCGTCGGGCTCCTGGGCGCCGCTGAATCGCGCGGAGTCGACGCCTGGCTTCGCCTAGGCGCTCCGCCCGTCTAGGGGGCCGATTACCCCCCTAGTCGAGGCGCCAGGCCTTAGCCTAGCGACTAGTCGCGACTAGGCAAGACGTAATCGACGATTTTCAAAACTATGTCAACTGCACACACTTGCAAACCACACATCCACCGTGATCCCCGAACTACCATCCTTCATTGCGCTGGTTTGCTAGCAGGTATGGAAGGCCAGAAACGCGAAGGTCTTTAGGAACGAAGAACACTCTGTTGATCGTGTCCTAATGGACTGCAAAGCAGCCGCTGAACTATGGCAATACCGGATCCCAAGAGCGAAGAGGCAAACAACAACACAGTGGTGCTCCATCCTACAGATGGCCAGGCAGGGCCAAGGCTAGGCTAGGTCCTTCATTCCTTTTATTGCTCTATGTAATTCTAAGCTTAAGTATTGTAACACACATCCGACGAGCCGTTTGGGGCTAAAATAAAAAGTTTTCAGGTGGGAAACGCCTCCCCCGTCGACCGTAAAAAAAAAAAGCTGGAAGGCGTTTTCGGTTTTGTGAGCCCGAGCCCCAAACCAAGGCCGAAAACCATACTGTACCGCCAAGAGCCCAAGTCGGCCCATACCATTTTTACCACTCCGCAGCCCACCGATTCGGTGAAATGCGATTGGGTTCAAAGCCCAGCCCAACCCATTTACCCCCGACGTGACTGCACAGCCCGAACCAGCACAGCGCCACCGCACTACGGCGTACAGGGAAACCAGACAGCTATGCCCGACCGCCTCCTCTCTGGCTCTCTCCTCCTCCTTCCCTCCCTCCCTCCCTCCTACCTCCCGCCCAGATCTCCACGAGCTTCCAGAGAGCAGCAGCAGCCTCGCCCTCGCCTCCACGCGACACGAGGACGGACATGGCGGCCTTCACCAAGCTCGAGGACTCCCCCATGTTCCGCAAACAGGTGGCGCCCCTCGCCCCTCGCTCCTCGCTCCTCTCCTCACGAGGGCTTCCTGATCCTGCCCCTGCCAGGCATTGTTTCGTGTTTCCTGAAATCTCGGTCGGTCTACTTCGTAAGTTGGATTTGGGTTGATTTGGGCGTGTCGAATGGAATGATTCGATCCATTGTCGGAGTCTGGGTGGCTGTGACGAAGCTATGGCGGATTTGGATCATTTTGTGGGCGGGAGATCTCGGCTTGGTAGCTTGATCCAGTGTGCGACGATCGTTTTGGATTTGAAACAAAGGGATTTCTGAATAGAGTTGACGTTTTCACGTGATTTCCGTGTTTGTTTGGATGAATTGGGCATTTTGGTGAGAATTAAGTCAATCATCTCCTCCGATAGTCCAGGGCTGATTTCTTTGGCGGGGTTAGAACGCTTTGATGATAAGGGGCAACTTTGAAGATCAAAATTTGCTGTTGCATTGCGCAACATATTTGAATAGAAGGGGTGGATCCTATTTGAAGTTTGCTCATGGATGGACCTGGTGCAAAGGGTAAAGCTTGCTTGAGCAAATTTTCAGCCTGGCTCTAGTTTTTACAATGGTTTCCTGTTTATTTTTATTTTGCTGAGGACACTAGTTGCCCCATTTTGAATTGATGGTTGCATTTTTGTTGAATCACCTGCTGGAACAACAACAATCCATTTTTGTTGAATCAGCCTGCTGGAAATTCTATAATGAAATTGGACCCTCTTAAAAACATCCCTGCTATCCTGTTTCTTATAGAAATCAAACAAAAAAAGAGGTGTAGGCATTGGGCTTAACAATTTTGCTGGGTAACTTGGCTCACTAATTTCTCTCCAGAATCATCAATTATCTCTGTTTGTTACCCCCAAAACCTTGTTTTTGAGCTTCTAAACGAACCTATACGTGCATTTAAATTATTGTCCTGACTTGTTTCCAATACCCGCAGGTCAATTCTTTGGAACAACATACTGATGAACTGAAAGAACGGTGCTCAAACCTGCATAAAGGATGTAAAAGATTCATGTATGTTTCTTGATTATCTCCTGTTCCACATTTGCAAACATTTGAGGCCTTCTAACTGCACATAACTCGAGGCAAATGCCATAAATGTGTACTGTTTTATTGCATAATAAGTTTCTGATAAGGCCCCTTCACAAAAATTCCGTTTAGTTTAAGAAATACATTCAATATTTTTTTTCTTTACTTTGCTGTTCCAGGTTTTGTGTTTTTGTTTTTCTTTTGTAATGTTCCATGAGCTAGTGCTTTTTTATTATGTTGCTAATCGCCTTAGTTTCAGGGGATCACTTGATGAGGCATATGCAGGGGATCTATCATTTGCAGATAATCTGCAAGCATTTGGTGCCGGTTTGGATGACCCTATTAGTGTTGCCATTGGAGGTCAGCAAACCACTGTTGCATCTATTGCTTATATGCTTAATTCTGTCCTACCATCCTATCTATATCTAGTAGAACAACAGCAACAACAAAGCCTTTTAGTCCCAAGCACAGTTGGGGGGTAGCTAGAGTGGAAACTCAACATTTGCGTTTTTACTTCCAATTTCTAGTTGTCTCACTGTCACTTTGAGTATTTTGGATATTTACGGTAGATTTGTTTAATGCCTGTAGATCCGAACAACAGCTTCTTAGAATATAGAAAAAGTACGGATACATACATATCCATGCACTTGTTAATTAATCAAATTTCTCCTATTTAAAATTGCATAGCATGATAATTGGTAGCTACAATTTTACAATCATTTATTGGTTCTATTCAAATTCTCTCAAAACCATATTCTTTACTATGGGTGTGTTAAGTTCCCCATGGATTGCAAAATACAAAATGCCAAGTACTTTGGAATGATGAAATGCAAAATGCCAAAATTTTCATGGTTGTATTTAGTTCCATCCAAAATGCCAAATTTTTCCTGGTGCTGGTGGGGGTGGGCATGGGCTCCCAGGCGCTTTTGGGCTTTTTTGGCCTCTTGAGGCCAAAATACAAAATGGAGAATAGCCACCTTTTTGCCAAAAAAATTGCATGGTGTTTAGTTCCATTATGCAAAATAATGGACCAAAACCCATAATTTTTTGGGATGAAAGGGGAACTAAACATTCCCTATGTTGCAGGGCCTGTGATGTCTAAGTTTACTACTGCTTTCAGGGAGCTTGGGACATACAAAGAACTCCTTCGTTCTCAGGTACTACTATCATACAGGGTTGAAATTAGACCTATAATTTCTCCTGCATAGGTAGTTCATGAAACACAAAAGGAATGAAGAATTGAAAGGAAAATAGCATTACTGTTTTCCTGTCTCAGTTTTCAACTCTAACACCAGGGCTTGCTCCTGTGGGTCTGGGCATGATTTGTATTCTTTTCTTGGCATGATCTGTATTAGTTTCAGTTACAATATTCACATCGTTCCTTTTCTTACTTATGTTTTTGAATCATTTCTGAACTTTTATACTCAATCTGCCACCTTCAGTTTCACATATTTTACCACCTAAGGTTCTTGGATTACTTCTTAAATTTCAAAGATATTCAATAAACTGAAAGCACAAGTGATAAAATAAGGGTTGGAATTTGCAGAACCACAACAGAAAAAGTATGAGCGATGCATTTTTTATTTGTTGAAAAGATATATATTTCTATCTTGCTATAGATAACACAGATAGGCTGGATGAAAAACTCGAAGCTCGTTAGCTCGCTCGGCTCATGGCTGGCTCGGCTCGTTATCATAAGGAGCTGAGCCAAGATTTTAGCTCGTTAGCTATAACGAGCCAACTCGAGCCAGCTCACGAGCCAAACGAGCTACAGTTTCAAGGAAAAAGTCATCATAGCTTATATTAGTTTTGTATTACTTCATGTCTTACACTTTACAAATGGTTGATATGTTAGCTCATATAAATATTTTGTTTAACTTACTTAAGACTATTAGATATATTATTTTTGTATTATTATTATTTTTAAGCTTTAGATAAATACAAATATTATATTTTGTGTACTTTTTATACCTGGCTCGCGAGCTTAACGAGCTAGCTCGGGCTCGTAACGAGCCGAGACGAGCCAGCTTTCTAGCTCGTTAAGATAACGAGCCAAGCCGAGCTGGCTCGTTATCCAGCCTTAGAAGAAAATGCCAAAAGGGTTCCTTGCATCCAGTAGTGGCTGCATTATGTAGAAGCAGGAATTGTGTGTTGAAATAGAATAATCATTTCTTTTGTGATGGAAATTTTCTTTGCCCTTGCAATACACTGATGTACTAATCTGATGTCTCTAGATTTGGTAAATCTCTTTTGCTCAGGGCATGCTGATATATCACTTGTATAAACAGAACAAATGGCTATTTTTTGCATTCTAATTATAATCAACATTCTCGCTTCAAACAGGTTGAGCACATGCTTAGTGATCGCCTGTCGCAGTTCATTAATGTGGATTTAAATGGTGTGAAGGTAAACTCCCTCCTCTCCTCTCCGCCAACCTGCACAACACAGCATATTTGTAACTGATATTATTGTGTAACTGATAGGTTGTAACTGAAGTAAACAATATAGTAGGTCAGGTGCTGATCTTTTCAGTGGGCAAATGACTTTTATGCTTGTGGGACCAGACTTCGACCCTCTTGCTTCCGTGTTCGGACAAGGAACAGAAAACCTTAAATAGTCCTAAAATCTGTGCCTTCCATCTTGGGAAATAGGAAAAAAATGCCTTTCCATATGGACAGTAAAGTGGAAATTAGATTTTAACACATTGCTTACTTGATATATGTTCTTTTTTGTAAAATACTTGCTCTGTACAGGATTGTCGGCGACGTTTGGATAGGGCTGCAGTGGCTTATGATCAGGTGATGCTTTGAGTTTGAGTTATCTGACTACCTTCTTTATCTTTGTTCATGCAACATGTGTTAGATGATTATTGAACAGTGTGACCTTGTTTTTCTATACCTTTAGCATGTTAGTGTAATACACTGTGTATTAAGATTCTGGTGCTATTTGTTTGTCAGGCACGTGAAAAATTTGTGTCAGTGCGAAAAGGGACTAGAGCAGAAGTTGTGACAGAACTTGAGGAGGTACATTGTGAACTTGTGACTAGCCTTTGTAATTTTGTTTTATTCTACTTTTTTGGGAGTAGATGAATGTATATTTAGCTTTCATGCCGTCACCCTAATTCTAAGTTTACAGGATCTACACAATGCCAAGTCAGCTTTCGAAAGATGTCGCTTTAACTTAGTATGTATATCAACATTTTTCAACATACAAGTATATTGTTCAGCCTTTCCGATTATCAACTTTGCTGTAAGGAACTCAGGTACATGCCCTTGCGAACATTGAAGCAAAAAAGAAGTATGAATTCTTGGAATCAATAAGTGCAGTGATGGATGCCCATTTGAGGTATTTTAAGCAGGTGTGGTTCCTTTCTACGTGTTTAGTAATTTCTGGTCTTTTGGTTGCTTGGGTTCTGATTTTTTTCTTTATGATATAGGGATATGAGCTACTGAGTCAAATGGAACCATTCATTCACCAGGTTTAATAATGTCTCATGTCACAGTGGTCTTTAAAAGAAATATTCAACCTTATCAACGTGACCCAGCTAACCAGGAATTAACAATTGCTGTGCTAAGCTTGAAGTGTTGATGCAGGTTCTAACATATGCACAACAATCAAAACAAATGGCTGTAAGTGAGCAAGATAAGCTTGCAAAGAGAATTCAGGAGTTCAGAACTGAAGAGGAAATAGCTAATGTGAGAATGGCTAGCAACGTAGACACATCTACTAGCGGTGATGGTATCCATGTTGTTGGCCTTCAGTCCTATAAAACGATTGAAGCATTAATGCAGTCAACTGCCAATGGCGAGGTATAATTATCCTTTGTGAAGCAAATTACTAAATATTCACTGATACCAGGATAAACTAGCTTAAAGCTTATTCATGCTGCTTTATATGATGATTTGAAGAGACTCAGTGTTGATAGATAGAATTTACGTGTAGTTGAGATGATTCTTTTATAACATTGTACTAATTTGACATGCATGAGCCTTCCTACAATCAGAATCCAAGCAAGTGGTATCCATGATTACCACCATTTTGGTTCAAAATCTAGTATTTATTCTTGCATCATTTCCTTTTTGTAGTTATACTGGGCTGAAGTTTTGTTGTTTGGTAATTCATAATTGTTTTGTGAACTTCTATTGCTTGTCCTTACTAGTCTGTTTCTTTGCCAGGTTCAAGTTATTAAACAAGGTTACCTATTTAAGCGTCCTCAAAATACACGAGGTGAATGGAAGAGGAGATTTTTTGTGCTTGACAGCCATGGAACTCTGTACTACTATGGGAATAAAGGAAAATCGGTATGCAATCTGATTATCTGAATTGGCTAGGGAACATATACAGAGCTTGGCACTCAGGTGTCAGGAGTTCTTATTCTTTGCTTGCATGAATAGGCAAATTTGTATTTATGTTTATAATTTATGCACTGTTCTATATTTGGCTTACTTGTTTGATTCTATTAGGCATATTTATCTATTTATAATTCATGATTATCATATTTCTAGTATCTTTCTGCTCCATTTTGATTTTGCTATTTATAACATAATATATATGTATTGTAAATATTTCCTATTGGCTATAATGCAATTTATATTCATGTGGTGATTTAGCGTTTAGTGGGTGTGTCTGACCTATGCATATTTATTTTTTCATCATGTGTATTCATCAAGGGTTACAGAACATGTGATTTGTAGGAGAATCCGAGAATAGAATTGGTGGGATAATTGGATGTAATGCATTGGGCCTCATGGTCTAATTATATAGGGTACATAGGACGACTAACATCCCACGTGGGTAGACAATGTGGTACTATTCCTATTTACTCTAACATCCTCTGCAGGGAGCACTGCAGCCGGTGAGACTGGAGAAGAAGCAAACAAGCTAACATCCCCCGCAGTCATAACAGTCTATGCGTCGCGTATGCTGTGGCTGGAGAAGGAGCCGATGAGTCCTCATGCGAGACGGTAGCCGATGTCAAGGTAACCGAGCGTGAGGGCGCAGTAGCCGTAGTCGAAGGAGTCGTGCTGAAGATGGCCAAGGTCGATGTAGTTGTGGTTGGTTGCTGTGTTGATGGGGCTGCAGGGTGCACAGGGGGTGCCATGACGATGATAGAGACACGTTGAAGCAGTTGTCGTGGGAGGAGGCGATGCTGAAGTTGACGCAGTCAGGGCCATCGTGGACGTCAAAGAAAGGCGATGACGACGGGGTGGGAGTGGGAGGGTCGATGCCGAAGTTGATGCAATCAAGGTGCCTAAGTGTTGAGGCGCGGGCTGGGTTTGCCAGACCCAACAACGCGTTGGGGGATGAAAGCACGTGTTGGTGTTGCCAATATCGGGCGTACAAGGTAGAGGGTCCCAACCATGCATCATCGTTAGAGAAGGTCTCGACGACGGGCTGTGGTGCGCAGAAGGGCGGTGTAGAAGGTGTTGACGCAACACGCGGTTGTCGGAGTAGACGAAGTAGGAGGGACGAGACGCTAATGCTGGCGACGTGGTTGTGCTGGACGAAGTAGTGCGGGAGTGGACGCATAGGCGAGTAGGGCTTAGTGACGAGACAAGGGGGTGACCGGTGAGCAGGGCTCAGCGACGGCATGAGTAGCGGCAGCTCGATGACGAAGACCCTCGATGATGAAGACCAAATCAGCAGGACGAAGACGTGGTGCTGACGGATGGCACAACAAAGATTGCGTAGCACTCGTTGATGCACATGGGATGGTGATGTAGATGCCATGGCGAAGCGGACACATGGGCGACGATACAGCCTGACGAGGCGACACAACAACAAGCTAGCTCTGTTGCTTGGAGAAGATGCGCGTAGGACTCGGCGATGGACGTCATGAGAGCTGGGTAGTCTGTGCATAATTGGTTGTACGGACCGAGTACGCGCAAGGTGGAGCGACAATGGAAGAAGTCGGTGGAGGCGTTCCGATCTGTTCGTGGTGATGTTGAACCGACAATGTAGACGTGCAGATTGAATGACTGAGAAGTGACGCAAGAAGGCATCCCCTCGACATCGCATGCCTTGGCTAGGCCACACAATCAAAGATGTAGGTGCCAGTGAAGTCGATGCTGATGTTGTAGTAGTACGCGTGAGGTTGACTGCGGTGGGTGACTCAGTCCCGATCACCGATCGTGCAAACCAAAAAGATACAAGGGATTGGGTGTACCTAGCAACACAACACCTAGTCGGCAGTGACATGACACAATCGAGCAGCGTGGGACGTACGATGGGTCGCGGTCGCACGGGGTCGAAGGCGCCGACGCAGATTGCCATGCCGCCACCATGGTAGCTCGAGATGAGTTGACGCCAAACGTCCTCCACAGGCGCAGAGATGGCGACGAGGTGGTGTAGTGTGTGAGAAGGCCCGAGCTGTTGCCTGACGATGATGATGGCAGCCGGATCAATAGGATCAGGCACCTAAACAGGGGCGCTGCCCCTCGCGGAGATCGTTCTCTCCCCAGGGGCGCGCGGTGCGGAAGTGGCGGCGGCTAGGGTTAGGATCTAAACCTTGGTGAATGATACCATGTACTTCCTCTGTCCCAAATTATAAGATGTTTTGGCATTTCTAGATTCATATATTTTACTATGTATCTAGACATAATACATATCTAAGTGCATAACAGAAGTTATGAATCTAGAAAAGCCAAAACGTCTTATAATTTGGATTGGAACGGAGAGAGTAGGAGAATAGAATTGGTGGGATAATTGAATGTATTGCATTGGACCTCATGGGCTGATTATATATGTAATAGGACTAACACCCAACGTGGATAGACAATGTGATACTATTCCTAGTTACTCTAACATGAACGGGCCTGCTACCTGACTAATTAGCAGCAGGACTCAAGTAGCACCCGAAGTACTAGGTTTCACTCCCTGTGAGAGCGAATTTATGCAGGTCTTGGTTCAAAAAACATCCCTCGTCGGCCGTGGTCCTGAGTTTATGTGTGACTACCTGAGTCACTTGTGTGTCCTGAGTTTATGTGTGACTACTTGAGTTACTTGCAAGATGCACATGGGCACTCGGCGGCATGTCCAGGGCAGCTGGCCTTCGGGGTGTTTCTTGTTAGAAGTGCAGCAGCTATAGGATGAGCAGAGGTGAATAAGAGTAGCTGGAGTTTTATAGCACAAGTTTCTGTTTTTTTGCCACCAGAGCATATCAGATTCGGAGTTTTTGCATAATCTTCGTCGACCGCCTTCAGCCATCATCGTTGATTCGTCATTGACCGCCTTCGGCCGGTCGGTCACTTCTTCAATTGAGAGGTCCGCTGTATCGAGCAATGTGTCGTTTGCAATCGCCACTTGCTTGTACTACCTGGGGACGATGCATAGGAGCTTCTCGAATGTGCGTTGCTCGGTGATGTTCTCGCCATAGAGGTTGAGGGTGCTCATCATCCCCGTTAGGCGGAGCACAAAGTCATCAGCACGCTCGCCGTCGTGGAATGAGAGCAACTCCCAGTCTCTCCGGAGCCACTGCAGTGTAGACTTGTGTGCGCACTCCAAACGGACGTGGATGGACTTGATTGCCTCCCAAGCCTCTTTGCCGTCTTCTTCACCGCCAACATGCGGATCATCTCAGGGGTCACAACAGAGAGGATGACGTCGAGGGCCATGTGATCCTCCGTGTGATCGGCGTTACCGTACTTGATCGCATCCTAGAAGCCACAAGCCTCCAACTTCACCTTCATGCCATAGTTGCTGCGTGTCACCGACTTCCTTCACAACGCGCTGGGCGACCATCTCTGGGCCTCCATGGCACCGCTCGTGCCTTGGCTGTGTGGAAGGGGAACAGCGACGGTAGGTGTGCACCCGTTGTGGGCTGCGACTTGGATCACTACTTTGCTGGAGCTGAGGCCATGGATCACTAGCACAGGCTCTAGATACCAAATGTTAGAAGTGCAGCATCTATAGGATGAGCAGATTTGAATAGAGTAGCTGGAGTTTTAGAGCACATGTTCTGTTTTTTTGAAGCTAACTGGCTTGATTCTATTGATTGCATATGCATACATGCATACATATATATAGAGATGTTGGAGTCGGTTTGTAATAAACTGACCTGGGTACAACCGACCTAGAACCTTTCAAACTGAAGTCAGTTTGTACATTACTACTGTTGCTGAGCTGACTAACCTAACACTAACCAGTATAGGACAAAACTGCTGCAGTCTGTTGACTACAGTCTACAGCTGCTACTCACCTGATCAGCAGCAGGCCAAAAAAAATTGGCTGCTACTACTAGCTGCAGACATGAAACTTACTAGCTAACGAAAGTCTGCCGACCTCCATATACTAACCTAATACTAATTATTATCTGGTTAAGCAAAAGACACAAGGATTATATCTAATATTTCTCGGCCTGTGTGCAAGAAACTTCTTCATGGCAGTGATGTTTTTGTGTGTGTGTGTGGGGGTGGGGGGGTGGGGGGGGGGGTGCTCTTTCCCCTGCAGGGCACAGGTCCAGGTTTTTTAGGGTTGCAGTACATAATTTGCACGCCAAAATTTATGTGCAGTAGATTATTTTCAAGGGATGTGCTGGATTGTTTTAAATGCAAGTGTGTTGTATAATTTATCCTAAGATGCTAATTTGTTCATGTTATTTTTTCTGTACTTTACATGTACCTGTTTCTTTTATTCTCTTGGAAGCAAGGAGTGTCATCACAACAAACAGCTAGTGAAGGAGCTGGTGTTTTTGGTCGATTCAGATTCTTGAACCAAAGAGCTTCATCTCAGGGTGAAGATTCATTATCATGTCATAAAATTGATCTCAGAACTTCGACAATTAAGGTTGATGCAGATGAAAATGATTTAAGATTTTGCTTCAGAATAATCTCACCTGTTAAGACATACACATTACAGGTAACTGCATAGTCCTCAGATATCAAACTTTCTTTGTGCAATTGATGTTTTTGGTATTTCCTGAACAACACATTTTTTTTTTGTTTTTTTTTTTCATTCTTCTTTGATACACCAATGGCCTGATGCCACATGAATGCTTTTCACTTTGTTTATGGCAGGCGGAATCAGGGGCTGATCAAAAGGATTGGATCCAGAAAATTACTGGAGTTATCGCATCACTACTAAATTCACCATTCCCACAGCAGGTTTGCTGCAGCCATTTATCTTTTGCTGCATCATATAATTAGTCTTGGTCTACCTTTTTGGTTGAAACAAAGAATATATCTATTAAACTCCATGCATCGACACTGGATAGTCATGAAGTAATAATGCTTAGCCTTCCTATTTGGCTCCATTTTAATGCATTACATGTATATGCATATGTTCAATCTATTGATTCATCCAAGATATGGTACTAATTTGTTATTCTGATTTCATTTCATTTCAGTTGTCATATGGTAATGTATCAGCAGAGAGTAACAGATCCGCAAGTTCTGTTGATTCTTTGTCTATTGAAGATAACAAGAGTTCAGAGGGACATGATGATATATTCAATCTTCTGAGGAATATCCCTGGAAATGACAGTTGTGCGGAATGTCGTTCTCCTGATCCTGATTGGGCATCTCTAAACTTGGGTATTCTGATTTGCATTGAATGCTCTGGGGCTCACAGGAATCTTGGAGTGCACATTTCAAAGGTGCAATAACTAGTTTCCTTATTGTAGAGAAACACCGCACACCCTAACCAGGGGGGGGGGGTGACCTTCATTATATAGCCTAATATGCTAGGGTTACAATGTACATGGGCCAATAGGCCATACACGCCCAATGGGCTGTTACAATATATTCTAACACTTATACCATGATATATGCTAATCAGTGATAATGTTGGTCGGCAATATCTTTTGTACAAAAATTCAGATTCTTGGATTTATTCACTTAGGGATGATAGATACAGTAAATAATTACTGCATATCTTACTATAGTATTGCTTTTGTTCTCATTAATTGTCATTTTTGACATCGGCATCTCCAATACAAAGCTTTAGCGATTACACGATCTAATTATAATTAGTAAAAGAATATACACTTTTGACTTGCATAGAATATAATGTTTATTTCCATGTGGTAAATTTAAGTACTTCTACGTGGTAGTGAACCATGCGTAAGTTTTAAAGACTTGGTATGAAAGGAAACACTTCAATTTAACACATTTGCTTGTTTTTTTTTAATAGATGTGCCTTCAACTTTTATCTGGTAATGAATGTGTGACTTCCAGAACTAGTATTTTTTGTTATTATATATGATATCTCGTGGTTCCTAAGCTTTTAAAAATCTTATCAGTCTGAGATTAAAAAAAGAATGCTATTAGGTTGTTCCATATGTTAGTGTCACAGCTAATGTTTTTACTTGATGCAGGTTCGGTCCTTGAGACTAGATGTGAAAGTCTGGGAGCCAGTAATAATGGATCTCTTCCATGCGCTAGGAAATAATTATGCTAATTCAATTTGGGAAGCTCTGCTTCCAAAAGAAGATCAAGGGTAATACAATCAGATCTGCATATTACTTCACTATTTTTTACCTTGACATTTTAACCATTTTTCTTCCAGATCACACCACTTGATTTCTAGTCTGTAAGCTATGGGACATTGGCTAGTGTAGACTAACATAGAAGCCTACAAGTTAGTGCTAGCATGAATTTTGTGTACAGGCTACCTGTCCTCGTAATGTTGTTTCTTTGAAACAGCACAAACAATTCAGTTATAATCAATTCAGATATTTTTTTATCAAGTACTATTTAGGCATTTCATAAAAATGATTTACACTTTCTCAATAAAGGAGAGGCTCCATTGACAAACATAGTATTGTTACTAACCTTGGAGGTTTGAGAAGATAATCATTCTATTAGTGGAGATGGCTATATATAGAGAGCCTCATGGGCCATATGGGCCTATAGTAGATGGCCTTCATACACTTAAACATCCCCTTCGAACTCAAGGTGGAAGCAGAGGATTTGAAGAGTGAAGCTGATGCTGCTCTCAAGTTTGTGCTTTAGTGAAAAAGTCAGCCAATTGCAACTCTGAGGGCACATACTGGAGAGCAACAGTTTTCTGATGACAATGTGACTGAGTAAAGAAGGCATCCACACCAATATGCTTTGTAAGTTCATGATTAATGATTCACAGGATGGCAATTTGTATGGCTCCTGTATTAACACAGAGAAGAGGTGGGGCAACATCACAAGAAATGCCAAAATCAGCCAACAACCATCGAAGCCATACAATCTCTGCACTAGTAGTAGCAAGTGCTTGAAGTTCTGCCTACTAGAACGAGATACAGATGCTTGCTTCTTGGAATTCCATGCAATAGGAGAAGAGCCAAGAAGAATGCAGTATCCAGTGATGGAATGTCGATCTGTTGGGTCACTCGCTCAATTAGAGCCGAGTAAGCATGAAGCTGAAGTGAACTATCATGAGCATAAAAAAACTTTGAGATGATGTGCCCCTTAAGTATCACAACACGCGAAGTAAATGTCCAAAATGAACAGAAGTTGGGTACACAAACTGAAACAAGGCTGCCCACAATATGCCGATATTGAGAGGTAACCATCAGTGGGACGAAGCTGTAAGTGAAGATCCATAGGTGTGGCAGCTATCTGATTATCAGTAACATGTAGGAATGACTGAAATAGGAGAACATGTGGGAACATCAGAAGAAGACAAAGACAAAAAAGATGGTGACTCTGTGGGTGAATACGATGGCTGAGTAGAGGGGTTGTAAAAGAAAGGACGGTCCTCAACAAAGGTTGAACACGAGAGATACGTATGCGACGAGAAGAGGGATCATAACACTGATAACCTTTATATACCCCCAAAAATACATTCAACAGATTGTACGCTCATGAGGTGCAAGCGAAACATAGCATGTGCACCCAAAAACTAGGAGATGGTCATAGCGAGGTGTACCAAGAAGTGCCTCACCAGGACATTTGCCAAACAGTTTGGAAGACGGTTGTCTATTGATGAGATAGGCAGCAGTAGAAACAACTTCACCCTAAAAATGAGAAGGGACAAATGATGAAATCAAAAGTGTGCGAGCTGTCTCTACAAGATGACGATGTTTATGTTCAGCAATACCATTCTGAGCATGAGCGCCAGGACAAGAATGCTGAGGAAGAGTACCTTCTAAGGACAAAACTAGCGAAAAGCATCAGATAAATGCTCAGCACCAGAGTCAAAAGCGATAAACTCTAATAGGAGTAGAAAATTGCGTGTGAGCCATGCGAACAAAAGATTAGTGAATGGAACACACCTGAGAGCGACGTTCTATGAAATAAACCAACGTATAGCGAGAGTGATCATCAGTAAAAATAACATAATATTTGTGACCACCGTTTGTAGCAAAAGGTGCAGAACCCATACATCTGAATGAATAAGATCAAAATGTCTAGCAGAAGAAGCACTAGATAAATATGGACGTTGTATTTGTTTTCCAAGCTTATAGCCCTTACATTGAAAGCTGGACTCAATAGATGTATGACCTAAACAACCTGTATTTATCTATGATGACAAACGAGACCACGAGCAGATATTCAGCCAATTTTTCTGGGTGGTTAGCAAAACAGTTCTCCGAATGTGATTAGTCGTGCCACAATGCTTACAGGGCTCTTTGGATGCACTGGTCCTCTGAGAAGCTACCAACACACTGAGGTTGAGACACAGAAGAAGACAAGGACTGAAGGCGTGTCTCTTCAGCAAGTAAATCAGATAGTGCCTTTGCCATGGTTCGAGTAGAGGGAGTATGAAGCGATCTTCAGCAAGTAAATCTGATAGTGCCTTTGCCATGGTTCGAGTAGAGGGAGTATGAAGCGACCTTGTATGAATAGAATTGAATTCTGCCCTGACTCAGAAACTGCTCAATAAATGCAAGTGCTTTGCAGTTCTGTGCTGCTGTGTACACTGGGGTACCTTGGAGATCAAAGAACCCATCAAACTATCAAAGTTAGAGTAGTACTCATCAGTAGACATGTCTCTCTGTTCAATGACATGAAGTTGCTGCATTATAGTGTGTTGAAGGGCACCACTATCCTGAACATAGTGATCTTTCAAATAAGACCACATAGATTTGGCTTGCTTAAACTTAAGTAGACTCGTAATCATGGTTAGTTTAACACTGCTAGCTATAGCAGCCATTACTTTCCCATCATTGATTTCCCAGGTTTTGACTTACAGTTTGACTGCAACAGCATTACTACTAACTGCTGTTTTTCTTTTTGTGCAATTTCCTTCTTGGCACATTGTTATATTATTCTATGTTCATCCAGAATGGACGAATCAAATGGAGCTATTCTTTTTATTGAAAAGCCTAAACCTAATGATGCTTTCTCAATAAAGGAGAGGTACATACAAACAAAGGTAAGCTCTTCAATTCCTTTTATCTTTGATCAGCATGATATAGTCATCTAAAAAAAGCAGCATGATATAGTGCTGTTAGTTTTGTCTTATGTTTGCTTCTGGCGATCATCTTCTGTTAGTATCATGTTATTGATTCTCATAAATGATCCATGCAGTATGTCGACAAACTGCTTTTTGCCAGAGATCCCGATCAGATTACCATTAATATTTTCGAAGCTATAAGGAAAAATGATGTGAGAGAAGCATATCGAATTCTTGCAATAGCTGAAGTGAGCGCTAACATGACATATGATGCTTTGAGCAAAGATGTACATCATGTTCAGCCAGTGACAGACAAGATGTTACTTGATCCGATTTCTTGTGAGATAATTCAGGACTCTGGGAAACCAGAAGGCTGTCTACAAGGTTGTTCTTTATTGCACTTTGCATGCCAATATGGTCATCCTATAATGGTGGAGCTGCTTCTACTTTTTGGCGCGGATATTAATATGCAGGACTTCCATGGCCGAACACCATTGCATCATTGTGTACAAAAGAAAAACGATGAGCTCACCAAGCATCTGCTGAAGAGGTAGGCTTGAATTCTTGATAATATTTGTTTCATGATTAGTTTTATTTGCAATATCAGCAGCAGCTTGATATTTATGCCCTCATGCCATGTTGTTCATGATTCCCGAACTAATCTTTGCACTTGATTCTTTTTGCTATTTCAGTGTAAACTAAATTTATCTGTGTTTTTTTTGTTTTGTTCAGTATGAACTAGGCAGTGACACATTTAGAGTCATGTGCATGATATTCCATTGTTGTTTTAACAGTGTATATCTGCGCAGCGAGGCAAACACTTTGGTAAAGACTAATTCATTTGAACACCAACTATACATGAAAAATTCTCAAAAAGTACATTGAGTTCGTTCATGCAAATGTGTTGTTCTGTGTCCAGATCCACTGATCACTGTAAAAAAAGGGCATTATGAAGGTTTATTGCCTCAATTTTTAGTCTAATGAAGACTCCACGTTTCCTCTGTGCACATTGTGGCCATTTGCTTTCTTCCTCGTTTATGTGCAGTGTGGTCTTAGCAGCCATGTTCCCATAAGGGAACGGGAATATGGAATGGGAATGGGAACTTGGGTGATGTTTTATAACGTAGGAATGTATAATGTAAATGTTCACAAATCGGGAATGTCCACGTTCTTGGAACGAGGAGCGTGGCCATGTTCCACGTTTCCGGCTGCTAAGAGTGTGGTACCCTATGGTTCATGAGATGATAAGGTTCATGTCAGCAGTGTGGTGGGTTGAGGTTCAGTACAAAGAATGCATTCTTCTTCAGTTCTTTGTTTATTTTCCCTTGTTACTACTATGATTTCATTATATTGCTGCCATAATTTTCCTTCACAGATTATGGAAAACATACTTATAGATGGGAGGCATTTTTCTAAAAGAACTATTATGATCCTTTGTACAGGGGTGCGAGAACAACAATTAAAGATGGCGGAGGTCTTACTGCTCTGGAGAGAAGAATGGAACTTGGAGCAATAACTGATGAAGACTTATTCATACTATTTGTGAGGTATGGTCGAGGTGGTACTTTTATAGCCTTGGATTGCTGATAATCTCTATTTAAGAAACTCTCCTTGTGAACGATTCTTATAATAAAGTAAAGCTAGACTGCTAGAGGCCTCATTCCATTCTCCAACTTATTACCCCCTAAAAAGAAAGGGGAAAAGTGCCTTGTGGGAATGGCAGCCTGCAAGTTCTATGGTTCAATACCTGCCATTTTCGTGAATGTGTGATTCCACTCAAGATTGTCATTTCTCTATGAATTTAACTGGGCAGCATCTCACAGTGTGAACAACATGCTTGTGCAGGTGATGTTTCAATACAGGGCTTTGGCAACTAAGCTGTTTGTACCTGAATAGCATTGTACTTGTACCCACCTAATTTAGCTTCTGGAATGAACACGATTTCTACACCTGAAGGCGAATGCCTTTTACCGTACGTCCCATGATATAACTTATCTGACTTCTGCGCTTGGCTGTGTTTGTAAATTCCACTGTTCGACATGACCACATCGCTGGTTTGTTGTACAACAATTATAGGCAAATATACAGTATTCGTTTCTTTGAATATGATTATTGAGGTTTGAGTCTCTGATGTCAAGTATGTAAGGAAAGAACACATGATAACCATGCATGCATGTTACCGTTGTGCAATTTTCTTTTTTTTTTCTTTTCTTTTTTTTTTTTTTGCAAACTTGCAACTGTACTGCATATGGCCGAGTGTAACGATTACTGAAATTTGCGGGTATGTGTATGAGTGTATCCCTGCACGATATGAACCAACTTAGAAGAAGAAATATTCAGAAGGCACAATGCCTCGTCATGCAGTCAACTTGATTCTTTTTTACTTGACGCATACAGGAACCATCAACTATGCAAATGCAAGGCGTTTGAATTTAGTTATGATAGCCTGTAGTTATAGGTATCATGTTGAACTGAGACCTCCACACTCCTACACAACACTACTCGCAGCACTGCTCCATTCAAGCACAGCAGCAACAGCACTAACAGCTGCAGCCAATCCACAAGCATGGCATCCCTGCTTCGCACCCTTCGCTGGTCACCAAGAAAGCACTACCATCGATACGCCATTGTCACTGTTTGCCCTGTCGTTATTGATGATGACCCACACCGAGCCTGGCACTGCTATACAGGGGTAACCTGGCGGCCACGCCATCGCCTCCACTTATACCACACCAAAAGTTTGCGTGATCAACTTTTCATTAGTATTTCTCCAAAGGTTTAGAGCCCAAATATTTAAGTAGGTACTCCTCCGTCCACGAAAAATCAATTTCTAGAATCTGCGCCAGTCAAAATTTTTTAAGTTTGATTAACTTTATAGCAAAGAGTAACAATATCTATGACATAAAATGCGCATCATATGAAAATATATTCTATGATGAATCTAATGATACTAATTTGATATCATAAATTTTAATATTTTTTCTATAAATTTAGTTAAAGTTTAAAAAATTTGACTTAAGACAACTTTAGAAATTGATTCTTCTACTGATGGAGGGAGTATGTTTCCTTTTTGTGAGGAAACGCCGTATATGTTGTTCTGCGGCAGCTTGCTCTGGAGTTTCCAGATGCTGCCACTACAGCGGTGTGTATACATAGGAAAATAATACACGTTTGAGACCCATAAACGCCATGACCCGCATATCACGCGGTTATTAACTGGATTGCACCACGCTTGACACGGGTTTCCGTGTTGCAGCACACTTGATCGTTGCATGTGTAGGGTAGAGTTGTACATACTTTCATATCTGCAAATTCAGCTATGAAGTTCTGTGTTCAATACATGTCGACCGTGCTATTGATACTTTCATGGATGGACACTGAAGGGAAGAGTGACTTTGCCATGTCTTCCTGTGTTCTGAGTGTCGATTCACATTAGTCTGATGCCTACTGGAATCATGTGTTAGGCTGATCATGGAAAAAACTGCAGGAACATGTTGCACTTAAAATCATGTACTAGTCTGGTGCCACTGGAGCCATTAGCAATTGATATTAAATTATCAATAGACTTGTCGTCTTGTCGATAATCAAAACTATGTTCTTATAGAACCTTATCATTAATGCAGGGACGATGTTATACCCTATATGCATCTAGAGAAATATATAGAAGGATACAAGCCATCATATAGAAGGATACAAGCTAGCCACTGGTCTACAATACATTGTGCATATTACACGTAAAATGAACCTGTGTGATACAATCTCATCCAATGATACGAACTAAATGTAACTTCTAGATATATGATATCTCAGATGCAACAGTATATAAGCAAGCCCTCTATAATCTTACCCTAATGTAGTTAGCGTCGCCTAAATGAAGATACAAATTCTTGCTCCAAACTGTAGCATCTCGAGGACTCTTGAGGTGGTATATGTGCAACATTAATAAGATCGATATGTTCAATTGAGTTCTTAGAATTTCCACATAGTAAAGGCTCAATATCTCTATCTTTTTCGAGTAAATGATGTCTTTTCCTCAGCCTATTTGTTCTTAAGAATTGTAACCTCATGTCTACTTCTTTCATAGTCGGTCGCTCTCCTCCTTTGACCCTTAAGCATGCTTCTGTCAGTGAGGCAATTTCACTAATCTCTCTCTGGTCTGCCTCATCCACAACTTGTGGATCCATTATTTCCATAAGACACCCTTGGTGAAGTCCTTCAATGAAGTAATGTGACAAGCTTTGCTTTTCACCTAAATTATTAATAAAAATTGGCTTCTTTCTTGTCAAAAGTTCCACAAGTATTACTCCAAAACTGTATACATCACTCTTCTCCGTTAGTTGACCGGTGTGATAATACTCTGGATCCAAGTAACCGAATGTTCCTTGAACAATTGTCACCACATGGGTCTCATTAAGTGAAAGGGATCTTGAAGCACCAAAATCTGAAACCTTTGTGGTGAAGTTATCATCTAATAGTATATTTGAAGACTTTACATCTCTGTGAAAAATTGGTATTATAGCTGCTGAGTGTAGATAAGCAAGAGCTCCCGCTGCTTCCGTTGCAATCCTAATGCGATCATCCCATGAAAGCAAGCATTTTACTGTAGTATCAGTGTGAAGAAGTTCATACAGAGTGCCATTTGAAATAAACTCATAGACAAGCAAGGGCACTTCATCTTCTAGGCAGCAACCAAAGAGTTTCACCACATTACGGTGGATGATTTGAGACAAAATGACAACTTCATTGATAAATTGGTCTATCTCTATTTGCTCTACTATTTTGGATTTTTTTATGGCTACCACACGTTGGTCTGATAGAATCCCTTTATAAACTGTTCCATGTCCTCCATGACCAAGAACACGGGTAGCATCAAAGTTATTGGTCGCCTTTTCTATTTCCTCCAATGAGAATATCTTTGTTTTGCTTGTAGCACTTTTATCTGAGATCAGTTGCTCCAATAAGAGGCCTTGATTTTTCTTGAAATATGCTCGTCGGATTCTACTTTGGATGCCTTTTTTCCACTTATTGGCAATTACAATTATACCCAATGCAATAAATATGGATCCAAGACCACAACTAGTTCCAATTGCAATACCTACATGCATTTGATGTTGTTATGAAATCAATGTTAATGTTTACAAATTATAATTTCAAGTGTTGATCGTTATTGCTTACCCAAAAGAAGATTCCGTTGTTTAGCTGATGTAACACACCGCCTCTTGACAAAATCAAATTCTTGGGTACGAGAGCACGGTGTGCACCTATAGCTTCCAGGAATGTTTTGACATGTACCGTTGCAGTAGTTTGGCAGTGAGCATTCATCAATATCTGCAGACAATCAAATCTCCTTATTCTTTATGTATGTTGATCATCATAATATGTGGTTGCATACTTGCATAACAAGCTGATGAAAAGGAATCTCCTATCTAAATCTACCTAGTCAGAGTTAACTACAAATTACTACTTTATAGTATGTGAATTTGTTAATTTTCTTTCCATTTTCGGGTGTGAACTATGTTGCTGTTTTAGCACACATGCTGAAGGAGGAAGGGGGTATGTACCTGTGCAGCCTTCTTGTACGTATGGATTTCCTTTGTAGCCAGAAGAACACTTGCAACGATATCCCACCAGTATTTCCCCGTGGGTCACGTTTTGACAACCACTGTTTACACTGCGGCATGCATAGTTAGTTTCATTCCCATGCATAGCTTCTTCACAAGATGCATTTGTAACTGCCCACCGTATAACAATGTCATATTCCATAGAAACATCAAATTCGTCTTCCACAGGGCCGACGATGTACCCTAGGCCTTCATTTTCGATGTCCTGAGCTATTATTGCTTCTTTCCCGAAGCTATTGTTTAGTATGTTGCTAACCGTCAGAGTGCCGTCTTCTACTGACAGGCCAGTCACGTGATACTGTGTATATGCTAGGCTAAAAATCGTCTCATTTGCAGCTGTACAATCAAGTCGGAACCTTTCGTTTCCGAAACAATCTTCTTCGAGCCCGAAAGGGAAAAGAATGGACATGTTCCCACATGACCTCTTGCAATGTTCTTTAGGCTTGGGGTCGTAATCTGCTTCATACATAACAATAGATTGATGGAGTAAGAGATCAAGAAGATAAAAAGTTAATATTTTCTTTCTCTCTTTTTTTAAGAGAAAAACAAGCAGGGAGATCACCTTGCATGCATCCTTCGGAAAGGTATGCACTGGATGGGTCGTAATATTCATTGTGGCAGTGGCAGGTGTAACCTCCATATGACGCATTTGCACAGTAGCCGTTGGTGCCACCACAAGCATAGCTTGCCTTGTTCATTTGCGCGCTCTTGCAGCTTGGTTGATCCATGATGGCAACCTCAAGTGTAACTTGGTCATCAATCTCAGAGAAAAAATCAGTCACACCATCTCGCGTGTAATAATCTCCATTTCCGGACAACAAAGCCATGATGTCAGTGTGCAGAGGATCCGTATTACCAACCCGAGCAATTGTTCCCTGAAAGCCTGAGATCTCCTTCCGTAGACTGATGGAACAACAACCAATCCCATAGCAAGGCCCTTGATTCAGCGATACCTCGCCATGGCACCTACTCATGCAGGTACCGATGGGGTTTCTCATAGAGTCAAACAAGTCAACATCGAAATCGCAGCCAAGGAAGTAGAAACTGTTTAAACTGGAGATGGTAATGCCCTTAGCGGGGGCATACCAAGATATATTATAGGTGTTCGTCGTACCAGATTCTTCTAAGGCACTGTTGAAGAACATACCAGGGACGACGGAAATTCTGGTACCATACATGTGAGTAACCTCGGTTGTGCTGTTGCCCAGAAACAACGTTGGAGGTTGAGTGGTGTAGTTGCAGGTAAGCTCGAAGCCTTGTCGGAAGCAGCCGGCCCCAATGCCGAAGGGGTAGGAGATGTCGATGTACCCGCAGCTGGAGGGGCAGTGAGCTAAGGAGGCAGCGGACGGAATATACAGTATCCCTCCGTCGTCACCCGACGACGCTGTGGATGCAGCCGGCATGGCCGCCAAGCACGCCAGAGCTAACGCCATGGCGCAAACCATTACTCTACTTATTGAGCTCATCATTAAGCCAATCAGATTGTCTTCGTGGCGTTATTTAGTGTTGGGATTCTGGGTTACGGGACTAGGCATATTTAAAGGCTATCGATACTCGTGGATACTAACACGCGATAACACTCCTGTCCCATCACCAGATGTTGTGGTCGCGTCGCATGCCAGGTACTTCACGCGTGGACCAGACTGTGTGTGGTCTGATAGTTATGACTGAGGAATATCACAGTGCGTGATTGAGGCCTTGTTTAGTTTGCTAATTTTTTTTATTTGACTACTATAGTAATTTTATTTTATTTGATAATTAGTTTTTATTTGGTAATTAGTGTCCAATTATAAACTAATTAGCTTCAAAAGATTCGTCTCACAAATTACATATAAACTGTGTAATAGTTATTTGTTATCTATATTTATGCTTTATATATAGGTCCAAAGATTTAATGTAATAGGACGAAAAGAAAATTTTTTTAGGAACTAATAAACAGGGCATGAGAGTTTCGCAGGGTAGACCAGGGTTCAGGCCTGAAATGACCGGATTTTGGTGAAATTTAACTATTTTGTATACCGGTCAAAGATTAAGATTTTGATTAAATTCGAATTTTAGTTAACTCTAGAGTTGAAAAACAAAACTACGAGTTCTTCATTTCTATTGAATGCATACCTATCAAGCTATAATTCAGTCGTCGCTGGGACTAGCGATGAAAACGGTACGGATATTTTTCCGACCGTATTCGAAACCGAAATCGTTTAGAGAGGTTTAAATCTGTCCGTATCCGAGACCGAATATTCA
This sequence comes from Sorghum bicolor, assembly GCF_000003195.3. Classification (NCBI taxonomy): domain Eukaryota; kingdom Viridiplantae; phylum Streptophyta; class Magnoliopsida; order Poales; family Poaceae; genus Sorghum; species Sorghum bicolor. The sequence continues at coordinate 57,404,952 of NC_012873.2, forward strand.
ACATCCGATACCGTATCTGTATCCGAATACTTAAATCATATATTTATGATGTCGACATCTAATCTTATCTTATCCGACATGATTGATATTATCCGTATTCGAATCCGAATCCGACCAGAAATATGAAAACAAATATGATATCGGTGATATCCGTCCGTATCCGATCCGTTTTCATCCCTAGCTGGGACCAAAAACGACTCGCCAAGTGCGTTGCTCACTAGCTAGCTCCCAAAGCTCATTGCTAATGGGCCATGGCAAAACCAAATAACGAGTTAAAGGCTCGCCAAGTGCGTTCATTTGGCAACACTGTCACGCTGGATGATTAAAGATTACACGTCTGGTCTGCATCTCATCCTATGTATATTATATTATTTTATTTTTTGAAAAAGAAAGAGAGAACTGAAATCAATTCCTCACGCTATCTATCTTCTTTGAGAAGCTAACCCAGCAAACTGATCGAATACGCGTATGTGAGTCTCTTTGCATGCATGGTTACTTTTAAGCCAAACAAGAAAAGAAGTGAGATCTCCTTATCTTGTTCATCGGTTTGCATGAATTTTCAATATTTCCTATCACATCGAATCTTTGGATGCATGCATAGAGCATTATCACATCGAATCTTTAGATGCATATATAGAGCATTAAATAAAAAATAAAAACTAATTGTTTGCTTGTAATTTATGATACGAATCTTTTAAGCCTAATCAGTCCATGGTTAAACAATAATTGTTAAATACAAACAAAAGTAAGTGGTATAGTAGGCAAAGCTAAAAATTTTGGTGAACTAAGCATGGCCTAAGGCCCTGTTTAGTTCCCCAAAATTTTCTTTTCATCCTATCACATAGAATCTTTGGACATATGTATAGAGCATTAAATATAGATAAAAAAAATAACTAATCGCACAGTTTACATGTAATTTGTGAGACGAATCTTTTGAGTCTAATTAGTCTATGGTTGGACATTAATTACCAAATAAAACTAAAATGCTACCATAGCTAAATCTAAAAAATTCGTGAACTAAATAAGGTCTAAAGTAATACAAAACGTTAATACTAGCCCGCATGTGCCCAGACTCGTCCAGTTGAGGTTATGAGCCGTGGCGAAGCTGATGCGATGATAGGAGCAGGACAAAAGGTGGAGGAAACGCAGCCGACCGCGTCCTAGCTGGTGTGTGGCTTGTCTGCTCGGCTAGTGGATGGACATGTCCGTGCCCGTCATCATCTTGGCCGCCGCGGAAGGGTCTTCGCTCCTAGCACGAAAGGGTGTGGCACCTCGCCTCACTACTGGGAAACACTATTATTTTTGTGTGCCATGTATTTTTTTTGACGGGCATAAAATTACTCACAGAAAAATTCTATTTAACCTGTTGGTTCTCTTGGCGCACAGAAAAATATAAATATACCTGTCGGTTTTTATGGAACACACAGAAAAAAAATGGCTCACAGGGTAATTAAATTAATATCCTTGTGTACTTTATATTTTTTCTGTCGGATGACACACAGCTTAATTGCCCTACCCTTTAACGCCGCGAGAGTTAGCACTGCCCTGGTCCTTTTGGCGCCGAAAAAATTCATTGGCGCGCATTTTGCCGTGCGTTTTGCCGCGGCTCTTTGGAAACGAAATAAAAAAGCTCACCTTATCCTCCCAACCTTTTCTTCTCCCACACACCGCAACTCAGTTCAGCTTCCTCTGCGCATCTCTGTTCTCTCGTAAAAAAACACGCAGCCCACCGCCGCCTCCATCTCAGCCGCCACCGCCCCAGCCCCCGGCCTCTCTGTCGCCGCCGCCCCAGCCCCAGCCTCTCTTCTGTCACTGCCACCCCAGCCCCAGCCTCTCTGTTGTCGCCGCCTGCAGATGGAGTCGGAGGCCCCAAGCTGGCGGCTTCTCTGTGCTCCGACCGATGGCTTCTACGGCCGGTAGATGTGGGGCGCCGCCCACCTCCCCCTCCCGTCAGTAACCAGCCGGCGTCCGGCGTCTCCTCAGTGAAGCCTAAGCCCTCCCTCTCCCCTGAAGACACCACCTATGGCTGCCCTGGAGCCTCGCCGCAGCCCAAAACACTTCCTGCAAGCCAAGAGGATCGTGCAAAGCTTCACAGTAGATGTTTTAACAGCCTCTCCTACTTGTACCGAGTAGCAACTTGTCGGTTTCCATGGTGTTACCTGTGCTGCCACGGCTTCCGCCACCTCACCAAGGACTGCAAGCGGCCAAGGCATGCTATGATGTTGGCGGCGAAGGGTACTGACCAGCCACGACATCCTGCTCTTGAAGGCAACCTATCGGGCTTCGACTAGCACGCGCCCCGTGATAATCCACCAATCTTGGATGTGGCCATGCAGGGTGACATGAGGGGCGCTAGCGAAACCCGAAGGCGAAGGTAGCGACGCCAGAGTAAGATGGCAATGGACATCAACTTGAGCGTGCTGGCCAACTATGATGACAATGCCGCCACTACCGCTGCAACTGCTGCATGCTACTTCCCCAAGCCAGATCCACTGGCGTTGGACCTATGCGCATGCACATGTTGGCTTGCCACGTGGGTCGATCCAATGCTGGAAGAGCTCACTACCTCGCTCATCGTGCACCCTCTAGCAGGAGCACCCTAGGGCAAAGCTACATGTAAATTAGGAGGGTGCAAATGCACCCCCTAAATATTGTAAAAACATCGATTAGGTCTAAAATCTCACAATATATGCATTCATAAGCTAACTGCACCTTCCTCTAATTTACTCTAGCTTCACCACTGGCGAGCACTCCTGCGGTCACCTTTTAGGAAGCGGACACCTCACTGGTGGATACCCGTTCTCTGACAAAAACTACCCATTGGATGATGGACTCGTCCGTTGTCGCTTGTGTAGGGGCCACCACAATTCACACTGCCATGGTAAGGACAACCCCGCGTCATGGATGCCGAGGCATGCCCTGACCCGGCGCTAGTCGGGGTGGCCACGTCGGGAGAAGCGACTCCAACAGATATGTTATCTATGTTAGAGCAACTCCAACAGTTTGGCTATTCTTGTTGTGAACACCATTTTAGCATTTGTATAGCAAAAATAAAGCTCCAATAGATGTGCTATCTAATTTTGTAAAATAGCAAGCCGGCTATCCCTTGATTTTTGTTGGCCATATATAGTCAACCATAAATGCTTGCTACCTGATTTTGTAAAATAACAAGGCTGTTGCAGATCTCTTCTTTTTTTTAACAAATTTTTCTATTTTATAAAATGGTTAAACAATAAAATTTGGCTACTAATTTTAGCCAAACTTTGGAGTTGCTCTTAACTAGGTTATTTTTAGACTTTTAAAGCAAAAATTAAAGTTCAACATGCGTGTTATCTGGTTTGCTAAAATAGTAAGTTTGCTATTCCTAAACTTTCGCTTGCCATATCCTTACTGGCTATCATATACAAAGGCTGTTGTGGAACTCTACGCTTTGGGTGAGTTTTTTATTTTACACAATGGCTATGTGTTGTAGTTTAGAATATAATTTTACCTACTCCCAAGAGCCTTTCTAAATCTAACTCTCTAAATCATTATAAAGAAAGCCATTTACATAAAAATTGCTTTCTATATTTTTTTTTCTCTCCAACAGTTTTTCTATATCTCATACATGCTTACACTAGAGAGTCATTCTCGTCTTCTATATTTGGCCAGCGAAAAATTTGGAATAGAAGATGACTATATTTGGATGACCATTTAGATAAGCTGTTGGAGGATAGTTTTTCACCAAAATCTGTATTCCTAGAATTTAAAAAGAATATAGAGAGACTCTTGGAGATGCTTTTACTACTAGCTATCCAGTCTATTTATTTTATAAAGTCTGTTGGAGTACTTTAGTATTTTTTTATCAAAACTATTTTAAAGAATAGCTAAATTAATAAATTTAGCTAGTTGTTTTAGCTAATCTCTTAAAGATGCTCTGGAAAGACCATGGTCCGGATATCACGTGGTTATTAACTGCTTTGGACCACATACAGATACGCGTCTCCGTGTTTCAACACCTAAAGCCCATGAACCAGCGTTCCAACAACTTTTGTCGAAATTTAACCAGCGTTCCAACAACTTATGGAGAAATTTCATGAAATCCGATGGTGGCTAATAATAAAAATTCTAAAATTTCATATTTACTTAATATAAGTTGTGTGCTAATATTTTACTTAGATCTAGAAATTTTTAGGAAAAACCGTACTTCATGTTTAACTCTCTATAAAAGGATTCTGGCGAGACTTTGGCTGAATTCTAGTAATTTCAAAGGTGATCGGAAGTTTTCTAATACCGAAATTGAAAACCAACAAAATGTCCACTACTCGGAGCATGCATCCTAACTCGACAGGGTCGGCATTTCATCATCTACAAAGTGGAATACAGCCGAATAATGACCCACCTGGGGATCATCATTTTCAGCTATTATGTACACATATGTACTGTCTATATCCATAAAAAGTATATTATGTTACCTTAGTATTTATATATTGGAGCATAGATTATTGAGAGGCTAATAGAGATGCTCTTAGTCGAGTCAAGTCTGTGGCTTGAAACATCTACCACCATTAGCCCACTAGTTCATCGTGATAGTTTGTAGGTATGGAAAACGACAAAACCAAAGTATCACTACTAAGTGCCCCATTGCTTCTCAGAATTTTGTGGGTCGTTACGTTAGGCATGACTCGCTAGTGGCTTGCACATTGTCTGAAAACATAGCAATGGCCTTCAATTCAAGGTAGAAAATCAGTACATTTTTCACTCTAATCCATATGGACCGAGAGGATCAGTTTATGAAAAGAATGCCTAAACATAGAGCGGGCACCTACCATGATGCACTCACGACTCTGAAATCTGAATCTAGAACAAAGTTCATATCCTCTGACAACTGGAATGTTCCTGTGCTTAGCATTGGATTTGCAGATTAGCGCTTTAGACATTTGGATGGTTCTTTACACTATACCACAGCCCAATTACTAGGGTCACGCTTGCAGGCACTGCAGTGTGATCAGAGCCATAACTTGAATCATGTTAATTAGGTGATCCAGTGACTTTCTTAAGGAAGAACCTGCTAGCAAATCAAGGCAAAGAACCAACAACACTGAATTGGATGTAGGTTTGTCTGGTGACATGAGGCCCAAGCGCGGTGAGCATGCCGGCTACCTGGATGCTTGCCGTTGCCGAATCGTCCTTACCCATGCTGCTGACAGCAGTTCTTGGGCAACATTTACGCAAGCACCGCACTAGCCCACCGAAGAAAATCCTTTGAGGCCAACAATTCCTGCGCCAAGCCGCCAATGCTTCTTACTCCGTCCTCGAGTCCTCGCCGCCGACGCTGCGGAACGGCGAGCGCCGCACTTTGCTGTTGATAGGTCGCCGCAGGGTCGGTAGTCGCCAGTCAGTAGAGCAAGAGGAACAGGCTAGCTGAGCGGGGCCTGCTCCACTGCTCCCCTCGGGCTCGGGATCTCCCTCCTCTCTGCTCCATGGCTCTCAGCACGAGCACCCGGTTGAGGCGTCCCCTGTGGCCTTGGCTACTGGTAGGCTCTCTTGTGCCATGGTCATTTTCAATGGAATGTATTGCTTCATGTATGCATTCCGATAGTTGGTAAAAACATTCGAAAGATAGGTACTGATGATCCAGTGATCCACACGTGCTCACACTGTTGCAGACGTTTTAGAAGTCTAGAATGCGACAAGCTAATTCAGATTTTCCATATGCAGATCAGTTGGATCTATAGGGTAGAGTTTCGTATCTGCAAATGCAACTTTGAAGTTCTGTGTTGAATGCATATGATGGCCGTGCTATTGATAATATCATGAAAGGACAATGAAAAGTTGATACTGTCATGAAAGGACATTGAAGGGAAGAGTGAGTTTGCCATATCTTTCTGTTCTCATGAGTTTCAATTCACATTAGTCTGATGCCTACTGGAATCATGTGTTAGCCTGATCATGGCAAAAAAAGTGTAGCAACATGTTGCAGTTCAAATCATGTATTTGTCTGATGCCTAATGGAGCCAGTGATTGAGCCAAACAAATAATCAATATACTTTTCTACAACCACAACTTTGTTCTTATAGAACCTTATCTTTAATACATGGACTTGATGTTATACCCTATACGCATCTACAGAAATATGTAAAAGGATACAAGCCATCATATAGCATGATACAAGCCATCTGCTCTACAATACATTGTGCATATTACACATAAAACGAAATTAAATGTAACTTCTAAATAGATGATATCTCAAATGTAGCAGTATATAAGCAAGCCCTCTATAATCTTGCCCGAATGTAGTTAGCGTCGCTTGAACGAAGATACAAATTCTTGCTCCAAACTGTAGCATCTCGAGGTCTCTTGAGGTGGTATATGTGCAGCATTAATAAGATCGATATGTTCAAGTGAGTTCTTGGATTTTCCATACAACAAAGGTTCAATATCTCCATCCTTTTGAGGTAAATGATGTATTTTTCTCAGCCTCTTTGTTCTTAAGAATTGTAACCTCATGTCTACTTCTTTCATAGTTGGTCGCTCTCCTCCTTTTACCCTTAAGCATGCTTCTGTAAGTAAGGCAATTTCACTAATCTCTTCCTGGTCTGCTTCTCCCACAACTTGAGTATCCATTATTTCAATAAGAGACCCTTGGTGAAGTCCTTCAATGAAGAAATGGGACAAGCTTTGCTTTGCACCTAAATCATTAATAAAAATTGGCTTCTTCCTTGTCAAAAGTTCCACAAGTATTACTCCAAAACTGTATACATCACTCTTCTCCGTTAGTTGACCGGTATGATAATACTCTGGATCCAGGTAACCGAATGTTCCTTGAACAATTGTCACCACATGGGTCTCATCAAGTGAAAGAGATCTTGAAGCACCAAAATCTGAAACCTTTGTGGTGAAGTTGCCATCCAGTAGTATATTTGAAGACTTTACATCTCTGTGAAAAATTGGTATTGTAGCTGCTGAGTGTAGATAAGCTAGAGCCCCTGCTGCTTCCACTGCAATCCTAATGCGATCATCCCATGAAAGCAAGCATTTTACTGTGGTGTCTGTATGAAGAAGTTCATATAGAGTTCCATTTGAAATGAACTCATAGACAAGCAAGGGAACCTCATCTTCTAGGCAGCAACCAAATAGTTTCACCACATTACGGTGAATGATTTGAGATAAAATGACCACCTCATTGATAAATTGGTCTATCTCTATTTGCTCAACTATTTTGGATTTTTTTATGGCCACCACACGTTGGTCTGATAGAATCCCTTTATAAACTGTTCCATGTCCTCCACGACCAAGAACACGAGTAGCATCAAAGTTGTTAGTCGCCTCCTCTAGTTCCTCCAATGAGAATATCTTTGTTTTGCTTGTAGCGCTTTCATCTGAGATCAGTTGCTCCAATAGCAAACCTTGATTTTTCTTGAAGTATGCTCGTCGGATTCTATTTTGGATGCCTTTCTTCCACTTATTGACAAGTAGAATTGCACCCAATGCAATAAGTATAGAGCCAAGGCCACAACCAGTTCCAATTGCAATACCTATATGCATTTGCTGTGGTTATAAAATCATGTCAATGTTACAAATTGTATTTGCAAGGGGATTTTGTTTGCTATGTCTTACCCATAAGAAGATTCCGTTGCTTAGTGGATATGACACACCGCCCCTTAATAGAATCATATTCTTTATTGTGAGGACATAGCGTGCATTTATAGCTTCCAGGAATATTTTCACATATACCATTGCAGTAGTTTGGCAGTAAGCATTCATCAATATCTGTAGACATCTCATTTGTTATTCAATATATATATATATATATATATATATATATATATATATATATATATATATATGTTGGTCGTTACAGATATATGCTTATATTATACTCTGCTGAAAATACAATCACATGTTTAAATAACTTGATCTGATTTATAATCCAGAACTTCAAATTACAACTCTGTTAGAGAATATGACCCGACTAATTTCCATTCTATTTTAGGTATGAGTGACGTAAATGCTCTATAGATATACTAATCGATGAGAATGATGTACCTTTGCAGCCGTCCTGTATGTACGGATTTCCTTGGAATCCAGAAGAACAATTGCAACGATACCCCATAAATATGTTCCCATGGGTTACGTTTAGGCAAGAACTGTTTATGCTACGGCATGCATAGTTGCTATTATTCTGCTTAGCTTGCTGGCAAGTTGAATTTGTTATTGCCCATCTTATAACAATGTCATATTCCATAGAAAAATCAAATCGATCTTCCACAGGGCCTTCGAAGTCAGTATATCCTTGCTTGTCGGTATTAACTATTATCACTTCTTCCATGGAGCTTGCATTGTTGTTTAGTATGTTGCTTACAATCAGAGTCCCATCTTCAACTGACACATTAAGCACGCGATATTGTGCACGTCCTGAGCTGAAAAGCGTAGTGTTAGCTGTTGTACAATTAAGCTGGAAGCTTTCGTTTCCATAACAATCTTCTTCGAGCCCGAAAGGGAAGGGAATGGTCATGTTTCCACATGACCTCTGGCAATGCTCTTTAGGCTTAGTGTTGTAATAATCTGCCCATAATACAGTAGATGTTAGAATAAGTACGGGAAGATAATTAAAGTTGAATATCTCACATTTTTTATAGAGAAAAGCAAGCAGGGAACACCTTGCCTGCATCCTTCCGAAAGGTAAGGATTATTGGTAGTGCCATAATAATAATTGTAGTTGGAGCAGTGGCAGGTGTAACCTCCTTGTAATGCATTTCTACAAACGCTGTCGGTGCCACCACAAGCATAACTTGCGTTGTTCATTTGTGCGCTTTTGCAGCTTGGTTGGTCCATGATGGCAACCTCAAGTATAGCACCATAAATGTCGCTTGCATTTGTCCAACTTGAGAAAAGATCAGTCGCATTCTCCACGTCATATTGTCCAGACATGAAAGCCATGATGCCAGGGTACTGTGCTGACATATTACCGGCTCGAGCAATTGTTCCCTGAAAGCCTGAGATGCTGTTTTGTAGAATGATGGAACAACAACCAAACCCATTGCAAGGCCCTTGATTCGGCAATACCTTGCCATGGCACCTGCTCATGCAGGAGCCGATAGGGTTCCTTACATAATCGAATAAGTCAACATCGAAATCACAGCCAAGGAAGAAGAAAGCGTTATAATTGACGATAGTAATACCCTTAGCGGGGGCATCCCAAGATATATTATAGGTGTTCGTAACAGATTCTTCAAAGCTACTGTTAAAGAACATAGCTGAGACCAAAACCGAAGAACCAAACATGTCAGTAACCTGAGTTTTGCTGTTACCCAGAAACAACTTTGGAGGTTGAGTGGTGTGGTTGCAGGTAAGCTCGAACTGGAAACCTTGTCGGAAGCAGCCGGCCCCGATGCCGAACGGGTAGGAGATGTTGACGTCCCCGCAGCTGGAGGGGCAGTGAGCTATGGACGCAGTGGTCGGGATATGCAGTATCCCTCCGTCGTCGTCCGAGGTAACGGATGCAAGCGGCATGGCCGCCAAGCACGCCAAAACGAACGCCATGGCACAAACTATTACTCTAATCGAGCTCATGATTAAGCCAATCAGCTTGTCTGCGTGGTGTTTAGTGTCGGGGTTATATTCTGGGTTACCAGAACTACTCATCATATTTAAAAGCTATAGATACGGTTTCGTGCATGAGCAGATACTACTGTATAAAGCCGTCACAAGCAAAGATTCTAACCCGCCATGACCCCAGTGTCCCATCAGATGTTACGGTCGTCGTCCGCCGGGTCCGTTACGCACGAAAGCTAGCGGCTGGACTCTATGGACTGTGAGTGCTGTGGTAGTTATGTGGCCATATATCACAGTCATCATTCAGTGCGTGATTGAGAGTTTACGAGGGTAGACTTTGAATTGCAACCTAGTCGTCACGAGTCAATCGTAATACACTTTGAAGTGCAATTCTTGCATATGTACTCTCTCCGAGGCAAGTCATAGTTTCTTTAGCTTTGTTTTTTTTTCTATCTTTGACTGATTGACTGTTTTTTAAATAGCTATATTAATTTTTACATGTTCAAATAAACACAGTACCAAGACATATTTTCATCAAAACTAATTTGATATGGTAAATATTGATATATTTTCTATAAACTTGATCAAAATTAGAGAAGACAACACTAAAACAAGCTATAATCTGAAACAGATGACAAGTCATACTTTGGTTATGTACCATCAAAATAAAAGAGCCCACTTTGGTTTTGTTTGCACATACTACAGCTTTATATTCGAGTAGGTATATATAATCAGATATGTATTGTAACACCCAAAAATTTGATTTTGAATTAATAGGGTTTAACTGGATTTATTTCAATATTTGTGTGAGCATTTAAAGTAGCAAATAAATAATTTTTTGTGGAAATTAAAATTTATCATAAGCTTAGTAACAATTTTTTGTGCATTCATGCTGAAACATGTTTTATTTTGTGATGATTGCTTTTGGTTTGCATTTATTTATCCTCAAAATTCTCTTGAAAAATGGCTTTGGAAAAACAAAACATAAAAGAAATTAGAAATAAGAAAAAAAAGAAGAAAAGAAAGAGGAAGCCCCTGGGGACCAAACGGCCCAGTCTTTCCCCCCTCGCCTGGCCCCTCCCTTCCCTCGGCCTCGGCCCAAACCCATCGCGCCACTCCTTTTCCTCTTTCGCTCTCTCGGTCTGGTGGCCCAGCCGAGCAGCAGCAGCACCCTGGCCCGGGAGATCAAGCAGGCCGGCCCAAATCCTGGCCTGGTCGGGCGCACCTCCCTCTCCCTCCGCTTTCTCTCCTCTGTGGCTGACGAGCCGGACCCGCGTTATGAGTCACTGACTGGTGGGACCCGCATGTCAGCTGGCTTCTTCAACCTCAAGCCGTGACCGGCTTGGACTCTGCTCCACCGGAATCTTCCCCGATTTCTCGGGATTTCCTGCCCTGCGTGCGCGATTGACCCCCTTAAAAGCCTTGGCATCCCCCCTGCAATCTTCTTTCGCATCTAGCACAACCGAGGAGTCCTTATCGCCCTGTCCCACCACCGTTTAGATCTCGCCGAGGCGCTAGTTACGGCCGCCGCCGTGACACTCCTCGTCTACTGCGTCAAGTCCGTCAACGACCGCGTGCCGAGCTTCGTGTCATTCCTGTGAGGTTGCCGAGCCCTCTCCTTCCTTCTCTCGTGCCCTGGGTTGGTCGCTAACTCTCGCCGAAGCGCACTGGAGCTCCATTGCCGCCATCTCGCGACGCACGCCTACACCGAGCTTTCCCCGGCCTCGTAAACTCCCTGGGTAAGTTCCCTTTGTTCCCCTCTTGCCTCCCATGCTTTTATTTCCTCGAACCGTGCCTGGAATCGCTCAAACGCCAAACTCCGGTGATGGCGCCGCCGTCGGGCTACAGTAACCGCCGGTGCTCTCTTTTCCCCTCTCTCCGATCTAATCTGAGCCACCCGATCCAAGATCAACGGCCCCTATTCGTCCATACCCTTCCGGCCTGGACATCTTTCTAAAGAGCCCCTGGTGTATTTAAATATGGAACCCGCAGTCCAAAGCAGGTTTTGTGGAATACGCCTTCTCAGTTTGGAAAGCGTAATCTATTCCGGTTTAATCCAAAATACGTTTTCTGAATTTACAAGTTTGCCACTGAAACTGTTTTGCTCATAAAATACTCATTTTAATTCCGTTTTGGTCCATTCAAATTGCGTTAGGTTCGTAGTTATGAGCTCTACATGTTAGTAACACAATTTTCTCAGTTTGAAACCTTTTAATTTCGTGATCCTATTTAATTAATTACTTTCCTATATAAAATCTTAGAAAATTCATAACTTCACCGTTTTAATTCCGATTTTCGTGATCTTTACGTTTATGAGATCGTAGCGATGCGTAGAATCGTTTTACAAACTTTTCATACTGTTTTTATATGTTTGGTGTACTGTTCTAATTATAGCTTTGTTTGCTACGTGTATGTTGTGTCCGATTGTTTGTGTGTTGATGATCGATGATCGAGTTTAGACGGAGAGCAGTTTCGGTGATCAAGATCAAAGCTTTGGCAACAAGTGAGACCAGCAGGACCAAAAGGATAAGCAAGAGCAATTGGATTGAGGCAAGTATAGCATTTGGGTTTTATTTCTATGACCATGATCCTGAGACTAGATTAATGTTAAGTAATAAATGATAAAAATGACTTTTTAGCAACTTGATGATTTGTCTGTACGTGATCACCCGGGACAACAGTGCAACCATGAGGGCTATAATGGCTCTGGCTTTAGCTCAGTATGAAGACCTTTTCTAGCTTGTTAGAGGTTACCCGAAAGGGCGGAGGGGCTGAACCGTTTTGGGTATAGTGCGAGCCCCTGTCCTTATGTGTATAGGCTGCGCGTCATTGTGCCATTTGGAAGGGGGTATCTATATCTGCGCGCAAAGGAAACCTTGCGGCCCTAACATGTTAGACGAACTTTTGAAAGGCTTCATAGTGATCCGTGCCGACCTCCCTAGGAAGGGGGTTAAGAGATTAGCTACCTCGGGCGAAAGGGTAAATCATGACTCATGGGTAAAGATGTGCAACCTCTGCAGAGGGTTAAAAACTAGTATACTAGCCGAGCTCACGGTCAGGAGCGGCCTTGGGGACATCTACATTAAGGGTGATGATTCTTGTGTGTTAAATATGCTCATTGTTTATTATTTAATGCTTTACATTATATATGTCACATTGATCATGAGATTGTGGGATCTATATAATCTAGTTGCTATACTTGTGGAGTTCGACATGGACTCACTCTTGCTATTTCCCCCAAACCTCAGGAGAAGTTTAGGCTTGTGATCAACCAGTCAGTTGGATCCTGTAGAGTGAAGTTAATACCCGAAGTTTGGAGTTGTCTATCCGCTGTTTGCTTGAAGGTTATCTCTTTTATACTAAGTACGTTATATATTTATGCATTGTCTTTTGATATTACCCCTTATTTGTAGCTATATGTGAGATTTGACTTCTAAGATTCACATATGGTGCATATCTGGTTTTGTTCTTAAAATCGGGTATTACATGTATTTGTAGACTAAGTAAAGTGGGTTCTATACAAATATTCATACTTAGTAGTCTCTCCGTTCTAAATTACTTTTCGAGGTACATAATTTTTACTATACATCCAAATATACACTATATATGTCTGTGAACTGATGGAACCTCTACCCACCTAAGTTTAAGTCAGATTACTCTTATTTTTCTGAAATTTATTTTAGAATTTTAGGTTATTATGCTTTTAGTGATAGATGATGTCTCCGTCGATAGCGAGACATTTGTGGTGACTTTGTGAATCCTAAGATATTCCAGCTCAGTTCTTCTGATGTGTTCATAGGGGTAGGTTTTGCGTACGTGTGTTAATAAAAGGTGAGTATGTATGTTGTTATGGACATCTAAGTTGTACTGTGTGATTCTAGAAAAAAAATACACAATGTCTACATATATGTAAAAAGCATAAATCTAGAAAATCAAAGTAACTTATAATTTAGAATAGAGGAGTACAAATTATAAACCAAATGCTCTCGATGTAAAGATTCAAGATCTCTCGGTGTACTGGGAAAAATGAAATTGCTCATGAGATTTCTTGATCGGTTGCTCCAATATTTTAAAGAACTTTATTAAGTCTAAACTAGTACCTCTACTCAATAATATTTATTCAATATGCATACCAAGGTGACACAAAAGTTAAAGTTTTTTATGAAATTAAATTATTTCTTATATTCTTATGACATAGATGAAGTACAAAAAAACTATTTTTTTGTGTAAAAACAAATATGATGCAAATAATCAAGAATCTTACTTCTTAGGCATGAGAACCGGATAGACATTGTGGAATATGAAAAGTAACTCCTAATAGCTTATATCACTACTATATATAAACTATTTTTAGAGGCGCCTTTCTTTTTATGTAGAGGCAACTCTATCAAAATCCGCCCCTAAAAATGGTTTGCTACTATATATCGATTTGAGAGGCAGCTAGGTTTTCAATCACCTCTAGAAATGTTCCCTATTTTTAGAGGTGGTTGGCAAACCAAACCGCCTCCAAAAATGTAATTTTTAGAGGCAACTAGACTTTTCATACACTTTTAGAAATGGAGGTATTTCTAGAGGTGGTTGGAAGTTCTAGCTAACTCAGAAATGGAGTTTTAAAGGCGATTGTCAATTTGGCCTGCCTCTAAAAGGTTTTCTACTAAAGTTTTAGTACTCTAAGAGACCCTTCATAATTTAAAATTTGATATTTCTTTTTTCAAATGACCTCGATGGTAGAAACGACCTAAACCAAAGTTGAAGAGATCGACAACTTTGTACTTGACTACTTTTTTAGTGTCTGAAAATTCTATTTGAAGTTTTTAGGTTTTTGAATTTTTTTTGTTCTTTTTGAAGTATCTCGGAGGAAGAAACGATCTAAACTAAAGTTGTAGTACTGGAAGATATATGCACTTCGTAGTTGATATCCTTTTTATTTGAAATCATTAGGGCCCAAAATATGTTTTAAGATTAATGACTTTTGATATTTGCTTTATTTTATTTTTCAAATGACATTGGAAGGAGAAACGATCTAAACAAAGTTGTAGTACTAGAAGATATATGTAACTTTGTAGTTGCTGACTTTTTAATTTGAAATCATTTAAAACCCAAAACTTATATTTTAAATTAATGATTTTGCTATTTATATTTTTTTTTTATTTTTTCCAATGATCTTGGACGGGTAAACGACCCTCACCATAGTTGTAATTGAAGGGATCAAAACTTTCCAATTCAAACTTTTTTATTTAAGTTCGTTTAGGATCTCGAATATGCATTATAATATTCACTAAAGTGAATATAAAAGAAAAGTATAAACCACTTGGTTACAAGTCTGCGGCGCATTGGTAAGAAGCAACATAATAACTAACAAAATTCTGGAAAATGATTCCAAGAGACGGTTGAGTTCTAGTATATCCCGAACTTTTTAGAGTGGAAACTAGATTAAGCCCTGTTTGATATCTAGGAATCGAGAGGAATTGAAAAATAATTTAATAATAGAATAAGAAGCAGTTTCTAAGTATTAGTTTTAATTCATAGAATCCAAACAACACAATGAAAAGTGGACTCTAAACTTAGAAGCAATAGATGAAGTCGCTGTGTATTATTTTTGCTAACGTTTTCCACTTTACCAATATAGCTCCTGTCCATAAAAAGTGCAATTCTAGTATAGTACCAAGTTCAAATATTTTCAAAACTATAAATAAAAAATATCAATATTTATAATATTATATACGTATCATTAGATTTTTTATAATATATATTTTTATATTATACTTATCTAATGCCATAAATATTAATATTCTTATCTATATATTTAATTAAACTTTAGACATATTAACTAAGAATTACTCTCTCCTCCTAGAAAGCATGTAAATCTTGCCTTTTGAGATAAGATTAGTGTAGGCGTCAAAGTATGCATTTGTCCTTCTTTTATTATTCTAGAAGTGGTTGTCTTGTGGAACGTTCTTTTCATGGATGGTAGTTTTTAGTTATGTAGGGATATTTTTAATTGGTGGATCCTATTGACAAAGGTGATTTAGTCTGTTCGATTGGCTGATAAGCTATGACTGAAAGTATTGTGCTGTGAGAGAAAAATAATATTGAATGACTCGTAGATTCAACAAATAAGTTTAAGCGAACAGGATGGTACAATTACATGTTTTTAAGACAAGATTTGAACCTAAAATTACATGTTTTTTTGAAACAGAGGGAGTACTCCTACTCGCACATTTTTTTTGTGGACAGAGGTTAGAACCGCTTACATGGTCTATGGAGTTTTGAGTCTTCTCATGAGTTACCGTCTCTGTATTATGAGCAGCGCCTGAAATGACTTCGAAATGAGTTAATCCTGTTCGCTTGGCTGATAAGCCATAGCTGAAAGTACTATTGGCTGGTTTGTTGTGAGAAAAAAACACTGCTGAATGACTGGCAGATTCAGCATCAGCAGATAAACTCTGCGATTACGATTGCGAAAACTGACTAGTATATATAGTATATGGAACAGTATATGTTGGTCAGGAGAGGCTTTTGTCTTCCTGACTCTCTAGACCGTATTCCTTTGTCTTAGAATTATTGTCATTCTAGGCGGTGCTGTATATGGAACAGTATATGTTGGTCAGGAGAGGCTTTTGTCTACCTGACTCTCTAGATCGTATTCCTTCTGTTTTAGAATTATTGTCATTCTAGGCGGTGCTGGTTCTAAGATTTTGAGAGCCCTTCGGTGAACTTGTCATAACAGTCCCTCTAGACCATATACATATAAAATCTTATAATATATAGATGCTAATTTTACTTGGGAAGCAAACAATATAGTATTTTTTTATTTAACATATCTGATAATTATCAAGGAACAGTGTAGACTAAAAAAACAATACTATACAAATAATTAATTTGGATTAAAAAATAAACAAGGAAAAAATACCTAGGGCTTGGACATTGAACTAAAATAATTGATCTGCGTTTGCATTGTCAAGAAGGTAAGAACTAAGATATCAATGTCATGGAGCCTTGCATAGTCACCACCATCGTGCACCGTTATCCAGCGTCCAACTCTCTGTGGCGGTACGGCTCGTTGGTTCCGCGTGTGTGCATCGGCGCGTCATAAACTCGCTAGTTGCGATTATAGTATGGTACGGCTCCTCACCTCCTTCTCTGCCCGAGGACCATGGGGAAAGAAAAACTAAGAAAGAAAGGCTGACGTTGTCTTTTTGGGTCGGTTGATCAGTTTTATGTCTTTTTCTCATTATTAATTTGTTGATGTCTAATAGACTATAGATCTACGGTTTGTATATTTGGGTTTGAACATATCTTTTGCCTAGGCCCTCGGACGTCGCACCTCTTGCTCTACCCTAGGGCCAGCACCAGTTCTAGGAAGCAGCACGAGTTAGCAGCCAGGGAAGTGGGAACGTGGCCACGTTCCACGTTCCGGGAACATCGTTTCGATTCACGGAACGGGAACATGATGGAACGTCGTCTCAAAATTTAGTGGAACGTGACCGAACAAGTTAGAGACACCCACGGACATCAATTCGTTCTTGTTGCTTGCCAAAAAAACTCCGCCGCAAGGAACCAGAGAAGAAGCAAGCAAGCAGCAAAGACGAAGTTCGAGAAGAAGCCTGGATGGGATCACGGGGGCAGGGGCGGCGGGCGGGCGTGGGTGACGGTGATTTCGTGTAAGTTGCCTTGAGTCTTGAACACTAAATGGGCTTTAGTGATGGACGGTTGCCATGCAACGGCTCAATAAATATATAAAAAAGAAATAATTAGCAAAAAAGTTGATGTTGCAAGGATTTGGACTCCATACGTTGCACTATCAAACAAGTCTAGACTGCACGGACCGATCAATTCGTCCTCTGTACGTTCCTATTTAAATGGTACGCATTCCTTCTGATATTTTAGTGTATGTCGTATTACGTACCATATTTTCGTACCACGTTCCATACGTTTTGGGAACTTGGCTACTACGACAACCAATAAACTAAGGATGAAAATAACCCTCCAAATAGATACCTACGATTTTTCTTATAATTTAACGAACTAAATAGATAATTTTTTCGTCTCCATCCTTACAAGTTACAATGAACAAGTAAAAAGACCAAAATAGCCCTACCATGTTTCTCTCGTGCTCTCCTCTCCCGTTCACCGTTCACATCCAGAATTTCAGATTCACACGGTGGCCGACGTCCGCCAAGCCAAGCCGTTGCTACTGGTCCGTTCCGCATTGAGCGCCATAGGGGAGGCTGCGGCCCAGGCTACCGTGTGCTCTCCGCTCCGCCGCTCGCTGCTGCCCTGTCCAGGCCGGATCCAGCGACTTCGCGCCTTCTCTGTGCCGGCCTCCTCTACTGCGGTGCGAGGGAAGGAGATTACTGACGGCCATGGCAAAGGAGGGAGGGAACCGAATCTCTGCCGCCCCGGTGTAGCCTCACCCTCACCAAGCAGTGTCACGTCCACGCCGGTGGAGGAGAAGAGGAGGGTGTGGGAGTCGGACGACCTCTCACCGATGGAATCTAGGATATGCCGTCCAGAAATAATATATACTATTCGGTAAATCAATTTCAGCGATTCGATAATTATTGTAAAGTTGACAAGATAATTCGGTATAGACACTAATTAACATAAAAAGTCTTAAATCCAAGAATTAAGTTCAAACCATCCACTAAATATAGTATAAATAGTTCAAAAGCCATACTGATAATTGAAATAAGGCATAAAAGAATCAAAGACTTACAATGGTATTTTTGTGACTACTTTATTCGACGCTTTCGAAGGGATATAAATGTCTTTGATTATATCATCTTCATCTACTTTAAAGAAAATATCCCACTCAATAAAAATGACTAGACAATCGTCTAAAAGAATATATATCATCTTATTTCTTAACATTGTTTCAGAAAAAACCATTGCAAAAAGTGCCCTTTCAACACTTGCCGTTGCCACAGGTAGAAAGCAATACCAATTTTAGGAGCTCATAAACCATATCATATACGAAGAACAAAGTGAATCTCACCTGAACAATTTTGAACAAAAAATCACGTAGCTGCCGATACCGTAAGGAACGAGATCACAAGGACGAGGATGATTGGACAATGAGGCCTTGGGAGACAGTCTACCGCTGACGGTATGAACGTGAACTGTATTGGGCTATTGGCACCGGCCGCCGGAGTAACTGCGTGTAGGGCAGGGGCCAAGACTCAAGATCTGAATTCTGTATTGTTGTATTGGCTCCCGTATGTGATCCCAGCTACGGTCTGACGTTTAGCACTCTGGTTGTTGGCCACATGGGCCGCGTGCGTGCATGGGCTAGAGCCTGACGCTCACGACTCCGCTTGCCTCTCGCTCGCCGTGTCGCTGGCCTCTCGCTCGTGGTCGGCAGATGAACGTATTTTCTTTTTTTAAAAAAAAAAATACATATACATACTAGATTTCTACACAGAATTGCAGGGTATGCCGGTGCATACCCGGCCCGGCATACCCTGTAGCTCCGCCAATGCGTGTCGATAGGCACGGCGGCTAATTGTGCCTGGCCGGCCCATGGCTTCGAGAGGAGTCGAGAAGCTCGCCGTGCCCTGCTTCAAGGAGAAGACGGGCACTACCGCTGTCGTATAGCCAGGCGAGAGAGAAAGTGGCCGCAGCAAGGATGCGTCTGCGCCGCCGGCTAGGGAGTTAGAGTTTGGAAGGGTTGTGTGATATACATGACTCAGAATACATCTAATGGTCATGATCTATCCTTAAAGCATCAGACGATGGAAATCATCGGACCAGCGTCGTGCCAAAGTTGCGGCCCAAACACGGCACTACCACTGGGCCGTGTTGTGTCTAGACCGTACTTTTTAGTGTCGTGCTCGGACCAGGCCATCGTGCTAGTGCAAGGTAGAAATCTATAGATGGAAGACAAGAGGAGGGCAACCGACAGAAGAGAAGAAGATGGGGTCACCAGTAGAGAGAAAGAGGTGGGGCCGAGGAAAATTGGATTGAGGCCTTGTTTAATTGGGTGGTGAACATTTTTTGGTGTCATATATATTAAATGTTTGATAGGATGTCATAAAGGGTATTTGGTTACTAATAAAAAAACTAATTACATAACTCGTCTAGAAACTGCAAGGCAAATTTATTAAGTCTAATTAATCCATCAAGGTTAATCATGGATTAACTAGGTTTAAAAGATTCGTCTCGTGATTTTCAACCGTATAATTAGTTTATTTTTTATCTATATTTAATACTCTATATATATGTCTAAATATTCGATGTGATAAGTGAAAACTTTTTGGAAGGAGAACTAAACAAGGCCTCTAAAACGGTATTCTCTTCAGGACATACTTCAAATGCTATGACCTCACAATTATATTAATATTTATATAGAAATAATATCAATATTTATATCTTTAGATAAATTTATTATAAAAATATACTTGATACTCGACTTAACAATTGGGATGTCTGAGAAATTTTGTATTTTTTTTAAACTAAGGCCTTGTTTAGTTCTGAAAACTTTTTAAATTTTGACACTGTAGCATTTTTATTTTTATTTAATTTTCTTCTCTAGGCAGCCTATATGATGTGTGAAAGCCCAAGTTTGGTTTTGGTAATTAATGACACCAAGTTGCTAATGCCTTGTGTTTAAGTGATTTGAGTTAGGCATAGCAACACATGTGATGAAGGTGCATGGTGGCATGGAAAGGTGGCCACATGACTACAAAGAGATGAAGCATGAAGTGGAGATTATGGTGATAGACGATGAGCAAAGTTATCAAGGCAAAGGTATAAACATAGGGTTTTACTTTTGCCGGTCTAAGATGAGTAGAGAAGTGATTGACCGGATTTAGGATAGATAGCCGACTATCAAGAGGGGAAATCACGGTCATCTCTCGAAACAAGTGCTACTAGGTCCATGTCTTGAGCATATGCATTAGGATCTAGTAAAGTGCTAACTTAACTTTTTTGGTGAAAATGTTTGTGAAAAGCTAACACACATGCACTTTGGTGGTGGACACTTGTTGGTGTTAGCACATTTGCAAAGGAGGTGGAGTTCCTAGGGTTGAGAGGGGTTTGGGTTCCTCTCTCCCTCCCGCCGAGCTTGCTCGGCGGGATTCGGCGCTTTTGGGAAAAATAAGTGTATATTTTCTATTGCGCCGGTGGGAATTTTTGGAGAAGTCGCGGGAGTGTTTCTCAGTAGGAAACACTCACCGGACGCTCAGTGCGGAGGCACCGGACGCTGGCCCGAGCGTCCGGTGTGCTGTCAGAGCTTGACTCTGTTAGGGTTGAGCACCGGACGCACTCTGGTAGCGTCCGGTGTGAGGGGTTTTTGCAACCCTCTCTGCGCACGAGTCCGGTGAGCACCGGACCGTCTGGTGCCCAGCGTCCGGTGAGGTCGCGAGTTTGACAAACTCTCTGCGGATGAGTCCGGTGTGCACCGGACGCGTCCGGTGTGGACCTGCAGAGCGTCCGGTGATCCGCAGGTGACCGTTAGGATCTGACACGCGAGACTCAGTACGGACACGTGGCCAACCTCAGTGCACCGGACGCAGGGGGTCGAGCGTCCGGTGCTCACTTAGTAGCGTCCGGTGCCCCCGTTTTTAGCCCAGTAAAAGTGGCCAACGGCTAGTTTCTTTGAGGGGCTTATAAATTGAGGGTGGTCGGCTTTGGGAGGTTCTCTCTTGCACATTTGATTACTTGAGGCATACTTTGAGCTAGAGAACACTCCCTCCAATCATCTCCTTGCTTGATTGCTAATCCTAGTGAGATTCAAGTGCATTGCTTTGAGAGTTGCATTTAGTGGCACTTGATTCTTGAGTTTGCTGCGGATTTCTTGTTACTCTTGGGTGTTCCCCGACGCCCTAGACGGCTTGGAGCAGCGGTGGTGTTGAGCTCGTGATTGGAGATTGTTTCGAGCCTCACCAAGTGATTTGTGAGGGGTTCTTGAGCCTTCCCCGCGGGAGATCGCAATTGGCTACTCTAGTGGATTGCTCGTGGCTTGGAGGATCCCCATCTTGTGAGTGGATGTGCGGCACCCGCTGAGGGTTTGGCTTTGGATTGCCAATTAGTTCGTGATCCATCAAGTGGGTGTATCGCCACAACGAGGAGTAGCTTGCCGGGAAGCGAGTGAACCTCGGTAAAAAATCTTGTGTTATCTCTTGCCGAGGTTTCTCTTGTGATTGTGCACGTGATTGATTGGATATATTTCTACTCTACAACGTCGGTATAACAATCACTCCCCTCTCCTTTACCTTTGTGTATACCTTGCTAGTTGTGTAGCTTGTTTAGCTTAGCTTTCTTGTTTAGGAGTGTAGCAAGCTTCTAGTTGTGCTTTCTTGTTGTAACTAGTGTTTAGCTTTCTTGCTAGACTTGTGTAGGTGGCTTGCATAGCTTAGTTGTGCTAGTGCTAGAATAGCTTCGCCTTTTGTTTTACTAATCCACTTGTCTAGTTGAAGTTTGTAGAATTTTTAATTAGGCTATTCACCCCTCCTCTAGCCATTTGGACCTTTCAATGTGGGAATCAGACTCATGTAGAACAGGGTACGGTGGTTCGTCCTGGATAATATGCTACGGTACTTCCTTTAGTTATTTAGAGATAATACCTCAAACAAATCCAACCCATTGATAATTTAGTTATTAAAGGATCACGACCGATTGAGAAATTCAATATTCAATCGATATTTTTACATTATTACTTCTTTTTACCTAAATTTTCCAATCTCTTGTTGTTTGTTGTATCTCTTCGCGAGATCTAGTAACATTCTAGGCGGTCTTGCTAAATTTAAGATAATCTCAGACATGCATCTTCCTAACGGGTCTTCGTGGAAGGTGTTCCCCAGTTCTCGCAGTGAAGCACGAGCTTCAAATCAGACTAACCAGTCCCTCGATCGGTCTTGCTGGTTTTGAGGTTAATTGCTGCGTGTGATAGATCATGTTCGACCTCGGGCGTGCTGCTCTTGTTGATGTGCCCAATTGACTTCAACATATTTTTTAGTGACTTTGCTGGAAAAGAAGATCAATTGAGTTCTAAGATTCCTGAAGATCAAGACAACAACAGGACGGGTGATCTCATATCTCAGGCCTTGTTTAGATCTAATTTTTTTTAGATTTTAACACTATAGTACTTTCATTTTTATTTGACAAACATTGTTCAATCATAAAGTAACTAGACTTAAAAGATTCGTCTCGCGGTTTACAATTAGTTTTTGTTTTCATCTATATTTAATGTTTCATGCATGTGACACGAGATTCGATGTGATAGAAAATCTTGAAAAAATTTTGGTTTTAGGGTGAACTCAACAAGGCCTCACTAGTGCGTTCAATGGGAGGAACATCATCTAACTGGTTTGCGCTTGGGTTATGGAGGACCCACAATTATATAAAACAAAAAAAGAGAGCACTGGTTGCCCACTCGGTCTTCTATCCACACACACGCAGGGAGCCAGGTAGCCCGTACCAGCATGCGGATGGGGACCTGGGGCGTGTTTGCGCACTTGGCCCGACGGTCCGGCTGCGCCCCCCACGTGCAAGTTCGCATGTTTGCGAGCTAGGACCCACCAGTGAGCCAGGCTGCCGCGGTGCAAATCGCCTTCTCTCATGGCTCCACAGATACGCTCGGGAAGTTCGTTTCCTGAGAGCACGGCTCATCCGAGCGCAAGTGCGGCTCGTTGGAGCTCAGTGACGCACTCATCTCACCTCCGGTCACCTCCTACCTCCTCTCCTCCGTCGCAGTGTCGCTAACACCGCGCTCGTGGGCACCCTCCCCGTCGTGCCATCCTTGCTCCTGTAGCTGTGGCGTCAGCTCGAGGCACTCGCGGCCATGGCCATGACGACGGCGCGCGGCCACGGCCACAACCACGACGACGGCGTGCGAGGCCCTCGCCGCCCACGGCTAGGACGACGTTTCGCGAGGCACTCGCTGCCCATGGCCGGAATGCCGAACTCGCCTCTCGCCATGGCTCAGGGGCCGAGCTTGCTCCGCGCGCACCGCCATGGCCGGAAGGCTGAGCTTGCCTCGCGCCATGCTAGGGAGGGTAAGGAGGCAGTGGCTGCGCGAGGAGGAGACAGCCATGGCTGCTAGCGCCTGCCCAGAGAGAGGAGTTGGATCTGGTCATGGTTGCTCGTCAGGTGCTCGATGATATGCCGGTGAGGCTTCTGTGGTGGTAATGCTACCACATCGCAGTGTAAGATTGCCACACTTCTTTGGTATAGGCACACAAACACGTTCTTGTTGTAGCCTGACTCGTTTCATACAAGCACGCAAACAAGAAACCTTGCACCAATTGGGGCTGGTCTAGAAAGGTCTGGCCCTATCGGGCTAGCCAGGCTGGTCGTGGCCAGGGTCACAAATACGCCCTGGTGGCCGGCTACAACCAGCGCAGCTGCACGGGCGACGAGCAGCGCGACTGCACAGGTAACGAGCAGCCACGTCCCTTCGGAGCAAGCTCAAGCTCGACACGGCCTACTACTTCGCCTTCTTTCACGACGCGGAAAAGAAACAGGCTGCTACAGCCGCGGGGAAGGGGACCAAGCCAGGCGCTGCCAGGGAGGTGATGGTGTCTGCGCAGCTCACGCCCTGCGGAAGTCGGCGTCGACGATGAGCCTGCTCAACCCACCCCTCCCAATGGGATAGGATCAGTGGGAAATGATGGGCTCATTTCCCTATCCCTCTCTATTTCCCTTGGATCTAAACATTGGATATGATTTCCAGCATACAGAGTATCTCATTTCCCTATCCCATACACCATTACCCTTCAACCAAACACCACCTTCATGCATGAACTAACAGCGGCAGAACTCAGAGACAACAGCGGCCTGGGACTGAGTGTCTTAGATCAAGCACGCCTTGAAAACGGACAAGCGATGATGGTTCAGTTCTGCAAGGCCCTTAGCACTTCTGGGGAGGGTATCATTTAAACATTCCAAATCATGATGCACTCACGACTCTAGATCTAGAACAAAGTTAAACTATTCTTTCAGTTACAGTTGTAATGTGCTCATTGGGTTTGCGAAGTAGCGCTTCACACATTTTGATGGTTCTTTACTAGAGTGTTGCTTCAACAAACCCTGCAGTATGGTCGGAGCCATTGGCACAGGTTCTTCAAACACCCGAACATGAAGGTACCCATCAAGCGTTAGCTTTTCTAGCAGGGTCCTGCAAGTCTGCCAAAAGATAATGCGTCACTAATTGAACAGTAACCTGAGGATCGAAACAGAAAATGGGCCAGATACCTGAGGATTCAATACATCCATCCGACGGATAACATCTTCCTATAACACAATAAGTGTAAAGCATGCGATTAGAACAATGGTTTCCTTTTTTAGAATAAAAGTCAATTAATGGAACAGTAACTTAATATCTGAGAATGAAGCCATTTTCCAGTTACAACACAGAAAGGATAGCCTGATCAAGGTAAATAAGACATAGTACACATTTACATGTATCACTAGAATTTTTAATAGCATTGGAGACAACATTTCCAGGACGAGCTAAATAATTTCAAAAACATCAAACAACAAATATGTTTGTATCTACTCAAGTCAACATATAAAAGAAACTAAAATATGGAGCATACATGTATGAGCATGTATAGCTAATATGTCTACAATCTCCATTCGCAGATATTTGTCAACTTTGAAAAATATGTTACCTAGGCAACCATTATTTTTAATCCAGTGCAGCCAAAAATCTTCACAACTAATTCTCGTCTTCTACTTATCACTCCCATCACAAAAGTGATTCAAGTTTAACTTGTGACATCTTCATATGTATTAAGATGTCATATGAAGACAGCATGTATATTCAAACTGAAATTACATTCTTGTTATCATAATTTTAGTTGGCCGTATGTATACATTAAGTTTTCAACAGAAATCAATGGTCAAAGTTGTAATGTTTTTAAACCATGTCTATGTCCGAAACGTCAAATATTCTCTAAGGGGATATTTGTGTTTGTAGATAAGCAAACTGAACTAAATAACTAGCCATGGGCAAAGTAAAAGGGTGGAGGCATGTGTCCTGCCAAGTGTCAAGTATTATGAACAAATAAAGTGGTAAAAGATTAGTAGCATTTGCAAACCGACAAGTACCAAATAACAAGTGCTATACTAGAAAAAGGTAGGGTTCCAACTAACTATACATGGGTACCCCATCTCTGGCCTAGGATATTAGTTCTTTTTTAACTGGCTTCCGAAATATGACGACATGAGTAGTGTACTCCAATCAGATTGTCATAACTAAAGTGATTTTTCAGTATTATCACAAAAGTAAATTTTGAATAATTCAAAATGAGGTAGTAACATGTCTGAAACTTGATTTTGAGAACCTAACTTTCTACCAACCGAATTTGAGGAATTCAGTCAGATGTGAACAATTCATATAACTCATAGAATTGTAAAAACTTTCCTGCTGTCTATGCTAGACTCTACATACCTGAATTCTTTCTCAAAAATGAATTTATTTTTCCTAAGTAAAGGCTAGTGTGGTGATGCCGTAAAATGAAATAGAGAACTTATTGTGGTATTGCACTCAACGAACAAGCAAAATATTAGTTTCCTATTTAGAAAGAGCAGGCACAAATAATAAAAGCAAACACACCTCCATTAGTCCAGGATAGTGCATGACATAACCAATAACTCGGCGACTCAAACCTTCATAGAGAGTGCTATTAGTGCTACCATCGCCATTTATCCATGGTAATATAGGCTGATAACAGTGCCTTTCACAATTATGATAGCAACTACTCTCCTTATTGTTCTCTCCTGGAGTAGATAGCCTTTCCTCATCCCCAGGATCTTTGCTGTAAATATGAGGTGAGCTCAATTTGCTCTGAACATTAATTACTGTCACTGTGTGCCCATCACCAAACATTTTTATAGGACCAGCAAAATTAACAGGCCTGGTATACTTCTCTTCCAGTAGATTTTTTGTGTTTTCATTATCAGCAACTTGAGAAGTTGAAGGATCTGTACAGCAGCAATTATCACATTCTGCAAGTGTAGTTATATGATACTTTGCCGAATGTAATGAGTCCACAATCTGAACACCATCATATGCATTGACCTATGAAGCAATTGAAGAATCCCACCCATTAGCTAATGGACAAGGGCAAGCAAACCTAAGAATAATTCGACGAAAAAGCAGCGCAGCTTATAATAAATTTGTAACCAAAAGAAACAACAGTAGCATTTAACCCACACCTACAGTACTAGTCTGCATGTTAAAGAATTACCTTAACAGCCAGCTGAAATCTCTTGAGAGTGTCAACAATTATTAAGACCAACTGCATGGCTGCATAGTTTTGTAAGAACAAAAAATTGTAACGATGGCTGTTATTAAGTAAAAAAACTATGGAAAATATTGGCCATTAGCATATTATTAAGTACCTAATGGATGCAGTGCCTGTGACAGTTCTCTCAAAGTAACCCCTTGCCCACCAGCTTGATGAATAATACAAAATGCATTCCTGAACAGTTCAGGAGACAATGTGAACAATTCACTTCGCTGCTCAAATACTGAATGCAACTCTTCTGCATATTTTTTCATAGCATCCCAAGGCCATCCACTATAAGAGTTCTCCAACTGAGATTCAGACAATAAATGCCTATATGAACTTAAGCAATTTGAAAACGATGGCATGATGTGCCATTCTGCATGCAAATCAACATTCTTTGTGCTCATTGCCCAGCTTGAAATAAAAATAGAGGATTCTTTACCATGTGACTCTTGTGAGAAATTGCTTGTTTGAGTTCTATGAAGATTTAGACCTATTTGGATAGCAGGGAATCCTTTCTCCCGGCGGTAGCAAAAGTCACTTTCTATCTTTGGCAAAGGCTTCTGTTTCTTAGCCTTGCCACTTTTCAGTTTCACCGTATCAGCCTTGCGCTTCTGGCTGTTGTCACCTAAATCACTGGTATCTACGACCAAAGGACCAGAGCTGTTAGGCTCATCAGCCTCACCAACTCCTTCACTAGGCAAGAAAGGTGAAATGAGAAGGTTTCCTGACAAAACCAGAGAGAATAGATGAACAAGTTCTCCACATTGTATGTCTGGATACAAATAAACTCCATTGTCTGTAGTATTCTTTTGCTGAGCTATAAGCCAATTAGAGAATGCAGAAGCCTTTTTTCCTGAACCAAATGGAAAAGGTGAACAACAAGCATTGGTTAAGAATTGTGAAGAAAGAGTGTACGGCTTCCCACCACTCCCAGTAACCTACAAAATGGGGAAGAAATTCACACATAAGTAAAAAAACAATTGTTTGACTAGTTACAGAGTTAATTGTTCCATATCCTTCATACATTATTTCAAATATCATGGGTGCTGCTTCCTCTGATCACAAATATAAGTCTATATGCAAATGAATTCTTTCAGATGCTATTACAGGCAAAGCAGCATTTTCAAAGCCCTTTTTTCATGGAGATCTTCAGCATCGCAGCCTGGCAAATTTGGAAGCAAAGAAATGACTTCATCTTTGATAGAGGTCGTCCCTCCTCTAGTTCTTGGAAGAGGCTGTTCATGGAGGAAGCTAAACTCCAAGCTTTGAGATTCAGTGATGCTAAACGACCGGCTTTCTTTCTTTGTATAGACTCCCTAGCCTAGCTTCTTCTCCTTCTGTTTTGGTGGCTGTTATATAGTTGTACAGACTTTTTTTTTAAATTTATTTAATAATATTAAAAAAATCTTACAGTGGGGGTTCCCCCTGCTGTATTCTCGCTCAAAAAAAACAAATATAAGTCCAACTAGGTAATATCTATAAAACAATATTATCTCATACGAAAATAGTTACACGTCATATAAGTAGTTTTCATTATGAATTTAGTAATGCCAATATTATGCTTGTTAAGGTAATGCCAATGTTATGCTTGTTAAGGTATTATTACTATAGTTAGTCAAGGGTTTTAGTTTAATCTCCTAGTCTAGGGTTTCCCTCTTGTGTCTCTCATGTACTCGACATATTAGTCGCCATTGGGCCTCAATACAATTATCCAATTCAGTCTCGCTTATTTGTAACAGTGCTATCAATTTATATAAAGTTCTGGATACCAATTATCTAAGTGACTTATACTTGTGATCAAAAGTAATTTGGAAAGAAAAAATGATCCTTTGAGAACAAACTAAGAAATTCTTACAACATTATTTCAAAGCATATCAACTGTTTGCTAATGTTAAGTATATGAAGGTCCATCTAATATAGGCCCATATGGCACATGAGGCTCTATATATGATATAGGCCCATATGCTTAACAGCTTATACCAGAAGAGAGGTCATATGAAACTATAACAAGAGCATAAGTGTATGTTGGTATGCAAGTGTGAGCACTAATAAAATATAATTTAAACCACAACTCACTGCAAGATAAGAAACTAAGAATGCCTACTGAGCTTAACTTTTGACTAACAAAAGTTATAGTTTAGCACATATCCATCTATTTGTTGTGCTGCATAAACTATTGGCTGTCTGGTTCACAGCCAACAAAAAAACCTACTACAGTTTGGTATTAGCAACAAATATAGCCTGCTATTTGCAACTTTGGATTGGCACCAAAGGCTTGTGTTACCAAGGAAAATTTGGCAGCAACAATCCAATACTCAAAATTTGGCAGCACCAATCCAACAAAGGGTGACCGACTCTTTACCGTTTAGCGTTTAGGATAACACTAACTACACTTGAAGCTAATTTACGAAGGACGTAATGGACTTGCAATGTGGTTGCATCATATTGTAATAATTATTTAGAAGACAAGTTCCCATTTTGCTAGATTTTGCCAGGGAAAAATTGATAAGCTTGTGGATCCATGTTATATTCATAGTTTTTGACAAACTTCGACATGGCTCTCTCTACCAGTTTGTGATTGCCAACAAGTTGGTATGGCTACAAACCAAGATCTAAAATTTGCCAACATCTTGGCAACACACGGGGTTTGGAAGAGCCAAAATTTGATAAGGCATAAGGCTCACCTGGGTCATACACCAAACATGCCCCAAATGCTAATAAAAATACCTAAGTTGGGCACAGCATACTGGAAAACAAATATTCCAAAGGAAACATATAAGTTCAGAAATACTAACCAAGAATCTTTTTTCTTTAAGAAAGGAAACAGCAGTAAAAATCTCGCTCTCTGAATAAAGCTGCAGTGTAGCCGCAAGTGAAGCTTGTACGTTTGATCCTAATGATTTGCTGAGGAAAACCAACTTCAGAAGCTCCAATGCATTTGCAACAGCCAATGATTTCCATATACCTCTTTCAATAATCCTATTTCTGTGATCCTTAATGATCTTTTCTTGGGGTTTGCAGCAGATATCCATGTTTTCACTTTCTGCATTTGAATGTCCGCATGATTTTTCAAGATCGCAGAGACCGCTTTCTGAAACTGAACTCATTTTGGTTTCACCTCGTATAGCCTGATTATTCTAAAATGGAAAAAAACATTATTGACAAATATATATATATTTATATATGGAAAATATTTCCTACTCCCAAGATGTAGTTACTCCCATGTGTATATCTCAACAGTTAGAGTGTATAATATATGTTAAATGTAGAAATTACTTACCGGCAGTTCCTGTGAACATATTGTGTCCTTTGTGACATCATTATCATTATTAATGTTCTTTTTATTCATAGGCCCAATTCTCTTGGTCTGATCTACTTTTTCTGTTTGAATTAATTCAAGGACTTCATTAAGTGCACTCTTTATCTCTGGAACTTCAAAGTCATCCCAATTGAATTGCTCACAATCTGAATCCAAACTGTTTTCGTGACTACTTTCGGAAATCTGGGGAAGCAATCTTCTCCTTTTCAATCTCCTTTCCATTTCAAGATATCTAGCATACCGTTTCCCAAGAAGGTTACATATACACATGACAGCTCCTCTTATCTTTTCGTTTGTTTTCAATAGTACTGCCATCCTTCTGCGACATGTATCTGGTGGAGCTGGAAGATCAGAGAGAGAGCTCCAAGCTACACGATAACATCTTGCTCCAAGTATTGCACGCACTCTAATGTATATCATCAGCAGTTTTCTGTAAATAATAATAAAATGGTCAGGACCATCATGCATAATATTCATCTAAAGTATTGAGGTTTAGAAATCAATTTTCAGACCAAGCATGGGCAGATAGAAATAATAATACCTATCAGATTCATATGTCCAAAAGAATCTTTTACTTCTCATGCAGCTCTTTCTTAAGATAGCATATCGACTGATCATTGGACTGGTTTCCTTATCTTCATCTGCCTGATATGTGGAAGCGCCGTCAGTTCTGGACACGGGCTGATCACTTTTGTTTGCATGGTCAATGGATGATGAAGACATTGTCTCTGGTACATCTTCATCAAGAGTAGGTTGCCCCAATATTTGTTCAGCAGATCCACTTGCTTGTACTTTACGTTTAAGAAGCTTCAGGCTGGTCCCATCAGCACGTCTCTTTCTTCTCTTAGGAGTCAATCCAGAACTAACCCTTTGCTGCTTTTGTTTAGCAGTAACGCTGGGCTGTTCACGGAGCCGAGATTGCCTTTCATATGAAAGGCGAAGTACCTATATAAGAAACCAATCCTGTTAATCAGTACACTAAGGAAGAACTGTATACAAAATAGACAATTAAAAATGTCAATCAGTAGGAGAAGATAAATAAATGAAACAAAAAAACCATAGTGAAAAATATCCTGTCTCGCAATGTGCGCCACTGGAGTGCTATGCAAGGTAGCTTTGCCAGCAGGGTAACAAGTTTGAAGCAGCTAGCACATTGGTATGGGATATTTTTGTACTTGTGTCCCAATGGTGCCAGTGATGTTACATTCCAATTGATATTGCAATTACCTTTGTTTATTTGTTCTTCCTAGGTATCTATTCTACATTTCTATTGTCTGTAGCACTGAGTTTTTACCCACTAAATAAACCAAGCACATATCATTCATGTTCCATATTGTTCACTCAATCAGGGTAAACCAGAGGATTCACCATGTATCCCCTTGCCCTTATATTCCTTATTTGCCCCATCTACCCCTACACTGCAGTGTGTAATAAGAACTGTTTCGCTAAATATACCATCTCTCTTGCTCTCAACCTTTTGCAGCA
This sequence comes from Sorghum bicolor, assembly GCF_000003195.3. Lineage (NCBI taxonomy): Eukaryota > Viridiplantae > Streptophyta > Magnoliopsida > Poales > Poaceae > Sorghum > Sorghum bicolor. The sequence goes on from NC_012873.2 coordinate 57,436,533, forward strand.
TGTGTAAATATGTCAAATAAGGTGCTCCCTTATCCATCACAACCCCATGAAAGAGAGTAGGGAAGCATCTAGAAGGGGGAGATCACAGAATAATGACACAATCAAGCCAATAATGCAAAGTAGCACATTATGCCTCACATGCTTAAACACAAGCACTCCAAGATGGTGACAAATGAACCATTTTGCATGTTAAAACAATGCACTGCATGCTACTTATGTTCAAACCCTGAACTTGTGGTAGCATAGAGTTAAAAATACAAGCTAAAGAAATACAGAAATGCAAAATGAGATCAAATAAATATAATGCTTCAGATCAATAAATGAACAGAGGAAAATCTAAACACATACCTGCTCTACAGAGAGATTCAATTCTCTTGCTATTCTAACACAGTCCTTAAAAGGAATTTTCCCCTTCTCACTGACATTCATAATACGCTGTTGCAATTCCAGACGTTGTTCAGTAGTCATGACTCTAAGTGTACTCCATGAACGAGGATGAGAAACCTATATGGGACAGAATGTCATACATATCCAAATCCAAAACAATGTAAATAAAAGCTCTGATCTAAGAGAGCTAGACAGATAGCCACTTCCAGCTAATACAGAAGTTTCCAGTGGGTATAATGGGCTTCAGTAATAAATAGTGGAAAAACTCTGACAAGTAACAAGGCTTCAGTAATTTTTTTAGAAAAAGTAAGTTTATTCTGGTCTCTGCAAGAGTTTTAAGGCTTCAGTAATAGATAGTGTAATGATTCTGACAAGTAATAAACAATAAAGTCTCTTGTGTTATGATTCATATATATATATATATCCCTCCACGCGGACTTTGCCTAGCCTTCCTCCTGGCAATGGTTATCTCCCTGTCCCCAAATGAACTAAGGTCCATGAAAGGGCTCTTATCCTTTTTTTTTCCCTTTCTTCTTAATATAATGATACGCAGCTCTCTTGTGTTTTCAATAAAAAAACAGCACTGGAGCAGTTCCTCATAAAAAAAACTATATCAGTTAAAAGCAACTGCAGAAGCAGGCGCGTAGTACTGAAATCAAACCCCGCTCGCAGAAGTGGGAGGCTATGAACTACCAAAGATACAGACCAGAGTCACCCATTTAAACGCAACATTATGTAAGACCACACTTATGCGAGGCTCCACAGGCAGGGCAGCTTGGCCCTGAGTAAGCTGTTCAGATTAGGATGTTTGTTATTCATCTAAGTCAAGTTCAGTAACATAGGATTGATTTCTTGAGATAAGAGTTGCTTTAATGGTTAAGAACTTAAGTCTTATTCATTGCAGCTGACGTTATATATAAGGAGCGACAGTGGCCCACATATAAAACAATTAAGAAATTAATTTCATGTCACTTCTATATCCATCCTTCTTGGTGCCATTTTTACTTTAGTTCTCCATCACATCTCCAGGGAAATGAGGCTATGTTATTCCATGAAACATGTCATGTGGGGAAAGGTTTACACTAGGAGGCGCCGGGCCAGGGACATTCGCCGGGCTGCAGAACGCGCAGCCGAGCGCGCAGCGCGCGAGGGCGCGAAGAGCGCGGCGTCTGGGGACGCTGAGAGCGCGCGCGTAGCTGGCCCAGGCGCGTCAGGTGGCTAGGCTAGAAGGAAAGATATTGTTAGTTTCCTACTCTGTTATCTGTCCCTTGATTTTAGGAGTTTGTTACTCTTTTCGGTTTGGGACTGTGGCCTTATAAGCTTGTAACCAGGACGTTGAAAGCAAGCAAGAACAATTATCCTATCACTCTCTCTTTCATCTAAGCCTGCAGTAGAGGGGCATAACCTCACCGGAGAAGACGGCCGACGGCTACGAACTACGTAGCCGTGGTCCGGCCAGTCAGGGGTTTGACGCCCTTGACAACCTAGTATCAGGTTCAGGTTCTCGTCGATCCTCTCCCGCCCACTCCGACCAATCTTCCACTGCCGCCGGCCATCAAAACGCTACCCCGCCACCATCCCCAACCTCTGCTGCGCCCGACCAACCACCACCAGCCATGACCGAGCCTACCCTTGCCGACGTCTTGGCGTCATTGAAGACTCTCTCCACCGAGATAACCGCCATGAAGGCTGACCTAGCCGCAATGAAGGAGAAATCCGCATCATCGTCGGACAGCGGCGGCGGCCGTCGGCCGGAAGAGCCGTGCGACACCGACTTTCCGCCCAAGCACAAGAAGTGGGATTTTCCCCGCTTCTGGCGCTGCCACCGCTGCAGCACTCCCGGCGCCGCCACCACTGCTGGCGCTGCCTGCCCCCCCAGTAGCCGCCCGGCAGGGCCGCGGCGCGGGCAACCCTCGACGTCTCACCCCGGACGAGATGGCTGAACAGAGCCGTTAGGGGCTGTGTTTTAATTGCAATGAAAAATATTCTCCTGGCCACAATAGGTTTTGCAGGCGCATCTTCTTCATCGACGGTGTCGAGATCGACGACGCCATGGCTGACGACGCCGGGGCAGCAGCCGAGGCCGGGGAAACGGAGGCGCCTGTATTCTCCCTCCATGCGGTGGCCGGCGTGGCCATGGGCAAGACCATGCAGATTCGCGTGGGGGTGGGAGCGACGTCTCTCATCGCTCTTCTCGACACCGGGTCCACCCATAACTTCATCGGGGAAGAAGCTGCGCGTCGTTCGGGGCTGCCTATCCAGCCTCGCCCACGGCTGACTGCCACTGTTGCCAACGGCGACAAAGTTTCCTGCCCGGGCGTTCTTCGTCATGCCCTGCTCGTCATCGGCGACCTCTCCTTCGCCGCCGATTTGTTCGTCATGCCTCTTGCCGGTGGTGCTCGGGACGCAGTGGATGGAGACCCTCGGGCGCTCGACGTAGGACTTCACCGCGGGCACTGTGTCGTTCACGCACCAGGGCCGCCCGACTTGCTGGACAGCAGTACCGCTCCAGGAGAAGGTGGAGCCCTGCACGTCCACAACAGCAGCGCCTTTCCTCGATGAGCTCCTCGCTGCCTTCAAGGACGTGTTCGCGGCGCCGAGCGGACTGCCCCCCAAGCGCGCCCGCGACCACGCCATCACCCTCAAGCCCGACGCACAGCCGGTAGCAGTCCACCCCTACCGCTACCTGGCTGCACACAAGGACGAGCTAGAGCGGCAGTGCGCTGCTATGATCGAGCAGGGCATCGTCCGTCGCAGCGACTCGACGTTCTCATCCCCGGTCCTCCTCGTCAAGAAGGCGGATGGCGCATGGCGTTTCTGCGTCGACTACCGCGCACTGAACGCGCTCACCGTCAAGGACGTGTTCTCGATCCCCGTCGTCGACGAGCTCCACGGCGCTCGCTTCTTCACCAAGCTCGACCTCCGGTCGGGATACCACCAAGTCCGCATCCGCCCCGCCGACATCCACAAGACGGCGTTCCAAACTCACGACGGGCTCTACGAATTTCTGGTGATGTCGTTCGGGCTGTGCAACGCCCCAGCGACGTTCCAGGCGCTCATGAACGACGTCTTGCGGCTTTTTCTGCGTCAGTTTGTTATTGTATTTTTTGATGATATTCTTATCTACAGCCAAACATGGGCGGAGCATCTGCGTCATCTCCGTGTAGTGCTCACGGAGCTCCGGCGCCAACAGCTCTTCGTCAAACGCAGCAAGTGCGCGTTCAGCGAAACGTCATTCTCCTACCTCAGCCACATTATTTCAGCGTCCGGCGTCGCCATGGACCTGGCCAAGGTGCAGGCTATCCGCGACTGGCCTGCTCTGCGGTCTGCCCGCACCGTGCGCGGCTTCCTCGGCTTGGCGGGCTACTACCGCAAATTCGTCCACAACTACGGCACCGGCGCTGCCCCGCTCACTGCTCTACTCAAAAAGGAGGGTTTCTCCCGGAACGACGACGCAGCTGCGGCATTTGAGGCCCTCAAGGCTGTCGTGTCCTCGGCACCCATCCTCGCCATGCCGGACTTCGCCAAGCCCTTCACCGTCGAGTGTGATGCGTCCTCCCACGGCTTCGGTGCTCATACAGGAGGGTCACCCGATTGCTTTTTTCAGCAGGCCAGTCGCCCCTTGACATCGCGCTCTCGCCGCCTACGAGCGCGAACTCATTGGCCTTGTTCAGGCCGTCCGGCACTGGAGGCCGTACCTCTGGGGTCACCGCTTTCTGGTGAAGACGGACCACTACAGCCTGAAGTATTTGATGGACCAAAGGCTCTCGACGATTCCCCAACACCATTGGGTGGGGAAGCTGCTTGGCTTCGACTTCGCCGTTGAGTACAAGCCGGGTGCGGCGAACGCGGTCGCCGATGCGCTTTCCTGCCGTGACATAGAGGACAGCGAGGATAGCTCCATCCTCGCACTCTCGGATCCACGTTTCGACTTCGTCACGCGCCTCTGGTAGGAACACGGCTCCGACCCAGCGCTGGTGGCGCTGCACCAGGAGATCTCCAGCAGCGCTCGCGGCGCGCCCTGGTCCCTGGTGGACGGCTTGGTCCAGTACAAAGGTTGGCTCTACATTCCACCCTCCTCAGTCCTGGTCCGGGAGATCGTGCAAGCCGTGCACGAGGACGGCCACGAGGGTGTGCAGCGGACGCTTCATCGACTCCACCGCGACTTTCATTTCCCTAACATGAAACAGTTCGTGCAGGATTTCATCAAAGTGTGCGGTGTCTGCCAACGTTATAAGTCAGAGCACCTGCACCCGTTGGGTCTGCTGATGCCCCTGCCCGTTCCGCACGGCGTTTGGACTAATATAGCTCTCGACTTCGTCGAAGCGCTGCCCAAGGTGCGCGGCAAGTCCGTCATCTTGACGGTCGTGGACAGGTTCAACAAGTACTGTCATTTCATACCCCTGGCGCATCCATACTCCACGGAGTCTGTAGCAGAAGCATTCTTCGTCGACATTGTTCGTTTACATGGCATTCCGCAGTCCATGGTATCGGATCGCGATCCGGTATTCACATCCACGTTCTGGCGCGAGCTCATGCGCCAGATGGGCACGAAGCTGCACATGTCCACGGTGTTCCATCCTCAGTCCGATGGCCAGTCGGAGGCAGCCAATCAGGTTGACAGATGACAGGCCGCGACAATGGCTGCGGTGGCTTTCGTGGGCGGAGTTCGTCTTCAACACCGCCTACCAGACGTCCTTGCGGGACACACCGTTCCGTGTCGTCTATGGCCGCGACCCGCCGTCACTCCGCTCCTACGAACCTGGCGAGACGTGGGTCGCTGCTGTTGCTCGGAGCATGGAGGAGCGCGAGGAGTTCCTCGCCGACATTCGTGCTCGGCTGCAGCAAGCTCAGCACGTCCAGAAGCACCACTACGACGCAGGCCACCGTCCAGTGACCTATCGAGTAGGCGAATGGCCTCTCCTTCGGCTGCCTCTCTGCCCCAAGCATCGACGGGCAAGCTCAAGCCCCGTTACTTCGGGCCTTATCGCGTCTCCGAGCTGATCAACGACGTCGCCGTCCGCCTCGACTTGCCAGCGGGAGCACGCTTGCATGACGTGTTTCATGTCGGTCTTCTTAAGAAGTTCCAGGGGACTCCACTAGCTGCGCCTCCTCCTCTTCCAGCAGTCCACCATGGAGCGCTTGTTCCAGAGCCTGCACGGGCCGTGCGTTACCGTCTGGCCCGTGGTGTGCGCCAGGTCTTGATCCACTGGAAAGGCGAGTCTGTTGCGTCGTCTACGTGGGAAGATGTGGCCCGTGGTGTGCGCCAGGTCTTGATCCACTGGAAAGGCGAGTCTGTTGCGTCGTCTACGTGGGAAGATGTCGACGCGTTCCGCACCAAGTACACCTCTTTCCAGCTCGAGGACGAGCTGAGCTTCGACGGAGGGGGAGATGTCATGTGGGGAAAGGTTTACACCAGGAGGCGCCGGGCCAGGGACATTCGCCGGGCTGCAGAACGCGCAGCGCGCGAGGGCGCGAAGAGCGCGGCGTCTGGGGACGCTGAGAGCGCGCGCGTAGGGTGGCTAGGCTAGAGGGAAAGATATTGTTAGTTTCCTTCTTGGTAATGTCCCTTGATTTTAGGAGTTTGTTACTTTGGGGTTGTGGCCTTATAAGCTTGTAACCAGGACGTTGAAAGCAAGCAAGAACAATTCCTATCTCTCTTTCATCTAAGCCTATGGTAGAGGGGCATAACCTCACCGGAGAAGACGGCCGACGGCTATGAACTACGTAGCCGTGGTCCAGCCAGTCAGGGGTTTGACGCCCTTGACAAAACACACCTATCCAACCCCACAACAAACATGCACAGCTCAGTTAAAACAATAGGAGGAAAAGAAGAATTAATATCAAGTGCAGAAATATGAAGATAATGATTAGTGAAGCATATTTTAAGTGGAATAAACAACACTATGCAATTTGTCCAGACAATAATAGAGAGTCAAATTTTGAAGAAAAAAAAACCACACTGAGTCAAATTTTGATAATACCATAGAAAATATAAATATATAAATATATTTTTTCTTTAGTACACAAATGGATTAAATAAAAATGAAAAGTACAAAGGTTACTTCCTGGTTCACGAATATAATGTTTTGGATAGGAATCTCCAATAAGTATTTTTCCCCACCAAGTGGTTTATAATGATGTACAAGTTAAACGAATAAAATATGTATATTATGAAATGTTCTCATGTCAAATCCAAGTCATTATTTTCCATAGTTGTCAATGTAAATAGTTATCAAGGCTATATTAGCATTCAAAGTTAAGGAATTTGACAATTCAAATTCTAAGGGTCTGTTTGTTTCCATCCGGAGTTCCGGACTCATATAAGATAGCTTATGGCCCAAGGGCAATATGGTAAACACAAATGTGGAGAAATTATTTCGGCATCTAGGGTGGTGTTTATTACAGTACTGCCAATGACCCAGAAGCTAGCTTATGTAAGTTGGGGAAACAAACAAGCGCTAAGTACCCTTTTTTTGGGAAACAAATAAGTACATTTATTCAGCATGGAGGGAGGGTGGTAGGTGATAATCTTATGCGTAAATGATGTACAGCAGATGTGACAAACCTCAGGGACAGAACTGCCAGGGAAGGCACTCAACGGGTCAGCCAAGCCAGCTGTTGAATAACAGCACTCTAGTGTTTCCCAATATGAATCAACAAACTCTTGCTTTGAAAGTACAAAATCATGCCGAATTTTCCGATGATTGTTCAGTTGGGAAGATGGAAGAATTTTTGGTATAGGTTCTTCGATGTAAGGCCTGAGCTCCATCAAATGTGTAGACATGGCATTTGACGGCACACCAGCATCTTCTAAGAATTCTTTTGCAAACTGAACCAGCTGTGAAACATAGCTAAGGTGATCAGTTCGTTGAGTCACCTCTGCGATTAAGTATTGATTATTGAACAATGTAGCAAGTATCGAACATATGTACCAAGTATAGCAAATTAGCAATTACTAAATAGCCTTTAAGATTAATGTTCAGCAACAGTTTTTAGGAGCACACCTAAGTTGTAGGTTCTCACAAGGTTAACTACAAATATTAGAAAAGAATATCAAGTGCATTACCTTGAGCTTGTCCAAAATATTTACTAAACGTGAGAGTCGACCATAGGCATGAGTATCCATGAGCTGATTGTATTCCTCGGTAGGTATTTCTGAAAGTGTTTTTTGAAGCCTACAACAAGTTATCATGTTATCAATCTTCTTTGCTGACCCAACTACTTGTAGAAAGAGTTCAAGGGGCATTTCTTTCATGGCTTCTTCCATAGAAAATAACAGGCATGATTGATTAAGGCTCTTATCATAATGCCCTTCTTTGGCGCAACTAAAGGCATTGCACCAACTTGGCAAAGAATTGACATAAGCCCACAGAAATTTATGGAATAACTTTGCTCGAATCATCTTTGCACCTATGAATCCATTTGCATACATAGCTTCTAATAGTAATGGTTTGTAAACTTTAACCCTGCGTGAAATCCTCAGGCCAGGTATGGCAGTCATATGTTGATTTTGCTTCACTTTAGCTGCTGCACCTGCGCGAGATTGAGTGTCAAAGTTCCTTTGTCTGATCCTAAATTGGTCCACAAGTTCTGGTGACAAGTCTCCAACAGAAGAATGCAGTATTACATCAATGAGACGACTGCGAGTATAGTTTGTGACCAAGGGAACACTGACTTTGATACATTTACAGCTTCCCTCTTGCTGAAGCTTATTCAACGTGCGAGTCAATGTCTTCCTATCCATTATTTTTCCATCCTTCTTTTCAAGACGTTCTAACCATTTATGTAACTCCACCTTCAGTACAAATTTCTTCTTCTGCAAGGGCTCCAAAGAGAAAAGGCAAACAGAATGATCAAATACAACTAGACATGGTAAAGGCATGCAAAGGGCTAGCATGAACAAGAACACACACAAAAAGGAAAATGTTGAAAACTGAAAGTTGCTGTTACTAACTCTGACTAGGATTAAAAAAGAATTATCTAAGTAGTAACTATCACTCACTCCATCAACAATATATCAGGTGGTCTACAATATGCCACTTTGAAAATTATTATATATGAAAATGATAGTAGAATTGTAAAAAATGTTATATTGCTTAAAAAAATACTTGATGAATACACTGGTAGTTTTCCAAACTACCAACTCATACAGTTTATATTTAGTTAGTTTGTCACAATCAGAGGCTTTGACTGCACAGATTTGAACAACATATATTAGAAAATGGGGATAGTATTACCTAGGGTGACAAGGACAAGAATGCATGTGAAAATTTATCAAAGCCCATAATAAATAGGCTTGTCTCACAGGTCATGGTGACTACAAATATACACTGCCTAACCCTTTGAAGAAATATAAACAACCAAAATAGTTTAATATGAAAAAAAAACAAAATAGCAGACTACAATCAAAGAAGTTTTATCTGGAAGAAAAATATGAAATGCTAGAATAACTATCGGTACCATATCACCATGCCATCTGCAAAAACCAGGGATGCTTATCTTGAATCATAGAGGGTCACCCCCACCCCCATTAAAAAGCATACTGGCCTAAAGCCAACACACTCAGGAAAAAAACTGACCCGTTTCTGCAATTCCCAATTATGAACACAGGAAGTAAACAAGTGACAGCAAAAACAATAAGTAACAATAAGATAATAAGACCAGCACATGACAGGTTGCATACACAATGCAAATGAAATATGGAACAGGTACTGCATCAAATATAGAGTAAATTCCATGCCATGACATCCAATATTTAACTGTCATAAATATTAAATTACATACACATTTGCATTTGATAGATCATTTATGCAAAGAATCTCAATTGACAAATACTTGGGAAGCAACCTTTAACATGTGTAGAATCCTTCTATGGCGTTGATCATCAGAAGTTAATGGACGGCACCGACGCCTCCTCCTCTGACCCAAAGTAACTTTATCTAAGAGAAAAGCACATAATCACTTACATTGAGTTGAGTAGCAATTTGCTTGCAACCTAAACATATAGCTTGCCAGTTTGCCAAGGAAAAGATTAACTAATCCCATATAAAGAAACTTAACGATACACAAGAACTAGAGAAGTAGCAGCCAGCAAAATCAAGGCACTGTATTACTTGAAAAATTTTATAGAACTAATAACCACCCTTAGCTGAAAAACTTGTAAACTTGTGAATCTAGAAACCTACCAAAGAGTGCCCTTCGTGATTTAAATAGGACTCTTTGAGGAAAACATATGCAGGATTTGAAACAGATTATACTGCCCAGCTATAGATGCATTAATCAGATATATGCTTCGAAAAAACATAAAGCTCTATGGATCTACTAGTGATCTTAAAGTCAAAGCATGGCACAGTTTATAGACAGTACAGAAACTGCAAGCTCTTACTGCAGCATGGCAATCCCCAGAGATATTAACCACAGAACCTTAACAAAATGAAGAGATAAATTATGCAAATCTAGGTCATTGTACCTTCTTCAACTAACTGAGAAACTACAGCAGAAGCATCAAGGTCGTTCTGGTCCTTCTGGATATGATGTCCAACTGGTTCGTCATGGTTCTCTTCTTCAAGCAAGAGTAGTTTTCCATGTGAACTAGGTGATTCCAAAGTATCCAAACCTTTAGTTGGAACTAGGGACCACAAATCCGAACAATCATCACAGTCTTCTGATAGTGCCTCAAAAGTTTGCAGAGCAGTACCAGCTTTGTAGAGTGAGAAGTTTTTTGAAGTCCAAATTCGGTACTGTGATGTCTTGTCTGGAACTTCTGCTTCCCATGTTAGGTCGAATTTTTTTAGCATGGATGATACTCGTTTATGAAGTTTTTTTGAATTGTTGAGTCCAAGACGTTTGCCAATCTAATCAGAAGTTGAATTAGACATTAGTTACTGATTTTAAGATAAACAAAAACAAACTATCGCCCCACATCAGATGACATAAGCAAACAAAATCATCACATAATGATGTGCATTCAAGCTTCTCCATATATTGATCATCAATGCATTGTGGGGTTCAAGACAGAAGCTTTTGATCATGCATCTATTTTTTCCGCTATGAAGCATATTGGCTTATTGAATCAAGTAACAATGTCATTACTGTCCCCGGAAGTTGCTGTATATCTTTGCATGAGAAAAATTCATGTTTCCAGGTCCCTAAACAAAATAACTTATTGCTGAAACTAGTCCACAACCAAACAAAACAAATATCTTCGAATTGGTTTTAGGCAAACATAATCAAGTACTGAAGAAGAAATAAGGTAGCGATAACATGCATAACCTAGGAAGCATATTGGCTTATTGGATCAAGTAACAATGTTATTACTGTCCCCAGAAGTTGCTGTATATCTTTGCATGAGAAAAATTCATGTTTCCAGGTCCCTAAATAAAATAACTTATTGCTGAAACTAGTCCACAACCAAACAAAACAAATATCTTCGAATTGGTTTTAGGCAAACATAATTAAGTACTGAAGAAATAAGGTAACGATAACATGCATAACTAGAAAGGAAGCACAGCAGCAGTGCAATAATAGGATAACGTAAGCACCAGTCTAGCATATCATTGAAAACACATAATGTTAGAGTATGAGTATTCAGGCCCATGAGGCCCATGTATAGCATCCATATTGCCACCCTGGTTAGGGTTGGCCCAAGTCAAGGGAAAACCTAATTCTAACACATAATACAACAAAGTTGCACCAATTTAAGGTTCAGAGAAGTACCTCAACAAGTGTAATACCTTTTGTCCCTTGGGCACTGATCATATCATATATACAGTTCTCTAATGGAAGTTCCAAAATTTGATCAGTTGCCTGACCTTTTTTGACAAATTTAAAATTTGAGGCTATACATTTTGACTGAAACTCATTTGGATCAAATTTTTTCAGCAGACGCAAACAGCGGACAACCTGAAACATGGAATAACATTATAGCTTGCTGCTTAAGAATGTATATGGAACAGAAAAGTATTAAAGCAGGCATGGTGCAGTGCAGAGTGAATCATCTATGTGGTTGAAAGCGTAGCCAGATTATGTACATTATATTGTGTCTTATTTGTTGCAGCTCCGAAAGTAGTTGTTGCCAAAGGAAGCTCAAAGGGTGGACGAGATCAGTGAGATGATGTTTTTTTCTCATTTAGGTGTGGCATTCTCTAGGCGAACGCAGAACATTCCGTTGGGTAGGGCTTCCGTAATTAAACCTTCGAAAGTTACTTTTGCTTCTCTCGGGTTTTTTTTCTCTCCTATTTTTTTTCTGTCATATATTTTTCTCCTATTTTTCTATTTTTATTTTCAAAATAGGAAGTTCGAGATTTGGGTACTATAGGTGCGGCCATTACCATATATAACATAAAACTTCTCCCCAATTCTGTTTAGTCGAGCTTCTCGATCTAGTCAAGCATTCCATGTCTTTGGGTTGAAATGTACAAAGTCTCAGCTCCAGCACCATGTTTACTCTCAGTCATATTTAATCAAAAATGGAATTGCAAACCATAGCTTGCCTCTTCAGTCCAAAAAGATATGCATGTTTGAACTCGCATCTAAACTGGGGTATGGAATCATGCTAATAAATAGTAACTCAAGTTACTGGAAATCCTATGACAAACTACACTTCTAAAAGCCTAACAATTTTTGAATTACAGATTTAAACTAACATTTTAATCCCAACAGGAAGCATCAGGAACTGAGAGAATGAACCCCAAAAAAAGTATTAGAAAGTGGCATTAAATAGCAAGTGAAAATATGAAATAGCAAGAGATTAGCATCACCTTATCATCAACTTCAGCATCAAATGTCTCAACAAGTTGTGCATCTCTTAGCCTATGCAATACCTGAGGAATATGTCATCAAGTAGCAACCCATGAAAATGAAGGACCAACAGAGATAGTGTAAACTTGGGGTGTTTGGTTTGAGGAGCAGAATGTTGAATGAACTATCCAAACCTAATCTACTTGCTCAGTATGAGGAATGGTAGGAAAAGTTGGTTCCTCAAACCAAACACACCATAGCTTATTTCAAGGAGGCTTACATTTCTCCATGCTCTGTGCCCATATGCCATCCTGTAGTCGAGATCGACTTTTATATCTGAGACAACAAGAGCCTAGGGGAAATAATCAAGCAAATTAGCAAACTGGAAAAATCTGAAGCATATATCAGCATAGCTTCAATGGGGGGAAATGTGGGAGAAATTGACCTTTCCGCTTGCTTCTTCAAGTTTATCACATATGGCTTTCATTGCTGGAAGATAATCATGAATAGATATATCATTCTTGGAGTTAACATCAAAAGTTCCATCTTCTTGGAAAACATCTACATTGGTCTCTTCATTGCTCCCAAGTAGTTCAGGCTTTGTAATCTCAATTCTTTGCTGTGAAGTCATGTTCAAGTCCTTGGCATATCGGGAGAGATATAGTGAATTGGTATTGACAACATGTTTATTCTGTGAGGCATCTTCCCTCTCAGCTCCGTGGTCCTTCACCTTTATTATAGTTGATTGTCTAACTATTAGCCGCTGTGATTCAAGACTCTTTGCAATAAAATGGAAATTATTTCCTTTCATTTTAAATTTTTTGCAAAGTTCACTCTGCGCTACCCCAGAAGTCCTATAAACGAAAACATGATGTAAGAAACCACAAACATAGTTAAAAGCAAGACAAAGAATTTGAATATGAACATACCGCATTGTGTGAACAGGTTATAAATTGGAAACGGTACAAAAGTCCAAGAAAGGCTAATAACCATTCTGTTGGACAATACTACTAATTTGTGGGTTTAAAATTGCTGCTCTATAGCTTTAAAGTCCGCACACATAACATAAATTCTCTCTTGCAAGGTAACATCATATATAAATTGAGTTATTACATATTGAATTCCTAGCAAGTCACAAATACCCAACCCCCAGACTGATTAATGAACTTGAAACGGAAGGTGTAACAATCATATATTCGCTCAAAAGCCATTGCGGATATGCACCTGCTTGCAGCAACACACTCCAACGTCGCCTTCTGGACGGCACTGAACTCCGATTTCGCGAATCTGCGCTCGTATAACCCCAGGAAGTTGTCCCTGATCGCCGCGCTCGCCACGAGCCGCATGCCCCGCCGCTCGGCCTCCTCGAAGTCCGTCTCCGCGGGGTCGCCGGCAGAGACGGGCACCCCGTCCCCGGCCCCCTCCACGAGGCTGACGACGCGGAGCGCAAGGATGCGAGCCCACAGCGCGCGCTTGACTGATGGGCCTAGCGGGAGGCCCGTGGCATCGAGCGCGCCGCGGAGCGCCGGCCATAGGTCCACGACGGGGATCCCCGGCGCGAGGCGCGCGCACACCTCCTCCAGCGCCGCCGACACGAGCTCATCCATGATCGTTTCGGGAGGTTTAGGGCTTCAGAGTTTCGGCTATGGCGGCATCAGGCACGGGGAGCGTGAGTTCGAGGAGGCGAAGCGTGCGCGGTACTGCGTGGTGGCCCAGTGGAGGGAAGCGACGCGGCGACCGGCGATGTCACCGGTGGCTGCGGCGGCTGCGGTGGGGATTTTATTTTACGATACGAGGAGGTAGGGTCGAGCGTGAGTGATGGATGCTTTGCTTCTGTGTAATTTGGCCCAACTCTGTGTTCGGCTAAACTCGAGTGCGCCGTAATGCCCTCGGCGACCTCAATTGGGCCCAACACTGGCCATTTCGCAAGTCACAAGTCACAAAACCTAGCGAAGAAAACCCTGACAAAGCCCTCCTCCCCCCAGTTCCCCTCGTCTCGTCGCCGCCCACGAAAATGGCTGCGCTCGCGACGCTCCTCCGCCACGGCCGCCGCACCCACGCCCACGGCCGCCGCCTCTCCAGTGCGCTCTCCACCACCACCGGCGGCACCGACCCCGGCGCCACGCCGTTCTCGGACGCCAAGCGGCAACTCCGCCGCGAGCGCGATCCGGACCGCGTGGTCTCCATCCTCGACGCCATCGACACGGCGTCCATCTCCGCTGCCTCCACCCGGCACGCGCTCTCCCTGGCGGCGCGCCGCCTTTCCCTCTCCCGCCGCTTCGCTGAAGCGGAGGCCCTCCTCTCCTCCCATCTCACCGCGTCCAACACCGAGACCCACCTCGCCGCCGTCCTGTGCTGCTACGCCGCCGCCAACCTCCCCGAGAAGGCCATCGACGCCTTTCGCTCCGCTGCGCCGTCCCTCCCGGCCCCCATCTCCCCGCTCCCTTTCAACGCCCTCCTCTCCACCTTTGTCCGTTGCCGCCGCTACCGCCGCGTCCCTGTCCTCTTCGCTGAGCTCTCCAAGGAGTTCTCGATCACCCCAGACGCCACATCCTATGCCATCCTTGTCAAGGCCTATTGCATGAACCGCGATGATGCTAAGGCGAAGCAAGTCTTGGATCTAATGCGTGAACAAGGTATCTCACCGACCGCCAGTATTTACACTTCGTTGATCGATTCCATGTATAAAAGGAAGATGACCAATGAGGCTGAGTCCTTGTGGAAGGAGATGGTAGAGAGTGGATGTGAGCCCGATGTGGTAACTTATAATGTGAAGGCCCTGTATTACATGGCACATGGGAAGCCAGAAGAGGTTATTGAGGTGATGACAGAGATGGAAGCGGCTGGACTGAAGCCGAACACCATCACCTACAATTACCTCATGATTAGCTATTGCAAGAGTGGCAAATTGGAGGATGCTAAGGTCCTTTACCACTCCCTAGCTGAGAAGGGGTGCTCGGCAGATGCTTACACGTACAAGCACATGTTAGCAGAGCTATGTGCCCATGGAGACTTTGATGCTGGGTTGGGCATCTTCAAGGATAGCTTAAAGAAGCGCAAAGTGCCAGATTTTAGGACAATGAAAAGGTTGGTGGAGGGATTGGCAAAGGGAGGAAGGGTGGCTGATGCCAAAGAGGTTATTGCAGAGGTAAAAAACATGTTCCCAGAGAATTTGCTGTCTGGGTGGAAGAAGGTTGAGAAGGAGCTTGGATTGGACTCAGATAGTGGAGGAACTCCTCAGTCGGAAGTTACATCTGGAGAAACTGTTGCTGAGGTTAGGCCTGATGCTGCAGAGACAGAGGCGCTTGAGCTGGAAGGATCTGCAACTGAGGAAACTGCTGTATCAGAAGAATCCAGTGATGATGAAGCTTCTGTGCCTGAAGCATCATCTAGTGAGGAAGTGCCACAAGGTCGTGCCTAAGCGGTATTACCATGTTCTTCAAGTTTCATGTGTCTAGGATGTTTGCATTGATCACATTCTCTACATTGAAGAATTGTTAATGCTGCCCTGTAGTGGTAAACATTAGATTCTGAATACAGGCTCCTGAGCTGCTATCATGGCCAACTCTTGGGATGAAAGCATACCTGGTATGCCTGCTGTATAATGCTAAGAGGCTATTGTTTTGGTGATGCTTATCTTGTCATCATTTTATATGATAAATGCATTGTGTTTTGCAGTCCTCTTACCACTCTTGTTTGTATTACTGTTTGATTTGCACTGCTAAAGACAGTCAAATAGGAGTTTGATTTTATGAATGGCTGAATCATTTGACAACAAGATTTGACAGACCTGCATCATTGCATAAGATTTGGCACCAGAGCTTTCCTATCAAGCAGCAAAACAAAGAAAAAGTAGCTCATTTTTCAGTTTGAGTGCTCTCATGGTGAGAAATAAAACTGCTTTAACAGGGTATATATCGAAATTGCATTGCTGGGTGGATTTGAAGGTTGTGTTAGGTCTGCCATAGCCCAGATCGAAACACATGCGGCTAAAAGTTTCTCATATTTAAGTTATATCCAAGAAATTTAGCATGCATCTTCTGCAGGATTTTACATCTGATAGTTTTCTTCTGTGTATGAGATGGTTTAACTTAGATTGCACGATATAACATTGGCAAACATACAGGGACAGGTCAGGTTTCCCTTTGAGGCAAACATTACTTCACCCACTCTAATAGAGAAGTCAATTTGATTTTGTCTTAAGTCGAACCATCTTAATTTTGACTAATTTATAAGAGTTAGTGCATATGCACTCTAATTTTGTTATTTTTGCATGATTTTTTTCTTGAATGAGTACGAATCTCAACTTTTTTTCTTTTTTCTTTTTTTTTACGAAAACGGATCTCAACCTTTCTATAAGGATGCACTATGAGTGTGTATCGTTTCAAATTTTTCAAGTTACGAAATAACATTTTGCCACATACCATGGGTTGGTCTTGATAGTTCTTTTGGAGGCACCCGTCTTGATGGGCCGAGACCTCCTCCTCTTGATAGTTCTTTTGCTACATACCATGTGTAATTAGTTATTTATTTTATCTATAATTAATGTTCCACACATGTGCCGCAAAATTTGATGTGATGGAGAATTTTGCAAAAAAATTTAGAACTAAACAAGGCCTTTGGGGAAGGAAGCAAAAAAAAGAACATTCGTTCCGATAGGTGGTTTAGATTAGGCCTACTGGTTTGCATCGGTAAATGTTTGGACACATATAAGATATTAAATATAAATAAAAAAATTATTAATTACACAGTTTATATGTAATTTGCAAGATGAATCTTTTGAGTCTAATTAGTCTATAATTTTGGATACTAATTGTCAAACAAAATAAAAAAAATTACAATACTGTACAACCAAACACGCCTGGCCGTTGGTTCTTCTACCCACTAGTCTGGGATGCTTTCCGGTGGGAAGCACTAAGCTTCGGTGGTTAATGACCTGCAACCGTGCCATTGTGACTAACATTTGTTTTGAAGGAACAATTTAAAGTTATGTAAACTAATGCACAAGAGGAATGTGACCGCCAATTCCAAACGCAAGACGATCTTAGACTTGGATTGCAGGCCACCTTTTTCCTTGTAGCCGAATTGGCAATTCACCTTATATCGTGACTTGAGCCCAGAAAGTAAACACATATTTTAGAATGGTAACACGGTAACACCACGTGTTTTATGAGCTAATACCAGTAATACCTTGGCCTTGTTTACTTCTTATAAATTTTGCAAAAAAAATTAGATTTCCTGTCTTGCGGCATATGCATAAAGCATTAAATATATATATAAAAAAATAATTAATTACACAGTTTGCCTGTAATTTGCGAGATTAATCTTTTAAGTCTAGTTAGTCTATGATTGGACAATATTTGTCAAATACAAACAAAAGTGCTACAGTGTCCATTTCGCAAATTCTTTGCAACTAAACAAGGCCTTGGTTCTTCCAGAGATCAGTTGCTCCCTTGTGCTGCTCCTGTCGGCTACCGGCAAGAAGCTGACTCTGTTAATTACCACGATCCAAAAAATAGCTACAGCTAGATCGGGTCTCACATGATTATTATTGTTTTACCAATGAATAATATTTAATAGGTAAAATTGAGAGAAGTTGGACAGAGAACATAATTAAGTTCTTGTATCTCATTGTAATTTCACCAATTCTAAAGTCAGCAACCCAGCAAAAAAGAAAGAAGGGCTGTGGTCAAAACCTCTTCCAGATATTCCAAAGAACTCATTATTATGATGCAAACCCGTATTTATGTTTGCATAATAGCAGCAATGGATCATGTCAGATGAAAGAAAATTTCTGGTCACATTTCATTGCACCAGAAGCTTGCAATATCAGCCGAGTATCACAACAGACCATATAGAATTTTCAGGCAAATAAATTACACAATTGACAAAGGTACAATTGTGTTGTTCACACTCTGCAGTGAATCAGTATATACTGAGTGTCTGAGTCATACTAGTTAACAAACAAGGCATCCAACAAAAGTTTACAAGATCAGAGGGGTCAATGCTATCCAGATTCCAGCATGTCCACATTATTAAGATGACAAATGCACAATTGAACTTCTGACTCACTCTGATCCCCGAAAGATGATTCATGAAAGACACCATACACCTCTATACCCAAACACTATCTCAGAAACGCTTTTATCCATCATGTTAATGCTAAAAAAGGGCATCCACCTAAGCACGAATCAGCATTGACATTTCATGAGTCTTATGTAAAAAAGAACTAGCAAGGAATGAGTTGGTAAAACAGAACACAATTACTGAAATACATAACTACTCAAAAATCATCTATAGAACTGCTAAATATTGAAAGTTTGGTTCATTCGATGATTAAGGCACTTTAGAAGCCATGAACTGGACCTATTACAAGTACCAACTACCCATATCATATCAGCAAATGGAACTCTGAAAGAGGGTATAGTAACTCATCACCCATACAACCTTGACAGAGATGTTACTCATTGACATAACCATCCTTCCGCCCCTCAAACCCAGGGCGCATAAGTTTTTTCTCGCGCTTCTCAATCTTGCGCATCTTCTTCTGGTGTGCCCGATCCCGGATGTTCTCTGTCCTTTTCTTCTGCTTCTCCTTCTTCTGCTTGTCCACAGTCTTCTGCCTCTCCTTCCACTGTGCAGCATGCTTCTGCTGCCGTTTTTCCTCCTTCTTCAAGCTCTCCTTAATCAGCTTGGGGTCATCATGCACCTTCTCCCCAGCAGCACGTCTTCTGGCTGTATCCCAAGCAATCTTGCTTGCCTTCTCAGGATCCTTCTTAGCCTCTTGCAACCGTTTAGCCTGCTCCAGCGCCTTCTTCTTGTTCTTAACCCTCCTCTTCTTCCTGCGCCTTGCTTCCTTTGGGTCAACAAACACATTCGCGTACATGATATCTTGCTTCTCCTCAGCCCCCTTCTTGACCTTCTTCCCATCCTTGCCATCCCCATCTTCGGTGTCATCGTCACGCTTACGCTTCTTGCCCTCACCTTTCCCCTTCTTTTCATTCTTCGCCTTTGACTTCTTCCCCTTCTCCTTCTTGGGCTTATTCAAGAACTCAGGCCTGGTGCACCGGTTGCCTCGAAGCTCAGCAATGCGGCGTTGAAGGCGTTCTTTCAGCTCCTCATAAGTCACCGAACGGTCCTCGGACACCACTGCCGCCGGAGCAATCTCCATCTCATCCTCCTCCACTCCGTCTTCCGCATCACCATCGTCCTCGGAGCTTGCCTCCTCCCCAGATTCCTCGCTCTCTTCTCCTGACTTCTCCTCCTGATCCTCCTCCTCTTCCTCCGCCGCCTGGCCGGCGACGGACTTCTTGAGGAGGTCGAGGGTGGAGGCGGGCGGCGCGGAGGGGTCGAGGCGTGCGCGGCGGGCGGCCTTGACGTTGGCGCGGGACTTGGCCTTCATGGCCGCCTTGGCGGCCTTGGACAGGCCCTGGTACCACGGGCGGTCCTCGTCGCCGGACGGGAGATAAAAGCGCGGCGGGATGAGCTGCACGAGGGCGTCGAAGAAGAGGGCATGCCCGTGGATGCCACCGCAGTCGGCCGCGGCCAGGAGGTCGGCGGGCATGGTGGCCGCGAGGGATTCGTGGTCGATCGCCGCGGCGGCGGCGGAGGGTTTCCTGCCCATGGCAGCGAGTGTTGGGGAGGAGGGTTTCGGCGAGAGAGGGGAGGAATTGGCGTGCGCGTGGCGGCGTGGGCGGGTTTCTAATCTGAAGATAGTTAGGTCTTGGGTTTTCTTGGGCTAAGTGGGCTTACGAGCCCGGTGAATATGTGAGAATGCGATGCTCTTGCTGCTGTGGGCTTTCGCTTTACTATCTGGTTTGTGGCTACGTGATTTCAGCCTCGGGCCATGCCTGTAGCCCGCTAAGGCCCAAATCCACCCCTGCAACCTTAATTCTTCTTTTTAAAAGAAATTGCAACCTGAATTTAAGAAATGAAGGATAGGGAAGTAATAATGAGATGTGAGTTAAACCCTCTCCTTTATTTGGCTTTAGGCCCTGTTTAGATTCAATTTTTTTTCTCAAAGTGATAAAAATTTTTGTTGTCAGACTTTGAGCTCAGAAATCTGACACAGACAAAAAAATTTAGGTGTTTAGTTGGTTAAATTTTTTTCTGACACATTCTGGACTGCATGCACAGCTGTAAGGGCATTAAATGATCACTTTGCAAAAGCATGCACATGCAAACGTTGCTTTGCATGCTGCATGGCTGCACTGTTTACCTGTACATCCATTCTTCACTTAACAGGAAATAACACACGCATATATATAAACATCATCAATTGTATTTAATCACAATCACTCAGCCCTATTATTCACCACTATCCCTGTCACTATTTTATAACGATTACAACTCTTATTCACACATCCACACTCGGTCCTCAACCCAGGACGAACATAATAAGCAAAGTTCGATCAAAACTGTTCATGCGGACAAAACCATTCAATCAGAAGTGCACAAAGCAGTAGCGATTGAATCACGAAAGTGATTCATCTGATCCATCTCGTCCTCCACAACCTCAGGTTCTGGCTGAAATTCGAATGCCTCTGGTGGCACATAGTTTGCATCCCTATTAAGCTGCTCAAAGTGTCTGTCATGGACTCCACTAGTCCTCATGAAATTGTGTAGTGCCATACAAGAGACTATAATCATACTTTGCTTTACTGTTGAGTATGGGGGAATGTCACGCAGCATACGCCACTTCATTTTCATTACGCCAAATGCCCTCTCAACGACATTCCTAAGAGATGAATGCGTAAAGTTGAAGATTTCTTCTTTACCTTGAGGGCCGACGGTTCTATACTCTTGCATATGGTACTTAGTGCCCTTGTATGGGGCTAGATAACCGACACGGTTTGGGTATCCGGAGTCAACAAGATAGTATTTGCCTGTACGTAGATTATCATATCTATGATCACAATCATGCCTAATGAGATAACATGGATGAACATGCGACCTAACAAGAATGTACCTAGAGGTGGATGAGGGAATTGATCAGAGAATGTTGATGTTGCATCATTGAATACCCTCATATCATGAGCAGACCCAGGCCATCCAGCAAGGACAAAACTGAACCTCATGTCAAAGTCACACACAGCCAAGACATTCTGAGTTGTTCTACCCTTGCGGTTCAAGTACTGGATAAACATATTACTAGGCACAATCATTGGTATGTGGGTTCCATCTATTGCCCCTATGCAGTCTTTGAAGTGTGGATAGAACCTAGGGCTCCTAAGTCTCTCATGCATAGTACTGAATGTAGGGTCAACAGGTTTTAGGATGTTAGCAGCCAACCTATCCATACATACCAACACTTTGTTGAATAGCCTAGAGATAGTACCCATAGACCTCTCAAATCTTTCTTTAGCTTGCCTAACACTTTGACAGTCACCCAGCATCCATAAGAAGATTCCTAGAGCTTCTAAAGAGGTTGATTTCCTACTGGATTTGAGGCCATAGGTTTGTGTCAGGACTTCATGCAGTTTGTGAAACATTTCAGGGTTCATTCTAAACATGGTGTAGCACCTCTCAGGGTCACGGAGATTATCCATGACCCACTCTAGTCCAGGCAACTTAGGGATCCTATAAGGGCGTCTATTCAAATACTTATCAATATGAAGGGCTTGTTCTAACATACCACTGCTTTGAACTGCACGACTAGACATGAGCTCAATCAGTATCATGTTTTCAATGGCCTCGTCGAATTCATCGCTTAGATCCGAACTGTGGTCATCATCTTCTGGTTCAGCATCACTGATCACTTCAAGGTCTTCACTACCCTGTGAAATCACATAATCTGGTCAGCCCCCTTTCTCAAATGATATGATGTCCCAAACCATCCACCCAAATAGATTCACATAGCTCGATGGCCATGCAACAGAACATTGAAATTCAACAATAAGCTAAATGGTAGTGCAAAAGGTTCAGATAACAATTTCCTGCAAAAGATCCTAAGTCAACCCCAAAGTGACGCCGCATGATGGGAATTAGTTCACAAAGATGATGATGCCAAAGGTTCCCTAAACCCTAAACCAAACCAAATAAATAACACAAAAGCTACCAGCATTAAGACTAACTTCATGAACTACAATTAAGCAGGGGTACTAGTCATCCACCGGGAGGTTTTCGTTGATGATGATCCACCTGGCCTCATCGTCCTTGCAAGATAGGAAGATGGCCAGTTCAACCTCACTGTGGCAGATCTTCCTGATGGCAAGGAAGGACGTCTTGGTATGTGCAGATATTCCCATACCCAGTGCAATGTCATACGCCTTCTCGACCTTCTCTTCCTTTGACAAAGATGAACGTTTATGCTGGTGCCGCTCATTTCTCTTGTGTTGCATCTCTAGGATGGAACCAAACAAGTTAACCTTCTGCCTCTCAATGTCATTGGCTTCACACTGATGAGTCTCCCACGACCTAGCAGTGGAGCTCTTAGTCTTCTTGCTAGGGCTGGAGACAGAAGGACTGCTGCTAGAAGGCCTCTTTCTTCCTTGGCTTCCAGGTGTTCTATATCCTTGGCTTCCAGGTGTGCCATACCCTTGGCTTCCAGGTGCTTGAACATCTTGTTGTTCATCATGCTGCGCCTCGTCATCGGAATCATCTAAGGGGATGGCACCAGTCTCTGCACCAGTACCAGGCCTGTATGCAGTTGAGCCATCAACTGTCCATCCTTCAAATATGTCATCAAGCTGACCAATGTAGTCAGGCATTCCTTGATCCCTTATCTTCATCAATGCCTTCTTCCCCTAGAACAACAATCATATTCTTGTAAGACTGCAAGCATAGTCTTCTATTATAAACCTAAATTAATTGGAGAGTACCTTCGTCTCCCTCTCCCACCAAGCATCATCAGCTTCAATTGTGTTGCCACTACCTCCCAGGCCAGAAGCCTTGCGCAGAGCCTTGCATATCCTCCACTCAGCCTTCAGATCTTGTAGCTTACTACTAAACTGGTCCTTCTCGTGAACTAACCCAGTAGCCAAGAAGTACCTATGTTTGATGTCTCTCCACCCAGCAACGCTCATGACTCCATTGTTGTAGTTGCCATTTTTAATTTGAGCGTGGTACACGTCAATAAATACGCGGAGTCGCGCCGGATCCCAACTACCTTTGTGTTTTAAAACCTAGACCAGAGAACTACTTCAGGTGCAACAATAGCGCAGAAAAGAATAGAAGAACCCAGATTCGCAATACAAAGAACAATAACACTAAAACTGGCATGACAATCTACACTATAACATGCATGACATTGTACACAATAATAGAATAAGTACAGTAAAGCATTCATGACAATTTACACGACAACAAAAAAAAAGAAATGCAAGATTTTTACCGGATATCGGAAGCCGTCCGTGCCGGGGAGGACTTCTTCTCCTCCTGGCCTTGCTCCCCGGGAACGGGCAGCACGACCCATGCGTGGGCTACCCGCTCCAACAGCTGACCTTCGACCACTGGAACCGCCGGGAACGAAAGTCATCCCCGGCGCCGCTGGAGGCTCGAAGTGGCCGTATCCGCCCGGGGAAGAAACGCCTCCCCCAGATCCGCTAGGGAGCCAGGGGATCCGGGACGAAGACGGTTGAAAAGGGCGGCCATCGGGGAGTGGGGAGTCAACGCGGCGAGGAGGGTTGAAACTCAATGAACGGGAAGCGGATCGAGGGGGAACGGGCTGACCTAACCCCATTGGAGTCCAGTCCGAGCCGTAGTTGATGTCCAGAGAGGCAAGCCGCGGGTTAAGGAAGCTGCTGCTGCCGGCGCCGTCGTTCGTCAACGGCGGATCTTGGGGGGCGTCTGGCATGGCGGCATCATGGACGCCGAACACCTCTTCGTCGGCGTAGTGACCACCGGTGAAGCAGTCGCCGTGGGATCCGTCCATGGATTCGGAGGATGTGGCCGAGAAGCGGGGCGGCGGCGTGGATTGGGCGGCTAGGGTTTGTTCGCGGGGGAGACGGGAGGATGGCGAGACGGGAGGAGACGGGACGAATGCGGCTAGGGTTTGAGGGAGGATGCGGAAATGAGGGGGCCGCTGGCGGATCGGGATTAAAAGGCGGATTGGTGGGCTCTGCTTGGGAGTGAGTGCACAGTTCCAGGCCTTGCAGGCCAAAATTTTAGCCCAAAAATTTTTGGACCCTGTTTAGTTCCCAAGTCCAAAATTCACAAAATTTTTGCTGTTTGGGCCAAAAATTTTCATATCTAAACAGGGCCTTATTTATAGGTCCAATTTGCATAGCAGAAGGGAATTGGTTGTTGTGGGTTGTTGTGGCTGGGGCTAAAACATTATTTCCCTCTCTTTTTTTTTTAGGCATTCTTTCCCTATCCTTTGTTGATATGTGGAATGCATTTGAGCTGGGGATTTATAGTTTTATGACCATCCAGGCTTTGGGATAAGAGGACAAACTTCTGTCTCACAGTTTTAAACCGAGGATGAGGGGGACAAATATTATAAGATACGTGCAACATTACCATACTGCACTTGGTTATATTACCTTTTGAACGTTGATATTTCAGCGTACCAAACAAAAGGGATTGGGATGTCCACCTCTGTTTTGATTTGGTTTTCATTTTTCAAACCACGTCGCATCCAAAACTGCCTGAGGTTTTGTTTTTAGTCGGCATACTTATCCTTTTTTGATACCAAATCATCTTTACTCTTTTTCTTAGAAACCAAACATTTTCTAAGTTTGATCATTCTATATAAAATAATAATATTTATAATATCAACATTCAGTTAATTATAAAATATATTTTTATAGTATATCCCTTTAGACTAAAGAATATTAATAACATTTTCTATAAAAATTTTCTAAAAAGTTAGACTCAATTCAAACCCAGTATCACAACTTTTGGTGACATAGACAGGATACGTTCACTAACAATAGATTTGAGTCATACAGGAGCTTAGCAACAAACATCCATAAACACTGCTAAGTTGATGTGTTATGAACTTAACCACGCTTGTTAGAGCAACTATACGTAGGTTTAGAGCTTGTTCACTTAAGCTTATCTGCCGAATCAGCCAGACATTCAGCAATATTTTTCTCTTATAACAAATTAATAATTATTATCTATGATCACAACCTCTGATTTCCCACTTCCGCTATTTTTAAGTGCTACCGTCACTTATAACACTATTAGTATACTGCAAAGAAAATAGTCCGATACACAAATAGATTTTGAACCCTTTTGAAGGCAATATGTCCTTAAGAGCAAGTTTAATAATACAGCCTATTTGCTAGCTGTAAGGTTCTGTACAACCTTTTCTCAGCCTACTCATACAATAGTTAGCTATTCACTATTAATATATGACCTACTTATCTCTCTTACAAAGTTTTTTGGTTCTTGTGTGTAAGCTGGCTGTAAGCTTACAGCCTGCTTCTTCTCTCTCCTCTCTTTTCACCTCCACATCAGCATTTAGCGAGCTTACAACCCACCATAATACTTGCTCTGACAATACAACGGCGGAAGCCTGAAGAAGCTTCCTATACGGCATATATGTAGCTTGGGCAGCGTCTCTTGTCCCTCCAAATTGGACTTTAAGTTGATCGATGAAATGGAAATTAAACGTACTACAAAACAGATTGAAAATTTTTTTAATGATATTCGTATAGTAGTGTAGCAACCTTTTTATAATTGGGCCTTGTTTAGTTCCAAAAAATTTTACAAAATAGAAATAGTACCACTTTCGTTTGTATTTGACAAATATTATCCAAACATATACTACCTAGACTCAAAAGATTCGTCTCGTCAATTTTGACCAAACTGTGCAATTAGTTTTTATTTTCGTCTATATTTAATACTTCATGTATGCGTTTAAAGATTTGATGTGACGGAGAATCTGAAAAATTTTGCAAAATTTTCTGGAAAGTAAGGCCTTGTTTAGTTCCCAAAAACTTTTGCAAAATTTTTCAGATTCCCCGTCACATCGAATCTTTAGACATATGCATGAAGTACTAAATATAG
Source organism: Sorghum bicolor (assembly GCF_000003195.3). NCBI lineage: Eukaryota > Viridiplantae > Streptophyta > Magnoliopsida > Poales > Poaceae > Sorghum > Sorghum bicolor. Next base: position 57,462,618 of record NC_012873.2, read on the forward strand.
ATAAAAATGAAAACTAATTGCACAGTTTGGTCGGAATTGACGAGACAAATCTTTTGAGCCTAGTTAGTCTATGATTAGATAATATTTGTCTAATACAAACGAAAAAGCTACAGTGTTCATTTTGCAAAATATTTTGGAACTAAACAAGGCCTAAGGCCTTGTTCTTATGGCGCCACTGAATTCATATACCCTCGGCGCGCGGGCGTCGTCCTCCCCAGGACGCGACGCGACTAGCCAGTCTCGCCGCTTGCGCGAAACGAGAAGCCGGTGGGCTACGACCGCAACCGCAAGGCATCGATGGCTCGATCCCTTTCGACTTTCGAGGCGAATGGCGACGCATGGAAGATCTCAGGGCTTGTTTAGTTCGCAAAATTTTTCAAGATTCTCCGTCACATCGAATCTTGCGGCACATGTATAGAGCATTAAATATACATAAAAACAAAAACTATTTGCACAGTTCATCTGTAAACCGCGAGATGAATCTTTTAAACCTAGTTACTCTATAATTGGACAATGTTTGTCAAATAAAAACGAAAATGCTACAGTACCGTTTTTCACAACTTTTTGCGAACTGAACAAGGCCTCACATTCCCGTGCATAGCATAGCTGCGGCAAGCAAGTTGAAACAGAAAGGCATTATCATCAAGCAACTTGCAATTCTCTCTCGAGATATTCTCTCCTCGTTTGTACTAGGGGGCACGTACATCAAGGATATAAAAAAAATCGGAAAAAAGAACTTGTGTGTCGCTCCGAACCCAGCAGACCTTGTTTGTCAGTTCATCTAAGGCCACGTTTAGATTGGGGATAAAAATTTTCTGGGTGTCACATCGGATATGTCGAAAAAATGTTGGGAGAGATTTTTAGAAACTAATAAAAAAAACAAATTACATAGCTTGTCAGGAAACTGCAAGACAAATTTATTAAGCATAATTAATCTGTCATTAGCATACGTGGGTTACTGTAGCACTTAAGGTTAATCATAGAGTTTCTAGGCTTAAAAGATTCGTCTCGCGATTCTCAACTAAACTGTGTAATTAGTTCATTTTTTTTATCTACATTTAATGTTCCATGCATGTGTCCAAAGATTCGATGGGATGGATGAAAAAATTTTAAGTGGGGAACTAAACAGGGCCTAAAAATTAAAAACTTCTCACGGTTCCTCATCACATCAAATCATGTGATATATATATATATATATATATATATATATATATATATATATATATATATATATATGAATCATTAAATATAGATGAAAATAAAAACTAATTGTACAATTTGTCTGTAAATCGCGAGATAAATTTTTTAACTCTAGTTACTCTATAATTAGACATATTTATAAAATAAAAACAAAAATACTATAGTGTCAAAATCAACTTTTCGGATGTAAACAAGACTCCCAAAACGCGTCTTGATACAGGCGATCTGACCGACCGTGCGCTGCGGATAGCAGGCAAAAAAAAAAAAAGAGAGATAAACCTCGTGTAAGGCTTTGTTTAGTTAAAAAAATTTTAGTTTTGGTTATTATAGTATTTTCGTTTATATTTAACGAATTTTATTTAATCATAGATTAATTAGGCTTAAAAGATTTATCTTATAAATTACGAGCAAACTATACAAGTAGATTTTATTTTTATTTATATTTAATACTTAATACATGCGTTCAAAGATTCGATACGAAAAATCTTATGCGTTTAAAGATTCGATACAAAAAATCTTAAAAAAATTTAGGAAATTTTGGAACCCGTCATTTCGAATCTTTGGTTGTATGCATGGAGCATTAAATATAAATATAAATAAAAACTAATTGTACAGTTTAACTGTAATTTGTGAGATGAATCTTTTGAGCCTAGTTACTTTTTAATTGGACAATGTTTGTCAAATAAAAACGAAAGTGCTACAATAACTAAAACTCTAAAATTTTGCGAACTAAACAAGCCCTGAACGAGGCCGTGATCGAGCGGTCGCCTCCTGGTGCGTGCGTGATGCGTGAAAGGAACACGAACCGGGGGGATCGGTCCCGCTCTTGCCGTGGCGTGCCGTGTCATCAGATTCGGACATCCACCTGATGTGCTCTCTCTTCTCCTGCAAGCTACTCGCACTACTAGGTTTGCTAATCCCAGTCAGGAGAGCGGGACGGGGACGCCGACGGTGACGGCCATCGATTAATAAGGTATAACTTTCATCACATCAAATATTTAGATACATACATAAAATACTAAATATAAACCATTTATAAAACAAAATCATAGCTAGAGAGTAATAATTTATAATACAAATCTTTTCAGCTTAATTAAAAATAATTAAATATTAATTATTAAATAAAACAAAAAATACTATAATATATATTAAACTTTAAAATCCTCCACTAAACACCCAATAAATTTGTCAATAATGCACGCGGCGCGGCGCGAATCCAATCCGCCGTCTCACTCTCTCCCGATCGAACCAGCAGGGCTAGCGTCCCTTTTCACGTGAGATCGCTATCAGGAGGAACAGCGTAGCATGCCGTAGCGCTAGCGCCCGTGGCCCGTGGGGCGACCGCACCGCTGCCGCCGCCGCCGCCGCCGCCTAACCCAATCGCCATCACATGCGGAGGCGAGCTAGCTGTCGCCTGACGCCGGAGTGACATGCATTCACGGATCACGGGACACACTCACAGCGAAACGAACTCGCTGCCGCGACGACGCCGTCCGCCCCGGTAGAGCTCATCCGCGTTGCGGACACTACGATGTGGCCCATAGACCATAGTATAGGTCCACGTTGGCCCCATGCCCTGACAGGCCGCCTGCCTACCCGGCTGATCCACGTCGAAAGATGCGAAGATATTGCTCCGAGGCGATATAAGGCTATCTCCAACGAACTCAAACTTAAAATAGGTCTCCAATACAATACCTATAGCCTCCAACAGAGTATCATACAGAAGACCTATTTTGGGTATCAGGAGAGGCATAACTCAAATTTGGGTATCCTCTCTCCTCGAGACCCATTTACAGAGAGTGTTGTCTTTTAAATCTTGTTGTTGGAGAAGACTAAAAATAGGTATGGAACCTTTTACCTGTAGCGCTACCCAAAAGACAAATGAGTCTTGTATTTTGGATGACGATTGTTGGAGATACACCAAAAACTAAAAAGTTTTTAAAATTCTACATCATTTCAAATCTTGTGACACATAAATAAAACATTAAATATAGATAAAATTAAAAACTAATTACACAGTTTAACTATAAATTATGAGACAAATCTTTTAATCCTAGTTAATCTATGATTGGACAATATTTATCATAAATAAACAAAAATACTATAATAGCGAAATTAAAAAAAAATCACATCTAAACTAGACGTAGGTTTCGTTCGGCTTCCTTCGGCATCTCATTCATCATCAGGAGACAAAAAAAAATGAAAATAATAAAAAAAATGCCGTGCCATGCCTTCGCCATCGCCAGTGCGTTTCTATATCGACTAGACGGGGCAGTGACAACTGACAAGCTCACAATGATTGCCAGCAGGAAAATAGGACAAAAGAGAAGAGATACAAGTGCTTTGGAGTTCCATAAAAAAAGGGATTTAATTTTTTGGACTGATAATGCAAACAAGATAAAGGGATAAGGGATAAGGCCTTGCTTACTTCGTTCCAAAAACCAAAAAATTTTTAAGATTCTCCATCACATCGAATCTTGCGGCAAATGCATAAAGCATTAAATATAAACGAAAATAAAAAACTAATTACACAGTTTGTCTGTAAATCACGAGATGAATCTTTTGATCCTAGTTAGTCTATAATTAAACAATATTTGTCACAAACAAACAAAAATGCTACGATAGCGAAATCAAAAAAGTTTTCACACGAGGCCTAACGCAAGTGCTAACACGCTGCCGAAGTGCTTGTCCGCTTCGAGAACAGCATTTCCCAGTACTACTACTTTATTATTCGAGCCGGTCCACAACCGGGGATCAGGCCTTTTATCACGTTAAATTTTTAGATGTATGTATAAAACACTAAATATAGATATAAAAAGTAACTAATATATAGTTCATCTGTAATTTGTGAGATAAAATATTTAAGTCTAATTAGTCCTAATTAGATCAAAATTGTTAAATACAAACAAAAGTGCTACAGTATCTAAAAACTAAAAAAATTTGCCAACTAAACAAGGCCTCACTCGTATAATCGAGACTAAAAGATAGTTCCATTAATAATCATCAAGTAAGGCCTTGTTATTTGTTGGGGTGAAATTTTTTTAGATACTATAGTATTTTTTTTGTATTTGGTAATTATTAGTTAATTATGAATAATTAGAATTAAAAATTTTGTCTCGTAAATTACAGATAAACTGTACAATTAGTTATTATTTTATATCTATATTTAATGCTCACAAGATTCAACAAATGATTTTTTTCAAAAAAAAGTTTTTATTTTTTTGATAAAAAAATAGTTTTTAGGGGGAAGCCTAAATACCAAGGTCGCCATAACGGAACGGTCAATAGTCAAACCACGTCCATACTACTTCCCACAGCCCCCCGCACAGGACTGTTCCGCCGCCGTCCGATGGGATCCGACGGTCACCATCTAACCTCTGCACAAGGACCCCACACCCGCACCGCTGCTGGCTCTGCTCCAATAAATTTCGAACACGTAGTGCTCCTGCTGCCACAGGCCCACAGCGCATCGTCACCCTGTCCCTCTGTTTTTCCTCTTCTTTTCTCTCGGAAGTCCCAGCCCGGCAGGCAGTCACCACTCCAAAAGGCGGGCACCAAACACCAACCCGAGCACGAGCGCGGAGCGCCCAACCAAATGGCGCCGCACACCACCGCGGCGGGAGGCGGGGGCGGGGGCGAGGAGGAGGTGTCGGAGGCGGCGGCCGCATCCCCAGCCGCGCTGCGGCACCGCCACGCGGGCGGCAAGGGCGACGGCGACGGCGACGGGCTGGGCGGCAATGGCGGCGGCGCTGGGGCCGACGGCGGCGGCCAGGCGGCGGCGTCCGTGGAGCGGGTGTTCGCGGACAAGGCGTTGCCGTCGTGGCGGGAGCAGCTGACGCTGCGGGCGTTCGTCGTCAGCGCGCTGCTCGCCGTCATGTTCAGCGTCATCGTCATGAAGCTCAACCTCACCACGGGGATCATCCCTTCCCTCAACGTCTCCGCGGGGCTGCTCGGCTTCTTCTTCGTCCGCATGTGGACCGCCGCCGTCGAGCGGATGGGATTCCTCCGCCAGCCCTTCACCAGGCAGGAGAACACCGTCATCCAGACCTGCGTCGTCTCCGCCTACGGCATCGCCTTCAGCGGTCGGTAACCAACCACCAGACCCCCTCCCCTCCCGTCCCGAACTATGTATGCTTCGCTAGTACTACTAGTGTATACTAATTCGTAATTTCCTGTCAACGCCGTTGTCTGCTTGAGTTGAGAGGAAATTGTGGTGATCGTGCTCTTGGGAGCGGTTGTTGCGTCGATTTCATGCTCGCCTTCGTATGAATTGCCGATGTGCCGATCGAATTGTATGAGCCGCTGATGTGTCGTTCGAATTGGTTGAACGAACAGTGGATTGTTTGGTTTGTCTATAGTGGCTTTTGGGTGTGGGAGTAGTCTGAGTGTATGACGCAGATACAGAGAGTCACAGGGTGGCACAGCGTTCGCTGTAGTTGGTAAGCCTGAAACGTCAGGGAATCGATTGTTCTTTTGCCCCAAAGGAAAACACCAACCAATCGCTTTCAGTAGCGACTCGAAAATAGCGTTCTCGGCAAAATAAACGATTGGTAAAGGACCAAAAATTTCTTGGTCGTTTCGGACTTCTTGTCCACTGCATCACCGTTAGGTGGACTCCACGGTGATTATGTGGTCTCAGGGAGTGCATGATTGATAGCCATAGGATAATCACCTATTTTTCAATGGAAGGCCTAGAGGGCTAGTGATGAAATTGGCGAAAGTTTGTGGTTGCTTCTTGTGCTGAATAAACATGTAAAAAGTCAACAAAAAAAATTTCAAATATTTGGCGCTCATAATTAGGTGATGAGCCTGCTTGGGTTGACTCCTCCCCTTAAAATAGAGGCATGGTACATGAAGTACATGCGCTGTTTTTTTTTCCTTTGGCAGACATGACACATGCATCTGAAGCATTGGTCGAACATAAATAACTATTTATGATCTGCAGGCTTATTTGTGAACCATGTTATTTGGTGCGTTGATGCCCAATCTATCATGTGCAACCACTGGACTTGCAGGCTGAAATAATTTGAAATTGCATAACAAAATGGCCCATACGCATACGCATAGGTCAGTCAGCTGGAATTAAGAAACTACTCTTATCAGCAAGTTTAAATTTGCATATGTCCTCCACTGCAGAACTGCAAATCTGCAACAATGCTTTCAGGAAATGAGTGATTATCTGTGTTTTGAAGTGTTCATAGTGTGATCAGATCATTTAAGGCGAGAGACAAGTAGCATGTTTTGGTGCCTTATCTGTTGAAATGAAATAAGTAATCAAAACATTGTTTTTCCTGTTCAAGAGTGTGACTAACATCACTGCATCAGCTAAGTATGTTGAGTTGAAGCCAACCAAAAATATGCAAAATGACTTATAGTCTTCTATTCAAATTAATCAGGTGGCTTTGGCAGCTATCTATTTGGAATGAGTGACAAAATAGCTAATCAAGCAACAGAGGCTAAAGATGCTAATAACATAAAGGATCCTCACCTTGGATGGATGATAGGGTTCCTATTCCTTGTCAGTTTTATTGGTCTCTTTGCGCTTGTGCCCCTAAGAAAGGTATGTCTCCAACTCTTTTGTCCATTATGTTCTTACTGATTTACTGTATGGAAGCAAACTTGTTCTTATCAGCTTAATTTTGTTTCAGATTATGATTGTTGACTACAAGCTGACCTATCCAAGTGGCACAGCCACTGCATATCTCATCAACGGTTTTCACACACCTGAGGGAGCCAAGCTTGCAAAGTATGTCTATACAGTTCTGCTTTTGGCTACTTTGACCTTGTGAAAACTGTATCCATTATTTTCACCACCTGGTCCATCTTGTGCAACTCCACTTACAATGATAATAATATATTTCAGGAAGCAAGTAAAGACGTTGGGCAAGTACTTCGTGTTCAGCTTTTTCTGGGGCCTTTTTCAGTGGTTCTACACTGCAGGGGATGAGTGTGGATTCAAAAATTTCCCAACATTGGGCCTTGAAGCTTATAACAATAGGTCAGAACTGTGACACTATCCTAGATATGACACTTGCTGAGTAGAATGTTCAATATCTGGAATAGTTTATACATCTTCCATCTGGTAAAACAATGAGAGCTTGCAAATTCATTTGTGCCATCTCTTGTTATGCTGCACAAGTAAAACAGCAGTTATTTATGCCAAGCATCTGAAGTTTTGCTTAGTATTTTCAATTGGCTAGGCGCCAATTCAGAGGTATTGGTCTCTGATGCTAAACTTGGCTTATTGTCTTTCAGGTTCTACTTTGACTTCTCTCCTACGTACGTTGGAGTTGGCATGATCTGCCCGTACATCGTTAATGTGTCTGTTCTACTGGGTGGTATTCTCTCATGGGGTGTAATGTGGCCTCTCATTGCCAAGAAGAAGGGGAGTTGGTACCCGGCTAACCTCGAAGACTCAAGTCTACATGGGCTGCAGGCTTACAGGGTAAACATCAATCCTACTTTTGGCTGTTCTGTTCTCTTTTCCCAAAGCTATACCATTCAGCTTCATCACATGAGAACATTAGTTTTGTGACGAAGAGTTCAACTGCTAGTTCCTTGCAATTGCAGGTTTTCATTTCCATTGCTTTGATCCTTGGGGATGGTTTATACAACTTCATTAAGGTGCTGATCCGCACAATTGCGGGCTTCATATCAATGGTGCAGCAAAATTCAAAAATCATGCTTCCTGTTTCAGACAATGGCAGTTCCATGTCCAGTACCGAAGCTGTATCCTTTGACGATGAACGTCGCATTGAGATTTTTCTGAAAGATCAAATTCCCAAGTCAGTTGCATATGGGGGCTATGTTGCAGTTGCCGCAATATCTATCGGCACCCTTCCTCAGATCTTCCCGCAGCTTAAGTGGTACTACATTTTGGTTGCCTATGTCGTGGCACCTGTCCTGGCCTTCTGCAACGCTTATGGAAGTGGCCTCACTGATTGGTCTCTCGCCTCCACCTACGGCAAGCTCGCCATCTTCGTGTTCGGTGCATGGGCCGGGCTCTCGCAAGGTGGCGTGCTCGTTGGGCTCGCTGCTTGTGGTGTCATGATGAGCATCGTGTCGACCGCCTCAGACCTGATGCAAGACTTCAAGACTGGGTACCTGACACTGGCGTCACCGAGGTCTATGTTCATCAGCCAGGTGATCGGCACCGGGATGGGGTGTGTTATCGGCCCCTGCGTCTTCTGGCTCTTCTACAAGGCGTTCGGTGACATTGGCGAGAGTGGCACCGAGTACCCGGCACCCTACGCCATCGTGTACCGCAACATGGCCATCCTCGGCGTGGATGGCTTCCGCTCCCTCCCGGAAAACTGCCTCACCCTCTGCTACATTTTCTTTGCGGCAGCGATCGTCATCAACCTTGTGAGGGACCTGACCCCACAGAGGGTGTCGAGGTTCATCCCGCTGCCAATGGCGATGGCAATCCCGTTCTACATCGGATCCTACTTCGCCATCGACATGTTTCTGGGCTGCGTGATCCTCTTCGTGTGGGAGCAGCTGAACAAGGCGAAAGCGGACGCGTTTGGACCTGCGGTCGCGTCGGGACTGATCTGCGGAGATGGCATCTGGACCCTGCCGCAGTCCATTCTGGCCCTCGCCAAGGTGCAGCCTCCCATTTGCATGAAGTTTTTGTCCAGATCGACCAATGCCAAGGTGGACAGCTTCCTCGGGTTGTCATGATTTTACATAGAATGGCAAGTAGGCACGCCTTCATCCTGTAATTATTGGTGTAAAATGTAGAAGAGAAGAGGTTTGCTGTGGAGTGATCAAAGCTTTGTCCGTGTAGTCTGTAAGAGGAAAGGCTTTACTCAATGTCCCTCTGCCTTTTTTTGGTTCAATCCATGACTAGGGTATTTCACGGTTATATAGGTTTTTTTGGAATGTGAAACGTTCAAATTTGCACGAATGGAAATCACAAAAGGCAGATCTAGCGCCAGGGAACTTTGAAACTGATTTTGCTAGATCCATCCTGCACACGGTGTTACTTGTACGTTACTTGAGTAGCAAACACAACTGATGTCCAGCAGGTAGACCTAGTCCAATCACATCATATGTCCATTACATATAACTGCATAAGAGAGCAGTACTTAGATACACACCGAAACCTAGAAGTTAAGCTGTTGACACCCTGATGACCATATGGAAGATAGAGGCGATCCTGCAGAGGGTTTACATTTCTTGCTTGAAACGGCTCCATACCTACACAGAGCCTGAAGGCTGGACTTGCAACATGATCATCCATTCGCGGCAGACTTGAAATGGTTGTCATCAATCGTGTTGTAAATGTCGCCCTGGTCAACATGATGTTGGATGACCGCCCTGTGAAAAGTAACAAGTGACGTACGTAATTTGTGATAAAGAACAAAGACAAGATTCAGAATTGTAGTTCATGATAAAGAATAAGACTCATTTCAATAAAAGGGGTCAAATAATTTAATGATAATATTTGTCTGTATCATATCAGTTTCTGTTTATATAGCAAGAAAAAAGATAAGTCCCTGGGATTGGGAGGCTGTAATCAGGAAAAGAAAAACTACCGAGCAGAATACTAATAACTAAGAACTCGAAGAAACAATACACAGGAAAGCAAGCTGCCAGTCTGGTTTTGTTCATCATTTAAGAAAGAGAATAGCAAGTTGAATACTGTGTATTTTAGAGGGAGGGAGAAGGCAGAAGATACCTGACTACATCTTCTGATAGTTTAAGACGATTTGCGACATCTTTGATGTGCAGTCCATGCTCCCGGTCTCTGCAGTTGCAGTCACCAGTCTATTTCTCAACAAGATATGCTCCTCACATTTGTAATACAGTAATAAATTTGCCGTTAAAACTGGCACCGGAATACTAGCAAGGTAGAAGAAACAAACCTACTACAAAATGAGGTTTATACAAGACACTTGAATCTATGGAATACAAAATTAGCCTCAGATGGTGTTCATCCAATTCAGTGTTCACCAAAAGGACAATAAACTTTCCTGAATTTGTTCTCCTTACAGTTCTTCCGTTGTTTCTAGGTTCATAACCCTGAGCTATCCTAGTGTTAGGCTAAACCATTATTACTAAGTATGGCCATTCTTTACCATGGAGCTTTTAAAGCTCCGTAGGTTTGGTATCTCTACCAGCTTTAAAATACTATGGGGCTTGGATTCTTTGGACTATGCTACTCATGAACATGAATCATGGGTGTAAGATTAGTTTTCTTTTACTGGGTCACGGAAAACACAGCAATAACATTTGATAGTAGAATCAGCTATAGTTAACTTACATGGCTGCTGGGTCATTAAAAACACTCATGACCAAGTCAGACACGTTGTTTCCAGCAGCATTTCCTGATGCAGAAAACGTTGCAGCCTGAGGAAATAAATATGAAACATTAGAAAGAGACTGGTAGATATTTGTAATACTATACAGTTAGAGAAACTACCTGATTATTAAAGGGCCGAACTTGGTTAGTATGACCAAGGGTTGCCGTACTGGCATTTATTTGGGCCTGCAACCAATGTCACCATAAAAAAAATGATCACTGGAAAACATAAAATCACCCACAAAAAACTTAGTAAGTCACTCAACTCCCGGAATTATGTGGGATCTTAGTACCTTTGGCCTGGTGTGATCCAGATGCACCTGAATGCAGTGCAGAAAGTGATGGGGTATTTCATTGAAGTCTGTCACACGCCTGACAAGAAATCATAAACAGTAAGATTTCAAGAAGTATGTCTGAAATAGCTGTATCAAATTCACAATATATTTGTCCAGGCAAGGTGAGACTTTATCCTCAATACTAGTTCATAAGTGACCTTGAATCATCCCAAGAAGATCTTGCTACCAATTTGAGACATCAGATGACAAACAACTTTCAATATGATATAATGTTGGATAAGCAACAATGAAACATTACATATTTCATTAACAACAACATACTGGATTATAAATAACCTAGACGGGTTGATGCAAACCTAGCAACCACTAAGTTGTTATTTGAATTTGACACAGCATAAGCCTTTTATTTAGTCTTCTACTTTAGCACAGGAAAAATGAAATTTTAGTACGGTGGCGCAATTCCATGGAAGAGATCAAACAACACACCAGTAATCCACAGGAAGCAGACATTGAAAGTAAGCATCACAAATCACCATGCAAGAGTAGAAAGACTAGTAAGTATATAGAGCTCACCGCACAGAGTAGGCAACTATATGGCGCTTTCCTTGAAAACCTTTCAAACCGCCATTGACTATAACATAGTCCCCGTCACTTGTAAAACCGAAACAAAGCAACACTATCAATTTAGACGCATGACAAACTAAATAGTTAATCTGTAATTCTTACTTGACATCAGCCATTTCCTTAGCGTCGGAAGACTCATTTTCCCTTGAAAAAAAGAATGGCATTAAATTAATGGAACAATCCAAAAGTGCTAAACATCAAATACGATCTGGAGCATCCTACCAACGATTCACATCTATCTTGCCGGTACCATCATGAAGAGTGAATTGAACATCTGTGACACGGTGAACCTTATTCAACATGCGTCCAACAAGCCTAACCTGCAATTCAGAGTAAATACAACATTTTAAATGACTTCGACATGCCAACTAAATGCTCAATGCAAAACCGTCTGAAACCAGATAAATTAGATTTCACCAAAAAAAAAGACACTATAGCAAGTATTGGAAAATTTGCATAAAAGGGAAGCATTTCATTGGGACCCACCATACCCCTATGTCCCAGAGGCTAATTTCCAGTAGAACAACATCAGATAAAAGAGGTCATTTTTCTTTCTTAATGGATAATGGGTCTACTAATGAACAAATCTTCCATCCAAGCAGTGTGACCATCCAAAATGCAAATCTTGCGAACGAATCTTGCAATTCTAAGCACCGCCCGGGAAAAGGGCGAAAATCCGTACCGTGGACACCTCAACGCCGTCGATGGCGAAATTAGATTTGTCATCGCTGGCCTGCGCCGCGTCCATGATCTGTTTCACGGTGAGCGGGAGCAGCGTCTGCGCGCTCCGACCCTGCCCACCACACCGGTCGATCGGGAGCGCACGTAACGGGTCAGCAGGGGATGGAGAACAAATGGACGAAAGGGAGCAATACAAAGGGGAGGGGGGATTAGGAAGGACCTTGGAGAGGCCGCTGCTCTCCGGGACCGCCGTGGACTGTGAGGGCATGAAGCCCCCGCCGCCGAAGAGCGAGTTGGCGTTGGCGGCGCCACCGCCACCGCCGCCGTCGTAGTGCCCGCCGCCGCCGCCGTACATCGCGGCGGTTGAAGCCCTAAACCCTAGGCTTCCCGAGGAAGGAAGGGAGGAGCAAAGGAACGAGGGCGGGAGAACGGTTGGGTTGGGGGAGCCTTTGGCCTCGTCCGCTATTTTGAGCGGAAATGCGGGGAGGCAGCAGGCAGGCGGGCGTCGGTTCCATCGGACGACTATCCGCGCGTGACTCCGTGTTACTTGGCGCGCGCCCTGGCAGACGGCTCCGTCTCATCAACGGCAAAGGCCTTGTTTAGTTGCACCTTGAAAATTTTTAAAAATAATTAGAGATCTAACTGTATCTAATATCTTATATAAATTTGATCAACCTTAAAAAAAACTTTTAAATTCTCGAAAAACGAGATTTACATTCTTTTAGAGATGGAGGGAATATTATACAGCTCATAATAGATTAGCAAACTATACTTCTCGGTATTAACATAAAGTCAAGTTTTAGCAAAACAAACAGGACGAAATTAGGATTCTAAAAACATATAAACAATATCATAATAGAAAGTCCTAACATCTTAAATCCTATGAATTAAAAATTAACATTGAACATTTGGGACTTATGGGTGTTGACATTTGTTTCGGTCCATATTTATTCGTTGTATTTGATAGAAATAAAATGTCAAGTCCATTGGCACAGGGATACAACAGCGTTGCTGATGGAAAATTATGAAGTTGTCAAAATCTTATTAAAAAAACTCTTGTATTTATTATATTCAATATTTGATTTTTTTGATATTAGGTTTGACCATTTGTCTTAATAAAAAATTTATAAAAAATATCAAATCTTTTATCATGGTTTACTTTATTAATAAAAGTTTTTTAAAAAATAATTTAAATTTTACTATATCTATATAATTTTTTGAATAAGATAAATTATTAAATTTAAAATAAATAAGTTAAACCTCTTATAATCTGGGAGGAAGGTAGTATTTGTTTATCGTGCTTGCACAGGCGTTGGCCTTTGGGCGCGAGTGGATATCCTGGCCCGCCGAACGGACCAAGGCTAGTTCGTGCTCGTGCGGAAGTGTAGCAAGAGCTCGCTCCTGCATGCGCGAGCCGGATTGTGCCAGTGCACGATGCCGCGGCTCAAGTGTCGATTAGGCGTTGGATTGGCGTTCAGAGACGATCGTGTTTTTCTTTTCTTTTTTTCTATAAAAAATATATCTGTTGATTAGAAATTCTCAATCATTATAAAGGTTGATACTAAACTGTACTATTGTCCATCTATAAAAACTAAGACACAATGCACATATTTAGACTGAAATTGTCATCATGGTCCTAATTACAATTATTATAAAGGTGTGTTTGACAACTACATGAGAAGGGGCACAGTAATTAGTGGTGATAATTGACAGAAGAACCGAGGAAGTTAAAGTAGGAATTTTACTTTTAGTCTAGTTTGTGGAGTAAATGAGAGAGGATGAGGAGTGAATTCATATATTTTTTTCGCGGTGAAGGTTTTGAGTAAGAAATTACAAGTCTCGATGGACGGTGAGGTATTCATTAAGTGTATAATTCTTACCTTTCCCTCAGGGAATTGTTTAGTGTAAGTTGTCCCTCTAAAGTCCTATTTCTTTTTTCACCTAAACTCCCACTTTCGCAAAAACAAATAAAAGATTTTTATGCCCATGCTCTTCTTTGAACTACTCTTGACCAAACGTGCCGTAGCGGTAATAATCATCATACATGAAACCGCCGACTGATTGATTCACTAGACATCAGAAAAAACACAACGAGCCATTTGCAATTTTTTTTAAAAAAAAAACATTGCTACCCGTGACACCTGATCATGTTCCTAGTACGACAGATCCTGCGCAATCATCCAGCGTGATTGAAGCGTTCGCAAAAAAAACAGATACTGGCCTTGTTTGCTTCCTTTTCAAAACCTAAAATTTTTTTCAAGATTCTCCGTCACATCAAATATTTAGACGCATACATAGAATATTAAATATAGATAAAATTTAAAAGTATTTGCATATTTTATATATAATCTGCGGATAAATTTTTTGAGTCTAGTTAGTTCATAATTAGATAATATTTATCAAACACAAACGAAAATACTATAATGTTTAAAAAAAATTGGTTGAAGAAACACGGCCCGTGCAAAACTCCAAACGCCGCGATGCGAGCCAGTTTCCAAGTGCTCACGGGCAAAACCGCAAAACGTTAATTTTCTTTAGACGCGGATACAGCCATACAGGTACAACAGCCTCCTCGGCCCATGTGTGCTGTGCTCACCAATTTATTCGCATTCCAAATTCCATCCAGCCTGCTCGTTGCTTCGCCTTTGCGCTTTGGCCTCTCGCCGCGCCGGCTCCGCCGTCCGCGTTCTTCGCCACATCTCTTTCTTCCCGGACTCCGGCGCTCCCCCGCGGACGTACCGGCCATGGATCCCCCATCCGCTCAGGTGATGTCCACGACCGACGACTTCCAGGACAAGGCCGTCGACGAGTGGTAAGGGGACTCGACTTGACTGCTTTCTCCACTCCATCCAACCCCGCGTCGATCCCTCTCACCGATCCTTCTCCTCTCCGCTTTCTCCGTGGGGTTTGGTTGCAGTTGCTCTTGCTGCTACGATTGCTGCTCCAGCATCCTGGACTTCCTCTGCTGCTCGTCTTGATCGATCGATGTCGATGCTGATGCTGCTCCTCGACGGCCCTGCGGAATTTCTCAAGGAAGCGGAGGCCGGCCGGCCACACCGTCGCCTCGCTGATCTTGGATTCTAGGATGTCGTGGGATTCGTATGTTCTTTATGAGGTCCTTCGGTGACGATATTTGTAAAGCCGGATTCAGTTCGTCAGTAACAGTAAGGAAACTTGATAGACTGCTGCACTAATCTTCAACCCTGCGGCGATTTCCTTGTCAGAAAACTTTCTGTGCGCTTGCAGATCGATTCTCTGTTTGGAATTCTTACGGATGACGTGCGCTCGCACTTGATACGCTGCTGTATTACACATTTATTTACGTTTCTTGTGCACTGAACATTGGCAACCAGAGCACTTCAAGTCCTCTTCCCTGCACTAGCAAATTTTTGCGATGTGATTGTTGATATGGACATCCTGCGTTATGGTGTTTGTCAGTTTGCTATATCATGATGACTCGTGATATTGGAAAGCTGAATTGGACCACCAGAGATTACGCTCTTTTTCCGTCCGCGTTTTCCGTTTTCCTGTGGTGGACAGTGGACTGCAGGATGACAACCCTGACCTTTAACGACAGCTCATATTCAGCTGTACTTTCTGTTACTAGTTGAGATAAAGAAACCGAATTGAATTTTTTATTTCATTAGGACAAAATTTATTTTTCAACCTCCAGTTTTGTATGGCAGTATAGTTTTAAGATTTTAAATCTGAATTACGAAAGTGAATACCGTGTTCGCGTGTTCGGTGTACACTCCAACATCTAAAACCACTCCATTGGTTACCTTCCAACAGCTAAGAACGCCTTATTGGTTTCAGATTATAAGTTGTTTTAATTTTTTACTTATACATAGTTTTTTATACACATAGATATCTGCTATGTTTCCACTGCACCACAAGACCCAGCTGTGATAGCTAAGGCTGTTACAGTTGATGGGTTCATAGCTTCAATTACTAAATCTGTACAGGCCTCTCTAATCCCACAACTACCAGAAGCAGACGAACTTGATCATGAAATGGGTAACACATCTGAACCACCTGAAACCCCGGTACCACCAAGACTGTCTGTCATTACCCCCACAACATAAAAGCAGTAGGTTAGCGGAGAAATCCAAAACCACAGAAGGAAAAGGAGCAATCCAAGTTGCAAAGAAGTTGCTTGTTAAAAAAAAAAAAAAAACTGGGAGACTATCACCACCAACAACACAAGAGGGGGCTGACCAGTTCAACTTTTATGCACAACATTTTGAGCGTCCACTCACTAAGGAGAAGATGGATGCCCTCACGGTGCTAATTGCTTCGGGGCCACAAAAAAGCAAAAAGAAGAGGGGCAAGCTAACCAAAGTGGAATCTAGAAATACTCAAGAGCAGTTAGAAGTTTGATGGAAGTTCTCTATGCACCTGGTGGTTCATTTGATGGGCTTTTGTTGACGTACCTGCTCTTCTGTTTTGGCTTCAGTGCTCTTTAGTGGTTGCTTGTTGATTAGGCGTGCATGGTGTTTTTTTAGCTTAGTGAGTTGATGTGGTCTTGTAGCCTTTTGATATTAGTTGTGCCACTTTGTTTGTTTGGCTAATAAGCCATGATAGAACCGCTGGCTGATTGTTGTGAGAAAAAAATACTGTTCAATGACTGATAGATTCGGCTGACAAGCTATTTGGTTAGTCGGTTGTTTGTACATGTGCTGATTTCTTGTGTTGCGTCTGACTTATAGGAGTTGTTTCTGGTGAGTTTTTGTATCCCTAGTTGTACAGGGGTTTTAGGTCCAGTTTTCTTAAATTGGGCAAGCTCTTGTTTTACTTTCTTCTTCTAATATAAATCATGGCAAAACTTTTGATGTTATTTAAAAAAAAGATATATGCTATATCTAGATACATATAAAAAGATATATCTAGAAAGGACAACAACTTTAAAGTTTAGAATTAAATGAGCACCATCCAAATTTTTTTTCCATATATTCTAAAATGTTTAGAATTCAGTTTAGTCTTAAAAAAATCATGTCACCTTAGTTCTTTTCTAAGCTGATTTAAGGATCTCCCAACCGTCTCCGCTTCTCTGCTAGCTTATTGTAGAGCTTGATCCTTAAGCATCTGTATGCTTACATTCCTCTTTCGTGCAATATAAGCATGTGGGGTTTGACCTCCCCAATTGTTTGGAAAAGAAAAGAAGACTCCTGGCTGCGGTTCACTTGAGTTTGCTAATCTGTGCACAACACAAGTGTATGCTGGCAGTAGGCAGCACTACTTTGTGCCAACTACATTACTATAGGTTTACAATTTTGTTTCATATTTTTACAGCGATCTGATTTCTATAGCTGGACGACCCTATAGGATAATGATCTTGATGCGCTTCATTTGTAAGGAAAAAAGAAAGAAAAATCTAAATACGCTGCATTTGGGTGGAAAAAAAAGGGGGGGATCTAAATACGCCAGGAAAAAAAGAAAAAAAATCTAGATATCGATCCTCAGAGTGTTCTAAAAGTTATCAGCTTCAACCACTGAAATTCCAGGCTTTATTTCAGAGAATTCATAATTTCAGAAATTAAACCCATGAATGAGACTAAAATGCAGAACAATCTATTGTACTGTACTATGCCCTGTTTGGACCATGGATGTTTGCTTATATTTGTAATGTTGTATTTACATGCTTGTTTGGCAGACGTAATTAACGTGAGTAGTGCTAATCAGTTCGAGGCAAAACTCTTTTATATCTGACTTCTTGTACTTCAATTTCAAGGGGCCAAAGGCTGAATGGGATTATTTTGTATCCAACTTGTGAATGAATTACAATATTGCAACGCACCATTGGAATTGCACTAAATTTTTTCTAATGTACCATATTTTTTGTGTGGATAAGTGTCATAGCTCAATTCTTGGAACCTCAAATTTTTTGAGCCCGGGGTACGCTGTCTAAGATTCTGGGGTTCTAATTTTGTGTGCCCCAGATTCTCAGTATTGTTGTGTGCAGTCATGCACTATGAGTTTAATTTTCTTCTATTGCAATGCAGGGACAGGGACAGTTCTGCAACTAATAATCATATATAATAATGCTACTATGTATTTTAATTGTTATAATGGGACTCCAAACAAATGGCTTACAAACATGAAGCCAACGTTAAGATTGTCATTTTAGCGAAGCCATTTGTTTGGAGTACCATTATAGCAATTTTCTCAAACATTTTGCAAGCGCCCCATCGTTCCTAAAAAAAAAATCAATCGCAGCCTCCAAAAGAAAAAAATCATGAATCCTCGGAGACAAGATACGCGACGATGACCGTGATGTCGTCCTGCTTTCCACCATGCCATACCTCCTTATATTTCTTCAAGTATCCGATACCGAACGGCGAGCATGCCCAACTGTTGTTGGATATCGCGTAAGCGAGGCCCGCGACAATGTCCGCCATGTTCTTGGGCGAAAAGCCCAGTTCGGTGCCCATCCGCACGGCGCGCTCGAGCTGCCAGTCGTGCACGTTGTCGAACAGCCCGTCCGTCGCCATCACCACGACGTCGCCGTGCTCCGCCGCCGGCATGCCGCCCACCTTCGCCTCGGCGAGGCTGCCTCCACAACCCCTGGCGCTCAGCTGGTACGGCTCGTTGAAGCCGCGCTGCTGCTGCACCGAGCGGTGGATGATCTCGCCGCCTCGGAACACGGCGAAGGCGCTGTCGCCGATGTACGCCCACCTGAGCGCCGCGCCGTGGAGCGACAGGATGGCGGCCGTCGAGCCCCCCGGTGTTCCGCTCGTGGCCGCGTTCTTGTACGCCCGCTCCAGCACCTTCATGGGGCAGAGCCGGGGAAGGAGCTTGGGAGCCTTGGCGTTGGCCACCCGCTCCGCCGTCGCCAGAGCGTTCGCCATGAGAGCTCGCGCGAACGCGCCGGCGTCCACGCCTCGGTCCCGGTACCCGCCGACACCGTCCGCGACGCCGACGACGCCGGCCTCGGCGTGCCCGAAGTGCGCGTCCTCGCCGTGGAGAGGGAGGACGCATGCCGCCCAGTCCATCTTCAGAGCGGGAGCGCATGGCCGCGCGTCGTCACACCGTAGCTCCTCCGCGCGGCGGCGTCCATGGCCGGCGCCGGCGTCGTCGTCGTCACCGATCTTCCACTCCGACGGCGCGTGTTCGGTCCCCGGCGAATCATCCAAAACGGAGGCGACGAACCTGGAGATGCTCACGTCGGGGGTTCGTTCCTTGATCTCGGCTAGCGTTCCCTGGATCTGCTCCAACTTCTCCAGTGCGCTCGCCATCTTGGTCGGTCGCCATGGTGCATGCATGTACAGATAATATACCGCCCCTAATCTAGCCCAAATGTTCTTGAGAACGAATTCGAAACGGGCACCAAGGACCATGTTAGCAAATGATGCAGAGCATGAGACACAAAAAATTACATGGAAAATCCTTGCGGTGAAAAAACAAAATATTCTAAACACTTGACTCGAACTCTGGTCTCTAGACGTATTTCACAAATAAAGACGCGTATTAGAGTTCGGATCGAATTCTAACTCGTATTAGAATTCAGATCAAGTTCCTTTTTTTTTCTTGATCGGCAATTCAGATCAAGTTATCACAGACACTGATGATGCGTGCACTCGTGTAGCTTCGTGTTTCTGAACTCTGATGTGCCTCTCGCCATGCCGTTGGGCTCCCGTTTTATGGCCTGGATTCATGGAAAGTATGGAACCTACACGTGCGTAGCGTCCTCAGCTCGTCTCGGAGTCGGCCGCTGTTGGCGGCGGGATCACATTTAGGAGCCGGAGTGCGGATCAGGTAACCACGATTCACGAACGTACGTGTCAATAGTATAGCACTATACAACGTCGCTGGTCTGAAAAATCATAGCTGAAATTACTGCTGTCTGATTTATTGTGAGAGAAAAATACTGTTGACTGACAAAAAAAATTACGAAAAAAAACATGCTCGTCACCGGCCGTCATCAAGAAGTAAGAATGACAAGGAAAAAGGTGTGTGGGCGTGGAACATGCATGGTGCAGGCGTGCAGCTACTCATGGCCAAGGGGCTCACCACCATGCCCTACCTCAACGAATACGAGCCCCCCCCCCCCCCCCCCCCCCAAACCATCACTTGAGCTTCTGCAGAGTCTCACAGGTTCGGATTGGCTGCGACACTGCGATCAGATGAGGCAGACTATTTATCCCCTATTTGGCTTGCATCTTGTTGT
Source organism: Sorghum bicolor (assembly GCF_000003195.3). Taxonomy (NCBI): domain Eukaryota; kingdom Viridiplantae; phylum Streptophyta; class Magnoliopsida; order Poales; family Poaceae; genus Sorghum; species Sorghum bicolor. Next base: position 57,482,893 of record NC_012873.2, read on the forward strand.
ATTGTATTATCCGACAAATAAAACCAGTTCACTGGTGTGGTTGATTGCTATATATAGTCTGTTTATACTCTTTTCCAACAATCCTGATTATATATATTTGAGTATATATGTTTTGAGATGAACCTCTATTTCTAAAGAACGAAAACTGATTTGTCGGATTGCAGGACTATCATCAGATACAAAAGAACTCAACATGGCATTTGTAATAAGGCGTGCAGGCACCGCAAGCGTGAATTTTATGATCAAAGCGGCAACTGCCCATCATATGAAACGGCTCACTGTCAGATCACCTAACGGCTCAGCCGGTCGGCCCTCAGTGGCCTATGCCTATATGACAATTTTAATAAGACGATTCATGTTCGTTTAACTCTAACAATATTTTCAGCATGGTTTTTCAGATGCGAACATACTGTTTTGATCCTTAGCACTAAAAGCTACTCTGTTCCAAAAAAAGCTTCATATTTTAGTTTTATTCTAATTCAAACTATTTTAGCATTGAGAAGTATGCAAATACATATCTTATTACGAAACTACATTGAGATATATGTTTGCACACTTCTCAATGTGAATCCAATGGATGAGAGAGAGAGTATGTGCCCTTATGAGTAGAAAAAGGGCTTTCGCAACGCCACGCCCGCTGCTAAGAGGTGGAGAAGAACCTACAGATGTTCCACACAAGCTGTCTCCAAAGGTTACAGATGTTCCACACAACTCAGAGATTCCCTTCATGCGCTCTGCTTCTTGTGTACGTTCCAATTTTTGTTGATGAATTGTCGGTTCCAATGTTCTTAAGAGAGTAATCCTCCTCTAATCTTAAAGCCTATCAATGGGTGGCCTGACGCCACGGCTCATCATCATCATCGACTACGGCTGACAGCAGATCGCCTCCGCGAACTGGGATCGAAGAGTTGTAAAAAGATCGTGCACAAAACCACAACAATGGACTATATTTGAGATCGGATAGGGCATGATACAATGTAGGCGACCACTACAGTGATGTCATCCGGCTTCCCGCCGATGAAAGGCTTCCGGCCTGGCTGCGTCCGGCAGGCCGAGCTGTACGGCGTGTCTCTGTCGCGGCAGGTCGCAGCCTCGAAAGCGAAGGCCGCCATGACCTCCGCCATGTTCTTGGGCGCGAACCCCAACGCCGTGCCCATCCGCACGATGCGCTCGATCTCGGCGTCGAACACGTTGTCGAACAGCCCGTCCGTGCCCAGAACCACAATGTCGCCTTCCTTCGCCGCGACCTCGCCGACGTCCGCGTCGGCGAGCCTGTCGCTTTCTTGGTTCGAGCTGAGCTGGTAGGGGCAGTTGAAGTAGTGCTGCTGCGGCCGGAAGCGGCGCAGGATCCTGCCGCCGCGGAGCACGACGAACCCGCTGTCGCCGACGAACGCCCACTTGAGGGTCCGGCCGGCGAGGGAGACGATGGCCGCCGTGGACGCGGCGGGCGTGCAGGCCGCGGCCGTCATCTGGTACGCCAGCTCCAGCAGCGCGCGGGGGCAGAAGCGCGCGCCGTGCACGGCGGTCGTCGCCGCCACCTCCGCGTAGGCGTTGTGCATGAGCGCGCGGGAGAACGCCGACGCGTCGACGCCGCCGCCGGCGTTGCTGCGGTACCCGCCGACGCCGTCCGCCACGCCAATGACGCCGGCCTCGGCGTGCCCGAAGTGAGCGTCCTCGTCGTGGTCCTTTATGTAGGATGACGCGAACACCATCCCCAGGTCTCCCTCCGGCTGCTGCGCCTCGTCGTCGTCGCAGTCCATGGCGTCGCTGGCGCCGTCGTCGTCGTTTGCGTCGCGCGGCGCGAGCAGGACGGCGGCGAAGTTCGCTGCCTCATCCTGTTGGCCGCGCAGAATCGCCGGACGCCTGGGGCGGCATATGCCGAAGGCGACGCGGAGGGCGTCAGGGATCCGGCTGTCGATCTCCGTCAGAGTTTGCGCCATGTGCTTCTCCATTGGACTTTCTCTAGCGCTACTCTCTGAGAACTAAAACTAGGGTTCTTGGTTTTTCGAAACGGGGGGCCTCGGCGCATGCAAGCGGCTGCCTTGCACACGTCGATCGATACGAGGCAGCGACGCGTAGTATGAATCAAAGACGGGGCTCATCGTGCTCGTGCGGTTTGCAAGCGTTTAGTTATATAGGCACCCAACAAATATTCCGACTCGTGCTCTCCCCTCTCCTATAGCGACACGCTTTTAGTTAGGCCTTGTTTAGTTTGAAAAAAAATTTGGTTTTGGCTACTGTAGCACTTTTATTTGTTTGTGACAAATATTGTCCAATTATGAATTAACTAGACTCAAAAGATTCATCTCGCGAATTACAACTAAACTGTGTAATTAGTATTGATTTTTGTCTACATTTAATATTTCATACATATGTTACAAGATTTGATGTGATGGGGAATCTTGAAATTTTTTAGAAACTAAACAAGGCCTTAGTCCGCTTCGCTTTCCCTTTTTCTCGATTCCGATTCTGTTTCGATGAAATTGAAAGAACAACGAGCCAACTAGGAACACATTTTTTTGGTTTTCATTCTCAATCCCCGTTGTGGTTTAATACCCCACCCAGCTAAATGCAAGCGATATTCCCTAAGAAAAGAAAGGGTTTTTAGAAATATATTTGTTTTAGAATGGAGGGAGTAACTATGGTTAGTTCAATTGGTGGGAGAATATTTTGATCAATTGACCATGAATTAGGTTTGCTAAATGAGATTGCCATCTTTAAAAATTTAGCAAAACAAAAAAATTTACTCTCCAACAGATTGACAAATCAACTTGGTAATTTTGAGAACTTGACATCTTCCTCTCCGCACACGCATATATGTGCACGTGCATCCACTGCACATCGGAGTTTCCTGTGCGCACGAGTGATGCTCTTGGTGTCTGCTCCTCCTCGTGACATTCAGACCTTGTTTAGATCCATTTTTTTTTTGGATTTTGACACTATAACATTTTTGTTTTTATTTGACAAATATTATCCAATCATAGATTATCTAGGCTTAAAATATTTGTCTCACGATTTACAGGCAAACTGTGCAATTAGTTTTTATTTTCATCTATATTTAATGCTTCATGCGTGTGCCATAAGATTCAATGTGATTGGGAATCTTGAAAAATTTTAATTTTTGGGGTGAAAGTTCTAAAAAATTTCAAAATTCCCCCATCACATCGAATCTTTAGACGCATACATGAAGTATTAAATATAGACAAAAATAAAAAATAATTACACAGTTTACCTGTAATTTGCGAGACCAAATATTTTGAGCCTAGTTAATCTATGATTTGACAATAGTTATCAAATACAAACAAAAATACTACAATACCTAAAATTCAAATGCTTTGTCAACTAAACAAGGCCTTAATTTAATGGAGCCGCCTGCGGTTGCAGGTCCTTGTCTCCTGCCGAAAAGACGTTGAGTGTGTGAAAGCTCTAGTTTGGTTTTGGATAATTGATGAAATCTATGAGAACTAACCTTTGGCTCTAAGTGATATATGAGATAGGTTGGTTCATATTGTGGTCGAGCTAGATGGCACTCAAATATGATGGAGATGATCGGAAATTATGATCAAGTGCTCATATCTTGCAAAGAAAAAGAAGGGCTCAAGGCAAAGGTATAAAATAGGATATTTGTTTTTGCCGGTCAAGACGTAATAGAGTGCGTGATCGGATTTAGGATAGATAACCGTACTATTAAGAGGGAAAATCTTTAATTGCAATGGTTATCTAGTGCCACTAAGTTGAGTCTCATTTGCATATATTTCTTGCGCTTAGTGATGTGGTGAAAATGCATGAAAAATCCTAAGAAAATATTTGTGATATGCTAACTTAAGTGCTTAATTTATTTTTGGTACTCATGAAAAGTTAGTACTTAAAAAGGGTATGAAAAGAAAAAAGAGAGCTTGCTTGCATGACATAAAAACACTCCTTCCTGTAGCATGCTTGGTGTATTCGTGTGCATGCATGCATCCACCTTTTTGGCTCTACAGGTTTCGTGTGCTCAGAAAGGTTTTACAAGTGGTTGTATGCTTTGCGTGGAGTGGTGCTAGGCTGCTAGCTGTTGTGTCTGCCGATGGGCTGCTGCTACCGCCGCTCGCTTGGAAGGCAGAGAAAAATTCGAAGAGCCGTTGCCTGCTGTTGCTCTGTTTGCTTTCTCTCGTGGGGCCCCTCACTTGCATGCAGCTGACCAGGGAGCTTCCGGGAAGCTTCCCAGGAGCGCGTCGGGCCGCTGGCTTCCCACCCGTTGCTGGTGGGGTCACGGCGTCAGGGGGCTTGCAGGTGTGGACGCCCGTGACCTCCCTCGCTCCTTGCTGCTGATCCCGTAATAGACCGAGGCCTTCGGCCCAGGCTTCAGTGGCTCGGCCATTGAACAGAAAAGAAAACAGAGCTGCTCCTTTCCTCTTCCTCTTGCAAACCCTAGAAGAAAAGAGCCCCAATCCTCCATCCCTTCACTCCATTGATTTGTGCTCCATTCAAGTGAAGGATAGTGCTCTAGAGATCAATTTGAGAGCTCCAAGAGGATCCCCTTCATCTCCTCTCCCTCTCCATGGTTGGTTCATGCTCATGAGAGGAGGTGGTAAAATCTAGTGTTCTTGTGCATTTTGTGATTCATATTTGTGGCACTAGATTGTGATTGCAATTGAGGATTTCTTATTACTCTTGGTGATTGCCGTCACCTAGACGGTTGGTGGATTGGTGATTGGTGAGGGGATTTGGTGATTGTGTCCGCCCCGAATCAAGAGGTGATTTGTGAGGGGTTATTGTGGTTCCCCAGCGAAGTGCCTAATTCCAACTCTAGTGGATTGCTCATGTCATTCAACTCTAATCCATTGGTAGGTTCTTGTGGCGCCTTTTGATAGGCTCGGTGTGTGATACCGATTAGCCACCGAACCACGTGGTGCGGGGGACACAATGGGGACTAGCTTGCCGGCAAGCAAGTGAACCTCGGGAGAAAAATAATTGTGTCATCTTTGTCTCCCGGTGAATTGGATATCATCTTGGTGATTGGCTTCTCTCCAACGTTGGTATAAAAAGCTCTCTATCCATCTTTGCATTACCATTATTTTTTACTTGCAACATATTTTGTGTAGTGGTGGTAGAAATCAAATAGAGTAGCATAGCTTAATTTATTGTTCTTGATAGCTCTTTTAGCTTGCTCACTAGTGTAAAATTAGAGACATAGTATTTGTGTGCCATAGAGATAATAAAGAATTAGAATTGCAAATAGGTGGCTTGCCTAGACTATCTCCAACAATGGTCACCCAAAATACAAGACTCATTTGTCCTTTGGATAGCGCTACAGGTAAAAGTTTCCATACCTATTTTTAGTCTTCTCCAACAACAAGACCTAAAAGACAACACTCTCCGCAAATGGGTCTCGAGGAGAGAGGATACCCAAATTTGGGTTATGCCTCTCCTGACACCTAAAATGGGTCTTCTGTATGGGTACTCTGTTGGAGGCTATAGGTATTATGTTGGAAACCTATTTTGTGTTTGGCTTCCAAATAGGTCTTCTATTGGAGATAGCCTGTAGAGCTAGAGCAAACCGCATTTTGCCATTTGTTTTACTAATATTCCGCTCTAGTGCCTTTGTAGAATTTTAAATTAGGCTATTCACCCCCTCTCTAGCTAATTAGGACCTTTCAGTGTGTACTCCTCTTCGTGATTCATGAATAAAACCTGCTAGCTAGTGATACTACTAGCCATGTCCATCACAATAAAGGCCTTGTTTAGTTCCCAATTTTTTTTAGTTTAAGCTACTATAGCAATTTTGTTTTTATTTTATAGTTATTGTCCAATCATATCACTTTTTTTTTTAGAATGGACGACAAAAGTACTGTTATAATTTTTAGACGATAGAAAAGAGAAAAAATGATTTACAACATTAACTTGAGAAGTATGACAAGCCACAAAAGATAGTTGCCACACTTTGTCATGCCGAATTTCGCCGTACTTTTTAACTTTATGACATGTAGAGTCAAAAAAATCATGCCTAAGCTTAATTACAAACCAAACACTTACCAATTTAATCAAACTTATCTAAAATGGAGTGTGGTAAAGTGTAGCTATCAACCAAACAACCTCTAAACCAGCCATTATAGAGCTACCTTGACCGCGACTACTGAAAAAAGAAGAGACATAAAAAAGACTACTAAAAAACAAAAACCAACCAAGGCACAGAAAGGACAATAGGGAAAGAAAGCAAGCACCCTGAAGATCGTCTGTGCCCTTGATGCCATGACGATCATGTACTGCTATGTCATCCTTGCATAGCGTACCCACCTGAACTGGGTTGAGGGCATTCAACTAAAAATATCTTCTATTTCTCTCCTTTTAAATACTTCACCAAAAGTAGATAAAAGAACCCATCCACTTTTCTCCTCTCATTTTTATTAAATTTGCATCTGCATCTCCACTAGAAGCTATCACTCTGTCCCAAATTATAAGTCATTCCAAGAATTTTGGAGAGTCAAAGTTTTCAAGTTTGACCAAATTTATATAGCAAAATAATAACATTTTTAGTACCAACCAAGTATCATTAGATTCGTTGTTAGTTATATTTTCATAGTGTACATATTTTATGATATAAATCTTTATATTTCGATTCATCAAAAAAAATCTTTATATTTCTCTCTATATTTTTTGTCAAACTTAAAAATACTTTGACTCTCTAAAATTCTTGGAATGACTTATAATTTGGAACCGAGGGAGTATGTAAGACTGACTCCAACAACGGAAATACAAAAACGACTCATTCCTGGTTTTGGGTCATGGTGGCGGCAGGTGCCGAGCAGTGGCAGGGGCCGAGCAGCAGCAGCGGGCGACGCTGCCCCATCCTCAATGATGCCGGCGCACCCCCGTTGAGCCATGGAGAGGGCCTCCTCACCGGATCTGGCAACAGTAAGCGTCAGTCCTGGCGTGGCTGAGCCTGAGCGAGATGGCAATGCGACCCGATGGCGGTGGCGCTCGGCACCGGCAGTGCTGGAGGAGTCGCTGTTGCGACGACACCGGGCGGGGCGGGGGGAGGGGGTGCGCCATGGCTCGTCGTCCCGCCCAGCCAGCCCCTCCTGACGGTGCGGCGGATGCAGTAGTTCGGCACGCCCTCCAAGATCATGGCGTCCTCCACTAGTCCACTTCCTCCTCGTCCTACTCGTTGTAGTCGAGCTCGCGCTACAATGCACGCCCTATTCTGTAAGCTCGACAACCAACCAGCGCATGCATCGTCCTCTGACATCCATGGCAGCGGCAAACCTGCCGGCACCAAACGCAAACAAGAAGGAAACCAGCTTCTCGCGGGCTTCTTCTCACAGATATTAAGGCAACCCGACCAACTGCAGTTCTATCGACCATGACATGACCAGCTTCTCGCGGGCTTAGCTTCTCACACATAGGCATTGGGAAATTGAGGGACGAGTTACTTTAGTCTTAATATAATTCCTCCCCTAGGTCATTGCTGTTATCATTAGATTTCAGCCACAATAATTGGAGTTATGTTTAGTTGTTTGCCCTTCATCATCGACATCAAAGGTGACACAACTAGATTTTTCAATTTCTCCTAGTAATGTGGGATTCTCCTAGTGTTTTGACATTTAAAATTTAGTATAAACTTTTCCTAGTAAATACCTCCTAGTGAGGATTCCCTAGTGTTTGACTAGTGGTAGTGTTTTATTACTAACTAAAAACACTAGAAGAACTCCACCATTTTGGTAGTGTGATGCAAAAATATAAAGTATTCATAACAAAATAAGCATACATGTCGTGTGCCACCAAATATACCAAGTATACATGCATGCATGCATGAGTGAAATAATATATTGATGGAGTTTAGTAATAGTAAAAAATGTTTCTTAACGAACGAATTTTAGAATTAGATAAAATCTTGGAGGGAGTATATTAAAAACATTATAATCTTGGAGGGAATATAAATAACAAATCATTTTAAATATATTAAATGAATATTTTATCTAATTCTTACTTCATACAATTTGTATATTATAACTAAAACATTATAAAATTTATACATTTTGCCAGAGTAACATATCCATCGACAGTGTAATAAGCATTTGATTTTAGAATTCTTTGATAGAGAAAGTTGCATATCTAGAGCGTTGAATCGACTGTTGATACCATAATAATGCGTAAGATATATGTAGATGTGCAATGTAAATTAAGCTAAGATTTCAACCAAACACAAAAGATACGTAGATTGATGTGCAATGCAAAAGGGAAAAACTATCAATGCGGAGTTTTTCAAACTCTAAAAAGGACTATAATTTGAACAATACAACAATTTTCAAAACTGTAACGTTTGTTGCATCCAAATACTTCATGATGACACTTCAAACCAAAGTACTCCCTTCATCCCAAATTAAGTCATTCCAAGATTCTTAGAGAGTTAAAACATTTCAAGTTTGACCAAATTTATTTGATAAGATAATAATATTTATGATATCAACAAAGTACCATAAGATTCTTCATTAATTATATTTTTATAGTATATCTATTTGATTTCATAAATTTTTATAATTCTTTCTGTAATTTTGGTCAAACTTAAAATGTTTTGAGTCTCCAAGAGTCTTGGAACGACTTATAATTTGGGACGAAGGGAGTATATTAAAAACATTATATTTTCTAAAACTCTAAAAATACTTTTAATCCAACAGGACCTAGCTAAGACACATAGATGTTGCAATGTAAAGGGTGAAAACTATGAATATGGATGGAAATTAAAACATATAGAGTAATTGACAAATCTATCAAAACCTGACAGAGATCACGGAGTATCTACATATTATTGTGTAAGAAACTGAATAGAGAAACGGCACAAAAAGATAAAAAAAAAAGTTTGAATAGTCGCTGGTACTAATTAAATCTATCCACGAGCTTGTACTGTACCTATATCTTAGTAAAGCTCTAGCATGCATGAGCACATGTTAATGCACTCGGTTGCGCTAATAAATGATCATTTCTCATGATCCCGTCAACAAAACTGTCGAGGTTTCCGTTTGCTGCACATCTGGCCTCACCCATCACGACTCGTTTCCTCAACTCATCCACCTTCTCCTGCATACGCCTTCCTTCTTCTCCTTCCATGATCCTCTCGACACAGTCTTCCACTACACTCCTCTTGGTGCTACAGAGCCTGATCCCCGTCTCCCACACCTTGACGATGTAAGCGCAGTTGATGAACTGGTCACCGGACACCGGGTAGCACAGCAGGCGCACCCCATGCTGTATGGCCTCCAGCGTGGAGTTCCACCCGCAGTGCGTGAGGTAGCACCCGACGGCGCTGTGCCGGAGGACGTCCTCCTGCGGCGCCCACGCGACGATCTTGCCGCGGCCGGCGACGGCCTCGGCGTACTGGCGGGGGAGGCCTTCTCGCCACGACGGCTCGTCCTTGAGCGCCCACAGGAACGGCCGGGCGGTGGCCTCCAGCCCGAGCGCGAGCTCGCCGATGGCGTCTCGACCGATCGAGGCGACCCAGCTTCCGAACGAGACGTAGATCACCGACCCCGCGCGCTGCTCGTCTAGCCACTCCACGCAGGTCTCGTCCGCCTGCCACATGCTTGGGTTCTTGGAGCTGGTGGAGCGTCGTCGTCGTGGTGCCGCCGGGGAGTCATGCAGCAGATCGCCTTTGGTAATGCGACCGTCGTCGAAGCCGCCGCTGGGTGGCGGCAGTAGTGGTCCGACTTGGAGGACCTGTGACGCATCAGTGCCGGTGTCGTCGCCGTCGCCGGCGCCGGCGCCGGCGGCTTCGACGGGGAAGGTGTTGACGAGGATAGAGCGGAAACTCTTTGCGCGCTCCATGGTCTGAAGCCAGAAGGTGAACCTTGATTTCTGGCACGCCGCGTCGCCCACAAGCCATGGCAGCTCTGCGGTGCTCAGGCCTAGTTGTGCAGGCAATACGTGGAGGCTGTCGCCAGTCTTCTGGTGGTCTCCGTTTACTTTGTGTTCTTCACCAGTGTTTAATCTTTTGGTCGATATGGGAATGCCTACATGCATGTGACAAGAAACAGAACAATGAACAAGAGAAGTTGCAGCTTTGGTATGAACGGTAGGTTAAACTTCTGCAAAAATTTGTATATTATGCCAAGTGGTGGTGATTTAATTGATGAAACCCATCATATTGCACCGGTGTTTGAAGCCTAACCACAAGAACAATACACAACAATGGTAAAATAATAATGTGTGTTAGCAAATAGTTGCAGAACAAGGAAATCACCGAGCGAGAAGAATGCAATGGAATAGTGCGTGGATCATGCAGTAATAGCACATAGTGCGTACCGTGATCTGAGATCAACCCCTTGTCGATGAGCTCCGGGATGGCCGCCACGACGCGGTAGGTTGCCAGCATCGCCGTCCAGAAGCCCACGGCGGGCACGCCGCACCGGGCGGCGACGGGGACCGCCCACGACGCCAGGACGTCGGCGACGAGGCACGCCACGCCGCGGCCCGCTAATCCGCGCCGAGTCGTCAGCATCGACTCCAGGCTGGTGGGCATGTGGTGCTCCATGGCGCGCGCGAAGCCGGCGAAGCCCGGGGGCTCGCCCACGCCGTCGTCCGGGACACCGCTGTCTATGGACGCGAGCTCGACGCCGACGCCCACCTGATGACCGCAGGCGCTGACGAGTCTGCGGTGGACGAAGTCGGGCACGGCGACGATGGCCGCGACGCCTCGCCCGGCGAGGGCGCGCGCCAGGCGGAGCATCGGGGAGATGTGGCCCTGCGCCGGGAACGGCACGAGGACAACGGTGGCCGCCGCGGGGCGGCGGACGGCCACGTGCTCGGCCTCTGCGCCCATGGTCACGGCCCACCGCCCACGTTTGGGAAGCTGGCTGAGCAAGCTGCCGACGATGGCAACGGTAGTGTTGGACTTTGGGATTTAAAGAAGGCGCGTGCGTCACGGGCTCGATTTGCCAGTTTCATTATAGGCCCAATGTGGCCACTGTCCCTTTGACATTCATATGTTAATGATTCCGCCACTTGTTAAACGCTTCTGGCTGAGCAATACTCGCTCCATTCCAAATTATAAGACAATCTAAAAATTTTGGAGAGTCAAAGCATATCAACTTTGACCAAAATTATAGAGAGAATTATAAAGATTTATAACATTATATATTATAAAAATATAATTAATAAAGAATCTAATGATACTTAGTTGATATAATAAATGTTGTTATCTTATTATATAATTTTAGTCAAACTTAAAATGTTTTGACTCTAAAGATTTTTGGAGTGTCTTATAATTTTGGGATAGAGGGAGTAGCATGTTATAAGCTAGCTAAATAATAAGGTGAAGGAGAAAGAAGAGAGAGAGAGGAGAAGTGATTGTAAGCTTATAGCCGGCTTAGACATAAGGAAAAAAAAATTATGAGAGATAAGTGAATCATGTATTAATAGTGAATAGTTAACTACTATATAAGTGGGCTAAGAGCACTCTATAAAGAAAATCTTAGCTAGCTGTATTATTAGTCTTGCTCTTAGCTGGTGTTAGTATTTGTGTTTATCCAGTTGAGCAGATATCACATGCTGCTGGACAATTGGTTGTTGGAAACTTGGAATGCTTGCTGTCGTTGTTTTCTTAAGAGTTCCTCGTGGTTGGCACACATGGTACTTGTTTGTGGCTTTGCAAATTTTAGAGCAATCTTAAACGCTCGTATGGCAGTGATTTGACTTTCAGCTCACATGCTGCGGAACGTGGACAATTAGCTGTTGGAAAGCTTGTTCTCGTGCTGTTTGGTAGGAGTTCCTCGTGGTTGGCACATATGGTAGGAGTATCTACATCAAACAGAGGCTAACTGTACTTCTCTGATCTGATCTTTCAGTAGTGGATGTGAGGCTGCATTCTTAGCTGATTCCTGACTGGTTTTGCTCAGGACTCAGCTTACCAATCTATTGTATGGGCTTATGTTTATGGGCCTCCGAGGTATTTTTGTATAGATACCAAAGGCCCATGTTATCATTGTTCTTTAATTATACTGAACATTTTATTACCAAGTTGGTTACAAGTAACACTTGCCGTACAAGTAGGAAACATCTTCTTTTGTTTTCAAAATAAGAAATCTATCTCCGTCTGGAGTGGGCGAGATGATGATGCTCTACTGTTTGGCAAGTCAACTATGGTCATTCTGCCAAAAGCCACTACAGGAAACGCGAGCTTTGTCTAGAGCCTGGCTTTGTCGAAAGCCAGACCCTCGGCAAAGACTGCCTTTGCCAAGAGCCAGGTCATTATCTTGGCAAAGAGCCTTTGCCGACGGCCAGGCTCTCGGCAAAGAAGGGCTCTAGGCAAAGGTCAGCTACGCTCTCGGCAAAGGCAAACTCTCGGCAAAGATATCGCGCCGTGAACGCCTACCATAGTCGTCGCCTTTGCCGAGAGCCACGTCGTTAGGCTCTCGGCAAAGAGGTGGCCTTTGCCGAGGGCAACGACTGGCTCTCGGCAAAGACCCCCTTTGCCGAGGGCTAGAACTTGCCCTCGGCAAAGAGTGAAGGTTTTTTTTGAATTTTGGGTCTAGACTTTTTCTATAGCTCTTGCATATTATATACAAGCACATGTTCAAATTTGGGAGCTTTTTATAACATTTTGCTATATTTCATAAATTAATTTATTTTCTTTGCATTTTTTTGAAAAAGTAAATTTGAACTGTAGGTGTATGAAATAATAATATATAGCCATTCAAAAAATGATACTCATATTTGAGAGTGTATTTTGAGGCTATATCCATAAACTCACCCAAAAGTTTGAATGTCTTTTATACGAAACATAACCATCCATGTGTCGTTGATGTGATTTTTAATTATATAAATTCCAAATGAAGTTCAAAAATCACAAAACTTGGGGACATGTCTTATTATCGTATGTGGATGTTGTGGTAAAAAATTTATAAAGTTTCGAGTAAGTTGCGACTCCGGATGTCTAAAATCCAAACATCTCCACATGTGATCATATTTGATCACATGTGGAGATGTCTGGGTTTTAGACATTCGGCATCACAACTTGCTTGAAATCTTATGAATTTTTTACCACAGCCTCCACATGCGATAACACGACACGTCGCTAAGTTTCGTGATTTTTGGACTTCATTTGGAATTTATATAATTAAAAAACACTTTTCCCTCACATTCCTCGACATGTTATGTCAGCGAAAGGGTTGAGATTTCATGTGTGGTTGTGGGTACAACCTCAACATACAATAAATATCTTGACTATTATTTTTTGAATCACTGAGTTCCAATATTCCATATACCTGCAGTTCAAATTTGAATTACGTGAAAAAATTTAAAGAAACAAGATTAATTAGTTAAATATAGCAAAAAAAAGTCAAATTGATGCCAAATTTTGAAATGTATTTAGAAATTGGATCACAAGGAGACAAAAAAAAACTCGAGTCTAAACTCACCCTGGTCGGCGTGGCCAGATGGGGGTTCGGGACACGATGGAGGCCACGGCGACGACGGGTCAGAGTCACAGCACTAGGGGTAAGGCGCTAGCGACTTCGAGTAATGATATTCATGTGGACTTGTGGTTTATGTTATAAACTTGTGTTTATGTTGGACTTTATGTTAGATTTGTTATATCTATGTGGATTTGTGATATCTATGGACTTCGATATGTTTCATGTGATATATATGTGGAGTGTGATATAGACATGTGGATTGTGATATATATATACATATGTGGCTGTGCATGTAAAAATCAGGGAAAAAATAAAAAACAAAAAAATTCCCACCTTTGCCGAGAGCTGTCCAGAGAGGCTCTCGGCAAAGGTTTTTTTTAAAAAAAATAAAAAGTCTTTGCCGAGAGCCAGTCTGGACGGCTCTCGGCAAAGCCCTCCTTTGCCGAGAGCCAGTCTGGCAGGTTCTCGGCAAAGGAGGGCTTTGCCGAGAGCCTTCCAGACAGCCTCTCGACAAAGACTTTTTTTTTAAAAAAAATAAAAAAAAGTCTTTGTCGAGAGCCTGACAGCACGGCTCTCGGCAAACACGACGTCAACATTAGCGGTCATCGACGGCGCCGTGGGCTTTGCCGAGGACGTTTCTGGCCCTCGGCAAAGTCTTTGCCGATAGCCTGCCAAGTGGCTCTCGGCAAAGAATTCTTTGCCGAGAGCTTCTTTGTCGAGAGCTCTTTGCCGAGAGCCACGTGGCAGGCTTGCCGAGGGCTTTTAGACCTTTGCCGAGGGCTCCTGGCTCTCGGCAAAGAAGGCAAATCCAGTAGTGAGCTTCAATTGATAAGTTACCAGTTGGGTCTTCATGCAAAACAGAATAAGTGATAACATGGACCTATGGTATTTATAGAAAGAATACCTCGGAGGTTCATAAGTCATAAACATATATAAGCCCATAGTTTTTTTTTTAAAAAAAAGAAGGATATAAGCACATAGGTTGGTAGCCCGAGTCCTAGGCAAAAGCAGTATCCGGATCTTTGATGTACCAAATATATATTCAGAGATATATTCAGTCTGCAGCAATGGACGAGGCTTGGCTTGTGAGCTTTGAGCAGACGGGGAAGAAGTAAAAAAGCGGCGGCAACAATCCGTGCCTCACAAACTGTTCTCACATCTCAGTAGCAGTATCTCACTAGTTCTGGCTGCTGGACCTGAGACTGAGAGTGACGGGCAAAATATCTGACGACTTGTGAACGCCATCGGCAAGAAGCCCAAGATCGATCACCCCAGCCCCAGGACGGCGACCTCTACCGGCGCCGGCGGCCCCGCGCGGCAACTGCAGCGCCGCAGGCCCGCAGCAGCTCGCAGGAACGAAAAGTGAGAAGTGGCTTCCTGGACGCATCGGGCTCACACCTGCGCGCACGCCGTGCAGGTGCAGCTAACTATGGCTCTCCGTAGCGTGCCACATCGCTCGCTCCTGCGCCACGAGCAGCTCATCCGCACCGAACAAAACCAGTAGCCCGAGATTAGTTGGACACGTCTCGGCCGCCGTCGATCCCTGTTGGTGGATGTCGATTTCACTGAACTTCGCCCAACGCAGTAATTCACAAAACCGTACCTGAAATAGTGATCCCAAGGCTTTTGGCACAGGTAGCAGCTACTTGGACTCAAGAGGAAGCATCGCACGAAAGCGTTGCACTAGGAGCATGTTCGTTTGATGAAAACCTATGGTTAAAAGTAATATTCACTTTATGAGAGAAAAATACTGTTAAATGTTTTAAATTTAGGAGATAAACTTAAACAAACAGGTTGCATGAGGGTGTTCGTTGTAGCTTAAAGTAGCTATAGTTTTTTTTTTGCTAGGCTGGATTGGAAAAGTATGTTAGAGCATCTCCAATAGTTTTTAAAAAGACAATTTATAAATCGAAGAGTTTTTTAAATACCTGAAAAAATTGGAAGCATATTTGTTAGGTTGTTCTAGTGGTTTTCAAAATATTAGTTTACTAAAATATAGAAGTCAATTTTACATCAAGAATCTTCTTGACTATTTCTAAGTCATCCTAACCATTTTTATTTTTCTCTCTTATATATTTGTGTCGGAACCATGTCTTACTTTTTATTCTTATTACTCGTGTTCTTCTACTTTCAGATTGGCCGATGGATACATGTGTGTATATATGCACGTGATTAGGTCGGTTTTTCCTGGTGTCGACAGATTGAGAGTGTTTGAAGAGCAATATTTTCCAATCATGACAAAAAAAATCTAGATTGAAAGTGTGTTTTTACAAACTCTTGGAGATGCTTTAGCTCTAGGCCAAAGATACATACCCACCGCTGTCCCATGACCGTGTAGGGCTAGATCCACGTCTAGATATCTGGTCTGTTAATATTTAGTATGAAGATAATTAAACTAAATATATTAAGCAAGACTCAAACCAAAAATTTCTTTTTTGAGCTCAAGGTTTGTTGCCCAGGCTAATCCAGTAAGGCCTACGGCTCAAGGTAGGCCTAAAATTAATGCTCTAGTCCGCTCACATGAGAATCTCAGAAATATAGAGCTGTCAAATCACAAGATTGACAAAGTTATCATAATTGTCTTGCTGGTGAAAGGTAGATCGGCTACCAATAAAAAAGAATAATGGTGTGAAGAGCTCGGTTGGTTAGGTTACTTGTTGTGGACCTTCTCGTTCGGGTTCAAGTCATTGACTTAGCAATATGTGTGACTTTATCAATTTCTACATCTATACTGGGTTTAAAAAAAATCGTTACATTCTAAAATAAATTCGAAAAATAAGAGCACTGGTGTTGAATCTATGCACAATAAGTTGACTCATGATGATTGTTGTCCTTTAAATAGAATGATCTTGAAAGAGAAAACGCTTGCTCAGATAAAACAAAATCTTATGATTACTGGGAAACAATGATGTCCTAAATAAAGATAGCTTGATTAAGAGGATTGAATTTTGATAGTCCAAAGTATTACTCCTGTGATTTCCTATTGCAAAAGTGGTGTCGTTAGTGGTTGATAGTTGATAAGGGCAAGACCATTGGAGCTGATATCCCAGTGAACCTTACACAATGTTGGACTTGGAGAAGAAAATGACTACCAAATGGTCAGAAAATGCCATATTTTTAAATTTGCTACATATTTTGTGTTATCTGCAAAATCAAGAGCAAGCCATGCTTTGAAAACAACCGAGAAGAACACAAGGAAAATTATTTGTATGCCTTTGCATTGATGAAATACTGTACATGTCTATACTCTTTGGATAATTTGTAGCAACATATAGATAGTATAAGTTATGATATATTTATTTTATGAATAAATATTTCTCTTCTTGTAACTGGAGAAACAATCTATCAAAGTTATATTTTAATTTGGCTAGGCTTAATAGGACATTGTCATGTTATTGTCAACTCCAAAATTCATCGTAGAATGAACGAATTATATCCCTTAAATTTTATAGAAAATGTAAAACATAATAGATACAAGATATGTGATATTCTTGTACTCGCTTCTCACAAAGTACAAATAAATAATAAAAATAGGGTTATTTTTTTTGAAAAGCTCTGTTTGTCTGCACTACTTCACCAGCCAGTGAACGAACAGTGTTTTCTCTCACATCATTTCAGCATAAGTTAAATTTAGTTTTGCAAGATTTATAGTAAGAAAATGAAAAAAAAAGAACATCCCATCCGACCAAATTCGGCGAAGCTCCCAAACAAAACCTGTGAACCCCGAGTTGCCAACCGAAACTATCTCGCTCCTACGGCGGCCTGACTCATGTGGGCCAAAATTCTTTCTTGGCAAAGAAGCATAGCCCAGGCCCCAGGCAAGGCCGAGAAGGCGAGAAGGCGCAGGAATCCCCCACTCCACACCAACCTCCAAAAGATCCAAGACTTCCCAGCCAGCACCCCCGTGCCCGTCCGAAACGAAGCGGCAGCGCACCGTCCCGGAACTCGCGATCCCCCCGTCTCGTCTTTACCGCATCCTCATCCTATCCGTTTCACGCTTATTATAACTCGTTTCCCCGTTCCGCCGTTCGTCCCCTCCCCATCCCCAGCCCACGACCTCCGCCACCGGCCACCGCCTGCCTCAGATCCCCCGCCCCGCCCCGCCCGTCCGTTACCCTCCCCAGCGCGACGCGGCCGCGGCCATGACCATGACGCCCTCCTCCGCTCTCGCCCTCGCGCACCACGCCGCGGCGTCCCCGCTCCCGGCCTCCACGCCGCGGGCCTCTTCCAGGTCCAGCTCGCTGAGCCTGGTGGGCCCGGGGGCCGCGGGTCTCGGCCCGCGCCGGCTCGTCGCGGCGGCACCCCCGCGGGCGTTCTTCTCCTCGTCCCCGTACTACCAGCCGCCGCCCCAGCAGCAGCCGGAGGGGTTCTCGCCGCACCGGGAGTACGGCCTGGTCCCCATGGTCATCGAGACCACCTCCCGCGGGGAGCGCGCCTACGACATCTTCTCGCGCCTGCTCAAGGAGCGCATCGTCTGCATCCACGGGCCCATCGCCGACGACACGGCCTCGCTCGTCGTCGCGCAGCTGCTCTTCCTCGAGTCCGAGAACCCGCTCAAGCCCGTCCACCTCTACATCAACAGCCCCGGGGGCGTCGTCACCGCGGGGCTCGCCATCTACGACACCATGCAGTACATCCGCTGCCCCGTCACCACGCTCTGCATCGGCCAGGCCGCCTCCATGGGCTCGCTCCTCCTCGCGGCCGGGGCGCCCGGTGAGAGGCGCGCGCTGCCCAACGCCAGGGTCATGATCCACCAGCCCTCGGGCGGCGCGCAGGGCCAGGCCACCGACATCGCCATCCAGGCCAAGGAGATCCTCAAGATGCGCGACCGCCTCAACAAGATCTACCAGAAGCACACGCGCCAGCCCATCGATAAGATCGAGCAGTGCATGGAGAGGGACCTCTTCATGGACCCCGAGGAGGCGCGCGACTGGGGCCTCATCGACGAGGTCATCGAGAACCGGCCTGCCTCGCTCATGCCCGACGGAATCGGTGGAGGCCTCGATGTGCCCAGCCTCGGTGTCGGTCCCGGCGGACGGGGAAGGGACGCCGTGGAGCCCTCGGCGGTGTGAGGATTGGCCTCAAAGGTGAAATCCCTTTCGCATCCGGTGGCTCTGTTGTTTGTTGTTAGATCTAAAAAAGCTTCAATTCTTACTGTACAAGGTTAACCTTGTTATTATGGTTATGGAGGTGTCCGGCTCCCCATTCTCCTTGTTGCTTAAATTGCCTGAATTGAGCTATTGGCGATATAATTATTGCAACTCCAAGGAAATTCTGTTCTGTTGATACTGATAAATTAACACAGTATTGTGTATGTTGTACTATATTAGTATCAATTCCATGCCAGGACATTGAAACTTTCTCTCTTTTGTTTCTTTCTCACAGTAATTGCTCTTGCCTTTTTGTTTCTGTCAGGGACTAATTCTTAATATGTTTTTGGTTTCATGTTGGTGTTCTTCGAACAGCCTTGCTGCTGACCTAAGTGTCATCTATATGTTAAATATGCAAGGACATTATTCTGATCTGCTATATAATGCATTTCAAGTTTATAGACTTATCTGAGACTGAGAGGCCTTAGAACAAGTGTACTTTCTGTTCAATTGATTGCTTGCTTGGATTTTTATTTACAATTTGTAGGTTGGTTAAATTCCAGGACTTAGCACTTCTGAAAGTTCTGTTGTTTGGTTGGGCA
The DNA here is from genome assembly GCF_000003195.3 of Sorghum bicolor. Classification (NCBI taxonomy): domain Eukaryota; kingdom Viridiplantae; phylum Streptophyta; class Magnoliopsida; order Poales; family Poaceae; genus Sorghum; species Sorghum bicolor. The sequence goes on from NC_012873.2 coordinate 57,501,973, forward strand.
TTAAAACATACAATTTGCAAAACGAACATTTAAGCACTGTAGTCCACATTACCCAAAAGAGCATCTTGTAAGGTGCTAGTTAAGTGTGAGATATCATGTGTTCTAGCTTAGGAATCGTTCATATAAAGAATTTATTGGAACCTCGTTAATTTGCTGCTCAAACTTGATGCAAATTGTACTCAATATAGTCTATAGCTCAACCGAGTCTTAATAGACCATGGAATTAATGATGGTTTAGAGATTCTAGAACAAGTTAGAATCATTACTATCTGGTTAAGCTCTGAATTGTTTGATTTTGTGATGAAATTTGTGTCAAATTAGATTTATGTGTCAGCTATTGTTGATCACATGTTTCTGCTTCAACCGTTACTATTTTATCTCACGTTTCTGATGACAATAATACACTGTTGGAGTTCACTAATGAATTGTATGTAATCTAGCACTTTGTACAATAGGGTGGATAAAAATGGTGTATGTTAAAGCTACCACAGTTTCATTTAAAATATCTCTTCCATAGATTTTTATAAAGTCTGCTTGGCACGTGCCCAAAAAAAAGTAGTTTGTAAGTTCAACGGATAATGAATGAAACAGGTTTAATAATTTGGGCCAGATTCTTGGTCCTGCTAGGCTGCATTCTGGGCAATTGTGATAAAATAAATATGTAGTAGCCTGTATTGCAGTTGGATGACACCAGTGTCCATTAGAACTGTACAATTTTGATTTTTTTTGGTGTGGTTTATCCAGTAATAAACCACTAGTTGGTCATTTTTTAGGTACCGGCTTGGATATGGTATTGTTGGTTTTTTAGTTTAGGAGTGTTAAGTGAGGTGTGTGCTTGTCTTAGGTTTCAGAACTAAAATTATGAATGTACCACTAAAGTTTCAGTTTAGTAAGACTTAACCGTATTTGGTTGTTTAATGCCATCTGCCATACTTCAAATGAATTTGGCTTGTAGAGCTTTTCCCTAATAGTGGAATTTGTTGGTAAGAAGAATATATTTGAATTGTTTGTGTCAAGAATATAGTTGGCGTAGCTCTAAATTTGAGGCATCTTGTTAGTGTTAAATGTTTTTGGTAAGTTCACTTGTCAGTTGAAGTTGATGCTCCGGTGCTTGAGGATTAGGTTCAGTGTTTTATTAAGCTAATGTTATTTGGTTGAGGATGAGATATAAGCTAATATTATTTGTTGACTGACCAGACGAAATTAAGCTATGTTGAGCTGATTAGTCAAATTGTTGTATGATCATATGAGTACATTCGGCATTTTCTTTTGCATGTTTTTAATTTGAAACAATGCATTAGGTTGGAGTGCTACATCTAGTGGAAAGAGTATTTAATCTAGCACTACAACATAGTTAAAATATTGGTGGACTTGGAATTTGAAGAACCGAAGAACTATTAACTTGTCTGATTCAATGTAGGTGCAATTGTATGCATTGCTGAACTTATGCATAAAGTATTAACCATGCCTAGTTTGATCTATGTAAATCTATCACACATTGTTTATATAGGATCTGGTTGAAGGTCTACTTTTTGTCAGTCATTTCACTAGAAGTTTCAGTTTAATGAAAATTTCACTAGAAGTTTCAGTTTAAGGAAAAAGGCGTGAAATCATATTTATGTAATTGTTTAGATATTCTGTATACTCAATGTTTTAAATGAATCTAGCTTAGGTCTAGGCCACCTTGGGGTTGTTTCAACTCAGGGGTTGTTTCAAATGAATTGGTAGAACCGGCGTCTTCCACCGCCAGCCTTCCTCTCTTCTCTCGTATTTCACCAACATCCTGCTTGTTGAGAAATCGGTTCTTGCAGAGCACACAGACAAAATATGGAGCACAGAGAACACACAAACATATGAGGGACGGGAGCTCTTTATTCTCTTTATTATTGATCTGGTTGCTGGTGTACAAAGGAGACCACATGTCTCTTATTTATAGAGCGGGTGAGCTGGCCAACAGCAGTGATTGTATGCTCCCGTAGATGCTCCTCTCTTCCCATACGTTGTTCCTTTTGTGATTAATAATCACATGTCTAAACAGTGAATCACCCAAACTGAAGTTTCACAACATCGTGTTGTGATTTGTATGGTATAAACATAGGGAGCACACCGATATAGGGAGGGGACGGGAGCTCTTTATTCTTTTTATATATTATTGATCTGGTTTGTGGTGTACAAGGAGACCATAGGTCTCTTATTTAGGGCACCCATAATGGTATAAGAGCACTCACAATATAAGACTCTATCATATAGTCTAAGACAATTAATTACATATTATTCATAACATTTTGCTGATGTGACAGTAATATATTTATTGAAGAAAGATGTAGAAAAAATAAGACTCCAAGTCTTATTTAGACTCTAAGTCCACACTATTCGAGTTAATAAATAACTTTAGACTATGATAGAGTTTGTATTGTGAGTGCTCTAAGTGTTACAGGCTCTATGCCTAACCTCTCTAGCAATAACTCATAGTATAATTGGACTCACATAACACTCTTACATGATCATAAAATGTGTATGAGCTTAACTCTTAATAAAGAGTTAGCTTTTTCTTTCTTTTCTATTAAAATATTTTAAAAAAATACTTAGAGCTAGCTTATAAGCTAATCGTTCTCAATGGAGGCCGGAGGGTTTCATGTTTCAGTTTTCAACTTATCCTATTTTAGAAACAGTTCAAAATAGTTTCATCCTCATAAAACTATTTATGCTCCCCTAAAATTTTTATTATCTCTCTCTTCATAAAGTGGCTTATAAAGTTGGTGAACAGACCAACGGCAAGCCGCGTCTGCGGCTTTTGTGATTAGGCCCTGTTTAGATTGAGGATGAAAACTTTTTAGGTGTACTAGGCTTAAAAGATTTGTCTCGCGATTTTCAACCAAACTGTGTAATTAGTTTATTTTTTATATATACATTTAATGTTTCATGCATGTGTACAAAAATTCGATGGGATGAATGAAAAATTTTTGATAGGAAAAGGCCTTAATAATCACGTTAATAATCACGTGTGTAAACAGTGATTCACCCACGTCGAGATTTCACAACACTGCTCATCGATCCCTTATTATCGCTTGTCCGGTTGTCTCTCTATTACTGTACTGTTCAATTGTGTTTTGTGGAAGTAGTAACACTATCACGCTGCCTAGTTCACGTCAAAAACGTTAGGAGAACACGAACATGCCAAATGACAAGCGGAAATGGGCGGCCATGATTCCCTGCTCCCATGGATCTCATTGCGCGAGAGGTTTGCTGATATTCTAAATCTTGTATATCCATCAGCTAGATCTTTCGAACTAGCAATTGGGTGTGTTTATCTCAGATTAAAATCAAATTCTCGGTAAAAATAATCAATAATCTTACTAAACAATGTTTTCCTTTCATAACAAATTTGCACAAGTCAAATTTCATGCCTTGCTCTCCACTTGGCCTAAGGTGCTGCACAGTATCCACTCACTCCATTCGCCTCCTGTGCAGCCACGCTCGCCTGTATGCTGTCGCAGCTGTCAGTGCCCCGGTTAGTGATCACCAATGTAACCCTAGAAAAAACATTTGAACGCTCAGTGCGAGAAGTGAAGATACGAAGGAAATAGTTGTTACTACTCGAATACTATATACAATCCGTTTGATCACATCATCTTGAGTTGAAAGAGTATATATTATCCTCATAGAGAGCCTTCACCTTCACCCTCTGCTACCTCTCTCCTATCTTGAAGCTATATAAACACACTTCTCTCGTATTTGCTTTAGCTTTGTCCCTAGCTAACCATAGAGGCCTATGTCTCTATCCTCACTGACGATTTCATAGAAAAGTCACTAAAAAACTATGTAACTTTTCCTTTAACTCTTGAGTAATTTTTTTATAAGCTCTTGAGTTTACTGTCGCAACGAACTTACTACTCCCTTCAGTATTTTTTGCAAAGTTTAAGAGTCAAACTCTATAATCTTTGATCAATAATTTAGCTCATAACTTTTTAATTATTATATAATATAAACTTAATATTAAATAAATAAATGATTTAAGAGACCATGTCATATTAAAAAATGTTTTATAATTTATATCTGAGGGATTGAGATGACGTGTGGCCACCTATCAGAAGATGTCTTGTAATGGTGTCTTGATGTCGCTCCCACTGAATAGAAAATCTTACTAAACCTCTAAAAAGTTAGCAAGCCGCCAAAGGGGCCCAACGTTGCCGAGTACTAAAGTTGTGGGCCGGATGTATGGCCTTTGAGATGCGGCCCAAGCTGGCTAAAACCCTACCCCTCTTCTCCCACGACGCCGATCCCCCGTCGCCGCCGCCTCATTTCCTTCCAGTCCGAATCCTTCTTCCGTCCTGCTCGGGCGTTCCGACCAGCGTTGCTCGCTTCTCGTCACTCCCGCCGGCTGCTGCTCTTGGCCGCACCGCGGTAGAATGGCTTCCCTCTTCAACAAGATCCAAGAGGTACACGTCCCTGTCTGTTTCCCTTCACACCGCGCAACCATCGCGGGATCTCGATCTGCCTGATTCCTCCTCGTCGCTGGGCGTCAAAGCCAATCACGGCGCTCGTCATGGATTTCTTGACACGAGGAAAATTCTGCCCCGTACTCAACGCTTTGCCCCGATAGAATTTGGCAGATGCTCGGCACGCAGTGGGCATTTTGTGCCTTCAGTATCTGGGGACTGATTCAGTGTTTCCCATCCTTCTTACCTTTGCTCTTAGCTTCGAAGCTGCCTGCATCCTCGTTCAGATGCCTATTTGATTTCTCTGTAATTTATTGTAGTGCAACTATTACAGCACTAGCCCACGAAGATTAATTTGATTTTATGTAAATATGTAATCGCCGTAAATCTTACCACCATTTTAATTGATCTTTATTGCTAAATGTTCAGGCGATCAGAACAATTGCTAAGAGCCCCATGTTTGCTCGTGATCCAAGGCATCTTCAATTTGAAGCTGATGTAAATCGTTTGTTTCTCTATACGAGGTTTGCTAATATCCTAAGAAAAAGCTGCTCTGTTTTCCCCCTTTTTTTTCACTGTGTAATTTTCAGTAGCATTTCCTTCGTATTTTCAGTGGCATTTCCTTGTACGAAGTATTAGTAGCACATTAGCACTTGCAATTTTTTTCCTTTATCCTTTCAAGCTTTCGGCTGCCAGTTTGTGTCTTTTATAGTTGTTATTTCATTCTGGTTGTTCATAAGTGAAAGTCATTTATGTGAATATCTGGTTAGATGAGTTGCATCTTCTCAGCTCTTTTGTTATTAACACAAACAATTAGTAAGCATCTCGTTTAGGCTTTCAATGATAAAAGTTTGAATTCCCTGGGGCGCAATAAATTGATGGGAGCATACTTGAAGCCTAGTATATTAATGACACTATTTGCCGAGACAAACACAATGTCAAGTTAACCAAACTCTTGGTGCCTAAACAGTTTTCAAGTATGCAATCATTTGAAAGCACATCAGTGGACTTAGATTTCATCTTGTCTGGGCAAATAGTGTCCTTAATATACTAGGCTTCAAGTATGCTCCCATCAATTTATTGCGCCCCAGGGAATTCAAACTTTTATCATTGAAAGCCTAAACGAGATGCTCCCATCTGTTACTAATTGTTTGTGTTACCCCTAATCAAACTGCAGGGATTATTCCACTAAACATGTAGTGTTGGGATCTGTGTTCAAGGAGATTTCGTTATTACCTAGTTCTCTTGCAAAACCATTTGTGGAGTTACTGCTTTCCTGAGTTTCTTCTGCTGTGCACTTAGCTATTCTCGTCTGGGGGAGAATGCTGAAGAGAAGGACGCAGAGGAGATTATTGACTTGGCTAGCAAAGCTTCTGTTGCTGATCAGCAGAAACAAGTGCAGGAAAATGTTCATTATCAACTTAGGCATATGTGCCAATCAATGGATAACATTTTATGCCCTGATACAACAAATGATCCGTCAAAGGAACCTTCAGAAGCACATAATCATTCTCGGCGTAGTGGATTGAGTTTTGCCGTTGGTGGGGCTGCATCTACAAACAAGCAAAGGTAGTTTGTTCTGACTAAGTACATTACATTGGTGCTTTCCTGTCCAAGGGTATTTCATCCTAAAATAGGCTAGTATGTCGACCACTTGCATGTGGATGATACTATTGCATAACAATCAATGAAAAGTCAGTCTCTACAGTTTTCTATTACTTGCCTAGTTAACTAAATAAAGATAATTATATTAACTCAGTTAATTTACCTCTGTATGGGGGATATGTAACTGTTCCATTTCTGCAGCATTAATTTTTTAACTTCCTCTCTTTTGTGTCTTGTATTAGCCATGCTAGCTTGACTTGCATATCACTGTTATGTTTTGTCAGCACAGTTTGTTTGAACTTCCATGCTAGGTTACTTACAAATGCATTGATCTGTTGATTATGACATTGTATGCACCAATGAATAAATATGTTGCTGCAAGTGATGCTAAATCCTGAAGAGGTTACATGTGTTTACATCTGCACTTGTTTCTGTCCAACAAATTCTAAGCGCTCATCTATTTGCTCTGCAGTGCAGTTATCCCTGCTACACGACCTTTGACTCGAGCAGAATTGTCAAAGAAATTCAGGGATCATTTTGGGTACACCCTTGACATCGGACCATCTGGAATTCCTCACAAAGATGCAGGCCAAGGTCTGTTCTTATCCGGAAAAGCAAATGTTGGTGCTGTCCTAGCCATCTATCCTGGTGTTATATATTCACCTGCTTACTATCGATATATACCTGGATACCCAAGAATTGATGTTTGCAACAACTATCTGATCACAAGATATGATGGAACAATAATTGACGCAAAACCATGGTATTTTGGTGGTGAAACAAGAGAATTATGGGATGGTTCAGATTTGGTGGATTACAATGCTATGCCACCTAAAGGCTCAGAGAACAACTCTGATCGAGTGTGGAGAATGCTTAGCAAGCCTCTAGAGAAAAGTGTAAGGGAAAATTTTGGTGAAGTGCTTGAACGACGAAATCCCCTTGCTTTTGGTCATTTTGCAAACCATCCACCTAAAGGTTCAAGTCCTAATGTCATGATCTGTCCATACGATTTTCCCTTGACAGAGAAGAACATGAGAGTATACATCCCTAACGTTACGTTTGGTGGTGAAGAGACCATTAAGATGAAGAGGTTTGGCTCCTTCTATTTCAAGTCTGGAGGTTCTGATAATCAGGCTGGTGATTCTCTAGTGCTGAAGACGCTAGTGCTAGTGAGTACAAGGTCCATCTGTGATGAAGAACTCTTCCTTAATTACCGTTACAGTAACTCAAAGCGACGGCCAGAGTGGTACAGCCCTGTCGATGAAGAAGAGGATAAGAGGAGATGGAGCTAGTTTAGCACTTATATACCATTGTTGTTGTGCATTTTTTTTTGCTAACTTTCTTAGTTCTGTTTTTCTTTTCTTTTTTCGGAAATTGCAACTGAGCGTGGTAAGCTCCTGAGATCGAGATGACAGTTTTGCCTTTTTTTTTCTCATTTGCTATGACAGTAGTTTGGTGTCACAATTATCATCATGATAAAAGTGGAGCTACTCATGTAAGCTCTACTCTCAGGTCCTTGTCGATAAAGGATTACATTTGTTACTCCTTTTATGCGTGCCTGTCTTAATGGTCTATGGAAGATAAATAATTTATGTATCTATTGCCTGATGATGAAATTTGTGTTGGAGATTCCCATGCAATTGTCCTTTTTAAATATGCTTTCCAGTTTGTTAGGGCACTCACAATGCAGACTCTATCATGGAGTCTAAAGTCATTTATTACCTCGAACAATGTGGACTTGAAGTCTAAATAAGACTTGCAGTCTTATTTTTTCTACCTCTTTCTTCAATAAATATGGTGCTACATCAGCAAAAATACCATAAATAATATGTAATTAATTGTCTTGGACTTCATGATAGAGTCTTGCATTGGGAGTGCCCTTACCCATCTGCCATCTAAATTATGCACTAGGAGTCTATAAAATACCGAGATAGGAAATCCAATTAAACTGGTTTCAGAAGTTTGTGCTTGCATCACTTCATCACTTGATAGGGCATACTTGTGCAAAAGGAAAAATAAAAGGGGAACTTAGTATTTCTTCCATCTTACTGATACTTTTTGTCTACATGTAAATAACTCAAGGCTAACAAAAACAGCTTATAGTATCCATTTCCTCGTTGACCAGATTTTCAAACAGAGTTTTGGTGTAGGGTTGCTTCTTTTTGAATCAAACCTGTATTGGATATGCTCATGTGGCATAGTGGCCTTCTTTCTTGCCGCATTATCTGCTCTTCCTTGCAAACCCAGCTTCACTGAAAATCATGCAGTGTTGTTGACTATTCCGTCTCTTGAACTGTGCCGTATGTGGTATGTTTGCTCTTCCTTGTGATATGCATGCATGGTGTCATCATGTCAATTTTGCTAGTAGCACCGAAAGAGTGTTGTTTGGTAAAATCACAAGAAATATATTTTTCAGTCAAATAGCTGCTCCGGGAAGCCTTGAGATTTTTCCATCTGGACGGTGATTTTGCTTGGATTGTATGGCTTGACAGGTTAGTTAACCTTTGTATTTTATGTTTCTCAAATAATTTTTTTTTTGTATTTTATGATTTCGTCCTTCTTCTCATAGTCTCTTGAGCCTGCAATTATGCATTAATCAGGCTCTTTATGGAAATAACATTGTGTATATACAGCCCGTTTCTATTTGCGTATACTTCTTTATGAAATAACATTGTTTTATGCATGCCCATGATTGAAAATATTGTTATGCAACTCTAATATACTCCTATATTGCTATAGTGTCAACGGCTGGTTTATCTGACCTGTCAAAACCAACGAAATCAGTGTACATTTCTCTTGATTAATTAATGAGGTTGCTTCTGGAACATTTCCCTTCTGCATCTGCGTAGAATTTCTGAAGACGTTAATTCCATGAATATGATGTTTTAGTGCTAAAATACAATCTCCTCGATTATTGGGATACAGAATAAATGCATTCTGAAGACCAGATTGGAATTTGGTTTGTCCCATGCACAGACGTGTGTGTTTCTAGTGAAGATAAGTTCTCGAGTCTATTTAGCCTTCTAAGGATGGCACATTTCTCAATGGCAAGTTTCTCTCTTTTGTTGCCCCTGTGCGGTGAAATCAGTAATCTTAATCCATTACCCATGAGCCGATAAATCATCGGCATCTAAGTCTTGAATACAAAAATGACAATTTTTAGCAATTCGTTTTTGGTTATAACAACAATATATACTCTCTTCAGTCCAGTTTACATGGCGTGTTATACATTATTTATTTATTTTAGTTTGTTTTATTGTTATAAGAGAGAACGCACATCAGTTTACATGGCTATATATAACACAGGTTTGTATTACAAGAGAGAACGCACATCCATTGTAGCTACTGTGTAGCTTAATTGGTTACGAATTTAACATTATCAAGTTTGTATTACAATATTTATAAATTATCGGCTAAATTATTTATAAAAAAACTATACATTTTGACACTTGACATAGGTGAAATGTCTTGTAAACTGAAATGGAGGGAGAGCTGTTGGCGATCAAATCTTCTAGGTCATCATTTCACCATATGTAAACTTACATAATTATTAATCAAAAATAATATAAATTTTGACTCTTGACATACGTACGTGAAATGTCTTATAAACTGAGATGGTGGGAGAGCTGTTGGGGATCAAATCTTCTTTTTTTTTTTTTTTCGTGATCGGGACTTCACCCGTATTTCGGATCAAATCTTCTCGGTCATCATTTCACTACATGTAAACTTACATATGCCTAGTGATGCTGCCGTGATCTCACGCATTCATGTCCATAAGAACAGCCATGTGCCGGCCCGATACAATCATGCACTACTACCTGTAGCTGGAATTTGGAAGTACGTTATCTGGGAAAAATTGTTGAAGCAACGCTACTTTATTATAATTTTTTTTGGAAGGCTATCCCGTTTCAGTTTATATACGAGCTGGAGAGCAGAGAGCACCCAAGCGATATATACAATGCAGTTGCTGAACGCCCGGATCGATGAGGCTAACCAGCAACAGGGGCGAATGCCCGACAAGTTATATCCGGCGGTGCCGCGGGTCTAACCGCCCAAAATAAACCAACTGTTCTTGAATGAGAGCATGTCTTCCCATAGACGCAGCACGTTCTTCAGACTTACTCGTCAGCATCATTGCTAATTCCAAACGCAAAACCTTCTCCCATGTTGTAAATTCCCTTTTTTATGCTCCTGAAGCTACCTCGTCGTCATTCGTCAAGTTGGCTAAAAAAGAGCTGGGTATATATTACGAATGTCATCATGTTGCTCTGTAAAATAAGCTATCCTGCCATGCATGGGGATATCTGAATCTGGAATGCAATTATGGTACTCTGTAAAACAGGATCGAAGTTACTTACGGTGGGAAAGAAAAAGTGCTCATAGTGTGCCGGCTACGTCACAGTGTAGTGCACTACTATGAATAAACATTAAGATAATGCTTTTCCATTTTATATAATTTGCACTAATAATGGTGTATTTTATGCCTAGCTTACTAAAGTTTTCAAAATATCAGCTCTTTGTACATGTTTACACTAGTAAGAACAATATGACACTTAATTTTAGACAATATAATAAAATAGGTATACATAATATACATAAGAAATGATTCAATGACTTACATATCTACGTCTTACTTATATCATGCAATATATATATATATATATATATATATATATATATATATATATATATATATATATATATATATATATATATATATATATATATATATAATAATATATATCGAAACAATAACTTATATAATCAGAGAGGTCTCTCTAGATAACTTTATCTCGAACCCCCTCCCTATCTAAATCCCAAGTTCGCATCCTTTTTCTCGTCTTGCCACCCTTTGTCCACTCTCACTCTCTTCGTTTTCACCCACACACCCTGCCCCACCGTCAGTCTCTATCTAACTAGTGTTCCCATCCTCTCAAGTCTAGGCATAGACTCTACTGACCCTCCCAAAGACCCAAACTGGCAACCAGTCTCCTCCATCGCCACGACAACTAGCGCCACCGGTGCCTAGTTACTTCACTGCAACTTCCACCACCGCTAGGCTAGCAACCTCCTTCTCTTTGGCCATTTATCTAGCCTTGGTACTCTAGCAAACACAAAATTCACCCCTAATCCTATAATCTAAAATCTAGCCTCCTTTGAGCATCGTCATCACAAATATTTAATTAGAATTAAGATCAATCATTCTCATTCTCTCTAATAAGCTATCATTTTGAACCATCCTCTCATAGGGCCAGCCTCAACTGCGTATGATATCGCTAACTAACTGTGCTGAAATCTAACATGGAGAAAGGAAGAGTGTTCACTAATGACAAGAACAACATTAATTGATTTCTCATGATCCAAGAAGAGGAGAGGAGAGAGAGTACACCTTATGTCCCGAAAGGACCGTAATTGTAGAGTTAGAATTTTGACCTATAAAAAATACACATGTAGTTACTATCACGATTAGATCAGGTGGGTCCAATTATTACAAAAAATGAAAAAATCGTATGATTGATAAAGAAACAATGGTTTTCATGGAAATCTCACTAGCCACTGGGAGTTCGGATTCTCTATACAAATCATGGCACTAGTCAAAAGTAAAAAAGAAAAAAAAATATGCCATACCTAACCTCATGCGTGTTGACTGAGGGAGTACTCTACAAGAGCATTTTTGTAATTTCTTATCTATCATTGATTTTGTGTCTGGTCCTAGAAATGTATTTTTTTGTGGGACAGAGGAAATAGATTTTCCCTTTCATGCAGCTCCAACTTAGGTATGGTCATCTCCAAGGCCGCTGTGGTCGTCTTGAGCATTTCTTTTTTGAAAAGGAAAATTTTATTGATCTTGACCAATTACTAATGCGATACTCTTTTGTCCCCAAAATAAATGATTACTAGAACTACCATAGGTTTGACTAACTCTATATAAACAGTAACAATATCTATGACATCAAATAAGTATATGATAAAAATATATTTTATGATGTATATAGTGATGCTAATTTTATAACAAAAATATTGATGCTCTTTTCTATGAATTTTAGTCAAATTTGAATAGCTTGATTTAAGGTAGCTCTAAAATTCATGTAATTTGTGACGGAGGAACGAATATATACATTGAGTTGCTTCCTGGATTTGCATGGCTTCCATTCCATATCATTTACTGCTTATAAACTTGTGTAACTTAAAATACTACTCAATAAGAGTAGTTACAATATGCTAGAAATTACATGTAATTTATTTGTCTATGATTTATGTAGATATAATATATAGAAATTATGTTTCAATAGGTAGTTTCTATAAAATATTTTTTGTCCAATCAATCAAATAATGTATTCTCTCCTCATCATCTACCTATCACATCTCTTTATATCTAATATGAATATGGTATGAGGTTTCTTATGTGCGGAATTTTAAGGCGTCTGGAAAAAACTAGAGCCATCAGTTTGGATAGCTAGATCAGATAGGTATAAAGTAAGAAAAACTAATCTAGAGGAACTTAAGTTGTACCGGAACCGAAGATATATGAGTCCGGAACCAAAAGTTATCTGAGCAAAGAATTATTTATAGAATAAATTTAAAGGGTATAATGGCATTTCCTTGTATGTGCTCCTACTCTCGTCTCTCCTTTCATGTCTCCGAGCGCGGGCGCCGGGCGGCGCGGCTCGCAGAGGCTCCTCGAATGGGCGCTGCATCACGACGACAACGCTTTGCATCGGAGGATTCTGGCGGGCGGCCGCGGCGGCGAGCATATATATGAGCGGCGTGGTGGCTGCTGCTGAACAAGGAATAGAAAATGGGCGGAGCCGGAGGTGTGCTGTCAGCTGTGCGGCTGTGCCGTTGCAGCTCCTGCCTAGCTTCGTGGCTGTAGTCGTCATTCTCATTCAGGGGCAGGACAGGACGAGGAGAAGGCGGAGGTGCTGAAGCAAACGCGCGCTTTGCAGCAGCGGACCTTCGCGAGGACTCGACGGCGACAGACAGCTAGCGTTGGTACATGGACGTCGTCGCACTAGCTATAGCTAGGCAGCCTGCAGGTCTCTTGATTGTATATACGCTGGCGAGAAGCTCTATGATTTCAGGCTCTTTCGACGCCGCGAGGAGGCCGCTCCTGAACGCGTGGGTTGGAGCGGTTCGTTTCGGCGCGCTCGACGCGGCCAAGGCGGTGCTAGCTGCCAGTAACAAAGTACACCCCCGTTTCATTCTAAAAATTTTGGAGAGTTAAAATATTTTTAAGTTTGACCAAAATTATATAGAGAAATACTAAGATTATAGAGAGTATACTATAAAAATATTTTTTAAGTTTGACCCTAAACCCTAAATTATAGAGAGAAATACCAAAATTATAGAGAGAAATACCAAAATATGTTTAAGTTTGACCAAAATTATGGAGAGTATACTATAAAAATATAACTAAGGAAGAACTTAATGATATCATAATAGTTATTATTTTATCATATTAAATTTAGTCAAACTTAAGATACTTTGACTCTTCAAGGTTCTTGTAATGATTTATAATTTAGGATGGAGGGAGTACTAAGCTTCCTTTAATTATAATAATTTAATTTTCTTGATTAAGATCAGCGGTAAATAATTTTAACGAGAGGATGGTTCCTCCCAACTCCCAAGCACCGCCCAAGCATCGTAACAAAGCCCAGAAACCATTTTCTCATCTCTTCTTTAATTGGTGGAATATGCCATGTGATTTTTTTTTGTTAATTGTCACTCTAATTGATGAAAACTATATGTCGGGAGTTTCCTATGTATACAACCGGTAACTGCATGCTTTGAGTCTTTGACTCACAATATAACACTACATAGCACAGATGCATGGCTGAGAGAGTTATTACTGACGCAATCACGGCCGTCGGCCGCTGCCGGATCGGAGCAGGCGCTAAGGTTTTTATGGAGGCCTCGGCCGCGCACGGCCCTCTGGGTCAGCGGGACCTGTGTTATATATAGCCACCCGGCCGGGGGCGCGATGTGACGACGCACCAGCAGCGAGGAGCTGAGCTGAGCTGAGCAGCGGCAACGGCAGCGCCGCACCACACGCGCGCGCGCGCGCATCTCCTACCTAGCTCACGATGGCGCCTGCCCGCCGCTGCTCCTTGCTCGCGCTCGCCCTCTCGCTGTCGCTCTGCTCCGTCTTCGCTGCCGCGGCGCAGCAGGCGGCCGACCGCGTGGCGGGGCTGCCGGGGCAGCCGCCCGTGGGGTTCGCGCAGTACGCCGGGTACGTGACCGTGAACGAGACGCACGGCCGCGCGCTCTTCTACTGGTTCTTCGAGGCCACCTCGTCGCCCGACAAGAAGCCGCTGGTGCTCTGGCTCAACGGCGGTACGTCGTATGCTCCCTAGCTCCCTCGCTTTTGCTTAGCTCTCTCTCTCCCCTTGCTCTGCGTCTGCGGCAGCGTACGTCGCCTCTACACCTACCTGCACCGTTTACTCCGCTGTCTGCTCGTACTTGGCTCTCGCCACGCCATTATTTCCTGCCTCGATGCTTGTCTTGTCTAGCTCTAGCTTCTACTTGCTGCATGTTTCTTCTTTCTTCTGCTCGGCGGCCATGGCAGGCATATGTCTGCAACATGCATGTATAGTATGTGGCTGATGCTTGATTATGCAGAGAAAGCGGTTAGGAATCGATCGAGATCGAGATACAGATAACGTGACGATGGCTCTGGTGGTAAACACAATTAGTTGAGACGTTCATTCTATCTTCCAAGTCGATATTGACTAAGAAACGGAGTGGTTAGGATAAGTCACGGAGAGCTTAGGGGGCGATGATGCATGACGTCTCTGCTTCTGAACTGTGATGGCGTACGTGCTGGACTGCTGCTGGTAGCCCCTGGTACTAGGAGGTAGGCAGCAGTTAGCAAGGTGCTGAATTGCTGATGCATGTTTCAGTAGACTAGTCGAAGGACACTGTATTAGTCCTGACCGATTAAGTGACAGTTAGAGGCGAAGGTACGGAGGAGCGCTATGCTATCACATCAGATAATCACGCCCACCATTAATTGGAAGTTTCCTGTTGGAGGTTGATGCTGTAACCTAAACCTTCCGAGTCGCTACTAGTCACTGCCCACACAGGACACTTCTCTATTTGTCATTTAGTTGCACACCGTTTTGTACCGTGTACCCTATTGCACACACCGGCCGTTTTGCTAACCTTAAACGTAGCACATTTTGTTCGGAAAAAAAAAATCGTAGCTGATTTCAGTTCTCGGAATGTGGGTTTTTTTCTTAAAAATATATGTAGGAGTCAAATTAAAGTTCATCATATGAAATATACGCAAAGTTCCTATGAGACTTTTGCACTCTAGACATTCTATCAAGTTGAAGAGCCTCCTAATCTTTGTTTAAGCATGATGCGTCTCTCTATATAAAAATGAATATTAGAACGGGAGGGGATAAAATTTCCACTGATATGTTGATGCCCATCACCTTCCCAATCCGAAATTGACCAACGCCATGTATGTAATGGCCAAGCAGAAAACGACATAGGGCCCAGCTGTCATCCTCACCAATGTCCCTCTTGCGCGTGCTGGATCAGCGAGTGCGTCAGCCGGAGTCGCTGGTCAGAAGAGATCGATGGAAGAGCATCATTTGGTACCCACTCGACGTAGACTGCACCCTTCGAGAAGGATATAGGCGCTACGCACTATGTGGCTACAGTGTCACACACACAGTGTTGTGCTGAAGCTCCATTTGCTGACTCTGACTGCAATGGCGAGTATATATGCTGGATTGCTGGCTTTGTTTTGCATGGCATATGGTCAGCTAGCACTCTGCAAGTCATCAGTCAACACAAGCTCCCGAAAACGAAGGGTGTCGCTGTATATAGGAGTGAGTGAGGAAGAAACCTTGTGGCCGAATTCACGTAGCCCGTCCTCGTGGGGATTTCTGCAGAGGCGTTTGCCGACATCCCAAGCAAAGTGTCAGATAGTCAGAAAGGTCTAGCTAGTTTTGCTGTTTTTGCTTGCACCGGCTGAGCTGTTCGTCGGACCCCTGGGGTAGGAATATGTTAGTTGGAAACGTGTGAGCCGCCGTCTAGGGAGGATGATTGAGATATATATGTTATATTACTTGCAAGTAGGAAATGTCCTCCAATCCTGCTAGGTAAGTCTACTAACTGATAAGACCCTGATTTCAAATCATGGTTCCACAATAAGAATGTTAAGATAATTTGTTCTAAGTTAATACTCCGTACCTCTTGACTTGTGGAAGTGAAGTAGTATAATTCAGACGATGAAGCCATATATATTACTGATTGGTTGCCATTGTTGGTTCAGCTTTTGTGGAACCGTCCAATCAGGTGTAGTGCTAGTACATCAGGTAGTTAGGACAGAACAACACGGCTCGTACCTCCCCCCAGTCCAATCAGTTCCTGCAGGTAGGCAGTTAGGACACATGTGACGATTTTATTTCCAGTTTTGTGATGATATACAGAGACCAAATCCGGGTATCCACACTATAGAAAACGCTGTCCCACATGCATGACTTATATAGCTTTTACGTTGATTATCATATCATATATATTACCAGGGAATATGTATATAGGTAGTTAGTTTACGGCATTCGACGACGATTTTGTTCTTTCCAGATTTTCGGACAGAGAGAAGATCGAGCTATATTAGGCTACCAATTCCGAGCATCCACAGTTGCACACTGCTATATGTACAGAGTCAATAATCTTAGCTGTTGTTGATCCCCTCATGAATGAGTATATACTATGATCATTAATTAGACACCGATGATGTACAGTTCCTCCCCACCCACCACACGATCCCATTTGTGATTTGTCAGTCGCTGGTCATCAGGCACGTATCGTACCGATCGATCTGTTTCCTTCGCAACTCATGCATTCGTGAAGAGGCAATATTCTTTCGCGAATGAGGTCCATCTCTGCAGTCTGCACTACGCTAGCGCTCTAGCTCGCTCGATCTCTGGCCGTGGCCAACTCTCTTTCAGCGAGCGCACGCCGTGTCCACTGCGCCGGCCGGTCGGCCGGGCGCACCTAGCTGCGACTGCGAGGTGGATACTGGATAGCTCTATACATTGCATGCATAAAGGCAAAGCTCTATCAGAATCCTGCCAAGAGTGTTTAAAGAGTGTGTCGTTGTGAGCAGGGAGAAGCAAAAAGCATCCTCCATGTGCATAAATCCATCTCATCTCTGCATGAACTCTGCTAGGAAGGATTTGCTCGTCCCTTTGCGTTTGTACGCAACCAAAAGGGCGACACAGTACTGCACGGTGTACGTACGTACACATGCATAGCCATGGGCATGATGAAGATGAACCCACACGCCATCATGAGCCATGGCCGTGCAGCTCGCATGCGCGCGCAAAACGGCAAGAGGGCCGGAGCAGGCCGGTTGGCATGGCGCTTTCACGCGCGCACGAAACGCATGTACGTATACGTCGTCGGTACGTGCGCGCGCGGTGCGCCACCAGCTAGCTATAGCTAGCTACCGATCCGGCTCCGGCCGGCCGGCCAGACGACGACGTGCCGGCCGGGGACCAGAGGCCGGCCGGAAAAGAAAAGATCTCAACAAATAATGGTAGGTGGCCTGCGCTAGTAGCTGCGCTGCGCTCGTCCCACTGCACCTCACACAGTGCAAGAAGCCTAGTAGCGAGTGGGCTAGCTGCGCCTGTGGTGGCGAAACGGCCGGCTGGAATGCATTGACCACGCGCTAGCCTCCGGCCCACCACACAGCATCGATCGTGCGTACTGTACTGTGTGTCTGTGTGCACTCAAACTACTGCGATCGAGCAGGCCGTACCCGTACCCATCAGCTGCAGTCGCAGTTGTTCATCAGCCGAGGTGGTGATCGATCCCGTGAGGCAGGCCGTGAGGAGTCACGGACGGGATGGCCGGAGCGGCAGGAAGAGCCAGCGCGAGTGGATCAGTGAACGATTGGTCCATAGCCGCTGTCGTAGCTGTAGGTTTCCATCTCGTTGAACCTGCATGCGCCAACCGATTCTTCCTTAGCTTCTGACCGTCGCTGCTGTTGTCTCCGCTGCTCATCCATCCATTAGCTGACCGAGTGACCGGTCCACCCTCCACGGGCGGCCTAGCGTCGTGTCGCAACGCGAGCCTTGGGCGCGGCGCGTTCATGTCCCTGTCGGCGGGGCTCCGTTCCCACACTCGCCTGCTCTCCTCGTAATCATGAGCTAGGCTAGCTCGACGTGTTTGGGTTTTCTTCAGCTCGAATTTGGGATACCTGCTTTCATTCTACTCGTAGTAATTCAGAGATTGTAGTATCTAATAATGCTTCTTGGTGGTCAGGGTTTTTTTTTTCAGACTGAAGAAACTGAAAAGTGTCGTGGTGGTTGCATTGCAGGGCCTGGGTGCTCGTCGATTGGGTACGGGGAAGCGGAGGAGCTGGGGCCCTTCTTGGTGCAGAAGGGCAAGCCGGAGCTCAGATGGAACAACTACTCCTGGAACACAGGCACGTTGTAAAAGACAGGGAACAATTGTGTTATTTTAGTACTATGTCGATTGCCTAATGTTTCAGTTTGCTAAAATGCAAAATAAACCAACTGCATGCAGAGGCGAACCTTATGTTCCTCGAGTCCCCAGTGGGCGTCGGCTTCTCCTACACAAACACAAGCTCCGACCTGCAGCAACTTGGTGACAAGATCACCGGTATGTAATAATTAATATACAGTCGATCATGATCAGCCGCCGTAATGATCTTTTCCAAGACAAACAATTCGTCCTTGTCTTTGAATCGATGATTCCGGTCTAAAACCATATATATCTGAACACTTACTCAGACTGTGTCATGTTTCTGATAATAACGCAGCTGACGACGCTTACAAATTCCTGCTCAACTGGTTCAAGAGGTTCCCGCAGTACAAGTCCCACGACTTCTACATCGCCGGCGAGAGCTACGCCGGTGAGTACTCTTTTTTAACCGATCGATGGAGCCGTTCACGTCTCAGCTAGCATCTCAAGCACAAATATTTCTCAGCTAGTAGTTCAGTCAGATCAGCACGGGACTGACTGAGAGATCGACTGAAATCAATGACGACGACGACGACACGAGTTGATTTTGCATCCCCCACCCACATTGGCATGCATGCCTGCAGGGCACTACGTCCCGCAGCTGTCGGAGAAGATCTTCGACGGCAACAGGGCGGGGCCCAAGGAGAGCTACATCAACTTCAAAGGCCTGATGGTCGGGAACGCGCTCATGGACGACGAGACGGACCAGACGGGCATGATCGACTACGCCTGGGACCACGCCGTCATCTCCGACCGGGTGTACGGCGACGTCAAGGCCAAGTGCGACTTCGCCATGGTCAACGTCACCGACGCCTGCGACGCCGCGCTCCAGGAGTACTTCGCCGTCTACCGCCTCATCGACATGTACAGCCTCTACACCCCCGTCTGCACCGACCCGGGCTCGTCGGCGTCGGCATCGGCGTCCCACCGGAAGGTCGCCGTCCATGGCGCCGCCCCCAGGATCTTCTCCAAATACGTGCGTGCCTTTCATTTCGGGGAATAGTACGGCGTTTTTCCTTTTTTTTTTTCGAGCAACACGATGATGATGATGATCTGCATCATATCGGTGTTGCAGCGAGGATGGATCATGAAGCCGGCGGGCTACGACCCCTGCACGGCGGAGTACGCGGAGGTCTACTTCAACCGGCCGGACGTCCAGGCGGCGCTGCACGCCAACGTGACCAAGATCGGCTACAACTGGACACACTGCAGGTGCATTGTCGTCGTGTGTCTCGTTACTCTGAAAAAAGAAAAATAAATTCTTCAGGTTTCGGAGCACCGAAAACTGAAACGTGCTGTGTTGCGCAGCGACGTGATCGGCACTTGGAACGACGCCGCCTTCTCCACCCTCCCAATCATCCGCAAGCTCGTCGCCGGCGGGCTCAGGGTGTGGGTCTTCAGCGGCGACACCGACGGGAGGATCCCCGTGACGGCGACGAGGCTCACCCTCAACAAGCTCGGGCTCAAGACCGTCCAGGAGTGGACGCCGTGGTACGACCGTCTGCAGGTTGGCGGATGGACGATCGTGTACGAGGGCCTGACCTTCGTCACGATCCGCGGCGCCGGGCACGAGGTCCCTCTGCACGCGCCACGGCAGGCGCTGACGCTCTTCAGCAACTTCCTGGCCGGAACCAAGATGCCCCCAACGGCGTTCCTGTAGCTGCCGCCGCCCATTGTCCGGCAAAGCTGGCTGATCTGGGGTTTTCCTTTTCGCCTTCTACCAAAGATGTAATTGTAATTCGATTGGGGGAAAAAAGGTTCAGGAATAAAAGTCATAGTGCTGATCACAGTCGTCGGTACGTGCGCGCGCGGTGCGCCACCAGCTAGCTATAGCTAGCTACCGATCCGGCTCCGGCCGGCCGGCCAGACGACGACGTGCCGGCCGGGGACCAGAGGCCGGCCGGAAAAGAAAAGATCTCAACAAATAATGGTAGGTGGCCTGCGCTAGTAGCTGCGCTGCGCTCGTCCCACTGCACCTCACACAGTGCAAGAAGCCTAGTAGCGAGTGGGCTAGCTGCGCCTGTGGTGGCGAAACGGCCGGCTGGAATGCATTGACCACGCGCTAGCCTCCGGCCCACCACACAGCATCGATCGTGCGTACTGTACTGTGTGTCTGTGTGCACTCAAACTACTGCGATCGAGCAGGCCGTACCCGTACCCATCAGCTGCAGTCGCAGTTGTTCATCAGCCGAGGTGGTGATCGATCCCGTGAGGCAGGCCGTGAGGAGTCACGGACGGGATGGCCGGAGCGGCAGGAAGAGCCAGCGCGAGTGGATCAGTGAACGATTGGTCCATAGCCGCTGTCGTAGCTGTAGGTTTCCATCTCGTTGAACCTGCATGCGCCAACCGATTCTTCCTTAGCTTCTGACCGTCGCTGCTGTTGTCTCCGCTGCTCATCCATCCATTAGCTGACCGAGTGACCGGTCCACCCTCCACGGGCGGCCTAGCGTCGTGTCGCAACGCGAGCCTTGGGCGCGGCGCGTTCATGTCCCTGTCGGCGGGGCTCCGTTCCCACACTCGCCTGCTCTCCTCGTAATCATGAGCTAGGCTAGCTCGACGTGTTTGGGTTTTCTTCAGCTCGAATTTGGGATACCTGCTTTCATTCTACTCGTAGTAATTCAGAGATTGTAGTATCTAATAATGCTTCTTGGTGGTCAGGGTTTTTTTTTTCAGACTGAAGAAACTGAAAAGTGTCGTGGTGGTTGCATTGCAGGGCCTGGGTGCTCGTCGATTGGGTACGGGGAAGCGGAGGAGCTGGGGCCCTTCTTGGTGCAGAAGGGCAAGCCGGAGCTCAGATGGAACAACTACTCCTGGAACACAGGCACGTTGTAAAAGACAGGGAACAATTGTGTTATTTTAGTACTATGTCGATTGCCTAATGTTTCAGTTTGCTAAAATGCAAAATAAACCAACTGCATGCAGAGGCGAACCTTATGTTCCTCGAGTCCCCAGTGGGCGTCGGCTTCTCCTACACAAACACAAGCTCCGACCTGCAGCAACTTGGTGACAAGATCACCGGTATGTAATAATTAATATACAGTCGATCATGATCAGCCGCCGTAATGATCTTTTCCAAGACAAACAATTCGTCCTTGTCTTTGAATCGATGATTCCGGTCTAAAACCATATATATCTGAACACTTACTCAGACTGTGTCATGTTTCTGATAATAACGCAGCTGACGACGCTTACAAATTCCTGCTCAACTGGTTCAAGAGGTTCCCGCAGTACAAGTCCCACGACTTCTACATCGCCGGCGAGAGCTACGCCGGTGAGTACTCTTTTTTAACCGATCGATGGAGCCGTTCACGTCTCAGCTAGCATCTCAAGCACAAATATTTCTCAGCTAGTAGTTCAGTCAGATCAGCACGGGACTGACTGAGAGATCGACTGAAATCAATGACGACGACGACGACACGAGTTGATTTTGCATCCCCCACCCACATTGGCATGCATGCCTGCAGGGCACTACGTCCCGCAGCTGTCGGAGAAGATCTTCGACGGCAACAGGGCGGGGCCCAAGGAGAGCTACATCAACTTCAAAGGCCTGATGGTCGGGAACGCGCTCATGGACGACGAGACGGACCAGACGGGCATGATCGACTACGCCTGGGACCACGCCGTCATCTCCGACCGGGTGTACGGCGACGTCAAGGCCAAGTGCGACTTCGCCATGGTCAACGTCACCGACGCCTGCGACGCCGCGCTCCAGGAGTACTTCGCCGTCTACCGCCTCATCGACATGTACAGCCTCTACACCCCCGTCTGCACCGACCCGGGCTCGTCGGCGTCGGCATCGGCGTCCCACCGGAAGGTCGCCGTCCATGGCGCCGCCCCCAGGATCTTCTCCAAATACGTGCGTGCCTTTCATTTCGGGGAATAGTACGGCGTTTTTCCTTTTTTTTTTTCGAGCAACACGATGATGATGATGATCTGCATCATATCGGTGTTGCAGCGAGGATGGATCATGAAGCCGGCGGGCTACGACCCCTGCACGGCGGAGTACGCGGAGGTCTACTTCAACCGGCCGGACGTCCAGGCGGCGCTGCACGCCAACGTGACCAAGATCGGCTACAACTGGACACACTGCAGGTGCATTGTCGTCGTGTGTCTCGTTACTCTGAAAAAAGAAAAATAAATTCTTCAGGTTTCGGAGCACCGAAAACTGAAACGTGCTGTGTTGCGCAGCGACGTGATCGGCACTTGGAACGACGCCGCCTTCTCCACCCTCCCAATCATCCGCAAGCTCGTCGCCGGCGGGCTCAGGGTGTGGGTCTTCAGCGGCGACACCGACGGGAGGATCCCCGTGACGGCGACGAGGCTCACCCTCAACAAGCTCGGGCTCAAGACCGTCCAGGAGTGGACGCCGTGGTACGACCGTCTGCAGGTTGGCGGATGGACGATCGTGTACGAGGGCCTGACCTTCGTCACGATCCGCGGCGCCGGGCACGAGGTCCCTCTGCACGCGCCACGGCAGGCGCTGACGCTCTTCAGCAACTTCCTGGCCGGAACCAAGATGCCCCCAACGGCGTTCCTGTAGCTGCCGCCGCCCATTGTCCGGCAAAGCTGGCTGATCTGGGGTTTTCCTTTTCGCCTTCTACCAAAGATGTAATTGTAATTCGATTGGGGGAAAAAAGGTTCAGGAATAAAAGTCATAGTGCTGATCACAATCACAACGTGTTGTGCTGCCTCTTGAATGTGTCCCTAAAAAATGTCTACTCCAAGAATGTCCCAATAGCTGACAGCATATATAGTGCTCCCTCCATTCCAAATTTGTAGGTTGTTCTGCCTGCTTTCTAAATATAAATATATAGTTTTACTAAGTATCTAGACATAATGTATATCTAGGAGCGTAGCAAAACTATATATCTAGAAAAGCCAGAACGACTTGGAACGGGGGGAGTATGAAACAGGAGACCTTCAGAGTGTTGCAGCAGAAACCGACAGAAATACAGAGCACTACAATAGATCAGTTGTAGCAACTGTTGAATTCCAGGACTTATTATTACATCACAGACCAAGCATCAGGAATCCAGGTTTTGTCCCATCTACCCAAGAAAACACACACACACACGCACGCACGCACGCATATGAATGGTTAGGATTTAGGAAACAAGAACCACAAAGTTCATAGACAGCACAAGGCAGACCTGACAACATGTAGCGATGCATGGACTGCCATATGCTCTTGGCCTGGCATATGTTCTACAGCTAACCTTTCTTTGGCATGGCCGCCAGCCTTGTATACATGCGGGCCATTGATTGATAGCCTCTGATATCACCCGACCGCAGGAGATTGCCTATCATTGGGCAAAAAGATAGCCAGAAAGTTCAGACATATTTACAATATTATCAAATAGGTTCGTCTCGGGCAGTGCATGATTAATCAGAAAGAGATCTTGCAAAATGCAGAAGCTACATGCTTTGTCCATCAGGTGTTCTAATAGTAGATCAGTCCATGTTCATTAGTTATTATGTTCAATCTTTCAGTTGGTCCATGTTTTGGTTCACAGTGAAGAACCATGTTATATGATTGATAACTCATGCTAGCAAAGAGTCCACTGATGAAATCCAAATCATATTAAGAGAAGGGAAATACCTAGGTAAGTTTTAAAAGCCAGTGAGATGAAGGTGTCGTCTTTGCTTTACGGGCAAAAAATAATAATCCATAAAGACAACAAACATATCTATTGATTGGAAAACGAGAAGGACCAGCGTCTCTGACTTTGGTAGGACCATATTGTACTGGTGTAGAATAATTAGAAATAGAAGTTACAAGAGCTAGTTGTATTACAAAGTTGTAATGCAACTGCTCCTTCAAATCAGCTGTGCCATTACATAGCAGTTCTGCTACTACATTTGATAACTCGGAATGGCATTTTTTCCTCCTTTTGGTTACCGCCTTAGAGTTAAGAGTGGCTCCCTTGCTGAGATGTCACTCCTGAGTCCTCATACTTGATATGTATTCTCATCTAGAGGCTCAGGCCTCCATTACAGCAATAGCTTAATACTCTGTATTTCTTATATGTCCTTAAGTACCATATGTTGAAGTTTACAACATTTAGATTAATATTTTATCGTTTCAGTCTAATTCAGAAAGATAGCAAAGAAAGTAGTAGAATGTCATAGTTTTCGTCTAGTGTAGTTTGATATAGAGTGAGAACATGAACATGGACAAATGGTACATAAAAAATTCATAAGTAGGAAGAAAGAGGTACCTGAATCACAGTTAAGTGGGCTGTCTGGTTCAGGATGGGCCATCAGAGCAATTATCGCTCTACAAACAGACTGAAGGGTCCATGCAGGGCTCCATGCATTCTTCAATATATCCAAACAAATCTCACCTGTCTAAAAACAGAAAAAAGGAAAACAAATGTAACTAAACAGAAATTACCCCTTCATCTTGAAGATTCAGATAATAAATGATAAAACAGGGCAACACAGTTTTAATAACCTTGAAATGCACATTTGGGTGGAAAATTTTGGTCAAAAATCGAACTTGAGGAGGCAACAGAGGATACTGCTCTGGAATTGCAAACGCAAGTTGAAACACACCACCTTCGTAAGGTGTTTCAGAAGGGCCCTAACCACATAAATGTAGATAATTAGAAGAGGAAATAGTAAACGGCTGATCTTGCCCATTACTGCAATAAAAAGTTACCTTGATAAGAGCAGTCCACTTGAATATGTTAGAATCATCACATATTAATTGGATATCAGGGTCAGCTGACTTCTCTCGCTGTACCTCCTTGTACTCCTTGAAAAGTCTTGCCCTAGATGCCTAGAGATAAAAGGTATTGCCAAAAAGGTTTAGGTTTCATTTTAAGAACCCTTGTGGGTTGTGGCGCAAAATATCCGATGGGTGTGGCCGTGTGGTGCAGGAATTGATGTAGCATGGAGAATTTTCCTGCTTGACTATAACATCATACTGTAAGTAATTAACAGCTTCATCTCATTCATCGTTAGTTGATTTTATATTTATGATAGACACAGACTTGAACCGATACACAACAAACTAGTGGTAACAGGAAAAAATCACACAACTCCCTGTGAAATACAAATTGCTAGCTGTAAGATCTTTTATAGTGGCATAACTGCTGCATCAAGTAGCATACGAAAACATGATCAATTCAAATTTGCAGGATTACTGGCATATTGCACGGCTGTGGAATCAATGTGGTCATGGAGCAATTGCGAACTCACCTGCATCTTCTCCTTTCTCTGCTAGAGAGTTATGACCACAGGGCTGATATAGGCAAAGGCGTCACTAAACGCTGGCAAAATAAGAAATAAGACTAAGTCAGAAAGATTCAGTGAAACTTTATAGTGAAAATGAACTATAATGAGCTTGTCACGGACAACAAAAGACAAAACTAAGATCAATATCATGGAGTTAGATTTAAAAAGCTGTAATAATACACAAAAGTCACGAACAAGCCACTCAGCAACAAGTTCTCATCAAATGGGAAAAATGACTGGAACACCAAAAATTGGACCCCTGACTACATGACAAACACATAGTGAAGGTAAAATTAAATGTTTATTGATCACATTCTACCATCATACTCCAGTGAAGGTAAAATTAAATGTGTTCCTCAAACTACAGTCCAGGACGCCAGTATCGTACAATATCATCTACCCAAATACATGAATCACAATTTAAAGATATTAAATCATGGCAAGGTCAAGCATCCACAACGGTGTGTGCTAATCAAGAACCCAAGCCAATCTACCCCAGCTCCTCTTCAACTCTAAACGCCGGTGCCACCGATCTGGGTATTTGCCTGCCCCGCTCATCAGATCGACCATCGCCTGGCGGGCAGCACCGGAATCAGGATACCAGCCGAATCACAACAAATCGCGCACCGGAAACCGGCCAGAACTTCAATTCCCCTGACCCGACGACATCAGCCAATACTTTCCTCAACGCCCTTAAATCTTCTCTCAACCTCAACCGTATACGTACCGAAGGAAAGATACGTGTTATTCGGGAAGAAATAGAGCGTACCAATCGAACCTTGGGCTTATGGCACCGGGGGCTCGACTCCGGCGTGGGGAAAGTCACCGGAGAGCAGGGAGGAGCTGCTGCTGCAGCGACGGTGGGCAGTGGCCGTCGGAGAAGGTAATCGGGGGAAGGAAAGGAACCGGGGAATGTGGAAGTGGAATTGGAGAAGTGGAAGCGGTGGGCCCGCCTCAGCCCAGCTGCAAACTCTATTTCGTCACCAACTCAGATAACCGGCCCATATCCAACTTGGACTCCAGCCCAAAAGGTTTCTTCTTGCGAAACACTCCACTCTCCTTTTCCTCCTGCGACTCCACCCCGTCTCGTCGTCCCGTCTTCCCCTTCGTCCTCAGCCGCCTCGCTCCCTCGCAAGCAGCAAAACCTCGTCACGAATCGCCGATACTCCAGCCCGGAAGAGCCAACGAGGTGACTGCGCGCTGCGGCCATGGGTGACAGCCAGTACTCCTTCTCCCTCACCACCTTCAGGTTCGTGCTCCCCTCTCCACGTCTCTCGCTTGCTCGTCTCCTCCATCGAGATCGGGGGGATTTTGCGTCGTTACGGTGGTTTGATGTGAGCTTTTTTTTGGTTGATTTCGCTGCAGCCCGTCGGGAAAGCTTGTGCAGATCGAGCACGCGCTCACGGCTGTCGGATCCGGGCAGACCTCGCTAGGGATCAAAGGTTCGATCTGTGCAGTAATCCGCTCTCACCCCTCTGATTTCTTATGTTGGTATTTTGTCGTTGCTAGGTAGCGACAAGTTCGTGACCAATTTGAAACCGCATTATGACGTGTTATCTCGTGCACAACATTAGGGCATTGTGGAGGGTTTAGAATTATGGTCCTCTTGGTGAAGTGTATTATTTTGGGTTTGTGTTCGTGTGTTTGTGTCTTCGCTTTGATCAGGGTTTTCATCCTTTCTCGTGTGTTTGTGTCTTAGCTTTGTTTAGGCCTTTCATCCTTTCTCGTTAGCATCATAGTGTTAATTGAGGATACCTAGATGTGATTTCAACTGGGTATATAGTTGTGATTTTCTTATATCCTAGATACCTACACACAATTTCAGCTGTTTCCAAGTTGTATGGATGATTGCTTCCTGCATTGCATGATTCTGATTCATAAGCTCAGGTTGGGAGGAGAGCGCACGCGCGCACACACACACAACAAAAAAAAAAACTGGCTAATCAAAGATTATTATTATACCAATTTTTGTCACTATTAAGATTATTTCTCTAATCTAATGCGTATTATGAAGTCATTTGAGGTTGGGTTTGTAAATTCCTTGACGTCTATTGGTGCTAATACATTTGACAAACTTTCCCTAATTTTCCTGCATGTGTATGCTTAAATCTGCCCATTTTCTCTTTCTTTGTATTGCTTATTATCATGCTGTAGAAGTTAATGCGGATCTATTTTTGTTTGGATGCTTCAATATGGAATGGGGACTGTTGAAAATTGTGCCCACTTCATATCTGGAGCACTGACTAACACACTTGCACAGAAATCAACTAATGGTGCCACTCAGCCAAAGATGGCTGTGGAAGTTAAAAGTTATTTCAAACCTCATGACCATTGTTATTTGAATTTCCTAACTAACATGATATTTGACTGTAGTGTAATGATTCGCCAAACTGTTTTTTTTTTTCAATCGAATTGTTGTGTTCTATGTAGTATACATGGTCACTGTTTAGGCAGTACAACCATTTTATTTTACTTGTGCCTCTTAGTTAATTCTGAAATGTCATGTTTGCAGCTGCCAATGGTGTAGTCATCGCCACTGAGAAGAAACTGCCTTCTATTTTAGTGGATGAAACATCTGTATGTGTACCTAATTTTTTTTTTAATTTTCTCTTTTGCCTCATTCTTGACCTTTTTCTATTCCAAGTGCTAAACACATACCTGCTTGAAATACTTTCTAGGTGCAAAAGATTCAGGCACTAACACCAAATATTGGAGTTGTCTATAGGTACACACTGTCTTGGTTGATCTTCTATTCATTTTTATTTTCTATTTTGGAACTAGAATACATTACAATTGTGTTGAAGTTTAATGTGATTGTTGAAGCTATGGACCTTTAGTGCATCTTCTCAATTGCCAAGTCTTTCTCTATTATGTTTTGTTCATGCACTTTTCTTGTACTGTTTTCAGTGGGATGGGTCCAGATTTCCGTGTTCTGGTGAGAAAAAGTCGAAAGCAGGCACAACAGTATTATCGGTTGTACAAGGTATACCTTTTGGCAACTTGTTTAGTTTAGATTTTTGGAAAATATTTCAATATCTGGTAAGAGACATCTTACAGTCATTAGAGGTACCTGAAATGTATGATCGTATCTAGGTAGGGTGGCATAAATTTTTGGTACCTAGGCTAAATTGGATACCTTAGGTACTAAGTTCATGTTTTCATTTTGGTACCTCATTGTATCTTTTCAAGGATAATTAAAAAAAGTTCTCATATATTAAATACATCATTTGAAATGAATTTGTAAATTTAAAAACATTGTCTTCTGCAAGCTTGCTGTCAAGTAGATAAATGTGTTTTTAATTATTATTTCATTGTCAAATGCAGGAGCACATACCTGTAACTCAGCTTGTACGAGAGACTGCTGCTGTCATGCAGGAGTTCACACAGTCAGGGTATGTAACTAGACTTAGTTACTTCCATTTGCCCATTGCTGCATACAATAATAATGGCATGCACTGCCTAATTTAGTATTATTCTTTAAAAAAAAGCTGTTCATATTTACGGGACTGTCTGCATGCTCATATAATACAATCTGTATTTAAATTTTTTGATATTAAAAGTATACACTTGACATAGCATTGAATTGTTTTAGCTGTTTTTAGTCCCTTATTTATACATTACCTAAATGTATTGCGGTCACTTCTATAGATCTTATAGTATCCCTGTGTGCCATCCAGTTATTGATTTTAAATTAATTGGTGATTTTTAGTGGTTGAGGGTTAATATTATTTACTTACCAAGCAAGTCAACCAGCATCATACACAAAATGTGCACATATATATAGCATTTAGTAGCTATTTTCATTTATTGGTGCACTTGATGTCGTTGTGATGGCTTTGAACAAAAAGTTAAACTAAGAGGTTATTGGGATATACACCATCTGGTCAAAACACGTACTAGCCTCTATTGTTTGGTGTTAAGGTGATTAGTGAAAGCCTGAGATAGGTATATGCTAATGAGTTTCTTTTTTATCCTTGGTTGTTTCAGTGGTGTAAGACCATTTGGAGTATCATTGCTGATTGCTGGGTATGATGACAATGGCCCACAGTTGTATCAGGTATACTGAAGAAGCTACAATATAGAAACCTGTTTATTTTTACTCCCATCATTCTAATGCCTACTTTTAACACAAAATGTCAACCTCACAAATTTATATGTTGTTCCCACATGTCATTTAGTCATAACTTACAAGAGATCATCACACGTAGTACTTATAAAGTGGAATGTGTACATTTGTGCTAACAATCACCATGATACGGTATGATGTATACCTTCATAAATTCAGGACAACTGACATTGTTGGCTATTTCTTCAGGTTGATCCCTCAGGATCATACTTCTCCTGGAAAGCATCAGCCATGGGAAAAAATGTGTCCAATGCAAAGACTTTTCTTGAAAAGAGGTACAGTCTCAATGTGTAATAATGTTGTGCACTTGCTCTAAACACTGTTGTGATTTGTGATATAGTACTGCTGATAATTTTCTTCCATCCTATTGTAAATAAGTCCCAGTTGATTTTATGTAGCTCATCATTGATTAATATAAGCAGCACGTATGCCATAACAGATCATCCTTTCTCTCTTTGATTTCACATGTTATATTTGTGGTTTCATTGTAGATACACTGAAGATATGGAGCTTGATGATGCCATCCACACTGCTATTTTGACTCTGAAAGAAGGGTATCACATCCCACTTGTATTTGCTTAGTTTAGAAACATTCTAAGTAGTTACTAATTGGTTCTGGATCTTGGACTCGCAGATATGAGGGGCAAATTTCCTCCAACAATATTGAAATTGGAATTATTCGAGCTGACCGTGAGTTCAAGTAAGTTGCACAGACTCAATCTTACTGCCACTTTTATTTGGTTCATGACTTCATGTTCCTCTTGCCTCATCAAATGATTAAATTATTGCATCATTCATTTGCTCCATGACTTTATGGAGATTATGCAACTTATGCCCCTCTAGCTGTAGGGGAAGTGTTTGTGTTTACTCTGTTTTTGTTGTTGCAATCTAAAGCTATTCGATGATATTACAAACTCCTTGCAACCAAATGGTTTCCTGAGAACTAACAGTTTCCATATACACAATACAGAGTTCTAAGCCCAGCAGAGATCAAGGATTTCTTGGAAGAGGTGGAGTAAATTGCCTGTTGACGATTTACTGTTTCGAACAACAATAGCAGCATCACTTATGAGCAGCCAGCCTGAAGCTTGTCTTAGTTTTATCACTCTGTAAACTGATCTGCTCCAGTGACATGTGGTGCTTACATTTGAACCCTCCTGAATGCATTCTGTAGACAAGTGAGATAACGTAAGATGTGGATGGATGTTGTATTTGACATACTCTCTGCAGCTTGTTTATGTGATGCACGTTCTTGTGGACCGTATGGATACCTAGGTGTTTATTGTGGCACATTTGGGAATTTTGGGACTTGCCCTAGCATTGTAGATTTGGTAGTGATTGGATGTCGTGGCTGCAAAAAAGCGAGTTCGTTATCCTACTGATGCACTCTTGGCGTGTGATCAGTTGTCTCAACCTGATGCGCCCGTGCAAGAGATGCTAATCTTAATAGCGGTAAAAGGTTAATGGGAATGTTAGCTGCAGGGACGGGCTAGGGCTGTATCTTTTGAACGCAATGTTACCGATTGTCTGCTCCTCAGCGATGACAGGCAGACGTTTCCTCAGAAAACGGGCAGAGATTTAGGAAGGCCCGTCAGCTATGACAGGCAGACGTTTCCTCAGAAAACGGGCAGAGATTTAGGCCGTGTTTAGTTTACGAAAAAATTTCGCGATACTGTAGCACTTTCGTTTGTTTGTAATAATTATTGTCTAACATGGACTAACTAGGCTCAAAAGATTCGTCTTATAAATTCCGTCCAAACTGTGTGATTAGTTTTTATTTTCGTCTATATTTAATATTTTATGCATACGTCTAAAAATTCAGTGTGACGGGGAATCTTGAAAAATTTTGGGATTTTGGAGTGGACCTATAGGAAGGCCCGATGCAAACTGTTTGAGTCTCAAGATGACATGCAGCCGCTGGTCGCTGATTCTTAGGCCTTCACCAACACAGGCTACAAGAAACATTAGCCTGAGTACAAAGTGGTATCCATGTAGCTTAGGATGGATGGAGCCATCAATTATGGCAGCGCAAGCCACATATATTGGACTCATCGTTACTTTTCTCTCTCCAAACGTCACTCTCGTACCATTGATTTTCATATCCATCAACTAATCTTTTAGTTCGCGAATTTTTTTAAGGTATTGTAATATTTTCGTTTGTATTTGGTAATTATTATCCAACCATAGATTAATTAGACTTAAAAGATTTGTCTCGTAAATTATAGACAAACTCGCATGGCCTTACTTAGCCACCCCAATTTTCACGTTATCTTTTATAGTTTGAGTTTATATATCAAATTTTGCGTGTGGATACATATTTTATATGCACTATAAGTATGCCAACTTTTAAAATTGTTTGAGCCACCTAAGTATGTTTTTGAATTGGTTTCCATGTTTACATGTAATAAGTGGTTTGCACTTTACATGATTTGCTGAGCTTGCATCTTTGGATGTTTCGAATTCAACTAGATCCAAAGCCAGAAGAGGAGGCACGCGGGTTGGGTTGAGTCTTCGCGGACCCAAACCAGAAACACAACAGAACCCAAAACCACCCCCCAAACACTATTTCGAGTGATAAATCCAAATCCAAAACCAAACTTGGTGAATCTCAGGAACTCAATTGGTTGCCTGAAACCTAAAACCCACTCCTATAGGCAATACAAGAAAACAATATGAAGTTCTAACAACATAGGCATGATATATGTTACATATTCACATGTATAAATAAGAGGTACTCCCTCCATACCCGATTTTATTGAATTCTGGGCTCTAGCTCTGTTTTCACAAAGGCTGTCGTTGTATTCCCTCGCGGTGTATTGTTGACATGTTTGCCCCTAAGCAAGCCGTCCGTTTCGCTCCCGGACGCATTCAACGCGTGTGTGCGCTCCTTGTTCCTCCCCCACATTCTCCTTGTTCCTCACCCACATTCATCGCTCGCTAGTAGGCAACCAAAGCAAGGGAGTAGTGACAGCAAGCATAGAAACAAGGTAATGCAAAAATTCCTCCCCCCGCAACCAAAAAAGACCCGGCCGGGCGTCGAACCTCGGACCTCACGACTGAGGAAACCTCGTTGTCCTGACCATTTCGGGAATGTACCTGATGGAAACCACAATATTCGTGAAACCCATGCAAATCATGGCAAAAAAGTCGTCTAAATTCACCAAAAACACCACACATGTAGATGACATGATGATACACAATCTTGTAAAATATCTTGTCCAAACTCGACCTTATTTGTGAGATATAAAAATAACAAATTTTAAGCTAGAAAGCTATCCACAGGATTTGTTAGAAAATTATTATTTTTATATCTCACAAATGAATTCGAGTTTGGACAAGATATTTTATAAGGTTGTGTATCATCTACATGTGTGATTTGTTTGGTAAATTTAGACGACTTTTTTGTCGTAGTTTGCATAGATTTTCATGAGGGTTATGGTTTGCACTAGATACGTTACCGACCATTTGAGCGTTGTTTCGCAAAAGAAATACAGTCGTGACCATATTTATTAGAAGCAGAAGCGTAAAACTAATTCTTAATTAATTACTTCTTAATAAAGCATTAATAAATTCGGATACGGAGTGAGTAATAACAACACATAATTTCATGACTCAACTTAGAACAAATATAGTAGCTTACATAAACAATTTATTAATAAAACACACGAGCTTTTATTCTAAATAATCTATTTTGACCTCCATTGGATATCTACAGGTAGAAACCGAAACATAAAATCAAACCTAATAAATTTAGGATCCCTGAACTCGAAATCCGTGGACCGTGGGACAAAAATCAAACCTGAACCCGCAGAGCCCCGATCCGAAGCCGCACTACTGCCGTCTCTCCGCGCGCCTGCTCTGGGTGGTCGCGCCGTCGGACTGTGATGTTCCACGCGAGGTGAAATGTGGACTGACAAACCCTTTTCCCCACAATTCCACAAAGCCGCCACTCCCCCTGCTGACGGATGGGGTGGTGCTCCCCGTCCACTTCCCGGCAGCTCCTCTCCACGGCCTCCCTCTTCGCCCTCGGCGCGGGCCTCCTCGCCTTCGGCATCCACCTCTCCTACGTCCACGTCGAGCCCCAGCGCGCTCGCACGCTCGCTCGGGACCAGTTCGTCCGCGACTACCTCCGCAAGAAGCACGACAAGTAGCCCGCCGTCCGTGGTCGCCCTCTCCCGGACCCCAGACCCCCAGGCGGTTGCTTAGCAGTCGGAGACGATGGCCCTGGCCCCATCGAGGTCCGGTAGCGAGCCTGTGATCCCGGAGGTGGAGATGAATGCCGGCGCCGACCAGGCCGCCTCAACGGTGCGGGTCACCGTCGTTCAGGCGTCGTCCGTGTTCTACGACACCCCTGCGACTCTCGGTGCGTGTAATTTTGCTCTCTCTACCCGTTGCAGTTGTTACAGTAGCGCTTGTGATGTTCGATTCGTTGTCTCGACCGTGCGTCTGTTTAGATTGGTTCTGCGCGCGAGGTGTTCGCTTGTTTGTCTCGGCAAAACCAGCTTACTGAATTGTGTATAGTGATGGCTAGTACTCGTAAAAGTTGTTGAGAAAAATCGTTTATAGTTGAATAGTGACAGTGTGTGTAGCTTCATTTCTCCAATATAGAGTAGCAGTTGATTGACATGATGGCATCTACTTTGAAGGAGACATCGTTCTCTATTACTGGTGATGATGATCCTAGACATATGAAGCTATTGGTTTTCTCAGGGTGAATCAGCTAGACTAGATAGGAAAAGGAATGCTATAGTGGTGTGTGTTGCGTGGACAGTTTTTCTTGCTTGGAGCTTGGAGGATGAGGTATTTGAGGTGCGACACACAGGCATTTGAGGAAATAGAACCTTTATGGGCTTCCTACTAAGGGGGTGTTTAGTTCCAAAAAAATGCAAAATGTCAACTACATTGGAATGATGGAATGCAAAATGCCAAAATTTTCAAGGTTATGCTTAGTTCCATCCAAAATGCAGAATTTATTGCTCTCATGAGGGCCTCTTGAGGCGTTTTTGTCCTCTTGTGGCCAAAATCCAAAATAGAGAATAACCAACTTTTTGCCAAAAATTTCACATGGTGTTTAGTTCCATTATGCAAAATGATGGACCAAAACCCAAAAATTTTTGGAATAGAAGGGGAACTAAACACCCCCTAATACTATGTGATACCTCAGTTCCTACCCAGTACTAGGGTCACATCTTTATTTTTTTTTCTTTTTTTTAAAAAAATATCCTTATCAGCTTTAAGTCTTGTAGTGCTAGAGATGTGAGATTTGTAAATTTCTTCGCTGCATTATGTTTCAGATAAAGTGGAGAAATTGATAGCAGAGGCAGCTGGGTATGGTTCACAGTTGGTTTTGTTTCCAGAAGTCTTTGTTGGTGGCTACCCACATGGATCTACCTTTGGACTGGTTATCGGCAATCGAACTGCCAAAGGAAAGGAAGACTTTCAGAAGTATCACGCATCTGCCATAGATGTGCCTGGTATTCTAAATGATGTTAATGTATCCTTGTTCTACATTATTTTTCATGAGTATTACCATGCTTTATTCTTTGGGGTAGAAACTTTACCCTTTTGTAATTATAATAATATGCTCACAATAATGGTGTAGTGTGAACTGCAGTCTTAAGAATGAAGCACAAACCTCAAAGGATTTGTAAGCACTGAACTTACTTTTCTGCCCCATTAAAATATAAAAATGGAGGCGATGACCTCTAATTTGTGGTCACACGGCAAGATGATATATTGCACCTGATGCCGGTTGCATATTACTGAACGGAAGCACTTAAAACATGCATTTAGTTTCTATTTTAGGTCTTAGGATACTAGTAGAGGAAGTGAGCATAGCTGAACAGGTTGGAGTGGGAGGTTTGGTTGTGCATCTCAACTACCCATATTCGAGTCCTCTTCAACATGAATTCTGTTGCTTATTTTCTTGTTAATGGAAAACAACCTAGTTCCTCGAAGGTTGAGAAATGGGGTGGAATATTCCTTGGAAGTAGAGTTATGTGGTTGGCGAAGTCCTGAAAAACAGCATAATTTCTTCTATGAGCATATGCATCCATTGTTCTCACTCCTGGCAAATTTTCTGATAATGAATACACAAAACACATTAATGCTTGGTATTGCAATTCAACTAAGTACCATTCCCAAATGCTTCCTATGTATGGTAGGGTAGTGCTATTTCTACCCACAAAAAAAAGGGTAGTGCTATTTCTAGAATTTGCACTGAACATGTTTCTAACTTTGCTGCTTTACCTTAGATGATTCTCATTGTAGTTTATATCGTGTACTACCATTACCTTCTGTCATCTACACTTCCTTCTTGATATATCTTTTACATGTTACAAATGGTGTGTAGTACGCATCTGTTATTTCTATAGAGCACTTTACAAACATTTTATGAATGCAGGCCCAGAAGTGTCCCGCTTATCTGCATTAGCTGGAAAGTTTAAGGTGTATCTGGTGATAGGGGTGGTTGAGAGGGCAGGGTATACACTTTACAACACAGTGCTCTCCTTTGATCCGCTGGGAAAATACCTAGGGAAGCACCGCAAAGTCATGCCTACTGCATTAGAACGAGTATTCTGGGGGTTTGGAGATGGATCTACAATACCTGTCTATGATACTCCGCTTGGAAAAATCGGTGCTCTCATTTGCTGGGAAAACAGAATGCCACTTATGAGGACGGCCATGTATGCCAAAGGTATTATTCCTATTTCTTGGAATTTGTATTTTAAATAAAGAGGGCTGGGATATACTTTGGAACCATAAGGCGCAATGCTAAATTTCAAAATGTCTCGTGTACTTGAGTTTATCTTTCTTGTTGAATCCTCCTATGTTCGTGCAGGTATTCAGATATATTGTGCCCCCACAGTTGATTGCATGCCAAGTTGGCAGTCTTCTATGACACATATTGCCCTTGAAGGGGGATGCTTTGTGCTATCAGCGAGCCAGTTCTGTCACCGAAAGAACTATCCTCCCCCTCCTGAGTATACATTTGGTGGCCTAGAGGAAGAGCCATCCCCGGAATCTGCTGTTTGTTCCGGAGGGAGTGTCATCATTTCACCATCCGGAACAGTGTTGGCAGGTCCCAACTACGAAAGTGAGGCCCTTCTCACTGCTGACCTGGGTAAGAAACCGGGGAATTCACATACTAGGCCTGTTTGGTACAGCAAGCTGTTTTTTTTTGCCAAACACTTATTTCTAAAACAGCTTTATAGGTGAAGCTGTTTTTCTTCTCTCACAAAGAGATGAGTTGGATGAAGCTGAAAAAAGTAGCTTATTGCAGCTCTCTCCCTCATTTCTCTCTCTCATCTATGCATGAATTAGTTGATGAAGCTATTTTACCAAACACTTTTTCCAAAACAGCTCAGCTTCATCTAGAAAGTTGCTCATAAAGCTATTTTCTAAAAAAACAGCTTTACTAATGAAATTGAGCTGTGCCAAACAAGCACTAAATTCTACTCAAAATACCCCGCTTATGTTCATATCGTCATATGTCCTAGGACATGGTATGCTAGCTATATGCTTGAATGATTTATCCCACACAACTCTCACTATAAGCTGGCTGATGTGGTTCTGCAGACCTTGGAGAGATTGTTCGAGCCAAGTTTGATTTCGACGTGGTGGGCCACTACTCGCGACCTGAGGTGCTGAGTTTGGTGGTGAAGACTGATCCAAAGCCTGCTGTCTCCTTCACTTCCGCATCAGAGAAGACTAACGCTGGATAGGGCAATGACGTCTTGAATACCTAATGATCACATATCCTATATATAATAACAATTGCAAGTTGTCATTGCATGAAAGTAGTCGCAGACTTCTGTTCAGAATAAACTAGACTGACTTCCTTAATAATGGCCCTAGTTTTCGACATTTTTTCTTTACGGACTTAGCAGCCATGCATCTTGGAAATCTCACGTGACCTTGAGCCAAAAGAAATAAAATGGGAGGGAGGGAGGTCATCGCGATATACCACCTCTCCTAGACTCCTTCGCTCGCCTCGACCCCGCCAAACCAAAATACGAACAGATATCAAAACGCACACGGACCACGACCTGGTACGGTCACGGGCTTCAATTGGGCCGTGCCTCGAGCAAATGGACTTGAGAGCCCATAACCCGACAAGAATACTGTCCATGTCATAATCAACACAAAGTAATACATATAGACATTAATTAAATTAATAAATTGTAGCTCTTAAGTTTCATAAAGAAAGGGAGAGATAAATAGATATACAAAACTTTTTGTTTCCATTTTCCATGAACGTTTGATAGCATTTTTTCATCCATTACGACGCACATGCATGTTTGCTATTTTTTTAGAAGCTCTCTTTTATAACTTTGTACGTGTTTATGTTATAAGGAAGATTTATAAATCATTTATAAGTTGTTTGGTTAGATGAAGCACTCCATTCTAGAAGAGGTGATGCATAATGACTCCATTCCTTCAAATTTAGCGGAATGACTTCATTTCTAGTACTAATAGTCTAATACTAATCATTAGCTCATGAGAAATGAGATGACGATAAATGACACATTTTATTCCATAAACCATTCCTGAAACCAAACATCCAGTTAAATATTGAATGCGTTGTAAAGGCCAATAAGCACTTTACAAGTTTTGGAAGAAGAGCCTGACACGGGCAAAGAGTTCAGTTGACCTAGAACGATTTGTCTAAGCTTGTCCTCTGCACGAGGTCTTATTAGGGAAAAACAATCTCCTCCGATCTATATACACATTGGGAACAAGCGAGAGGAAAAAAATAATCCAAATTTTCGTTCTAACCTGCAGGTATCGGGAGGAACTAAACAAGTTTATCAACATATTATGAGAGAAAAACTATTATGAGCCCATTCGCTTTCTCTACCGACAACAGCTTAGTCGTAGCTTTTTGGTCCTATGTAATCTGCATTTTGGTTTCCAGTAGCTAGGTTCTCTTGCTGGGTGTTGGTCTCTCGCCTTCGTCCAACTTCGCTTGTAATATTTGGTTATCCTTTTTTAATAAAAAACAGACTAAATTTCCGATCGTGAAAAAGAAAAGTCATGACTGAAAGTATTGTTCGCTGATTTATTATGAAAGAAAAACATTTTTGATTAGCAGAAAAAATACAGATCTTATAACACATGATACTTGATGCGAACTTGCATTCGTGTACCTGCAGACTGCTGCTGCCGCTCTCAGTCCTTCTCCTTCCTTATTATAAACCGCCCACTGGCCTGGTAGTGGTTGGTGCTCTCCGGCAGTTCTGCTCCTCTGCACGGCCTCTCTCGCCTCCGGTATCCACCTCTCCTTCCTTCCTTCACATCGAGCCGCGATATATAATAAGTAGCTAGCCGGCCGGAGACGACGACGATGGCCCTCGCTCCAGCGAGCTCCGGCAAAGAGCCCGTGATCAGCCCGCCGGAGGTGGAGATGAACGGCGGCGCTGACCAGCCCGCCGCCACAACCGTGCGTGCCTCCGTCGTGCAGGCGTCGTCCGTGTTCTACGACACCCCCGCCACTCTCGGTGCGTGCAAGTTTTCTCTCCAATCCCCCCCGCGTTGTTCTTGCGCTTGTTGTTGGAGTAGCTCGCCCATGCATCCGCCTACTTTGACTGTGTAATTTGCACTTTGTTCGTGCAAATTAGTTTAGTTTAGCCTAGTTTGATTGTGTAGCGTCTAGCGTGATGGCTCGTACTTCGTAGAGGTTCGTGAACCAAATCGTTTAGGCCTTGTTTAGTTCCAAAATTTTTTACAAAATAGGAATAATATCACTTTCGTTTGTATTTGACAAATATTATCCGATCATATACTAGACTCAAAAGATTCGTCTCATCAATTTCGACCAAACTATACAATTAGTTTTTATTTTCGTCTATATTTAATACTTCATGCATACGTCTAAAGATTTGATGTGACGGAGAATCTGAAAAATTTTGTAAAATTTTTTGGAACTAAACAAGGCCTTAATTGAATTATGACAGTAAGTGTTGTTATGTTGTAGAGTAAGCTTTACCAATAGTGAACACTCGTATCAGTAATTGATTGACATGACGCGGCATCTACTTCAAGGAGACATTTTTCTCTGCTACTCGCGTACTACTGCTGATATAATTTCCTAGACATATATATGGAGGGACAGGTGGGCTTTGTCAAGGTGAATGAGGTAGATGGTGAAAGCAAATTGTATTAGCTTTTCGTTAGATAGTGCTGCATGAGTTTGCGTGGACAGTTTTTCTTTCTTGGAGGGCCTGGAAGATGAGGTATTTGAGGTGCGACGGCACACTGGCATTCGAGAGAAAAAAAATACTCCATTCGTCCTAAAGTTAGCTTTTCGAGAATTTAAACAATCTTGATTTTAACTGAATTTATAAAAACATGCATATCATTAGGATAACTAATCTATTTGGTGGTATAAATCGTGATATTTTTTATAAATGTAACAAAGAAAGTAATATCTTTTGTGGGCATACTACAATTTGACGCCTCAGTTGCTACCAAGTACTAGAGTCATATTTTCTAACAACTTTTTTCTCTGTCTTTTAATATAGTGAATATATATGCATTAATATTTTTCATAAATATAAGAGGTTTGGAAAAAAAAAGGTGGGCAAATTTGGCACAATCACTATTCAGTACGTGTGCATCGCTAACTGTATTGGGCACATGACGCCCCACGCACCGGAATCAACGAAGAAGGGGCAGCGGCGTAGCGGGCGGACAGGCGGTGGGCGGAGCGGCCAGTGGCGAGGTCACCGTGGCCGGGGCAGTGGACAAGGCGGTAGTGGAGGTGGTGGTTAGGGTTACGGTTGGTCGACAGGTGAGGCTTCAAGAATCACCTCGACTCTAGATTGCTAGCCAATCGGCTAGGGGCGGCGGCCACGACACGTTGGTGGTGGCTGGTGGTGAGCGAGGCGGCGGCGCCGCGGCCCGCGGGCAGGGTAGGACAACTGGATAGGCGGGGTATGCAGCGATGTCGTGCTTCGGCGAAGTTAGGGGAGGGCAGGTTCATCTGGTGGAGATGTCCGGTGGGCGGGGAGGTCGCCGGCGAGCTTGGGCAGTGGGTCGAGGTGGGTGGGGGAGGGGCTTGCTGGGGAAGAAGAAGAAGAAGAAGAAGAAGAAGAAGAAGAAGAAGAAGAGTGGGGAGGAGGGAAAGAAGAGAAACAATATGCGCCAATAAGGTTGCTGGTGTGCGTGCGGGAAAGGGCCCCACAAATTTGGTAGATAGATTATTGTTACCTGCCATTTATCAAGCAACCCCTTCAATCATGTGGATGAGTGTCTTTTTTAAGAAGTAAAGTAAAGGTGTATGTTTTTTGTATTTTCTCTTGATCTCTAGGATACACTTCATTATAGGACACAGGAAGTAAATCTTATTATGTCATTGGACATGTGGCATTTTGTAAATTTCGTCACTTCATTTTGCTACAGATAAAGCGGAGAAATTCATAGCGGAGGCAGCCGGAAACGGTTCACAGCTGGTGCTATTTCCAGAAGCCTTCATTGGTGGCTACCCTCATGGATCTACATTTGGACTGGCTATTGGCAATCGCACTGCCAAGGGAAAGGAAGACTTCCAAAAGTACCATGCAGCTGCCATAGATGTTCCTGGTATTCTAAACTAAAATAATGCTAGTCTATCCATGTTTATTTTTCACGAATGTAGACATCTATTGCTTCTCTTTAGAACACTTTACAGATGCTGCTTGATGAATGCATACAGGCCCAGAAGTGTCCCGCTTAGCTTCATTAGCCGGAAAATACAAGGTGTTTCTGGTGATGGGGGTGGTTGAAAGGGCAGGCTATACACTCTACAACACGGCGCTCTTCTTCGATCCTCTGGGAAAATTTCTAGGGAAGCACCGCAAGCTCGTGCCTACTGCACTGGAACGTACATTCTGGGGTTTTGGAGATGGATCTACGCTGCCCGTCTTTGATACCCCGTTGGGAAAAATCGGTGCCCTCCTCTGCTGGGAAAACAAGATGCCACTTGCCAGGACAGCCATGTACGCCAAAGGTATGTATGTATCCCTAGCTAGCTATTTCATGGCCGGAAGTAGCTCCTGGTGCTTAAGTACCTATGTATTCCAACACTGTTCTTGCACAGTGTCTCATGCTGAAACCTCCTCTGTGTGTGTTTGTGCAGGGATTCAGATATATTGTGCTCCCACAGCTGATGCGTCCCCAACTTGGGTGGCTTCCATGACGCATATCGCCCTCGAAGGGGGATGCTTCGTGGTGTCGGCAAACCAGTTCTGTCGCAGGAAGGACTACCCACCCCCTCCGGAGTATACATTCGGTGGCCTCGACGAAGAGCCATCCCCGGAGACTGTTGTGTGTCCTGGAGGAAGTGTCATCGTTTCACCGTCCGGGACAGTGTTGGCAGGCCCCAACTTCGAGGGTGAGGGCCTCGTTACAGCTGACCTCGGTAAGAAACCAGACCGCCGATTCATATGAATTCTACTGAAAATGTGACAGTTAACAGCCTATTCGTTTAAGTTTATCCGCCGAATCTACCCGTCATTTATAACAAATTAATGAATACTACTTTCTGTCATGACTTATCAGCAAACGAACGAGACTATGCTTGAATGATTTTTGTTCTGAGACAGCTCAGCTCTCAGTAGAAACTGCCTAATTATGGTTTGGTTCACAGACCTTGGAGAGATTGTTCGAGCCAAGTTTGATTTCGACGTGGTGGGGCACTACTCGCGACGTGAGGTGCTGAGTTTGGTGGTGAAGACTGATCCAAAGTCTGCTGTCTCTTTCACTGCTTCAGCCGATGGAGAGAGGCCGGCTTCCGCTGGGAAGAAGCGCGACGACTCTGTGTACAAATAATGGCCACGTATCTGTAATCTTTCCTTATACGCCAATTGCAAGTTTGCCACTACTACATCGCAACTATTGCGGGCTTTTCCTGTACGTCTCTGAATAATAAACTGTTTATGTACACAACAGTCGATGTATATTATCCTACAGATATGAGATCGATCTCTTGGTTGATGGAATCGTACGTGTCAGTTTGTGGCTACCTTGCATTTGTTGGTCACCTCATGATGATCGGTCAAAGAAGCTCCATCTTCCAATTTCTCAATAATGTACTTGTCATGTTGTCACGTGATAATAAATTGATAATTGACCGGCCACTTAGGCAGCCACCTTTTTTAAAGAAAAAGACCGGAGGGGCTTGCGTCCCTACAAGAAGATATATATATATTGAAAAGGAACAAAAAATACAGACAGGAGTTACGAAAAAAGAATGGAAGAAGATAAAAATAAAATAAAAGTTACAACATATTTTGAATCCATAGGTTGAAAATATCTGAAATTTTGGATCTTAATCTGATTGTCAGCAACTTAATTTCTTTTACGAAGGTCTCCTTGACCATGCTTTGGCTAGGTCTTTAGGATCGCCACCAATATAAAAAAAATGTGGGTGTGGTTGTTGAGCAGCCCCTTTGGATGGCGACGCATTGGATTCTGCCCAATTCGATTGCTATGGCCACGTGAGTTGAAACTTGAAAATACGCACAACAACATTGTTTATATTTGTAGGGTGCAATTGGCAGAGATCTAGATTCTCGTAGAACCATTTCAAATCTAGATTTTCTTAAAAACGTTTTAGATTATGAATTAGAATCTTTATAAAATTGTTTGGTTGATAGGCTAGATATATAATTCAAAAAGCATGTTTTATAAAAAAACATATAAACAAAAATATGCTTCATAAAAAAGTCAAAAACTAAACTTTTTGTGGACAAAGAAAAACTTAAATACAACATATTCTAGTTAGTGTACTTAAAAAGGATTTAAGAAACAATTTCTGAAGAAAGGAGGTAGAAACGG
This sequence comes from Sorghum bicolor, assembly GCF_000003195.3. Taxonomy (NCBI): domain Eukaryota; kingdom Viridiplantae; phylum Streptophyta; class Magnoliopsida; order Poales; family Poaceae; genus Sorghum; species Sorghum bicolor. The sequence continues at coordinate 57,545,704 of NC_012873.2, forward strand.
ATCGAAATAGGTACAAAACACAATGTTGCGGTTTTGAGAACTATTGGAAGAAAGAGAACTGCTTTGGCTCCCACGTCCCTCAAAGAGAATTGTTTTGGCTCCCACGCGTCCCTCACATCATTTAGGTCCTATTTGGTTCTCTTGGACCGGCCATTCCGGGGCCAAAAATCTTCCGCGCTAGTATAAATTTATGAAGGATTCGTGCAGATAGGATTCATTCCCATGCAAGCGAACGGGGCGTTAGAACTGATTCAAGTGACCCAGTTGAGAAACGGACCTGGTTCATGCAATGATGGAGCCAGAAAAAAATTATAGCTGGGGCGAGTTCTAACATGAAGATGAACCAAAAAGCTTATGGCACAAATCGCACAGTATTCATCGACTGCGATTGTAAAAAATATAGCAAAAAAACTAGAATCACAAAAGTTATTATGAAAAAGGCGGACGAACAACATAAGATGTTGCCTCAAATTTGCAAAAAAAAAATAATAAATAACTGGCAAAGCTGCTGTCCCTGCCAAGTTCCGCTTCTCCTCCCTCCATCGTTCCTAGCGATGGCAGTGAGCAGACGAGCAGTGTGCCGCGTTGGTGCCTAGCAGCGGCCGGCGAGGGTGGCGGCGAGCGCGTGGCTGGTTCCTTGCAGCGGGCGGCAGAGTGAGCCACGGGCGGTGCCTGGCAATGGTGGATTGGTGGCAGCATTTGCGTTAATACTGAATGAATTGGGGGTTCAGGAAGCTAAGCACAAGAGCCAGACCATGTTGTTGGATTGGAGATTTAGGGAGCCAAAATGGACCCTTGTTGGGCTCTTGGGCTAATTTTAACAAAAAAAAAGGCTTAGTTCCCACTACCTAGTAGAACCCGACATCGTCTTCTTCGATACTCAGTGCTTGCGGCTCGCTCTCGCTCGGCGCCAGTGGTCTTCTTGCGGAGCGGCCTCTCCTCGGTAGTCGGTAGCCCTATAGCCGAAGCTAAGGAAGAAGGGGGGGTTTGGGGGTCTTGGACGACGCCGTTGGTAGCTGGGGCGGCCGCCCCACCCCGCCGCTAGGGTGGCTCCGTCATTGGGTTCATGTATCTAAACATAGCTGTAGTCATCCCATATACGCAAATATAAAGATAAAGGGTGACAAACATGGTCAAAGGAAGCCACAAGATAGAATCGAGTCACCACAAAATCATATGAACACAAAAACAAACTCATCATCTCAAAAGAAAACCAATAGATCGTACAAGCCCATTTTAATAATCCTTCCTATACAAGCTCTAATCCTCTTATTTTTTTTTAAGATCGTTTTGTCACATCGTCCATCTTTTGTACTAGTATTTATTTTTCTTGATTATATATCAGATATGAGTATCATTATTAAAAATAGTACTTGTACTTAACATATTGCATGATATGGTTCACAGACGTTGGAGAGATCATTGCCGTGCCGGTATCTTTCACTTCTTCTGATGGAAACGGAGAGAAGACTTCCGCTGGCAAGGGCAACGACTTTGTGCAGACATAATGCAACCACGCGTGACTAGCACGTGGCGTATGCATGCTGAATAAGATTTTGGGACATAAGAGCCAATGGCCACATATATTTAATCTTTATTTTATTTCCTTATATGGCAGGTGATGGCCATTGCATCACTACCAGGGTTATTTAGTTCTCAAAAATTTTACAACTTTTTTTAAAAAAATTTCCGTCACATCAAATCTTGCGACACTACACATAGTATTATATAGTTCGCATGTAATTTGCGAAACGAATCTTTTAAACTTAATTAGTCAATAGTTAGACAATAATTGTCAAATACAAACAAAAGTGCTACAGTAGCACTTTGCAAAAAGTTTCATCAAATAAACAACCCCTACAATTACTGCCTTCCGTTTACAATTGGTTCTGTACAATGGATAAATTATCTTATATATGAGATGTTGATGGAATCGTACGTGTCGGTTTGTTCTTGTGGCTCTAGCTAGTTTGCGTGTGCCGGTAACCTCGTGATAATATCTGACAAAGAAGTTCCATCTACCGATTTCTGAATAATACACTCATCATCAAGTTGTTACGTGACAAATTTGGTAACTGGTCGGCCACTTGGGCAGCCACTTGGACGCTGACTGATCCGATTATACACGATCGGTCCTCGCTACGGCCACGTACGTGGGCTGAAATTGAAACTTTTGAAAACACAACAACTTTGTCTATATTAGTAATTTAGTATGCATCCTCCCGTATATACGCAACTATGAAGATAAAATAACGTGAGAATGAAGTTCGGCCCAAAGGATGCCACGGGATAGATTCAAATCGCCAACAGAATATCAACAAAAACAAACTCATCTGAAGAAACCCTAATGAATCATACAAGGTCATTTTTAATTTTTCCACACAACGGACAATACTTATTGGTCCATCACATTATTTGGATAATTTAAAATCGAAGTGAGAACTGCCGGTTCGCAAGCAAAAAGCCTATGACTGCCAGATTTTAAATCAATCAATAATGATTTTCTTGTTTCCATACCCAAATTTTTATTTCAACATGATTAAATTCAACCTTCACTTGTGAATTTGGGTTCCTTGGTAGAACCCACTCAACTGGGTTTAAATTCGTGATGTGGATGAATCGATGTGTGATGTGGATCTAATGTAATGAATATCCCCCACCCTTCTAATGTATTGTGTTGAATTTTTTTTATCAATGTGACTATCAAGTGATGTGATGTGTTGAATCTTTCCTCTCTCCGTGATGTGGCTGAATCAATATATGGCAGATCAGTAATGTACTGAATCTCTCCTTCCCTCTAATGTGGTGTGTTGAATCTTCCCTCTCTCTCTCTCTCATGTGGTGTGTGTCTTTCCTCTCTTTCTCTCTCACGTGGATAAATCGATGTGCGACATCCCTGACTTGGACACCGATGAAACTGTATTAATTTGGGCTTGGTCCATTTTTAAGTCAACTAAATAAAATAGATTATAAGACCCATATCAAATGCTAGGGTGCAATAAAGTCATAGTCATGTGTGGGATTTTGAAACATTGACTCAATAAATAGGTGGCCTAGGTGTGTACATGTTTTGTTTTGTGAAGATGAGATAGGTGAAGGGTGTGCCACATGTGTGAACATAAGCATGACGTGACGTGCATAGGCTCAAGTTGGGCTGCACCACAACATGATGTGGTGTAGGGTGAGTAAGATTTTGCAACTTGGACCGGTCAATAGAGTCATCAAGCGAACAATTAGCAGGAGAGGTTATGAGAGTAATCGCTATGAGAATTTCTATCACTTACTCTATGCGGTTACTCCATTCGTAATTCCACTCATGATAATTTGTTAATCCTGACAACTCTGTAGTATGTCTTTTTTATAGGGATTTGTTATGGGAGTAATCGGTTTTATATGGATTTAATACATGAGTAATTGCAGTGGAAATTTATGTTCATTACACTTTGTAATTACTTCATTCCTAACATCGCCTGTAATAATTCATTAGTCATAGTATTTCTATGGTATCCTAGGCATGTTCAACACCGGATTTACATGGATTTTTCACAATTTCTCGAACCAAACCGTATGACAAGGTTAGCATGATAATTCGTCAGTCCTAGTAAATTTGTGGTATCTGGCCTATTCAACACTAGTAAATCTAGATTATGACAGTTTCTCAAACCAAATGATGACTATGAGTTAGCCAAGTTGGTTTGTCAGTGCAGGTTTCTATGGTTTAAAAACTGAGATTGAGAAGGTCATTCTCTTCTATATCTAAAAGGTCCTAAATGGCTAGGGGGTGAATAGCCTAACTAAAATTCTACAAAATCATTAGAGCAAAGTATTAGACAACAGGATGGCATAAATGTGGTTTTGTTCTAGCTCTACAAAATACTATGCAAGCCATCTAATGAATGCTAATTTCTGTGATCTCTATATCAGTATCACACAAGCAATCAATCTATGTTGCTACTACTAACACAACTAGTAGTGAGCTAGCAAGATAACTAGTTACAATTTATTACAACTAACCATTCAACTAGCAAGACAAGTAACTACTACACAAAAATGATATGTAAGTATGAAATACAAGTGTAGTAGAGAGTGATACCGAATCGGAAAAATCCAATGAGACAATGAGACACGATATTTATCCCATGGTTTGGCTTCTTGCCGGTAACTTAGTCCATGTTGTGACGACACACTCACTTGGTGGTTCACGCGCTAATAGGCATCACACGCCTAGTCCTACACATAGGCGCCATAAGAACTAACACAAGAGAGGGTACACAAGTCACAAGTAATTTACTAAAGTTGCCTTTTGTGATCGCCCACAGGGTATATGCATAAGAACCACTCATAATAACAACGATCAGAGCCAGAGACAATCACCACCCTCCGCTCAATGATCCCGTTGCTCCAAGCCATCTAGGTGACGGAAACCACCAAGAGTAACGAGAACTCCCACAGCTCACACGATCGCTAGTGCCACTAGATACTCAAACTCTAAGCAAATGCAACTAGTATCACTCTCAATCTCACAAATGATGATCAACATATGAACTAGATGAGTGGGAGTGTGGAGTATGCTCACAAGGTGTATCAACAAGTTAGAGATCCAGGAGAGTGAACAACACCCAGCCAACCTCTATTGAGTTTTCAATGTGCGAGAGAGTGGGAGAGCACGGAGTATGCTCACAAGGTGTATCGAAGAAATGCTAACACCACTTGTGTAAATAGCTTTTCTTGCAAAAGTGTTAGCTTTTCACAAATCATTTCTCAACAATTGTTAGCACACTTTAGGTCCTAATGCATATGCATGGAGTTAAAACACCTAGTGGCACTAGATAACCGTAATCACAGTGAAAGTTCCTCTCTTAATACTATGACTATCTATTCTAAACCCAATCACGCACTCTATTGTGTCTTGATTGGCAAAACAAAATAGCCCTAGATAGCTTTATACCTTTGCCTTGAGCCCTATTTTGTTACTCTTTCTTCTTTTCCAAGCTAGAGCATTTGATCAGCACCTTTTAGCCTTCTCCATCACATGAGTGCCATCTAGCTCCACCTTGGTTGTGAACCAACCTTACTTCAATCACAACACTTAGAGAGAAGGTTAGTCCACCATGGTTTCATCAATTAGCCAAAACCAAAATAGGGCTTTTAACATCCCCGCATGAAAGTGCTGCCTAAGTTGAAGTACGCCCCTCCCCCTTCCTCGTCGATCATGATCACCCCTATCCCTGCTAGCATTGCTCTTCTCCTCCTCCATCGAGATCTGACGCTCTCCCTCCTCCATCAGTGGCCCCTCCCCTTCTCCTTCGTCGATGCCCTTCCTCTTCTCCTCCTCCATCGATGTGGAAGAGTGCAGCCCTGGGCCCAAGATGCCACCGTGTGCTAGGAGAGGCTCATGCATCGGTGAAGAGGAGCATTTTGTGCATGGGGTCAGGGCTGCAACCTGCAAGCCATTGAGGAGGCCGAAGCCCACCTCCTCCCTTGCATCCCAGAGCTAACGATGCAAATACAAAGGTGGAGTAGCTGGCGCGGAGGGAGATGAGTTGACGGTGGTCTCTGCTAGTGCGAATTCTTAGGTGCATTGCTGTCATTTTCTTTGAGTATTGATAGCAGTGTTATCTTTTAGAAGGACCATTATTATAAGACGGAGGGAGTATACCGAGACTTTAGTTCTCAACTCATTTTCTTGCACTTGTACCAATATATTAGAATCCCCCTTCCTTACAAGTCTTAGGCCCTATTTAAATTTCATGGTCTAAGTTTTAGTTATCGAAAGTCAATGGCTAAATGTTAGACCATTTTAGATAGCAGTTTGGAGCCTCAAGAACTAAAGTGATTTAAAGTTTAGGTGCTAAATTTTAGACCTTCATGAATCAAAGAAGACCTTAATTTTCTGTGATTGGTACCTTTGCAAAAAAAAGAAAGAAAGAAAACGAGCCACGAGTGACGAGCCTACTCGAAGCATCGTGATATACTAGAATAGGAGGTTCCTCCCTCCCTCCCTGCCTCAATCCACCAAACCAAAACCCGCCCGGTTCTCAGGATCCGCTCCACGCGAGCTCCCCTGTCCCCAGCTCCCCGCCTCCGCGTCGCGCTCGCGCCCAAGCAAGTGCTAGCAGGCTAGCAGCAAAGCAAGCCTTCCCTGATGGCTCTGGTGCCCTCAGGCTCGGGTGCCGGCCAGGTGATCGCCGAGGTGGCGATGAACGGCGGCGCCGACCCGAACGCGACCACCGTGCGCGCTACCGTCGTGCAGGCGTCCACCATCTTCCACGACACGCCCGCCACTCTCGGTGAGCACACGCTCGTGTTCCAGCCCCCTTCTCTGTTCTGCGACTGTTATTCCGTCAGTGAGCGTCTACGCAAGCTGTTCGTCCGATTGCCTCTGACGGCGCGCACGGAGCTGGGATGTGACGGCGCGCCGCTGAGATGTTACTGTACGAGTTGTTGAAATGGGGGGAAAGGGTGGGTGGAGATGCTAAGGAGGCTGATTCCGCGGTGCTCCTGTGATGCAGAGCTCCTCGCCCCATTCGCAGTGCCAGAGTGGAGGCTTCCCCCTATTATTTATGCAAAAACAGCCAGTGCCAGCCAAAAATGATTAACCGGAATTGCAACTAATCATTGAAGAAATTAAAAGTGGGATTACAGAAAATAAAAATCCAAGTCTTAAATAAAAGGATGTGGTTGGAACTACATATAGTTTCTTCTACAACACTTTAGATTCATTTCTATTGTATTATCTTGAATCTACATAGAATTGATTAGTAGATTAAAATAGTAGTCTAGTTCAACTTATTCTTTTTCACTGCATCCACTTAATTTCAATCAAATAAAAATAAAAATAAGTGATAATTCTTCATCAAAAGAATCCATAAAGGGGAGAAAGTTAATGTGAGAATAGATTACTGTATATAGTAAAAAAGAAAAAAAAAACTATCAATTCCCTGCTTCTTCTAGCTCATTACTTTAGAAGTTTAATAGCTAATGATCAGCATTAAGCTTATCATGAGTAAGAATCTGTTCATTCTATTTCATACGTTTCACTGGAGGATCTTTAAGCAGAAAACACAATACTTGAGTTTAACTAAGGCTGGCTATTAGAAGGGGGATGTTTCGATGATCGTGTGGGCATATATGTCCCGGTATTTGTTTTTTATCTGACTTGTTTAAAGAAACTGCAGATAGTGTAACAAATAAAATTTTCAACAAAAAAAGCCACTGCGGTTATGCTTTCAAGGCTTGCCGTTGTAGTGGGCTGTGTTATGGATAAAGTTTCCATGTTCACCACATCCCATCAATGCCATTGCCCAGGAGAGGAACAGGGATGGATGACTTTCTACTTTTACCTGGATATATATGAGCTATTACATACTATCGTTGGGAGGGGAAGATGCATTTCAATGAACTTTTATATGAATATGGTTTGTTGTCAACTATTTTCTCTACAGATAAAGCAGAGAGATTGATAGCAGAAGCTGCTGGGTATGGTTCACAGTTAGTTGTCTTTCCGGAAGCTTTTATTGGAGGCTATCCTCGTGGATCCACATTTGGCTTCGGGATCAGTATTAGTATTATTAATCCAAAAGACAAGGGAAAGGAAGCATTCCGGAGGTATCATGCAGCTGCTATAGATGTGCCTGGTATGTGGAAATACTATGGACATACCTCTGCATTATTATTATTATTAATTCTCTTATATCATTGTTGAACTGGCTCTCAAGGCACTTAGGTGTTAACACTTCTCCATTTGTCCCCTGAATGTTGGGAATATCATTATGTATTTTTGTGCTTGATATATGGCAATTTGTATAACTTTGGTCAGGAAGAAGTTCTTGTATGGATTTCCAGAATATGCTAACTATTCGTTAATTCTTTTCACACTTCCTGATTCAGATGATCAAGTAGATGAACAATAGTGCTTGTAGTGAATATTTGGAAAATCATCTAAGTTGTCCCTTTTGTTGGTACTTGCTAGTGCTGCTTCATCGACATGTTGTGACCATGTTACTCCATTTCCAGCATTGAGCTCTATTACCCAGTAACTTGAGATCCTTTTTAAATTTAGCGGCTAAATATTGTAGTTATTTAGTTCTCTGTTTATCACAGCCAATGCATTTTTCCATCTTTTTCATCACTGTGGACATATAGTTTGCTCCGTTAGGCGTATATATCTACTTGCTGACAGAATAATCTACAGGTCCAGAGGTTACACGATTAGCTGCTATGGCTGGAAAATATAAGGTTTTCTTGGTTATGGGGGTGATTGAAAGGGAAGGTTATACCCTTTATTGTTCAGTGCTTTTCTTTGATCCTCTTGGCCGTTACCTGGGTAAGCACCGCAAGCTCATGCCAACAGCATTAGAGAGAATTATATGGGGATTTGGGGATGGATCGACTATTCCTGTTTATGATACTCCACTTGGAAAGATTGGGGCGCTCATTTGCTGGGAAAATAAAATGCCACTTTTGAGGACAGCGCTGTATGGTAAAGGTAAGAGTCAGTCTCATGTTGATAAATTTCCAAGATAGCTTACATTCATTGGATGGAAGCCTTGAATTGAAATGGAAATAAACCTGCAACAAAAGTCAGATAAGCAATTGCTGAAGAGGCATTGACACCAGAATATGTATTGAGTTTCTTAGCTTATGTAATGTGCAGGTATTGAGATATACTGTGCCCCCACTGCTGACTCCAGGCCTGTTTGGCAAGCCTCCATGACACACATTGCTTTGGAGGGGGGATGCTTTGTCTTGTCAGCAAACCAATTCTGCCGCAGAAAGGACTACCCTCCCCCACCGGAGTATGAGTTTGCTGGTTTAGGTGAAGAGCCATCTGCAGACACTGTTGTTTGCTCTGGAGGCAGCGTTATCATTTCTCCATCTGGAGAAGTCTTAGCAGGTCCCAACTATGAGGGAGAGGCACTGATTACAGCCGACCTTGGTAAGAACGCAAACACTCAAATATGCTTTACTCATGCAGTTATGAATAGTTCTGTTGTGTTTCCGTAGTTGTTTCAGTACCAATTTTGAAGTGTTGAAAACTGTACCATATTCTTGTTGCCATTTGCAGACCTGGGAGAGATTGTTCGAGCCAAGTTTGATTTCGACGTGGTGGGCCACTATTCTCGACCTGAAGTCCTTAGCTTGGTAGTGAATGACCAGCCACATCTCCCTGTGTCTTTCACGTCTGCCGGTGAGAAGACTCCAGCTGCCAAGAGTGACAGCGATGCTAAGTCTTACTGATTGAGTGTGGCCATGAAACTATGTTGTACCGAAGCCTTGGTGAAGGTCGCTCAGCTCCTCTGGTTTGCTGTTTGTGTGTCGTGGATGGGAGTTGGGAATTGTAGCTTTTGAACTCTAAAAGTTCTCTTTAATGAGGCGGAAAAAATAGTAGATGCAGTTATGTTGCTTGTAAAGTCTTGTATTCGGTGAATAACTCTGCCAGAACTATGAATCCTATTACTATCGTTGTAGTTTCGAATAGTACCAAATGATAATCGCCCGTTTTGGGCTGCATATGTTTATTTTGTCTTGTTTTCTAAGAAGAACTATGAATCCTGAGTTAGCTAGAATTGGAGAACCAAATCTGAACATGATTATATTCTCAGGCTAACTGTTAGCTATTCTCTCAGCAACTAAAGGTCTTTAAAGATCTACTGCATCTATTTTTTTATGCCTTTTCAGCATATCTTGTTGGAACTCAAGGGACATTCACTGGAACCTCATCTTGCAACCGTCCGGTGTAATTTGTGCGGCCTGACCACGAACAGCGTCGTTTACATAGGGCTGCATGAGATATTTCATGGCTCCGAGTATGGAAAGGTCAATTAAGCATGAAAATTGCAAGTACATACTATATTCGCATTTCATGTAGCAATTTCAGAAAACAAATACAATTTTGAATATCCCCATAGGTTAACAAGTAGCGTTTTAGAATCGTATTAAGTCAATTGTTCTAGACTAGGACTACAAATTTTTTTATGTTCTGAGTTTGAATGTTAGGGAGTGGGTATGTATAGATTTGCCTTGAAAACCAGTTCCATAATATATACTTCTATCAATGATGGTATGGTGTATGTATAGTACCAATGCAAACAAATGTGGTCATACCATAACCGACAATGGTGCGGTAGAGTAATTGTAACATGATAGTGAGTCTAAGGTCAACAACTCACTACCGCCAATGATTCTTTCATAATTTGTTTGAAAAGGCTACAAACACTGGTGGACGCTGGCGAGAAGATAGGGCTTAGCAGCTAATGGCTCTAACATATGTGCAACATTATGATAAATTTGATGATGTATTAGCCTATTAGGGTAAATTAATTATGGATCTTCAAGAGAAGATATAAGATGGTTCTATAAGAGGGGTGAGGAACTAAACAATTTATGAGAGATGTAGACAATGAAATTGTAGGCAATCTTGATTTGGCAACGACGAAAATTGCATAGCTAAGGGATCGTAGTGAGACAAAAGAAAGAGAAGTTGGGTAGTATGACAATAGCTTTATGTCAAGGGATTGATAGATAATAATGTAACCCTCAAAAAAAAAGTTTATACCAGTGGATGCCATAGGACACCGATGAGAGAACAATTTATGTTAAATAAATAAAATAATATTGCAAAATTATTATTGAGTAAACAAACCCTAAACTTTTCCGTGACATATGTATTTTTATTTTCATTAATAAAAATGGAGCTAAGTCTGGTCCGAAAAAATACATCTAAATATTATATTAAAAAATATTAGCTGTTTGCACTTTTTTTTAGAGTCACCAGCTGTTTGCTCTATTTGTACGGGTCACCTTGTTAGTTGTTTTTTTTTTCAAAAAAAAACTTTGTAGTTGTTTTATAAACTTGCAGTATCAGCCCATTAGTCAGAATTGTATAGCGTTTCTGACCACACCAATGGGCTGGAGCTGACGACGCGGCGCAATATTTTGTGTAGATTCGGTCCAGTATCAGCCCATCCATGGTGGTCGGTGGGGGAAGCGCTGCGAATCGGAGAAGGGCCAGAACAGAAGAGACCAGGACCAGGAGGCCGGAAAGAAGCACTGAAGCTGTGTGAGAGAGCGCCGCGCGCCGGGAAGGAGCCATGGAACCAGAGAAGGCCGAGGAGGCAGCGAAGCAACCGGTGGAAGCGGAGGCCGGAGACTCCGTGGATCCCCGCGAACTAGGTGACTGCTTAATCCCCTTGATTCCCTCTGCTTGAGACGGCTAATCTTCAAATAAACCCTTTTTTTTCTCTATTTCTTCTCCGTGAACCCTACCTCTGCAATTTGTCCAAGAACACAGCGGGTTTCCTGCTCTGTTCTAGTGTGACTGAAGCATTGTCTCTGATTCGCCTGCTCTTTGTGTTATTTCCGTCTCTGATTCGCAGTGTCCAGCGACGACGAAATCGACTACTCTGTCGAGCCCGAGTTCTACGACCCCGACCTGGATGACGTCGATGAGCGGTGGGTGGACAGGCAGAGGAAAGGCCGCACATCTGACGCCGTGCTCAGCTGCCCCGCCTGTTTCACTACCCTGTGCTTGGATTGTCAGAGGTAATCTATTTACTGGTTGATATATGCCGACACAACGAGGGGAGTCGTAGATTGTAATCATATCCATTATTTAGATTATTACCAGTTGTGGTTCCGTTTCGTGTTAATTTTCTTTTTAATGTCTGCCCTTTTCAGTTTCAGTTTTTTCTTATGGTAGATACCTACCACTACTCACGTCAGGATCCTGGTGCTACTGCCTTTGTGAAATAGTGCTTATAATTGTAATCAATCAATTAATAAATCCACTGATAAATGTTCTGGAAATTTCATAATTAGTAGTGTTTAGAAGACCTTTTTCCTATTATTACTACATAATTCTGAAAGATACTTATCTTAATATGGAATAAAAACCACTGAAAGTGAAAAATCACCATGCTGTCAACTTACTAAGAGCGTCTAAGTGCTTATTATCATCATAATAATAATAAAATTTGTGGACTGTTGACTGCAGGGATGCATATGCATCAATAATTCTAGCATTCATGGTACCTTTGTGATGTCTTCCTTGATATGGAATCATAGGTCTTGTTCATGCTATAAATTTGCTTGGACAAGAATGAGAATCCCAGGCATAACATGAATCAGTTAATATAGTTTAGCTCTTTTCGACTGTGTTTATTTGAACAATATCTTTGTGTTTGTTAGAAGCAGGATTTTGCCATTAGGTTAATTGCCTGTTTAGCTTAAGTATTGTTCTGAAATACCTTTGTCTTTAACTTTGATGTTTTGTGTTGCTACTATGTTTTCCCTGACTATCAAACACTATACTATACTGGTACTGTTAATTTGTAGAATAAATATCCAATGGTCAGTTGTGGGTAGCTTTGTTGATGCTTAGACATAAGATCTAGCATAGTTCAGAGTAAGGCAGCATGAAGATATGACTTATCACTATGAACATGTGCTTGAACAGGGTCGGGAAAGTCAGATAGGAAAAGAATCAGGGCATGTTGTTAGTACAGTTTGTTTGCGATCAATGTGGAAGCACTAATATATCTGGCATTGCTATACTGTTTTTTTTTTTTGCACCATTCAGAGATAACTTACTTTGTAGTTTGTTAGCTACTTGCATAGTACTACTGTTTGGATCTCTTCTATTGATCCTTGAGCATTAAACATTTATGCTGATATATAGTTGATTTTTAAAACCTCAAACAGTTAATTGTTCACGGACTTTTGTTAATGTTCAGGCATGAGAAGTATGTAAACCAGTACCGTGCAATGTTTGTTCGCAACTGCAAGGTCAAGACTGATCAGATACTGCGAGAGGGCAAGAGCAAAAGGAAGAACCGCAAAGGAAGGGCTGCTAATCCAACTACGGCATCAGAAGGTGAAAGCAAGGGGCAAGCCTACCACCCTGTTTGCTGCGATGTCTGCTCAACCGAGGTTGGGGTGTTTGACGAGGATGAAGTCTACCACTTCTTCAATGTGATCCCCAGCAACTCTTGAATCTTGTGATGTTATGTGGAATAGTTTGTAGACCCATGTACGCTTCTGTAGTAAGCTGTCGTATTTACTGTTCCGTATCGTTGATCAGCCTGCGGTACAAGTAAAATCAGGTTGTGTGGATAGCATGCATCTGTACGGTACATTGATGTGTGTTTTTTTTGGTTTATGTAGCATACGGTTTTGAAGACGAGGATCTCAGCTTAGCTGTGATGGCTCTTTCGACCTCTTTGTTCTGATTGAATAATGTGTTCATGCTTGTTATAGCAGCAATTGATGATTGTTCGTACAAGTTGATGAGGTGTCGGGTCACTCAGGTGTGTATGTCTATGATGCTTTAGCTGATCCCACATGGGAACAAAGCTAGCCTGGCCCTGGCCATGCCTCCAGATCCGTAGACGAGACAATGGCGCGTGCCCCCTGATCATGGGTAGATTGATTTGCCATCCAATACGTTGGCGTGTCTGAATATGGAGGCGACTTGCAGTATGGAATTGTACATGCATCCGCAAGGAATTTGGAGCAAGATCTACTTGGAAGTTGGGACTTGGGAGGCTGAAATATGAACTCAAATCTAGCAGCAAATTAATTGGGAATCAGCTGGATCCCACCGTTATCCGAGAAAAAAAATTTGTCTGTGTTTGCTTAGATTCACGGTGGCTGTCTATGTGAATGTGACTCTTCGATCGTCCATTCGTTGTGGAGTGCGGTAAAAAAAAACCATGTGTTGGAGCAAGGCGTGGATCGCCGACATGCACCTTGATGGCCACCGAGGCCATGGAGGCGTTGCCGGGTGGCGGGGTGGGGTTTTCCCTGGCGATGCAATTATAGGCGAGGCGGGCGCTGAGACACGAGACATGCAGATCATATCCAAAACTAGGAAGGCTGGTGGTCCGTCCATTCGCCTTCGCTTTCAGTACAGGTCATCGTCATCATCATGTTACCGGACTTGCATGCTCAGCTCGTCCTCAAATAATCCACGTATATTACGTCGATGTCGATCTCGATCCATCTGCCCCAGTCCCAACCAGTCACGCATTGCCGCGGAAAAACGCTCTCCCTACAGCCCAAGTCAACCACCTGTTACAAAGTCGTGCCAGGTGCCACACTGCCACCACCTCCATATATCCGGTTTTGGCATCCTCGCTTTGCAAAAGCTGGCCGCGCTGCCTCCACACTGGTTTTGGTGCCTTCACCATATTTTACATCATATCCATACTGGTTTTTAGTACAGCTTTGCTATATACTACTCACGGTCGCTGCCTGGGCAGCATGCATTTGGTCCTTTTTCGGCTGAAAGCCGGGAACATGCAAATTTTAAAGGTTCATGTAACCATCCGATCCATCCCTAGCTATTCTCTCGCGTGGTCGCCGATTTCCTCTAGCTAGGCCACCGCACACGGGACCGGCGCGGCGGCCACCGGACCGGAGTGCCGAGACCGACGCCTTGTTCCAAAATTTTTTTGCAAAATCGACACTGTATCACTTTCGTTTGTATTTGACAAAAATTATCCAATTATGGACTAAATAGGTTCAAAAGATTCGTCTCGTCAATTTCGACCAAACTGTGCAATTAGTTTTTATTATCATCTATATTTAATACTCCATGCATGCGTCTAAAGATTCGATGTGACGGAGAATCTGAAAAATTTTGCAAAATTTTTTGAACTAAACGAGGCCCGAGCCGAGGAATCGTCGCGAGTTGGCGTTGGGTCGTCGGCAAAGTCGCGCATCAAGCCGTCCCGTCGATCTGTCTCCCGTGCGCCCCCCTAACCCCAAGCCGGGGGCGGAACAGAGGGCACAGGCACCGGCACCGGCAACGGCAGCAGCATCGCACCGCGCGCAGGCACAGTGTCCGCCCGTCGACGTCGCGTTTGCCCATTCAGGCGCAACTTGGGGGTGCATCTGTACGCACGCACGGCCATGATAACGATTTTTTTAGTAGGACGAGGGCGAATTGTCCACAATCGCCCAGCAGTGTGCCCCATCATCCCATGTCCACGACGAGTCAATCGCTCGCTGCCGATGAGCTTTTCGCGTGAAAACGATCCATCTTGAGCCCCAGTCTCGAGTCTAGCTTAGCTTGATGCATTGCATGAGCTATAGCCTTCTTTGTTGCCATTGCCAAGCCAGAGAGAGCTGGAAAGACCCAGAGGGGAGGATCTCGCCCACGCCCAGCTCAAGCGCAGCCGTGCGCAGTTGATTTGTTTCACCGCACCACCCAAACTGGTGTAGTACTACAAGATAATCCCCCGGGCTCGGCTCATGCCGATCGATGTGATACGCATCGGTAGCCTATAGCACTAGCTACACTATTTGTAAAAGACCTGCAGATTCCAGCAAAGTGAGAGCCGCTGGACCCAGATTCCCATGTGGCCTGCCCCCCCTACGGGTACTGTGCCTACTGCACCTCTGCACACCCCCGGTCCTCTTCAACCCCTCTGCCTTGCACTTTCCTGCCATCCATTCCATGCTCACTTTAATTTTTCTCGCTCTAGCTTAGACCTTGTTTACACCATCTAGATTAGCTATTAGTTCGACTAAATTATTTTAGGTAACAAATGTTTAGTTATGTTTTAGATACATCGACTATTGAGGAGACCTACAGTACATACCCTGATGAACACAGAGTGTGTTTTGTTGTAGTAGCTAATGAAACTCAAATGCCACATGTTTGATCTGACATTGTTTTACCGGAGTTGTGTGTGTTTGGTGCACGCATGAAACATGTGAACCGCCTACAATGTTACTGTACTAGCAAATCAACTAGAACGCATGCGTAGGCAGTGAAATTCCACTAGAATGGTAAAACACGCGGAATAAAACTTTCCCAAGTCTACATCAAGTCCATTATAAATCTACCCGGGTGTGTCCCTCTCCCCCATCACCTCAAAAACCTCTCCAACCCCACCGGACCACCACCGCCAGCCAACTCTCTCTCTCTCCCTCTCAGTCTCCAGTCCCGCAACACGACGAGAGGGCAGCAGGAAGGCGCCATGGCCACCACCCGCGACGTCTCCACCGCCGCCGCCGCCGCCGCCGCCATGTTCCACGTCTACCAGCCGATGCCGATGCCGATGCCATCCACGGCGGCGGCGGCCGACGCCGGCGCCATGGTGCCGGCCCCCGCGACGAAGCAGGTCAAGAGGGAGGGCGGCGGCGGCAAGGACCGGCACAGCAAGGTGAACGGCCGGGGGCGGCGCGTGCGCATGCCGATCGTGTGCGCGGCGCGCGTGTTCCAGCTCACCCGCGAGCTGGGGCTCAAGTCGGACGGGCAGACCATCGAGTGGCTGCTCCGCCAGGCCGAGCCGTCCATCATGGCCGCCACGGGCTCCGGCACCACCCCGGCCGTCTTCGTCTCCTCCTCCGCGCCCTCCACGTCCTCCTCCTCCTCCCACTACCACCAGGCCACGGCCACCGTCCTCGGGAAGCGCCAGCGCGAGGAAGGCGACGCAGCCATGGGCACCGCCCCGGCGTCCGCGTTCTGGGCGGCGCTGCCGGCGGCGGCCGCGCCGCGGACCACGGAGGCCTGGGGCTTCTCGCCGCTGGAGGCGCAGGCTGCGGCGGCGTACGTTCCCATGGCGCAGGCGCAGCACCACCACCACCTCAACCTGCTCGCCGCTCTCTCCGGCGCCGCCAGGCGCGCCGAGGAGGAGACCCGGTGACTCCGCTACGGCTTCTGACACGTACTGCCACATCCGTCGCTCGCGCATTGATCGTTGTCCCTTGTCCGTGTGTTCAGCTCGGCAGCGTTTACGTTCTTCTTGATTTTGTGTGTGCTCCTGTGCTCCCCTCTACCAGTCACTCCTGTGGTCGAGATTTGATGAAAGATTTGGTGTGGTGCTTAGTGCTAAATGTAAATACGAGTCCTTGCTTAGATCTTACTGCATTCATGTTAAATCGGGTTGGGGGTTTCGCCGTCTGTGTTTAGGTTTTGTGCGCCCTTTTGGTTTCCATGGAACTTGTTTCAGTTAGCATCTTGTCTGTATCAGCCTCAAGAAGTCATTTAGTAGTACGTACTCCTACAAGCATAAATTCATAAAGCTCATATTCTTTTGTGGTCAGGTCATTTCTTATTGTCATAGTCAGGTAGCGATGAAATTCTCTACTGTTCGACAGCATCACAGCAATGATAATCACAAGACTCCGACCAGAAAGCTCATTAATTAATTTAGCAGACTGCTTTTGAGACTGATGACACTGCACGAGAATCGATGGGCATGGCATCTGAAAAACGTTCAGATGTGCAATGCCCATCAATCCAGGAGGGCAGCAGATGAGCAGATTACAGCAATGATAACCGGCCGGCCTGCGGAGAGGTGAGAAAAGGAAGGAAAGAAAGAATCAAAGAATTCTTCCCTTTCGCCGGGGGCGGCCCCGTCCGTCGGTCGCTTTTCCTCGTGAGACCTCGCTTTCTTTCCCTCTGCGTCTGTGTCTGCGTCTGCGGATGCGGAGAGGGGGAAAGCGAAGGGCGACAAAAGGCTGCGGGCGCCTGCGCGACGCACAGTCGCGCTGCCGCCGCCTGCTGCCTGCCGCGCTCTGAAAGGTTGAGGCCGTTGTGTGCCTGCCTGCCAAGTTGCTGTGGTGCTGTGCTGCGGTGCACTTTCGTTTCCCGGAACCGATGTCCCGATGCGTGTCAAAGCTCTCAAAGCTGGACGCAACTTCTCTCGGGGCTCCAAACTGTAAAGATGCCATGTCGAGCCATCATCTCGTGCAGCGTACCACCACGCATGTGTACACGTATCAGATGTGAGATGCCATGCCGTGCCTGGCCTCTGGGCTCTGGTCTGGTACTGCCACGGCTTGCGGCAGAAGTCTGGTTGACTTGGCGTCGTGGCCTATGTAAAACCGGTACCGTTGGGTAACATGCCTCTGCGTCATGTGAACCGACTGGACTGGTCGCGACTAGCCGACTACTACGGCAGCTTGAACGAAGACGATGAGAGCAAAAAATGATACGATGGTGCTACTTGGTCAAACGGCGAGAGGATGGACGCCAATAATACGATGGTGCTACTTGGCCATGCCTGCCAGGCCAGTCGCCGACGTACATGACACGCAGCAGCTAGTCACGTACTCCTGCCGGCCCGTACACAGCTAGTCACATACCTAGCGCCTTGTTTAGCTCAAAAAAATTTGCAAAATTTTTCAGATTCCCCGTCGCATCGAATCTTTAGACACATGCATTAAGTACTAAATATAGACAAAAATAAAAACTAATTGTACAGTTTGGTCGGAATTGACGAGACAAATCTTTTGAGCCTAGTTAGTCCATGATTGGATAATATTTGTCAAATACAAACGAAAAAGCTACAGTGACCATTTTATAAAATATTTTGGAACTAAACAAGACCCTAGCTACGGTGGCAGCAGGGATGAAAACGGATCAGATAATAGTTTTTTTGGATCCTAATCTTTTTTCTTGATCCGATTCAGAGCGGATCGGATATCATGCGGATTTGAATTTGAATACAAATTTTTAAGGACTTGTTTAGTTCTTAAAAATTTTCAAGATTCTCTGTCACGTCGAATCTTTGGTCGCATGCATGGAGCATTAAATATAAACGAAAATAAAAACTAACTGCACAGTGTTTATCTGTAATTTGTGAGATAAATCTTTTGAGCCTAGTTACTCCGTGATTGGACAATGTTTGTCAAATAAAAACGAAATGCCACAGTAGCCAAAAACAAAAAAAAATTGCCAACTAAACAAGGCCTAAGATATTGGAAATAGTATGGATTCAGACCGATATCGGAGCGGAAGCGGACTTTTTAAAGTTGGATAATATGTGCTTATGTTTTATTTTTTATGATGAGAAACAATTTATTAACCAAAGTCGTTGTGCAACAAAAAATAATCACCATCGATCCACCACTTTGATTTAAGATCTCAAAAATTTAATACATGTTAGCAGTTTGAATTTAAGAGTATAAAAAGTGTGTAAAATAAGTAAATATTCTTAATTAGGCAAAACTTTCCCTTCACTCTTTGCTTTGTACTGGTCCTTAGAATTCTTTCATCAGACAAGCTTTATTGTGGGCTACAGTATAATCATGTTTGTGTAATGGGCTAGGCTGACTTATATTCTTTTTACTTGGACTCCTTAAATATTGGATTATCCTATTATAAGTGTCGAATAATCCGCATTCAATTATCGGATAATCCATATCCATCGGATTTCATCAATCCCATATCCTACACCGTATCCGCCTATAATCGGATTTGGATTATCCATATCCGCACGGATATTAAAAACATTTATCCATGTCCCTAAAATTCGGATTCGGAGCGGATCGGAGCGCGGAATTATCCCTACCACTTTCCCTAGGTGGCAGTGGCCAGTGGCCACGCCACGCCCGGCTCGGCTTCGTAGTTACCGAAAAATTTCAGAATAGACAGTACTTTCGGTTGTATTTAATAATTATTATCTAATTATATATTAACTAGATTTAAAATATTCATCTTGTAAATTATAAATAAACCATATAATTAGTTATCTTTTATTTTATATTTAATGTTTTATATATGTGCCGTAAAATTAGATGCAATAGGAAATTTTGAGAAGTTTTTGGTTTTTAGGTGAAAGTAAATGTTTATATCACTCAAAATCTAAAAACTTTTCAAAATTTCTCATCATTTTGAATCTTACGGCACATATATAGAACACTAAATATAAACGAAAAAAAACCAATTGTACAGTTTATCTGTTATTTACAAGACGAATCCTTTAAACATATTTAATTTATAGTTAAATAATAATTGTCAAATATAAAGAAAAATGCTGGGCTTGTTTACTTCCAAAAAATTTTGTAAAATATGAATAGTAACACTTTCGTTTGTATTTGACAAATATTATCCAATTATGGACTAACTAGGTTCAAAAGATTCGTCTCGTCAATTTCGATCAAACTGTGCAATTAGTTTTTATTTTCATCTATATTTAATACTCCATGCATACGTCTAAAGATTCGATGCGACGGAGAATCTGAAAAATTTTGCAAAATTTTTTTTAGGTACAACAAGGCTATAGTATAAAATTCCAAAAACTTTTTGGAACGTAGGAGTACTTCGGTCATCGGCGCAGGCTAGGCTAGGAGTACTAGCTTCAGTGGGAGTGCACGCGCGGTTTCATACAGGTGCGGACGATAGGATACGAGCAATGGCATGGACCCAGCCTTGAGAACAGTGCAGTCTCCTGTTCACCGGTCGCCTGCCTGCGGCATACGCGGCCGTGCAGGTGCGCAGCATTGTATGTATCCAAGCGAAAGCGTAGGAGCGCCGAGCGCGCGTGACTGATCGCAGAGACCCCGAGCACGACGCCAACAAAGTCTCGTCAGGTTCGTGCTGGCGCGCGCGCGGGCGCGGCGGGTCACCACCTGCTGCCGCTCTGCGTTTATTCTCCCTTTTGCCAATTGGGATGCACGACGCCCTCTGGCGAAAAGCGTGGCCACTGGCCTGCCCAGCCAGTAGTACGCTCCGGTCCTTTGCTGCCACCCTCGATCGGGCTACTCCTTCTCTGACTCCTGAACCCAACAAGCTCCGTCCTTTGTGCTTATGCATTGATCGGCGCGGCGGGGCGGGGCGCCGGTTCGTTTCGTTCGACGAGCTGGAGCTGCTCCTGGGCGGGCGCATGCTATTGCTGTTGGAAGACTTTGAGCACCGTGCCCCTGCGTCTGTGCTGTGCTGTGCCGTGCCGTGCCTTTATGAACTGCAATCTGTGTCTGTGCACGCCCGTGGTAAGTGCACAAGCAAATGGGCTCCTGCTGTTGGTGGGATCGATATTAGATAAAGCTTGACTAGCACTTGTGAAAACCATCAAGCGGGGATAGCTCAGTTGGGAGAGCGTCAGACTGAAGATCTGAAGGTCGCGTGTTCGATCCACGCTCACCGCAATATTTTTATTTTTTTTGCCCGGTCTCAGCGTTCAGAATTCAGATTCCTTTTTCTATCTAGGGTTTCTGCAGACCAGCCGCCCCCGCCGCCGTTTCGGAGCTCAGATCGCCGCTAACACACCACGGTCTCCTGTCTCGGGTATCAACGTAAGCCCTAATTATTCCCTCTTTGATTCGTTCTGTTCAACCCTGATTCAATCTTACAATACATGGATGTATGGATTTGACCTGTTCTTCATTAGCAAGGATGAGGAACTATTAGGATTCTTGGTCACAGCAACGTCCCAGCCTTGTTTCTATTCGGAACTTCAGCTTCCTGCTTTCGTTTGGTTTTGCAAGTGGGGATGTTAATTTAGCTGCTAGCTCGATAAAAGACCGTCTGATTCGCAAGGCTAGATTATTTTCCTGCTTATGAAGAAGGGGTGATAAAATTGAACTTTCGAGTACTGAATTAGAAGTTTCAGGAACGAATTCAGACTATTCACAGATCTGCACTGGAATATGGGTGGGCAGTGGGTACTGTACAGGCCAGGAGATGATACAGTGTTTGTTTTCTTTGATTTTAGCTCATCATTGAATCTATCTTTCTTGCTTGGGGATCATAAGCCATGTACAATGAAGACGCTTAGAGGCAATTTCATTGTTTTTTTTATCACCGTAGGTCTTAGCACAAACTCTGCGTGGGTGTTGCTGCTTGCTTGACAAGGGCCTTGTTTAGTTCCCAAAAAATTTTGCAAAATTTTTCAAATTCCCCGTCACATCGAATCTTTAAATGCATGCATAAAGTATTAAATATAGACGAAAATAAAAACTAATTGCACAGTTTGGTCGGAATTGACGAGACGAATCTTTTGAGCCTAGTTAGTCCATGATTAGACAATATTTGTCAAATACAAACGAAAGTGCTACAGTGTCAGTTTTGCAAAAAATTTTGGAACTAAACAAGGCGCATTCAACACCTGATTGAAACATTTTTTTTTCTCGAATACGCGGGGCGAGCTGCATATCATTAGTTCATTATATTAACTATCAAGAGCGTCTGGATGGAAACATACATACGGCAGAGAACAGTGTTTAGCTTAATTATTTAAATATCACTATATCAATGCATAACTGTTTAGTTCGCATTGGAGGATGAGGCTCCTTATATGAATGTTCCATGATTCTCCATTTCTAAGGGACTCTCTAATAGCCTTTGCATTTCACATGCCCCCATTTTGGAATTTTCATCACACTTATTAACGTTGTGAAAAATGAGTCAACAGGCATTTGAAATTAGGTTAGGCTGAAAGCGTTGTTCGTTTATATGATATTATTATTATGGCCTTGATGCTTTCTTTTGATCCACGACTGCGTCTAGGGTGAATTCTGAGATAAGTTTAGTGCTTATTCCTCTCTTCACTTTTATGTCTACCTTCTTGTTATGGTCATTATCTTGCATGACCTGTAAATGCTACTACCAGGTATAATTGGGCTGCGAGACTGACTACACGGATGATGGCTTCACGAGGGACTAGTGCCGTGCTTTCAAGAGCTGCTCGGATGAGGCAAAAACTGCAGTCTGTCTTGGAGGCCAGTGCCCTAGATATTGAAGATGTTTCTTACCAACATGCCGGGCATGCAGCTGTCAAGGACAATGCAAACGAGACGCACTTCAACGTCAAGGTAGTTTCACCAAAATTTGAGGGGCAGAGCCTTGTGAAGCGTCACAGGATGGTGTATGATCTTCTGAGGGATGAGCTTAGCTCAGGGCTCCATGCTGTCTCCATTGTTGCAAAAACCCCGAAAGAGTTAGGATCTTGATTGTATAATAATGTCGAATAAGCACTGTCCTATGTTTCAAAATAAATCTGTCGTCATAGCAGTATTCATGTAACCATGAACTGATTGCCAAAACAATGCCATTGGCATGCTGCTCTTATGAAGATCTGATATTCAGAATAGACTGGAGTGGAGAATTTATTCCAACTTCTTTTGATGACTAATGGATCATGTCAATCATGTCAGATGCGAGGCTTTTTTTTTTTCTTGTGGTTATGGAAATTCGTTGTTTCTTTATTAGTCATGTGATCATCTGAAAAGATTTCTGTGTTGCTGGCAGCATTTGTCGAGGTAGCTGAATATTTTGTGGTGGTGAGTTCATGATTAGATGTATATACCCATCCCCTAGCATTTTTATTCTGACAATCAATAAGGATCCTGTTTCGGATAGTTTTTATCACATCTCATTCTACAGTTGAAAACCAGTACAGCTGACCCCACCCCACCCAAAGAAAAAAAAAACCATATCGTTGATAAAAACTGTTTAAGCATGGATTATTGGTCGATGGAAAGGATTTAAGTTCAACTGTAGTTTTTATGCAGAAACATATGCGAATATAGTACGGATTCTTCTCATGGAATCTCCTAATGTTGATAACGGTGTTTCTGCATCACCAATCCTGTCACCACGCTCATGATTTCCAGATGACAACTACTGTTGTTTGGTCCACTCTGGGCGCCTTTTTCTCAGCGGAAATGCATCACTTGAGAGCGCATGAGTGCAGGCTTTTCTCAAGGCTGCTGCAAGACTGATGGAAACAGTGCCTTCGATTGCTACTACAGCTAGAGAAACCATGAGCATGAGCATGAGCAGGATTGCAGATTTGCAGCATGATGATGCTGCCACAGCACAGCTGCCCTTGGTACGAACAGCTATCGCCTTATCGAGCAAACGTTTCAGTCTGTCTGCGCTCTGATTTTTTTTCTCGAAGAAAAAAACAATGGCTTGAACTCTGCCTTTGCAAGATATTTTCAGTTTGGCTGGACCTGGATTTGCTGGATTGCACAAGTTGAGACCGGGTTCCTGAATCGTGACGTCTTGCGCAAAGAGGCAGTGCAGGGCTGCAGGCAAAAAAATTCGCAAAGATGGAGGCCGGTTACCAAAGGTCCATTGCATTGCATTGCATCCAACTGAAAAGGTCTGTGTGAGCACTGTCACGGATTAGGCCTTGTTTAGCTCCTAAAAAATTTTGCAAAATTTTTCAGATTTTCCGTCACATCGAATCTTTAGACGCATGCATAGAGTATTAAATATAGACAAAAATAAAAACTAATTGCACAGTTTGGTCAAAATTGACGAGACGAATGTTTTGATCTTAGTTAGTCTATAATTGGACAATATTTATCAAATACAAACGAAATTATCATTATTTATATTTTGCAAAAAATTTTGGAAGTAAACAAGGCCTTAGTTTCCTGCGTTTGCTGTGTGGAGGACTTCGATTTGCGTTTCGATGAGACTTGGAAAGGTCTGTGTGAGCACTGTCACGGGGGCCTAGTTTACCAGCGTTTGCTATGTGTACAGTGTACTTCGGTTTGCGTTTCGATGAGACTTTCTGAGCGGAAAGGGAAGCAGAGCAACGTGGGAGGCGCATCGGCGCCAGCCGCCAGCCATGTCGCTTGCACGTACCGGCGGCTACTGTTGCACTTGCACCGTTGGGGATTAGTTCCACTAATTATCAAAACATTAATTTCCAATAAAAAAAAAGTTTGCCCCCATGCAGGATCGAACTACAGACCTTCAGTTTACAAGACTGACGCTCTACCACTGAGCTATAGGGGCATCTCATGGTTTAAGTTAACGAAAGTTTTATTAGATAGTGGTTTGAAGATCATAAACAGCATGGTAACATAATATTATATAGTCTACACGCCATAATCAAATGAAATGCTTTGTGAGTACATAACGATAACAATTTCATGATACGGGATTGCGGGAATTAACAAGACATGACCAGCAGAGTTCCAGGAGCTGGTCAACTGATGATAGTATTCAGTAGATATAAACAGAGAACTGAAAGTGTACGGTCGGTTTAGAACTTCAAAATAGAAACCGGTAAACCACAAGACGTGTTGCCAGGAATCTCTCTGCAAGGGTAGGTAAGAGCCGCCTGCTGTTTCCAATACTTTAACCCAGGCAATGTGAAAATTCAGCAGGACAAGCAAAGGGCCAAAGGACAGCATTTTAATGTACGATACTATTACAAAACACTACAGGTAAACAGAGGTAGTCAATGTGCACTATGAAGATTTTATTCCACATCCTCCTTGTGAACAACAAGCTCGCCTTCAGTGAACTCGCATGGCTTGATGGCCACAGCTAACTGCTTGCGCATTTTTCTTACAACAAATCCCTCGTTTTCTTCGCATATTGTGACCACAATCCCTTTCCGCCCAAGACGCCCGGTTCTACCAGCTCTGTGGGCGTAATGTGTAGAGTCAGTTGGAAGGTCCAGATTAACCACAAGGTCACATTCTGGCACGTCCAGTCCTCTGGCAGACAGCTCATTCGTAACGAGAACTCTGAATTCACCATCCTTGAACTTTTTCAAAACTGTAGACCTTGCGAGCTTTCCAAGATCTCCATGTAGCTCAGTGGCTTTGATACCGCGTGCCTCCAACTTGAATACAACATCCTTCAGTGGCTTGGTGTTGTTCATAAATGCAATCACTGTCTGTGCTTCCAGAGCATGGATGCATCTCCGTAATGTGTCAACCTTGTGTTGCGCCTTGGCTGTACAATAGTAGTGTTCCAAAGATGGTGGCAAGCTGCCAACAGCAGCTTGGTTCACTGACTGTGATGGAGAGGTGGAGTTAGCATCACTTTGGGATAACGCAGGTCTTGGGACAGTGACTGAATCAAGTGGAACTACACTCTTAGCTCTAATGAGAACTGGATCATGACCCCAACTCCTTGCTGCTCGTATAACTGAAAATGGTATTGTTGCAGAAACCAAGATAGTCTGACGCTCAGATCGCCTAGCTAGTGGGCCAAGAACATCCCTAGATGTGGCACCAGATCTCCTTCCAACATGCTCCAAAATTCTATGCATATCTTCACGGTAATTAAAAGACAAAAGCTGGTCGACTTCATCCAGTACAAGAAAACGGCAGCCATGGGTGTGTAGCTTACCTGCTGCTGAAATTTCAGAAATACGGCCAGGTGTTCCAACAACAATGAGTGGCTTGTTTTTCTTCAATGCTTCTTCTTGCCTGGAACGATTAGCTCCACCAACAAGTTGCTGGACCAGTCTTTTATCACTAGGACCCAAAATCTTCTCCACTTCTCGCACAATCTGCATTCCTAATTCTCTGGAAGGAGCAACAATGACTGCTTCTACACCTGATCTTTTCTCAGAATTATCTTGTTCCATAGTCCTCTTCAGGGGGCCTATCTCAGAAAGAATTGGAAGAAGATAAGCAAGAGTTTTCCCTGAGCCAGTATATGATTGGATCACTACATCATGCTTTTGTGCTATTATAGGAATAGCAGCGGATTGGACCTCAGTTGGAGCAGTCAGACCTTCCTTGTTCAACTGGTCAACAAGCAAAGGTGGCAAACCAAGTTCTTCAAATGACTTGGCCGAAAACATAGCCTCATCTACCTTCAGTGTCTTCTTTATTCCAGCTGACTTCATCAAGGCACTCTTTGCTGGTTTGACATTCGAAGAAACCTTTGGTTTCACATTGAGAGAAGAAGCTCTTGAACTTGGCTTTGGAACTGCAGTTCGTGCCACTTTCTCCTTCTTCCCATATCCAACCCTGCTTTGCACTTCTAGGCTAGCAAGAGTTAATGGTCCTCCCCTGCTATTATCTTCTAAAATTTGACTACCACGCCAAGCAGTCTGATGAAATCCAGCTACCCGTGGCTGTGACAGCATCCTGAACGAAAGACGATCTCCCAGAACAAAACATGACCGCGAAGATGCCAGCGCAAGAACATTTCGATGGACTTGTCCAATACTTAGCCTCATTTCACTCCTCACAGTGAAATCAATCACAGCACCAAAACTATTCTTTCCTTCAAACCTGTTATAAGTTTACAGAAAGGTGCTCTTGTGCCTGCGTAAATAGTAACATAAACGGATTAGATAAGATTGGGATCAAAAGAAGACTTAGAAGTTAGACAAAACAGAGTGAAAGACCTAGACAGAAAATATCCATGCATGTTCTAATGGTCTGGATACCCATGACTAGTGGATATCAAGATGTTCATAACGTGAATTTGATAAATATGGTATACTTGGAATTAGATAACATAATTACAATACAAAACTTAAGCTCAGTATCACTGAACACCACAGAGTGACACTAAACATCATATTTACCAAATAATCTCAATTGTTGGAAGATAAGATTATGCAAGCACTGAGCAAAATATCTGCAAAGTATGCAATTGCATTTCTTTCTTAACCTAAAAAAGCTAACTGCACTTCCTTGGTAATATCTTTGTATTATGAGTTCATGACATAAGAAATATATGCAGATTTTGTGCTAATGCAGGCTTAACTACCTGTGCTTTCTTCTTATCAGGTTCTATTTTCTTCCATGAATTGAAAGGCTCTTTGTTCTTCCCGCACAAAATCATATAGAGAAATAATCAGAAATAGACAGCATTTTGGTACACTTACTAAGAGTCTAAAACTAAACCAAACTACAGATTTCCTCAATTGTTCCCACTGCCCAAATTAAACAAGAATGATCGACCCACGTCCAATGGCCTACTGAAGGTAAACAACTGAAGAAACATAACACCCGCCGGTAGCTATTGGATGGGCAACCAAAGTTCTCACTGTCAGGCGCGGTGCCTGTGTAGTGTGTACTTGCATGGAGACGGCATAGAATCAACAACACAATAATTCACAACAATTTCATGTTGGAAACCCCCAATCTCTAACACAGAATATCACCTAGGAACCTGAACAGAGAAAGCATACCGTGTGGGCAGTGAGCCGTGGGAGGTAGAGGGAAGGCGGCGGCGTCGCGGTGGCGGCCGCGGGATGCAGAGGGAGGCGGCTTCCGCGGTTGTGAGGAGGCGGCGGTCGGCGCGAGGCCGCGATTCGCGAGGGGGAGCCGGGGAGGACCGGAGAGGTGATTGGAAGGGGAAAACCTGGGACTGGGAGATGGGGATGAGGTTACGGCTACGGGGACAGTGTTGACAGCTGAGGCCTTTTTTTTTTTTTTGATCGACACTTTGAGCGTTTTGGACTTTATTTTGTTTGACACATTGAGGCCTTGTTTAGTTCCCAGAAAATTTTGCAAAATTTTTCACATTCCCCGTCACATCGAATCTTTAGACGCATATATGGAGTATTAAATATAGACGAAAATAAAAACTAATTGCACAGTTTGGTCGAAATTGACGAAACGAATCTTTTGAGCCTAGTTAGTCTTTGATTGGACAATATTTGTCAAATACAAACGAAAGTGCTACAGTGTCGATTTTGCAAAATTTTTCGGAACTAAACAAGGCCTGAGGGTTTTGGACTTGGGCCTAGGTATACAAGAAATTGTTATCCTTCCAAATCTAAATATGTCTTTTCCTAATGTTTGTAGGATCAAAGGCTTTGGTAGTTTGCCTTTTACTCAAATCCCCCCCCCCCCCCCCCCCTGGGTATAAACCTGGCGTGGCTTTGATTTGGTAATTTTCCTCCTCTTTTCATTTTTCCTTGAAACGAAAGGATTGGCTGTTGTGAATTATGAGGACGTACCACACTCCGGCTTTAACAAATTTTCTCCTCTTTCATTTCTATTCCTTGGTAACGAAAGCTGATTTCCGGCTCTCTGCTCCGGTTTGCTCTTGTTGGCTATTGTCACGACTGACGAGGACCTCACTCCGGCGACCAGAGAAAAATAAAGATTCGTTCATCTAACCAACGTTTCAATTTGTACTAAGGCCCTGTTTAGTTTCTAAAAGTTTTCCCAAATTTTTTAAAAATTCACGTCACATTGAATGTTTAGTTTTCAAAAAATTCTCAAAATTTTTTAAGACTCCACGGTATATCGAATCTTTGAACACATGTATAGAGCATTAAATATAGATAAAAAAATAAATAATTACATAGTTTGACTGTAATTTACACGACGAATCTTTTGAGCCTATGTAGTCTATAATTAGACAATAATTGTCAAATAGAAACGGGCGGAGATCCGAACCGATCAAACATCACGATCTACGAGGTTCCGAGACCGCGATGAAATAGACGAAGATCCAAACCGATCCAACATCAGATGGATGCCATCGCAAGTCAGTCAAATCGAATGGCCAAGAACTAACAGGTGACGTGGCTCGATCCGTTAACCTGTTTTTGGTGTAGGAATCGTATTTAGAATGTCAGCAAAGAAAAAGCCCATAATAAAATGAGAGAGTCAGGAAGGGGTTGGAACACTAAAACAGTATTGATATGGTTAATTAGGGCAACTAAGGCCTCGTTTGGTTGAGTGAGTTAAACTTTTAACTCTAATCACATTAAATGTTTGCACATGGAGTACTAAATATAGATTATTTACGAAACTAAAAACACAGCTATAGAGTAATTTGCAAGACGAATATTTTATACCTAATTAGTGTATGATTGGATAGTAATTACCAAATAAAATAAAAATGAAACTTTAACATCCCCAAACATTCCCTAAAAATTAAGAACCTTATCACTTCTTTGATCTTGCCCTGTTTAGTTCTAGGGTGTTCTATCGAGTGTCATATAGAGATGTTGTTCGGATACTAATAAAAAAATAAATTATGTAAGAACTGCGAGACAAATTTATTAAGTCTAATTAATTCGTCATTAGCACATGTGTGTATTGTAGCATTTATTTTCAAATCATGGACCAATTAGTCTTAAACGGTTCATCTCGCAAAGTGGTCGTAATCTGTGTAATTAGTTTTTTTTAATTTTTTTGTACAAACAGTTATTTTTTAGTCTATATTTAATATGTTATGCATGCGTTTAAATTTGATGATCGTAGTAGTATGCTGAAATTACTAAGCCTTGTTTAGCTATGGTTTGGTAGACTAACTTGGACATGGGGTTAGAAAATTGTACCCTTTTTCCACTGGCTCCGGGACAAGAGGGTATGTACAAGTACGGAAGTACCAATGACCCTGCATGAGAATAGAAACAATAGTTATGCTTATTTGAATTCTTCCATTATCTATCAAAATAGGAAATCGAAATAGATACCCGAAGTGGTCTCTTGCTTTTGAACTCAACTTCATATAAATAGGACCTTTTTATACATATAAAGTTGTTGAACGTATAAGCTAGAGATATAATTATTGCATTGGACCTAAATCTGGGAAAGCTAACCAAAGAATCCAATAGAGACCTAGAATATTTTATATCGAATTATAGGAGGATTAGACGGCCAAACAAACAGCATGATATGAATGACTTGCGTGTTGATAGAATGAGACTAGTAATCCCACTTAATGTGCATAATTTTTGTACTTGGTCGGGATGGTGTTGACAATTTTAGCACTTATTAATGGAGCGACTGAAAGCTATGGGTTTGCATTTATAAGGGCACTCCTAATGCATAAATTACTATGGTTTCTATGTATATTTTTATTACCTTGCCAACTAAGGCCAGTCTCAATGCATAGTTTCATGACACAATTACCAAGACTATAAACTAGGTAACCGAGCCACATGAGTTTCATGGGGATGAAACTCCTCTCTTCCTTCATTTAATGACCCGGCCAAGTCAGCAATTTTGCTTATGTGGCACCCTATTTAATGTGCATGACACTCTCATGAAACATGCATTGAGACTAGCCTAAGAGCAGTCCCAATACATAGGTTTTAAGAGTAGTTTCCAAGAACAATAAATTACAATATAGACCTAATCCTCCCAATGCATAGTTTTTTATAGCAGTTTCCTATAAAGAACAACATTTAATCAGATGATGCATGTATTAAAACTAAGAGCAATCGGTTGTGGCAAACATCTATGTTGAAATACATGTTACCACATCTCAGTCACGATGATGCAAAGCACGTTACCAGAACTTCAACATAGGTCCGCACATTAGCTTTCACATTCCATCCGTTGTCCTCATCCCCAAATTTCTCGTCCAAGCTATATATTGCTGCAAGCTGAAGCCCTCTCAGCTCCCAAGTGCTCACAACCTTCCTACGACTTGTCCCATGTATTCAGTCGCTGCTCTCCGGTCTCCACCCATGCGGCGATGCAAGGCAAGCGACCTTCAGTAGCCCACGCATGTGGCAGGCAGCAGCTTTGTGCCGCCGTCGCGTGCGAGGCGAGCGGCCTCCTCCTACGAACAGTGCACGATGGGATCTCGTGGCGGCGCAAGGAATCCGGGAGGAAAGAAGGAAGAAACTACCCGAGTCTCCCAACGCAGATTTGCCGATTTCGTAGAGCATCTGTATAAGTGAAGACCCAGTTTCCTCCTCAGGAAACGGTTTTTTCATTTTCTCTTCTCTTTCTATAATAAATCTACTGCCACATCAGCAAAATACTTAGTTGGCATAGTAATTAAGAGAGATAGAAACTATAATAAATATACCATTGGGAGTGCCCTTAGTGAGCTATATCATCCTTCCCTAACATGCATTTAGTTGTCTACATTATTAGCTAACATATGATAGTGTACAAGGTATCCATACCAATGGGTTATGAGCAGGTCGTCCGATTTTCATTCCAAATCATATGCGCAACAGCGCACGTGACATCTTTCTAGTATCTTACAACACTCACAATGCAGAAACTATCCAATAATTTCTATACTATACAACAAGACTCATAGAAACTATTCCTTCTAATACAGTATTTTTTTTTTGAGAGGACACAGCTGAGAATCGGACCGCAGATGGTTTCTCTCCACTCCAAAATCCTCTGCGGATGCCCTGGTCCCCAACGGTTGGAATTTGGCTTCAAGATGTATCGGTCCACGCTTAGATTTCGTGTAAACCGTAGCACTTACATACAGAAATCATCATAGTTTCTATAGACATTAATTATGGTGTCACCTAAGCATTTTGTTAATATGACAAGATAGTTATTGAAGAGAGAGAGCAAAAACTTTAGAAACTGAGTCTAAGTTAAAAATCATGTCTACGCAAGATCCAAGACATAAAGTGATATGATTGGTTGAAAATGGAGAAATAATGAATGTGATTGCATAAAAAATTAGTGTATAGAAACTATCCGTTGGGACCATAGTTTCTATACATAGTGTCTATAGAAATTAATAGGTATAGAAACTACACGTAGTTTTTAGCATTGGGAGCGCCCTAATACAGATAACTTGCATGAAGAGATAGCTATCATGACTGCACGCTAATGCGCTGAGCGAATAGCTTGCATCAAGAGGTATCCATGGTAGGGGTTTTGCTTTTATAAAATATTTAGATTTACTTTTTTTTTGTGTGTGTGATAGAGTACACTATTGTCAAGTTTCACGAAATTTCAACGGATACAACGACTAGGAGAGACAAAACACAAATTTGAATATATGGTGTATATCATACATGTTTTTTTTCAGTATTATACATGTTTATTTATTGAATTACAAATGAGAGAGGGGCTTATAAGACTGTAAAAATATGTCGCTTACATCCCACCAATTCTTCTAAGTGGGAGCAGTGTTTGAGCACAAGACAACAGACTGAACACTATTTCCCTGTTTGTGTTTGGCATAGCGCCACAACAAAGAACTGTACAAGCGATGCAGATAAAAACAGAACTACGTTCAATCCACTGAAACCAGTCTATTAAAATATACATTTTGAATACACCCGCTGCATTGGCACAATACATAATGCATATACGTTCTTTGATCAGACAACTCATTTCATGGTCTTTGGCACTACTTTCTACAGATTAAATCACATGCATATTGAATTGGGTACTGAATATGATCGTGGTTTGCATCTGTTGTGATATCCGGTTCTCGCATAGGTTTTGGCGGTGAAAGAAAAACAGCAATGTCAAGCGCTCATCTACATGACCGCTCTTCATCAAATCTTAATTTTGCAGTTCACATTAAGTTTGCAGATCACAGTTCATTCTAGAAGAACCTCTCAGCAGATGGATCAGATTCCAGCAAATTCCCATCGAAATTCACCTTACAGCCAACAGGAAACTGCACTCCAGCTTGCTCGCAGCTGTCCCTTGTAACCTGCGGACATGACCGAACATCCAAGTACTCGAGAGCCTTGAAGGCTTCAATCAATCTGCTGACCCCTGTAACTGTGAGCCGAACACAGCTGCTGATCTTCAAAACTCTCAGTTCAGACTGAAACCCATATCCTTCCCCGTCAGGGAATGCATCATCGGTTATCTGGTCACAACATCCAACATCAATAGCCACAAGAAGTTTACACTTAGACAGCAGGCTTTGCAATGATGTGTCTGTTATTTTCAAGCACCAGTCCATTCTCAGGCTCCGTAAGCTGCTGGAGCAAGCAAGAGCAAGTGCTTGTATGGAAGCATCGCTAATGTTCTGACATCCACTAATGACAAGAGTCTCTAGGCTACGGCAGAACTTAGCTAACGAATAGATGGACTTATCTCCCACCTTGCTGCAGTCCAATAGCTTTATTGACACCAAGCACGATGAAGAAACCTCAGCAATCTTACAGACTCCAGGATCACTAACTTTATTGCATTTGCTTATGTCTAGTGATTTTATGTGATGACAGCCATCAGCCAGAGCACATATACCAGCATCTGTTATTCTGTTACATCCCGCAGCTCCAAGTTCTACCAACTGTAGGCAGCTCTTTGATAGAGCAGTCAATAAATTATCTGTTATTAATTTGCAATCCATGATTTGCAGCTGACTCAATTTTTTGCACCCTAGTGCAACCGCCTTCAAACCTTTGTCACTCAGCTTTATGCAGCGAGAAACATCAAGGGACTGCAGAGATGGCAGTCCATCTCCCAATTTGGTAACTCCAACATCAGAGATACCTGCAAAACACGTGAACCAGGGAAAGTCTAATAATCAACAGAGTTCATTTAAGGACATTCTCACCAAAATCAGTGCACTAAAACAAAGACCCACAATGTCCCAGACAATAATGACTTTAAAGGATAGCAAATTAGTAATATCAGCAACCATAAGAAAACAAAAGGAAGACATGCCCCCATGAAAGATCTATTAACAGGATATCAAATTAGCAATTTTAACCACTGTTGGAAACTTGAGATCTCAGGAGGCCATAACTTGTAACTAAATAATATGGACTCGAAATAGACATAATCAAGACTGCAAAATAGAGTACAAGTATTTATCCAATGGTACGTGAGAACAATATTCTTAGAGTAGGGTTGAATCAGTCTCTGACAGAATACCGTGAAGCTAACATTCTTATAGAGTAGGATTAATCAGTCTCTGACGGAATACTCGAAAATGCAGTACAATTGTCATGTCTACCAAGTAATGCTACCCACCAAATTGACAATCAGCACATGTGGGTAGCGCAAGAAGAAGAGACGGCCGCACCTTTGCAATTCTGCAGCGCGAGGACGCGCAGGTTGCGGAAGCTGCCGGCGATAACGCTGAGGTCGTCGTCGATGACGCCGGGGTAGAAGGAGCGGGAGGGCGACTGAGAGAGGTCGAGCTCCAGGACTCCAGGGAACCGCGCGGCGAGGCGGCGCAGCATGTCCGGGCCGGCGCGCGCGCGCAGGCGCCGCCGCTCGGAGCTCTGGATCCGGAGCCAGCGGCGGCACACGAGCCCGAACGCGTCCCGCTCCGCCTCGGGGCCCAGCCGCGTGAGCACCGCGCGTAGCTCGTCGTCCGTGAGGACCTCGTTGATGAGGGCGCTGCCGCCGCCGCCGCCGCCGCCGGCCGGCGGTGGCGCTGACATCACGGAAGGTAGGAGGAGCACTTTTTGTTCCCCTTTTTGTCTCGTCAAGCTGAACTGTCACGGAGGGGAGAGGTGCGGCACACTGGAGAGTGGGACGGACGTCCTGGAGATGGAGAGTGGAGGAGGGAGAAAATTGAGTGCGGCCTCCCCGCACCGAGTCCCCGTGGGCACCAGGCTCGTGTACACTGGGATTTGGCGAGCCGTCCGCTCGACTCGCATCCCAGCGCTTCGGCTCGCACGTCTTCGGCTCGCAAGTTGGTTTCCATCACCCGATTAGCGCCGTAATCATTGGATAGTTACTTGAGTTAGTTCCATCGCACGGAAAAGAGCGCAGAAATAGGTCACGCCGCCGCCGATACATACCGCGGCCGGTTGTGCGAGTTGCCGCCGGTTGCGCGATGTCTTGTAGCCACGCAAGCCATACGACGGACTACGCCTTCAAAGATAATTCAGAGGAGATTTGTTCCCAATCAAATACACTAGTAGACAGCATGGAAACGAACTCTGCCCTAATCAATGGTGTCGTTGATGTCATTGATGCAACACAGGTACGTATGGATCGCTATGCACCTGATAACATTATAGAATTTATTTATGCTAGGTTTGTATGCGGGAACATCTCAAACAAGTGTTTTTATATAGGAGAACAACACTGCTGTCATCAAGTCCGCGTGTACATTGCACAGGACTATATCAATTTTGGAGTTGCCAGAATCTACGACACAACAATCAGATGAGGTATGAGATGTCAGTTTGATTATTATAAGCATGGAGAAAATCATACTATGTATTTTTTGGTTATTAAACACCTTTAAATTTTCTTTTTTTTGCGAACGAAACACCTTTAAATTTTCTCTCTACATACAACAGGTAGTAGATAAAACTGGACAACCTTTGATTCGCCCTCAAGTTGGAATGACTTTTGATTCAGAGGATAAAGCTTATGAGATGTACAACACCTATGCTGGTAAGGTCGGGTTTAGTATTAGAAAGAGTCATACGAAGCGCCGAGTTGATAAAACTATATGTCAAAAGTATATAGTTTGCAGTAACCAAGGATTTCGAGGAAATGAGTCATCAAACAGGGACGTTACAAGGACGGGTTGTGATGCCCGTGTTCAGTTTAGTGTTAGTAAAGAGGGGATTTGGAAAGTACAAAAGGTTGTACTTGATCACAATCATTATCTTGCTAGTCCAAATGATTTGCACAAGTTGAAGTCACAGCGTCGTGTAACCGAAGCAGACAGGCAGCTCATTGGTCATATAAGAGAAGCTGGAATGAAGCCAGCCCAGGTGTATGAGTTCATGAAAGAGTTTTATGGAGGATCTGACAAAGTTCCATTCGCACAGATGGATAGCAACAATGAGATCGGTCGTGAGCGGAAGAAGTACTTAGAGTGCGAGAAGGTTTCTGCTAGCCTTCGTGAAAATGAGTTAGAAGCGGATTTTAATTCACGTCGAAAGAACCCAATTACTTGCATCCCAAATTTACCTCTATTGAAAACCGCAGCTGAATCCTATACAAAGAGGATGTATTTGGAGTTTGAGGAAGAATTTAAAGAATATTTTTCATTCTCTTGTAAATTGTTGCAAACTGATGGATCAATCTTCACATATATGGTTACACATATGCAAGCTAATCATGGAGCAACGACTGTTTTTGACAGTGCGAATATATCCATTACATGTTCGTGCAGAAAGTATGAATCCATAGGTATGTGCACACATTTTGAATTATAATATAGTTTCTAATGTGCACCGATGAAAAATTATATCTTTATTTTGTAGGTATACTGTGCAAGCATGCCTTCAAAGTTTTTAGTGTGAACGATGTTTTCAAATTGCCGCCGCAATATATATTAGGAAGATGGACCAAATATGCAAAAAGAGGATTTTATATCGAGAAACAAGAAACCGGCGAAGAAAGTTTGAAAACGCGTGCTGCGCGTATCTCACGAAAGGCTACATCCCTTACATTGAAATGTTCATTGTCAAAAGAACTTCTTGATGATTTGGAGAAAGGTATAGATAAATTGGACTTGGAAGCAGATATTGCTATAAGCAAGTTCCAAGAAAAATCCGATGATGTTCCTCTAGTTTCAACTGAATGTGCTACAGACACATTGAACGGTACAATATCATTTAGAGTTCCCCATGTCATAAAGGGCCCAAAGAATAAGCGACTCCAAAGTGCAGTTGAAAAAAATACATTAAAGAAGAAAAAGAAAAGTTCCAAGACAAAAGGTATTGATCCTACCTTTCCTAGCTGATTTTGTTCCCAGGAAAAAGTCTAACTTATATATTAATTATTTTTGTTGACAGGAGATGCTACAAATAATACTGCAGAGAATAGAGACGGAAGTGTTAATCCAAACCAATTAATCGTAAATGACTTACATTTATTGTTTTAGTTTTATATTTTATTTACTTACAATAAATTGTTATAAATAATTTCTTATACACGACACAGGATCTTCATGCTGGCAACAGTGGCGGTAATAGTACAATACAATTTGCAAATGATTCAGCCATGGTTGCTCCATTCATCCATGGCGGAGATACTAATAATGCTACAACGCCAAACTTCACAAACTGTGTGTATGGGCAATCTTTTACTGTGTCTGTTCCTTTCATGCAAGGCGGATATACGGATCTTTTACATGGTGTTCATCAAGATGCTGCAATGTCCTTATCCGCTAGGAAGTTAAATTTTGATGAGAATATGTAACTATATTGTTCAACAAGACGTCACTTTGTAGTACTTTTTTTTGGATGGATTTGCTAGTTACGTTGGTTATCAACTTCAAATTTTTGCATATTCTATTCTCTATGATCACAACATACTGTGATAATTTTCAGCAAAAATAGCCTCTTATATAAGTTTAAAAATAGCCAACATGCTATATGTATTTAAAAAAAAAACAATGTGTAAACATATCTCAAAAGCCTTTGCACCATCAGAAAGATCATGGACTGCATCTGAATATTTTCATCATTATTACACGGGATTAGTTATGAAATCCAGCAGTGGTAAATTTGCACTCAAGTGATTGTACTAGTGACTGCTGGAAAATTAATCCGACTTCTAGACGTACAAGCAGCGCGTTAAAGCCAGGAGCCGAGAATGTACTACGAGCGTCGGGCGATCTGCAACTAACTTGCGAGCCGAGCGCTACGTGGACTTGACCCTGCGAGCCAAAGACGTGCGAGCCGAAGCGCTGAGATGCGAGTCGAGCGGACGGCTCTCCAAATCCCGGTGTACACGCGTCATCAGCACGAGCCTGGTGCCCACGGGGACTCGGTGCGGGGAGGCCGCACTCAATTTTCTTCCGTGGAGGATGGGGAAACCTGCTGCTGCCGTGCTGGCCGCGGTCGCTTTCCCCTGCAGCCGTGGCCCGGTGGCCTGGCGTATGGCCCGGCGATTTAGCCCCGTCGTGCTTGGGCACGGCCCACGGCCCATTCCAACGGTCTGTCTGGTATTGGTCCGATAAAAATAAACTATTGTATAATTATGACTTATAAATATATGATGTTAATTATTATACTGATAAAAATAATAAATAATTAGTGAATATGATGAAGTGTTTCGGCACTTAGTGAAAGTGTTGATGAAAATGAGTTGTTTTCGGTTTGACGAGTCGTGGGCCAGCACGACACGAGAAAAACACCGTGCTTGACGGGTCATATGGCACGAAAACCGACCCACGGGCCATGCCTTACGCCGAAGGCCAGGCACGAAACCCGTAGAGACACGACGGCCCATAGCAGTTCGACGACCTGCGACATAGCACGATACAACATCAGGCCGTACTAGGCCGGCACAGCCCATTGGACATATATACTTTCGTCTTGGCTAGACCAATGTCCATTATCTTGTACAATATACATGATTACATGTTTGTTGTATGAGTACTGGCACGTCCGATGATAAACCGTTGGACGTTTCGACGCACACGTGTCTCGCGCTGCTGAAAGATCCTAATATGGCTAGAGGGGGGGTGAATAGCCTATTTAAAAATTCTACAAACTCACTAAAGCAAGAGGTTAGTAAATAACAAAGCGAAGCTTTTTGCTCTAGCTCTAAAGGGGTGTTTGCAAGCCACCTATCCAACAATTCTAGTTGTTAAGATCACTAGGCACACAAGAGCTATGTCACTACTTACACTAGAGAGCTACCTAAAGTTTCTATATAAGTAAGTAAGCTACTCTAGTTTGCGGGAATGTAAGAGAGAATGTTTGATCTTTATACCACCGCGTAGAGGGGATGAACCAATCAATAATATGAAGTCCAATCACCGGGAGAAATCCAATGAACAAACACAATGGAGACAACAATTTTTCTTCCGAGGTTCACGTGATTGCCGGCACGCTACGTCCCCGTTGTGTCAACCAACACTTGGTGGTTCGGTGGCTAAGAGGTGTAGCACGAACCTCGTCCTCACTAGGACACCACAAGAACCTACCCACAAGTGAGGTAACTCAATAACACGAGCAATCCACTAGAGTTACCTTTCGGCTCTCCGCCGGGGAAGGTACAAGACCCCTCACAATCACGGGAGATGGCCACGAACAATCACCAACTCGTGCCAATCCTCCTCCGCTGCTCCAAGCCGTCTAGGTGGCGGCAACCACCAAGAGTAACAAGAAAACCGCAGCTAGAACGATCCCCAAGTGCCACTAGATGCAATCACTCAAGCAAATGCACTTGGAATCACTCACAACCTCACAAAGATGTTTAATCTATGAAGGAGATGAGTGGGAGGTGTTTGCTTAGGCTCACAAGGATGTTATGTATGCTAGAATGCCAAGAGAGTAAGCCTCAAGCCGGCCAAACACGTATTTATAGCCTCTCAAACAAATAGAGCCGTTGGCTCTTTCACTGGGCAAAATACGGGGTCACCGGACGCTCTTAAAGGGGCACCGGACGCTCAACACCAGCGTCCGGTGCTCCAACGTCAGCCGTGTGTCAGAGTCTAACGGTAACCTGCAGTGCACCGGACGCTGAGCAGGTTGGCACCGGACGCGTCCGGTGCACACCGGACTCATGCGCAGAGAGCTCTGCAAACTCGCAGGGTCACCGGACGCTAGCCACCGGACGCACCCTCAGCGTCCGGTGCTCACCGGACCCATGCGCAGAGAGGGTCGCAAAACGCCCGCACACCGGACGCTCAAGCCAGCGTCCGGTGCCTATCGTCCGGTGCCTTACCCTAGCTGGGACAGGCACTGTCTGCACCGGACGCTCAGACTCAGCGTCCGGTGCCTCTAAGCCAGCGTCCGGTGAGTGTTTCTCGGCGAGAAACACTCCCGCAACTTCTCCAAAATTTCCCACCGGCGCAATAGAAAATATGCACTTCATTTTCTCGAAAAGCGCCGAATCCCGCCGAGCTTACTCGGCGGGAGGGAGAGAGGAACCCAACCTCTCTCTACCTTCCAAACTCCACCTCCTTCTCAAAGTGTGCCAACACCGCAATGTGTAGACCAACAAGTGCACATGTGTTAGCATTTTCACAAACATTTTCTTCGAAGGAGTTAAGTTAGCTTACTAGGTTCTAAATGCATGCACATGAACAATAACACCTAGTGGCACTTGATAACCGCTTAGCCAAAGAATTCTCCTCTTTATAGTACGGCTATCTATCCTTAATGTGATTACACCCTCTATGGTGTCTTGATCACCAAAACCAAAACCCTAAGCAATACCTTTGCCTTGATCTCCATAGGGTTTTGTTTTTCTCTTTCTTCTTTTCCAAGTTGAGCACTTGATCATCTTTGAAACGACCTAGATTTTTCCACAAAGGGGAAAAATCCTCAGATTCGAATTATAATGTGATAATTCAGAAATTGAGCCATCACATTATCATATATCAGCTGTTATCACAGTCATACATCGTGAAAAAGAAGATTACAACACATTTACTTTACAACTCTTAGTCAACAAGCCTATTACATCGTTTTTCTAGCGGGAACACACACGGATCTTTATCAGAGTCGATGTAGAGCGTCAGCGGTGAAGGCTCCTCCTTCACGGGCAATCATCAGAGTCGGCGTAGTTTATCAGCGGGCGTAGCTTTCATCTCCGAACCAAACTTGAGCGCAGGAACGAGACCACCTAATCCTTCTATTCTCCATAGTTATCATCATAGACCGCGTTCAAAACCTGCTAAACAACTTTCAGTACGATTTGTACTGGCCACTGGCTCCCACCCTATGCTTTTGCGTAAGCTTTGTGGTAAGTGGAAGGCAAAGGGTAGATCAAGAGGCCTATATATATGGCTGTAGTTTTTCCTATGCAAGTTCATCAATATTTAATAATAATTCATCAAGTTTTATTCCATCTCATCCACACATCCATCCATCCATCCATCCCATCACACACATCTCACCACACTCTCACTCTCTAGGCGGCAAGTACGACTCCCGCTCGTGCCTTGCCTCAACGGCCAACGCCGGATCCAACACAAACCCAGAGGAAGGTAGAAAGGACTCCTCTCACTAGTCAAGTGAAGCTGTACTTAGGAAAGGTCCATAGCCGACGAGTCGGCATATGTATCGATCGATCAACCAAAACTCTGCAGAGGTTTGCACTAACCACAAGATCACCATCATCGACGAAGGCCCTCGTCTAGGCTGATTCCGGGCTGCCTTCCAACTAAACACGATGCCACCCTATCACTCAGAACTGGGACCATACCGGAGTACCACCGGTACGCTGAGACTGTGAGGCGTAGTACCGGGCCCCAAAGGTCACTACGCTGTCTTAGGAGGGTGTGGGTCCTCATGCCCGTACCTCCCTACACTATCCGCTAACAACCTAGTAGTAGTGGCACCGCCCTAGCTGGTCGTACATCCGTCTCCTTCCCATAAGAGCGAGTGGGGTGCAAGGCTTCCTAAGACCCGGTCCACAGAACATATCAGTCCTTAGGGTGACCGAACAGGACATCTTCACGAGGGGCCAACCGATGCCCGGCTCGACGGGACATCCGATTACCCCGTGCTAAACAGCACCTCCCATCCCGGTGCTTTGTCCCACGAAGACACTCCACTCCGGGACCTCTCCCTGTCACATGTACCCGCCATAGGTATCTCTCGTGGAGAACGCCCAGGTAGCGTTCCCCGGCAAGACTTGTCCCAAGACTCGTCGTAGATCCTGCTCGGTCGACTCGACCCTCACCACACACCCAAGACACACGCCAAGATCTCCCCAAATCCATTACCATCTCATTATCCAGTTATCGGCACCACGTGCCTTATCCACTCACATCCAATCTCCCACATTGCATCACATCACAGATATAATGCGTAGTAGAAGCAGTAGCAAGTAGTATGCAGCTTCTAACCTAACAGCGGGTGTGCGAGGGTTATAGGTTACAACAAGGCAATGGCTCACAAGCATTTCTACCATGCAACCTATCTCAGTTCATTTGCATAAAAGTAAAGCACTAGCATCTACATTATTGCATGTCTAATAGGGTTCTACGAGGTTGGGTGGGACGTGGCACCTGTTGAATGTCATTTCCAAGATCCTCATTTCACTTGTAGTTGTACTCCTCCAAGTCCTTTCTTCTATCTGCATGTCCTTCCTTCAACTGGTTCCGATTCGATCAACGCTAACCGTAGCAACTACCTCGTAAACGTCAAACAAGGCGAAACAATCAGACCACTAGACCTAGAAAGACCGCGAAGAAGGCGACAGAACACTGAAGAACAACTACACTAAAAGAGCACCGAAAGGAAGACGGCTTAGCCCTCTCGGCGGATGTCCGGTCCCTGGGCCAAAGAAATGGGAATGGTTGTTCACTAAGTACAAGCTGGAGTCTTGGCCTAGCCGGTACTTCCCGGGTTAACTGAGTCAACCTGTACGGCTTTAATAAGTGGCTTAGACTCTAACTCATTCTAGGCAAACACCATGGCTTACGGTCTTCCGATCCAAGTGTCATAGAGATCGACGAGAACCGAAAAGACTACGAGCACGAGAAGTTTCGGTCTCTCTCAATCCATACGCCATTGTAGTTGGCGAGAGCTGAGAGAGGGTGGAACAAAGAGAGAAGAAAAGGGGAGTGGTTTACTTCTTCCGATCCACTCGCCATGGTAAGAGACGGGGGATTAGAAAGAGTGACACACAAAGAACACGAGTACTCAAACCACTTGTAGGGTACCACAACCTAGGTGCACTAAATGCACTATGACATCACTAAGGTTCTTTGCGGTGCGGTTGTCACCACAAGAACCAAAGAAATGCTACGATCGATATAGGTACAAGCATACAAGAGTTTAAGCACGAAGAACCAAAAAGGTGGGAAAAGACACGGGATTCACCTTCCTTTGATC
The DNA here is from genome assembly GCF_000003195.3 of Sorghum bicolor. NCBI lineage: Eukaryota > Viridiplantae > Streptophyta > Magnoliopsida > Poales > Poaceae > Sorghum > Sorghum bicolor. Next base: position 57,588,573 of record NC_012873.2, read on the forward strand.
CGCTCGCCATAGTAACGACGGGAATCGCGGGATTGGAAACAAAACATCAAACAAGCAAAAGGGGCTTAATCCCCATCTTACTGGATCGACGGGATTGAGAACAAGAGAGAAGAAGAATGGAGTCCATACTCTTTCGACCAACTCATCATGGAACAACGACGGTTGGATAAAAGGAATACGACCCCACGATCCAACCCTACTCGTAGGGTACCACGACTGTGCAACTAAATCGGCACGAGGCTACTCCTAAGGCCCATAGCGATGCGGTTGTCACCACTAGGTCCGAGGGAATGTTCTAGTCAAGATGGTACAAGCATTCGAGGTGGTTAGGATAAACACCCGAGAAATGGGGTAAAGCCCGATGGTCATGGCAAGGGTGACTTGCGGCCATGAGCTTCACCTAACGAGTTGGTCTCCGACAATTCCACGAAGGTTGTCTCCCAATTCGTATCCCACTAGACTAAGTCACTTAGGTCTCGAGTGTGCGGGTAAGAACCGCGTCGATAAAGACATCGAGTCCACGATGACCACGTCTGCGGGACAAGAACAAGAGCTAACGACCGTAGCACGACAGAGTCAACTAAACACAGGGAATGAGTTATGCTCGGCATCGCGATCACGGCGGGACGAACCCACGATCAAAATGGTCGAACGCACTACCATTCCCCTAACCAGCTCGAAGGCTCGGTCCTCAAGCAAATAACACAAGAACAACGACAACACGAGAGAAGGGACATGCTTGGCACTACGACCATGGCGAGACGAACTCGCGATCGCAACATTCAAACACGTCACTCTCTCAACCGGCTCGACGGCTCGGTCCACAACCAACCCACCACACCACATAAGAAACAACGCACGAAGATCCACAACACAACGACTGGCAACACGATCGACGCAAGATGACACAGAGTAGCACATTTCCATAGCACGAGAGATAGATAGAGATGGATAAACAAATAATTAGACCGGCGCGAAGGCACGGCACAGACATAAATAGACAGAGATAAATCATGACAAGGACAGATGATAGATAACAAAATGATGTATGAACAAATATGATTTTAATATAGAGTTCCAGCGTCGACTAGGGTTTAGGGGGGGGGTTTCGACCTTGCCGAACACGAAGAAGGGCGTAGATCGGCTGCAAGTCTTCTGCTTGGCTGGTTGTGGCTCGCTGCGGCCGGCCGGAAAGGCGACACATCTTCGGCAAAAGCACGTCGAGGCCACTGCTTCCCTGCGACAGTGGATGAAACGCGGCGCGAAGGCCGGCCTCAGATAGGAGCACATCGACAAAGTAAAAAGGGATGGCCTGAGGTTTCGGCTACTCACTGGCGACAGCAAGGAGCCCTGTGTGAGGTGGTACCGCTGCTGCACGTTCTGGCTCGGGGTCGCGATCACCATGACCAGCGCTGACGCGGTGACCATGGCGACGTCCTGGCGTCGGGGTCACAGGTGCGTCGGGGCATGGGCGAGGTCGACACGGCGCGGGGACGACGGCGTCGCGGGGTCGGGGTCGGCAAGGGGCTCGGCGGAGCTCCTGCTCGGTGCACGACGAAGGTGGACGGCCCCGGGGCGGCGGCGTGGATGAAGCTCGGCGGAGACTCGCCGCGGCGTCGCTCCTGGACGCGGCGACCGTGGCGAGGGCGCAGGGTGGTGCCGAGGACGAGGCGTGTCGCGGACGCGGCGTCGCTACGGCTGGTGCGCGGGGACGGGGCTTGGCGCGGCGGGGCGTCCGCGCGGCCGGCCAGGTCGGAGACGCGGACACGGAGGGGCTCCGTGCTCGCGGTGCTGGCCGAAGACGGGGCTCGGGGAAGAGCTCGCGGTGCTGGCCGGCGAGGTCGAGGACGCGTCGGGGCTCGACAAGGATGGCCGCGGCGTCGAGGTTGGCCGTGGCGAGGACGGGGACGAACAAGGGCACGACGTCGTCATGGTGGTTCGGCTGCACGGCGAGGTAGAGGATGAGCTCGGTGGGGTCTTGACGAGGACGCACGGCGCCGTGGGGCTTGCTGTCGACACCGGCACGGTCGAGGTGGGGCGTGGCCGCAGCTCCATGGCGCGGTTCGGGGCTCGGCTCGACGGGCAGCAGCAGGGCGAGGCCGGTAGTGGCGCGGCTCGGTGGAGCACCGAGCGCCGTCGTGGGCGTGGAGGCGGCGAGCGGCTCTGCTGGGGAAGGAGATGGCGGCGGCTGGGAATGGAGTAGGGGCGCGCGCGGCTCTGGTTCTTGTAGGGCACCGCCTAGGGCTCCGAGGGCACTGACGGTGATCCTCGGCTTCCGTACCGCGGCTGGGCACGTGGCGGGCATCGGCACGGACGTCGAGGGGTACTGGGCAGGCGCAGGCAGAGGCACGGGTGTAGGGGCGCGGGCACAGGGGCGATTCTGCCCACCCTGGGCGGTGGCGGCGGCGCCTAGGGAGCAGCTGCTCCCTAGGGTTCAGGTGAGGGCGCGTCAGGTGGGCTGGGCCACGCGCGGGATGGGCTAGGCTCGCGAGCTGGGCTGGCCTGGCTGCTGGGCCAGCAGAGGGAGAGGGAGAAGAAAGGCTGGGCCGACCGGAGGGGGGGGGCGAGTTGGGCCGGCCTGGTGCGCGCGACTGGGCCAAGGAGAGGAAGCAGGGAGCTGGCTGGGCTCGGAGGGAAGGAGGGAGAGTTGGGCCGCGCGATTTAACCAGAGGAAGAGGAGTGGGCCGCGGGTGGAGGGGAAAAAGGAGGGGAAAAGAGTGGAGCCCAAGAGAGAAATATTTCCCACTTTTGATTTAAAGGATTTTGAGATTGATCCTAATAGACATTGAAACAATTTTTGGAAGATTACGAGAAAGATTCAAAAGGAGATTGAAAGGGTTTAACAAGAGGAGTCAAGGAGATGAGAGAGATCACAAAGGATTGGAAAGGAGTTGCCATGAATTCAAGGTGGATTTATCAGTGGAGATTTGGGATAAGATCAAAGAGGGAGAAGGTTTGAGAAGGGAATTTTGGGAATAGTTCAAAAAGGATCCGAAGGAGTTTGAGACGTACTCCTATAAAAAGGTTGAGAAGGGATTCGCTTCACCTTGAGATAGGCTCAATAGAGATTTAGAAAGACTTCGATACGAATTTGTGCACTTCCAAAAGGAGCTTAAACCCTAAACAAGACTTAACTCCAAAACGACTCGTGAACAAAAGCACTCGCCTACAAAACAAATCTACATGTATGCCACGATCTGTTAGCGGGTTAGGATCGAGTTAAACCTAAAAACTATATGATTCACACGATTACAGGAAAAATTTTAAAAAGCTCGTATTTTTTGTTTACGTAAAAATCTGGGATGTTACAATCTTGTGGTCATCACCATCATCACCATGATCATCACTTGCTCCATCACTTGGCATGTACCAACCTCAGTAAGTCTACACACACTTAGTATAGAGGTTAGTACTTAGGGTTTCATCAATTATCCAAAACCAAACTAGGGCTTTCAGCTGCAACAGTCAGTACTCGCCGGTCACTCCCGCGGCTTTTCTAAAACTTTCCTCTGGCGCAATAGAAAATATGCATTTTATTTTTCAAAAAACGTGGAATCTCGCCTCGCAAGCTCCTCTCCGACCCTTGCTCAAATGTGCTAAACACCAAGTATTCCACCTTGTGCACGTGTGTTAGCATATTTTTACAAAAAACATTTTCAAGGGTTAAGTTAGCTCACTAGGTTCTAAATGCATGCACATGAATAACGTCACCTAGTGGAACTCAATAACCGTTTAGCCAAAGAATTCTTCTCTTTGTAGTACGACTATCTATCCTAAATGTGATTACACCCTCTATGGTGTCTTGATCACCCAAACCAAAACCCTAAGCAATATATTTGTCTTGATCTCCATAGGGTTTGTTTTTCTTTCTTCTTTTCTAAGTTGAGCACTTGATCATCTTGTGGTCATCACCATCATCACCATAATCGTCTCTTGCTCCATCACTTGGCATGTACCAACCTTATTTAATCTACATGTATTTAGCATATAGGTTAGTACTTTGGGTTTCATCAATTATCCAAAACCAAACTAGGGCTTCAAAGAGTCATGTAGAGGCTAGGCTAAAATATGGTAACTTTAAGAACCAAAAGACAAATGTGGGTACAAAATTAGTTGAAGTAAGCAAGGAGGACGAAAAAGGATATGCGATTCATTTGACATCTTATTTAGAAGTTGCAAGATTTTTTTTACGGAAGGGGATACTTTCTGTGGGCATGACAAAACTTCTTATTCCCTTAACAAGGGTACATACAAGAGATGGTTGAATGTTATAAAGATAAGGTTGAGATAGCGAAGAAGGCATATAAAAAATGTTCTAAAAATTATCAGATGTTATCTCATTATATACAGAAGGACTTTACAAAAGCTTTTGCGGAAGAAGTCATGATTATTATTATGGATGAGATTCGAGGTAGAAAATTTTCGGTGCTTATAGACGAGTCTCAAGATGTATCAATAAAGGAGCAAATGGTGGTGAATTTAAGGTTAGTATTTGATTCTAAGGATAGTCGTAATGAACTAGGTTCTTATGGTATGAACTTGATTGTTTTAGTTTTCTATCAAAATTTGAGTTACTCCCTCTGTCCTAATATATAAGGCACTTAGAGAGAATTAAATGTTTTTTTGGTCTTTGAACTAGATGTGGTTATGACTTATATACTAGAATAGAGGGAGTATATTTTAATTGTCTATCCTTCACAAAGACATGGAACATTGATGTTCTAAACATCATCACGCTCGCAATATCGTTTTTTAGTAACAATACAACAACATTCATACTATGTTACCCTGACATTATTTTTTCCTGTTGAGACCCACGGGTATTTAGCTAGTCATCTTTCATTTGTAACATGGTTCAACCCAAAAACCAAAAACTTTTTAAGATTCCCCTTCAAATCAAATCTTGTGGCACATGCATAGAACATTAAATATAGTTAAAAACCAAAACTAATTATACAGTTTGCCTGTAAATCGCGAGATAAATCTTTTAAGCCTAATTAGTCCATGATTTGACAATAATTACCAAATAAAAACGAAAACACTACAATACTCAAAACCAAAAAAAATTGGAAACTAAACAAGGCCTAGGGCTAAAAGATGTTTAAGGATGTAACCTACCCATGTAGACTTTGCCTTCTCTCCCTCCACGTTCACAAATCTTGTATGGAGTACGTTGCATCTTTATGAAAAAAGTTTTGCCTGACAATTCACTGTCATAGTTCCTCTAAAAAATTCTGACAAAGTAAAATGGTTGGGTCGGGAAGGATTCAGATTTAAGATTCATTCGTAATTCAGAAATGGGGTTGTGAGTGAGGGATAGCAGGGATCATATTTACCATTGTCTACGAGTCACATCAAAAGAACTCTTGAACAAGAAACTATATATATACCGAGGGTGAGAACAAACTTAATCCTCCTCGAGTCATCGTCCTGAGAACAATAATTGTATAATATTTTCATTTAGCAAAACCAAGTTCCTTGGTCCATCCATCAATCCTACTAATAATAACATAATTAACAGAACTTGGAAGACCATACAATTGTCAGCCAATCCAAATGGTAACGTACGTGACACCATGGGAAAACGGTGGAGCATGCAGTCGGTGACTACCGACGACATTCCAACAAGACATTGCCGCGCACAGTAGCCCACAAACTTCACCTTCAACCGCCACCGCCAGACATGAGAGGGGACGCACGCACGCTCGCCCACACCACACGCCGATAATGGAGCGAGCCACGATCGAGCTACGACAGCTCGGAGATCACCTGCTGCATGTACTTGCAGCACCTCTGGTAGCTGACGAAGCCCATGAACCAGAACTCGAAGCCGTCGACGGTGGCCACCTGGATGTACTTCTGCTCCGGCTTGTCGGCGTTCTCGCTCGGCCGCACCCGCTTGATCCGCCTCAGGGGCACCACCACCTTGTACGGCACCCGCGCGACGACGGCGTCGCCGCCCGCCGGGGAGGTGACGGCGAGGGAGCGGTCGCTGCGGAACGCGATCCTGCGCGTGGAGACGAAGAGCATCCCGGCTATGGGCCCGCCCGTGGTGTAGAGGTAGCACTGCAGGGCCTTCACCAGGCGCTCGCCTTTCTCGGCCGAGGAGCTGAAGGCGTGCCGGAACGCGCGTTCCACGCCGCCGGCCTGCAGGATCCGCGCGCCCAGGCTCAGCTTCCCCTTCACCGTCTCCGACAGCTTCGGACCCAACGTCACTGCACCGGCCGGGAGGGGGACAATGTATCAGTTCGAGTACTGCGCTTGTAATCCAAGCTACATGTAGAAAATCTGTTGACTGGTGCTCACCATGGTCCCTGAAGCTCTGAGCTCGTCTTCCCAGCTTGTTCACCCAGTGGATCACCTGGCCCTTGCTGCCTGGAAAACATAGCAATGTTTAGCGCAGCGAATTGAAGCGACAACAAGCTTGATTGAGGGCCGGTTCCGCGGTTCGGTTCGGCCGGCCGGGTGCAGAACGTACTGTGCTTGTAACCGAAGGAAGTGTAGGGGCTCGGGTGCGTCAACGAGACCGCGAGGCGATCGTCTCCGGTCTTGGTAGCCGCCGGGCGGTCCGACTCCGACCTCGTCGTGTCCTCGATGGCGTACGCCGTGGAGGTGACGGGAACTCCGATCACATGGCTGCTGCCGCTCGACTTCTTCATGGCTAGCTCTCGATCAAGAGGGCTGAGCGATTCGGGGGAGGGATGGAGAGAGGGGGGAGGGGGAGGGAGACGACAGGGGCAGGGGAGCCGGTTTTATAAACCGCGGCCGGCGGGCGGGGGGTGATGAAATCTTGGGCGAGAAGGAGGGAGTGGATTCGCGCCGAGTCAGCAACAGCAACTCCTCATCGGCGCAAGGAAAAGCAGCGGTGGGTGGTCCATGCTCGCGAAAAGGGCAAGGCTTTAGGTGGGGCTGTGTCGTCCGCCCGCCGCTCTAGTCAGCTTTCGATCGTGCGCGCCGGCCGGCCGGCCGGCCGGAGTCATCGGTTAGTCAGGCCATGGCGAGCGAGCGGCCGGTCCGGCCAACCGTAGGATATTGCTTCTTTCCGCCGCGCGAGGGCGTGGAGGGCTTGCCCCCATTTGTCCACGGCCGCTGCGTCGCGGGGACAGGTGGCTCGGCGCGGCGGATGGATGGCCGCTTTCGAAGAAGCAGCCCATGTGCTCGCACAATCGTTCGTGCGCCGCCGCGCCGGGTTACGGGAAAAAGCGGAGGGTGGGGGATGGGCCGATGGGGACGTGGTGTGCCCTGCCATGCCCAGGGAGAGAGAGGGAGGCATATATGGAGATTTTTCTTTTCTTAGAGGGTTTATTTTTTTAATAGTACTATATGTAGTAGTACCTAGAAGTAGTTTTTTTTAGCGACGCTTCCTCTTTTTTTTTTGCCTGTATTAATTGCTGTGTGTTTTAGATTAAAAAAATGTTGTGTTTCGAGTTCAGATATTTTTTTTCTTAGGATGTAAGAAAGAACCTCATATCATCCAAACTACTACGTATTAGGAGTATTACAAAGAGAGAAGGGGTCCATGTCATGTGTTCGTGCATTAATTTGTTGGTAGCAAAGACCGCAGCATCAAGCACGGTAAATGGTATTTTTTTTAACAAAATGGAAAAACTTCTGCCTCTACATGTCCATATACAACGTTTACATTATTAAATATAGTTTTAGTGTCATTACTAGTGAATTAGAGAAACGAGGAATACAAAAAAAATATGTATAATATTATCTACTATTAAATTTTCATCTACTAGTATAGTGTCTGTGCTAACATCACGCCTTCTTTTTAGGGATACTCATGAAAACCAAATAATAATATTTTTTTAATAGTTCAAGTTTCATGTAATTGTATATTACCATGTATATAATCCAAAAAACACTTATACATAATAAGGATTAATAAAGTTATGTCACGCATGAACTCCCTAATTTACAATCTACTTAAGACCTTAAGTATGTCTTGGAGTTCTCCAAGGATATTGTCTCTGTATTCATTTGCATAGCTCTTCAAAATGTCCATCAAAAAATTTGTTCTCAGTGAAATTGATAGCTATGCATGATAGATAATAAGTTAACTTATTAATTTGCTATGTAGTCTACAAATTATATATAGAGAATTATATGCTCATAGAATTGATCAGTGACAATCTTACGCCACCCCATGACCGCATGAAACTGTATATACAAGAAAAACATGAGCAAGTGCTGATAATTAACTGATTATTTGACAAAAAATACTATGCTTAGAAATCTTTGTATGAATTTACATAGGGTCACATGGTGAGATATTGTAGTTCTAGTCGAATATTTTGTATGTACAGGCATTAAAAGAGAAAACTCTACAGTGAAGGCATATACAAAAACTCCTTATTATGAAGGAAGTAAGGGTTAATGGTTAATGGTGGTGGAGAATGTTAAATGGTGGTAAACACGTGAAAGAAATCCAAAGCACAGTAGGGACAATGCACAACTATGATCACTTATTCATTTACCTACTTGAGATATTTTGAATAGTCAAGATAAGGCAATGATAGACCTTCATTCCCTGCTGCTACTGTTTTGCTAACGCATGGCTGCAATTGTGAGTGCAAGAGGGGCAATATTTGTCACCTAATATACCAAAATTAGTAAATAGTGAAGTTGCTAATATACCTGCGTATACTTAGATATAGGGAGGATGCCGCAGCACACTTTAGAAGGCACCAGGTCCTGTCACTTGGTGAGGCATCATCGTTTTTACTAAAAATACTATCTTTTCGTTTTTACAATTTAAGAACCGAGCTTGCCATGCTTCTTGGATTACCAAACATACAGTTTACTACCGGCAATCTTTCGGTCCAAACGTTCGGACCGGAGACGCCGTCCGATGATTCCTGCCCGATGATTCCCGCGCGCGTGTGACGGGTTGCCAGGTACGTACGTTATCTTTTTATTTCTTTCCTTTTTTGTTTTTTCTCTCCTTTTCTTTTCTTCTTCTTTTCTTCCTTTTTATGTTTCTTTTATTTTTCCCTCTCGACGTTGCTGTTAGTTTTCTTCTCTTTTTTTGTTTCCTTTTTCTTTTTCTTTTTCTTGCTACATTTTCTTTTCTTTAATTTCTTTTCATTTTTTCTTTATTTTTTTCATTTTATATTCTGTTTGGTTCTTTTTTATCTTTTTTGTGCTTTATTTTATTTTTCTTTTTTGTTTTATATTATTCTTTGTTTTGTATCTTTATCTTTTTTCTTATTTTTATTATTTTCTTTGATGTTCACGTGCTGATGTTTTATTTTTTTATTTTTTCTTTTGATTTTGTTTTTCCTTTTATTTTTAAAATTATGTTTTCTTTTATTCATGTTTTATTTCTTAATCTTTATTTTCTTTAATTTCTCTTCATTTTTCTTTCATTTTTCATTTTATATTCTATTTGGTTCTTTTTCTATTTTTCGTGCTTTATTTTTATTTTTCATTTTTTGTTTTATATTATTCTTTTTTATACATGTAATGTTCTATGACGTATTCAATGATGTTCGCGTCATATACATGTGGTGTTCTACGATATATATTTAGTGATGTTCACGTAATATATATGCGATGTTCTATAATTTATTTAGTGATGTTCTATTGTGTATTTAGTAATGTTCACATATTACACATGTGATATTCTATAGTTTATTTTTAGGATGTTTAAAAATTATTCATGCGATGTAATATCACATATTACACATGTGATATATATGATGTTCTGTGTGTTTCTATGATGTTTATTTATTATACACCTAATGTTCTATGATATTTTTTATGTTCACGTAGTATATATGTGATGTTCTATAATTTTTTTATGATGTTTGCGTAGTATAAATGTGATGTTCATGTAAGTATACACCGATGTTCTATGATGCATTCTGTGGTATTCACATAATATACATATGATGTTTATGATGCTTTTTTATGATATTCACATGTGATATTCTATAATACATTTTGTGATGTTTACGTAGTATATATGTGATATTCGCGTAGTATACCTGTGATGTTCTATAACGAATTTAGTGATGTTCTATGGTGTATTTAGTGATGTTCACTGTGTATACTTGTGATGTTCTATATTATATTTTAGAGTATTTGAAAAGTATCCATATAATATTTTTTTTTTAAATTCTCTATTACTTGTTTTATTTGTTCCTTATGCTTTACTCTAGATTTATTATTCATATTAACATTATGTATTCATTTATTTATTTATTTATTTTTCTATTATAATATCAATATTATGAACCTAAAACTAGAATGTCGTTCTTTTAAACTGGGAACATTAGTTTTATGAAGACGGAACATTGTCCTGTAAACCTATACAGCTTAATAGAAGAAAAATATTCGTTAATAAAAATTTATTTAAATATATTCATGTGGGATCTAGTTTTGAAGGATTTATTATAAGAAACTCGATGGTGTAATTGGATTTCAATTTGAATATTTCGTTTATGAGTTATGACTGTTTTTAATTTGCTAAAAAGTTATTTGCATGGATGGATGAGTAGGCCCTACAAGATGCGGACAACTCAGTTCGTGCGCGCGTGTTCTACAGCTCTGGGTGCTAGTGGCGGGATTTTTGGGCGGGAAAAATAGGCGGAAGGAGTATCCCCGACTCTTTGTTTAGGCCATCCTCAATGGGAGTTTCATGACACAGTTTCTAACACATCAATATTTTGGAAACAATGCATAAGAGTTTCATGGGGATGAAACTCTCTCTACTCCCAGTTCCATGAAACTCTTATCATCTCTCTCTTCATTAATATAGCGTCACATCAGTATATTTAATGTGCATGAAACTCTAATGAAACTCCATTGAGACTGGCCTTACTACCAGTCTTGCAATGTATTCTCAAGAAGCTAACAGAATGGTGAAACGTGAATTAGCAAGAAGAGATGGGCCATGTGAAGCCTTTTAATCATTTTAAGTAAGAAAATAATGTTGGCCTATAGATAAAACTAGAGTTGCTACGAAGTTTGCAAAGTTCAGACTATGACCATGATCTAGAAAATAAATCACAGACTAATACATAGGTACTATTAAGATGAAAGAATGAAATCGATGAGCATTCTTGTGTATAGCTATAAACTATAATCACTACGTTCTCTTGAAAATAGACTACATAAAATAAATATATTAGCAATTTTCAAAGGTTAGATCATTATGACGTCTGTAAATTACCCAACATAATGCGGCTACCTCAACCAGAATATATTTCTTCTCTTTAAATCAAAAATTTGATAGCCAACTTTCTAACATGATGAATTAACTCAGTAGCTATAGAAACAGTCCTTCGGATTGTATTGACATGATGACAATCAAAGAAAGATGTTTATGGTGCCATTATAATGACAGAGACAATACTCTGACTGCCTTTTCAATTTCTCCTTATCATGTTGTTCTTTGTTAAAATTACCTCCGCCGAAGATACCAATGGAAAATCTTGATTTTTAGATGAAGGTTTTTTTAGACGAAGGCACACCGAACACTGTAGGAAGATGACGAACCATTGGGATGGACGGGGAACTTACTTCTAAAACAAGGGCAGGACGTAGGAGCGGTGTTATTCCTTATTCGTTCAAGAAAAATGAAGCTGACTCAGTGAAGAAAGAGATGGTGGCACAGAAAGAGATGGTGGCAGGACTGGATGGTTATCCAAAATTGCTCATCGTATAAATAAACATTACTAAACCATGGAAAACATGCCCACATGATCCGACTCATAGTCATAGCAGAAGAAAACACTGACCTGTGACCTTTTCCTTCCAAATCAAAAAGGAAAAAGTTACGGGAAAAACTCAACTAGCAGCAGCCTCCTGCAGAGATGAGAAGATCCACAGCAAGGGCCCACGTCTAGGCTTCGGATGATGCAGATCCATGGCGATCCAACGTGTAAAACAACGCCCCCTTTTTTTCCAGCGAAAATCCTCTGTCCTCTGGGTTTTGGTCACTTCGGGATCGGAATCGCCCGACCGCTCTCCTTTCTCATGTCTCGTCGGGTTTCCCTCCCGTCCGAAGTCTCCGCTCGCCACTCGCGTCCTCGGCCAGCGAAGTCGCCGACGTCGAGTCCGTCCGTATTGCGTCCCACGCGGCACGGACTCAGCAATGGCCACTTCGTCGTCCTCGCCCAACGTCCGACCAGCGACCATCGCCGCCCTGCTGTCCTTGTCCACGGTTCCACCGGCATCCGGCAGATGGAGAGGATCATGGCTGCAGGGCCAGGACAGCCTCCTCTGACAGTACTCCACACTTGTGCATTTGCAGAGCAAGCTCCTGGCGATCAATTTCAAAGAAGTACTACACTCGCCGGCGCCGTGTGAGTGACATGGAAAGCTCGGAGCATGAGGGCGATGAGCTGGGTCCTTCCGGTGTCGAGGTCGGCAAAACCCAAAACCCGAGTCATGGCGATCGACGTTTCGTTCGTGTCGATCCTGCTGCCATGGATGGAATCATGCCACGCTAGAGGTGGTGGAACCTGTTGGTTTCTGTCGGAAATACCTCCACGGTGCAGCGTTTTTGGTCCAACAGCAACAACAACAATGCTGTCCTGTCTTGTCAAAGAAAAGATGTGGAGACTGATCACTGCTAGCGCCCGAAATCCAAATCCAAATCCAATCCAGACTGTCCAGCCAGCAGCCCTGCAACTGCGGCTTTGGACCCGACCCAAGTTGCCGATCAGATCACTTTGCATGAGCTTGTTATGGTTAATGGATCGGCCCTTTTTTTGCTCCAGTGGTGCTCCTGCGCCTCTTGTAGGCGATAGCTTCATGGGCAAGACAAACCGTGTTGCATTGCATGGCCTTTTTGCTCGGGTCATCATCAAGTGGGGGTAAAAGGCCATCTCATCTGAATCTGATCGGATAACTGGGAGAAGATTCTGAAAGAGGGTTTTGCCTGATCCTGGTCCTGGGGGAGGTCCAAAGCGGCGGGACAGAGCACATTGTTCATCCAGATATGGAACGGAAATGACTGAAAGGGAGGAGGACCATGGACGAGACCACCAGCCAAACCAAAGGAAGCCGTAAAAGTCGAACCGCGTATCGTTCGTTTCGTTTCCTTCCCTTGGCCTCCAAACAAAAACTCGCCATTGGGCGCTTTGGCGCTAAGGTTTGAATGCTGTCGTGGATACGATTCGGCATTGCCGATTTGGACAGAGTCCGTCAGGCACGCCGCACGCATGGTTCTTGACTAGTTCAAGGCCTTGTTTAGTTCTCAAAAAATTTTGCAAAGTTTTTCAGATTCCCCGTCACATCGAATCTTTAGACACATGCATGGAGTATTAAATATAGACAAAAATAAAAACTCGGAATTGACGAGACGAATCTTTTGAGTCTAGTTAGTTTATGATTGGACAATATTTATCAAATACAAACGAAAGTGCTACAGTGTTGATTTTCCAAAATTTTTTGGAACTAAACAAGGCCCAAGTCTGCGTAGTTATCCTTTTTTTTTTTCCTGGAACCTGTAATCCTGTATACTCCGTAGTTTATTTGCCGTGACTATACTAAAGAATTGATGACCCAGCATTATTTTTCCTTTTTAGTAACAAAAGATATACCAGTCTGTAGTAATTGATAAGATATTAGCTCTCTTTTTTTTGTTTTGTTTTTTGAACGAACCGACATTGATAGTAGTGTTTGTTTCTATTGATACGGAAGAAATAAGACATTAGCTAATGGGTTTATTGGTCTCTCTTAGTTAAATCTTTACTTTTTGTTTCTTTTTTTTTCCAAAGTAAATTGTGTAAACTTTGGAAATAGTGCGCTGAACAGATGTTCAAACTATGTAATAATTGGTCTGATTCTACTTGTTGGTAGATGAAGCCGGATATAAACTATCCTTTATCTAAAAAAAAGCTAATGGTTAGTGGTCCTTCTTAGCAGATGCAGCTTATGATTATAACTTGGATGGCGAATGGCACATGAAGCTGCCTTCTGAACATCTCTGTTGTTCTGTAAGCAGCTGATGATTGATTTACCTGCACTTGCAACCAGTTCCAACAAGTAGCAGCAAAAGGGTATGAACTATGAAGAGATGGTATGAAGCTCCATGTTTTTCCTTCTTAGTAGCTCTCTGGTGTTCAGTCTATCCTGGAGTTCCTAATAAATACATTTGTTGGATCAGAAATGTTGCTGCTGAGGACGGATCCGAAAGCTTAGTTCACAAGCTAATCGATTAGGAAGGTCAGAGGGATATGGTTATTGATTTCTGTGTGTCTGACATGTGGTCGTCCACTAGTCCCACGTGATATTGTGAGAACCACTAAGAACCACAATATCATGTCTTTCTCCTTTTTAGCGAATAACCAAGCTGTACATTGCTACTCCATCAATGCAGCCGCACCTGACTCAATAAGACATGATAGTGTGAGGACCATTGAATTCAATTGAATTTCTTTCAGTCTGGTTTTGTGTAGTTTCTGTAGTCTTTACGAAAACAGAAAACTGAATTCCAGTCTCTATCATTCAGATATATATGCTACCTTTCAGTCAGAAATTTGTGTTGGTTTTGATTTTCTTTGTGCTACATCAGTGCAGTTATGCCGGGACCTGATTGAATAAGACTAGATTCTGTAAGAAACCAGCGAATTGAATTCAGTTGTTTGAGTCCTGATTTGTGCAAAAACAGTTAACTGGATTCAATCATTCAGTCAGATGTAGCATCAGTACTTGTTGGACAGAGTAATAAGTGTTGTGAACACGCTTAATGTCGGAATTCTTCAGACATCACCTTAATCAAAGCAATAAGAAAACGTAGCTACACTTCGATCTTGTATCATCCTGCACATCAATTTACACTTGCAAAATCGTTGCGTTAACACTATGTGGGAGCTACACCCTGTTATGTCAAAAAGAAAGAAGAATAATTTGGATAGGCCCTGTGGTGTGAATACTGAATACCCTTTCGGCACATCTTTTTTTTTCTTCAGAAAAGAATGGATATTGATGGCGGTTTTGCCATTTCCACACAGCCATTTTCTGTTCCAAATCCATGAATTTTCCTCTTCCCCATCCCACCAAAAAGACCACATGCCCCGATCGATCGCCTCTAAAACCAACCTGCTTCATCAGCCGATTAGTCAGTCGGCAAACCCATCCCCCAAGATGTACAACGACATGTTGCAGCCTACACATACACAGCCAGAACAGAAACCAACTAGCCCACCCTACACGTACACAAACCAGCAAGCACACGCAGCAGTCGCGCACGGCGCTCACATGATGACATGAAGAAACTACTACCCCCATCGCCGGCCGGCGAGGGGCCTGCCGTCATTGCGCCGCCTGCTGCGCGTAGGCGACGGCGCGCTCCAGGTGGTGCAGCGACTTGTTGTAGGTGACGAAGCCCATGAACCAGAACTCGAAGCCGTCGTTGGTGGCGAGGTGCACGTACTTCTGCTCTGGCCGGTGCTTGTTCTCGCTGGGCCGCACGGCCTTCACCTTCCGCAGCGGGATGGTCACCTTGTAGGGCACGCGCAGCCCGGCGCTGTCGCCGCACGGGGTGGGCACCGCCAGCGACCGGTCGCTGCGGAACGCCACCCGCGCCGTGGACACGAACAGCATCCCGGCGATGGGACCCGCCGTCGTCGACAGGTAGCACTGCGACGCCCGCAGCAGCTTCTCGTTCTTGTCCACCGAGAACCACTGCCGGAACATCTTCTCCACGCCGCCGGCCTGCAGGATCTTGGTGGCCAGCGACAGCTTCCCCTTCACCGTCTCCGAAAGCTTTGGCCCCAGGGTCACTGCATCAGGAGGTCAGAGCAAGCAACTTCGTCAGTCGTCTCGTCTACTTCCGTGGCCAATAAGAAAGCATCGACTTCCTTCCTTTCCAGTTTCCACACACCCTTAAATTAGCTACAATTGTTCCATTCTCCAGCATGGAAAAGAACATTAGATTAAACTAATTACCGTGTTCTTTGATGCCCTGAGCGATCCTGTCTCCCTTCCTGCTGGCTGCTTGTTGTTGTTGATTGCTCGTTGGCCGATCGGTGGTCGTTGTCGTCGTTGAGCTGGTAGCATCTGAATGAAAAGGTGAAAACAGCTTGATCAGCAACAGGCTTCGATTTTCTTGGTTCCTTCCGTGCTTTCTTGCAGGAGTGAACTTGACTCGAGCAGACAAATAATCAACAACAGGGGTATGTTAGGTGAAGCTCTCACCATGGCTATGGCTGCTGTACTGGAAGGAGCTCGGGAATTCTCCACGGTCGGGCGTCTCCTCCGCCGGGAAGTCGGGCTCCTCGATGCCATACGCCCTGGTGCTCACCGGGATCCCAACCACATGGCCTTCCGTCGTCGTCGATCCCTCCATCGCCGAGTCTTTACACAGAACGAAGACGAAGACCAAGACTTGGCACTTTGGCAGGCAGCTAGCTGCCCTGAATTGCTCGGTTCTTGCCTGCCTGCCTCTCGATCGGTACCTAACGTGCGGTGCGGTGGTTGCGGGTTGCTCAGGCCCCAAATGAGAAGGGGGGAAGCTTCTTTTATAGCGTTGGTGTGCCTATCGTCCCCCAGAAAGATCCAAACAGCCTCGGTGGACGCCTCCGGTTCGGCACTTTGGAATTGGGAATAGATGCAAACAGTCCTCATCTCTTCATCATGATAAAAAGCCCGGCCGCGCGACAGAAAAAAGCTCGGTGCGTACGTGGTGGCTACCCAATTTGCTAGACCACTGACGAGGGGGCCGGCCTCCTAGCTTTTCTGCGTGTGTGTAGCAGCAGCAGCAGCAGTAGTATTTTTGTATTCATGGCGCTTTTTCTGAAAGTCATGGATTTGTCGAGCTCGTTTAGAGTAAGAGCATATGGAATTTATGCCCTTCGATGCGTCCGCATGCGAGATAGATGCGTGGGAATTCATGAGATGGCACCAAATGGTTGGATCAGGCTGCATGTTGGGTGCGGCTGTGGCTTTTTTGCTGCCGGCGAGTTTTTGGAGCTTGGCAGTTTGGCAGTGTTCACTTTTTTATTTTGGGCCTTGTTACCCTGAGAAGCATCGAAATGGATCAAGCGTTTGACTCGCGTTTGCGTTGCGTACAAAGAGATAATGCTAGGGTTTTGGCAATGATTTTTAATAGAGAACGTGTCCGTCAAATGACTGCCCTTTCTGCTTGGATTCTCATCAAAAGTACTTGCATCCTACGAAGCAAGATAACTATTGAGGGCAACTTTCCGTTGAGTAAGATTTGGGCAAGCATTTTGACTGTTAAGCGCTATTGTTCTTTTGGGTGGGGGTGGGTAGGGAAGAGGGTAAACTGCATTTGAAATTAGTTCTGGCGGCAAAAAAGTTCTGAACAAACTTTTATTATTATGTCTGCATAAAAGCTCCAAATGCTTTTGGGTCATGGTATTTCAGTCTATGCAATTGATACCACAAATTCCTATTTACTATAAATTTGAAGAATCAAGCATAGTTTAAATGGTTAACGGAGGTGATCATACCACATACCCATGAGGGAAGGAACCCCATGTTTGATGTCATTTACGTGTGTGAATAAGGGCGTCTATGGTGATATCAGTTTATTAATTACAAAATCTTCATGCCTAGTCTCTATAGACATTTCTATGTCTACATCGACCACTAAGCATATGCATACAAACGTGTAACTCTTCCAAATTATATTCTCACAAGCGTTCAATCGTTTCCAATCCTATGAACGATCCGAAGGAACGAACACTCAACACCACGTGTCCAACTGTCCATGCCATGCATTGCTCCTTCTCTCGTGTAAAGCTAGCTGTTTCTCTGTCTCTTCCTTGCCTCTTTTTGTTACACGGAGTGAAGGCTGCCGAGCTGGTCAGATGCGTGCAAGTGCTCACACGCTAATCGAAGGTGCGTCCATCTTTCACTCTCTTTTATTTTCTACTTTTCTCTTCCCTTTTTATACATTAACCTATCTATTTTACATGATTATATATGTATAATGTATTCATATACTAGTTGTAGATGTATAATATAAAACAATGCACCATGTTTTTTCTTTTCACCAGTTTTCTCTCTTCTCACATTTTTCTTCTTTCGATCTAATTGAGCCTCATGCATGATCATAGATCTAGAAAAGTTATAATAAAAAGTTGTAATACTGATTTGTCACATAAAAAGTTATTTACATAAGTTCTGAGTATAACTTTGTAATTTAATTTTGAGAAGAAAAACATTTTAGTTTTCTAAAAAAAAATTCTTTTTCCAAAAAAGAAAGTCTAAAAAAATTAAGATGATAAGTTTTTTCCGCAAAACGTTATGCACATAATTTATGTGTAGAACCTGTAACTTTCTAAGAATAAAAAATGTGAAAATAACTTTAGAAAACATTAAAGTGATGGTGAAAAATCATGATGATAAGTTGTTAAAAAGTTGTGCTTACCAGTTACATGTGTAATCTTGTAATGTTCCAAAAAAATGTGGGAAATACTTTTTCCATAAAAGGAAATTTTGTTAAGTTATGTTTTGTGAAATATTATATATAAAAGTTATCTGCATAACTTTGCAACATTCTAAGAAAATACGGTGAAAAATTTTGCACAAAAAGTTATTTGATTGGTGCATGGCAGAGTGCGTGATAAGAGAATGAACAGTGTGTGCGTGACACTGTCCAAATAGGGAAAGAGGTGGGAGTTTATTTTTTACGAATAAAGAAACTCGTGGGACTTTTCTAATTGATCATCGATCTAGAATTAAGTGAGCGTTCCCGAATTAATGGGTCAGCAACTCTATTTAAGCCCAAGGTTTTTTAACGAAACTAATAATAAGGAATTTTCCCAAATTTCTAAAATACATTAGCTTGCTGATATTATTTGGCTCGTGGAAAAACACGTACTTTTTTTCCTTTTTTGTTGTTAGTATGGTTCTTATTGTGAACTTCCTTTTCACTTCCGCTTTGAGATATTTGTGCAAACATCTTGGGTCTTATATAGTAAAATAAAGGAGAAAAATATTGTACCCAATTACATTTTTTTTATTTTCTTTTTACAAAAAAAAAAAGCAAGAGCTTTGCTGTTAAACTTATTAGGCCTTGTTTAGTTCTGAAAAGTGAAAACTTTTCGGAACTGTAGCACTTTCGTTTGTTTGTGACAAATATTATCTAATTATAGATTAACTAGGATCAAAAGATTCGTCTTGTGATTTACAGCTAAACTGTATAATTAGTTTTTATTTTCGTCTATATTTAATGTTTCATGCATGTGACACAAGATTCGATGTGACGGGGAATCTTAAAAACTTTTTGGTTTTCAGGGTGAACTAAACAAGGCCTTAGTCAAAGAAAGAAAAGAAGAAATGACGGTAAAACAACAATAAAGGAGGAGGGGACGGGAAAGAATAAGCAAATCAAACCAGAACCACTGAGCTTGATCCTGGCTACCCCCACCCCACCACCATCTACACACACTCACAAAAAAACAGAGGGAGTGAATTTAGTAGAGACAGTTCTCATGGAACATTTATGGAAGTATCCATCGTGGATTCATTAACACTATGACTATACAACAACACATGAGACTATTGCTTACATTTATGAGGAATAATTAGAAAGAAACTATAATTCTCTTATGCTTTAGATGTATATGCGAATATACACGTGTTGTAAATTCATGGTGGTTGCCCATAAGTGTTCCGCAGGACAGTACGTCCCCATTGATTTTTCTTTTCTAAAAAAAGGGAATTATAGAGAACCAACCAAAAAAGAAACAAAATCGAAAAGGACCAATCAAAAAGAAAAAAAAAGAGAGAGATCCTGTTACAACTTTTGGAATACAAGAAAATCATCTCTAAGACAACCTACGCTTGACAAATAGCATAACCAGTGTCTTGCTTGAATTGACTGTCCATATTTAACAAAAGCTAACATTACATCAACATTAATTTGCTAAGCAAAAGGGAGCATAATAATGAGATTCTTAAAATAATATAAAGGCATAGGCTCTTGTATATAAATATACACTTGAAAAAGAAGTAGGTTTTCGCACGGACAGACTTGGTGTTCAAGTCTCAACAACATGCTCTCTAGTGAGGGAAAGTATAGCAGGGAATAGGCGACGTGTTTGCAATTGCATCCTCGCAATCTGAAGCTACACGCAATTGTGTTCCCGGATTAATCTATACTAATTAATCTGAACAGCGCTTACAGCAACATAAACACGCCTGGACAAAGTCAATCAACAATTGACCAAATCCGCAGCAATCATTGGAGAATTCCAGGACCCCCAATTGAAGCAACCTTCTTCAATAAAAACCGGTTTTTGCTAGACTGGCCCCTGCTAGATCCGCACCGAATCCAAATCTGGGCTCCCCGGTGATTGTCGCTGTAAAGAAAGCACGGCTTGGTGACACCTCCTCGACGAGGCGGTGGAGCCTCCACAGCACGACGGGCCACTTGCTTGCTTCGGCCTTGGCCAATGGCGGGGTCAGAGGCACCGTCACGAGTTCGGCCGCCGGGTCCTCCCATAGTCCCATCCCCGGCGGCCCCGGCGCCCGTTGCTTTATCGCCGGCCACGGAGGACCGGGCCACTCGTCGGCGTCGCGCCCAGTCAGACGCCCGTGGCATGCCATGGCATGCTTTGCTGCTGGAGTGCAAACTCAGGGCGGCATGCATTTGTTGGTCGCTCGCTCGGTGGTGCGGTTGCGAGCTGTTTTTCCTTTTCGCTATTAGTGCCATTTTTTTTCTTTTTTCTTTTCCTTTTGCTCTTGTTGTTGTTGTTGTTTTTTTTCTTTATCAACCAAGTGGCATTACTTTTTTCTCCCCCTCTGTCGTGTAAAGTTTGATGTTGGACCATGTACTTACGTGGAGTGGGATTCTTTTCAAGTTTGAGCATTTCCTTTCCACAATATATGTTAGTACGCGAGCTGAAGAATTGTTTGTTTGGAGTTGAGAACATTCGAGTAACCGGTACCTAATGTCGTAGACTGATGGATTATTCTATCTCTATATATGTGTTGTTGCTTGGTGTATCGGTGTATGTACTTGTGTTTGCGTAGGGAGACTGCACTGCAAGGTCAACGACGACGACGAGCGAGACCTTTCTTTGCTTGGTAGCGTGCGAGTGCTACCATGTCGATCGCTGAATGAAACGGGAAAGGAACCGAGGAATCTAAGCGCGCGGAAACTTGCACAGCACTCCGTCGTTCCTTGCTCTATCAGATGTAGAAAGAATCTGCCAAAAAAAGGGGGTTCATACATAAAGAGCGGTAACTGGGGCACGAAAGGTACGGAGACGGTGTGTGTACATCCATTGTATCTCCGTAACAGCAAAACTGAAGTTGCCATCAGCTTGATGCTTCAGGCAGCAGAGTTCATTCAGACTTCCGGGACGGTGACCAGCTGGTACTGAATGCAGCGTCAATGCATCTAGAGCACCAATCCTAGCTAGTTCAACACTTTTTTTTCAATCTCCAGCTAGAACTCTAGGTGCTTTGGGTACGTAGAAACCTATGCAAGGTCCTACCATTCTGTTCGTTGGTTCGATCCTTTGCCTCTGGTGGCTTCAGCTTCAGTCATATATCTTAACGTGCAATACAATTACTAGATGATATTTGCTCATTCTTACTTATACTGGCTTATAAAGGCAAGATAAAGTGGCCAGCTTATCAACCAAGCAGCGACCGAACCGAACGACAAGACCGGCCGGTAGGAGGAAACTAAAGCACTTTTTGCGTCGTGTGTTTGCCCCATGGGATCCCCCTAGGAACACAGCATGCACTGGCCATTCTCAAATCTCCCACCCCACCCCACCCCACTGTTCTTTCCTTAATGAGGAGGTGCAGCAACCGTGCGAGCGAGACCATGTATAGAAAAAGCCAAGCCAAGCCATGGGCCATGGCTCCTCCCTCTCATCGCGGCCATCATCAGCCAGCTAGCTCCTGCATGCTCCCGCCTAGTGGTCGTCCTACCTCCTTTCCACTGATCGAAATTAAACACATCTTCTGCTCAGATTTCAGTCACAACGAACGGAAAAGGATCCATCGATCAGAGAAGCCGGCCTTTTGACATTGACCTCGCTCCACCCGCGCGGCTGCAGTTGCAGTCCGACGGCAAAAGGCGGCCGTGCCCGTTGTAAAGGCGCCCAAAGCTCGGCGGAAAGCATATGCAGCCGATGCGATCACAGATTATTTATTTACTCGGCGAAATCGCCAATCATGCGTGGGCTACTACCTCTCGCCTCTGGCCTCCTCGTTGGCTCGCTCGTGCGTGCGTGCGTGCGCGGGGGCTCCACCTCCTCCCCATCCCTATCCAACTCCACTCCACTCCACCACCGGCAGATAAGGATGCATGGCTTCCCCTGCGTAATGTAATGCGCTAGCTAGATTAACTTAACACGGGCTGTTACTCTGGTGTACTAGCTTCTTTTTCTGCTTGGTTTGTGCGTTCCAGTCGAAAGCACATGAAGAAAGGCTCGTAACTTAGCAGCGATCCGAGTCCGACGTTGCCGACATGACTTGGTGCGCTTAGTGCCCCCCCTGGCTTACATTGCAAATTGCATGCATACACTTGCTGCAGCAGCTAGCAGCAACATGCCCGATCCGTGTCACTGCTGATTCGGCTCTCGAGTAAACTAGCCGCTGGGCTCCGCAGCCACTGCATGCATGGTGGCTTTGTCAAGTGCCTGTGCCGGCCGCCTTTGCTCGTGCGCCGTGGCAGTCGTTGGAGGGTCTGGATCGTTCGTTGTTGGTGACTCGGTGAGGAGCAAGAGGTAGCTGCTGCCTGTATATATGTTGGCGGTCAGGAGTCGGGACCGGCAGCTCGATCCTGCAGGTTTGGAGAGCTTTTCGGTGCGCCACTGTACTCTACTGGGAACCATATATGTATCTGGTTGTCGTTTGGTTTTGGGTCGCTGTGCTGTGATCTCCCATTCTCCCGTGCCCTGTTTGCAGTTGCAGGTGTCAACACTGAACAGGATGCATCTCCTGTCCTGAGTCCTGGTCCTGACATCGCCAACTGCCAATCTTGCATTGGCGCCCCACTTATCTTATCGGATCATATTTGGTGTGCTTTCTCAGAGCTAGCAGACCAAAAGATTTGGAGAGCTAGCTAGCTAGGAGCAGGGGGGGACAGGGTTGCGGTAGTTAATGGGGCGTTTCAGTTTGCAATTGGAAGATTGTGCCTGCGTTGGTATGGTTAGGTATCAGACTCATGATGGAGCATGGTTGGCAGTAGATACATAAATAACCTATAGTTAAGCTAGCAGGATTTCAGAAGAGCACATGTTTGGTCTGACGATTAATTAGTTAATATAGTTGTTCAAGTCACTGTTCTAGACACGGCCCTGGCTTTGGCTTGCCGGCCGGTAGGAGCACGAGCAAGAAATTGTTGCAGGAAAACTGCAACCAAGAAATGGTTTACGCTGTCTTCCTCGATCCTCATACGTGGGACTACAGGGAAAAGTACGAGACAGCGTTACAGAACGGCTGGAAACTTGTCTGCATGCCAACAGGCCTTGGGTAACGAAATGTCAAAATTGCACCTACCGCACTACTAGCTCCATGCGATCGATCGAGCTACTAGCTAGCTGGAGTAGCTAGCAAAGGGGGCAATCAGGCAATGACCAGTTCGTCGGAAGATTTAATTTGTTCCCGGCCGCATTGCTTGGGCCGGCGATTCTGGATTTCTTGGCGTTGTGACACTTGGAGCCCCTGGCGGCTTTGCTGTTCGTAAATGGAGTACAGTAAAGCACAGACGTCGGTCGTAACTCGGTGTCGTTAGCATGGCCAGATTACGGGCTTTCGCAAACCATCGATAGGCCAGCCCACAAGAGCACGGCTTGTCTCAGGAGCGCAGAGGGCATGTGGGCCGCGACTTGCCCCTCGTCCTCGTGGGCTCACCATAGTTCGCCGCGTTAGCTTGAAATTAATAAATTACATTGCTTAAATTTGACAGTTGGGGATGTAGCTCAAATGGTAGAGCGCTCGCTTTGCATGCGAGAGGCACGGGGTTCGATCCCCCGCATCTCCATTGTCCTCTCTTTTTTTTTCAGAGCCCGTTTTCCTGTGATAGTTTCAAGGCTCAAATTTCAATATGGGTGTGACTAATTGCTTGGTGCTTGCAGTCTTAGGCCTTGTTTAGAATACACCTAAAAACACAAAACTTTACAAGATTCTCCATCACATCGAATCTTGCGGCACATGCATGAAACATTAAATATAGATAAAAAAGATAACTAATTGCACAGTTTACCTGTAAATCACGAGACGAATCTTTTAAGTCTAGTTACTCTATGATTAGATAATGTTTATCAAATAAAAACAAAAGTGTTACAGTGTCAAAATTCAAAAAAAATTTGGATCTAAACAAGGCCTTAGCCTATATCAGTCCTTGTGTAGAACCTTAAGCTAGTAGAATAAAAAAAATGTATGCAACGTGTGATTGTTTCGTAATTCTCGTGTACGTCAAAAATGCATTTGTAAGATTGTGTTGGATTGCTTATGCAGGGATATGAGGAAGAGTAAATTCGGAGGTATTCTTGTGGTACAAAGATTTTACCACGAGGTGTGTATATGATGAATATTTTATCATAATTACTGTTTTTTTAGCATGGATGCACCCTCATTGCCTAGCCTATATGTAGCTTTGCCCTTGCCTTCATGTTCTAGTAGAGTTCATGGGCAAGTGAGGATATTTCATTTCTATATGCTTATTTGCTTAATTTGCATTGTTCAAAATATGACATATGAAGTGCTCCCTCCGTTCCTAAATAAATCAATTCTTAGAATTTGTCCCAGAGTTTGACTAACTTTATAGAAAAAAGTAACAATGTATATGTCATAAAATGAACACCAAATAAAAATATATTTTACGATGAATTTAATGATACTAAATTGATACCATAAGTCTTAACATTTTTTTTAAAAAAAAATTAATCAAACTTTAGAAGTTAAAATTAAGATAACTCTAGAAATCTATTTATTCAGGAAGACAGTATGAACTAATGCAGTCATGAGACCGCTGATATGAGGATTATGCATTGTAGCCCGGCCCTGTCCCTGCATGGCTCCATATGAAAATATATTATGTGCTAGATTCCTTTTTCCGCTTCGTACTCAGCGCATCCGCAACCAAGTTCCTGCATGGCTCCAAGCAAACCACCCAAGCGAACGAAGGAAACACGCATCCACGCTGAACTCCACTGTTTAGGTTAATTAGGAGGCAGAAATTTGTTAGCATTGGTTTGAGTCACCGGTGTGGAAGCATATTTTACTTTTAGTTGGGAGTAAAGCTACACTGGCGACTGGCCTATGTAAATTGCAGTCTAGGTGCTCACATGACTAGTTTAGGAGGCAGAAATCTGTTAGGGTTTGTTTGGATGTTGTTGGATTCATTTTAATCCATGTGTGTTGGTGTGGGTTGTGATGAAATTTAGTTTAAATTCTACAACAATCCAACTCAACACATGTGGATTGATGTGAATCCGACTACATACAAACAAGGATGTAGTCGGATTCACATCAATCCACATGTATTGAGGTGGATTGGTGTGGAACTTGAACTAAATTCCACCCCAATCCACACCAACGTACATGGATTGAAGTGAATCCGACAACATCCAAACAAGCCCTTAGCAGTGTGTAAACCAAGGCTAAAACAGCTGTGGCCTGTGGCTTGTGCGGTTACGGCGGGAGCTAAACACCTAGCCTGCTGGCCGATGTGGAAGCATGCACGCTCCCAACGCCATAAAATGCCGCAGGCCGCACTGTGACCACTGCCCACAAACCACAAACAGACGCATCGCAAGATGTCGATCACCACCAATTTCCTCGTGCTCGCGCTAGCAGCAGGCCTCGTGCTAGTCGCCTTCCCGAGCCTCTGCCGCGGCGGCGGCGATGACGACGATGAGTGCCAGCCGGTCGGCACGCTGTGGGCGCCGACCCAGAATAACCACTCCTGCGAGGAATGCTGCGAGGCCGGGCACTCCTACAAGACGTACCGGTGCTCGCCGCCGGTGGTCGTCTCGGGGCCGGGGGGCGGCGGCGGCGGCGGCACCAAGGCCATCATGACGCTCAACAACTTCACGGAGGGCGGCGACGGCGGCGGCCCGTCGGAGTGCGACGGCGAGTTCCACAGGAACTCGGAGCGCGTCGTGGCGCTCTCCACGGGGTGGTACGCCGGGGGCAAGCGCTGCGGGAACAGCGTGCGGATCTGGGCCAAGGGCAGGTCCGTGCTCGCCGAGGTCGTGGACGAGTGCGACTCCCTGCGTGGCTGCGACCGTGAGCACGGCTACCAGCCGCCGTGCCGCTACAACGTCGTCGATGCATCCCAGGCTGTGTGGGACGCGCTGCGCATAGCGGGTGACGACGTCGGCGAGTACCCTATCACATGGTCCGATGCGTGTAGCGTTGGATATCGAGACTGTTATAGCTTTTTTCGAGCTTTTTTGGGAATTAGCATAATCTTATTTATCATAGTCTTCTGAATTGTTTGAGATCTAGCTTTATAGTGAGATCAAACAACATTCTTAGAAACCGGAGGGAGTACCTACTAAATCATGTCATGTGTAATCGATCCGCACTGCTAGCTCCAAGCGTGTGTCATGGATTTACTAGTACAGAAATCATTTTTTTACGGATGGCTTTCATTTCCAATGAAGA
This sequence comes from Sorghum bicolor, assembly GCF_000003195.3. Classification (NCBI taxonomy): domain Eukaryota; kingdom Viridiplantae; phylum Streptophyta; class Magnoliopsida; order Poales; family Poaceae; genus Sorghum; species Sorghum bicolor. The sequence goes on from NC_012873.2 coordinate 57,615,141, forward strand.
TGGAGCACTTAGGAAACCGTTTGTAACCTCGGAGGAGAGCACTATAGCTAATTAAACGGTTACTAGAAATCAATTTTAAACCATCATTAAAAATACACCTATTTTCAAGGACAGTCAGTTTAAAAGATCCGTCTCTACAAAAGTAAGATTTTGAAGGATGGTTATTATATTAACCATCTCTAAAAATAGGTAATTTATAGGGATAGTTTTGTTAAGTCCACCGTCATCAAAAGTCGACTTTTAAGCGCAACAGAATAAGTCAAGAGTCCTTAAAAATAGCTACAGCACAAATAAATTCATATATTTTTTTCAAATGAAGTTGGATAAAGACAAAATTTATATCAAATTTGTGGACCTTTATGAGATCTAAAACTTCCTAGTTGATAAAATAGCTACGTCCGTAATGGTTATCTATCTTTAGCTATCATTAATAGTTCTAATTTATTATTTCAAATTTTACCTTGTGACGATACTGTTTATTATAATAGTTCCATAGTAGCTCGAGAACACATTGATTAATTAGAACAACAACAACTAAAAGGCACTTTGGTGCTGACAGTTTTTTTATGTGCCCTCCCCACCCCTCCCCCTGCCCTCCACCTCCCCCGAACTCTCACCAGCATCGTGCGGCACGTACCGAAAGGACATCAAGATTGGCTCCTAAGAGCATCTTACCTAAAACACACTACCTAAATATTTATTTAGGTAGCCTTCTATTTTTCTACTATTTATATTTTGCTCCAAACTCCAACAACACTACCTATTTTTGTCGTCCAAGACACTCGCCATGGATGGAACTAAAGGGCGCCGGAGGTACGTTGGGGGCAGTTACCGCGCCGAGTAGGCCACTGCGTCGCTGGGGAAAGGCCGCCTGCGCTACTGGGGATGGGCCACCTATGCCGCACCCTGTGCACCGACCAAGAAGGGGGTGCTCGGCACATCGGAGGATCGGGCGGGGACGAATCAAGCGGCGCCGGTGATGAAGCCACACTGCACCGAGGAAGAAGGCACACCCGAAGCCAATGAGTCACTGGTGGCTGGGCATAGTCGGAAGAGGAGGACAACGTGGAGCTCCCGAGATTGGCGTGGCTTCTTGGCACGAGGACAACCGAGGTGGCGTCGGGCAAGATACAACAGAGGAGGGCGCGAGCTATGGCGGAGGATGGCCAGAGCCGGCAAAGGACCTCCTGATCTGGCACGGAGGAGATCCGGCGGCGGCATCGATGCCAAGAAGAGACGGCGATGGCGGTGGAGAACTCACGGGGAAGAAAACCCGAGTGCGTGTGTACGTGAAATTGGCGAATAGAAATTTGGGTAGCCACCCTTGGCCCAACAAATAGGTAGTGCGAGAGGGGGAATTTGGGTAGCCAACAAATTTGTTAGGTCAAATAGGTAACTTGCTGGAGCTCGGTTTCTTGCCCCCACTACTTAAATTAAGAATAGATAGTCTGTTTAGTTAGTTTGCTAGAGATGCGCTCTTGGATCGAGTTTGCTCTTACGCTTCTTAGCTTCTTGATTTATGCCTTGTTTAGTTCACCCCAAAAATCAAAAACTTTTCAAGATTCTTCATCACATCGAATCTTGGGGCACATGCATGAAGCATTAGACATAGACGAAAATAAAAACTAATTACACAGTTTGCCTGTAAATCACGAGATGATTCTTTTGAGCCTAGTTAGTATATAATTGGATAATATTTGTCAAATAAAAACGAAAATGTTAAGTTTTCGGAACTAAACAAGGCCTCAGGTGAGCTATGATAAGTACTGTCGTCAAGATTGACGCCTATCACGAGTTTGCTCTTACACACCTTGGCTTCTTGCTTGAGGTACGGTGTGTCAGCTATGACAATACTGTCATCATCAGGCGGAGCCACGGAGCCACGGAGGTGCGCCGCCGGTAGTGAAAATACAGCGTGTCTGCACTGACCAAAATTAATTACAGAGGTAAACGAAGAAATGGAGGGCTTATGTCGTCCCCATCAAAGTTAACTACTGGATACGAGTATCCCATTGCCACTTGGCAGGCATCGTTGGCCACGATGGCTCCAGAATCTAAGAGAATACAGTCAGCTGCTGGCTGTAAGATTTTTTTACAGCCTTCTTGTAGCTCACTTATATAATGATTAGTTCATCACTATTAATACATGGCTCACTTGTCTATCTCACAGGTTTTCTTGGTTTTTGTGTCTGAGTCGGCTGTAAACTTACAACCCGCTTTTACTCTCTCTTCTTCTCTCTTCTCCACCTCAGCATTTAGCTGGCTTACACCTGCTATAATACTCGCCGCTCTGAGAGACTAACCCATGCGCGTAGGCTCCCTATAAATACGAACCACATGGTGATCTCCAGCTGCACACAACACAACGCAACGCAACACAACACAGAACAGTTTTCATCACAAAGATGTCGACGGCCAGCCTACTCATGCTTGCTCTGGCAGCGCTCCTGCTCGTCATCACCTTCCCAAATCTTTGCGGCAGCAGCGCAGCAGCTCACGGCCTAGACCAGTGCCGGGGCGACCCGCTGCGGGCGCCGAGGACGGGCCACACGTGTGGGGAATGCTGCAAGCCCGGGCACATCTACAAGACCTACCGGTGCTCGCCGCCGGTCTCCGGGGACACCAGGGCCATCATGACGCTCAACGACTTCTCCGAGGGCGGCGACGGCGGCGGCCCGTCGGAGTGCGACGGCAAGTACCATAACAACACTGAGCTAGTAGTGGCGCTCTCCACGGGGTGGTACGACAAGGGCGAGCGCTGCCACAAGCAGATACAGATCCACGCCAAGGGCAGGTCCGTGCTCGCTAAGGTCGTCGACGAGTGCGATTCCCTACACGGCTGCGACCCCAAGCACGCCTACCAGCCACCGTGCCGCCCCAACATAGTCGACGCGTCCCAGGCCGTGTGGGACGCTCTACACATCACCGGGGATGAGGTTGGCGAGTACCCTATCACCTGGTCGGATGCATGAGCTAGCTAGTCGTGTGTATATCTCTGCTGGCTTGACGGCAGCTATATATATATTTACCGTTTTGTTACAACTATCGATATGAATGTGTGGTGATATAGTGTAAGTTCATGAGTGCCTCAGATGTCGTTGATCAATGGATCAATAAATGATACTTCCTTCGTATAAAAACATTTATGACATTTAACTTGTAGGATCTTTGATGTGTGTTTGTGGTTATTTATTAATATGCTCTTAAATCCATCAAACTTATAGGGTTTTGTAAGTACTTGGTGAGGACGGGGTTCCCCATCTTTCGTTAGGTGGAGATAACTCTCATTTTTGGTTGGAACACGACACGCCGATCCAACTTTAAGTTTCTTTCTATCGTGCCACCACACTTCAACTAGGTGGCAATAGCGACGACATAGATCATTGACAAGGCTAGTCATCTAATGCTATCAAGGAGCATTGGCTCACCAAGTTCAAAGGTTGTCTCAATACTACATAAAAGATTTTGCGAGGCACTGCCTAAATGTTAATAGAGAAGGACATAAAATTTGAGTGCGTCCTAAAATATGCAACAATTCCGAGAGAGGAAAGACAATTTTTGGAGGCACCAAATAAATTGCCATCTCCATAGTCAATTAACGAAGGAGGGGCCTTATAAAAGATCCATCTTTGAAAATGGACATCATTTTCAGATATGCATCTCTCATATGGTCCGCCTCTATTAATCTAGCAAAACCATCTAACCTAAAAAATGAGAAAGAAATTTTGGTTCTTTGATATTAAGATAAGAAGATAGGTATAGATATATAGATATGGATTATCCTACCAAATATACGTATGTTGGTTCTTCAAATGTGTCCGGCCTCTTTGTTTAGGATAAAACCCATGAATGCAAAGCAAGACTTTCTTCAAATTTCATTCAACTGGATGATCATCTCGGGCGGCCTCATGTGTACGCTGTGCTAGTCAATATTGACCTCGATTGTGTCCGGGCCTTGTTTAGTTCCAAAATATTTTGCAAAATGGACACTGTAACTTTTTCGTTTGTATTTGACAAATATTGTCCAATCATGGACTAACTAGGCTTAAAAGATTTGTCTCGTCAATTCCGACCAAACTGTGCAATTAGTTTTTATTTTTGTCTATATTTAGTACTTTATGCATGTGTCTAAAGATTCGATGTGACGGGAAATCTGAAAAATTTTGCAAAATTTTTTGGAACTAAACAAGGCCCTAGTCTCGCAACTTCGACCGCCGGGCGAAGTCCACTTCGCATTAATGATCTCTACGGAGTATGTACCATTAGCTTTCCATTGGCATCTTTGTCAAGTCGACGAGGCCCCATCCAAGAGTCCAAGAGCAAGTGGTCTCTTCAATGTGAACAACTCAGCATATGTATATCGTATCGTACGCCACCGTGAGTTCTATCTCGGGTACTACGTACGCATCTGTGTCCTACTACCTGTCTCCAGCCTCCTCAATGGCGGCTTGGGCAGATTAGTTTGACTTCTCTTACAGGGGTTTTCCACGAGCTCAGGCCTCAGGACCAAGCTTAAGAATACCTACAAGGAGCAACTGCATCCACACACACACACACGTACATCCTCACGGCGCGCGGTCTCTATAAAATGCAGCAAGGATTGCTCGTCACATAGAGTGTCTTTGGTTCGCTTCTTAAATAAGCTTGGCTAGCAAAATTAAGACAGGCCAGCTCTAGTCAGTTTTAACTAATGCAAGCAGCACATGTTTGGTTGTCTGTACTAGCTAAGTTTGGCTAAGAATCGACTGGTTTAGTTTGCATAGACTCACTTGTTCCTTCACTTGGTAATTTTACCCCATTTGAAGACTTTAGTCGAACATCTTGTGGCAAGCACCTCGACAACCATGGCAGCATGCCACCACGCCATTGTGAGCTACGAGCTAGAGAAGGCCGAGTCAGCGAGATGGAAGAGGACGACCAGAAGGCTCGAGAGGCCGAGCTCTCATCCATGGCCGCATAGCCGAGCTCGATTTAGAGGCAGCGACTAGGAGAAGAAGGCCATGATGGACTCCGAAGGATGTCCATGAAAAGCCGGCCATGGTGGACTCCGAAGGGAGCCGCAACCATGCCACCAAGCGAGCGTAGAGGGGCCGAGGGAAGGGGGGCAGACCTCCTACCGTGGCGGACTTGGAACGCTGGAACCTTGCCGTCGGGCAAGCATGACTTCTATGGCAGACTCCATAGGTCGCGACCCACCCGCTAGGCGAGTCCAAGGCCGTGCTGTTGCCACCATGCCATGCGAGCCAGTAGAGCGTTGGAGGAGGCGAAGGAGCGGTGGTGCGCGAATCAGAGGAGCACCAGTAGGGTTCGTTCGGCCGGATCTAGAGGAGGAGGAGGAGGAGGAGGAGGAGGAGGAGGAGCCTTGCCAGCGGTATGGGGGAGTAGCATGAGCCTGTCTGGTGGCGTGGGGGAGCAGCGCGCCCTCTCGGCGACGTGGGGGAGCAGCGCCCTCTCGGCGGTGTGTGGGAGCAGCGCCCTCTCGCCGTCTGTAAGGTCCAAATGGCTAGAGGGGGGTGAATAGCCTATTTAAAAATTTTCTACAAACTTCAACTAGACAAGTTGATTAGTAAAACAAAAGACGAAGCTATTCTAGCACTAGCACAACTAAGCTATGCAAGCCACCTACACAAGTCTAGCAAGAAAGCTAAACACTTGTTACAACAAGAAAGCACAACAAGAAGCTTGCTACACTCCTAAACCAAAAGACTAAACTAAACAAGCTAAACAACTAGCAAGGTAAACAAGTAAGTAAAGGAGTGAAGAATGATTGTTATACCAACGTTGTAGAGTAGAGATATATCCAACCAATCACTCACAATCACAAGAGAATCCTCGGCAAGAGATGACACAAGATTTTTTACCGAGGTTCACTTGCTTCCCGGCAAGCTAGTCCTCGTTGTGGCGATACACCCACTTGATGGATCACGAGCTAATTGGCAATCCAAAGCCAAACCCTCAGCGGGTGCCGCACATCCATTCACAAGATGGAGATCCTCCAAGCCACAAGCAATCCACTAGAGTAGCCAATTGCTATCTCCTGCGGGGAAGGCTCAAGAACCCCTCACAAAAGACTTGGTGAGGCTCGAAACAATCTCCAATCACGAGCTCAACACCACCGCTGCTCCAAGCCGTCTAGGGCGTCGGGAAACACCCAAGAGTAACAAGAAATCCGCAGCAAACTCAAGAAACAAGTGCCACTAAATGCAACTCTCAAAGCAATACACTTGAATGTCACTCAATCTCACTAGGATGAGCAATCAAGCAAGGAGATGAGTGGAGGGAGTGTTCTCTAGCTCAAAGTATGTCTCAAGTAATCAAATGTGCAAGAGTTCACCTCCCAAAGCCGGCCACCTTCTATTTATAAGCCCCCTTAAGGAACTAGCCGTTGGCCACCTTCACTGGGCAGAAAACGGGGGCACCGGACGCTACCAAGTGATCACCGGACGCTCGACCCTCAGCGTCCGGTGCTCAGGGGTTGGCCACGTGTCCTTTTGAATCTCGCGTGTCAGTCTCTAACGGCTACCTGCAAAGCACCGAACGCTCTGCAGGTCCACACCAGACGCGTCCGGTGCACACCGGACTAAAACTGAGAGAGATCTGCAAAACCTCGGGGTCACCGGACGCTGAGCACCGGACTCTCTCCGGTGCGTCCGGTGCTCACCGGACTCATACCCAGAGAGGTTTGCAAAACCGCGCGGACACCGGACTCAGAACACCGGACGCTCCAACCTGCGTCCGGTGCCTAACCCTAGCTGCGCCAGGCAGCCCTGTACACCGGACGCACAGGCACAGCGTCCAGTGCCTCCAAGACCAGCGTCCGGTGAGTGTTTCTCAGCGAAAAAACACTTCCGCGACTTCTCCAAAATTTCCCACCCTAGGAACTCCACCTCCTTTGCAAATGTGCTAACACCAAAAAGTGTCCACCACTAAAGTGCATGTGTGTTAGCTTTTCACAAACATTTTCCCAAAGGAGTTAAGTTAGCACTTTACTAGATCCTAATGCATATGCTTCAAGATGTAGACCTAGTAGCACTTGATTCGAGAGATGACCGTGATTTCCCCTCTTGATAGTCGGCTATCTATCCTAAACCCGGTCAATCACTTCTCTACTCATCTTAGACCGGCAAAAGTAAAACCCTATGTTTATATCTTTGCCTTGATAACTTTGCTCCTCGTCTATCACCATGATCTTCACTTCATGCTTCATCCCTTTGTGATCATGTGGCCACCTTTCCATGCCACCTTGCTCCTTCATCACATGTGTTACTATGCCTAACTCAAATTACTCAAACACAAGGCATTAGCAACTTGGTGTCATTAATTACCAAAACCAAACTTGTGCTTTCACCGTCGAGGAAGAATCATCGGGAGGAAGGAAGAAGGCGGGGCGGACGCTGAGGTGAAGGGGCAAGAGGAGGAGGTGAGCGGATGCGGCAGTACAGACTAGCCAAGCCAGGCTTGCGGAGAACGACCGAATCGGCCGTTTCCAGCAAGCCACCCAAATCCCTCGGTTTGGGCTTGCTGAAGCCTGGTTAGCAGGCCATCCAGCCAGCCAACCAAACAAGCCCATATTGCATTCCACAAGATTGCCTAGGCCCTTATGCACGCAACCAAATACTCACATAGTTCACAATTCACAATTCACAGCAAGCTAAGCACAAAAATGTCGACAACCAGCCTCCTCGTGCTTGCATTGGCGGGGTTCTGCTGACCGTTAGAAGATTTGGACTGGCCTAAATAATAATTTCAAATAAATCCCACAAATGCATAGTATGGTGGAAAACTTTAGTCTCACATGCTACTCTAGGAAAAGTGAGCCCAACTTAAAAAGTTGAGTTTTCTCCATTTAGTTGAAGCTATTGGAGAGAGGGTGAGGCAAGGTGATGGTTCGATGATTTCCCACCTTAACCTTATAAGTGAACAACTTTCTTTTGCTACTCGATATTTTTACATGCATAGAGAAAAAGGTCAATCAATATTTCTTTTGCTACTCTATATTTTTGCATGCATAGAGAAAAAGGTCAATCAACATTAGTGTTGTGATTACATGGCTAATTACTTACCTTAGTTGCACTAATTGAAGCTATTGGAGAGAGGAAGCAGAGGAAACACACATGCAAGTTCGCTTGCCTCACCTCCCCGGACGGCCCCATCTTGACCTAACGATTGCGCAACTTTCTTTTGCTACTCAATATTTTTACATGCACGAAGAAAAAAGTCAATCAACATTTCTTTTGCTACTCCATATTTTCGCATACATGGAGAAAAAGGTCGATCAACATTAGTGTTGTGATTACGCACCTAATTACTTATCTTAGCACGTGTATATATATTTTGGATGCTAATTACTTACCTTAGTTTCACTAGTTAAAGCTATTGGAGAGAGCAAACAGAAGAAACACACGTGCAAATTTGCTTACCTCTCCTCCCTGAGGCGGGGCAAAGCGATGGTTCAGTGAGGCCTTGTTTAGATACACCCAAAAACCCAAAACTTTACAAGATTCTCCATCATATCGAATCTTGCGGCATATGCATGGAACATTAAATATAGATAAAAAAGATAACTAATTGCACAGTTTACCTGTAAATCATGAGACGAATCTTTTAAGCCTAGTTGCTCTAAAATTGGATAATATTTGTCAAATAAAAATGAAAGTGCTACAGTGTCAAAATCCAAAAAAAAATTGGATCTAAACAAGGCCTGATTTCCCTCCTTTGACCTTACGAGTGCGCACCTTTTCTTTTGCTACTCAGTTTTTTTAAAGGTATTTGAGCTCAGTCTACAAGCCCACGAATTCCCAACTTTTGGGCCATTTTCACTTCAGCCCGTTATTTAACGCATTTGCATCTGAGATTAGACCACACGCTGCTGCGTCCATCCCCGTCCGATCGTGCTTTGTCGTAGTAGTACAATGCTTCACTAGTGTCACAGCTATCGTGCGTGATAAACATTGTACCTGCGCCTGATAATCCAGTAGTACATAAATTATTACGACCGAGAAGCCAGCGAAAGCACATCCATTGGCACTTTTAATCACTTGACGATCCAGACATGCGCCATCGCTTTTTGGCTTTAGACGATGCCAGCGAGATGCTTGTTCCATTGGACCACTCCTGATGATGCCTTACCCACTCGAGTGCGCCAGAGTCTTTTATTATCGTTTATTTAAAACGAGATAAACTCAGCCTTGATGGTCAGATGGTGGTGATCTTGTTTATCAAAACCTGTTGAATCAAAATTTGCACCGCAGGATATTGCCCGTCAGTGTGGATGCCCAAGGATATATATTCGGCTCAACTTTTTGCGTCAAAAGTACCCAGCCTTACGGAGGAAAGAATATGGATGGATGAGACGACCGGACGGGCAACGGCTAGGTGTACCCAGCCTTTCACGTTTCTCTACACTGCGCCACCAACTTACTCCTGCTAGGTGTACTCCTAGGTTGCTTCTACTTCTACAGTGCTACACCTTCTTCCTCCTTTCGAAAATCTCATGGCCGGGCCCAAGAAATTGAACAGGCTTGTCACTCTCGTCTCCTGCATGTTTGGCTCATCAGTCGACAGTCGTCACCGTATACTACTTCCATCCCATGTGAAAACTGGAAGACCTGAGCTTTGCCCATCTTGCTGCTTCCCATCTCCGTGACTGCATTGTCATTTTGTCGTGTGGGCGCATGTGCAAGTGGCAATTGGCTCCCATTCGGGTTTGCCCGCTCATCCTGACTAGTAGGGACTAGAAGCTTTTTGTTTGTTCCTGACAAACGCTTGTATTGTATGCAAGTTCTCTTCTTTTTGTGCGCAAAACATACTACAACTACTTTGTAGGTTCTAAATCTAGTTCTACAAGAGCAATCTACGTCCACAAATAAATACGCTTCTCGAAAAGTTAAACTTTTTTAAATTTAATTAGAAATATATCAATATTTGTATTTACAAATAAGTATATTATGAAAGTATATTTTATGTTCAATCTAATAAAATATATTAGATATGATAAATATTAATATATTCTTATATATATTTAGTCAAACTTAAAAATGTTTGACTTAAACGACTCCTCAAGAAAAACGAGATGTATACTTATTTGTGGACCGATGGAGTATGTCATAAACATCAGTTATATGATTGTAGACATTTTTTCCTTTCCACTAAATGCTCCTGTTCTAGCGTTGAGAATTTGGAGCGGGGGAGGGGGGGGATCGCCTAGCAAAAGTTTTCCTACCTTCCTCCGAAGTTCAATTCAGTAACTGTACACACGCCTAGCTTTGAGACTCGATTGCTGCTCAGCCGAAAGAAACCTTCGTAATGGTACCATAAAGGTAAAAATTTGCAGGATGAACCACACAAGGAATTGTGAAGCACAAGCAAGAAACACTCCCAGAAACGAAGCATCATGGAAGCCAACAAAACACATGTGTTCTCCCTGCAAATCATGGTGTTAGATCTCGAGAAGAAAGCACCGCATCGCCGAAGGCGCAGAATTTGCATTCCAAATCACCAGAAACCGGGGGCATCTCCTAGCTGCGACTGCGCGTCAATGCAAGAATCGCAGAACGCAAGGCCACACCACACCACCCTACCATCTTTCTTCCATTACACAACCCTCTTCTTGCATCCGGAACAGGAGAGCCGAGACCAGCAGCCGCCGCATCCGGAGCAAGAAACCCAGTTGGCAGAGCGGATCGGCCGGACACCCATTCACCGGAGCGCGTCGTTGTCGCCGGGGACAAGGACGACGAGGTCGGCAGCGGCGGGGGCCGGGGCGGCGCGGCCGTCGTCGAAGTTGAGCGCGTAGCTGAGCGCGTCGTAGTGGAAGCTGAACCTGCGGCCGCGCCTGGCCCGCTCCGACCGCAGGCGCCGCAGGACCGCGCGCAGGCGCCAGTAGAGGCCCCGCACCAGCCGGCTGCTGCATCCCCGCCCGCTTGCCACCGCCACCACCCCCGCCTCCACCGCCGCCACCACGGCCGCCATCCCCTCCTCCGGCTCTCCCTCTCCTTCGCGCACGCTCTCGCCTAGACTCTACTAGACTGTGCAGTGGTCAGTGGTAAGCCGGCCGGCGCATGGGAGGAGATGGCGAAGCGGGGAAAGGCGGAAAAGCTATGCTGCTGCTAAATAGAGAGTAGTACTAAACACTAAGGCCTTGTTTAGTTTGGGAAAATTTTTGGATTTCGCTACTGTAGCACTTTCGTTTGTTTGTGGCAAATATTATTCAATCATAGACTAACTAGGATCAAAAGATTCGTCTCGCGATTTACAGGTAAACTGCGTAATTAGTTTTTGTTTTCGTCTATATTTAATACTTCATGCATGTGCCGCAAGATTCGATGTGACGGAGAATCTTGAAAAATTTTGGGAACTAAGCCTAACGCCGTCTCTCTGCGCTTCGCCATTTCCGCTTCGGCGCATCTTGTCATGCGAGACACAGACACCGAGACGGCGGCAATAGTTGCCTCAACAGACACTTTGCGCTCTCGTACACTCGTAATCCCTCCCAAAGAGTTTTCTACGGCTGTCTTAAGTTAAACTTTTGAAACTTTGACCAAATTTTTAGAAAAAAATACTAAGATTTATAGTATCAAATTAGTATTATTAGATTCATCATAGAATATATTTTCATATAATATGCATTTTATATTATAGATGTTGTTACTCTTTTCTATAAAGTTAGTCAAACTTTAAAAATTTTGACTGGCACAGATTCTAGAAATTGATTCTTTCATGGACGGAGGGAGTATCCGTCTTCCGTGAGACAGCAGGCAGTGTGGCTAGTTTCTATGATTTTGGTTATTTCTCTTCAATAACTACATTATCACATAAATAAAATACTTAGATGGTACTACAATTAATGTTTATAGAAACTATGATGGTACATTAAGAGTGCTCTATTAAGTACTCCTACTCCCTCTATCCCAAATTACTCTCTCTATATAAGATTTTAAAGACATTTTGGACAAGGTTTGGTTCAAATATTGGGAATATAAATCATCAATAGATTTTAAATCATTGAGTTTACAAATATGAAATTTATATGAATAAATTTATCTTAGAAAAATACTTTCATAAAAGTCTTTAACTCCCTCAATCTACTTCACCCTCTCACTTATAAAAATAGGTATCTGTAAGTGCAATCAAGCCTATTGTGGGTTTTGTCGTTGATGACCACTGAATTAGGGAACTAATGAGTTTTGCTGAGATGACAAGCAGGGAATATAACAAAGAGGTTGTTGAATACCATGGAGGATCCCCCATTTCTAAAGGATGGCTTTCCTAGCTCCAAAGGAGGTTTAATTCATTTTCGGTTTGAATTTGAGTATAGGAAAAGCCGTACTATAAAGAGGGACTCCAAGGTTGTGGATCAAATTGTGAACCAAAGGCTCAAAAGCTCATCAACATTCTCAGATCCAAGCCTAGCCAGCATATCTTTCTCTCTACACTTTGGTGTTTTCAGGCTGGTTCAGGCAAGGGCGGCACTGCCGCCCTACCCTGTGACAGTTGGAGAGCTGGGTATAAATACCCTTCCAGACCGTCTCAAACGGTAACCTGCTCATCTTCCTCGCTTCCAACCGTTGCAAACAGACCAGAGCTCACTTCTCTCTCCCTCCTTTGTTGCTCCTCAAGCCCCCAAGCCAATCCTTGATTCTAGCCATCAAAACTTGAGGGAAAAGGCAGCAAACTTCGATTGGAGAGCAGATCCATTGATTCCCAGCGTCAAAAAGAGCTTTTGGTTCACGTTTGGCCGGCAGCCTTGAGTTTGTTACTCTTGGAGCTTGCTCCTAGCCGGCTAGGCGTCGCCCTAGAGCTTGCCAACTTGTGTGGCAGCCAAGGGAAGGTTTGTAAGGTTACCCTTGCAGCTAATACATTCTTTACTCTTTGCAAGGGGTAAAATCCTTGCTTTGAGAACGAGGAGAAGGTAAGCCTGTGTGGCTAAGCCGGTCCTAGTGTGGGCACCTCAACAACGTGGAGTAGGCCAAGCTTTGTTGTGGCAACAGCTGAACCACGGTAAAAATCGTGTGTCTTGTGTGCTTTCGCTTGTGTATGAGTTTGTGTTAGGATTTGAGGCCGATCTACTTGGTGGGGAGGCTCCAGCACATTCTAGCCACGTACCTGTGCTCTAACATCTTGCAGGAAGCTTGGAAATTTAGTCGATCTAAATTTCCCTGGGTAAACTTTGAATCAATTCAATTAAGCTTCTGTCTGTTTTTCTGTTGAGGCCGTCAGTGCCGCCCTGGGAGGGCCTCACTGCCGCTCTTACCTGTGTGACTGATAAACTTTGCTGAAAAAGTTTGAACAGGCCTATTCACCCCCCCTCTAGGCCACTTCCTGTACATCCAGAGATCCTACAGTATCCTACATTTTGGACAAGGTTTGGTTCAAATATTGATAATATAAATCATCAATATCTTTTAAATTGTTTAGTTTATAAATATGAAAAATCTATGAATAGATTTGTCTTAGAAAATACTTTCATAAAAGTCTACTTAACTCCCTCAAACTACTCCACCCTCTCACTTATAAAAATAGGTATCCTACACCTCAAATTATTGAAAACTATCTAAATAACCTCTCATGCGGTTTTAAAGGTGGTTTTTGCTAAGGTGGCATATTAAAAAGTCTATATAACTCCCTAACATATCAAGATTTGGCTGCATGATCCTCTCAACTATAAAACATAATATTATAGCTCGTAAAATATGAAATAGTGTTTCAGATGACTCATTCGATAGTCTTTAGGATCGTTTGGACATCGTATCCCGTCATACTAGCCTAAGCACACATGTTTGACATAGGAGCCAACATGTTTGACATAGAAGCCAGATGACAAGGACACAATCTTGGGTGTTTGGTTGTAGTTGTTAAAGTTTAGCAGGTATTGTAGCATTTTTATTTTTATTTGACAACTAGTGTCCAATCTTGAACTAATTAGACTCAAAAAAATTCATCTCGCAAATTACTCTCTAGCCATGTTTTTAGTTTTATAAATAGTTTATATTTAATATTTCAATGATAGACACTTAATTACAGAGTCTATCACAGAGTCCAAGACACTTAATTACATATTATTTATGATACTTTGCTGATGTGGCAGCTTATTTATTGAAGAAAGAGATAGAAAAAATAAGACTCCAAATCTTATTTAGACTCTAAGTCCACATTGTTTAAGGTAATAAATAACTTTAGACTCTATGATAGAGTCTCTATTGTGAGTGCCCTTATGAAACAATGTGGTGCTCATGAGACGCTAGCACAAGCTACTATAAAATAGTGAATTGAGAGAGGGAGGCAGCCATTAGGACTATGCGCAAGCATGCTGCTTACGTCATTGTGGTGGGATTTACATGACCATTATTTTATTATTATTATTATTATTATTATTATTAGATGTTTTAAGAGATAGATTTTAGATTAATCTATTTCAGATGTTTATGTTTGAATTCGAGTACGAATACATGTTACTATAAAATAGTGAAAACAGATTTTGGATAAATCTATTTCAGATGTATATTTGAATTCGAGTACGAATACATGTTATTATGATTCAGGTTTTAGAATATGTTGAATGATTCGAAATTCTCCGCTATTCATATTTTCAAAAAAAGAAGTGCCGCTGTTCATTTTCAGTTTTCCACCCGAAGACTTGCCGGGTTGTACTTGAGAGTTGGGACAAGAGGGGATGGAGCGGACTGCGGGCCTGTGGGTCACGTGGGTGAACCGTCAGTCCGCCAGGACAGACCACAGACGGCCGCTTGGCCGGTGTGGATGGATTGGCGAGAATTTCTTGCGGGATTCCCATCTGCGGCTTGGATTCCCGGGCCCGGTGCCGTGGACAGTGGACACTGGACTGGACTCTCGTCTCTCGGTCTCGTGCCCCTCGTCCTGCGCTCGGATTGGAGTCGTCGCCTCCTCGCTGAGCAGAGTGTCCGGACTCCGGATCGCTTTTCCGCTGCCTGCCGTCCTCGCCTGCGGGCACGAAAGAACCGAATTGATCGAAGGATCTGTCAATTGTGTCCTCAGCGCAGCACCTCTTCTACGTCGTGCATTCAGGGATGCCGTCGCTCACGGTCACGGGCGCAGTGGTTGTTAACATCAAAACCTAATTTTTTAAGATTTTTCGTCACATATATATTGGGTATTAAATATAGACGAAAATAAAACTAATTACACAATTTGGTTGAAATTTACTTTTGAGCCTAATTAGTCCATGATTGGACAATAATTACCACAAACAAATAAAATACTATAGTGTCACGAAATTTTTCACTTCAGAATGTGAGATTTCCACGCCCAATCGGAAGGTCCTTTGCAGTAAAGATATAAGCCTAGTTTAGGCCTTGTTTAGATTCAATTTTTCTTTTTAATTTTTACACAGTAGCACTTTCAGTTTTTTTTATTTTGATACTGTAGCACTTTTATTTATAGGTAATTATTGTCTAACTATATGCTAACTAGTCCCAAAAGATTCATCTCGGAAACTATAATTAAACTATACAATTTAGTTATTTTTATCTATATTTAATGCTTTATGTACATGCCCTAAAATTCGATGTGACGGAAGAATCTTAAAAAGTTTTTAGATTTTGAGTGAACTAAACAAGGGTTATGTCCATTTTTTTGGATTTTTTTTGACAATGTATCACTTTCGTTTGTATTTAACAATTATTATACAATCATGACCTAATTTGGGTCAAAAGATTCGTCTCGCAAAGTAGATGAAAATGGTACGGATATTTTCCGACCGTATTCGAGACCGAATTCGTTTAGAGAGTTTTAGACTTGTCCGTATCCGAGTCCGAATATTCAACATCCGATACCGTATCCGTATCCGAATACCTAAATCGTATATTTATGATGTCGACATACAATCATATCTTATCCGACAACATTGATATTATCCGAATTCGACCAAAAATATGAAAACAAATGTGGTATTGATGATATCCGTTCGTATCCGATCCGTTTTCATCCCTAAATAATTAGTCATTTTTTATCTGTATTTAATGTTTTATGCACATGACTTTTCAAGATTCCCGTCACATCGAATCTTGCGACCAGTCGATCAGCTTCATCAGGTCTGCCACTTGACCGTCGAACTCTGGGCGATCGGTCCAGCTTACCCTCTTCTCGGGGATGTACCCCACGTCGCAGAACGTGGAGCTGCCCGGTTCTTTCCTGATGTAGAACCACTTCCTATACCATTCAGTCAGGGAAGTGTTCCATGGACAGTGGAGATAACGGTTCTTCATCCCGTCGCGAAGGTTGAGGTATACTCCACCTGCAACCTTGGAGCCTCCAACCGCTCCCTTCTTTCTTAAACAAAAAAGATAGCGAAAGAGATCGAAGTGCGGTTCTATGCCAACATAGGCCTCGCACAAATGGATAAAAGTGGAAATAAGAAGGATTGAGTTCGGGTGCAGATTGCAAATCCCGATCTCATAATACAAAAGAAGACCCTGAAGAAAAGGATGAACAGGCACCCCAAAACCCCTCTTGAGGAAATCCTCGAACACGACGATCTCACCGGCGCGGGGGTCGGGGTAGCTCTCCCCTTCCGGTATCCTCCAGCCGCCGAGCTCCGGGCTGTGCAGTAGCCCCATATCAACGAGGTCACCGAGGGACTTTGCGGTGCTGCGGGATTTCTTCCATTCCTTGGCCATCAGCTCGGCCCTCTTCTTGGAGTCGCTCTTCGCCATTGGAGATGCGGGAGTGGTTTCGAGCTAGGAGGGCGCAGGTGGTTGAAGAAGGTGAGAACAGCAAGCTTGAAGGTAACGGCAGGGTAGGCAATGAGGGGTAAATGTCAGGATTTTATAACTGCAACTCCACCCCTCCCACTTCCCGCATTCTCGGGAAGTGGGCGGGCCATACGGCGGGCGCGGCGTTTCGGTTTTCAATGATTATCGACAATTAATGCGGCGGAGTTTTCGTACAAATTGATGGTTTTCTTTTCTCAAACCGCGCAAAGGGCGGCTTTACAGTTGCTAGGCGTAACTTTTCATGCATCCATCTGGCATCCCGTCAGGAGGTCTCGTCACGTCAACCTTTTTGTGGAATTTTTTTTTCAAAACTAGCAGACAAAAATGATAGAGAGTCAACAATCCGGGGACTGCACCGACCACCGACCACTCGATGCTCGGGGACTGGTCGCCCAGTCTATCAACTCGAAACTTCAAGGACTGCACCGACCACCGAACACTCGATGCTCGGGAACTGGTCGCCCAGTCTATCAAATCGGAACTTCAAGGAGCGCACCGACCACCGAGCACTTGGTGCTCGGGGACTGGTCGTCAAATTTGTTGAAACTGCACCGACCACCGAGCGCTTGATACTCGGGGACTGGTCGCCTAGTTTATTAGTTCGAGACTCAGCAGGCTGTATGGATCTCCGAGCATTGTACACCCAGGGACTGGTTGGCCAGCTTGTTAATCTAAAACTCGATGGTAAATGAGCATGAGATGTCCGGGGACTGGATAACTTTAATTTTTTAGACCTTGCTACAAGGTTCATACTTCGCCTTCCAGCAAGCTCGGGGACTACATCGGTACGATGCATCTAGCGATGCATCTCACATTCAAAATAGCTTTGAAGAATTTTCTTTGGACCCTGACACCACGTGACTACGTCACCTGCTACCAGGCTCGGGGACTAAGTGGGCACACTTCATCTTGCGGTGAATTTGCTTGCCTTTTTGAGGGTCCATACTTTTCAGGAAAGTAAAGTGGGCACACTTCACCAAAAAAAAATATTTTTTCTCAAGAGCACCATGCATTCTTCGAACAATTGGCTTCTTCGATGATGATGTTGATTGGATGTCTTTAGAATTGTTCAAACTATTGTTGCAACTATTTGGGCAATTTTCATAATAATTGAAGACGTTAAGTATCATCGGTCGAAGAAGCTCAAGACGAGGTGTACTTCACAATACATGGTGCTCGGGGACTAGCTGTGGGGGTATAAACCCCTATACCCTTACGGCTAGACTTGGGCCAGGAGGCTTGGTCCATTACGAGACAAGTTCAAGGTGTGATCCGACAGCTTGGAGTTTCACGCAAGGAAACAAGACGTGGAGATCAAGCAGGATTCTAGTCGGTTAGAATAGGAATTGATATCGAACTATCTATGGCAATTGTAACCGACTAGGATTAGTTTCCAGATCTGTAACCCTGCCCCTCGGACTATATAAGGAGGGGCAAGGGACCCCTAGGACATATTATTCTCTCAACACAAATCAATACAACCAGACGCAGGACGTAGGTATTACGCCAACCCGGCGGCCGAACCTCGATAAAAAGCTTGTCCGTGTCTTGCGTCACCATCGAGTTCGTAGTTTGCGCACCGTCTACCGATAAACTACTACCGTGGGCATACCCCAAGGTAGACTGCCGACCAGCTTTCGTCGACACATGCATGAAATATTAAATACAGATAAAAAAATAATTATACAATTATTTGTAATTTGTGAGACGAATCTTTTAAGCCTAATTAATTCATATTAGACAATATTTATCGAATACTACAAAGTTTTTGACAATATTAGACAAAGTTTTTGGATTTTGACACCGTAGCATTTTTGGTTTTATTTGATAAACATTGTTTAATTATGGAATAACTAGGCTTAAAAGATTCGCCTCATGATTTACAGGCAAATTATATAATTAGTTTTTATTTTTATCTATATTTTCAAGATTTCCTATCACATCGAATCTTGCGGCATATGTATGGAGCATTAAATATAGATAAAAATAAAAACTAATTGCACAATTTATCTATAAATCGCGAGATGAATCTTTTAAACCTAGTTACTTAATGATTAAACAATGTTTGTTAAATAAAATAAAAGTGTTGTAGTGTTAAAATCTAAAATTTTTTTTGATCTTCGGGTGCGGCCGTTGCAATCAGCTAAAGCGAGCATTTTTTTTGGTGGCTACGATTCGATGTTCTTCACTTCCCATTGAAGGGAAGAAGATTCTGATGTTCTACGCCAAATGCCCAAATATACTACTTTGAGCTTTCACATGCCAAGTCATTTGCACGTTCGCTGCTTTTTTTATATATATAAAATACTATATTCTGTATATGTCTCGAGGCCACTCCAAGGTCTCAAGTGTCAATTAACTTTGTTCTATGCTTTGGAATGGAAAAATAAAATAAAAAGGCAGGCATCAACTGAATTGCTTCTGATGACGCCCTAGTGGGTCCTAAACTTTTGGTTGTGGAAGGCAGGATCGGTTCCTGTCCTGCTGTCCATGTCCTCCCTCTTCCTCTCCCTAGGACCTAGGGGATAAGGTTAGGCCTTGTTTAGTTCACCCTGAAAATCAAAAAATTTTCAACATTTCTCGTCATATCGAATCTTGTGGCACATGCATGAAACATTAAATATAGACGAAAATAAAAACTAATTACACAGTTTAGCTGAAAATCACGAGACGAATCTTTTTATCCTAGTTAATCTATGATTGGATAATATTTGTCACAAACAAACGAAAGTGCTACAGTTCCGAAAAGTTTTCACTTTTCGAAACTAAACAAGGCCTTAGTTTTTTCGAACTATAAAAAAAGTAAAAAAATAGTATCCGCATCGAAAAAGAACTATTGTGTTGACAAGTCGCTTCGTGATCCAAGATCACGAAGGCTGATCATTTCTATAGCTGATACAGACACGCTAATACTGATTTATTATAAAATAAAAATATTATTTTCTAAAAAAATACTAGCATTGATAAGCTCAAATGCAGAGTAGTAAGGCCTTGTTTACTTTCACCTAAAATTTAAAAACTTTTTAAGATTTCTTGTCACATCGAATCTTTAGACGTATGCATGGAATATTAAATATAAACAAAAATAAAAACTAATTACACAGTTTGGTCGAAATTTACGAGACGAATCTTTTGAGCTTAGTTAGTACATAATTGGACAATAATTACTACAAACAAACGAAAGTGCTACCGTGTTTCTAAAACATTTCCGGAAGGAACTGAACAAGGCCTAATTATGTGAACAGTGTGGCATTTATCGCGAACGAAGGAAGAAATTCCTCGGACCTGAGGAGCATTGATTGATGGAGGAGGAAGGACGTGCACTGCTGGCTGTCAGATGAGCGATGGAAAATGGAGTCTTAGTTCACCTAAAATCCAAAAAGTTTTTAAAATTTTCTATCACATTAAATTTTGCGGCACATGCATGAAGCATTAAATATAGACGAAAATAAAAATCAATCACACAGTTTGACTGTAAATCACGAGATGAATCTTTTAAGCCTAGTTAGTCTATGATCGGATAATATTTGTTAAATAAAAATAAAAATACTACAAGTATCGGAATTCGAAATATTTTCGAGTTGATGGATGGGACTCATGGACAGGTCGGCTACTACTGCGCCCGCCTGGGCAAGCAGCAGCGGGCATCGGCAAGAGCAAAGAAGCTCCGCTTTTTAGGTCCGGCCGGCGTGGGAGTGGGACCATGGATGCCCGTGACACTGTGTGCTTCGCTGTCTGTGTGGGCGCCCCGCCCCCCAGCCTGCCCTGCGACTGCGAGGGCGAGGGCGAGGCGACGGCCGGCCACTTGGGCGTGCCGGGGAACTGGCCAACGTCGGATGGACCGCTGGCTCCACCGCCCAAATCCAGTCCAGATCTGGCGCGCCCTGAAATTCCGTTACGATACAAGAGTCTGCCGTCGTGCATGCCGCGGCTGCCGCTTCGAGCAGTTTGCGATCGTGGATCCACGACAGCAATGTGCTGAGAGCAAGCAAATGTGGTCCGGTCGCTTCGTGCTACGATAGTACACGTACTGTACGTCCGTGTTAAACCAATCGATCGTCCTGGAATTCCGCATCAGCTACCTCGTAGTACGTACAGATTACCAGCCCGTGGTTTGGACCGTTTTTTCTACACCTACTGCATGTACTGTACTGTTCTCTCTTTGGGCGTCTTCACAGAATCACGGTTGACACGACCTGTGCAACAGTACAGGTTACTCGTTCCCGTCGGTTCCAGTTTCCCACCGTCCGCCCATGGTTTAGGGCAGTCACAGCCAGCGAGAGCACGGCACCGGCGGATCCGCTTGCTGGCTGGGATGCTGGGGCAGATATGGATTGGGCTGGTCCGCATGTCAGCTCTGTTCAGGCCTGCCCGCCTTCCAATTTGAAGTAAAATTGGGCCCAACAGCATTGAGGATGAATTCCAGTTCCAGGCTTGCAGCATGCATGACGAACGAATGTTTGTTTCTCGTACTCCTCTGCGTTGCGTTGTGGACATTGTAAATTATTTCTCTCTATATAAGAAGAAGAAAAAAAACATTGCAATTTTCTATTAGCATTGATAGCTAGGCCTACATATGTGAAAGAAACAAGGGTGTTTGTCCAAGGAAGGAGTGATCGATCTGTCCAACAATGTTCAGCTCCAGGGAACAGTTGTCGCATGTTGTGATTCTTCATAGAACATGGCATGTCGACAGTTATTAGGGAACATATATGTGCATCAAAATTTCGACGGATCCAAAGCTTGAGGATGGCGAATACAGGTTGGAAGGATGGTTCTGGATTATAAGAACCAGCATCAGCAGCACTTACAGCAGACTGCACGGTTCTTCACGCCCAAGACATGGCCATGGGACATTACTGCACTTTCATCAGCCATCACATTTTTTTTTTCGCGAGCGGGTTGAACCCGTATTTCATTAAGAGGTGAAAAAATAAGGTACAAGGACCAAAGTAGGCGGCGAGGGGCTACCAAACCAAGGTCGACGAACCCCTAAACTATTGTCAGAAACCGAAAAGACGATTACATGGAGCCCAAATGGCGCGACCATCACATAGTTGAGCGAGCCTCTCCGGCGGATCAGATGCCCAACCTGCAACGACGGCATGCCGGCTGTTGACCACCAGGTGTATTCGGGCAGGCACACGATGCACGAACCAGCTCCGGATACTCCGGACTCCGGAGAGGTACCAACATTTTCATTTGATTCACTCATCATCCCTCTCGATCGCCACTTCTCATCACCTGATGGCAAGCTAGCGTGCATGGACGCTCTCAGGAGGGACTGGGCCAAGCTTCCACGGGACCTCGCGGCGGAGATCGCCGGCTGCCTCCTCGGCATCGACGTGAGCGAGTACATCCGCTTCCGCGCGGTGTGCAAGCCATGGCGGCGGTCCACGGACGACCCGCGCGGCGTCCTCAGCAGCCGCTTCTTCCCCCGCAACTGGGTCATGCTCACAAACTACGGCGAGGGCGGCGACGACGACACGCGCCGCCGCCGTCTGCTCAACGTCGCCACGGGCGCCTCTATCGCCGACGACTTCCCGGAGTTCTCCGGGCACCACCCGCTGGGGTGCGCCGACGGCCTCCTCGTCCTCGAAAACACGGCCACGTCCGGCATCCGCCTCGTCAACCCGCTCACGCACGCGATCACCGACCTCCCGGACCCGTCCTCCTCCACCTCGGTCAGCGCGCTCAAGGCCGCGACGGGCTGGGGCACAGGGTTGTCCTACAGGGGTTTCGGCGTCATCGACGGTGGCGGCGGCGGCGGCGCCATGGCCTCCCCGGCGGCGACGGTGGTGGTTTTCATTTCTGGGAAGGTCCCGCTACTCGCCTTCATCAGGCCCGGGGAATCGCACTGGGCTCTCGCCGACACGAGCGCCCTGACCTGCGGCGCGCACCAGGTGTCCGTGCTCTCGCTGCGCGGCCGCTTCTACCTGTCGACGTCCACGGGAGACGTGCTGGCCGTGGAGCTCCACCCGGTGCCCCGGCTGGTGCACGTGGTTAGGAACAGGAAGACAACACCACCCCCCGCGACCGCGGCCGCCACGGTTCCGGCGGCCACCAGCTGCTCCTTCTATCTTGCCCCGTCCGGCTCCGGCAACGACGACGGCGCCGCCGGGATGCTCATGATCATGGCGCACACCAGCGGAGAGAACGAATTCGTAGAACAAGTTGAACAGGTTGAGGTGTTCGAGGTGGACGTCGACGGACGGAGGCTCATTCCGAGGAGCGCCGTGGTGGGTGCTGGTGAATCATGACCGCGCTCTGTTCGTTGGGTTAGTTCGGGCGTTGTCCGTCTCCACCAAGTTGTTTCCCTCCATCGCTGGCAGCGCCAATGCGGTGTACTTCTGCCATGGACAAGGGTTTAGGGGGGAACTGTTTCGCGTCTTCCACGTCGATGATGGACGGGCTGAACCGGCGGTGGAATTGGAGTTCTTTGAGCAGATGCAAGGGCGAGAACGGCCTTTCTTCGGCCCATTCAACCTCGACATTTATCTAGCTTGCTGCGTGGATGTTTTCTTTTTCTGTTAGAAAATGGAAAAAATTCCGGGCTCTGTGTGCTGCGTGGATGTGGCGTTGGGAACATGCATTTGGGATCTGAGTGGACTTCAAGTTATGTCATCTTCTTAGACTAGTTTCACCCTGTTTCTGATGAGCCTTTTTTTTTGGAGAATTCTGATGAGTCTTTGTTAGAACTTACTCCCTCCGTCCACGAAAGAGTCAATTTCTAGAGTTGTCCTAAGTCAAACTTTTTAAACTTTGACCAAATTTCTAGAAAAAAATGCTAAGATTTATAGTATCAAATTAGTATTATTAGATTCATCATAGAATATATTTTCATATAATGTGTATTTTATATTATAGATGTTGTTACTCTTTTCATAAAGTTAGTCAAACTTTAAAAAATTTGACTGGCACGGATCCTAGGAATTGATTCTTTCGTAGACGGAGGGAGTAGAAGAAAGGGGAAAAAAATATACTCGGCCAATACCCGTGATATGAAAAAAAATGGGCCCTGTTTCTCTTCCAGTCGGCCCAGCAAATGTGAAATGCAATGGGACATCTTCACTATTGTCTTAAGAAAAGCACTTGGAACAGCATCGTTTTTACTTTGTTTTTGTTTATATTATAACTTTGTAAATCCCCACAGAAAGAAATGACCTCCTCGCAAGACATACAGTTGTGTATTGTTTGTCATAAACAATCAAAATGTGGTCATCTATAGTTTGGTACATATGGCAGTGCTACAAACTGCTCTTTGCCACAATGGTACCATAGCTATGCAATAAGTTAGGCAAAATATGTACTATAGCACCTTACTAGCAACAAGTTATTAAAAACAAGTGAGGCCTTGTTTAGTTCACCCAAAAAACCAAAAACTTTTCAAGATTCTTCGTCATATCGAATCTTGCGGCACATGCTTGAAGCATTAAATATACATGAAAATAAAAACTAATTGCACAATTTGCTTGTAAATCACGAGACGAATCTTTTAAACCTAGTTACTTTATGATTGGACAATGTTTGTCAAATAAAAACGAAAGTGCTCTTTTTGGATGTAAACAAGGCCTGAGTTGCCCTGCAATGTCAATCCTAAAGAGTGGATACAATTCAGTTGGGATCCTGGTGGTTTGCATGTGTTGCATAAATTGGCTGCCTGCTTGTTCATTCGAGCTTATTTACCGAATCTACCAGTTATTCAACAGTGTTTTCTCTCATAATAAATCAACAAAATTATCTGCCGAATCTGTTAGCCATTCAGCAGCATTTTTCTCTCATAACAAATCAGTAAATAGTACTTTCAGGTATGACTTTCCAGATAAACAAACGTAGAGAATCAGGGACACGTGTCACGTAATCATGCGGTGTCGCACGTCGTGGTCGTGACACCACCATGTCTAGCTGGCCGAGGGCAGATACATGATTATTAGGCCACTAGGCAAACCTATGTCATCTCTCGCCAATCTGGCGAAACACCACCAAACCACATCCAACTAGGGCGGACGACCCTTGCAAGGAGAAAATAGAGCAGACGTATTAAAAAATACATAGAGTCTGGTTTCCCTTGATAAATTTTAGCTAGCTAAAATTATTTTAGCTACTTTTGGATGACTAATGGAACTAAACTATTTTAACTTCTTTTAGTCAATGTGTTTGGAACTTTAGCTACTAAAATAACTAAAGTTTAACTAGCTAAAATTTAGCAAGAGGAACCAAACAGGACCACAATGTCTTAGTACCTTTATCTAAACTAAATATTCTATATTTTATGATAGTGGAATTTTAATGGAACTGGGGAGCAAGCAATTGGCCTACGGATGATGCCAACTAGACTAGTGAGACACCGATGCAACGTTAGGCCTTATTCTGTTTCTTCAGGGGAATGATTTCTAGCTGGATTAGTTCACAAATTTATATAAAATTCATTGGCTGGAACAGTTTGTGGTCCATTCCACCCAAAACGAACGGGGCCTCAGTATTTTCCCTCTTTGAGAAGCAAGTTTTCGGTTTTTCCTTCTCAACTCTTCAATTTGTAGTGTTGTATCAGCTCTGCATGATTCCAATTTTCATCCACGTGACGTGTAACCAATTAACCATATCGACGGTGTCAGTCGCGCGCAACTCCTATTACATTTTGAACAGGTAATGTTCGTGTATTTTGTCTGCGATCGTTTTCCTGACGGATGATAAGTAGCAGTATTGGTACGTCTGTTACCTGTCTCAATTGTTCATTAGTACGTTTCATTGACACACGTATGCATAAAACAGTTTATTGTTCATGTGTTTAATTTAAACACAAACACCACACAACATGGATCCATCCACTTCGAGTATCGACTACTAGTACGTAGTAGTACTCATTAGCGTCCAAATCCAGCCCCAAAGTCAACAGACAACACCAGCTAGTACTAGTAGGAATGCTAAAATCCTTTTTTGGTTATTTCTTGCCACGCGACACTGTACACCTGTCACTCTGCAAAACAAAACTAGTAGCACTAATACCAATTGGCAGTCAAGGTCAATGCACAGAAGCAGCTTCCTCCATGCCATTGCCATGCCAGCCCGTTGTTTTAATTCAGGCAGCGCTCAGCAGATCTGATACTGAGTTTTGCCGGCTGTATTGATTAGCAGACTAGCAGTGGCGCCTAGTCACACGTTCGCTTAAACTTATTAACCGAATCTACCAGCTATTCAACAGTATTTTTTTCACAATAAATTAGCCAACAATACTTTCCGTCATCGTGACTCTCGAGAGCGATGGGCGGTGCAGTTTGAGCCAGTAGATGTGCTGCTGCTTTCTGTTAATTTCTTGGACCATCCGTCCATGAGACTCCCAGCGGAGTCGGGTGGTGTCGGTATCATATCAATGCCTCTTTCTGCCAGAAGCACCATGGCACAAGCGTTTCTGTTCTTCTTTTTCCCCGTTGTTGAACCAACAAGCATGAGACAGTATCATCTGTTAATTTGTCGTCTTACTAATCCAACATTGAAGACCGAAACGTGCATGAATATTTATAATGTGTGAAAAACAATTACATGTACGACTCTCGGTTATTATTAACCAGTTATTTTCTAAATAAATATTTCTAGTAGGGGCCACGGAGTATTTGTTCATGGACCTTGTTTGAGTTCTACAGCGCCGTCGTGTGCCTCTGTTCGTCTTTGTCGTTCCTGGAAGTTCCATCGCGACACACGGACCTTTAAATAGACACGTCACGGCTCTCTCTCTCTCTCTCTCTCTCTCTCTCTCTCTCTCTCTCTCTCTCTCCTTCCATTCCAGGTTCCAGCCGGTTCTACACTTTTTTTTTGAAGGAACCGGTTCTACACTTCTGTTTCCCTATAAATCCCAAACCTTCAAGGCTTCAAGCATCAGCATCAAACTAGATGCCTTGGCAAAGACGAGGTAAGCTAATGTTATCTTTCTTGAATTTTTATGTTCCTCGAGAATCACTTTGAAAGAAAATCTTCGTTGAAGCCTTCCATTGCTTCTAGATTGATTGAACTAGTAAAAGTGACACAAACATCAGCGAGTTATGCTTACTTACCAGATGATGATGCACTATTTTCTAAGTAGTACAAGCACATGTTTTTTATATTTCGTGGTAACCTCAACTTGCCAAAAACTTATTTGTTTTTCCACACGGAGGAACTACCAAATTGGCCTTAAATTTGGTCAAGTTGCACCCTCCTTTTGATGTTCGTTGGTCTGTCGTAGTAGGATAAACATTCTTTCCTTATTTCGTCCCTCCTTGCATATATAAATTTAAATAAAAATGCGCCGCAGTTGGTTTACAGAGAACAAGCACAGCTCAAGGTTTGGATTTTGATCTTGATATTTTGCTAGTGGCTGAACAAGACCCCAAAAGTTCACCATAAAGGACGAGCACTCGAGCATAAGGTAAGATTCTTTGTATTAGCTTTTCTTTTGCAGTGACTTCTTTTCAGACTATAACCTTTGGGGAAACTTCACTTCTTGGTTATGACTTGAACACTGAATTTGTGATTCCCTTCGCGTGTTCGTTCGTTTCGTTGCCATGAACTTCTTGCTAGCTCTTCACAACATCCAACTGCTGACGCTTGCAACATGATCATCTTACAGATATATATATAATCTGCATCCATGGGCTGTGGAGCGTCAAAATGGAGTGATCCCGGTGTCGTACGCCAGAGAGGACTGTCAAGTGTCGGCGAGGTGGTTGTCTTCCTCCCAGGTCTTCGGGTACCAAGAACCATACACTTCTCTCAGCAATTAGGTGCTGATGACCTGGACAAGAGCGCAGTGGAGAGGCTGACAGCTCTGAGGGCTAGGGTTGTGGCAATGGCGACGCAGGAATCGTCGGCGGCTCTGAAGCCAAGGCGAAAGGCTGCAGCGCGGCATGGTGAGCCGGGTCGTTGCAGCATATGAATCCTGCCTGCCCTGATTATTCATGCTGGAGGTGAATACCAGAATTCTTGCTCTGATTGTAGTCTTTTTGATCTGCAGGAGGGTCTAGCACTGCTAATCTCCTCCAGGCTCTGGAAGAGTACTTGCCAGCTCTGCTAGAACTGGTGGAAGAAGGTGATTAAATAGTGGTATATTTTTATATAAATTTGGACAAACTTTAAAAAGTTTGGCTTTTTTGGACGGAGGGAGTACCAAATATCCCTATCACTGTTTGTTTATGTTAAATTGCTTTCCTGATTTATCATGATTTGGGCATCAATGTTGCAGGCAGTGAGATGAGAAACAAGGTGGAGTTTGTATGGGCTAACCAGGAAGATGTGGCTGAGGTGAGAATTGATCTCCCTTCTATATGCACTTACATATGCAAGTTCTTCTGAATGTTTCAGAATGCTGCATGACTGGACTGCAGGAGACATCCATGGCAGATCCTTGGTATGAGGTGCTGTCCGTGCTGCATTTGATGGCCATGGTGTGCTTCTTGCAGGCTAACACCCTGCTTCTTCCTAGGCCCTATGGTGATGGTCACGGTCCGAGAGTGTCAGAAGGTTGGTGCAGTTCAGTATAACATAGACCTGGTGATCTCAGCTTAGTATCTATGCTTATTTTGGATTGATAAGACTATTGTCAATCTTCATGTATGCTGTGCACTGTGACGACTGTTGACAACATAAAACTCGTGGTCTCGCGCAGAGAGCAGGCAAGCCACTGTTGATCTCTTCTTGAAGGCAGCTGGGTATTTGGATTGTGCAGTTCATCATGTACTCATACATATACCACCTGAAAGAAGGTTTAATGCTTGAGGATCTAATATTGTGAATATCTAAGAGAAGAAATTCGCAATACACCCACTGAACTATCCTGTTTCATGTTTTAATTTCAGAAGAGAACTTCCAGTAGATCTGGCAGAGGGAAATCTTAAAGCTCTTAGCTTGCAAGGTCTTGGTCAGGTACTGCATTATTTTCATCTATATTTATGCAGATATTCTAACATAGCTAGAATGTTTGGCTTTGATACTTCATTTCTACAAATGCTTTGATGAAACCAATTGGAGCCACTAATTGTCTTAATATCCTCCAGGGAGTTGATATGCAGCTTGGATTAGCAATTGAGAACCCAAAGGCAACATTAGCAGTAAAACGACGTTTAGCTTGCGAGATGATCAAATGCTGGAAACAGGTGACTCTCTCAGTCCTATCCTATCATCAGGACTTAGCAATGCATAAATCTATTATTTCATATCACAATTGTGATCTCATTGTGCATTCCACTACGAAACAATCTTGTTCACTTGTATATCTGAGCTATTGTTCAACAGGTTAAGGATAGCATCCCAGAGCTTCCTCTGTCAGATGGATGGGGGAGAAAACATGCTCTATTTGTAAAATGGAAATATGTTGAAGCTAAGGTGCGCACACAATCTTACTCTCTTTCTTTAATATCATTTTCATTTCTAAATTGCATTTACAATCATTGGTAATGGTAAGCCACTTAAATTAATTTCCTGGGCAGAGCACAAATATTTTCTCCAGTGTGTAAGTATCCTTGTCGTTTTGTTTTTGTTTTTTACGCTTGCTAGGCTGCAGCATACTATTTCCACGGATTGATTCTTGATGAGGGGGAGACTGAAAAATCACAAGAGACTGCCATAGCTGCTCTGCAATCATCAGAAGAATTTATCAATGAGAGCAAAAGAGCTTCTGAGGCCTTCCACACAGCTCCACCAACATCAAGGTGATTTGGAACCTCCAAGTCTATTCATCCCCTATGTTTGACCATCTTAATTTACCTGCCTCCAAGTCTAATACTGTGCCCCTCTACATCCGCCAAATGTTTAACAAAGATATTAAACTCGATTGCCTGTTTACTTTGCAGAAGTCCATCTGCTTTTGGAACCACCAAATATCTCTTTGACATGATACCAAAAGATGCAAAGAGCAAGTTCCAGAGCTACCAAGACCTGAACACACAAAAAGGGTAAGAAATAGAATCAAAGAAAGAGGTGAAGAAATAGCTGACACCATATATGCTAATTCTTCTTTCTTGTTGCAAAAATTGAGAGCGTCGGTGAGATTGTAAGAATTAGTTTCAAAGAAAGAGGTGAAGAAATAGCTGACACCATATATGCTAATTCTGTTTTTTTTTTTGGTTGCGTAAATTCAGAGAGTTGAACATAGGAGTCAGCAAGATCATTGTGACGCCGCCTCCATTGCCAGATTTCCCATTGGCTCTAAACCCCGAAGATTATGAGCTTCCTTATTCGGATCCATTGCAGAAGGGAGCCAACCATGGATAAAGTTCATTGACAACCTCAAGCCTCTTCTGGAAACTCAAGATCAGCTGACGAAGAATAAACATTCAGAAGTGTCGCATAAGACTAATATTAGAGTGACTTTGGAAAGAGGAAATGATCTTGTTACTGGTGACCATGTCAGCAAAACCCTGTTGTAACCTCAAGAGCATGTAAAGATAGAAAATCTTGCTAAAAGATAACGCTTTTTTGAGAAGATCTCTTAGGCTAAATTTTTTAATAACTGGTTGCACTTCTATATTAAGCACCTGATATATCCTTCATTCTGTGCTTAATCAAATAACAAGCTGGATTTCATTTGCGCACTTCCGTAATATTTATTTTTCAGGAAAAATGACTGGATAAAGATCCATAGCATCCTTGACTGCTTACAAGGAGCCACACAAGACTTAGGGGGAGAGTGATGGATAAGTCTCTGTGTTGGCTGGCGGTTGTCAGCTGCAGTACGCAGCACATTGTCCTTGTGTCCTTTGTAAACAGCATCCTTGACTGCTTTTAGGATAGCAGTTAGCATCTGTAGGACAACATCCTTAACTGCTTGGACAGCAGTTAGCATATGTAGGACAGCATCTTAGATTAGCATCTTGGCATATGCTGACTGGTTAGCAGCCCTATATTCAAATATGTATCCCCAACCCCTCAGGTTGGCATAGCATTGTGTGAGAA
The DNA here is from genome assembly GCF_000003195.3 of Sorghum bicolor. Taxonomy (NCBI): domain Eukaryota; kingdom Viridiplantae; phylum Streptophyta; class Magnoliopsida; order Poales; family Poaceae; genus Sorghum; species Sorghum bicolor. Next base: position 57,645,812 of record NC_012873.2, read on the forward strand.
ATAAACCCAGAAAATTGCCTCAACTCTGTGTGCTATCCTCTCGATGAGAGTAAGGATCCTGTTCACACCTAGAGCAAGAATCTAGCGACTGATATTAGGGAATATTTTCACTTCAATTTTGTTATTATTCAGTCCTACACAATGTTACAGATTCAAGAATCCTTCAAATCTCAATTCATCAAACCAAAGGTTAAACAGAAGAACAATATTGGCTTGATGCCTTATACTTGGAACATTAAAATAACAGAGCAGCCATTACAGATTCAACATCAGTAAGACAATTCCTGAAGAAAAAGTAATAAGAAGATACAAAAGCAAATCAGTCTAGTTCTCTGGACAATTCTGGACTTGGGTAGCTGGATCTACAACAACTTTACCAGGACACCAGAAAAGGGCAAAAAGTCGAGCTCCGATGTGCTGATAAGTACTTGAGCAGTTGAGCCACAAAGGTGATCAAGGGGGAAAGCAGATATGTAACATATGGTAGAAATCATGTGCAGCTGTCGGATCCTGTTACTGTGGCATGTGAATCACACATCTCAAGCACTTGTTTTCTAGCATGAGCTCAAGTGCTTTGTTGATTTCACTGAATGGTATATCATGCGTGACTAGGCCATCAACTTGGATTTCCTGATAAGTGACAAGAATACAAGAAATAGTAGTCAATGTGAGTTTATGCTTCCTAAATCATTTTTCAGCTTAAGGCCCTGTTTAGATTGGAGATGAAAATTTTTTGGGTGTCACATCGGATGTGTCGGAAGAATGTCGGGAGAGGTTTTTAGAAACTAATAAAAAAACAAATTACATAGCTCGTTAGGAAACTGCAAGACAAATCTATTAAGCATAATTAATCTGTCATTAGCACATGTGGGTTACTGTAGCACTTAAGACTAATCATGGAGTAACTAGGCTTAAAAGATTCGTCTCGGGATTTTCAACCAAACTGTGTAATTAGTTTATTTTTTTATGTACATTTAATAGTCCATGCATGTGTCTAAAGATTCGATGGGATGGATGAAAAAATTTTGGGTGGGAAACTAAACAGGGCCTAAAACATTCAACCAATATGTCAAAGAAATCAGAACGTTTCGTTTTTGTTAGTGTCATATTAATCAGTAGTTTTCTGCCATCAATTTTAGTACACAATCACCATCCAATATGTCAACATGCATATTTAAGATCATCTTGCCTCTCCTCATATAACACAAAAAGGGGGGAATATATTAATATCATTAATGTGATTTTATTTCCAAACATTTTTTTCTGAAAAAAAATCAGAAATACCTTGTCTGCATATTTATCCACCAATGAAGGTAGATCAGATTTAGGTCTCCATCCTCCAAACAAAGATCCCTTCAGTGTTCTTCCGGATAGAAGAAATGCATAATGAGCAGACACTTCTGGTTTTGTTTTTGGTACACCAAGAGTTACAGTTACTCCCCAGCCCTGAATAGAAGGGAACAGGATATGTGAACTATGTATGTATGAAAAGAATTTGTTTCAAAAAAATGTATGAAAAGGAAAGGCAAGACAAGAAATTACATCAGAACATGATTGAAGTGCAGTGGATACTACTCCAGTATCACCAACACATTCAAAAGAGTAATCCACCCCTCCATCAGTAATCCTTTTGATTACCTGCAAGCATGAAAAAAAATCTACTTACATGCACTTAGTCCGAACAACAATGCACTGTCTTTTGTTTATTTCCCCAACTAAGTTGTCAGACCGTACTGTGATTATGATTCAACAGTTTATTAGTTTAGCAGTCAAGCAGAATTGCATGATACCAAAAAAGAGTGATGAGCAGGTGACCAATTCTGTGCTGTAAAATACCTGTTGAACAGGTTCACTCAATTCATCTGGGTTAATAAAATCCGTGACACCAAATAATTTCCCTGTACCAGGAACAAAATAATTAACACGAAGAGGGCTCATAGCAGAGTGTACAACTTGACAGCGTAGCAGGTAGCATACCCTTTTCTTGCTTCTCAGCATTAGTGTCAACTCCTATAATCTTGGACGCCCCCCGAAGCTTAGCACCTTGAGCGACCTAACTCAGCAGACACAGGTCTCGTAACTACACTTGAGGTGTAGTAATTAACTTATGGAACCTTATGTAGATACTCACAGAAAGTCCTACGGTCCCAAGACCAAATATAGCTACACTTGAGCCCTTTGATACATTAGCTACGTTCCAGACTGCACCGAGTCCTAAAGATGGAACCATGAACAAAGAGGGATGATCAGATTACCATAAAAATGCAACCATGCAAGGTAACTAAGGCACTGATTCCTACAAACAGACAAGCTAACACAGCTACTCTCAGATATCTGAAGCTCTGAACCTGAGGATTTACCTGCAGACACACCGCAGCTCAGCAGGCACACCCTGTCCATTGGCACGGTCAGGCCAACCTTCACCGCACATCCAGAATGGACAACCGTGTACTCGCTGAAGCTTGACACGGCACAGTAATGGTACGCAGGTTTCCCCTTGACAGAGAAGCGGGTCTTCTGATCACTGTGCATGACACCCTTCCTCTCCAAACCGAGCTTCTGGCACATGTTGCTTTTCCCCGAGACGCAATGCTTACAGCTCTTGCATTCCCCAATGAAGACAGTGAGAACGTGGTCTCCGACTTGGAACTCGGTCACACCTTCACCGACACTCTCTACTACTCTACAGATCGAAGGTGTTCAGATCATCAGATGTCATTATTACACACAATTCACAAAGCTCGGCACTTAGCAGCATTAAGGAAGATAAGAGAGCGCACCCGGATGCTTCGTGGCCGAAGACTCTAGGGAACAGATCAGGTTGCGCCTGCATGTTGGAATTGAAACAGAAAACAGACAGGCAAATTCGTTCATAGAGATCGTTTATCTCAGGCTCTCAGAATAAGGGAGAAAAAAAAACTTTTCTGATTTGACAAGAATTCTCAAACAAATGGGGAGAATCCAACATCACTATGAACGAGGCTACTCATAGCAAACGCAACAGAAGCTGCAGCGGTGGTGCCGTAGTGCTAGTGCATACCTTGGATTGCCAGGCAGTGACGTCGCTGCGGCAGACGGAGGTGGAGACGACCTTGACGCGGATCTCCATGGGCCCCGGCGGGGCGACCTCCACCTCCTCCATGACCAGCGGCTGGCCCGGCCCCCAGGCCACCGCAGCTGCGCGCGAGCCATCCAATTTTACTCGATTCTAATTGCTGCCGCGCGCAACGGCGTAAACAAGCCAGCGCGAGAAGTCAGGCGGGGTGGGCTCGTACCTCGGCAGGTGATGGCAGCCGGAGGCGACGAAGATGCAGCGGCGGCAGCCATTCGGTTCTCGGAGGTCGGAGCAGGGGCGGCGGCCCTCCTGTGCGAGGTTGGTGTGACGTGTGAAGACTGAAGAGGTAGGTGCTGTAGACGGATGGGATCTCTAGACAGACAGACGCCGCGGGGTTTTTTTTGACAAGGAATTCAGGAGGGTTAGGTAGCACCAACCATTTCTAACTTTCAATTCATCTTAAAAACTAAAAACTTTTTAAGACTTTTCGTCACATCAAATCTTGCCGCATACACAGAGCACATAATGCTAACTTTTTAAGACTTTTCGTCACATCAAATCTTGCCGCATACACAGAGCACATAATGCTGGTGATGGGAGGAGCTGCACAAGGTGTTTAGATTGTGGCCTTATGGGCATGGTTGAGAAGAGAAGATGAATGAATTTTCAATTTGATGATATCCACACCAAAACAAATTGGTATTTACCACTATGGATTCCAAGTAGTAATTTCATCTATATCCAAAACACATATTTGGTATTGAAACTCACTTCAAAACCAATATGATTTGATATTGGTACCCAATTCAATTCCAGCAGCTCAATATCTATATTAAAACGGATCATCAAAAATGGTATACCAAACAAATATACTATGAAAAGATAGGTATTGCATCATTTTTCCATAAACTTTCTCAAACTTAGTTTAACTTAGAACAAAACCTAAACACTTGCTTAACTAGACCATACGACACACTTTCAGCTGCTTCTCCGGGTGTGCTATGGGGATGCATCAATTCTGCTAGAGCAAATAACTTCAGAGAATCCATATGAAATCACCTTGGCCTGTTTGGTAAAGCTCTACCTAATTCTAATTCTCTATGAAAGCTGATTCTTTAAGAGAAGTTGGCCGAAAGTGATTCACTATGATTCTTTAGCTAAACTCTCAAAATCAGGAATCATTTCACTTCTGCCAGCTCTCAGTTAATTTCAAAGAATCACTTCATGAAATCAGCAAAGAATCACTTCTATCTGGAAAAAAAAAATGGCAGAACTCCTACTGGATTCACTTTGCCAAACGGAGCCTTACATTCCAACCAAGTATTAGTCCTAACATCTGATAAATTCTTCTAGAGCACATTAGAGCTCTAGAAACTTCTAAGAAATGTCTTGCAAGAAAAATGAATAATTCTTTTGCATCCATCATTTTACACTCATAGTAACACAGCACTATACCAAGGCTAGTTTTTTAGTGGAATTCCGTAGCATTTTGATTACTACGCAGTCAGGGTTAAAGTCTATACAAGTTAGCTGATCAGGTTCAAACCGGGGAATGGTGAAATCTGTGGCTATTTTTTTTCTATTCGAGAGCCCAAAGCCCATGGTCATCTCTTTTTCTTGCTTTCGTTAGGTCTGATCATCTGCACAGGTGCAGCAGGAATGCGAGCCCACCACTCTCTAATTCGCCTGCGGAATTTTTCAGTGTTCTGTTTCCTTAGGGGCATCTCCCTTGTATACATCTCTAGGAGTAACATCTGTAGCAGATGCCTGGAAGGTACGAAGACAAGAAATGCAGCTGTGACAATAAGTACAGCTGCAACTACTTCAGTGGCCTGCATAGGCAGAAGATGGTATTAGCATTTGCCAAACTGGAAATCACTTGTACAGCTCAAGTCTACCCTGCTTTTGTAATTCTGCAATAAATAATACATAATGTTGCAAAGGCGTAAATACATGTTGGGGTACAGAATCAGAACCAAAATCTGAGAACTTCTAAAGAAACATTCATCACAATGCCTTAGCTTGTAAAGTAAAATTTTAATTAAGAATATCAAGACAGCTTGACATCTCTTTGCCTATACGGACTAACAGCCTGGTTATCAAGATATTGAAAGCCAGAGATGTCAAACAGCAAAGATCAAAAGACAAACCTTAGGAACACAGGCAAACAAGACAGATCTGAACTTCAGAAGAGTAATATTTGCAGCCTGTAGAAACTCTTCTAACTTGGATATACCCTCCTGCAATGTCAAAATCTGCTCAACAGCATTTTTACTTGGAGGAGGTTTCACTTCAAGCACTTCCAACAATTTTCCGTCTCCAACATACTTATGCCAAATCATGATAATAGCAAAAGTTAAGAAAACAAAGGGCACAATGTAACTGACCAGACCCCTGTGAAACAAAAAAGGGGAAAGCTGAATTAATGTGTATAAGCATACTTGGTAAAATCTGCCAACAACAATGAAATTACCTTTGAATAACATACAGCATAAAAGCTAAGAATAGAAGTGATTTAAAAGGATCTTCCCATTGGCTGAGAGAGTAAACAATCTTGCCTACTTGAATGAAAGGGAAGAGTAACTCCTGCAATATAAGGCAATCCATCAGAATGCAAATCACCTTGCTATAGGCTTGGATAATATGAAAAGCCAAGGAAATCCACTAAAGTACTAATATGAAGCATGATTGCATAAAAGTATGACTGCATCCAAATCAACATGTTTCATAATTCCTTGGCAACAAAAAAGCTTACTTACTTCCCATTGCATGTGCCAGAAAAGGAAGATATAAACAAACCTGCATGAGGGCAAGATTTACATCAATGCCTTCCACCTTTACTTGATCGACTGTAGCACGTGCTGACTCTATTCTCTCAGAGTAACAAATTGACTCTTTCAGGGCAGCCTGCAGATATTTTGTTACACCAAAGCAAACAGCACAAAAGCTCATTTCCTTTTCAGTTTCATCTTTTGTCTTCAGCAGAAGAAAACCCATTCTAGAGAGAGCATACAAAGAAAATGGTACAGAATGGTTCTCTGACATTTTATCGACTGCAGAATCAATTGCCAAATGTCTCAATGAAGAGTCCAGGAGTTGGAAATAGTTATTATACAGGGCTTCTAAGACCATGTCTCCTTTTGGAAGCTTTTCTGCTAAGCTAAAAGTAAGTGTTGTCTTAAAGTGGGAAGGAGCAATATGAAAAGCTTCTTTGACAGCAGAGTATCTCAAAATGCCCAAGATAGCTTTTGAGAGTGCTTCTGCTCTCTGAACATCTCCAAGATTGAACTTCCTGATAAATCTGTTCACCTGCAATACTTCACAGGTGATTGCTAACCAATAGTCTCTTCGTGAAGGACCTCCTAATTCAGGGAAATCAAAATAAATTGGTTCTGTCCTGTAAAACAAGGCGATGTTAGTTTTGAAGGCAATTCATTGAATGACAGCAGCAGATTTCAAGAAAGCAGGTATCAGAGAATGCTTCGCCCTTTCAATACTTACAAAGTGCTTGATTTGTACATCACAGCTTTATCAAAGAGGCGGACACCCAGCGGTCCAGTCAAATCACGCTTAATCACTTGATTTGAATCTGTTGATAGATCGTATTTAACAATCTTATCACCATATCCCACTCTGATACTCTGAAAATAAAGAGCATGTGTTGTGAGGACCAATCTTCCTGCCAAAAAGAATGAACATATTAATTGCCTGGCCATGCTGATATTCCAAAAAGAATGAACATATTAACTGCCTGGCCAAAAAGAGCATGTCTGCCTGTTGAGAACTTGTATGGAAATTAATCAATTCACCTGGCCACGCCGATATTCCAATATGTTGCAGTACCGGATGAATAGGCTTGTCTCCATCAATAGCTAATATGCATTCTCCAGCATCAAGATGAAAACTTGAGGCAAGTGATGATTGCATGATACCTTTCACAGACCTCAATTCCCTGTAAATAACAATAATGATGCTCTTAGTACCTCATTGGATCAATCATATCATGAACTACTAAAGATCCACAATACTACAACCCCATTTCTCCTAGTTTCTTCTATAACATAAATATCCTGAATTCCAGATCCAAATGCAACCATCAAAACCTAATCACAACGCAACCTCAGTTGCAGAGGGATAACTGATATGCTTAGCTTGGAATCATCATTTCAATAGTGAGGTTTCAATTATTTATGCACGAACACAATACATGCATTAACAAAAGAGGGGTAAGATAGATCTCAAATAAATTTTTGACAATTTAAGAAGTTTTATTTATTCATTACCTGTCTAAACTCTTGAGATACTTGTCATAAACAAGAAAGTGCAATCGGCCTCCAGATGAACTTGTAAGTGCATCAAACAGATTGTGGACAGTAACCAGGTCAGCTATTATTGGGCATGAAGGTGCTATTCGTGCAAAAGCACTTAACCCGACTGTCTTCTTGTCATCAACCTATATATAAAAGCCAATAGATTATCATGTGTATTGCCGCAGAATAAATATGGTTGTCAGTAGTCATCAACCTATATATAGAAGGCAATAGATTATCATGTGTATTGCCACAGAATAAATATGGTTGTCAGTAGTCATCAACCTATATATAAAAGCCAATAGATTATCATGTGTATTGCCACAGAATAAATATGATTGTCAGTAGAGAACTAACTTGAACAGCCAATCTTGTGGAATTTGCATAAAAAATTGACCCCTCATCCTCATCTTCAATCTCAAGGGAATCACGCACAATAGAACCCTGACCACCACAACAGCAAGAAAGAAAAACATAATTTAACAATGTGAAGGCTAAGGAAAATGAAGACATGGTCATGATCTTTTTCCTTTCAAAGATATCCATATGATGAATAAGGTGCCAAAATGGGTTGCTTAAAAAGAATGCAGCCTTGAAAACTTCTCACATTTTCTACTGACGCATCCTGAGCGCCTGGGGTTTCCCATGCAAGCATCATATCAAACATCAAGCGGCGAAGATTCTTATCAGCCAAATAGTCTGGACGTGTAGTAACTTCATGAAGAGCTTTGTGGCAGCAATACTCTAAAAGGTCTCTTGCATATGTATTAGCCTCATTACAATTGTGTGGAAAATCAGTCTCAAAGCTTTGCTGTAAGTTCTCAATTGAAAGAGCAAGAATCCTGAAATTGATATAAGTTAGGAAACAAAGGACTTTCAGTTCATAACAGAGCATCTTGGCAGGAACCAAGAAAAATCACGTCAACAACAAAGCTATCGTTAAATATGAACTTGAGAGGCTATAGGATCATGAGCCGATTTTAATATCAGTGCTAACTATGACATCCTACTTAGCATAGAATGAGTTCAGCTTTACTAGATCTAATTGTGCCCACTTTATGTAGCTTGCTACCTCCGTTCACAACATGCCCAAACTTAATGAAAACTCCATGCTGAAATTAAGTGTGAACTCTGGCAAGTTTAAGTGTGAAGTGCACATGTCCAGTAATAGGTAATTTCAGTCTTATTGTATTTCTGTAAGGAATAATTGTTGACGAGTGGGATATGTGTCCTTTCACTATTTGATAGGAAGAATAAGCCTTACCACAGGACAAATATACCAATTAAATGCTCAGGCCAGCAAAATGTTGAGATTGCTCTATCTTTTTCCCAGCAATCACCCAATGGAGTTCTCTGTGCTGCAATTCTAGACTTCGGGACTTCTAGTACCAATCGAGTTCGGGGACAACAGCAGTCTGCGGCATTTGGGTGTAGTTCTAGTGCGATCCTCTGGAGCCGTGGTAGACACACCAATCACGGTCACAAAAAACACTAGTGCGTAGTCTTTGAATGATCAGTGTATAGCTCAGATCGAACTTCTTTCTATAGCCAACCCCTATCGAAGTAGATTCGTGTCAGGTGAAGACGCTACCTTGAGCAGCGGGAGACGACGGAGTTGGCGACGGAGGAGAGCTGCGGGATGCTCCCGTCGCCGCCGCCCTCGCCGTCGATGACCGCGGTGGCGGAGGGGGAGGCGAGGAAGGCGGCGGCCGCCTCCGCCCGGCGCTGGGCGAGTCGGGCTAGGAAGGTGCGGATGGGCTTCTCCCGCACCCATGCCTCCACGATCCCCATGCCGGCCGCCCTCGGCTGTCGCCCCGCTTCGGTTGCTTGGACTGGAAGCGTCGCGTTCGTGCCTTCGTTTACTCTGTCAGACTGGCAACACGCGGCTCGGGAATTTCCGCCTCCGCCGCGCCGTAATACGCGCAACGGCACAGTGCCCTCTGCGTGCTTGCTTCTTCGGGCCTTTTTAGTTGCAATTTTTTTTAAACGGAGATTTTATCACTTTCGTTTATATTTAATAAATATTGTTTAATTATAAACTAACTAGATTTAAAAGATTCATCTCACAAATTATAGATAAATTATGTAATTAGTTATTTTTAATTTATATTTAATGGTTTATATATGCCATAAAATTTGATGTGACGAAAAATTTGAAACTTTTTGCAAAATTTCTCGAAAACTAAACAAGACCTAGAGTAGGGTTATCATTGTCTATGAGACAGAGGGGACTGGGAGACGGCTCGCCGCCCTTGACCCTTTGAGATCTCACACCGTGCCCCCAACACCTAGAGGGCTTCTGAAATTTACCAAATAAAAAATTTAGCAAGTTAGATAAAAATCAAGAGTCTCATAACAAATTAGCAAACAATACTTTTAATTTTTTTAGACAAGCAAATAGACTTTAACTGTTTTTTTAATAACGAAAAGCTATTTTTTTACGCATAAGCTAACTGTTATCTCGCTAAAAATAAGTACTATCTAACAAGAAGGCTAATAAGTGCCGATTTTTTAGCTACACCTTTAGAGCATCTCCAAAAGACTTTGCATATTCTTTCTAAAGGCTAGAAATAGCAATTTTGATAAAAAAAACTACCCTCCAACAGCTTCTCTAAATAGTCATTCAAATATAGTCATTGTCTATTCCGGGTTTTTCGCTAGCCAAATATAGAAGACGATAATGGCTCTCTAGAGTGCGCATGAGATTTAGCAAAACTGTTGGAAAGTAAAAAAAATATAGAAAACGATTTTTATGCAAATGACTCTCCAAATGATGATTTGGAGAGTGAGATTTAAAAAAAGCTCTTGGAGATGCTCTTAAGAGCAACTACAACAACTTTGCTATTCTTATTATGGAGACCTTTTAGAACTTCTATAGTAGAAAAATAGGCTCCAACAGATGTGTTATTTTGTTTTATAAAATAAAAAGTTTGCTATCCCTTGATTTTCGTTGGCCATATATAGCCAACCACAGGCACTAGCTATCTGATAGCAAGGCTGTTGTAAATCTCTTCTTTTTTAAGAAGTTATCTATTTTACAAAATGGTTAAACATTAGAATTTAGCTACTAATTTTAGCCAAGCTCTTAGAGATGCTCTAACTAGCTAGTCATCAAGTCTTTTCTATCAGTATGCCCAGGAGAATCGCTATCTAACTTGTTATTACTATTTTTAGTTAAAACTCTAGAAACTTGGCCTCCAACAGACTAGCCAAATGCAATTGCTATCCTATTCGACATGCTGTCTCATAAGCCTCGAAGCAAAATTTGGCTAGTCGGCCTGCTTGCTATCTTTGGTGTATGTGAGGCTGACAACTAGTGCCATGTTTGCATTGTTTTAAATTTCATGTCTTTCTCTGAAGATATAGCTATCTTTTGGAATATGGAGAATGAATTTTATGAGGTGCATAGCTAAATGAAAATATGGAACATGAAATTTAGAATATTTTTCTTGGAGATGCTCTAACAAATTGTTTATTAGAATTTCATCTAATAACACTCAACTTATGTATTGGATATGATGTACACAACTCATTTCAGCGACTTACGCAATGCCAAGTATCGTAGGATTTTGCTTTTGACAAGTAATCAATGTTTCACACGTAGAAAATCAAAGGGTCAGAGAGGGTTGCACATGGGACAAGTATTTATATTGGTTTCACATACGGTGTACACCATGTCTAGTGAAAAACAATTTCTCTATATGGCATGTGCTTGATGTGGTGGTGCTTTGCGATGCGAGTGTTTATAGCTATAAATCAAGATACCAATTTAGGGGACCATACAATTCCTTATATATTCAAAAGGGTAGAGCTTGTATCATGTAATCACAATTGAATCTGATTATTTTTCTAGTTTGTTACAAGCAAGACAAGCCAGGTCCGATAGTATCTATTATAGTAGGCTTCTAAGTATAATAAGTTGATGTCTTATCTGTCAAGTCACCATGGTACTCCCTCCGAGTTTTGGCTTTCTTAGTAGCTTGCTTGACCCAACTCATCTAATTGGATCTTCTCCTTGTGATGAGGTTACCTGGGACCAATAGTAACAAAAGAGTTAGAGAATTCAGAATATCTAATTTTAAGGTAGTCTATTGTTACATTTTCTAAGTGTTATGAATTTTCTTACACTATTTCTCCGCTCAAATTTAATTAGTTAACAAACCGAAATAATTTCAAAGTTTAATAGCACACAACATAAGACTTAGGTATTGCATTTTAATTATAATCACACCATTAGTTACAGCAAGCTTAGACTTATTCAATTTGATTTGGGCTAATTGATACTATGGCTAAGTTGGCCCAAACAGAGCAAGTTTGTTTGGATACACCTTTTTTCTAGATTTATGTGAATGCAATGTTTTACAATAGTACCTGAGGTGCTGTAAAGAAAGAGTGTATTTGGATAGAAAAAGTTGTGGAGTTTTGGTTGCGGTATTTATAAGACCGCAACTTTATTTTAGAGGTTTGTAAACTCCATTTAAACTTTTTTTGGTAGAGCATGTCATATGTATTTGTTGCACCTACTCGTTGGTGACTTGAGGGCTAAACGTATTAGACTCAGAAGCGTGGGTCCTGAAGAGTTAGTCGCAAAGCGTCTTAACTTGGCACTGAACATGTTCAACCCGGTAGTTTTCTGAGCAGGGACGTGACTCTCTCCGAACTGTTAATGTTGGGTTAAGACGAGTTTGACCAACCCTAAGCCCACCTGGATCATCTAGATTTTGAAAGGGTACCACCGAAAAATTATGTCCTAGATGTTGAATAGTCAAAATGTACCGACAACTACATGTATATTTGGCTAGTTGCATTATATTTTAACCAAAATACTCTTAATTATAATTCCAGTATCAGTAGGTTGGATAAATGGTCTAGTTTCTTAGCAGCTCTTGAGCTCTTAATCAATCTCCACAAGCTAAAGAGCAACGATTGTTTCCTTGAAAGTAGTAGGGGATTATAACTAAAAAGTGGTTCTTCAGTTTGCAAAATTTGACTTTCTAAAAAGTTCCTGAAATAAGTGAGGAACAATGTATGTCATAAAAATATTATTTTGGTTATTATTTATTTTTGCTATTGCTACCAATACATTCTGAATCATATAATTTGTAGATATGTTAAATGTCTATACCATGGAGTTCGGTTTGTAGGTGAGAAGAAAAAAAAAGGGGTAACTAGTCCATACAAAAAGACTGTGCGCGCACATATGTCTGAATATTGGCTCATGGCAAGTCGAGCGTAGAAAATGACACAAATTAGGTAGAAACCGTTTGGAATTTGGATCGTGGTGACTCGCGATGCCATCTCTCCCGGTAGAAAAAAGGAGGACCCTCTGACGTATGTCTGGAGTACGCGATGCGCATTGGCACGATCGGACGGGCGAGAAAAAAAAAAAAGGAGACGTGGCCTATCAGATCGTTTCTTTTGGGCTTTGTTTAGTTCTATTTTTTTTTTGCAAAATGAATAGTATAGTACTTTCGTTTATATTTGATAAATATTGTTTAATTATGGATTAACCAGATTCAAAAGATTTATCTCGCAAATTACAGATAACCTGTATAATTAGTTATTTTTTTATCTATATGTAATGTTCTATGTATGTGCTGCAATATTCTATGTAACTAAGAATGAGAAAAATTTTATAATTTTTTTTTTGAACGTCTTGTTTAGTTGCAAAATTTTTGGCAAAATGAACACCGTAGCAATTTCGTTTGTATTTGACAAATATTGTCAAATTATGAACTAACCAAGCTCAAAAGATTCGTGTCGCAAATTATAGACAAACTATGTAATTAATTATTATTTTTATCTATATTTAATGCTCTATGCATGTGCCGTAAAATTCGTTGTGATAGAGATTTTGAAAAATTTTGTATTTTTTTTTAACTAAACAAGGCCTAAACAAGGCCTTGGTTCAGGATCTCCCCTTCCGTCCGCTGCATTCAGTTGTCAGAAAAAAAGGGAGGAGCCCGTGTTCTGTCTGTCTCCTCGCCCTCCTCTCGCTCTCCGACGACTCGTGGGCCGCCGTCGCCACCGCCGCCGCCGCCCTAAGCCAGGTGCTGAGGCTTTCGTTGGTCTCTTCGCCGGCAACGAGCACCCACCAGGTACTCCCACCCCTTCTCTTCCCTTCATGCTCTGCGAAGCTGAGCACCGAAACCCTAACCTAATGCTATCTAGATATTTGACGATCCTAACTTCGAAGCTTTTGCAAAAATTATTGGTTGTACATGTGTATACCGATGCCCCTTTACTGGATCCGCCCCTGTTCTTGGTGATCATTGTTAGCTGACTTCCTTATTTCAGAGATTAGAAAGAACAGGTTGCTTGATTGATGGCTTGTTTGGATGCATAGATATAATTGTTAGCTAGCTAATTTGTAGCCCTAACTCATCCGAACAGGGGGCTAATAGGTGAGCTAATTTTTTAGCCAAGCCTCCAACTAGTTGTTAGCCAATCCCTTGGGCTAAGTTTTACTCTCAGCTAATAAGTAGCCCTAGCTGATCCCAACAGGCCCTAATTGTCGAAGTTTGCACTCAAGGATTTGAATACCACATAGAAAAATACATGTTTTGCGACGCAGATTTGAGGAATTATGCATCGGTCATTATTTATCAAAAACTCAAATAGCATGCTTAATCATTGCATTTTAACCCATTAGAAAACCTTGAATTGTTTACAAACCACCTTAAGCTTTTACACAATGCTGTAAGTTGTAACTATAGTCACAGGGAACAGAGTTGAATCCGCATCCTTCTTGACTCTGGAATGTGGGGACATTCGCTTTTGCGCCTTGTAAAAACCTTTCGCAAGTAGCTTACAACATTTCTTGACCTGGCTGACCTGGGACTGGAACTTTGTGACTATGCTCGTGACATAATAGTGACTTTATCAACAGAAAAAATGCAGGAACAGATATCCCAAATGACATAGATATGCGAGGAGGGAGGTCTCCATGGCCAGTGCTGACAGGGTGACTTCAATTGTTAGGTTTAGAGAATTAGGGAATTGTGATTTTGGACTGATTTCTGCACTGAAATTTCGTTTTGGGTATTTTGCATAAGCCATATAGTTCTTTGCCTGCACTTCTGCATTTTTTTTTAATTTATTGGCTTTCAAAAATATAAATATCATATATCAGCTTGCATAATGTTCTACAATATATCAGTGCTAGAAACTATACAGCACAAATTTGTGCTAGATTCTGACATGTCCATTGCCTTAGAGTAAGTGTTTTGTTTTTCACAATTTGACACCGGTGGTGCTTAATCTCCATATTTTAAATATTATTTCAGCATGCTGTTTTCCCCTTTCTTTGCTTGCTTCACCAAAGTCCTTTTCAGGTAACAAATTGCCAGCACCCTAAACAAATCAGTTACAAACCTACTTCCTCCATTCCAAATTATTAGTCATTTCAAGAATCTTGGAGAGTCAAAGCATCTCAACTAGTTTGACCAAAGTTATAGAGAGAAGTACAAAGATTTATGGCATCAAATAGGTATATTATTAAAATATAATTGATGAAGAATCTAATGATACTTAGATAGTATCATATATATATTATTATCTTATTATATAAATTTGGTCAAACTTGAAATGCTTTGACTCTCCAAGATTCGTGGAATGACTTATAATTTGGAATTGAGGGAGTATCACTCTGTTAGCTCCCTATTGATATGGCCAAGAAAATACAGCAGACCACGCCAATGGGAATGTGGGATGCTATATTCGATTTCCTCAAGGGACCTTAATGGTCATTTGCGTGTTTCATTCCTTGATAGTATTATGTGTTTATGGTTTATTTCTTCCATAGGACTCAGGTTAAATGTAATGCAGTTTATGTCCATTTCATTCACTAACCTACACTTGTTTATTTAGCCTGTGCATGAACTGAGGAACTACAGTTTGGACTTATGTTTCTTTTTTCTTTTCCTCCTTGGACCTAAGTAACAACCTCTAACGTTAGGCTTCCTTGAAACCATTGGTAACTACATATCATTTATTGGCAGACTAGTATGTTCTGAGCCTCTGAGGATTGGTTAAATGACTTTACTACTAAAGCCCCCGATTGGTGCCTAGGAATTAAAAATTGAAAATGGAAACTAATTCCACAGTCAAGTTGTTTGGTGCCATGAAGGATAGGCGTGATTCCACTTGTATACTAATCCAACATAATGTGATTCTTCTCTTCTCCCGTTAAATGTCTAGATCTGGAATTTTAGTTGACTCCCTTTAGAGCTACATGCTCCTCTCCATCTCTCCAAGGGAGAGAAACAGTGATGAATCTGTGAGGAAGATGATTAGAACATCTAGATCCTTGCTGATTATCAATGTGAATCCTTCAATGGCTTCTGCCTGAACTCTCTTGCCTAGACATGCAGCGTGAGATCAGCATCCACAAACACGATGATCTGCTCCATGGCACAATGGCACAACTGGTGCCGTGGTTGCTCCCCTGCTGGCTGCTGCTGCTGTGCTTGTTTAGATGTTATCATTTAGGGGAAACTTACCAATTCCAAATAGCGCCCTGAACACAAAAAATGAAATTTAAATCGGCTGGATTTAGATTCAGATTTAAAACAGTATTTGAAACACTTCCTAGAAATTGGTTTCAATGGTGCTGTATGATTTTTAGCCTGTTTCTATTTTTTAGGGACTTTGGGGGGGGGGGGGGGTGTTAAAAATTGTCATTTCCTTTGACCAGTGCCATTTCATGGAAAAAGTGCTTGTTTTTTTCCCACAATTTCAACCAAAAGTCATTTAACCGAAGCTTCTCTTATTATTATTTAACTATTGTCCATTAGACATGATGTGGCATCCATATATTATGCATTGGGAGACAAATTTAGTAAAAATGAAGGATTCATCAACTTTCAGATTCGTGTAATCATGTACTTTAACTGTGGATACTATGTGCTATTGTTTCTCTTTGGTTCTTCCAATATAGCTTCAATTCATTTCTGCAAAACTTTTCATGTAACAATCAGTGATGCATTCTGATCATGTTGCCATTAAACGATGATGTTTGGTGTTAATACTGACTTATGCGCTTCAAAGTCCTAGTATATAGTAAACTATTGAATTGCTGTTCAATTGATAGACACTCTTAAGTGTAGGATGAATTCTAAGCGTAGGAGGAGTCATAGCCCAGTTGAATACAAGGAAGGTTGTGACAAAGATAATGATACTTCTGGAAGGAAGGATAACTCAAGAGATCTAGATGACACATGTGATGCTAGAAGAGGTCATGAATCGGGTAGGCACTCTGATAAGCATTCCTATGGAACATCACGTGAATCCAAGAGGCATGATGACTATAGGAGGTACCATGATAAGTACGTTGATGATTATGGTAGGAACCATCCAAGAGCCTCTCGGTCAGACCGGGAATCAAGGGCTGATACTTATTATGATCGCTCAAAACATGATAGCACATCTGGTAGATCACGTGGTGACCATCGAGATGTTGGCAGATACGGAGAAAAATCTGTCAATCGAGATCAAAGGAGTATAATTGAAGGAAAGCAGGAGTCTGGCTATCAAAAGAATGATGGTGGAGAATACAATAAATATACAGATGCAAGAAAGCAAGAGTACAGAGGTTATGGAGATGATAGAGATCATCACAGGGTTGTTCGTAAGAACAAGGAAACCATCAAAGAGGAGGAGGTCCTGAAGAGGAGAAATGGAAAGGAAACTGAGAAAGAAGCTTTGGTGGAAACTAGGGAGAAGAAAAGAAGTTTATTCAGCTCTTCTGGGCCAAATGTTGATAATCCAGGGGGTGGGTTGATTTTTTTATTCATGTACTCTCTTTTTTGTGCTTACTTTTCTATATTCAGTCTCGGAGCATAAATTTATGGAATTCCACAGATGCCAAACCATCCTCAGCCACAAATGAAGCCTTGGATAACTCTGCAGGAACCGTAGATGGTGTGAATGCAGCTAAAGTTGCAGCTATGAAAGCTGCTGAATTAGGTACACATTTCAACACTTTTTGTGTCCATTCCTATAATATCTCCAAGATCTATATTCTCCTTAGCTAATTTGTTTTTTTTCTCTGGTGCTTGTCTTTACATTGGCGCGTTCACCTATCAGCAATGCTGCATGCTTTAAAGAAAAGGGAAATAGTATTTGATGATTTTGATGTTCTGAACATTGCACTGAGCCACTGATAATTGATAACACAAGAAACATATGACATCCAGTGAGATGGCCATAGTAGTAAACATATTTCCTGACAATTTGAGCTTTGACTTGCATCATTAACCATCCCTTTGTGTTTTATGGCAGTGAATAGGAACATTGCAGCATTTGGTCCTGGAACTGGACGCCTATCCACTGATCAGAAGAAAAAGCTTCTTTGGGGTAACAAAAAGAGTAATCCTTCGGAAGAGGTAGGTTTCAGTGAATATATGACCCTTTTTTTTTTTTCCTGTTTTCGTTTCATTCAGTTCGTTATCCCTGATGCTACAGACAAGTAAACGTTGGGAGTTGTTCTCTGATCGGGAGCGCCAAGAGAAATTTAACAAACTCATGGTAATTCCCTCGCTTCCAAGCTCAGTTTTGAACATTTTAGTCCTTGCAAATTTATTCCTATTCCATTTCAGTAAGACATATACCTCATTACTCTGCAATGCACTAACACGGTTTTAGAGTCTGAGGATGCCTTGGTGGCTATGGTATGTCGCAGGGTGTGAAGAGCAGTGCCCCAGTTCAGGAAAGCATGGTCGAGAACAAGGCCGGGAGCTCGGCGGACGAAGCCAAGAAACTGGAGGAGCTCGACACCAACCTGGAGAAGCATTACATAGCAGGCCTCCGCAGGAGAGATGGCAGGACGGTCGGCCTTGGCCTCTAGAAACTTTGCTTGCAGATGCTGCGGCATTGAAAAATTCAGAGAGCTTGCTCTGTACAATCTACAGTGTCTTGTTTATTTCTGCACTTATAAATTTTCCTGGCTGGTTTACGTTAATTGTGTTGCCGGGTTATCTTGAAGCCCTAGAACATCTCTGTCTGATTGCACTTATAAATTTACATTCTTGTCATCATTCTGGAGTAATTAGCAGGTTATTCTCTCTTTGCGCCCGAAGATTTTTGGTTTGAGTCCTTCACGACTCGAATTCTGACCATCCTGGATGAGAGGTGCTGAGCCTGTCTTGTGCAATTTGGGATGAAAGTAAGGCCTTGTTCAGTTGGTGAATTTTTTTTGTTTTGGGTACTGTTTGTATTTGGTAATTATTGTTCAATTATAGATTAACTAGGTTTAAAAAATTTGTTTCGTAAATTACAGATAAACTGCGTAATTAGTTATTTTTTAAATCTATATTTAGTGCTTCAGGCATGTGCATTTGATGTGATGTAAAATCTAGAATTTTTTTGTGAACTAAACAAGCCTAAATCGAAATTTTCCTATGACTTTCAATAACCGACGGATTGTACCGTCTATGGAAGAGATGAAATATCCTCCTTGATAATCGATTGCACAGGCAGATTTCTTCTCATACAGTAACTTAATTCTAAAAAAAACTTACGATTGCGAGTTCGAGATGCACGATGTCACATGGTCTTATCCGTTTTTTCTTGTCACATCTTGGGTCTTGTTTAGATGTGAAAATTTTTTAGATTTTGTTATTATAACATTTTTGTTTGTTTGTGACAAATATTGTCTAATCATAAACTAACTAGGGTCAAAAGATTTGTCTCGTGATTTACAGATAAATTATGTAATTAATTTTTTATTTTTATCTATATTTAATGTTTTATGTATGTGACGCAAGGTTGGATGTGACGAGAAATTTTAAAAACTTTTTTTATTTTCGGGGTAAACTAAACAAGGCCTTGGGCCATCAATCTGAATCCAAATTGGGCCTCGACCCCAGGGCCCAGCCCTCAAGAGTCCTCCGCCGCTCTTCGAGACCAGAGGCCAGAGTATACCTGGGCATGCAGCCCGAGCCCGTGAGCACGGCCCGAAGCCCGTCATTTTGGCCCGGCCCTAGCCCGGCCCGGCCCGAAGGTCATTGGGCTCGGGCTGGCACGGCACGGTGCTGCAGGCCGTGCTTGGGCTGCACTTCAGGCCCGCGGGCCGGCCCGGCCCGGCCCGGCCCGCCAAATAACAATATTGTATAAAATAACTCATTTTGATATCTAAATCTATTCTCTACATATGTCATATGTATTTGAATGTGTTCTTTATACTGATGAAGTGATGAATTGATGAATGTGTTTGAAATATGCTTTTAAATTTGTGTTTATTGATATGTTATTGTTCAACGGGCTATGGGCCGGCCCGGCCTGACGGGCCCGCCCGGTACGCAAAAAGGCCCACGGGCCCGTGCCTGGGCCGGAGGTCAGGCCCACAGGCCGGTAAGGCACGGCCCGCAGGGCACGACGGGCCCCCTCGGCCCGTTAGGCAACGTGCCGGGCCGGCCCGGTGTCGTGCCGGGCCGGGCCGGCCCGGCCCGTTGCCCAGGTATGGGCCAGAGCCACGCGAATTCAGATTCCGCTTCTCCAATCTCCATCCTCCCCCTCAGACAGAACACAACACAGAACAGCCCAATCGACAGACTCCGGAGGGGCACCCCGCGCGGTTAGTCTCGAGAAGCTTCCGCTCGGAGACACGAGGCAGGGTTAGGGTTTCGCGTCCTCCCGTCGTCAGCCCCGGCCATGTCCGGACGCGAGGTCCGCGAGTACACCAATCTCAGCGACCCCAAAGGTGCGTGCCTCCTTCCGCTGATTCGTCGATTTACCCGCCCCTGTTTTTTCTTTCTAGTTCCTGAATGGGGTGTTTGGCTCCGTGCATGCGCAGACAGGAAGTTTGGGAAAGGGAAGGACAAGATCGACGATGAGGACATCACCTTCCAGCGCATGGTTGCAAAGGTTAGACCGAATCGTCTTGCAACCTCTGCTCCGGCTTACTGTTGTGTTCTGCATACCTGTATGTTCGTTTTAGGTTTTTTTTTTCTGGGTTAAATGTAGGCATGTTAAGTAATAGAGTCATTTCGAAATTTTAATTAGCCA
The DNA here is from genome assembly GCF_000003195.3 of Sorghum bicolor. NCBI lineage: Eukaryota > Viridiplantae > Streptophyta > Magnoliopsida > Poales > Poaceae > Sorghum > Sorghum bicolor. The sequence goes on from NC_012873.2 coordinate 57,666,182, forward strand.
TCTAGCTACCTACTTCTGTTAAAAATGTTTCCACTGGTGTTTCTTCCTGGGGAGGGGAATGTTGCGGTGGTGTTTCTTGCTGGGGAGGGAGAGGGGGGAGGGGGGGAATGGATATGGCAGTGCTACTCTCAACGTAGTTATCCTATGCATTTAGTGGTAATTACTATTTAGTGTTGTTGTTTGCTGATAACTAAGTTATGTGCAAGTCTCACAATGAACAATTTGGATTGTTGAATGAATCGACATGCCAAGTTGGAGCTGATGTCATGTACTGTTTGTTTTGTTTTCCTTGACTAGTGGAGAAGTAGTTTTTACCGAGTGAAACCTTCAGATTTTTAACGAGGCTGTTAAGAACCAATTTGAACTGTGACAAAAAATTTGTAGCTTGCCAGTGTAGTTAGTTTGTTGAAATTCTACAGTTGAGAATAGGCCTAGGCCTTCTTCTTTTGGATCTAAGAGAAAAACGTTGTGTCTCAGCGAACAATCCATGCATTTGAGCAATTTGTGATTTCTAAGTTCTTTGTAGATGTTTCTGTTATAGACCTGCATCCTAGATATACATTTGGGTTGGTTTTGTTGTGAAAAGATAAAGTTAAAGGTCTCCTTAGATTTAGACTGCAGTCCTGCAGCATTCTTCAGACCAATGCTAATGTTTTGGTGAAATAACATTTTTTGCTGGTTTTGGTCACACGAGGATGCCTTACTTTTCCTTGAACGCTTTGTTAAATGAATAAGCATTTCCAATAGGTGCCAGCGTACAATGTTCTTATAACATGCCCTGACAGGGATTTTGGCTCTCTACTCGGTGGTTGATACCAACAGATGCAAGAGGTTGCTGGTGAGAGGGGAGGCTACCTTCATGGGCGAGGAGGTATTTCATGCTTCTTTTACAGGAAGACCCTTGTAGAGTTGTAGGTTCCTTGTTAACCTTGTCATCTATGCTACTTTTGTGTTCTTCAGCATTGGACAGCGATGATTTGCTTTACCTGAAAGAGCAGATGGAAGCTGAGGAAGATGCCGAGCGTCTTCTTCGTCGTACGGAGAAGCGGGCATTTGCTGCTTTTAAGATATCCCTTATTAAACATCAATAACCTCGCTTTTCCTGTTATACAGTTTAGGATACAATCTGATCAATATGGTTCAGTTAGCTTTTCTACATTAGCATGAAACTTTTCGCACCCTTACAATTCAGTTTCCTTCCGTTGGAATAGTGCAATAGAAACAACATGTGGTCTAAGCTATCTCTTTGCTATCTTTAACTCTGACATTACAAAGCAGCAATTTTAGCTGATTCTACACCTGCTGTCCCTGTGGCTCTTCGTGTTGAACCTAAACCTAAAAGTGATATAAGGTAAGCTGCCTTCAAGACAGATCTCCATCCTTTAATAGTACCTTTTCTTTATATATACCCCAAAATGAGCAATTCCTTTTCGTTCTTATGATTTGGGTGCTTGTGTTATGGACAGGCAACAAGATCTTTTGAAGAACATTGTTGGGATCAAACCAAAGCGACCAAAAGTTAGCAGCCCGTCACAGCCAACAGATAGCAATAAGCCTAAGCATGGGGAAGAAGATTCTGTCAGCGAGTTGTCTTCATCGCAGAACCAGTCGGCCTCGGGACTACTTGTGGGTGAGAAGGGATCATCTCATGGGATTGTGAATCCTGACCATACAGCGCCAAGGCTAGATAACCCAAGAGAGGTGAAGCAACAGAACACAGCTGGAAGTTTGCTTGGTTTAGCTTATGAGAGTTCGGACGAAGAATAGTTGATCATGTGAGCCCTATGGGAACTGGACTATTTACTGTCAGATGTCTGCGTTCCAAACGGCAAAATGTAGATTGTATATTAGTTTTTTTAATGTACTATCATTAGGTTGTGTTTTGCATCAGGATTGAATGGAAAGCTGCGTTAATGTTGCTATGCTGCTACTCCCCTACTATCTGTTAAGCGTTTTTACATTCCATTGCCGTAGAAGGTCAACGCCAAATTTTCTGTGTCATGTATCTGTGCTGTGTTTTATCAGAAATTTCATCACATTTCACTTGTCATTTTATCCGGAAAGCAATCCAAAATATTAAGTTAAATAGCACAACGAGCTAGGGGGATAAAGTAAGCTGATGAGGCATAAAATTTGCGCCAACGTTCAATGTGTGCTCAACAATTGACAAAAACAATAAGTTACACCAACACTTCAATACCATGTGAACTTGGGGCACAGCAGTCAACAGGGGCAGTGCTAATACTCCTATGTCCTATCTAGCTTCATCAAAGCGTCATAGCAGGAGCTTGACCATTAGTTGTGACATAAAAAAAACTTTACAAGTTGATCCAGTATCGCAAACGCTTAACAAAGGGACAAGGTATCAATTCTGTAGCCTTCTCAATTTGGTCCAGTCTTAGAAATTGATGAAGCCACGAGGACGAGGGGGGCTCCAAGCGTGTTAGGTCACCGCCAAAAACAAAGACAGATTTACATATTTTTCCAGAAGTCTCTGATGCCATAAGCAAAAGATTTCAGGCTGCCCAAAAGACCTGTGTTTGCGGATTCCTCAAGCTTTGGGTTGTCCTTAAAGCTCTCACTCTCTCTTCCTTGAAACTGATCCACCTTACCTTCATCCTTAGGTAAGAAGTTCTCATAAACTTCAGCTGTTCCTTGACGTTGACCCACTTCAGCATCATCCTCGGCCATGGACTGGTCAGGAACTTCTAGTATTTCATGACTTTCAAGCACTCTGTCTTCATCCCTTTGCATGGGGTGCTTAGTGACTTCATCTGTTTCTTGAAGTGGAGCTGGCTTAGGATTATCCAGTGGTAATTTTGCATGATTATACACCATTTCTTGAAGTACATCACGCACTGTGTAATAACTGCCTCCAATTTGCTGGCGGGTATTTGTTACAGTGGGAAACTTGCCTTCATTTGATGCCCTATAACTGCACTAAACAGAAACACATGATTTAACAGTCACGAGAATAACTAACCAGAAAAGAAACGTTTTCATAATTCCTAGACGCCACTCTTTATCAGAATCCTACAAATCTGAATGAGTTGTGCCACATTTCCGTCGTTAATTTCTAAGAGCCTGTTTGGTTCCCCTTGCTAATTTTTTAGGTAGCTAAAACTATTTTAGTTACTCTTGGGTGATTAGTGGGACTAAACTATTTTAGCTCCTTTTTAGTCGTGTGTTTAGAAGTTTAGCTAAAGTGACTAAAGTTTAGCTGGCTAAAATTTAGCAAGGAGAACCAAACAGGCCCTAAATCTCAAATGTCAATCCTCATAAGTGTCTGTTACTCAGCTCCAAACAAGCTAACAGAAATGCTAATGAGCTGAAACACAAACTTGCTACTTCTGAACCAAAAGGATACAGTAAACTCTACAACCAGAAAATCAAGTGAGAAAAAGTCACCTACTTCTCAACGAATTCCACTATTAGAGCCTTCCTCTCCTGCATCGTAATCCTCCTCCGCCCCTTCGGTGTTGGCTCCTGCGCAGGCAGCGGCGCCGCATCAGCCTTCCCCCGGGACGTCCGGTAGCACGACCGTGTGGTGGCGCTAGAGACACCCGCGATCACTGGAAAGAGGGAACAGGTCAGGCAAACAAGACCGCATCACCGCCGGGGCCAAAACCCAGAGCTTGGATCGAACACGGGAGGCGCGGGGCGAAATAGGCTTGATGACTAGCTTTACTCACCTTTCCTGAAGGCGGCGGAGGAGGAGAGATGTGCGGACGCCTGCATCGCGGAGCGCAATGGCAGATCGCGGAGGGAAGGCGGGCGCCCTAGGGTTTCATGCCCTCTCTGACTGGACGAGGGGAGCGAGGTTTTAGCTTGACTGAGAAGGCGAAGAAGGGGGACGGGACGGCCGGGCGGGGGCGGCGGCGGCGGCTGGGTGTTGAGGCCGTGGCCCAACCCCTCAAGAATAACTGAATAAGGGCTGTGCATTAAAAAAAAAAAGGAAGAAAGGAAGAAAAAAAAGAGTATGGCAGCTTCTTGACAGAAATATACTCCCCATGTCCCTGAAAACTGCAACTTCTAGAGTTGTCCTAAGTCAAACTTTTAAAACTTTGACCACATTTATAGAAAAAAACGCTAGGATTTATAGTACCAAATTAATAGCATTAGATTTACATAGAATATATTTTTATAAGATACTCATTTTATGTCATAGATATTGATGCTCTTTTCTATAAAGTTAGTCAAAGTTAAAAAAAGTTTAACTGACACGGATTCTAGGAGGGAGTATTTACATATATATGCGCCCATTGAGTTCAACTATTCGACTTGTCAGGGTAGTCCTTTTCATATGCCTTGAATCTTTGATGAAACACAAGAAGGTTCATTGTTGTTTCCAAATTTCATCTAAAAAGATTTGTTGTCATTTATTGTCCAAGAAGAAGTTATGCCCGTCTGAATTGAGGGAGACTTTGGGTATCGGATAAAAATAATCTCACAAACCTAGAAACTCATCCAAACATGATAGATTTTACAGCAGATTCCAAAATTTAACACATCAGAGATATTTGTTTTGAAATACCTATGCAATCCAATACAAGATTCATCCTAGAAATCACCAAAGTTGAGCCCAAGGCACATAAAATCACCAAACCTCCCAAAGAATTTTATTATAGGTATGACAAAATTTAAAAATTAACAAATGTGAACATGATAAATTTTAGAGTCGATTTTAAAACTCTAACACATAAGATATATTTTATTTGAAAAATCTCTATGTTATCCAATACAAGATCCATCTAAAAATCACAAAACCTACCAAAAAATATAAAATGTTGGGTTTTATTATGGGTATGCCAAAAAAAACAAATATTGCTTTGAAATTTAGAAAAAAAACAAATATTTAAATAAAACAACAAAAATATTGCTCTCGTTGAGAGTTGAACTCAAGACCTCCCGCTTACTAAACGGGTGCTCTAACCAACTGAGCTACAAGAGCTATTATGATTGAGTAAATCACGTTCTGGCAATTAAAGTACTCTTCCAATAAATGTATATTCCAATGACATTAACTCGATCTCAAAAGGATGCAATTTTAAACAAATCAACTTGGGTCAAATTCAACAAACTATTAATCTTTATGATGCCAAATAAACATCACTAGATTATATATATATATATAATATTATTATAGTAAATCTATTTGGAAATATTAATATTGATATTATTATTTTCTATAAAACTTGTCCTGAACTTACAATTACATTCGTTTTGGGATAGGACTGAGTAATGTATTTGATGGAACATGTTCGACTATGACTAAACCTCACCTTCCTCCTCATCACCGGAGACACAAATTATAAATGTTATACCAATATATTTCACAAAGAGCGCCTCACAGAGTGACTATCGAACTGGAGAGAATTGTTGGTTTGCATTAGCATGCTACCCTATTGATAAGGGACCTATGCGTTCAAAAACATGATTTTTAATGCCAAAACAACTCTTTGTGATTCTGATTACCAAACGGGAGGAAAACCCCTGTCTTCCCTCCCTGTTCTGTGAAGTAGCAACTGAAAAGAAGAAAAAAAATGATAACCCTGTGAAGGTCTCTGATCAAACCAACATGCATCACTGCATGAAATGGTGCGCAAAATGTCCCATCCTTGAATCACATCTGAACAATGTATGGCTAACAAAGAAACACAAACACATATGTGGAGCAGCAATCCATCTTGCCACCACCACCACCACCACCTAGATAGATAGAACAAATACACTCAGACCATGCCTCTGCTTACAATTCCCTATCCACTACGAATTCGCCGAGACGACTCGAACACCAGACCGGCCGCTCGCCACGCTGCCGCTGCCACGATGAGCGCTGCTGCGTCTACGGTACTGGCTGCCGTTGCCATTTCCAGAGCCGGCGCGCGACCGGCCACTGGGCTCGTGCTGGGAGGAGTGCCTCTGCTTGCTCTGTCGGGGCCTGTTCATCGGGCTGCAGCGGCCGCCGTGACTGCCGGACCCGGACTGCTCGACAACCTCGTCGTCGTCGCCGGTGTTCCACGTCCGGTCCGAGGACTCGACCGAGGTGGGCTCCCAGGAGGGAGTCCACGGGTGGCCGGAGACGCTGTTGCTCCCGGCTGACTCCTGAGGCTCGGTTTCCGCGCGGACGTCCCGAACCGGCGGCAGCAGGTGCTTGCGCGCGGCGGCGGCGCTCGGCTCGAAGAAATCGTCGCTGCCGGCCGGCGCGTTGACGGAGCCTTTGTCGTCGGCGGAGTTGCCAGGCTCGTACTCGTAGGTGCGGTTCTCGGACGACGAGGAGTTGAGGTCGGCCACGGCCTCGACGATGGAGCAGGCCTTGGCGACGCAAGCCGGGAGCGAGAAGGACGGCGTCGGCGCCGGCGTGGCCGCGGAGGGACCGGCGGATGTGGATTGCTGGTGGTAGTTGTGGATGTCCTCGAGCAGCTGGGTGGTGTACGAGCCCGGGTTTTGGTCAAAGTCACGCGACGCCCGCCGCGATCGGCACCCTGGCTGCGCACCGGGCTTCTGGGTCGTTAGGCTCTCGGCCACGATGCTCACCGTGCGCGTCGCGTTCGTCTTCGACGAGTGCGCTCTCGTCTCTGACGCCGCCGCAACTGCAACGGCAACGGCGGCGTCCTCTGCGATCTCCGGCTTTTCCTTCCCGGAGTAGCTGCTTGGCACCGCCGTCGGCTCCTTTCCACGCCCCGTAGCCTTCTTGGGCGTCGCGGCGACGGCAGTCTCAGTGGATTTCTGAATTCACAGCAAAAGTTTGTTTGAGCGAGTGGTACGGTAGAATTGCATTAATAACTGGAGTAAAATTCAAGCTTTGTCTGATCTTTACCTTCTGCGGCTTGGCACTGTGGTTGCTGTTGTTACGGAGAGAGTTCTCGTCGAGCTCGGCCATGGGGTTGCGCCTGTACGGAGACTGCTCGTTCTTCCTGGACGAGCTCCGGCTGAGCACCGGCGTCGGCCCCGCCGCACCAGCATTCTCATTCCCGGACGCGGCCATCCTCGCGGGAGAGCTCGATCTCGGCGACGCGCACCTCTTCCCCGACGCGGCCGCGGGCGACGGCGCGCGCGCCTTCTCCCTCGCGGGTACGGACACCATCTTCCCGGGCTGCTGCTGCCTCGCGCGGTCACCGCCGCCGGAGCCCGCCGTGGCCACAGAAGTCGCAGCGCCATCCGCGCGTCTCCCGGGGGACCGGCTGGCCCTCCGGCTCCCGCTCCCGGTACCGCTCCTCTCCCGGCTGCCCGACCGCTTCCGCTGCGGCGAGCCCCGGTGCGGCGACGGCCTGGACACGGCCGCCGCGCCCTGCCTGTCCCAGTCGCACTCCTCGTCCCTGGCCTCCTGGTCGAAGTCGTAGCTGCGCTTGGACCCCGAGCGCCTCCTGCGGTGCCCGCCGCCCGCTCCCGTCTCGCCGGACGACGACGCCGGCCTCCCGGCCCCGGACGAGCTCCTGCTGAGCCGGCCGCACTGGATCAGGATCGCGTCCACCTCCTCCTTGGTGCAGCTGGAGCTGCGCACGGGCGTCGAGGGCACCAGCACCACCGGCAGCTGCTTCGGCGCTGGCTGCGGCTCTTGCGACGACCCCGACGACCGCTTCTTCTTCGGATCCTCCCCGGGCGCCGCCGCCGCGGCGGCGTCCTTGGCCGACGAGGACCCCGGCCTCACCACGAACACCGCGGCAGCCTTGTTCGCCGTCGCCGCCTTGGCCTCCCCCGCCGCCGCCCTCTTGGGCTGCGGCGCCGGCTTCTTGGCCTTGTCGTCGGACACCGCCACGGCGATCTTCCCGGGCTTGGCCGGTGGCTTTTTCTTGCTGAAGCAGAGGCCCATGGTGGCTTCTGGTGGCAGGAGCTCCGGGCCTGCGACTCTGCGAGCGAGCGGGAGCTTGGAGTGGAGGGAGGAGGGAGTGAAAGAGTGCGTTGGACAGTGACGTGGTGGTATTTAAGCACGCGTGGGGATGTGCGATTAGCGAGATTACTAATTTTGTGTTACTGTGTGTTGTGCTCTGTGTTAGTACTCCGTAATCCGTACCCTGATGAGCAAAGGCAAAGGCTGATGGTGATGCGTGCGTGATGGGGGATTTCAAATCCTCTCTCGCGGATCGCCTTGAGGCTCGTGCGCGCACGCACGTGGGGAGCGGCGTCGGCTGGTCGCGGTGCTGTGAACCGACGGGTGGGACTGGAGGACGCCGCGGTGGACGGTCTAGGAGGCACACGTCCATAGGGGCTTGGACCGGCGGCTCGGTGGGGACGCTATCCGTTACAAACATCGCGGGGCCCTGGGTCTTGATTATCCCATCATCATCTCGTCTTCAAACATGTTCAGGCAGAGGTTAATTTGTACCAGCACCAGCAGCACAGCATGCCAGCGTCAGGGGCGCGTGTCACTGCTAGTAGTACGTGGTAACTTTCGTCTGGTAGGTTCCGTGCTTTGCTAATCGTCATCGAGACGGGGTAATGCACGGGAAAAAAGCTATCGCAAACGAGGAAAGCTTTGCGAGATGGACGTGCAACGGCACCACGATTCAAATGCAGGCACGTTCGGTTGAATCCGGCCCCACCTGGACCTTTGTGGTGGCTTGCTGGCCGTTGCGTGCGCAAGCCTCACGGCTAAACAACGGCTACGAGCGGAGCGGAGAGCGATCGGGGGGCGCGCAGATGCCACCGGATTCCTTTTGCCGTGCTGCAAGCAAGGCTGCGACAGAGAAGCTGCTGACCGTTGTGATCCCTCACCGTCTCTAATGCTTTTTTGAACCCGAATCGACCGTTGGAGGGGGGAAGCAGGGCGTCATCACCCTCGGATTCTCACAAGTCACGTCGGATTCGCGCGCGCTCTGGGCTCTCCCGTCGTGTGGATTGGCAGCGAGTGACTGGGGATCGGATCGGCCTGATGTGCACGTGATCAGCTCATGGCATCATCATCATCTAATCAGGCAATCAGGCAGCATAATACTGCGAGAGATGGGCACCGGGCGTGGCTGGACCGATGATTCTTCTGACGGCTCCTTAAACTCGTGTCCGCCCGCCCATCGACCAACCTTTTGGCCTGCAGAACGACCGGATCCAATGCCCGCTAATTCATGCTTGCACTGCGTACGCGTACTGGTCCTCATGACCGCGGGCGGGCTGGTGGCATCATAACTTTCTTCTATATACACGGGCCCGGGCGATGGAGAGCTGCGCGTAAAATGATTCACGGCGGCGCGCGCAGGCTGTAAAACCACGACCTACTGCATGGTGGATTTCAGATTCATTTCTGTTTCTGACAAGAAGTTTGGGAGGTAACAACGGATTGAAGTTGAATTTGACTTCAATTTCCTAGCGGGCAGCGGCTACTAGTCCCAAAAGCTGGAGCAGCCTTGGGGGGCATGCTGCAGGAGGGCTTTTGCTGTTCATCATCAAAGGGTGAAAAATGAAAACGCCAAGTCGGAAAGGAGGCGTGCTGTTTTTCTTTACAGACCAACCAGCGATGAAAAAGGACCAAAACGGCTGGCGCTTGTGCTTCTCACGACCTGCACTGCTTTCAATGTCTTTTCGACGTAGTGTCGTAGTTTATGTTCATCGGAACCTTTTGCCACACGAATAGAGAGATTTTAATTAACGCAAAAAAGGAAAAGGATAACGGAGTGATTAACCACGAGGCGTTGACACCACATCCAACGTCTCGTGGAAATCACTAGCGCATGCTGGCAACAAGCTTATCCGCCTATCTCAGCACTGCGGATGTTGAAGAATGCGTCAAGCATGTTTCTACTCTGCTCCGTCGGTCCTTACACGTTTCGCTCATAGAAAAATCAAACTATTTTAAGTTTACACAAATTTATATAAAAAATAATATTTATATTTATATCTTTTTTTAAATACTCTCGTCAACAGAGTCTAGTGGGAAAAACCAATTACGGCGACAGTATCATCCATACAGAAGCCAAGTGTACACTTGCAGGTGAGACCAAGAAGGACATGAGTGTAGATAGTGGCATATTTCGGTACAAGGTAATTTATAGGTCATGACAAAAAATATTGTTCGCTGATTTATTGTCAGAGAAAAACACGCTAAATAGCACGAATTGTGTTATGCAGAAGTAGCGGCATGTCTCAAAATTCCATTTTACGAGGGCATGGATCCATTATGGCATGTGTTCGCACGTGAAGCTCTCCATATATGGATTCTTTGCACCACCCCATTTCGTGGGGGCACGTTTTGACACATGTAGGTTGGATGAGCAACTCCAAGAGTTTTGTAAAACTCTTCACAAGCTAACAAATAAGTAGGAATCTTAATTTATTTCTTGATTTTCTCCCCTCATCATCCCTAATCTAAAGGGGAAATCCTTATTCTAACTTCAAGGCATTAAGCGCACACTTCCATTGATTTCCTAGGTCAACTAATTGACTAACGACACTCATTGCGAGTGTAGGCAGTTAATTGAAAGCCCATAACACGTTATGCCTAAGGGCATCAGGAGCATATAATATTTCTATGGGTTTTATAGGGTGGATTCCACAAACTATAAGGTCAACATCCCTTAAGATGGGTCCACGATGCATTTTACTTTATGTTTAAGTAAAGTAAAAAGTCAAAGTGCCACTGCTACAAATAAAAAAGGGCTAATAATTTCTTTCTTTTCATCTTCCCCACACGATCACGCCACACCAAGCTCCACCACCATTGTCATTACTCCTGCTCCACCCTAAGTGTCACCTACTGCGCTCCCTCCCGCATGGTGATGTCCACAACACCACCCCAAGCGTCATTTGCTCCATTCCCTCCCAATGGGTGATGCCAGCGGCTCACCTCCCCCTTCTTGATGTCAGTTAGCGTAAGCTCCATCGAAGCAGCTCGATGTGGAAGGCCACCTCAAGCGTCGACAAAGGCGATGGCTATCATGTGCTCACCTAGCCGACCAAACTCATTAATCCCTAGCGACTCCCTTAAATGTCTCCATCACACAGTACCTAGGCTTGCCTAATCTTGGCTGCTGCCGCTACGCCCTAAAGGACCAGCAAGCAAGAGGCCAAGGCGAGGTAGTGGTGGATCTAGCACCATGTCGACCAAGGCTTAAGCCCTCGCTACCACCGCCGGATGCATAAAGCCCCTACTATAAGTTTGTAATCATTGAATCTTAGAAGAAGAGGCTAAACGTAAAAAATAAGAATGAAAAACCTAGATCCAGTAGTGAGCAGGGTGGACAACAACCATGGTCTTAATCTTAGTCACTAAAGCTTAGAAGAAGAGGCTAAACATAAAATGTAAAAAAAGAAAATCTAGATCTGGCGGTGAGTGGGTGGGCCACAACTATGGTCCTAATCTCTGCTGCCGCACCGTTGGTCTTGGTCCAAAGGGCCAGCAAATAACATGCTTGTTTGGCTAACAAGTTATGATTGAAATTACTTATTGATTTGTTGTGAAAAAAAAACATTACTAAATAATTGGCTAATTCACCGAATAGGGCACAAGAGGTCAAGGCATGACAGACGACGACAACTTGACAAGCAAGAGGTCAAGGCTGGGTGGCGAGGATAGGCGACGGCCAGCGACCATGGCGTGCCGCGTGCGAGCAAGAAGGCTGGCGCGAGAAGACTGGAGGAAGAATTGGTTTTTCTAATGATTATTAGTAGCGGGTCTTCTTTATCGGACCTTTTTTTTTTTTGTCACGGTAAAGACAGGCTCTGTTGTCTCTTGTTTGATGAGGCCGACCTGAACGAGCTTTACCCCCTTCTTTTGCAACACTCCAGATGCGAGCAACGCCGTAGGTGCCAATACGGCCTGCTTTGAATGCAGTAACCTCCTAGCAATTACCCCCTCGTCCTTAAAAGCTTCAACTTTCTAAGTCAAACTTTTAAAACTTGAACCAAATTTATAAAAAAAAACATTAAAATTTATGGTAATTAATACCATTAGACATAGAATAAATTTTCATAAGATACTTATTTTATGTCATAGATGATGTTCTTTTCTATAAAGTTGGTCAAACTTTAAAAAGTTTAACTACTATGGATTTTAGGAGTTGAAGCTTTCAAGGACAGATGAAGTAAAAGAAAATGAAACACAGCTGTCACATATATATAATATATCATGACATCAAACTATCAGTGAGAATGCAGCTCTGCAATGGTTTTATCCTGATCTCCCTATTTAATTGTTGTTTTCACCCTGTCCAAAATACCTTCCTGAAATCGTCATCAGTATATTCAGCATTACGACTTCATCGTCCATCTCAGTCTTGGTGGCAAGGATGCTGGCGCACTTGCGCAGCAAGGACCTCAGTGAGGCACACGTCTCCGCGTCCAAGGGAGTGTGAATGGCAACACAGAGTGCAAAGAGCCACAGGCAGTTATTCCTTGATAGTGTATCCAAGCTTTGAATCATATCAATGTAGTTCCTAAGTGTCGCAGCTCTTGAAACTGCATCCATGTTGTGCATCATTGTAAGTGTCGGTTCAGTTTGTGGCTCCGATCTGCTGCCAGGTTTTGTTGAGATTTTTGTTGCATTAGATACAGATGGTTCATCAGAACTGTCAAGCTCCGAGAGCACCTGAGGAAAATAACAATCTCATAATCAGTAGATGCAGAAGATGGTAGGTAAAGTCAAGCATACAAACTGAAAAACCGGTAAGTTCAAGTATTGCAAAGAACCTTTGGTGTCATATGGGATTGCAAACTTCTGTAAATATGATATACTATAAGATGTGACAATGATTTATTAAATGGCAGTCTGAAGAAACTAAAAAAAAAGGGCACGAAATGCTTACGTGCATGTGTCAGATTTTTAATCAAGCTAACCAGCGAGTACTATATTTCCAAGAGTAACTAGTGGTAAAATGGTCATACTAGTACTAGCCCAAACATCATAGAAATCCTACTAATGGTACAATGGTTGGCTTGATGACACTTATACGTTCTGCAATTTATTTGGCGTGAAGATCTACTAATACCATTTATTTAATATGCTAAGGATACAGACTAAGGCCCTGTTTGTTTTAGCATGCAGATTGTGGATTGCATCTTAGAGACTAGGAGCAAACATTCACCATTGTATCATACAAATTACAAAAAGCAAGCAAACTGGAAAAACAGACATCAGAACATCAATAGCACATACAGCTAGTGTGATAAGGCATTCTCAGTACCATAGCTATCAGATTTTCAGGATGCAATTTTTTTTAACACTTCTCTTCCTAATAAGAACAAAGGATGCCCATTGTCCCGTCATGAAAATAAAGTAATCTACGTGACAACAGAACAAACCATACAGTAATGCCATAAAAAAATCCAACATAGAATAGTAGATAAGAAAAGCGTCCCTTGCCCAATGAAGTAACATACTAAAATCATAGGACATGTTTGCAATTGCTCTAGACTTGTGCTACTCAAATTTTAAGGGTCAAGTGGCCAACAAAATAGCAAAATATGTCAACAAGTTTTTTATTAAAAAAAATGTTATGTCAATAAGTTAAGAAGCAATTTTACAAACATAGGGTGTTGGCTTTACGAAGGTAATTATGAGATAGAAAAGAAAACTGAAATGTAGTTAGAAATATTTGCATCTTTTAAACTACACAAGATAGCTTACCATCCTGGTTTCTGCGAAGTGGGTGATAAATGTGTCCTCCCATTGTTTTGACGCACGCAAATCAGGTAAGCACTTTGGTATGTCCGGAATATCTGGCATATAAGGAGTTTGTACATTTCTAGCTGCACTTGAATATATCTTGGCCACCTTCACTCTAGGAATTTGGTTAGCTTCCCACCTGTAAACCGATGATTTCATGTCATAGTCAAAGTAATGCTTTTGGGTAAGCTTGGTTACAGGAAGTATATCTAACAAAAATAATAGAAAAATGAGCTCACGTCTATCTGGTTGGTAGGTTTGGGAGATCCTATTTAGCAAATATAACTAGTCACATAGTTTGACATTCTATTTTATACCATTAGTTCATTTGGTAAGCTTAGCCAAAATGAGCTCATATGGAGAAACCCTAGTAATTAAATATCATCAATTTACTATACTTCACATTTGAACATATGTTGAAGTCACAGTGAGTAACCTAATTGCAAGAGAGATTTGATCTTACTAAGATAATGGATATTCATCTATTCAACACTGAACCATATAAAGGGTCCTTAATGGCCACAAAAATTAAATAAATAGCAAGACTAGGATGTTGCATCATGTAATTGAGACTTGTAACAATAATAGTAACTGGTCAGGTTAAATATCAAGTTATCAACTACAGAACACAATGAATCGTGCACAGATGAGGAAACAAGAAACAAAGAATACCTGACACGCCGAAGGTACTCAAAGCCATCAAGTGGCTCGCCAGACTCGAAATCTGGATCTCCATCCACAGCAAATGCAGGCTTCAGAATTCCCTCATACTCATCGTCACTGTCATCTTCATATTCCACATCTTCACCTTGATGAAATGACTCTTCAGCCACTCCGCATGCCCCAGCAGGGTCATGAGCAGATTCAGAGCGATGTTCGTGACAAACTGCCAGATCCCCATTTCTGTGGGCACCAATCTCTGCAACCCCTACACAGGTTTCATATAACAAATGAGAACATCGCAAAAAAAAAATACTAGCAGCATATTTAACAAGCAAAATGATTTAATTTTGCACACAAGTTCTTAAGAGCATCTCCAATAGTCTTTCTTAAACTCACTATCTAAACCGTCATTCAGAGACCCATTTGAATAAAAATCGCTCGCTATATTTCAGCCTCAAACAAGTTTTCTATATCTTGTGCCCACTCTAGAGCCAGCCCCGCTATGCATCTTTGTCTTACGAGAAATCCGAAATAGAGGCATGGCAATATTTGAAGATGTAATTAAAGAATCTGTTGAAGGGTATTTTTCACCAAAATCTCTATTCCTATCAATTATCAATTAACAAGCTCTTGGAGTTGCTCTAAGGGGCAAGGACGAGAAGAGACATACCCAAGAACCGTGCCGCCGCCGCCTCTTCGGGCCACTTCCTCACGCCCATAGCCTTCATCCCCCTATTACCCTTCCTGCTCCTCACGTCCTCCTCGGCGACGAGCAGCCCGTCGTACTCACCGGAGAACCCGGAGGCCGCGAGGGCAGCGCGGACGTCGGCCCACAACAGCGACTGAGCCTCCTTCGACGGGGCATCCCTGAGCGCCTCGAGCTCTGCCCTCAGGTACGCCCACCTCCTTCCTGCAGATCCACGTTGGGCTTCGGCAGAAAAGGCCATGGAGAGGGGGGAAGCTCTGGCTGGGGGAAAGTGACCACGACGTGGCTTCACGGGTGAGCGGAATGCACGCCGCCCCGTGGCAGTGCCCCCTCCGTTGGCTGCGTGCCTGCGCCAACAGCCGACGCCTTGCCCTTGTTGCTCGACGACCGGCGCTTCGTGCCTCTCTGCGCGTGACGGCGTGCTTAGGAGAAGGGGAAGGTATGATGAACCTAACCCCGCCGACGGGGAGATAGGGCACTGATAGCCGGCGGCGGCGGCGAAGCGGCGGAGAGAGAGGTACAAGAGCAGGTTGTCGCCCAAAACCCTGGTAGGCTGAGAAAGTGAGAACGGCCCAAGCCCAAGGTCCGAATTTGTACAAGCTTAAAAGCCTGAGGCCCATGGCCTGTCTCCATTCTTTTTTTTTTATCTCGGAAACAAAGGATATACCAGTACACATAACGGGGATTTTCAAAAAAAAAAAGTACACATAAGGGGGATTTCATCTATTAGGGCTGATGTCAACTTGCTAATAACTCATATGCATAGGTATCATTAACAATAGAGACAACTTGCTAGCTCATATAGACACTATCAACAATAAAATCGACTTGCTAGCTTGTATGAATTTAAAAAATAATGAAAATAGAGTAATCTAAAGTGCTAGTATAGAAAATATGTACTCCTTCCGTATAGGATTTAGAAGTAGTTTTGGATAAGATTTGAGTTAAACATTGGGAATATAAATCATCAATATCTTTTAAATATTGAGTTTGCAAATATGAAAATTATATGAATAGTTTTGTCTTAAAAAATACTTTCATAAAAGTATATATATTATTTTTTTCTAAATATTTTTATAAAAATAAGAGGTCAAAGTTATGTTTTGGAGACCATGTCGATGTCCTAAATGACTTCTAAATCATATACAGAGGAAGTAACTGTGTATGGCAAGATGGAAATGGAAGAGTTTCTAAAACCAGTAATCCACGGCGGAAACACTTCGTGAGTTCGTGTAAAAATGAATGAAGAGGTTGTACTTGGGTGTATGGCAAGATCGAAGAAAAATGGTGAGGCTGTTCCAGCATTGCGCTGCTAACATGTTTGTACACCTTGTTTTTATTTGATCCATTGTAAACAGCTGCTGCTTCTCCTACTTTATTTCTACTAGGAGGTCGTTACCTGCGGTCCAGTGGAAAAACGCGTGGCACAGTAGCGATTAGTGACAGAACAGTGGACTGAACAATGACATTGCAGAGATTCAAACAGGACATGAACTGTGACCAAACAGTAGTGTCTGATGTGTTAGTGAACAGTGATCGACGCGTGGATGTGGTCGACATCTAGGCACTGTTTGCCTAAACGGTTGATTTAGGCCTTGTTTAGTTCACCAAAAAACCAAAAACTTTTCAAGATTCCCGTCATATTGAATCTTGCGGTATATGCATGGAGCATTAAATATAGATAAAAAAACTAATTGCACAATCTGTAAATCGCGAGACGAATCTTTTAAGTCTAGTTACTCCATAATCGGACAATGTTTGTTAAATAAAAATAAAAATATTACAGTGTCAAAATCGAAAAATATCGCATCTGAACAAGGCCTTAGCACCGTTTAAATGCTACATATACATAGTGATATATTGTTTTCATTTAATGAGTCGTTTAGCCCGTTCAAATGGCTGTTTTGCCTGTTTAATTGGCTTTTAGGCTGAATATAATGAAAAAAACAGTAAGTGACTAACTGTTTATCGTTCAGCGTTTAAAATAACATTGTGTCCAAAAATTCATTCCACGTTAAAGATTAGACTACAAATAAAATATGATAAATTTTTTCTAGTTCTTAAATAAATGTACACTGAGATAGTTTGATGTTAAGACGTTAAGTGGAAGGAACAAAATTGAAATCGTCCTATAAAGCATGATGCTCTAAATAGTTAGGAGTAACATTCTAAATATCATCCTCTGTCCTATATTAGATGTTTTTTTTAACTTTTCTATATACATAGTTCTTGTTATGTATCCAAAAATATCAAAACAACCTATAAATTGAACTGAGGCAGTATAAAATAACCAGATTTTATAGTCCAAGGGTACAATTCCTAGCTGCAATGCATTATGTACCGATCAGACAAACGAATTTCTTGCAAGAGTCAGCAAAATAACTAAGCACAGAGCATAGCCAACAACAGCGGCAAAATTATCACTATTATAACTATCGATGATCACCAACATCCGAACAATTCCCCACAGCTGTAAAAATAGATGCTGAACCGAACAAGGGACAGCCTGAGTGAGCAGCACAACAGCGAGTAAGCAAAGCATTTGCCATGCATGCCTCACGAGCTCCTACACCGGAACAATATAGACAAGCGACCGCCGGCGGCCATGATTATTCTATAAGAACGGCGCTCGCCGCTTACTCGTCGGACGCACTCCAACGCCGTCACTCCTCATCGACGAACTCGAACTCGTCCTCGCGGAGGTGGGTGAAGAACCGGACGGGCTTGGGCTGGCCGTCGACGGCGAGCTGGAACTCGACCTTGAAGGGGAGGTTGGCCGTGACGCGCTTGCCCTTCCACACGCAGACGTACTGCTTGACGACGCCCTCCATGCCCTGGATGTCCAGGTCGGGCGCCTTGATGACGTGGTAGACGCGGAGCGGCGCCGTGACGCGCACCCGCCTGCCGATCTTGGGCGCGGCCGCGGCCTCCTCGGCCGCCACGTCGTCCGACTCCGAGGTCACCGCGTTGGTGAGCGCGACCTGGAGGAGCAGGCGCGCGCGGCGCGGGGCCGGGGGCGGGCCGGGGAGCCGGGCGAAGGCGGAGGACGCGGGCGCCGGGGAAGGGAGGCGGCGGTGCAGGAGCACCGAGGAGGTGGAGGTGGACGGCGGCGCCACGGACGCGGTGGCGGTCGCCATTGGGGTATGCGCGCGGCGGGGATGGAGGGAGGCCGGACGGACTCCGGTGTTGTTGGGTCGAACAGGTGGTGGGCGCGGGAGAGGCGAGGAAAGGATAGAGGCGCGGGGGAAACGAAAGGCGGAGGGGAGCGGATGGCCGTTGCGACTGCGAGTTGCCTATAGGTTGATTGCCTTCTCCGTTCGTTTGGGCCTCGGGAAATGCTGAGAGTTTGGCGAGTTTGCACAGCGTCTAGCACGGAAATCAACTGGATAAGGCGGGAGCGCACGCCTGGCTGTGGTTTGCTCTGCTCGCCGTGCCCGGGGCAGAGAGGCGAGGACGGCGACGATATGGCATGGGCGCGTGGCAGCGGCACCCTTCACGTAATCACGGTTTGCGGTTCGCCGACTCGCCACGTGGCGTCGGCTCTATTTGGCCACTTGCCGCCGGGGTCGCTCCCGTCGACGCTTGACAACGCACGCACGCACTGTAGGAAATTTGCGTGTTGGTTCTGTTACAAATATCCTCGTACAGTGGTGATCTCAGCCGCCTCCTTTGCGATCCCCCTCTGTCGAATCCTAAAAGCAAGTCTTCTCGTAGAGTTTCTCCCGGCATGCATACGGAAAACTCCCCGTAGCCACGGGACGTGCGTCGTGATTACTTCGAGCGAGAGTTTTCTCCTCGTAACCTCTCTTTAATATTATGTATAAATATCACCTATGATCCATACAATAAGGTTGTCTCGAACAAGAGATTCATCGTGAAACTGAAACCTAAAATAAGTCGGCAACATAATACTTAGTCTAACAAACTAACTATATAGAGCTTGTTTGGCACAGCTCAACTTCACTAGTAAAGCTGTTTTTTTAGAAAATAGCTTCACGAGTGACTTATGAAGCTGAGCTGTTTTGGAAAAAATATTTGGCAAAATAGCTTCACCAACTACTTCATGCATAGTTGAGAGAGAGAAATGAGTGAGAAGCTGCAATAAGCTACTTTTTTCCAGCTTCATCCAACTTATGTCTTTGTGAGAGGAGAGGAAAAACAGCTTCATCCATGAAGCTGTTTTGGAAATAAGTGTTTGGCAAAAAAAAACAGCTCACAACAGCTCATGAAGCTGCTGTGAAGCTCATGAAGCTGTTGTGAGCTGTACCAAACAGGCCCATAGAAAACTCATTTTAGGTATTGAGAAAGGCATAACTCAAGTATGAATATCGTCTCTTAAGACCCATTTGAAGAAAGGGTTATCTTTTAGATCTTGTTGTTAAAAAAAACTAAAACTAGATATGAAATCCTTTGACTGTACCGCTGCCCAAACTACGGTGTTAGAGTTGTTTGGTTTATTTTAATAGCTTTGCCAAGCCACAAGTAGACACGCCACAATTTGGCATGTATTTGATTAATACCACAACTATGGCATGCCAAACTTTTGTAGTCATATGTTCCACATGTCAAAATCAGTTTGATGCCAAACTTTCTTAGCCTATGTCCCACATGTCATAGTCATTTCGATGGCAAACTTTAAGACAAATGTGGTGCTCGATTTGTTGGCTACATTTCTCCTAATTTTAGTTGCAGCAAAGTTAGGCATCAACCAAACATGCCAATGACGATTACATTGCTATAACGAAATCATAACAAGAAAAAAAATGATATTTATTACACAAAGAATAGAGTTCGCATATCTCATTTTACTTAAAACCCCAACAGGATAGGTCTGTAGAACTGATGAATCGAAACTACCTAGAAGCAAAACTTCCCATCCAAGGGCAGCATAACATATATCTCAAACGCATCAACGCAGATATTTAGTTATATCCCCGCAAATATCACCACCTGAATGTGCACCTATTTAGACTCCGTCAGAACAACAAAATAAGAATATAATGAACATTATCAACCCTACAAATTCTGCTATAGAGGGAAATCTTTACATGCAAATACTACTATGGGCGTACCATTCCATAATTTTACCATAATCAGAAGCATCCATTTATGGAGATTGAGTGCTACTTTCTGTCTTCGGATCCAAGATCTCACTCAAGGATGCAGAACGGACGAGTGAAGCTGCTGGTAGAGAGGCCAATGATTCGGCAGCCGGAATGCGAAAAAGATATACACGATAATTCTCCTCTTTCGCTGTCTCCATGCTCTTGTTCATATCTTGTTCTAGTCTGAAAGCATAGTCATACAGGGGTCCAGGAGCTCCTCTTGCAGTTCGCTTTGCATCGACAAGTGCCTTAATTCCGACCTGCAATCGAGATATCTCCTCACCAATTTCTGTCTTCCCATGGAGTTCAATACTGTACCTATAGCAAGCTTCTGCATTGAACAGAGCAGCCTTCAATTGGACATGGGATACCCATGATCTTTCAAAGTGGTTCTGCAGCGGAGGAGCCACTAGTGCAGCATAAGCTTCTTCATAGTACAGGGCAGCCTGCATACAGCCAGACACATAAGAGTTTAGTCTTTTCCTGAGGTGATTGATTTTTTCACACAAGAAAGGATATTGAATTTTTGAATGCTGAGCAACATACAAACATATGTATTGTTAGTGCTAATCGACCGGAGGTTGTAGCGATGGTGGGTTGTAGGACGAGGTTTGAAGAGACGGCGGCGAGCTGGGGGCGCCGTGCTTGGCGCCAGGTGTTCGATGAACTCGACAATGGAATTACAGGGAACAGGAGAATTAGGGCCGGGTGCCCAAGGGAGATAGATATATCTCAATCCCAGGCTAGTCTCTTTAATCCATAGAGTTTGATACTTATACATGACCTCCTAACAACCTGTAGCTAAATAAAAGGACTAACAGACTCCAACTAGGACTCGACTACTTAACCAAGCTTAACTAACGCAGCTAGATTCAGGCCTGGCGCACACAAGCCGTGCAGCCTGCCTAACCTGCCGCCCGACTCCTTCTAGCATATGTTCTTCCCACCATAACAACTCTCCCGCCCTCGACAAACAGCTCGTCCTCGAGCTGGAATGATGGAAAGCGGCTTCTGAAATCTTCCAGGGGCTCCCAAGTAGCTTCAGAGTCTGGCAAGTTGAGCCACTGAATCAGGACATGCCAAACGCCCCAAACGTAGTTGAGCACGGATCGCCCGCGCCGGTTGGAGCAAGAGCCGGCCATGGCGCATGGGAGGAAGCGGAGGCGTCGTGGGCGCCGATATGGCTTGAGAACACCGACGTGAAACAGGTCATGAATCCGGGCGTCGGCAGGTAGCTCCAACCGATACGCGACATCGCCGACGCGTTCCAGAACGCGAAAGGGGCCAGCAAACCGAGGACGCAGCTTCCCCCGAGGGCCGGGTACCAGTGATTGTGCCGGGCGATGAAGAAGGCGAAGCCAAACCCAATCTCCTACAGCAAACTCCAGAGCACGGTGGTTAGCATCATAATACTTCTTAGCATAGACCTGGCCCTGCAGCAGGCGTTCACGGACTTCCTCCAGAAATGTATCCCGGTCCTGCAGGAGTCTATCCGCGGCCCCTGTCTGAGATGAGCCGGCTGTATAGGGCAGTAGCGCCGGGGGATCCAGGCCATACACGACCTTGAAGGGGGAAGTGCGCAAAGACGAGTGGTGGGCAGTGTTATAACAATATTCTGCCCACGGAAGCCAGTCGAGCCATGCGCGCGATCGATCGCCGGTGAGGCAGCGCAAGTACATGGCGATCATTTTGTTGACAGCCTCCGACTGCCCGTCCGTCTGCGGTGGAAGGCAGTGCTCATCTTCAGCTTGACACCCGCGAGCCGGAACAAGTCGCGCCACACATGTCCCGTGAACACCGGATCGCGGTCACTTACAATCGAGCTTGGAAACCCATGAAGACGGACGATAGCTTCAAAGAACGCGCGAGCCACCGAGATTGCTGTATACGGATGGCTCAAGGGTATGAAGTGCGCGTATTTGGAAAACCTGTCCACCAGGCTGCGTGGTGGTGGGCGGGGACGAGACGCCGACCGAGGTGGTGGGTGGTGCGAAGCCTACCGAGACGCCGGAGGTTGGCGGCGGCTGCGACATGGTCTCTGATACCAGATTGTTAGTGCTAATCAACCGGAGGTTGTAGCGATGGTGGGTTGTAGGGCGAGGTTTGAAGAGACGGCGGCGAGCTGGGGGCGCCGTGCTCGGCGCCAGGTGTTCGATGAACTCGACAATGGAATTACGGGGAACAGGAGAATTAGGGCCGGGTGCCCAAGGGAGATAGATATATCTCAATCCCAGGCTAGTCTCTTTAATCCATAGAGTTTGATACTTATACATGACCTCCTAACAACCTGTAGCTAAATAAAAGGACTAACAGACTCCAACTAGGACTCGACTACTTAACCAAGCTTAACTAACGCAGCTAGATTCAGGCCTGGCGCACACAAGCCGTGCAGCCTGCCTAACCTGCCGCCCGACTCCTTCTAGCATATGTTCTTCCCACCATAACATGTATTCATTTTATCACTCTAATAAAATGATAAACAGTGTCATGCATGCTCATTAGTACCAACACAGAAGGCACAAAAAAAACAGCAGTAGCACCATCAACTAGAGATTAGTCATCAATTTGGGAAACTAGGATCATCCATTTATTTACTTTTAGTTTCTATTCTTTAAAAGAAAAAAAACAATCAGAACTGTCCATATAGTTTAAGCTAACCTTTGGTCGATAAAATAAAACTGAATTCCTTTAGTCTCTATAAAGTTCCTCTCCCTTTCTGAACTTCTTTCCCCTGACCAAACTAAGCTTTAAAGTTCAAGATGTTGTCTACGATGTGCATCACATAACATAGAAAGAGTAAGGGACATTGTCTAAATATCTCAATCAACTTGTTAGCTTTAAGAACAGGTATAATCCACAAACTTCTGGAACCGATGGTTTGGATGTACACTCAAACCACCTAAGTGTGAATCCTCTTCTACTTTATCTATTCAAAATGTAATTCCTCCTACACATCCCTCAACCTGGGATTTACAAAGATTCATTCTTTTATGTTTGATGTGTTCACCAATCCACCAAGATATCTTGTTGTACAAAATCAAAAACTGTCAAGGATAACAAGGCATCATCAACCTTTCACCATATGTAAATTAATGACTAAAATCTCACTTGGCCAGCCAACGTTTCCGATTCGCTTTGTTTTATGTGTTGCAGTGATTAATGAAGTAAATGTGCATCCAAGCAACATAAAAATGAGCAACAACGCACTTTAGAATCAACTGCAACCAGTACTGAAGGAAGAATGACAGAATATTAAGTATTTAACAGACATAATGAGATGATGTTTCAGACCACAAAAAGTAACTAACTACTCCACCGTTCCAAACTATAGTTCACTTTAGCTTTATCCTAGGTAAAATTTCTCAAACTTTGTCCTAAGTTCATTGAAAAATATGTTAACAAACTTGGTCAAAAGTATATAATTTGGAAAAGAGGGAGTATGTATAAGTAAAATTTGCTGTCCGGAACATCATCTAATTATGACTGGATGTAGTATTGATTGATTCTTCTATTTGGATATGTTACCATGATGCAACAAAAAGCACAACTACTTATAAGTGAATTTACATCTTTTTAATAGGGGTAGATCATAGGTGGAAGTAGATCTCAGAGCTACCAGAGATGGAACTGATTCATAATATGGACAATCTAATTTTGACAATGCAATTCATGTAAAGCTCCAAACTAATGCCAATTTCCAATGTCCAAAGCATCAACACTTACGCCCTCTAATCCCTATCACATTCCCATGGGTTCATTCAAAAGGGAACATGTGCATTTCGAATTCATATTTCTTGACCAACCTGGCAAATCTACTGGGGAGCACCGGAGCACTACCATCTTCAGTTCCTCGTTCGATCAACACTGACAAATAGCCACTCCTACCATCTTTTTCAGTGTTTGCTTTTAACATACATTTTCTCATCTTAAAATACCCAAACGAATTTTCATCAAACTTCGATCAGAGAGTAGTCATAATAAACTGTTAAAAGCGCATTTCTGCATTTTGCAAAGAATTTGATCTCTGAAGTTATGCGAAGCGCACTGCAATTAAACCCCCAACAGAGACATAACGAGAGGAATGTATAGGAACAGGGCGTGCAGTCAGTAAAATCTCACCTGCCTAGCCACTTTGGAGCACACCGGCGGTGATCTCCCCGCGGCGAGAGCGCGCTCAAAACAGCACTCCTGCGCCTGCGCGAGCATGAGGCGCTCCAGCATCGCCGAGGCCTGAGAACTCATATCCACCGTCGTCGCCTCTTCCTCTTCCATCATCTCCCCCACCGCGCGGAACGCCCCCGCGGCGCGCTGGAACTCTCCGCACGCCGCCCTCACCCCTTCCTCCGTGGCGCGGCTCACGGCCGCCGCGATCCTCGAGGCGGCCGCGCCGACGTTGAACACGAGGGCGGCCTTCTCGAAGCGGAGGGAGGCGGCGGCGTGCTTAAGGTGGGGGCGGAAGGCGTCGTGCCAGGCGAAGGACAGCGTCTCGTCGAAGGCGCAGGGGTCGTCGCGCGCGGAGAAGAGGAGCCGGTGGTAGCGGAGGAGGAGGGCGCGGCGGGAGGCCGGTGGCTGCGCCTGCGGGTTCGGGACGGCGACGACGGCGCGGGCGTCGCGGATTTCGGAGAAGGAGGCGGCGCCGAAGAAGTGGCGGTCGCGGAAGAGCTCGGCGGCGGCGGTCTTCTTCTCCGGGACCGAGAGCATCGGCGACGGCGGCCGCGACATGATTGGCCTGACGCCACGAACGGACTCGTGGAGGTGGACTTGTTCAGTTGAGATTCTCCCGTCAGCGCTTATAACCGGGCCGAATTGAGCTTTACGACTTGTATACCAATGAAGGCCCAAATACGAGTGCAGCATCTCCGGCACAATATTCGGGGTTTGTTGTTGGGCCAGAGAGAAGAAAACTATACAAAGGTCTTATTTACTTCCACCTAAAATCTAAACAAATTTCAAGATTCACTGTTACATCGAATCTTTGATATATATACACAAAATCAAAAAGTAATTACACAGTTTATCTGTAATTCGTAAGACGAAAATTTCAGCCTAATTAGTCCATAATTAGACAATAATTATTAAATACAAACGAAAATGTTACAGTGTCTCGAAAACATTTCGTGAGGGAACTAAACAAGGCCAAAGTGTCTGAGCTCAGATTTCAGCGACATACACTGCAACAAAGTGCTCTTAGCTGCTCATGTGATTGATAGCTAAACTTGAGGACATAATATGCATTCGAGGATAAGAAGAAAATGTACATCACCAATTGTTAAGCAACTAGGAATCCATTCATTAAACATGAAACTGACACTACATAAAAGGTAGTTTTGCCAATGACATACATGCATATATTCCAAATCCAAGGTACACAAACACGCGCACACACTGGCTCTCAAATTTGTACTACAGTACTAGTACAATGCAGTACGTGCAGAAAAACATAAAGCCATAGTAAAGCTCAGCTAAGAGCAGAGGAGAGCATAAAACTCGTCTCCTCTCCCAAGCCTTTTAGGGATCCCTAAAGACAGAACACTACTTCATGCCGCTATGCAACTACAAATCATGCAGCAAGGAAACATGCTAGAAATACCTAAAGATCATGTTGTAATACTCATGAAATCATCATGGAAATATCAGCAAGGATGGCGGTTGAAATAGAGGCCATCCTTGTCCCCAGCCTCAAAAATCCAGCTGGGATTCCTTATGGTGTTTCATCAGGAGGAAAAAGAGGTCAGTGGGAGGAAAGGTCCAGATAAAATGGTGGTCCTTCAGATGCTCCTGCTTTGTGATCAATGGTGATCGTACTGCCAGATGCCACAAGCTGACTCTTAAAACCTGCAACCTGTGCGCATCCTGGATACTTCCTGCGCGTGAAGATCGTGTGCGATGCTCAGTCCTTCCACATGTAGGTTGGACTGCGGGGAGGAGGAGGAGGAGGAAGGGAGGCAGCAGAGGCCATGGCGGTCCCTGCTACCGGTGCCGCCGGGGCTTCCGGCGTGCTGGACACGTAGTCCATGCTGGTCGCCTCACTGGCGAAGCGAGACTGGAGGAAGAGGCCGTGGGCGTTGTCCATGTCGTAGTCCCACACGGAGCTGCCCGGGCCCCAGGCGCTGAACCACGCCTCGTCGGCCGGACCCCACACGCCGCCCGACGCCACCGACGACGGCTGGAACATGACCGTGTTGCCGTCACCGCCTTGGTGATCGGCCGACTGGAGCTGAGGATTTGGCTCGGGTTCCGAGCTCTTGGCCTGCTCTGTTTCCGGGAGCAGAGGCTTCGCTTCGCTGTTGCACGGCTGCTGTCCACCGTCATGCTGCTGCTGAGCTTGCTTCGTGTGATTCTCGTCGGGCGTCGGCGGAGCAGACGAGGAAGAGGAGGAGCACGACGCCGCCGCGCTGGCGCTGGTGCGCCCACTCCCGCCGACGCGGCCCTTGCCGAGGAACAGGTCGGGGAAGTTGAGCTTGGCGTTCTCGCCGCGGAGCTTGAAGGCCTCGCGGTCGTACGCCATGGCGGCGTCCTCGGCGGTGTCGAAGGTGCCGAGCCACAGGCGCGTGCGGTTCCGCGGGAGGCGGATCTCCGCCACCCACTTGCCCCAGTGGCGCTGCCGCACGCCGCGGTAGAGCTTGGTGGGCGGGCCCGACGCGCGCATCAACAGCTGCTGGTACAGCGCCGGCGGCACGGCCCCGCCGCCGCGGAACCCGCGGGGGCTCAGGTTCAGCGCCTCGCTCCAGTAGCGCAGCAGCATTTGCTGCTGCACCTCCGGCGCCAGGAGATGCGGCGGGAACAGAGGAGCCGCCGCCGCCGCCCCGAACTGTTGCTGCGGCAGCTCGCTGCTTCCGAACGAAATTATCTGCTGATGCTGATGCTGCTGCGGCTGCGGTGGCAGAGGCTGCTGGAACACGCTGGAGTATTGCAGCAGCGGCAGGAGCCTTGGCGACCCGGCTGTGGACGCCGCCGCCGCCGCTGCCGTGGATGCCGCCGGAGCCTGATCGTACGCGAACGGAAATATGTGTCGCGTCGATTGCGGCGACAAGGGGTTGGAAACAGAGGACGAGTCAGGGGAAGGCGGAGCCGACGAGAGCGAGGACAGGGAGCGGTTGAGGCGGCGATCCGGGCTGCGGATCTTCTTCAGGGGCCGGAGCAATGCGGCCGCCGGCGCGTCTTCTAAAACTGGCGCCAGCTGCCTCCCCGCGGCGGCGGAGCCCGAGCCGCTCACGCCCTTCCCCTTCCATCCGCCCCTCCCGCGCCCGCGCCCGCGGCCTCCACCGCCGCCGCCGTCCCCGCCCACCGGCTCCATCCCTGCCTGCCTCCAACGCGCCGAGCTGCAATCTATGAAGCGTGTGTGTGTGTGGAGTGCCGTGTCCCGGCCGCCCGCTGCGAACTGCACCGATCGAGGGGAGCTTGAAGCCGCGCGTGGAGAAAACCCGGGAGGAGCGAGGCTTTGCCAAGGAAGCGGGTGCGTGGGCGGGCGACCGGTGTGCGTGCGTGCGCGCGAGCCAATGAGGCGCGCGGTTCTGATTCGAAGGGGGGGCGTCCCCGTGGCGAGGCTTCGCGCTTTATAAAGGTCGCGTGCTCGCCAGGATCGCGCCAAAAAGGCTGGCCGATTTTTTGCTGCTCGCCGGAGCGTTCCACGGGGGAGAAGAGGAAGAGGAAGAGGGAAAAAGGCGGATGCGATGCCCGTTGTGTGGCGGGGACGGGGTCGTGGTCGGTGCGTCGGGCCCCACGCGCATTGACCTCTGCTCGCCCGCGCGGCTACGTGCCACGGCGGACGCCGCGATCCGTGCGCGCGCGATACGCCCGTCGCACGCATCGCGAGGCGTGCGCTGGGCAAAGCGCGGACGTTGCTTTCGGTTCGGCTCGCTGTAGACCGCGAGCGAACAGCTGCTCTCGGTTTGGTCCTTGGACTTGGACGGCAGTGAATCAGTGATCGAGAAAGAAACCCATGGAACGACCACTGCGGCACTGCGCTTGTGCGTCGAGCGGAAGTCGCATACGGTTTTGTTCTTGTTCTCAGGCCTTGTTTAGTTTGTAAAATTTTTCGTTTTTGGCTACTGTAGCACTTTCGTTTTTATTTGATAAACATTTTCCAATCACAGAGTAACTAGGTTTAAAAGATTCATCTCACAAATTACACATAAACTGTACAATTAATTTTTATTTTCGTTTATATTTAATGCTCCACGCATACGACAAAAAATTTAATACGACGAAAAATTTTAAAAAATTTTCGAACTAAACAGGGCCTCAATAGCGCGTGCGGCATGCTACGTGCTGGACTACAGGACTAGAGACTTTCGCGGACTCGCAATAATTTGACGGTGTGACCGGTTCAATCATGTACTGGGAATATAGCACCTGTGTCTATACCAATGAGAAGGAAGCAGATGTGCACTAGTAGTTCGTAAATCATGCACATCGCGACAGATTGCTGCATTTGTTGTGGAGGGTCATCAGTGTGTGTGCGCGCGCGCGCGCATGATTTGGGTTATCTAGGAGCTGCATATGCCGAAAGGGGAGTGGATCAGCTTATCAGCTGAGTTGTTTACCAAAAGTTCTGTCCTTAATTAGAAATTCAGAAGGCCGGACTTGCTTGTAAGTTTCTTCTGGCCAAATAGTTTATGACCTTGTCCTACATATACATTGATGAAGTGCATTTGGAAGCAGGAACCACACACGTCGTAGCTTTCTGTGGTGTTGGTGTGTGCATACGTTACCTTTGAAATAGTAATTGAGAAAAGAAGGAACGTGTGTCGCCAAATGTCTCCTTTTGTTTTGGTTTCCCTTCGAAAAAACTAGCTGTGCATATGTTAACTTAGTGCTGTGAAGGGATAACTATAAGCTGCAAACATCAAAAAAAAATAACTATAAGCTGCACGGATAGTTACGCTTACCATTTCTTCGTCGGATCTCCTTGCAGAGCCAGAGCCCAATATGAGGCCAAGATGAATTCCTTGAGCCGTCGAACAACTTGCATAGAATATCTTTGTTGGAGCGCTTGTTAGCTTTTGCATTGGTTCGGTTCGGAAGGGATCTCTATCGCTTCCGTGAAAGTGCCTGTACTGTTGTTTATTCCGCCACTTGAATCAAAATCCTAGGTTACCTGTGCCGTCCACAGCAGCTGGACGGCTACACCTTTCTCTTGGAACGTCAATTCATATATGTGCTGATATGAATCTGAAAGACGGCACTGTTCAGTTCTTGCTCTCCTACCCGTCCAAATCACAAATGGAGCATCAATTCGCGGACGCATCATCGCTTACCTAAATTACTGTCTGAGTTACCCAAAATAACCCCTTAATGAAATACACATCAACAGACATGTTCTCGGAAAAAAAAATGCCTAGAACAATCATGTATTTACATCCATTTTTGGATTTCCCCAGTGATCGATGACCATGACAGGCTACATGAACTTTAAACAGGCATATGCTGATATGCATACGCAGCCAGAGACGTAACAACGAAAAACAAGAATCCCGGCCAGCAGATCTTCAACACCACAACCTTGCGCATGCGTACAGCGTACCTTCGCGAAATCTCCATATTCTTTTGCATTAGTAAGGACTCCAGAAAACAATGTACCAGACCACACAGAAAGTAACAGTACGACATCGAGGAGGTATTTCCATGTGCACGCAACATTCTCCTCCATGTGGTTGGAGAAAAATGTAGATGCGCCATAACAGTACTACATCGACGAGGTATTTCCATGTGCACGCAACATTCTCCTCCATGTGGTTGGAGAAAAATGTAGATGCGCCATTTTTAAGTGTACAAATATACTACTTTTTCATGACTAATTGTCAACAAACTACTCCTTACATTCAGAATTTATCCTAAATTATAAAGTATTCCAGGTGAACTAACTCTCTAAACCCACTAATCATATGTGTATCTGCCATTAGGCCAGTCTTAAGAAGAGTTTCATGGCGTTGTTTTTGAAGACTTTCACGCCGTTAAGAATGAAATGAAATATGGTTTCATAGACATGTAATTGCATAACTCATAGAGAGTTGATAATCATGCCAAAACAGTTTTTTTTCTTCTCTCTTCTTAAAACCATTGTCACATCATTAAAAACGCTTATGTGACAGCTTATTAAATACAAATGAAACTCTGATAAAACTTTCAATGAAACTAGCTTTGGTATCTAACTCGAGACTCAAAACATACTAAGCACAAGATCTCTACCGACGAGAAAGGGATATATACTACTTCCTCCATCTCAGATTATAAATTATTCTAAAAATATCTTATAATTTAGAATGCAGACATCATTTGCTTTGTCCCATAATGTATCTTTAAAATTTGTTGATACCATATTACAGGGCAGTAATAACTAATTGTGAAGCACAATGTAATCTTTTACTAGACTTTGTATTTGGACGCAAGGAAATGTATAATCCCATAATGTATACTTTTACTAGTAGTATTTTATGGAAAATAGAAAACGATGCACGGAAACGATGTAGCCCACCGGCCACCGTTAAACATGTTTCCCGAAAATGCGACACAAACAGGAGGCCACTGCTCGCTCACGCCTTTTTGGCGCCATAAATGCGCGCGGCACGCTTCGCTTCGCTCGGTGACAAATGTCCCGAGCCCTCGTCTCGTCCGTCTCGTCTCGGAGCGACCTCACACACTTTCGGCACGCATGATCCGGAAACGGCACCGCGCGCCATGCATTATTTTAGCCCAAAGGTCCACGACAGCAGGCCCGCCACCGCCGCCCGGCGACCACCACGTGACGATGGGCCGCGCCGCCCAGCCCCACCCACCACCGCACCCTCCAAACTCACCCTGATCGCGACGGGTCGTCCCGCGGCGCGGCTGGCGGGCGGGGCCGCGGCGAGGCCCCGGACCCGCGATGGCTCTCGCTCTCACAGCCAGCGGGGGCGGGACGGCGACGGCGAGAGAGAGGGTGTGGGGCCGTGGGCTGACTTCCGCGCTACCGCGTCGGACGTGAATCGCGTGATGGCCCGGCGCGGCGGAGAGCCGGAGACTTTTCCCCGACGTCAAGCTTCACCACGCCCACGGGTGGACACGTGCACACGGCTGCACGCATCCTGCAGTACGCGCTAAGGCATTGTTTAGTTTCCAAAATTTTTCAAAATTCTCCGTCACATCGAATCTTACGGCACATGCATGAAGTATTAAATAGAGACGAAAACAAAAACAAATTACACAGTTTACATGTAAATCGCGAGACGAATCTTTTGATCCTAGTTAGTCTATGATTAGATAATATTTGTCACAAACAAACGAAAGTGCTACGTTAGTGAAATCTAAAATTTTTCTCAAACTAAACCAGGCCTAATCATGTCGATCCTGCCGTGCGAATTGGCATGCAAGTGTAGGAGTACTACGTAGTTTCAAAGGCTCTGCTGGTGGTGAATTGGTGATGATGGCGATACCGAGCACGAGCACTACCCGTGCAAAAAAAGGCATCAACTACTAGAATATAGGAGTACTCCGTCAAGTGTTTGATGGATCGCTAGTTTATTCGCTACTACTGGAGTACTGGCCAGGCGCCAACTAGTGCGCGAACTATCCGGATTCCAGAAAGTTCTATGCCAATGGCCGAAAGAGCCCCTGAAATAATCTCATCACTGAACATTCTCATTATTCCCTGCGTATTGTGGTCAAAAGTTACCGAATTCAAATCACGGAACGTGCGGGTGCATTGCATAAAGCAAACTTGGATGCAATTTTTTTTCTTTGTTGAGCGAGCAAAGTCTATTACCTTTATATGTACGTAATTGGAAATACAGTCTCTAGAAGTCGTGTAATTACTATTCTGTTTCTGATATGACTAAACACTATATTATAATCGTTGTATTCAAAACACACAAGATGAATTTATTTAAAATAAATTAAACATTTGCTTATTTTGATTAACATCTCACAATTATCAGAATATAATTTTACAGTATATGGTACTCCATCCATCCAAAAAAAACATATCTGTGATTTAAATTTTGTCTCAAAAAATATGTAAATCTAGATTGGAGACCAACTTTATGGTCAGACCCATCAATAAGGCCTTTAGTTCCGAAAATTTTTTAGTTTTCGGGACTGTAGCAGTTTCGTTTTTATTTGACAAACATTGTCCAATCATGGAGTAACTAGGCTTAAAAAATTCATCTCGTGATTTACAAGTAAAGTGTGCAATTAGTTTTTATTTTCGCCTATATTTAGTGCTTCATGCATGTGCCGCAAGATTCGATGTGACGGGAAATCTTGAAAAGTTTTTGGTTTTTGGGTAAACTAAACAAGGCCTAAAAAGCTACACATGCAAGAAAAATCATCTTACCGCATGGCCCTACTATCCATACATCCATCTTAACTCTACATTTGAGTTCCAGGTGCTGCATTTGTAGTGAAGATTCTACATAGTCTTTTGAGTTCGAGGTGTGTGTTATGACCTCAAAATATGATATTCATATATTTTGTGGGACGGAAGAAGTACCTCACAATTACAAAAATGGCCTTTGGAATATGTCAACCTAGCACCCCCCCTAAACTAGAACCCGCAGAGATAAACTCACACGATTAAAAAAAACAGCTAATGCTTCACTTGCCGCCAAAACCTAACTCCGGCGGACCAATAACACCATTCCAGAGCACCGGTAAACACACCAATCACAGACTGGGAGTTGTTAGCTAAACAATTTACTCTCTCTCCATCACAGTAGGAGCTCGATCGGGTCGACATACAAACATAGTTTAATCGTGGCATCCCGATCCAACACTACTCTCCGGATTACGCAATGCGTAATGATGAACGTACCATTGCTGCTAGTGATAAGCCAGCCTTGCAGCCACAATTCAAATATAGTGCAAAACCACTACGAACACGCAATGATTATATTCGCTAAGTGTGCCGCTTTCCATTGTTTAACGCCTACTAATAATAATACTCAATACATCCCAAATTGTAAGTCGTTTGACTTTTTTAATATCAAGTTTGACCACTTGTCTTCAGTTTTGTACAAAATATCACTTTTTTGTTGTGTATTAGTTTATTAATAAAAGTTCTTCAAAAATGACTTAAATTTGACTATATTTGCACAAATTTTTTGAATAAGACGAGTGGTTAAACTTGGGGTAAAAAAAATCAAACGACTTACAATTTGGGATGGAGGGAGTACATTATATACATCACGGCACACAACGACCTTATCTGCAAGCTAGCAGGTGCAGCAGGTGTACATCTCTCGCAGTCGCAGCCTCCTGGTTAATTTATGATCTCGGCTGATCTCACTGACAGGGAGATTAGCAGGAACGAGCAATAGGATATTTTTTGGCCTCGGAAGTACGAACGCATCCGGAGAGATCGCTGGTGGCGCGATCCGGCGCCGGGCCGAACGGATTAGCATGGACCGGACGCCGGAGGCGTATTTGTTTAGAGTCCAGATCGAGGTGCTCTGATCTGATCTGATGAAAGCGATCACGTTTTTGAGTGTGTTTTTATTCTGGTCAACCATAGTGCTTGGGGTGGCAGAGATGGCGTCACTAACGCTTTGCGAGAAACTGCTCGATCGACCTCTCTCTCAAGCAAAACCAAACAAAAAGATCTCTCGCAAAACAGCTGATCGCATATCATGCATTCGTGCGCGCTCGTAGATATTTAGCGTAGCAGTTGACTGCGACATGAGGCTGAAGAGATTATCGAAAGTGGTCTTCGCTTTAGGCCTTGTTTAGTTCCCAAAAAATTTTGCAAAATTTTTCAGATTCCCCGTCACATCGAATCTTTAGACACATGCATGAAGTATTAAATATAGACAAAAATAAAAACTAATTGCACAGTTTGGTCGAAATTGACGAGACGAATCTTTTGAGCCTAGTTAGTCCATGATTGGACAATATTTGTCAAATACAAACGAAAAAAGCTACGGTGTCGATTTTGCAAAATATTTTGGAACTAAACAAGGCCTTAATTAACTTGCAAGAAAAGTGCCTTGATTGGTTTAATTTCTGACCTTGTGTACATCGTAGAACATCCAATGATTATACTTTGAAAAGAAACCTGTGGAGGGATTGCAATGGAAGTCATGCATCGTTTGCATAAGCTTGTAGCATTGCAAGATGGAAATGTTTTTCAGAGTAATGACTTCCATTGCAATTACATATATATAGGGAACTGTCTCGATTAACGTAGAGAGAGCGAAGCAGAATAAGGATTGTTCTTTAACGTAGTGTAGTACGTGCCAAACAGGCAACGGACGGGAAATGGCAATGTCACGCACTCGTTAGTCAGTCGTCAGACTCAGGTGTGCTGACTGACTGGGCGAACGAGAAATATCTGCCAACAAATCTCCAGAAATGGACAAAAATGGTCGGCATGCATGCATTTTACGAACAGTACAATGTTGAATGACACCTGACCTAACCACACTAGCAAAGTAGAAATACGCATTTTCAGTATTAGGTGGGGGGTGCAGCAGAGCCGAAAAGAACATTGGACGAGAGATATTTTGCCCAGTACTGCATTTTATATTTTTGGTCGTGTTACGCATCTTCATATTTAATCTTAGCTGCTACGTAGTGGCAAACAGCTTAATAAGACTCGGTGATCGTCTTTGATTATATCATGGAGGGTCACAGGCATTTTGTATGAAGCAGGAACTCACCCTGTTCTTAAATAATTGTTGTTGTTGATGCGTGTGCTATAAGTTTGATTCGATTTATAAAAATACATATAATATTTATATCTCTAGATAAAGTTATTAAAAAACCTTTTCAATGATGATACTAATTATGTACCAAAAATATGAATATTTTTAATATATATATTTAGATAAAATTATTTTTTAAAAATGTAAATGACAGATATTCAGGGAAAGGTCAAGTATGTGTCTTGTTTTCTCCGTTAACTCACGTGCGTGCTGAGCAGCTGGTGCCTAGTACAGGATTTACTGATTTATTATTTAGCCATTTAGGGCAGGAGGCATCACAGGAAGGAGCCATTCAGATCAGGATTGCTACGTCTGGGCCTCTGGCCAATGTAAAATCTGCACATTCTGAGCGGGCTTCACTTGTACTGCAGACGGCATAAAAGCCTCACGGCCCAGGGAAAGCTTCCCACGGCCCGCTTGACTGCAAGGCCTTGTCCAATGCATGATCCAATATGTCTCCCTTAAAAATAAATAAAAATACTTAAGAACACAAGTTAAAGTAGTAATTGGAAAACACTTTTGAAATTCCAGAACCCTCGTTTTAGCAGCGATGGACTTTGCCAGCAGACCACAAGTTCAGAGCAGGAACATGAGCGCCGTGGATCATCAGCGTACCGCCGTAGCCACTAACAAACAGGAAGTACGCGCACGACAAGGATACATCACCGACGCCGCCACCCGTTCGTGTACGCATCCTCCGAATATAATGTCCGATCCCCATTTATCCCTATCACCATTCGTCCGTCCCTCTTGGCGCCCAGCATGCATGTGCCGTGGAACACCCGGCCGCCGGCGCCTCCAACTTGTCAGCCACACGCAGCACGCACGCAACGGCCTTTACGGTATTCCGATCCTTTTAGGTGCCCCAGCATATACAGATTCGATCCTCCACGCTTACAAGATATGACCAATCGCCACTTGCATCGCAGGCCCATATGAAAAGATTAGTTAATCTCCACGTGCACATACGTGTTCAATTTGGACGGCCGATCGAATGTTACCTGCTCTTTTGAGTTTTTCTGGCAAGCAGAGGCGAAGCAGCAGCCGCACTGTAGTGCACAGTGCACTAGTGCGTAAAAGTATGTACTGTATGCTACTCCGAACCGAGCTGCACAGCAATTGGGCCTTGTTTAGTCCTCATAAATTTTTTTAAAAAAAATTAGTCCCTATTATATCGAATTTTACGGTAAATGAACGAAGCATTAAATATAGATTAAAAAATAACTAATTATATAGTTTGCTTGTAATTTACGAGACGAATCTTTTGAGTCTAGTTAGTCTAGGATTGGATAATATTTGTCAATACTGAAAGTGCTACCGTGTCTATTTTGCAAAAAATTTTGCAACTAAACAACACCTTGGTTGCATTGTATGTGCTTGTGATAAAACTCATTTATTTTGTAGATTAAGTACTCGATTTAGCGTGTGCGTTTATATTTTCTTCTTTCAGTAATAGGCCAAACAAATGTGAATATAGGGACAGGCAACACTACACATGAACGAACAGCCGCGCCGATGCCATACCCATAGGTACGTGAATATAGAAAACGTACATCAATCGGCCAGAATTTCTGAGCATATTTAGGGCCGAAACTTATTACCTGTAGGCTGTAGCTCCGTCCGCAACCGCCACTGGATATTTGTGCTGTGCGACGCCATGACACCGGCCGTCACCAACCAGCTGGCTTCTGGCTTGCGCGCGCACGGCGCGGTACTGTCCACGGACCGGAGGTGTCCGGCGCGCGCGCGCACCGGAAGGGCCAGATCTGGGACGTACTAGCGCGGCATGGCGCGAGGCCTTTTTGTGGCATGGCCGATGGATCGCGCGCGTCTCACGGTCCCCTCCGCTTCCCCGTCCCCTTGCTCGCGGAGTCGCGGTCCACCGGCGGCATGGGCTCGTGCCGGGGCCAAGCATGCACGCAATGCCACGCCGCGGGCGGGCGCACGTAGATACGTACCCCTGCGCCCTCAGCTCGCAACCCGAACAGCTGTGCCCGGCCCGTACGTGCCGATAGATCGCCCGATCTAGATGCACAACAATACACACAGCCGGGCGGGCCGCATATGGGTTCCGGCCGGCCGACCGGCGGCGGCGCATCACGGGCGCGCTGCTGCTGGCTGGACGATGGGTGGTTAACACGTTTCGACGACGATGAGGGCGGCCTGCAGCAGAGATAGACACTCGACCGGTACTGCGAGCAAAGTCAACTGTTCATAATTACTAGTAGTAGTAGCTACTACACCGTTCGTCCGGTCATTGTTTAACGTGGATCGCCGATGGGCAACACCACTGTTTGTCAAAAAGGAGATATAGGGCGGCGGCAGCGGTGAGGATGGGGGTCCGGGGGTGGCGCATGCAAGCATGTGACGGCCTCCTGACACCGGCAACGGAAAGATCCATCCATCTGTCCCTCCCCCTCTCGTCCTTTTTGCCCCGACGCCTCCCAGATGCATCCGATGTTTCCCACTGTTTCCCCGCGCCGTGCGCGCGTGTGCCCCTGCTCTTTTTTCCATCTCCACCAGCCACCAGGTGCCTGCCTGTGTGTGTGCCTGATCCACCACCTCCGCTCCCCGCTCTTTCCTTTCGTTTCGCTGCCATTCGCATGTGCCTGCCGGCTCGGCTGCCGCCGCCCCGGCCAGATCTACTCGCGCCAGCCACCTTATGCTGATATGCACCGCGGTTAAACAACAACACCCATGGCCCCCAGCCGGAGATTGTGGTGGATGGATCCTGCTCCTGCCACTATATTCCTGCAAGTGGCGCATATGCAGAGAGCAGAGAGAGAGAGAGAGAGCTCCTTCGTTCGTTGGCAGCCAGCAGCGTCGTTGTGATCTTGCTTGCTGCTGCTGCTGGGGTCAACTGGTACGGGCCAGCTGGTTTAGTGAATCGATCGTGGAATTATTAGCAATAGATCCGCGATGAGGCGGAGTACGTCGTCCAACGTTTGATGGCCGGTGCACTGTGCAATGATCATGTGCCGTGTGTCTGGCCTGGGTGCAGGCGGCGCTGTGTGTGGGTGCCATATATGATGCACGATGCGTGCCGCTTTTCGTCGCTCGCACCCGCCTGCTTTTTGCATGTACTGCCTCGACCTTGGCCATCGACTGTACCGGGCCATTGCGTTTCTGTGATGCTGCCATGCGATGCGCGACATGCAAGAAGTTTTCAGAAAGTCGCTGGATCTCAAGTGCAAGTGGCAGGTCGTCGCAGATGATCATGCATGCAGGCCACAGTTTTTTCTTATATTCGGTTATGAAATCTCGTACACATGGCTAGTTCTGGTAATAAGTTAAAGAAAAAAGAAGAAAAAGGAGTGGCGATGGCCGGCATTGATTTAACAGTGCTTTATTTCCACTACTACGGACGACGGATGGTACAGTACAGGTACCGCAGCAGAGCTTGACGAGATGCAGAAGAAAAGCAACCAGATCGATTGGCGAGGACAGCAACCAGCTCCCAAGTGACACAGTAGCAGATAGTAACGTCGCGGGGGAGCCTAGATCATCGTCCGGCTGGATTTTTTTCAAGATTGGAATGAGAGCGGGGTGGGGTGTTGTGTGTGGTCGATCGGGATCATATCCTCCCCCTAGTCCCATACTCCCATCCCACTGCATCACCAACGCGTTTGCGGAGAACACGTTCATATATATTTGATTTAAGGAACTGACTTATTCTAGATGAGAGAGCACGTCGTATTTTTTTAAAATATATATATATATAGTGAATTGATTTTGTTTCTCATATCAATACCAATATTAATTGTTACTCCCTCCATTCCAAATTGTAAGTCATTCCAAAAATTCTTTCTTAATTATATTTTCATAGTATACTCACTTTACATTATAATTTTTAGTATTTCTCTCTATAATTTTGGCCAAACGTAAAAATACTTTGACTCTCCAAGATTCTTGAAATGACTTACAATTTGAGATGGAGGGGAGTAGCTTGCGAAGAATAGGATTACAATGAAATAAAGTGAAGAGACGACGGACTAATTCATTCCTTGGACCAATCAAGTACCATGCAGAGTAGGATGATCAATCCTCCCGGACCAACGAACCAAATTTCTCCCTCGTATTCACCGGCTGCGCTTCCTCCACGCGACCAGTTATATGCCCTGCTGCTCGGAGTGAATAACAGTTTTAGAAAACCAATGCAATTCATCCGAAACGCGTTGTTCCTGCTGAACATGGATATCACACTCACACTGCAGGGCCTTTTGGTGTTCTTTTGCTTACTGCAGCCACACCAAGCACAGAATCAGCGGGTACAGGGTTTTTTTTACCCGTCACATCGTTACCGGTTGGCGGTTACCATCACCTGGTACGCTACCGATTTGTCCGGCTGATCCTGACGGCACGCGGGGCGGAGCGAGGACTAAGCCGTTTCTGCACGCTGCATGTTCCACACCAAATAAGCACAGCAACATGAATAGGCCCTGCTAATTATCAGCTGAAAACAGCAATGGCACGTACGTAAGGGGGTGTTTGGTTAGGATTGGTAAAATTTAACAAGTACCGTAGCATTTTCGTTTTATTTGAAAATTATTGTTCAATCATAGGCTAATTAGGATTAAAAGATTCATCTCGCAAATTACTCTTTAGCTGTGTTTTTAGTTTTATAAATAATCTATATTTAGGGGATGTTTAAGACTGCTCTGCTCCACGTTTTCCAGCTCGGCTCCACGTTTTTTAGCCAAACGGTTTCAGGTCCATGCACTCAGTTCGAGAAAAAAGGGTGGAGTTGTGAGAGCACCTAAAGAAATACTCTACAAACTCTAGTTTTTTGTGGAGTTGCTGCACGGTGGAGTTTATGGAGTAGAGTTTAGGGAGCAGTCCAAAACACGCGCTTAGTACCTCATACATATGTCCAGATGCGACGACCGGTAAAGTATACTCGAGCAAACCAAACACCCCCTCATATGCGTGTGCTTCAGTCGGCCTCCCTCCCTCGCTGTAGGTGTGTGTAGCTCGTGATAGCTCCACCATTAAACAGCAGCCGTACGTACGTCGGCCGATCGAGCTGGAGGGGATCGAGGGGCTGAGTTGTTGTAGTCTCTACGTCCCCTCGCGCAACGCAACAAAGCTGACATGAGACATATTAATAGCTGAGAGCGAACGATCGGTCGCTCCTCGCTCGATCGACGCCCGATCGACTGCCCGAGCCACCAGCGGCGACAACCCCCGATCGAGAGATCCGATCCCTTGCTGGCTGGTAGATGAGTCATGCATGTTCTCTCTTTAGTCTTTAATTATTACTGGTCCACCGGCCCAAATTCTACGTGCCATGTGTGTGTGCGCGCGCGCGCGCCAGACCTATGAAATGTGCATATTTAGCCTGGCCGGCCTCTTTCTTACTACGTACTCTACGTGATCACTGGTTTTTAAAGGACCGTGGCATGTGACTCCATAGCCGGGGGACCGGCCGGGGTTGTTACCCCCCTGCAAGCTGCGTACGATCGAGCACCGGCGGTGGGCGGTGGCGCTGGGAGAAACACTCGTACCACGTATGGGGTACACGTACGGGTGGGGCTCAAATGCAAGCGTTTGTAGCTGGCGTGCTTCACTGCTTTATTTGGAACACTAGGGTACCGATCGAGACCGAACCGCGTGAACGCACGTCGCAGTGTTATGTGTAGCTGCTTGCTAACCAGATCGAGCGCGCGCGGCATGCATGGTGGTTACAAATTGAACTCAGATCGGAGCGAAAGAATTAAGGTCTGCGTCGTCATCTAACCATGATGGCGTACGCCATGGTCCTCCGCCGAGCTGGTGCTATATGCCTATATGCTCGCCAGCCAGCTGCCGGCCGGCCGGCGCGCCGCGTCGCCGGGTTCGCAGGCTGACACTACTGCTTCAGTCCAGGATCGAGTCCTGGGCCGATATCTCCATCAGACCACGTACCGCATGCACACACCACCATCTGCGGCGCACAATGGTCGTGCATGTGCCCTCCTGGCCTCCTCCTCCTTTTAATTTCGAACATTTGGAAACGAGCAACGTGCCCTCAGCTCCCTCCTGTGTTTGTCCTCGAACTCCTGTTGATGCGCGTACATGCATATATATATTGGCTAGTAGCTGAGCACCACATTTCGTGACTCCACTACGTCAGACAATAATGCATGTATGACATAATGAGTGCGCACAACATGATCATCCTGTTGATATATATTATACATGTAATCTATTTGTTAATGCATGTATTCCTACTGAATCCAAATATAAATCCATATCCATTACATTGTGTGGAACGATGAAATCTCCAAAAATGTAATACTAAATCCTTTTTTTTTAAGTAAAAGCAAGGGGGGAGACGATCCCCACCTGGTTCAAATTTCATTGAGCTCACAGTCGTCCGGCCAAATTGCTGTACACCTGTACTGTTGCAAAGGATGGAATACAAGATCATAGGTATGTAACAGCGCCATAGGGGGATGCCTATACCAAGTTTTTTTAAGAAAAAAATATTCTTCTTAGCTTACAAAATCATCACAAACAAAAGATATGATGTGATGCGTAGACGAGCATATTCAACAAGAAGACCCACCTCTCCTGCACCCCTCGGTGACCACCCGGTCCCCTGGCTCCCGACGCAGCCCATCTGCATGAGTTTCACCTCCTCCATTCTCAGTGTCATCTATAGGTAAGCCGACTCGAAGCTCAATGGAGCTTTGCCTCTCTGTCCCTGTTGCTCGCCCTCTAGGCCGATCCCCTCTGCTGCGGCTGCGGAGGCCGTGCATGTGGCACACCATGTAGCCTCTTCACCGTGCTTCAACCCAGATGCCCCACCTTAATTTCTTCACCTCCTTGGCCTTTCTTATAGCTTTTGCTACGTAACCTAAAAATATATTATATCTAGATACACAGTAGACAGAAGCGGAGCCAGGGGAGCGAGTAGGGGGCGTGCCCCCCCTAACACAATCAAAGTTAGATAAGCATCCTTATAAATGTTGTTAATTTGCAGAAAAAGTGACAAATCATCTACTTTTAATTATAATATTGTGAAAATGCGGATATTCATATATTTTTCGTTATGAATACTAATTATACATGTAAAAGTACTAAAAAAGTTATTGAAATATACACTTATGTATGTCATTCTATTTGTCTGACCCTCCTTAATCAAAGTTGCTGGCTCCGCCTCTCATAGCAGAAGCTATGAATCTAGAAATGACAAAACGTCTTATAATTTTTGGGACAGGGGTAGTGGAAAGAATTATATACTATGAAAATGTGTTTCACGATGAATTTAGTATACAAGTAATATATTACCGAATCTATATAACTTTTAATAGACATTGTGAGAAAAAAAATACTTTTAATAAAAATAAACAAAGAGTCATTGTCACAAAGATTTTTAATCCTCGTGTGTATATTTAAAACAACCTAATTTTCCGCTAGAGCGTTTACAATTGAGCTAGTCCTCACGAAAAACGATTAGGTAACGTTACTGGGAGTTTGTAGTTTGTTCATTGTTTCTTCCTCTTAAGTGCGGTGCGACATGCGCATACATGTACTGTGATAGAAATTCAGTTTCCATTTTCGCAAATAAAATAAAATCAGTTTCCCTGGCAGATTCAGATAACGCTCGTTTTCGTCCTGGTATGTGTTAATTAGCACTAATCTAGTAGTTATTCAACATTATCCTAGATGCATGTGTGCAATTTGATGCCTTTTATTTTTCTGGATCTGCGATTCACATGCACCGGTAACAAAAGCTGATACGACGCACTTTGCTCCTGGTGCTGATGACATACTTCCTGAGCTCAGTTTAGGCCGCTTTATTTTTAATTTTTATACTACGCGCAAGTGATCACCACGCCGGGACTGGCCAAGAGAAAAGGAAGCATGGGGATGGGGCAGCTCTGCTCGATTGATAGCAACGGTTACAGAAAAGAAGGACGACTAGATGCTGCGCGTCTTTGTCAATGCAGATACGCACTGTACCCTGCCGGATCTTTCCACTGGCCATGCTCCGCCCCGTTCTTTCGTCCCGCCGTGCTGTGCTGCCTGTGCACCTTTTTTTTAGTACTCGATATAATAATAATATTTGCATTGCACGTCTCCACGAGACGCGAAAACGGCCAAACCCGGCAGCACGTATGAGTACACGATGATGATGCGGTCTGCAGCA
Organism: Sorghum bicolor; assembly: GCF_000003195.3. Lineage (NCBI taxonomy): Eukaryota > Viridiplantae > Streptophyta > Magnoliopsida > Poales > Poaceae > Sorghum > Sorghum bicolor. Next base: position 57,709,062 of record NC_012873.2, read on the forward strand.
GCAGTTCTCATGCATGGCACATTGGCATTGGCATGGGTACCGTCTGGCGTCAGCGCAGGACATTATTTCACCCTCTATCGCCTATCGGTCGGTTGCCACTCGCGTAGTACGGGGTACGCGTGCGTATGTATGGGAACGGGAGGGATCCGCCACTGCTCGCGGTCTCTTGGGCTGGCGGCAGGCAGATCTCACGTCATCTCGCGCGCACACGGTGTACCATATATTTACGGCGATCGAGTCGAGCCCCCGGTCCGTCCAAAGGCAACCGGCGCCGGCGAGGCAGGCATATCTTCGCGCCTTGGGAGATCGCCCAGCCCAGCTGCCCACGCCGAGCTCCGACAGGGGCGCGTAATGGCCGGGGACCCTGGTGGCCCGTGGCCGGTGGTCCAATATGCCATGCATCCGGACCTCCCGATCCACACCGATCAATCGCCTAGCTACTATTGGGATCGGTCGATGATCCCCGGCCGGGCCTTCTACGGCCAAACGCTAGGCGTCCGGCGTCGCGTCCTCCGTGACATGCACATCGATCGATATATCCTGCCGGCTGATGATGCTCTGCCTACGTACAGCTCAACCTACCTTGCGCGCAAAACGTTCGCGGATCGACACCGCACCCGCGCAGTTCCGCGGTGATGAGGCGGGTGTACAGTACATGGCTACAGGCTGCCCCAGCCGTGGTCCAGTCCAGTCCAGTCCAGTGTGGGCGCAGCGAGCGCAGCGCAGGCACGCACGCACGTCAGTGGCATACCGGGGTGCTGAGTGCTGAGTGCTGACGCGCCGGCGGGCGGATCGCGCGGCGCGTGTGTTGCCCGCCCGCGTGTCTGCGAGTTGTTTCGTTGCGCGGGGGCCGCTGGCGGAAGCCTAGGGCCGGGGGTCGCGTCGGCGTCGGCGCCGCGTTGCGGTGCGGAGCGGACATGCTGCTTGATGTGATGATGGGGTTCCTCCGATCGAAGGGGGTTTTCGATCGATCTCCTCCCCTGCTGTGGTCCTGTATATGTCTGTCGTGCATGTGGCCTGTGGGAGTACGTATGATGCGGTGCTTCTCTTTACGTGCCTCGGTGGAGCACGGATAGCATCTCCCTCTGTTTCCTTGCTTCCTTTCCTGTTGATCCAGATCTCGTGGGGTTTTTTTTTCTGGTGTTGGCAATAACGAAGTTACTGTCACTGCATGGTACGTAGTATTATACTCCTCGGTGGTGGCTTATGAAGAGTTCACTCGGTATGGCGAGTCTTTTGCTTTCTGTGCGTGTGTACTAGAATTAATGTGCGCATCAGTCACGTCAAGGGCGCTTGAAATATAATTTTATCCATAGCAACACTTTAGCTTATGGCTCTCGTTTGTGCACTCATAGCTTTTCACAAGCACAACTGATGATACCATTGCATACCTCTCGTGTTCCCACTCGTCGAGTTGTCGTCGTCCATTTGGTTTGGCGTACTGCTAATGAAGTGATTAACGACAGTGAAGTTCCTGAGGTGATTGATCGATAATTCGAGTCGAAAACCACTAATAAACGTAGAACCGTGCCTTCACCTTCTACTAGTAGCCGGAATTCAAAATATAGAAAAGCTTTTATAGTGGCCTTTGGATACAACATAGAAAAGAGACACATAAAGAAAGTTTATATGGATCCAACCAAATGCTAGTTTTTTTTTTTCAAAATTCCTATGGTTTTATCCATGCCATTAAAACCCAAATATTTCGGTTTAATATTTTGCTCCAAAGGGACATTATAGAAATTTTTCTAGCGGATTAACCTTTTCATAGAAATATCCATATATTTTCCGTTGTTGCAATTGCAAAGCGAGTCTCGCTGTCGACATCAAAACGGGAGAAACACAGGACATACGGGACGGCTGGGCATTCGGGAGCCGTCGTCATCTAACCACCTCAGAACGCCCAAAATGCCATGTCGCCGTTCCCCTCTCACAGAAGGCCGCAGTTACGCTTCCGCGGCACCAATCGAAACGCCGTGCCGAGTGGCAAGAGGCCCAAACGGCATGACCGCATGATCCGGTCGGTAACCGGTTAACCTTTGCCCCGCCGTCACGCGGAAATGGAAATTACTCCGGTGCTGCCCACTGACACCGTGGTCCCACGCACACCCCGTTTCACCTCCGCGATGGATGATGTTGATGGCCCACCGCTTCCGCTTTACCTTCCCCAGTTATTTTGGACAGCGAGCAGTAATAACAGCGCCGGCAAAGCCCGCCACCATTACCGGGCGGACGAAAAGCAATTACCGCGGCAACAGACGACGGCGAGGCGAGCAGCCGATCACCACCAACCACCCTTAAGTAAAGACGCGGGGGGGGGTGGGGGGGGCGGCGCTGCGCTGGGCGGTGAGATCAGAGGAAGAAGCAACGGGGTCGCTCGCGGTTAGGCTGTCGTCGCGCGCGGGCGCTGGGGCGTGGGTGGCTGCGCGTGGCGGATCTCATCTCATCTAACGCCGCCACTTGCTGCTACGACTTCCCCCACCCCTCCCTCCGCCTTCCCCTCACACCTCTGACCTCCCTCCCTCTTCCGTCTCATCATCATCTTTGTCCCTCTCGCGCAATTCGCCGAACACGCCGCGCGCGCGCGCCTCGCCTCGCCTCCCCGCGACGGCCGCCTCCACGGCCAATGCTGGTGGCGCGATGAGCGTGGAGGAGGAGGTGGAGCGCGGGGAGGAAGAGGAAGAGGAGGAGGACCTGTTCTACGAGTCGCTCGACCGCATCCTCTCCTCCTCGGGCTCCTCCACCTCCGCCTCGGACGACGACGACGGCGCCGACCGCCCGCGCCGCAGCCGCGGCTGCGATGCGCCGGCCGCGGCAGCGGCGCTCGACCTGTGGACCTCCCAGCCAGCGTCCGTCCAGGAGCGGCGCCGCCGGCTGCTCCAGCTCATGGGGCTCGCCGGGGATCCTTCCCTCGCCGGATTTGAGACGGGCCGGTCCGCCTCCGAAGACGCCGCGGGCCCGCCCCCGGCCTCTCCCGTCTCGCGGTCCAGATCAGGCGGGGCCTCCCTGGGCTCCGCCGGGAAGCCGCCACTCGGGGGCGGCCGTCTGCGGTCCTCCTTGTCCGACGGCTCCGATGCTGCCGACGAGGACCCCAGGTGCTTGATCAGGAACCTTGACGACGGCAGAGAGTACGTGGTGAGGGAAGAATTCGGTCTCCGCGAGGTCGGCACGGGGCGCCACCTTACCGTTGAGGAGTTGGCCCGCTCACCTATTGTTCAGGAGCTTATGCGCCGCCAGGCTTTCAGTACTCCCAACTCCAACTGCACCTCAAATTCCCAAAGTGGCGCCTCCACGCCGATCGAGAGGTCGAGCTCAGGTTCCAGCAACGGTGGGGCGCGCTACAAGCGCCGTAGCGCCTGGCTCCGCAGCATCCGCTGCGTAGCTGGCTCCTTGGTCACCCACTCCCGTGACCGCCGCAGCAGCGACGAGAAGGACACGTCTTCAGAGAAAGGCGGCCACCACTCCAGCTCCGCCACGGATGACAGCCAGGACAGTATTCCACGCCATGGCCCCGCCCGTGTCAAGGTGCGGCAGTACGGGAAGTCATATAAGGAGCTCAGTGGCCTGTTTATGACACAGCAGATACAGGCACACAATGGTTCCATCTGGACCATCAAATTTAGTCCCGATGGCCGCTACCTTGCGAGTGCCGGGGAGGATTGCATAATCCATGTTTGGGAGGTATTGGAGTTCGAGAGGGCAGGGAAGGAGAGGGAGGTGAAGGAGAATGGGGTGTGCAATCCACTTGTTGCTATGGTCTGCAATGAGTCATCAGAGACGATGGCGTCATCAGCTGCTCCAACTGGGAGCCATTGGGAGAAGAAGATGCGAGCAAAGGTACTGCACAGCGGGGGATCGGTGAGCTCAGACAGGTTGATGGTGCCCGAGTATGTGTTTGCACTGTCCGAGAAGCCTGTGATAACCTTTGCAGGCCATTCAGAGGATGTGCTTGATCTCAGCTGGTCCAAATCTCAGGTAATGTGCACGCATTTCTAGTTTCTCTTCAATTATAATGTGTAAATATTAATTTTCAGTTAAGTGCAAAGTTCAGGCTATAATAGAACGTGGAATACCGAAAAGTAGGATATCAGTCGCAGAAATTAGATCTGAACATAACTCTTGTTATTAAGAACACAAACATGATGTAATAACAATTGTCATATTAGAAACATCGTGATCATGCACCAGCTAAACTTATTTGTTTGGGCGTACATAACTTGGCATCCAGATCTGGCAAAGTGCAACTGGTGCTCTATCTGGAAAGAAAAACTTGATCAGCTACCATTTAGGCATTTTGGTTTTGAAATAGATAAATTGACTTTATTGCTCCAAACCAGTGTACCCCAGCTTTTACCATGTGCATAAGACCCACGTGCTCTCTACCTATAACTAAGACATGGTCTCGACATGGTTATAGATACCATTTTACTGTGGTTTTAATTCCGTCTCAGTCATTTAGAAACTGCAGCACGTGAGTATTAAGCAGGAATTGCACTGTAGGCTCCTAAACTTGCCTGGTAGTCTCAACTAATCCCTCAAACTTTTAGAGCCCCTTGAACTTGCATGGGTCTCACCAAAACCCCTGAACAGAAGCAAAGTTTAGGGGCTAGGTGTGACAACTGTGCCAGTTGAAGGAGATGAGAAAGTAATTTGCAAGTTTAGGTGGCTAGCCGGCTAGGTGACTACTGCTACCGCACAAGTTCAGGGAGTAACACAGTTCTTTTTTAACATATTGGCATTTGGAGAACCTATAGTCTATGATCTGGATGATATTGTTGTTTGCTGTCAAAATGTAGATATTTGAGTCCTACATTTAAATGTCAGCTGACCAGTTTCATGATATCGAACTGGAATTGAAAGTTTCTCTTTTTTTCCCTGTGTTTTTTAGCCGTAAGGTTCCGATTTTGTTAATTGATATTCATTCTTTCTCTGCATGAGATCAAATAAGGTATTAAGCTTGTCAAGAGAGTTGGAATTTACTTCCTCTATTCCAAAATGTACACTGTTTTAGCTTTGACCTAAGCCAAACTTCTCTAATTTTGACCAAGTTCGTAGAAAAAAATGCACCAACATCAACAGCATCATATTAGTTTCATTAAATCCAACATCAAATATGTCTTGGCAATGCTTTTATTTGGCATTGTAGATGTTAATATATTTGTCTATAAACTTGGCCAAAGTTAGAGAAGTTAAATAGAATGAGTTAACTTTGATGTAGTGTAGGTTTGCCTCTGGCAGACCTCTTTTTGAATAGTTTATGGAAAATAAATACTTGACAAAATCATGAGTTAGCTATTCTATATCTCTAAGATGAAATGAGATTTGTCTTGTTTTAAATGGATAAATCTTGGTTTTAAAAGTGCAAATTAACTATTCCATTGTATTTACTTAGGAATCAGTGCTCATAACTAGTCAAGCTACTCTTCTGTACTCAAATACACTGAAAGCATATGCGGACAGCCAGACACGATGCACAACATTTTTATTTATTTATTTTTTTCTAGGCACTTGTTTTGCTCATCTCTTGGTATACTTGCTGCTGTTGGTAAAGGAATATCCATTTCTACAGCATGTTGAATTTGAAGTATAATTATTATGAACTCATTGTACTTTCCTGCTAGTTCAGCATCCCTTATATCTATCTTTTAGTTCCTGCAGTATTTGCTTTCATCATCAATGGATAAAACAGTACGGTTGTGGCACATGTCAAGCACTTATTGTTTGAAAACCTTCTCACATACTGACTATGGTACGAACATCACTTCAGAATCGCCCCATCCCGCCCCTCTCACTGTCTAAGCATTGCAACAGCATTGTCCGTCTAATATATATATATTTTTGATTCAGTGACTTGCGTCCAGTTCAATCCTGTTGATGATAGATACTTCATTAGTGGTTCCCTGGATGAAAAGGTTCGTATCTGGAGTATTCCAAACCGTGAAATTGTTGATTGGGTTGATCTTCATGAAATGGTTACTGCTGCCTGCTATACTCCAGACGGAAAGGTTTGAGTTTGATCTATTTCATAGTTTCTTAATTTTGGCCAAGAGGAGCTGCTAGCTGTTCATCCTAATACCTTAAGATGTTGTCTCAGGGCGCGCTGGTTGGGTCCCACAAAGGCAGTTGCCATCTGTATGATACATCTGGTACATTGGCTTGCATTTTAGTTTTGTTCTCAACTCTCATTCAAAGACCTTATTTCCTGTTCGGTATCTTGCAAGCCTAACCTTATATTTTTTCCTTTCTCCTGGCTAGATGATATGCTTTGCTACAAAACACAGATCGACCTGCAAAACAAGAGAAGAAAATCTAGCCAGAAGAAAATAACAGGATTTCAGGTGCTTATTTTGACTAAACATTGTGTTGTGATGTGAATCATTCTGTACCAGAGTTAAGATATTTTTGGTTTGTTAAACTGAATAATAGCTCCTTAAACAGTTTGTCCCAGGGGATTCTTCAGTGGTCATAATCACATCTGCAGATTCACGAATCAGAGTTCTTGATGGTTTTGAGCTAGTTCATAGGTTTAAAGGTAAAAATTTATTATCAACTATTTTTCACTTAAGTTTACAATTTACACTAGTTCAGAACTTGATGCAATCATTGTAGACTGTGAATACTGAAGATCAATTGTATCTGCCTTGTTCTTCCTTTCAAGCGCAGTGCTGGAACATGTCAGCTTGCGCTTTTCTGCTATCATTGGCTCTATTGTTCACTTAACATGTTAAAATAGCTCGTCCCTGTTGATAGATCTAACGGCCGCATTGTTTGTGTTCCTGTGCATGTCACTCTCTGTCTGTTATTAAGAAAAGGAATCATTGCTCAATTTTCGTCTTCTATTCTGCTGGTTGGTCTCAAGTACATAGTTCTTATGTCTTGCCATATTTCAGGATTCCGAAACACCAGCAGCCAAATCTCAGCTTGTTTAACAGGAAATGGGCGGTATATTATCTCGGCAAGTGAGGATTCCCATGTATATGTCTGGAGGAACAATGATGGTTTGAAACCAAGTAGAAAGAAGGGCATTGTTTCTGTTACAAATACCCATGAACACTTCCACTGCGAGAGTGTGACAGTTGCTGTTACCTGGCCTTTTACCAGCACCACGATGAATTCTTTAATGAACCCCAGGAAACAAGAAGAGCTTGATCGTGGGTCTGAGAATGACTATTCACTGCAAGGTCTGCAAACCAAACTTACTAAGGAACAGGAGATGCCGGATGTTGAGTACCGGAGCATAAATATCACAAGTAACAACTCGGATCATAATGGTGACCGGACATATCCGACTTGGCCTGAAGAACTTATCACACCATCAAATCAGAGTCTCAGGGCTACTACCTGCCATGCCAACGGTGGAGATCAAGCTCTGAATCGGTCGGCCTGGGGCCTGGTAATTGTCACAGCAGGCCGTGGAGGTCAAATCAGAACATTTCAAAACTTTGGCTTTCCTGTAAGAGTATAGCATGAATCTGAATACGTAAGATAGTCACTGTCATTCAGGAGTGTAGTTTGTGTATAGATAGGAGATGTTTCACATTATTCGGGGATTGGGTTTGATTGTTCCTTGGTGCACCTGCTCGAGATCAGAATCTTCATCTAACACACACTATCAGTACTGCGAAACTTGGTGTGCCAAATTTATTTACCCGAAAGGCCTAAATTGTACATGAAAGAGAGAGCCCTACAGGGCTAGAGGGCTACAAGAGAGCAACACTATCAGCTGGCTGGGGATAATTCATCTGTCAGCTTGAACCCCACCCTTCGCCTTTTTTAGCCTAATTGTCATTTTGGCTTTGTGGGTGTCATGGTATTGGTGCCGTGAATATTTTCTTTTTACCTGTTCAGACAATGCTCGCCCACTCTTTTTTTTTGTTCGAATGAGCCTTTGGCTTACTGCGCGCCAGATAAGTCAATAACGAACCTTTGGCTTACTCTTTTTTTTTCATGAGCCTTTGGCTTACTGCGCGCCAGATAAGTCAATAACGAACCTTTGGCTTACTCTTTTTTTTTCATGAGCCTTTGGCTTACTTCATCTTGTCTGATTGTCTATAATGAGGCTTTCGCTCACGTTTTAGATATGGGTAGGTTGGTATGTAAGTTCACTTGGTGGATTTCATTTTCTGAAAAAAAATGAAATATGATATAAAAAAATGCTGTAACTTCAGAATATGATGCTCCGAAGTTAAGCAAACTCAAAATATGTGCTATGCTTGACTAGTTCGGTGCAAGTTCAGATATGGAGTACACTAGACCAAACTATGAATTATCTCTTCCTTGATGTGGAAAATAGATGCTAACGCTAATAAAAGGAAGGGTATAGTTAATGGAAATTTTTGCCAGCCCCGTGTTAGCTCAAACCGTTTCCAACCAGCCTAGTTCGCATTAGGGACTGTTTGATATGCATTAGGATCGAGTGGTGATGTGAGTTTGAGTGAAAGACTTTTAAAATATTTTGTGAAATGCTAACTTGGAATTAAAGGTGGTGGTCATAGTACGGGGGTTACCGTGTCACGAGGCTCACAGAAGAGGAGACGTTAAAAATTAGGGCCTTGTTTAGTTCGCAAAAATTTTCAAGATTATCCGTCACATTGAATCTTTGGTCGTATACATAAAGCATTAAACATAGACGAAAATAAAAACTAATTACACAGTTTACCTGTAATTTGTGAGATAAATCTTTTGAGCCAAGTTACTCCGTGATTAGACAATATTTGTCAAATAAAAACGAAAGTGCTACAGTAGCCAAAAACCAAAATTTTTTGAACTAAACAAGGCCTAAAGTGCTTGCAACGCATACCCAAAAAGGTACCTATGTTGCCGATGGGCTGATGCTGCTGGGCTGACAGTTCGAAGACCAGGATCAGGGACATGTGCCAAAAATGATTTATTATTTTCCATATGATTTTTTAACGTTTCCAATAATACATTTTCGCATGAGTACTTTTCACAAAGTTCTTGGTAATATAATATTAAGCCTCGTTCAATTCGCAAAATTTTTTGGATTTTGATACTGTAGCACTTTCGTTTTTATTTGACAAACATTGTCCAATCATAGAGTAACTAGGCTTAAAAGGTTCGTCTCGGGATTTACAGATGAACTGTGCAATTAGTTTTTATTTTTATGTATATTTAATGCATCATGCATGTGCCGCAAGATTCGATATGATGGAGAATCTTGAAAATTTTTGAAAACTAAACAAGACCTCAGTTGATACTATTCACACTTCATTTGGAAAGGTCTAAGAAAAAAGGGCTCGATGGAGTGTTTTTACACTTACGAGAGCTCTCCAATGACCAATGCCGTTCTAATCACTAGAGCTTCGTAACAGTGTTCCAGCAAGGCTATTGTCGAGCACGTACACGTTTTCTTTCGGTGCCACCTATGGGAGCTTTGAGACAGTGCCTATTAGGTGGCAACAATTTCAAATGAGAGCACCAGAGCTCTCCAGTGTGGCACCGTAGTTGTGTGCACCGGAGATTGGCACCTACCGGGTTGTTGTTAGGGCACTTACAATGCAGACTCTGTTATAGAGTCTAAAGTTATTTATTACTTCGAACAATGTAAACTTAGAGTCTAAATAAGACTTGGAGTCTTATTTTTTCTACCTCTTTCTTCAATAAATATGCTGTCACATCAGCAAAATACCATAAATAATATGTAATTAATTGTCTTGGACTCTGTGATAGAGTCTTGCATTGTGAGTGCCCTTATGCACCGTCGGGCATTAACGTTTACCAAATCTCTTTGGAGAGATGTCATTGGAGTTTAATGACTAATTATAATATATGGGTTACTGTTGCAAAGCTCTGGTGGTGCTCTTCGGTTAGGCATCGGAGCTCTCCGGTGAGGCCAATAAAAATATATAGTAACTAAATATAGTAAATGTACAACGTCTAATTTTGCGTGGGGGCTATAAATAGAGGATTTGGCTAGGCTTGGCCAGACTCTTTGGAACCCTTAACTAATATCCACATACATTAGAGCTCAAGTTAACCCTCCACTCCCAATTTCTAACTTGTGATTGCATCTATCTTTGGAGAGTTTGGAGTGATCTTAGTGCATTTGTTTTTAGAGATTGCTTGAGTAGCACTAGAGATCATGTTGATTGCAGGTTTTCTTATTACCCTTTGTGATTGTCATCATCTAGACAACTTGAAGCGGTCAAAGCACTCAATTGAAGATTATGGCCTACTCTAGAGGTGATTTTCTATGGGGTTGTTGGGTCATCCCCGCTAGAGGAGGCAAAGAACCACTCTTGTGGAAAAGAGATTTGGAAAGCACCTTGTGATCAACCCGTCCCAAGATCAAGTGCTCATGTCAAAGTCAACCTTGTGGGTTGTATACTTGCTAGAGGAGCCATGATCCTAAGGCTTGTCTCAACGTGGGCGTAAGTAGCTAGCAAGTTAACGAACCACAAATATATATCAGTGTGTCATCCTTTGTGTGATCTCACTTGATCACTCTACTCTTGTAGTTTACTTTGTGTTCTTTGATTCCTAGAGTAGAGAATTTTGTACTTGTCACCCTACGAAGCAAACCGAGCTATAGTCTTTTCAACTCTAAGCATACTTTACATCTTTTACACTAGAATTATGTAGGTATTGATCACCCTAGAATTACAAAACACTAAATAGAGTAGAATTTAGGGCATCCTTTGGTTCTAACATTTTTGTATGTGTTTGTGAGCTTATAGAATTTTAACTAGACTATTCAACTCTCTCTAGCCAACCAATGATCTTTTTCAGTGTTCCACAATCACACGCTCAATTAGGAATCAAAACTTTGACCATGTATTATGTGACCTTGGAGCAAGTGTTAGTGTCATGCCCGAGGTAGTATTTGATAAATTTAATAACACAACCCTCTCTCATACACCCATGTGCTTACTACTAGTCGACCAAATGGTAGGCTACTTGGCGAAAATAGTGGATAACATTCTTGTGAGAATCAAGAATTGCTATGTCTGTGCCGATTTCGTAGTGCTCTTATGTGGACGTCGACACAAAAATGTCTCTCATTCTTGGGAGACCATTTTTTGAGTATTGCAAATGCACACATCGCTAGTGGACATTTAGAGAAATTCGCATTCAAGCAATGAGTTGAGCAATGCTCACAGGTAAAGATCACATATGTCAAATTTGTTGTGATTGCTTGTCGGTTTGAGGTGAATAGATTGTCATGTATTCTGGAGATGATTCTTGGAAACACATGATGTCTGACAAAACTAATGTTGATAAAACTCCAGTTTCCAGTTTCAATACCATCAAAACCCTTTGGTACCCAACCTATTACAAGATCTAGTAGTGTAAGTCATACAAGAGGACTGACAAAACTAATGTTGATGAAATTTCAGTGTTCAGTTTCAACACCATCGAAAACCTTTGGTACCCAACCTATTACAAGAGTTAGTAGTGTAAGTCATACAAGAGGACGACCAATTACACTCGTTAGGAGGAACTTCGGCTATGCATCTCATGGGACAACATTGGCATAGATCCTCACTCGCAATGAGCAGCTAGGAAAGGCTTATCGAAAAAAATATTGTTGATTACTTTCATTCCACGAGAACTTTGAGTCCTATAGGAGTGTTAACTCTCTTGAGCATCATTGTAGTACAATTCAAAAGGGGTGTACGAGGTTTTACACAATGTTTGAAGCTACTGAGGTTAAGTACCATGTAAAAGGAGCAACATATCATATAAGGAGAATATAAGTTCATTTGCGTGTTATGTGTTGTCCTAAATTTAGAACTAAATGTGTGCTAACTTTGGAACTCACTTCTATCTATCTTTGATGCAATTGATGAAAGCATGGGTAGTTGGTACAAAACAATAGGCTAAGTCCTAGCAACTCTCTACTATGACAAGAAGAAGATGGTAGCAAGAGCCAATATTTGAAGATAGTTCTTTTATATGGTTTGCAAATATATGAGTTTGAATTATACTGGTGATATGAAGGATAAAAATAGATATCTCTTATCTTCTCTACACATACAAAGACTAATGTCATCATCTATCTGGTGATACCATGCGTCCACGTCTGATACAAATCATTCTATACTAGGAGCTCATACATTCGGTCATACCCGATTTCGATACAAAAACCAGATCCACTTATCCGTCCGTGTCGGATACAAGGTCCTCGAAGCTCACATGTTTGCATCCAATTACTGAGGTCCATCGTCCTGGTGCAACACTGAGGTTCATGACCTTAGTGCAAAATTTTGAAACAAGAGAGAAAATAAAATAGTGGCCACCCTGTTTTCCAGCACTACTTTAGTTATATTTTTCAATAAAGGAACAATATTTTTCTCTCACAACAAGGATGAATTCAGAAAAATATTTAGGGGGCTTCTTCTACCTTGAGACAACTTCAGTCTTCTTAAAGTACATCAATGATAAAAATTTATAGGAGGGGCTAAGGGGGGCTCCATGGGTTCGCCGTAAGGGGGGCTCGAGCCCCGGCGCCGTCAGCCCCACGCTGGCTTCGTCACTGCTCACAACAAATCAGTATCAACCAAACTTTAGGAAAACAAACTAAGAAACCCTAACCACTAACTATGGGCGTGTTTGGAACACTATATGTGGGTGACCAAGCCCGGTAGCCAGGCCAAGGCCAGCCAGAGAGCCAGGCCAAGAAGGTGCAAGTCCACATGTTTGTTTCACAACACCATATTCGGGTGGCCCAGTTGAGATTTTGTTTGTTTCACGCCATACAGCTCGGCCCAAGGCTAACTACCGCAAAGATCCGCCCCAAATTGCCATGGAGAAGCGTAAGCGAAACTCCAGAAAGACGGTGAGGGAGGTCGTTTCCCTAGGGACAGACCTAAGACTATCTCCAACAATCATCACCCAAAATACAAGACTCATTTATCCTTTGGATAGCGCTACAAGTAAAAGGTTCCGTACCTATATTTAGTCTTCTCTAGCAACGAGACCTAAAAGAAAACACTCTCTGCAAATGAGTCTTGAGGAGAGAGAATACCCAAATTTGGGATATGCCTCTCCTGATACCTAAAATGGGTTTTGTGTATGAGTACTCTGTTAGAGGCTATAGATATTATGTTGGAGACTCATTTTTGGTTTGGGTTCCCAAATGGTCTCAGACAGTCTAAGGGTGCTCACCGTGCTGTTTAGGCTGGGAAGCGACCTATACACATTAAACATGGGCCAGAAGCACGGGCCATCCTGCGGTCTCGTAGCAAACAGGCTCTATATAATGCTAGAATAGAGAGAGCTCAAGGAACCCAAGGCTCAATTAAGAGGAACTATTAATAGAGGTGGTCCTAGAAAACCCTTCATAACAATCATATATTATATTGTGATTAATACAACGTCTTATTTTTTTCTTAACCAATTATAATATTTTCAAAAACAATATATCTACTAGGTAGCGGGCCCGTGCGTTGCTACGGGATAGTAAAATTTTTTTACTACAACACATAGATCGCACGATAAAATTATACAAAGCCGCTCGATATTGCCGGGAACGGGATGACCAGGTACACCAGCACTGCTGCTTTGCCGACACCTACAATGCACCAACTCACCACGGCCACACCTCGCCACTATACCACCGTTCTAGCTACCTCAAACCCACGGTGAGCCCCCACACCTACCTTGTTCGCCGGTATTGCGCTCGCCATGGCCATCATCGTGGTCTCTCCACCTAAAAGGCCCGAGGCAGTACCCTTTCTCTGTCACGGTACATAGCACGCACACATGCACACTCGCACTCAAACAAGCACGGCCTTGCCGATCCCACAACGCTCTAGAACACTGATGCCAATGAACCACCCCGAAGGCTCGCCTTGCTCAAAGAAGACCCCTAGGTTTCCTAGTCGCCTGCATGGTGGCGACATTAAAACCAAATACATATGCTGTAGTAATATCATCTACAAATAGATATTCAAACTGACAAGCTACTACATGTGTTCAAGAATTGAGTGATTTAATAGGTAATTGTTAGCGGAACATTTGATAACGCGACTATGACATTTGATAATGCAAATTAAACAACAAAAAATGATTTACCTAAAAAATACATAGTTTGAAAAGATCTAGATCTAATATTATTACAAGAAAACCCACCTCTTTGCCAAAGAAAGCTTTATTATCATGGATTCAACAATATCATTACAAAACAAAATCAAGAATCTTGACACAAAACTAAAAACAATAATCAGCCTTAACATGACATTGGGAAAACATGCACATTCATGCACAACTTATTTCGCCCCACTCCAATCTTTTTTATTGTTAAGCGTGATTGTCTACAATATCATTTTTTGACCATGAACACCTATTCATGAAAGTTTTTTAAAAAATAATCTTTTAAGGTTTAATTATGGAATAATGTCCCAAAAATATATTTCCATGGAGAGTTTTTCGCCTTCACGAATTTATTTCGGTGGTGCAAAGGAAAGGTAGCTCAAGTAGGATAGTATATACCGAGCATTTTTATAATTAAAGTTGGATCAAAATTAAGACAAATGCAGATAAGTTAGCCTAAAAGATGCACTGTACGTAATCTATTCCCATTTATGTAGTAATGGTGCAAACTACGGAGGGAGATGCAAACCTGCATCTTTCTTTTGGCTGTAGGAAATGATACCAGCATGGAACCTTTCTAGAAATTAAACTTGCCATAGCTTATCCCAGGCTTGATATTGATGGTGTAAGAAGTTGAGTTGGGCAATCAGCAAATAGATTCCAAGCTCCTTGACCTGCAATGCACTTAAAAGTAGTGACATAAAGGTTAACCAAATTGCTTTGTCAGCACTATACTTCAAATGTAACCGAATTTGTTTTTTGCCGGATATATCTGGGTAAGGGATTTCCAATCATTGTTTGCTGACCCTATACACACATCCTTTTTATCGGATATCCAGACCTTTGCATGCACAATACCGGATCCCTACCAATTCTCAAAAATAACAGTTATATTCTCACCATTCCTTCGGCCAGTTCCGAGCAAATCTAGAGTGTGTTGGACAATCCTGAAATGATACCAGTTGTTTAATAGATAAAATAAATCTCTTTGTTTGCTTTATCACTTCTTCGAGATTCAGTTGTGACACCAGGTTTTCCGTTGGCATATGGCTATGTCAATATTCCATATTTTTAGGATGGCATCCTCTACTCCTCCAATAATATAGTCCTATGATTAAGTAATGGCTAACATTACAGAAACTGATAATTCAATAATGCAGCACAGTAGCAGCCGGCCGGCCATCTAGTAATAGTAACATTGAGCAACAATAGCATGCAATCAGCAGCCGGCCATCTAGTGGTAGCGGTAGCAGGTAGCCATGCATCAGCAGCTTGCAGCCGGCCATCAGTAGTAGCAGTAGCACATAGCGACAAGCCACGAAGGCCAAAATTGCTATGGCCTTGTTTAGTTCCTAAAAAATTTTGCACAATTTTTCAGATTCCCCGTCACATCAAATCTTTAGACACATGCATAAAGTACTAAATATAGACAAAATAAAAACTAATTGCACAGTTTGGTCGGAATTGACGAGACAAATCTTTTGAGCCTAGTTAGTCTATGATTGGACAATATTTATCAAATACAAACAAAAAAGCTACAATGTCCATTTTGCAAAATATTTTAGAACTAAACAAGGCCTATAGGGAAGGGATCAGAGGCAAAAATAGCAATGGGGATGGGAGTCCAGTAGGCCACGGCAAACCTAGCGGCCAGCGATGGCCAAGACAGTTCTATCGGCGGAGGCCAAGCCATCGATCGATTAAGTACCTACATCGCCGCTACTTCCGCAGCGGCATCAATCGATCGGCTACCTTGGACCGTGTGCGTTGGCGCCATCTAGAGGAAATTCACAATGACGATTACCTCCTCGCATCTAACTGAATCCACTCTCCCTTCCGAAACCAATTACTATACCATAGACAGATAGAAATAAAATTGAATTGTCGATTAATGAATAGTAGAGCAATTAGCAGCACCTGGAATAGGTGGCGGGCGTTCATGCTCGATTGGTGGGTGTTCGTAGGTCCATGTCAGCTCCCTCTCCGGTGCTAGGGCTGCCTCAAGGTCAGGTGATGGGCAGGGATGCCTATTCGTCAAGCTGTTCTTGCCGGCGAGGGAGATTGTGGAGACCATTAAGGCTGGTAGAGGATGTCGGACCGCGGGTGCGTTGAAGCCGGGCATTATTGGAAGACGTCCCAAGATTCGGTGGTGAGATTAATTTTCTTTCCTTTAGATGAGGAGCGATTAATTTTCTTTCCTCAATGAGGGACCGAGATTTTTTGTCGTAGATGAAACTTTATATCAGGAATCCTTTATTTTTTCTTATTTCATTTCGCACATTTCCACATCCCTGATTATATATTATTGTCTATCATAAATTTGTAACAGGAATCCTTTTCTGTTTTTTATTTCAATTTCACACTTCCATCTTTTGGAGGTATCGCAGTTACCGGAGGAGGAGCGACCAAAAAAAAAGTCGGGTCTTACTTTTGTTTAGAAAAAGGACGGCCGATCTCTCTCGTTTCGGCGACACCGATTTGGACGGCCAGGTGGCCCAGCAGCAACCACCCACCCAGCCATAGAAAAACTTGTAAAAGTGGGTCAACCGCCCTCCTCCTGGCCACCACCAGTACTACGGTGACCAAAAAACACGCAGACGTGCCAGGACCAAACGCCTTCGCCGCGCTGAGAAGAGGCGCAAAAGAAAAAAACTATTTCTAGGATGATGAAAAACGCAAAAACATAACTAAAATCCGTAATAATTGCCAGGCGATAATCCCAACGAACCACCGCACCCTCTCCCGTGCGCCGTGCCCCTCCCCACTCTCCAGTCCCCCCCGCCCACCTGCCAAAATAAATCCATCTGCTCTCCAGCTCGGTGCCGCAAATACGATCAGAAGCTAGGGTTTCACAAGCCTCTCCCAACTTCCCCCTCCCTCCCTCTTCCCTTCCCCACCACAACGCGGCCGCCATAGACGCGGCAGCGCACGAACTCCCCCCTTAGATTTGAGCGAGCCACCCTGCGAATCCTCTCACCTGACGCACCAAATCTGGTCAGAACGGTGAAGAATTCGAACACGATCTTAAGCATCGTTGATTTAAGACCACACACACAAACACATCTGCCTGCCTTTCCCCCTACTACCTGTTTCTTGTGTGTGTGCTTTTTTTTTCTCTGTTTCGGACGATTCATAAGAACAGACCTGCAAGGCTTGCAGATCTACCTGTTGGAGAACCAGGGCCCTTGTTTTGGACGCCCAGAACGAACCCTTGACCCTGCGGATCTGCTAGATCCGCTTTGGATCTGCTTGTTGTTTTGCTGGATCTAGAGAGAATGTTCAAGTCGATGGTTTATTACGGGAACACCTCAATCGGAGAAGTTGAGGTGTGGCCCAAAGGCGAGGCGAGCGCGGGCCTGGCCGTGGCGGCGTGGGCGCGAGAAATCCGCGTTGACCGCCTTTCCCCGCCCAGCGAGCGGTGCCCTCCGCTGGCGGTCATGCACACCGTGGCCGTCGGCGCCCGATGCCTCGTCATGGAGTCCAGGCCGCCCGTCGCCGCCGACGTGGCGCCGATGCCTCTCGTCGCCATGCACGCCGCTTGCCTCAGGGACAACAAGGTATATACAGATTATTCCTGACATAAAAAGAGGTTCACATCCACCGTCCAAAAAAAAGAGAACAATATGAACATATGAAAGGATATCACGAATTTTACATGGGGAACGCTTTAATGGAAGGAATATCTTTTATTCTTGTTACGTGGACAAGCTTACCGGGACATAATTAATTCTTACATTTAGGATTGGAATAATTTTGTTAATTTTACTTGAACGATCACTGGACAAGGGTTTTTGGCAGGATGTGAACGCATGTCTAAGAATGAGCTGATATTTTTCAGTGATGACACCGACTTGAACTTGCATGATTATTCACAACTTTTAACCTTACTGAGGCTAGTTGAAGGACTTCAGAAACAGATTTAAGCTTCACAATCGGGCAATCAGCCATTGGATGTCTGAATGCATGTATTGATCCTTTGGAATTGGGACACACAAATCTGATGACTTGTGAAAATTGACATTTATTTGATACTCGTTGACTTTGAATCACTTGATGTGCATTAGTTGACAATTGATAAAGTTGTACATCACACTAATTGAATCTGAATTTTGATTCCTGATTTCTGATAACAAGTCGAACATTAATTAAAATATAAAATATATGGAATGCCTGGGCCTGTCACATTAAGTTACAGTTACTCAAGTGCTTCTCTATTTGACTAAATATACAAACCTGTGCAAATATTGTTTTTTCCATGGCAATCCTGTAAGTTCAAGTGCCTTTGCTTTGGTATCGACATTTCCATATTCCATATTAAACTGCCTGATTTTAGAATTCAGGATATACACTGATGAAATGACAGCCAATTCAGATTTTGCAATTTTGGACCTAAGTTTTTGCCTTCAGCTGGTTCTCCATGCCTTGATGTCCCCTATTTTCTTAAATATCGCCGAGAATTTAAGATCTAGCTCTGGCATTATTAAAGTTAAATACATGTATTATTTACCTCTTAGAGATTTCAACGTCCATTTTCACCTTCTAATTACTTTCATTTTCCCTCGTATTCATTTGGAAACCACATTTATGGTTCTATACTGTATATATCATATTGAACGCGTTAATTTCTTGTGCTTTCAGACCGCGGTTGTTCCACTTGGAGATGGAGAATTGCATTTAGTTGCGATGACATCCAGAAGAAACTTGACAAATCATGCATGTTTCTGGGGCTATAAATTGCCATTTGGCCTGTATAATTCTTGCTTGACCATGTTAAATCTTCGGTGCCTGGGTATCGTGTTTGACCTTGATGAGACGTTGATTGTCGCCAATACATCACGGTCTTTTGAGGACAGAATTGATGGCCTTCAAAGAAAGCTGAGTAATGAGACTGATCCACAGCGTAGGAATGGTATGCTATCAGAGATCAAAAGGTACCAGGATGATAAGTCCATCCTAAAGCAATATATAGAAGGTGATCAGGTCTATGATGATGGAAAAGTGTATAAAGCACAACCTGAGATTGTTCCACCATTGTCTGATAACCAGCAACCAATGACACGTCCAGTTATAAGATTACAAGATAAAAACATTATCCTGACAAGAATAAATCCTCTGGTATGTGCTAAATTGCTTGAACTTACTTTGGGCCTGTCCATGGTAGCATTTCTTTACTGGCACATAGATATGTATGTTATAACTACACAGTATGCCGTTGCTAAATTTGGGTTTTCCTTGCACACCAGTAACCCTAAGGGAATGTCATAAAGTAGAAGTTCCTAAGTCCTGGAGCAAAGCAAAAGCTCTAAGATTCAAGGATCTAGGTCTGCATATAATCAAGGATGTCCAACAATAATTATTCGAATTATTGATTTCTCTGTTAGACCAATGGATGAATGTCTGAGCTTGTCCATCCTTGTTTAGTAATAGCAAGGATGGTTCAGGAACTTTGATTCTTCGTTGTTGCATGCATTTTCCAACCTTGTTTGGACTTTCTGATTTGGTTGCACAAAAATTGTCAATCAGCCATCTGATTTCATTCTGCTTTCTGCAGATTAGGGATACCAGTGTACTTGTACGTTTAAGGCCGGCCTGGGAGGATCTTCGCAGCTACTTAATTGCAAGAGGTCGCAAGCGTTTTGAGGTGTATGTGTGTACGATGGCTGAAAGAGACTATGCTTTAGAAATGTGGAGATTGCTTGATCCAGATTCAAGATTGATTAATTCTGTTCAACTTCATGATCGGATGGTGTGTGTAAAATCTGGTATGTAATTCGTCTTGCTTTTGAACAAGTACAAAAAGAGCATAGCGTAATGTGACCTTCTAAATGTTGTCATATTCAATCTGACAAACTATGAAAAATACAACACAGTTTTTCTTTTTTAGTTTCATTCTACTGAAATTAATGCCAAATTTACCATTTATAGGTTTAAAGAAGTCCTTGCTAAATGTCTTCCATGATGGTTCTTGCCATCCTGGTATGGCATTAGTAATTGACGATCGTCTGAAAGTTTGGGATGAGAAGGATCAATTACGAGTTCATGTGGTTCCTGCATTTACTCCATATTATGCTCCTCAGGCAGAGGTGATGTTCATGGCCTGTATCTGTATACCAATACAAAGATATTATATTGTCACTAACAGGATCCCTCCTTTCCACCTTCTAGGCAAATTGTTCTATCCCGGTTCTGTGTGTAGCCAGAAACGTTGCATGCAATGTTAGGGGTGGTTTCTTCAAGTAAGATTATCTTTTTTTTTTAATCTGATTGTAGTGTCCATTTGTTTGCATTTTTGTTGTTCATCCTAATACTTTTCTAGACTGCTCTGTTCTCTATAACTTATACCTCAGTAAAGTCGAGCCCAATGGTGACATAGAATTTCATGGCTCAATTGACAGAGACTTCGATGAAGGGCTCTTACCAAGGATTAGCAATGTTCACTATGAGGATGAAGTAAATGATATCTCATCTGCGCCAGATGTTGGCAATTATTTGATAACAGAGGTAAATTTTGGAGAACGTGTTGCTTTCTGTGCTCACTTTTCACTAAGCAGTAACAGTTTTTTTTCATGTTCAAAGGATGAGAATGCCGCATTAGTGAATGGAAATCGAGATTCATTGCCTTTTGATGGTATGGCAGATGCAGAGGTTGAGAGGAGAATGAAGGTTTGTGCCTTTTGACGCTATCTTGATTTTCCCCCCTAAATTGACCAACCATCACACACAAAAAAAGACTCCCAGCAACAATCCAGGGGCCTATTAGCACAGCACAGTTTCGGGAAAAAAAATGTTTCACTATATTACTAATTAACAACGAGGGTAAAAATTACAGTTAAGGTAAGTGAAACTGAAATTTCAGAAATTTTAGTTCTCTCGACACCTAATACTGTAGCAGCACGAATTACCTGTCCATAGCAAATAGTGTTATACAAATTTTCCACTTTTAGTTAAACCTAGAATTCTCGTAGTGCATGAAAACTCAAAAAAACTTCATAACCACGGTGTATTTATTCCATAACTAAACAGTACAAATGTCAATGTATTAGTGAGTTTGATGTCTGTCACAATCAATTTTGTTTATTTGTGGTTTATATGACAGTACAGATATTTTTTCTTGTGAGCTGCTGCCATTTTTGTAGGCATTTTTTATAGTACAGAATTAACTCCCAGATGTATTTATGCCCCCACCTTTTACGGAATTGTGCACCATTTGTTTCTCTTATATATATTCGTCGTAACCACTTTCAGGAAGCTAATGCTCAAGCATTCCATCAAACAGCGGGGAACTTTGTCATGCCAGTAGCCCCTGCTCAGAATTTTGTTTCGTCTTCAGTTGCACCATTAGCCCCACCTCTTGGCGTTATGCCACCAACATTCAGCCAACCAGTTGTTCAACCAGGTTTTTCAGATTCACTGCAAGGTTCTCCAGCTAGAGAAGAGGGCGAAGTTCCAGAGTCTGAGTTGGATCCGGACACAAGGAGAAGACTTCTCATATTACAGCATGGTCAAGACATAAGAGATCCTACACCTCCACTCCCAGCAATACCACCAGTGCAAGTTCCAGTTCCTCCAGTGCAACCTCATGGGAATTGGTTTCCCACAGAGGATGGGCTAAACCCAAGTAACCTGAATAGAGGTTCAGCAGGTTTCACTGTAGAATCTGATCCTATGCTCTACGAGAAAAAACAACCACCTCATCCTTCATTCTTTCATGGTGGGGACAGTCCTATGTCGTCTGATAGATTTGGCTATCAGAACCAGAGGTTTCCCTCTCAGGTACATGATTTGTAAAACTTTTAATTGTCTTCATTTGCTAAGTAGCCATGTAGACACTAGGTGACAACTGACAAGCATATGCTTGGTGCAGCTACCACACACCGAGGATCACCACATGCTTCAGAACCATGCACCTCCAAAATACAGATCCTTTTCTGGTATGTTTTATCAATTTCTTTCTGATATTTAGTTTTAAAAATGTTCACCTTGAGGCACTTTCCATGCGCTCCCTTGCCATGTGTGGCCACTCATATACTAGTTGCAGTCACAACCCCATTACAGATGGTCTGGTTATGCTTAGAGATAAGTCAAATAAGCTTTTCTTTATTCCAAGTTAGATGGAGAGAAGTTAGATATAAGTTGCTCAGTAGTAGTTGTTTAGTTTGTTTGATCAGATGAATTGTTTTGGGACTATCCATCTACTACAAATTGTGATAATGCAACATGCAATTCATATGTTATGAAAACCATAAAAAAGGTCCCTTCCACTCCTCTGGCCTGTGCTCACTTCTCGCTCCTGCTTCATATTGTCGGCCTCTCTTTTTCTTTAGTTCTCCTATATTGTCGTTTCTGCAACACATGATTCAGCTTACTGGTCCTTTTGGCTTCGTAGAATATTGTAGCACAAACCTGTGCATTATTGGTGAACAAGGTTCTCATTCTGTTATTCATAGTTTAAGGAATTTCTTTCTATCAATTATTTTAATGATCCTGCAGCTGTATGTGACCAGAAATATCCACATGAGTTTGTGATGAGATAATGTGTTGATGGTGAATAACTAATTATTTCACATGCTTTCACAAATAGTGGCACAATTATGAAATTGTGCAATTTGATAGCCCTAGGTTTTGCTTTTGTGAAGTGCAGCTTGGTGTACATGTGGTGTTTTATAGGATGGTTATGCTTAACTTTGTTTATGCCATGAAGGTGAGGAGCTAGCAGCTCGGCATGTTCCCTCAAGCCAGAGAAACAACCAGATAGAATCAGGAAGACACTTTGCACAATATGCTGGGACCTCAGCTGGCATATTAGACGGCATTGCTCTGAAATGTGGATCTAAGGTACTGTGTAGCATTCAATGTTAGTGGACCAGAAGACTTGTTCTTCTAGTCAATCTTTTTTGACATTTCCTTTTGTGTTTAGGTGGAGTACAGGTCAACATTATGTGATACTGCAGAACTACAATTCTCTATTGAGGTAGATTAATTTCTTCATATTAGCAATTTCATCAAACATGGAAGTGCAGAATAATAGGAACTAGGAAGTTGTGGAAACATATGAATTTTGAAGGAGATTAATGAATCTGATCAAGAACTGAAATTTACTTTAGTATCTGATTTTCAGTTGACTGTTTGATGGAAAACTTCTGATGAACTATCATGTGCTTGCAATAATGTTGTTGTGCTTATATTATGCCTCCTTGTTTTTCTTTTTTATTGCATCTCGTTCAGGTTTGGATTGTTGGGGAAAAGGTTGGTGAAGGAATTGGTAGGACAAGGAGAGAAGCACAGCACAAAGCTGCAGAAATGTCTTTAAGAAACTTGGCCAGTAAGTTTGTGCTACTTCACCTTACAGTATAACACTATATATGTCATCAGTGTCATGTGAACCAATTGTTTTTTTTATCTCCATTATGAGTAGCTGTGTTATTTAGGTTAGCTAAACAAACATCCTTCCCCCTTTTGGGTGAGGCCGTGAGGGACGCCTCAGCACACAAAGGCTACCCCAACTTGCTTGGGACTAATAGGCTTTGGTTTTCATGGCGGTGATGGTGGCAGTGTTCTGGCAACCAATAAAACTTTGCTCATTTTTTTTGGGTAGCATATAGTGCCCTGATGATTGGTAATATTTCATCCTGAGCATGTTTAAGCAATAGCCACCTCATGCTGCTTAATAGTTCTAGTTACATGCTTGCCCATTTGTTTGAGCTTTAATTTCTTTGATGACAACCTCTTGGTTGAGGTAGAGCTTTTGTTTCATTCGTGCATTGCTGGAACATTTTGTGTAATAGTCTGTTTTATTGAGTTTGACATAGTAAATTTACTTGCAGATAAATACTTGTCATCTGATCCAAATAAGTTGACTGATATGAAAGAAAATGGTTTCAGTGGCAACAGAAATGTCTTTGGTTACTCTGGAAATACCAGGGATGATATGTTGCCTCTTTCAAGTACTTCAGAGGAATCTCGCTTTATGAAAATGGAGAACAATTCCAGGAAAACAGGAGGTTCTGTTGCTGCTCTCAAGGAACTTGTAAGTCTAGCTACCTGTGTTGATTATTAGTAGTTGGACTTTCTACTCTTTCATTCATGAAGTAGACCTTATGGTATATATATAAAAACACACTGCAGTGCACGGTTGAGGGATATAACTTAGTTTTTCAAGAGCGTCCATCTCCAGCAGATGGTTTAGTTGGGAAAGAATCTTATGCTCAGGTAGAAGTTGGTGGACAAATTCTAGGCAAAGGAGTTGGATTAACATGGGAAGAGGCCAAGCTCCAGGTAATAAGCAGTCTAATACTGACTCAATTTATTTTCTTATTGTTACTTCAGTCTCCTTGCCTTAAGAATATCTGGATTCATTTAGTAAAACCAGAGGATACCTAAGTTGCATTTAAAATAGCATCAAGGATGGTCGTGCCTTGTTTTTGTGTTCTTATGTAAGTTCAAATTTCGATTGGTAAGCTGGACTTATGTACTATTTCCTTCAACGAGTATGTTTTGCTCAGATCAGCCGCTGCTTTCTTTTTGTCGCTAAACACTCAAACTATCCAGAGGGTCTAGTCAAGCCCTCATGTTAGTCTCATTGACTGCACAATGATTTTAGTCATGTAGATAATAATTTTTTCCACCGAAAAATGAAGCAAGAAACTGAATTTCTGGCACAGCCGCTGTGGTGGTAGTGTGGCGCAATGGCGTTGGTAGAGGGAGGCAACCAAGGATTGAGGATGATGGTCATGGGAGTAGGAGTTGAGTTAAACTGCTGACAATATGACATAGATCATGTTGGCAGATGACACTATGACAGTAGCAGGTGCTCAAATTAAATGGCTTAGGAGAATTCAGGTGCCCTCATGTAATTTGTTTTTTCAACCAAACCATCTTCTTGATTTTTTGAGAAAGCCAATGTCTGAAGCATTGCATTTGTTGCAGTGCTCACTCCAGATAATCATATTAGATTTGAGATTTTGAGCTGTTACTAGTTAACAAAGCATGCATAAATGGAAATTTTAAACATGCAATGGGCTTTCCTTGATTGGGTTGCTTTAGTTGATAATTTCCCAACTTGAATTTTCACATGTTTTTTTTATTTACTTTGTAGGCTGCTGATGAGGCTCTTGGAACTTTAAGATCCATGCTAGGTCAACTTGCTCATAAGCGATCTGGCTCTCCAAGGTGATTATTCGTTGTCTTTTGGTGATGCATAACTGTGACCTTTTTCTTTATACGAAAAACTACCTTACATAACGGTGACCTATTACACTTGAATGGAACTGCAAGATGTTTCTTGGTTCCAGTTTCACCCCCTATAGTCTGAGTCCATTTCTACAGTGTTGCCATGTAGCAGAGTAGTAGTCAAATTTGATAGGGAAGGAAATAGGAGTGTTTGTTCGTGTGCTTGGTAATAGGGTCTTGACTCTTGATTAAACTAGTTCTCAGTTACTATTGTGGATTATGCTTAAGAGGTGACCAAGGAAAAGTTATAGTGCCTTAGCTGTGTTGGGTCATGTACGTAGAATAAACATTTCATGTTCCAGTCACCATTCGGGCATTTTTTTTTGTAATTGTTATTTTGCAGCTTTTGTTTTGTCTGTATCCATGTGTGGACGAGATTCCCATCACAGTATTTTATGTGTATATTATAGCTTATATGTATTTCATATAATTTGAATGACTATAATTACTGTTGACCCCAGGTCATTGGCACCAAATTTTAACAAGCGGTTCAAGCCAGATTTTCCAAGGACCGTACAAAGAGTTCCTTATGGAACGTATTCTAGGATCGAAGGTCATGTTCCGTAGATGTCTGCATAAATGATGTGCCTGGGCACTAAACTTTTCAAACTGGATGGAGCATTGAACTGTCAGGTCTCCACACATTGAATGCAAGCCCTAGATTGGCTTTTGGTGGGCTTCCAAGGCTCTCACAGGCCACCACTGTCCATGAGAGTACCAACGAAGGGCCAAGTAACTATGAAGTATTACTGGTGGCCGTAACTTCACGCAGAATTTCATTGCCATGATATGACCAGTCACGAGTGTGACCCCATGTTGTCAACTTTGCATAATCTTTGACCTGGAAGTTTAATGGTTAAACCAGAGGTTGATGCAGGCACGCAGCTCCATTTCATTCCATGGATCAAAGAGTGGCGCTGTAGCTGGACAATTTTTTTCCTTCCCTTGATCTGGTTCAGGTGAAAGGGGTCTTAGCAGGTAGCCAGTTTTATTACATTAACTCAAAAGTTATTTAGGCAAGTTGTAAATTGTAGCACAGAATTGAGTACTTGACAGTATTGTTACCAGTACGTTGATGTAGTAATCTTTGCAGCTGTAGCCTAGGCAGGCAATCTCCATTCCATGGCGGTTGCATGAATCCAGTAGCAGACAAAATTCATTTGTATGTTTTAGTCATCTGTGTAAGATGTAACATATGGTCCCCGTTATTTGCAAGGCTGGGAATTTGCCTCTGTAATTCTTTTGACCTTTTTTTTTCGATTGTACCCTCCGCACTCTGTGCATGGATTTGTCACATGGAATGGAGTAGGTATCTTCAGTAAAATGAGTGCCTTACATCATCTAACATTTGAGAGCTCAAATTCCAACAAGCATTTGGCCCCAAACTTAACCAATCCAAACTGAAAGCACGACCAGAAAAAGGAAATCCAAATCTAACGCAATTCTACACAACACGATTACACGAAAGACATCGAACACGCCGCCTCACACGGTCCTATCAGTTCAGACGTGCCCGGTTTGCCGGTTCGCGCGCCTGCTCCGACCGGTTTTCCACCACCTGGCTACCGCGGAGCCACCTCGCTGTACGTGAACGAGGCGGAGCACTTGGGCGCTGTTGCTGCTGCTGCTGCTGCCAGCGCCTGCGGCGGCCACCTCGCCCTCGGCGACGCACGAAGTAGCGGACCGGCGGGCAGACCTCCGGGGGCCGTGTGGTGGCCGCGGTACTCGGCGAAGCTCGGCGGGCGCATCTCCGTCTCCGGCAGCGCGACGGGACGCGACAGCAAGGCCAGCACCTGGCGCATCGTGGGGCGGCTGCTGGGCGTCGCCTGCGTGCACGCCAGCCCCACCTTGATGTACCGGAGCACCTCCTTCTCCGGGTACCTCTCCATGCTCGCGTCCACAATGTCCAGCAGCCTGCCTTGCTGGTACAGCACCCATGCCTGTACAAAAAAAAAGATTCATTTGCGAGAGACTCATCAGCACAGAGAAGCCGGCAACGTGAAAAGTTCAGGGAAGGAAGGAAGGAAGGAAGGACGCCTGACCTCTCGCACCAAGAACATGTCCGACTGGATCGTTTGCGAGATCCTCCTCCCGCTGACGATCTCAAGGACAAGCACTCCGAAGCTGTACACGTCGGCCTTCTTGGTCAGCTGCCCATGCACGAAATATTCAGGTGCCAAGTACCCACTGCATGCAGCCAGAGAGTTAAGAGTAACGACTGTCATCAGCAACTAAACTAGCTCGTTGTTTCCAAGCAAGTGGTTCAGTAAACACAACAGCTTTTTTACTTGGTTCCGACCACTCCCGTGCTGATGTGGGTGACGTTGTCTGGGAACAGCTTTGCGAGCCCGAAATCTCCGATCTTTGGCATGTAGTCTCGGTCGAGAAGGACATTGCTGGCTTTGATGTCCCTGTGCACGATGTTGGGCTCGTGCTCCTCGTGCAGGTAGCTCAGTCCCTTGGCGGTGCCCACGCAGATGTCCGACCTCCTGCTCCAGGGCAGATTTACTGCGGCTGCTCCGTCCCCTGAACCTAAAGCTAAGACATATATACTATATAAGCGCATCATGTGGCAAGAATTAGGGCTCCAGCTGATGGCGATATATGGGTGTACTGCTGTATGTACTAGCAGTAGTCCCTGATTGTTGGTTCGTTCCTCTCACCTTTGAGTGCATGGTCGAGGCTGTTGTTGGCAAGGTATTCGTACACTAGGATCCTGTTCTTCCTCTGCACGCAGTAGCCCAGCAGCCTGACGAGGTTCGCGTGCTTCACTTGGGAGATGCTCTCGATCTCAGCGAGGAATTCCTTGATCCCCTGCTCGGATTCAGAGGACAGAACCTTAGCGGCAAATTCAGTGCCGTCTCTCAAGACTCCCTGTGTCACAACAAAACACAGTTACTAAACTACATGGTTTTACTAGCTGAAACCTTCTAACTCGAGGCTCCAGGAAATATGTTGCTAAGCTTGTTACTCTTGGGTCTTTTTTTTTACCTTGTAGACAGTTCCAAAACCACCTCGGCCAAGCTTGTTACTCTGATTGAAGTTGTTTGTAGCCGCTCTGATCTCCCCGTAGGAGAACAGCCTGAGATTGTCCATGACTGAGAGCGCTGTTCAGAAAACCAAGTCAGCTTAATTTGGACAGCTCGCCTTTCACCAAGCTTGTAAAACACAGTAAAGCCTATCATCAATTTGGATTCGTAAACTTCCAATTATCAGAACCGCAGGAAGAGAAGACGTTGGCAAACGGGAACGGCCGACGGCGAAGCACCACCGTGATCGTCTCATCGATGAAGCAGGCAGTCAGGATTTTACGCACCTGTGAAGTCTTCCTCGGGTGCACAGAGGCACCGCCTCACGAGCGCCATCTTCAAGCTCGAGCAGGTAGGCAGCGCCGCAGCGCGGGGAAGAAGAAGAGTTCCCTTGCACAGCGCAGCAGCTCGGACCGGAGGCATTAAATCGGCATGGTTGGGAGCGGGAGGGAAGGAAGGCGCCGCGCAACAGCGACCTACTGTAGACTGTTGGAGTGTTCGACACCTGCAGTGGAGTGTTTGTCCGTACCGGCGGCGGCGGCCAACGCAGGGCCCTTCGTCTTCTGCAGTGACAGAAGCCAATCCAGAATTTATGGCGGCAAAGCCGAAGTGTGGTGGTGGGGAACCCGGGGCTAGGCGGGCGGCAATGAACGTTGGGTGGTGACTGTCACTGGTGAACGGGACGGGACGGGACGCGCGGCGGTGGATGAGTCACCTGTACGTCCAGGTCCAACCGGCCGGCTTGACCACCATGTTGACCCCCCCGCCGCGGTCGGCGTCAGGAGGCCGACGACGTTGTTGGCGCCACGGAGCTGGGACGTTTTGAGCTGGGAGTCGTTTGCGTCTCCTGGCTGGCTGGCTGGCCGTGAGCCGTCGGCGTCGGAAGGAACAGTCCGATCGAGGTGAGCGAGGAGTGGACGGTACGTAGTCGACGCCGAGGAGTAGAGCAAGGAGTGAGTGATCGACAGAAGGCGCGCTGGACCCTCACCACCACGTCTAGGCCTTGTTTACTTCCAAAAAAATTTACAAAAATAGGAATAGTAGCACTTTCGTTTGTATTCGATAAATATTGTCCAATTATAGACTAATTAGGCTCAAAAGATTCGTCTCGTCAATTTCGACCAAACTGTACAATTAGTTTTTATTTTCATCTATATTTAATACTCCATGCATACGTCTAAAGATTCGATGTGATGAGAAATCTGAAAAATTTTGCAAAATTTTTTGGAACTAAACAAGG
The DNA here is from genome assembly GCF_000003195.3 of Sorghum bicolor. Classification (NCBI taxonomy): domain Eukaryota; kingdom Viridiplantae; phylum Streptophyta; class Magnoliopsida; order Poales; family Poaceae; genus Sorghum; species Sorghum bicolor. The sequence goes on from NC_012873.2 coordinate 57,738,615, forward strand.
CCCTAGCATGTTGCGTTAGGCGAGAAACCAAAAGCACGTTTGGATCGCGCCGATATTCCCAGCCGCAAAGGGGTTTTTTTTGGTTGACCACCCCCTTTTTATTTTGTTTTTGGGATCAACTCTTGATTGACCGTCACACGGTCACACCACATCCTGGAACGAAATAAACACTACTCCTATTCCTATGCATGTTCATCTTTAAAAATAAAATAGCAGGAGCGTTGTTATATCATACTCTTTGCGGCCGGGAGTATAAGAAGAAGAGCAGAGCATGACATAGTTTTACATATTGATATGACCTACTCACTCCGTCCACAATAAATGATCTTTTTAAGTTTGATCAAATATATATAAAAATATACTAATATTTATCATATGTAACATGTATCGTTAGATTGCGCATGAAATATAGTTTTATAATATACTTATTTGCAGATATAAATATTGATATTATTTGATATTTTTTAGTTAAATTTTAAAAAGTTTGACTCCTTAAGAAGTGAGACGTGTATTTATTAGTGAACTAGTGGAGTAGAAAAAAAAGGGTGATGCATGTTCATCTTTAAATCTTATATTTCGACTAGTACGTTTGATTCCTCCATCCACAGTGTCATAGTTTAACTTCGTTGCTGATCATTGTGATCGTTAATAATAACAAGATGGGATTGATTGGACTGAATGTTGTAGCATAAATGCTCAACACTGGATTCAGTTGACAAAGATAAGCAGTGGGGTTGAAACGCTACTAGAGCGCTGAGGACTTGTCCTTTCATCTGAAAAATTAACAATACTCCCTTCGTTTGAAATTACAAGACGTGTCTCATTACATTTGACAAGGTTTTGACCTAAAATTACTCTACTAATAGTGGTACATAATGTTTGTGGCAAAAGAATTGATGTCACCTCATTCGGTCACAAATAAGTGATGTTCTGAACAACTGCGTGGTCTCCAAAAGACAAATTAGACCAGTTATTTTCGTTACCCAGCATTTATAAATCATAAATAATTACCCAGCATTTATAAATCATAAATAATTAATGTACACTGTTATGGAACATCTGAACGTATATGCAACTAAAGTTTAGAGTGGTTGACTTAATAACATCGAAAGATGCCACTTTAAGCGTAACTTGAGGTAGTACTAGATTTCAAAAAAAAATTAAAAATCTTGCTTGTGGTTATGATTTTGAGTCACATAATAAAAACCATAATATGGTGAACGGTGGTGCCGTGCCTGTGCGTCCTTTCGCGGGCCAATTTTCACGGTGCTCATCCATGGGGCCATTATGGCCCAGTTACGAAATGATCTGGAGACCGAGATCGGCAAAATGGATCGAAAGGATTTGTGGTCTTCCTAGGCCGGGCCTACTGGCGTGCATTGGGCTTCCATATGATAGCCCGTTCTAGATCGGTCGGCATTGCCTTTCGGCCCAATGGCTGTTTCGGCTTTCGTCGCCTCCCATCGTCCATCGTCTGTGTCTGTGTCACTGTGTTCGTGGCCGCTGCCTGCTGCACGTACTCGCGTCATCCATCGTCTCGGTGCGTACGGAGGAGCAGATGGGTCATGGCCTCATGGGAGAAGCACGGCTCCTTATCTGTCTGACTGTCTCCTCTCGCTCTTGGAGACCGGACGATGGGCCACGGCTCCTGTTCTAAGCAAGAGCAAGCTCCAGGGAAGGTGTGCGATAAACTTAGTGTGTTTGTTTGAGATTATTTGCTGAATCTATCAATATTTTTCTCAGTTATGACTTTTTCTGCTCCTATGGTCATGTTCGATGGGTCAGTAGGCATCCATGGTGTGTGTGCAAACGAGGAACGGGGACCGAGCCGAGCCAAATGATAAAGGGCATCTCGCATCGCGGCGCCGCCGTCGCATCCCACGTCGCGTAGCGATAGGGGCAGCCCAAGCCCTCCAAGGCTTCCAACCGCCGCCATGTGATCCGCCGGTGGACGTCTCGATACGTACGGCGCGCCAAGCTGTTCCCGCACGGCTCGCCGACGTGTCCCATGACACCCTGACCCAGGGCTCGGCCGCTTTCGAAGAGGCCAATTCCCCCTCCACGCCGTCCAAGCTTCACCCGTACCGGCGGCGACGAATTTTGTATCGCCGCCAGCAGTACTTGGGGTTTTGGAGGCTAATGCGTTTCTGGGGACAGGGCGCATCTTCCCTGTATTTAGCCGGCGGATCTGGTCGTGACTCGTGACAGATGGAGTATTTAACTGGAGTCGTAACAAGTTTCAGCTAATTGTTTCATTATTGCTTTTTCCGTACGTGTATAAGCACAGCGACACATGCATGCATGAGGAGCAGATAAAAAGACGATAGAATTAGGTCTGCTTATATAGCCGGCCTGTAAATGAAGCACGAATTCCATGTGTGAAACCACGTGCATGCTTGGTTCAATACTGAAACGGGACGGTGTTTCAGTGATTGTCAATTCACTTGCAGCTGCGCTATCTGTTTAATAATTTAACCGTACCTCGTCTCGTCCAACACATCGTGATAGAATCACCTCGATTTTGACGACGCATGATCGATATATGGGGCATTCTAATGTGTCAGGGTAAGTTGGGATGGTCTAGAGTAACACACTAACACTGTAAGGGCATTACTATTTTTTTTTTAGTAAAGGGGCATTACTATTTTATAAGTCATTCATAACCGAAAAACATTATCAGACTGATTAAGTTATTATAGCAAATTTGTACCTACTACCGGCCAAACATCAGCATCATTCCAAAATTACAACTCAGTGCCCACCGGACACCACGCCATCACGTACGTCTTCTCAACCATTGCCAGTTATTATAAATAGCCTGCACTGGCAACTATTCCATCTCCAACACACCAAACAGTTGCACAAAGCGCACAAACAAACACCTTCTCTTCTCCGCGCGCAGCTAAGCGTCTTCGCTCCCTCTCCCGATCCTTCCCCCGAGCGACGTGCGCGTGCATGGCGGCGACCCTGCTGTCCCACGTCGTCTCCGACCTCTGCATCGGCAAGCCGAGGGTGCTCTCGCTGCCACCCTCCACCCCCGTCGCGGCCGCGCTCGCCGCGCTACGCGCCGGAGCCGGAGCCGACCCGTTCGTCTTCGTGGACGCCGAACCGGCCGCCGCCTGCCGCGCGAAGACGACCACGGTGTACGTGAAGGTCAGCGTCGCGGACATCCTCTGCTACCTCTGCGGCGACGCGGGCAACCTCAGCGACCCCGCCGCCGCGCTTGGCCGGCCCGTCGCTGTGGTCGCCGCCGCCGTTGCCGGCGTCCACGGCGTCACCCACCGAGTGGATCCCCAGACAAGGTACGCAACGCAGCCGGCGCGCTGTCGTTTCTTGATTCTTGTTTTGTTCCGAGTTGTCCTTCTCAGCCATTGACCAATGACCACTAACGACTGTATGCCGTGGGTGTTTGGGTCAAACTTTGCAGGCTGCTCGACGCCATTGACGTGCTGCTGACCGACGGCTGCCAAGGCCTGCTGGTCCCTCTCCCCGCCGCGCGCGCCCGCAAGAGGCACCACCAGGCCCCCTCCTCCGACGCTGCCGACTGCTGCTGCGTGCTGACGCGGGAGGACATCGTCCGCCACCTCTTCGGCTCCATCTCCCACTTCGCCCCGGTGGCCGCGCTCACCGTGACCTCGCTCGGCCTCGTCCGCCGCGACGTGCACGCGGTCCACGTCGACGACGACGGGCTCGACGTGATCCCGCTCCTGCGGCGTGCCGTCTCGGACGGCACGGCCGTGGCCGTCGTCGCCGACGACGACTGCGCGTTGGTCGGCGAGATCTGCCCCGGCGTGCTCGCCTCGTGCGACGTCGAGACGGTGTCGGCCGCCTTCGCCGCGCTCTCCGCTGCCGACACTATGGCGTACATCGACTGCTCGCTGTCGCACTCGCCGCCGGAGTTCTTGGTCCGTGCCATCAGAGCCCAGCTCGCCGGAAAGGGACTGGAGGCCATGGCCGAGCTCATGGAATGCGCTGGGAACGATGCCGCCTCCATTCCCTTGTCCTCCTCGTCGTCGTTGTCGTCGACATCATCCTCCGACGAGGACTCGCCGTCGTTGGGACGCGCACGACGCCCAAGGAGGATGTCATCTGGCAGCTTCGGGTGGCGGTCCACGGAGGACGTGGTGGCATGCCATTCTGGGAGTTCGCTTGTGGCCGTCATGGCCCAGGCGCTTGCGCACCGTGTAGGGTACGTCTGGGTCGTTGATGAGACCAGCGGCGCGCTCGTCGGAGTAGTGAGATTCGCCGACGTGCTCGCGGTACTCCGGGAGCATCTCCTGCCACAGTCCCAGGTGCTATGCAGATAGATAGCGATCTGCGTTTCAGCACATGTTCGCGCAAGAATCAAGATCTCCTAGACAGTTAGTTTTGTTTATATTCTTCCGTGTCGATCCGTCTCAGGCCTTGTTTAGTTCAACCTAAAAACCAAAAAGTTTTCAAGATTCTCCGTCACATCGAATCTTGTGTCACATGCATGAAACATTAAATATAGACGAAAACAAAAACTAATTACATAGTTTAGCTGTAAATCACGAGACTAATCTTTTGATCCTAGTTAGTCTATGATTGGATAATATTTGTCACAAACCAACGAAAGTGCTACAGTACCGAAAACTTTTCACTTTTCAGAACTAAACGAGGCCTCAAATTCGAACTGAAGATGTGCAAAGTTCGATTCGACAAGAGCGGGCTGGAACTCGGCCCAACAGTACTTTTAGCCCAGAGAAGTTGGAAAGGCCATATCGATTCACCCTGAAGGCCGGAAGCCGCAATACGGCCCCTTAAGATTGTGGGCTCTCACTTCTTTTGGGCAGTGGCGAAGCCGGGGAATCACCGCAACTGGTTATTTGAAATTTCAATTACAATACCTCTTGATTCTCAAAAAAAAAATACAATACCTCTTTTTCCCCTAAAAAATTACAATACCTCTTTTTTCTAAAAACAAGAGAGTACTTTTTTACTACTCAGAAATGATAGTGTTATATTCCCGAGCAATTATGTACTCAACCGATGTTGGCACGTTGAAATACCACACCACAGAGTGCCCGTACAACAAATAAAATGAAAGCATACAAATAGTGATAAACAAAATCTAACTAATGACGAACCGGTTTACTCGTGTGTCTTATATCTTCATCAATAACACTCTATCTGAAATTACAATACATTTAGATTTTCTAGGTACATAATCTTAACTATGTATCTAGACATGGTGTAGTGCATAGCAAAAACTTGTTAATATAGAAAAGCCAAAACTTTCTATAATTTAGAAAAGAGTAAGTAGTATCCATGTGGAGCTAAACCTACGCATTTATTTAGGGTACTTAAAAGAAATTAGTCATGCAACCTGCAGAAACAGTTAATTAATAGATAAAAAATTAATCAGGAAAGCCACATACCACGAGACTTTTCAAAAACGTAGCATCATATTTAGTGCTTACAAATATCTCATTCAATGTAGCATATGATTTGTGATTCAACCAATCATCCCCATTTTCCTTTTTCTTAAAAAAATGAGTTCCCCATATTTTTCCTCAACTCAATCTCTTGATAATTTTCGTAGCCGAGAAGGCCCTTTTAACCAAATTGGCAAAACAAAGGTTAATGACTTATTTGGATTGGAGGATTTTCATAAGATAGGAATTTCGAAGAAATCCATTTTTTATGTTTTGCTTACATACATGATGTTTGAATTAGAAGGATGAAGTTTTCCTTTCTATGGAAAGGCTTGCTTTCCTTCATGAAATACAATAAAGCACCCACATCAAGCTCGTCTTGGAAATTTTTCCTACATGTGAGTGAGGGATGAACGAATCTTTATTCACTGGAATGGAGGAATGAGCTTGTGTTTTATATTCTTGTATTTGAAACACCCATCTTATTCTTGTGGTTTTCAATCCTCCGCTTTCTACCTACACTCTGTTTCCTATTCATGTGTTTTCTTCCTTTCCTCTATTTTGTATTTCGACGTTCTAAACAAACCCTTAAATCAATGAGGCGATAAACCAAATGGGGACCTGTATATATTCATGCGCTTAATGGCTCTCGGGATGCTACATGCGCCTTATATGGTAGACTTTTTTTTTTCAAAACTCACATGTGCCTTATAGAAGGGTCTGGAGGGAGTAAAATTAGTCATTAAACTTTAGGAGGGGTGGACCAAACCGCCCTAACTGCACATCAAAAACACACACCCCCACATTAGGCCTTGTTTGGATGTGCGTGTATCTACCTCAAACACATGTATTGGAGTGGATTGGAGTGTAACTTAGTTTAAATCCACAACAGTCCACTTCAGCACATGTAGATTGAGGTAAATACATGCCCATCCAAACAAGCCCTTAGTTGCTCGCCCCAGCATGAGCATTTCGGCTTTGTGCATCACATTCTGCTCCAACATGAGCATCTTGCGTTCCGTACAATGGGCTGGTATTATCACCTCGTGTCTCCAAAGGCGTTTGCAGATCGCCGGAGCTAGCTAGTGCGACGAAAGTGAGCACACTGCACACCGCGCCTCTTTTGAGCACAGCCGGTCAAATTGTCGCGCGGATCAGCCGGCGACTGCCGTGCCGCAAGCACACCAAAAGCCGCTGCACCCGTTCATCACCGCCGCGCCCTTTTCCTCTTTTCCAACTGAAAAAAGGGGTTAAAAGAGAACAAAAAAAGAGGAACCGCCCCAGCTCTGTCAGCTAATACTGCGCTCGTCTCAAGCAGCCAGTCGGCTGCTGTAGAAACCCGTCAGAATTCACACGAAATCGGTCTCCTCTCGGACAATTTAATAAAAGAAACAACACCGTGAAAACGACGAGCCCTGAACTCCTCGACCTCTACTCTAGCGTCCACGATCAGATCGAAACATCTGCGTCATTGGGTTTTCACGTGGATACACGGCAGTCGGCAGGGTCACAGGGATCGATTTCGAGCTAGTCGCCCGTGCATCCGTGCTCGGGAAAAAAAGGACGGGCCGAGCACGTACGGCATGAATGGATGGAGTCACGCGGTGGACCCGCCTTCCTAGCTAGAGTGTCGTCTTCTCTAAGAAAGCTCTCAGTGTCAAAGTGTCAATGTTTTGCGGGAGAACTCACCACCACCAATCCACCATTTGCACTCATCTCACGTCGTCCTTGCCGAGTTTAATTAAGGGAGCTGCCTGAACAACTTTGCCCCTGTCGCATTTACTTTCTCCCTTATTATCAGTGGCTCGGTCTCGACAAATCTTAACCGTGCATGCAATGCAACCACGAAATCAGAGCTAGCAGGGACACAGGACGGATTTCGAACTGGAGGCAATGTGCAGTGCAGTGCAGGAATTTCCAGAAGCTTGGGAGTTTGGAGAGCTTTCAGCTCGATGATGGTGGTGTGGGCCTGTGGATGCGCCTTTGAGCCTTCATTGTGCTGCGTCGTTCTGGGTTCTTCTGGTAATGCCTTTGACACCAAGTTACGCGCACCAGCTGCCATGCATTGCATCGTCCGTCCGGGCTCCGGCGTAGTAACTGCGCAGCACCGGCTTCCCTTTTGTCTTTTCCCTTGTGCAGCAGTAAAGGTTTCTTCGGATCGAACGAACAGCATGCTGCGACGCTGCATGCAAAAACAAGTGCCTGGTCCCAGAACATGTGCTGTTTGGACGCGGCCATCTCTGCCGACAAATGCAGTATATACTCTAGCAGGAGTGGACGTTGGTGATCTCTCAGGTTAAAGAGCCAGGAAGAAACTACAATGCGTCCGACAAAAGGTTACAAGAAAATCATGAAAGGGTTCCTCCATTTCTGAATGCTCAGCTGCAAGCCTGCAATGAGAATCAATGGCATGCATGGGAAATGCAATCCAACCGTAGGGGCGTGGATTTTGTTTTCTCTCTCTTTTTTTTTTATATTCAACGGATGACTGCATTGTCCCCATAACGATCGCACGAGGCTTATCCAATAATGCCAATGGAAAAAAGCAAACCGATAATAAACTAAAGTAAATGATTTTTTTTCTCTCAATCGGGTGGTTAATCCGTATTTAATATTTTATTAAGAAGAGTGTAACAACGTGTCAACGTGTTATAAAGTTTTATGCTATTGGTGAGCAGCCAATAGACCAAAGCAACCTAGCTACTTGCAAGGATAAATAACCAACTAATTACATTGGAACGCTGAAACGCGACCAAACTCATTCACCTCAATAAAATCCGGTAACATATGAGCAAAAATGCAACTAAACAGGCAGTCAAGATGCTACAGAGATTAGCAGCCGAAAACGAGGTCACGTTTTAGTTCTAGACTAGACTAGAACGTGTTTCAGGAATAATATTCCGTTTCTGGTTTCGAGAACAATTATATATATTTTCATACAGTGTAAAAAAAAAGTTCAAAAAGCATTCCGACAAGATGGCTACTAGCTAGACTAGACGGGCGTGGGAAACTCCATCTCTTGGAACACTACTGTTGCGCGCCCTTCTTGTGCCCGATCGTTTTTGACGGCACGAACAGGTAGTTAGAGTCACCACAAACGTACCCTCACTCACCCACCGTCTTCACTCGACTACTGTGCCTGTGCCCCCACCCCCGCGCGTTCCCGTACGTGCACGGGCAGCGGCTGCATGGCTGTACGACTTGCCCAAGCTCCGCGGGCCGCTTCACGGCTCGAGCCCGGCGGCACGACGAACAAAACCCTCTTGTCGGGTGTGGTGACATTGACATCGACCCGCCACCTAACCGGAGCGAGCCCTCCCCGACGTCCCCCGGCTCCAACGTTCCCGCGGCCAGTCCAGTCCCCACCAGACCACGCCAGAGGCCACGGCCCACGGCCGGCCACAAACGCGCGCGAAAAAAACCAAACCCCACACCCGCACCCGGCCACGGGCCACACCCCGGCACCATGAGTCGATGATGACGCTGCGGGCCGCCACGCCCCACGTGTCATCGGCGCTCGGCAACGGTCGGGCGGCGAGGGCAGCCGCGCCGTCGCCGATACGGCGGGGCGCTGAGTGAGCGGGTTCTCAGAAGGGGGCAAACCGCGACGCAACTTGACAAGATGGGGACGGCACGGGTCGGAAGCCGCAGGTAAAACAGCGTGTCGACACTGGTGCGTGGCCGTGCGCGTGCAAGGGCCGCGCCTGCATGCGCCACCGATCCACACAGCGTCGTCACGCCGTGTGCTTTCCCAATCACATCATGCATGTTTGCACTCAGATTTGGGGCGTTCGTTCCATGCTTCCATCTGCGGGTCTGCCTACCATTCCATTCTGGAATCTGGATCTGGGTGGGTGGATTCATTCATGCGTGCGTGCGGCTTGGATGATATATACCGTTGGTTTGGCCGTTTGGGTACGGGCATGACCAACGGACTCCAAGGACTTGGAACGAACCGCAGCCATATTGGATCGATGGCACAGCTCGTCATCTTCTACTTCTACTGATATATTGAAGTACGTAGAGCTAACATTTTAAATCCCAAACAATTTTTTTATCGGGTGCGGCAGTTGATCGAGGGGTCCTCCTCATCAACCGGCCGGCATGAGGACTCGTATCGAGAAAGAAAAATCTTATATGTAGGGCCCCCAAAATAATAAAAAAAAAACAACTATACCTACTGATAACTTTGTATATGGTATGATCCCCACTAACCTTGCATTGCTTGTGTACTCCGTATGTATCAGTGCATGCAACTTGTACTGTGTTTTACAAGGAAAAAACGATGGTTAAATCTACGTTTTGTTGGAGGGATCAATGATACTTGATTACTTGTTTAAAGGTAACAAGTAGTTTATCTTTAGTGGAAAAACTTTACCTATGGGAACCACCAACAAGCAAGGCCGGTACCCGGCCCTCATCACGTGGCAAAGGCCATGAAGCTCTCCAATCCCCATCATAGCAAAAACAGAAAACGGATGCCACTATGGGACTGGGGTTGTATACTCGTATGGTATATCAAACAGCTAGCCATGCAGAAAAGCTAAACCGCTGCCGTTTTTCTCTACGGCCCTTGCTCTTGTCCACATTATAAGTCCAGGCAGCCACCACCCCTACTCGTGCATTCCCATTGTCCCTTCCCCGCCATTTGTGCAGGGAGGCAAGCTCTGAGCACTCAGAGCACATCGGGAACTGGGGCTTCTCGAAGCCTTAAAAGCGACCCCCCAGACCCAGAGAGAGATCAGAGGAGCAAGTACCACCACCACTTCGAGCAAGGCCGGCCATTTCTGCACAGGACAGCGGTAGTGTCGGTAGGCGTTCGCTGCCGCAGCTGGCTGTGTCGCCGCCGTTCTCTGCTCTTCACGTGCTTCGCGCCATGGCCGCCGGCGCCTCGAGCTCCTCTCACGCCTACGGCTTCTCCATCAGCGCGGTGCTCCTCGCATCGTCGTTCGTGTGCCTCTTCGGCTCCGGGGAGGCTTCGGGGGCGGCGCACAGGGTGGTCGACCCCGAGTGGCACCCGGCCACCGCCACCTGGTACGGCAGCGCCGAGGGCGACGGCAGCGACGGTAATACATACCCCCATGGCTCTATGTTCAACTCTCACGTCCTTCGTCCTGGGTAGAAGAAGAACTCGCTCTGCAAAGGATTAATTAACAATGGCGAATGAAGGCATTGCACCTTCACTACTGCACCCAAACTTGTGTTTTCTTTCTATAATTTTCCTGTAAATGCGAGCAGTAAGCACGACACTTTACCTTCCCATTCGCGTCATGGCTACCATTTTTCTTTTTCTTTTTCCCCTTCCAAGTGTAATATACCCATTCCATGCCACATTTTGGCATTACACATCTCGGCGTGTCCCTTAAAGTCTGATAGAGGCATAGAGCGAGGACGTACTGTGGCTTGCCATTGCCACGTAGATTACAGAAAATACAATATTTGCCAAGCGGAGAACCTTTAAGATTCGTGCGTACGATGGTGGCCGGCAATGGAGCCTGTACGTAGCCCATAGTCGTGCTCCACTGTGTCGGGTCCTTAACTCGCCGCTTTTACTCGGCTAGGAACCACCAACAACAACCGTTCCGTTTCGCGTCGGGTTTAAACCACCGACACTCTGACGTATTTTCCGCCTGACACGCACAAAATGGGCTGACAGGCGGCATATATATGTATAGGTGAACTCACTTGCAAGTCAAATATTACAGAATTACAGCTATATATTCCTTTTTTCATTAGTACAACGAGGCAAGGTTGCATCAGTATTTTTTACCCTGACGGCCCTGATCGACCATGTGAACCAGTGTGGGAAGCTGGGAACGGTCCATTTTTCGATCATTTCTCAACGGAACTGCTGCTGTGTCCATACTTGTGAGTCGAGAGCTACTTGCATTTCTCTGCGTCCCTACAAATATTCTGTTGCCCGTTTGGCTAGCGTTGGTTAGATCTGGCCACGCAGTAACTAGGACCTTTGTCCAACGTGCTTGCCACACTGGTTTCATTCACCTTGTTGTAACTTATTAATTACTGGTGTGGTTAATTATTCAATAGTATAGTACATATTATATATTACTCTGTACTGGAACTGTCAATAGTAATTACAGTACTACTTACTCTGTACTGTGTCGTCACTCTAATCCCTATATCACCGTGTTCAATAACAATAATTAACCATCTACAGGCGGCGCGTGCGGGTACGGGACGCTGGTGGACGTGGTGCCGATGAAGGCGCGCGTGGGCGCCGTGAGCCCCGTGCTGTTCAAGTCCGGGGAGGGCTGCGGCGCCTGCTACAAGGTCCGGTGCCTGGACCACGGCATCTGCTCGCGCCGCGCCGTCACGGTCATCGTCACCGACGAGTGCCCTGGCGGGGTCTGCTCCGGCGGCCGCACGCACTTCGACCTCAGCGGCGCCGCGTTCGGCCGCCTCGCCGTGGCCGGCGCCGGCGGCCAGCTGCGCAACCGGGGCGAGATCAACGTCGTCTTCCGCAGGTACATACGCTGAACCGGCCTGAACATGCTTGCATGCACAGATCTGTTTTTTACTGGTCATCGAGACCACTGTACTATGTAGTACGCGGCAGAGTCAGAGATGAATGCTGCAAAGGGTAAAAAAGAAGCACGCGAAGGGGACGGCTGTTGGTCAACCGTATCCGGCGGGCGAACTGCATGCCTTGCTTCTGACGTTACTAGAAATGCAGACACTAGTGAACTCTGTCTCTGTCAAAACGAAAAGTGGTACCGGGGTCCGGGGGTTAGACAATAGACAGAAGGTTAAAAATGTGACGCTGTCAGATGAGGACCACCATGGGTCCGGGTATGCAGTAGTTGGATCTTGGAACGTGCCATGGCCATGCCATGCATTACCTCTTTTCGCTGAATTAATCAAAGAACATACAGTGGGCACGCCATGGCCAAGCAGAAATCAATGTGAGACGACAGAGTTGGCTTTGTTTATATGCACTCAAAAACCCAAAACTTTACAAGATTTCCCATCACATCGAATCTTGTGACACTTGCATCAAACATTAAATATAGATAAAAAAGATAACTAATAGCACAGTTTACCTAGAAATTATGGTACAAATCTTTTAAGCCTGATTATTGTATAATTAGATAATGTTTGTCAAATAAAAAACGAAAGTGATACAGTGTCAAAATTCAAAAAGTTTTTGAATGTAAACAAGGTCTCAGACTGTCCGTACTCGCTCATGGCGTGCGATGGAATGCACATAAACCCACAGTTATTTACAAATGAGCAACGACCACCATTGGCTGTCGGCTGTCGCGTGCGCTTGGAGTAACCTGCCGCCGGTGAATCCTCAAATTTACGGCCGGCTTTTGTATGCATGCTTGCAGGACGGCGTGCAGGTACGGGGGCAAGAACATCGCCTTCCACGTGAACGAGGGCTCCACTAGCTTCTGGCTCTCCCTCCTGGTCGAATTTGAGGACGGCGACGGCGACATCGGATCCATGCAGCTCAAACAGGTAAATAATAACACATCAATGCAAGCCTCGGCCTATTCACTTAAGTTTGTCTGTCAAATTTATCAATCATTTCATAGTTTTTTCTCTCACACCGTACTTCAACCATGGCTTATATGCCATGCTTTTTTTCCCTTCACAATTCACACCACATCCATAAGTCTCCGCTCGACCACGGCACCATGGATACGTGCGTACGTGAAGTATGATCATTGCGGTGGAGTGCAACAAAGGGCTTTTCCTCAGTGATACTGGGAAGGTGTTGGCGTTTCTTTCCATAGGGACATGCAGGTGTTTGTGGGCAGCGCTAGTGCAGCATGTGAGTGGGATCCCCCCGCTTGCTTTTTCACATGCGGCGGCTCCGGCTAGGGACATGGGCGATGGTTTTCTGGACGCGCATGGGCCAGCGTGGGCCGCAACTAGGCTTTTGTCTGTTGCCCTTTTGTGTCCCGTCGCGTCCATTAGCCATTGCTGGTAGGAATGTGTCATCTAGGGTTCTAGAATCACATGCATGTATATGTCCTCCGTCAGTCACACAAAACAACACCACGGCTAGTAAGCTATATTAACTAGACTAATACTACTGTTTGCGGCGTTTGCCGGCAAGTCTAGTGGTACGGCACATGTCAAAGTTTTGTTACCTTTATTAGTAAATAGATTGTAGTATCTTCGCAAAAAAAGTAATAAATTGTAGTACTAGTTTTTGCCAAAGTCATGATTATCGCCAGCTACACATATGGCCCTGTTCATTTTTGTCAGGAGTTAATAATAATCTCTTCCTTTTTCCCTACGGTGTGCTTCTGCTTGTACAATAATGCTAGTGTCTTTTCTAACAGTGCTACTCCATCATATCATGTGGATCGTACTAACATGAACCTGTCCTTCTGGGTGGTCTCACAATGTTATCCCCACTGCATGTACCAGCACTGTCAAACTCGATCTCCAGCTGTTATTATAGGAGTATACCATTATTTATACCAATGCTGCATCCATTAATAAGTCTCGGCTTTCAGGAACTGTAGCGATTTCCTCAGCCTTTTCTTTCTTTCTTTCTTTCTTTCTTTGTGGGGTGATTTTCTCAAATTACTAGAGTGAAAACTATTTTGTTTGGTTTGTCTTCGGTGCTACTTGGAGTGACTGAAGTTTCACTTGGATGTGGATGCAGGCCAACTCGGCGCAGTGGCGAGACATGCAGCACGTCTGGGGGGCCACATATAGCCTCACCCCGGGCCCACTTGTCGGGCCCTTCTCCGTGCGGCTGACGACCCTGTCCAGCAAGCAGACCCTTACGGCCCAGGACGTCATCCCCAAGAACTGGGCCCCCAAGGCCACCTACACCTCCCGGCTCAACTTCGCGTAGAGGCCTTCTGCTGGGCCGAAGTATTATCGGCCCGGGAGGTGGTTAATTGGGCTTAGTTATTGTCAATCAGAGGCCCATATTATTCTGTGCAGTTTGATGTCGCGTGAAGAAGATAATCTTGGTATAGTAGTGGATAACCTGGTATTATGGCCCAGGTAGCCCCTCTCCTAAACTGGAGAGAGAGAGCGTCTGATTCGGTTGGTGTGAGCCGCATGCTTCCTGGAGGCTGGAAATGGGAGCTCCGGTGAAGAGCGGCTGGGGAACCAAAGGCTTGCATGACTCCTCTTTGATGGACTCATGCAATACTTATTTCTGCGTTTTATCTTGTAACTTAATATATTGTTATTAATTATCGTGCCCTCTTGGTACATGGTTGTAACTTGTGACTTATGCACCCTAAGTTATAGGGTCTCTAAACTATAGTCATGTACTTGTTCGTTCATGTTATCTATCAAGGGCTGTTGCCATTTTGAAGGGGAAAAAATGCAAGCTCAAATGATCTATTGTAATAGCTCACTGTCCAGGAACAAGGTACCTCTACTGTGTTGTGATTATGTAAGTGATGAAATGGAGGACTGCCCTGTTCACACTGTGTGGTAGCTGGAAAGTGCTATGTAATTACTACTTGTCCTTCACTTCCTTTAATGAATTGAATGGGCACATCAAAATCGTATCAATCGCTGTAAACTGGGATATCTGTGCAGAACTACTTCACCGGAAATTGACCCGTTCCTCGTCACTTTCCAATAATCTGTGCAATCACGCCGGATGCGCTGCACACGTACGAGTCAGAAGCAATTACGAGATTCGCCTAGGGTCTTGTTTAGTTTACGCTAAAAACCAAAAACTTTTCAAGATTTACTGTTATATCGAATCTTACGGTACATATCTAAAGTATTAAATATAGTTAAAAATAAAAACTAATTACACAGTTTGTCTGTAAATTGTGGGATGAATCTTTTAAGCCTAGTTAGTCTATAATTGGACAATATTTGCTATAAACAAACGAAAGTGCTACAGTGGCCGAAAAATTTTCATTTCGGCAACTGAACAAGGCCTTAGTTAAACTAGCTAAAATTTAACTAAATTTATAATAAATACTATTAGCATTATCTTTATTATAAAATGTATTTTATTAATATTTATTTTGTATCATAAATATAACTAGTTTTCAAATATAATTTTAGTTAAAGCTTAAATCAGTTGACTTTAAAAAACGAGAATTGTATTCTTTCTAAGATGGAAGGAGTATGTTGCAACTGCTGCCTGTGCCCTCATCAAGCTTGGCAAATTATAGCCTTGATGATGATGATGATCTGCTCACTACTGCTGCATCTGTGCTCTCTTCACGAATGCACTGTTACTTGTTGTATTGTAGTACTAAAATTTTGTTTGTTGATGTGAAAAGTTATAGCTGAAAGTATGGTTCGCTGATTTTATTATGAGAAAAACTACTATTAGCTAAGAAAAAATACGGTTTATAAGACAAACGAACTAATCCTAAGTGGAGTCGATCAGGCTATATGCACCCGCCCAGGTTCGTCTTTCATAGGGCTTGAATAGCAAATGATGCATGTAAACATGACAATTGTATTCTCTACAGAAGTTTTCCTCACTGAATCCTCCTTGTTACCTAGTCTCGGAATGCCTTGTCTTCTTTTCCAAGGAGGCCCGCTCGAATAGGTAAAAGATTTTTGGATTCTGATTAAAAAAATTGTACCCTATCCAAACAGGGAAGATAGCGAGGCAGATTCTTCAGTCTGTAGTTATTTGGTTGGCTGAAAGGTCATAGCTAAAAGTATTGTTCGCTGATTTATTATGAGAGAAAAATACTGCTAAATAACAACTTAGAATCCTCTTCTTACTAGATAATCTAGATTTCTAGAATCCAATAGACCAGTCTCAGTATGAGTTTTGTGGTCCATTTTTCAACATATTAATATTTTAAAAAACAATATAGAAGAGTTTTATCTCCATAAAACTTTTATCATCTCTCTTCATCAATATTGTACTACATCAACATACTTAATGCCATAAAACTCTGATGAAATTCCCGTTAAAACCGGCCTTAATCCAAACAACATCCAAGTTGGAGACTTCAAGCTAACAACTCCATCTTCTCATTACAAATTTCTCACTAGTCCAAGGATCGAGACATTATTGACATCCTAGTTCTAAAGGCATCCCAACAACACGTGTGAATCACTGTCTAAGGTGTACGAACAAAACAATAAAACGAGGATGTCACCAGTTTTTCTATAGTCCTCTTTCATCCACGTTGGAGATTAGGGCATGTACAACTCGTCTTAAGATGCGTATGCGTCTGTGTGATGCGTTTTATGTAGAAAATACCCCGTTGCGTAGTATTGATTGAGAGAGAGGAGAGTCGTCATCTGGTGAGGAGACAAGTGATACTCGTGCTCCGAGGTCCCGTCGTCGGCATAGAGACATGCTATACGGAACGTCGTCTTGGCTACGTCCATGCGGGATCAAAAGAGAGTGCTAGAAAGACTCAAATTGTTCACGAGATATTGAAGTGTCAATACTCTGTATTAGTTCTTGTTAGAGCATGAAGTTTTTTAATTAATTCATACTATTTTTTTATTGATGATAGTAGTTTTCCAAGTTCACGGGACTATTGTTTCATGTTTAGGAGCACTAAAATATTTAATATTCACTTAGAAATTTGTCACAAAGAGAAAAATGATTTTATTTTAGATAAATGTCTTTACTGCTTGTTGGTTTCTGAAATTGGTATATATTCTTGAGAAAATGGCTTCTAACTTCAATAAAAAATCAACCTTAATAAAATATAAAAAGTTTTATTTACTTATTTATAATGTACTATATATTTACTAGCCACTGATAGTGTCTAATGAAGAGAGTAGATATGAAATTTCTGTTATATTATTTAAAACAAATGTTTTACTAGCCAATAGCGTCAATGAAGAGAATAGACATATGAAATCAACAAGAATAAAAAATTTTAAAGGGAGAGAAAGAAAAATAAAAAAACACAAATTTTGAAAGAAACTGAAAAACGCCCCACAAAAAGCCCGTGCGTTTTTTTTTCGCCGTCCGCTGCCTCATCCGTCCGCTCTCCTCCTTCCCTCTTTCGGTATCTCTCTTTCTCTCTACCCTCTCGCTCCCAGATGACTGTTGGGCCGCCGCCGCCCTAGACCAGGTTCTGAGGCTTGCGTTGGTCTCTTCGCCGGCGACGAGCACCCACCAGGTACTCCCACCCAAGTCTTCTCTTCCCTTCCCTTATGCTGTGCGAAGCTGAGCACCGAAACCCTAACCTAAAGCTATTTCGCCATTTGACAATCCTCCTAACTTCGAAGTTTTTGCAAAAAATATTGGGTGTACACTGTACATCCATGTCCAGCTTGTTCGTTTCACCTTGATTCCACCAGGAATCATTCCAGATGATCAAATATAGTTTAAATTAACACTACATTCCTGGTTGGAATAGTTCCGGGTGTGCATTCCCTGCCAACCGAACAGGCCCTTACTGGATCCGCCCCTGGCGTACTCTATTCGGACATGCTAGTATCTCTGATGCTTGGATTCCTCTCTTATTCGACTCTTCCGGTGGGTGTATTTGTAGTTTGGGCACGGTTAGGGCCTCTCACACTTGCATTGGAGCGTGATGATCATCTGTCACTAGAATTATTGCTCACCAGTGCTTGAACCATACAGAGACAAACTGACAAAAGTGATATCCAATTTTTCCATTTTGCTTGGGTTTATCCCTTCTCTTTTCAATTTTACATTTGGGTTTGTTTTAACATTTTGATTACCGGTCCTGTTACTTAGTTCAGGAGGCAACTCTATCTGCCATTTTCTGCTCCTGATTATTCTATACGAATTTCGGCAGTATTTATCTCCATCGATAATGTTTTCATTAATGTGCGATTAGTTGATGAATGTGTTGAGAGGAATGCTTATCATGCTTTTACTGTGACCCTTCATTTTTATCTGTGATGACTTCTAAGATCATGTCAATTCTTCAAGGATTAGAAGTTGTTGCCCAGAAATTATGATCACAGGAAAATAGTTTGTAGTACTTTGTACTGAGTGGTTTGAGTCTATTTGATACCTTAAATTTTGCTATTATACCTATGCACAAGTGGTTCCTGTACCATTTTCTCAAACCAAAAAACACCTTGGAAGAACTAAGAAACACAACAGCTTATCAGACCCTATTGAACATTTTCTGCTAATCTTAGTTTGTTAGTCTGTTTAGTGTCTTACTCTCTCCATTCCAAATTATAAGATGTTCTGGCTTTTCTAGATACATAGCTTTTGCTATGTACTTAGATATACACTATGTCTAGATACACAGTAAAAGCAATGTATCTAGAAAAGCCAAAATGTCTTATAATTCAGAACGGAGGGAGTAGTATATAAATCAGTTTACCATGAAATTGACACTTTATAATGTATTTAAGCAACTCAACCATTGTTGTTCACAATTCTCAATAGTTTCTTGTGCTGATAATGCTACACTCTGTGTCATACTTATCATGTGATGAACACTTCTTTTGTTGGGCAGGTCTGACAGTTCAAAAGAGGTTCCCTCCTGGGAAAGGTCCTCATCATGGATCTATCCCATGCGATGACTTCATCCAGTGACGATGAAACCAGGGCACTTAGTACATTGCTTGATGTGTTCAGCTGTGCCTTTTCACTTGATGATATAGCTGACGCATATATCAAAGCAAATGGCGATGTCAACAAAGCTGGAGATTTCTTAACCGACCTTCAACTTACGTTACCTCATATCAATGATGTTAGGTCAAGTGTCGAGACTAACCTTTCCCATACTGACAAGGCAGTTCAAGAAAACTGTACGGACAATTCAAGCCGACCAAAAACTCTTCCCTGGACTGAGCAGGCAGTTGAAGAAAAGCATATCGAGAATTCAGATCAAACAAAAATGCCTGAAAAGTTGCACAAGTCTAGTGCTGCATTTGGTACTGTCTCCAGCATGTTAGGAAAAGAACCCACCAGGGCTGCAACAACAGTGAGTAGAGCATCAAGAAAAGACAAACCTCTTAGGGTTGAACTGCCAGAGTACATGCGGGATGATTTTAAGATGAAATCTGATGAATCTGACTCTGCACCGAGGAGAGAGACTCTGAATGACAGAGATGTTGAGGAGTTTTTATTTTGCATGCTTGGTGAAGGATTTAAGCTCAGTATGGAATTGATCCGTGAAGTTCTAGGTTAGCATGTCTTCTATTTGACCTGTATTTTCGCCCATTCATTCCATGTACCAAGAGATGTCCTGATTGTTTAAAATTTCCTTTTGCAGGCAGCTGTGGGTATGATATTAAGAAGGTACTGATGTAATTGTTGTTTATTATATATTTTCTGCCACTTCCAACTGTTGCAAATGTAGTGAAAGGGTTTAACATTTAGGCTTTATCATTTAGAGTTTATAGGACATAGTTTCATCTGTTATTACATTTTCCTCTTGGCTTACTAATATAGCTGTGCATACATATTTCAATTTGCTGTTTCATTTCTTATTGGCCTACTAATAGAGCTGTGCTGTTGTATGCAGAGCATGGAGGAATTGATGTCATTTTATGAAAAAGATCCAGACAAAAAGGCAGAAGGCAAACATAACACAATAAAAGTAAGACTACTTCTGTCTCTTCACCTGTATATTTCTGAACTGTACTCCTGTATATGTGCAACTTGTTAATGACTCTGTAACGTTCATCTGAATTCCTTTGAGGACTGTTTGTTCTTTAAATGTTTTGATTCTTTATTACATGTTTGGTCTTTCATTGACCTGAACTCTGAATATAGCATTTTACTTTCCCTTTCTTTTTTTTGTCAGATTGGATTGATCAGTGTTCACCATTTCTTGTGCTGATATATTGATCTTTAGCATATATCACTTAGGTCTGCCCTTTTTAGCTTGACATGGTATCTGATTTGTTGCGTGATTTTTTTTTAAAACTTTTTATGTCCTTTTATTTTTTAAATAGTAGCTCACCCAGTCAACTTCTACTGTGCTAGTTTATATATGAATTTTCATTTGAATGCCTTTGGCATTTGTTTCGTTTGGTATAGGTGTTTGAATGATTGTGGCCCATAATATATTGATGGTGCAGGATGTGGCAGTAGAATGTTCTGTTCCAAAGGGAAGATGCTTAGGCTCGCAGTCAATAGTGGGAATGCAGAGGTCAAAGCCAAAGATTTCTCCAGGAGAGGTGATAGAAGCAATCTTCACTGTACCTGATCGATTGGAGGAGGAGCCAAAATTAAAACGATATGAATTGGGCGCAAATCGAAACCGAGTCCCATATCAGAAACCAGTCCTGAAACCTCTTGAGGACATTTCAACATATTCTACTGAGATTCCTGTCAAAATTATCGTAGGTAGCAAAGGTATACTCAGCATACTAGTGCTCTCTTTGTTTTCAGAATTTAGTTTATTGTACATTTTATATGAAGCATACCGAGTGCAAAATCTTTGTCTAGTTGTGTGCTGCTTTTTCTACATTTTCAATCTTTTGTGTGAACATATTCAGTTAAGCCTGTAACACATTTGCTATGTAGACTTGAAGACGAACAATGTAAGATCTTTAAAGTGAACAGATAAAACCAACCATAATACAACCTTTTCAATGGCTTGAACGCATAATTAAAGCCAATGTATGTATCCTCTCAGTCATTTAGTTCTTTGTATCTGCATTTGTACTGAATTTTTGTGGTATCCATTATACATGCCCATCCACTTGCAATGTGTGGTAGGAAAAAGTAAAGTTAGTGTTTGTTTCTTACCTGTTGCGTGTTTAACCAGTTGAGTGTTGATATCATAACAAAATGTTATCTGAACACTTAGTTATCTGCAGGGGCTTTGGCTAAACAAATTTCATACTTTCCAATGACAAGTTACAACTGTGGGATATGTAGGATGGCTATTTTTTGTACTGAAGTCTGACTGAACTTAGCAAATACTACCTCCGGCTTGCAGAGAGTGACATTTTGGTTTTGTCCTAAGTCAAAATACTTTAAGTTTGACCAAGTTTATAGAGAAAAATTATCAACACTTATAACACCAAATAGATTTTCTATGAAATTTATTGTATGACGAATCTAGTGATATTTATTTAGTATCATAAATGTTGATATGATTTCGTACAAACTTGGTCAAACTTACGATTGTTTGACATAGGACAAAACTAGGTGACACTCTTTGTGGGACGGGTGTTGGAGCAAGTTCTAATCTGTGTTTTATGCTTTCTCAAAGTGTACTAAGGTTGCTTGTGTTTACAGCACAAAACATGCGGCTCAAATCAGAACAAGAGCTTAAATGTTTTTTGCAACATGTTGATTACTTTTGAGATAAAACAGCTAGCATGAAATCCCCTCTAAAGAAATGTAAAGTCTATGTGTTGTACTATGTATCATAGCGAAATGTTTAACTTATTTTGACTTGTTCGGATTTATGTGTAGCATCATCCGTGAATGAGGAGGAATACCAGAACTACCGCAGGGCTGCAAAGCAGCACTGGGATATGATGAAGCAGTACTATGAGAAGGTGGTTCCAAGATGATGTCCATTTTTTTTAGAACGCATATGATGTCCTTTGTTTAATTTGTTTCCAGTAAATATATTGTGTTTATTTATTGCTTGTGTTATGTTCTGCTGAAATTTGCAGGCTGCTGATGCTTTTAGGGAGGGTAACCAGAAAGAAGTTGATTATCTTATACAGGAAGTAAGTGTCACACTTTTTTTTGGGGTGGGGTTGGGGGTGGGGGGTGGGGGGGGGGGGGATTACATGTCGAAGGTTTTTTTGGCCTGCTTAATACCTTAGAGCTACATGATTCTAATAAAAAGTGAATGCTGTGACTTGTGGTCATAATTATTAAACATAAAACATGGGAAGGTTTTGTCTGCTTGTTTTATCATGACATAGGGACCAGAATTCAAGAAAACATATTACTAACTGAAATACTCTCTGGATATCAAGGGCAAGCGCTGTTATCAGATGGCTCGATTGGCTGATGAGAAGTCTGCTGGGGAGATTATCAAGCCCAAGTAAGTGTGATGTTTATGTCTAATGGAATTATTGGACTGTTTTTTTATTATTTTTTGTTGCCTTAGAATGTGTACTTATAAGATCAAGTTGTCGGCTTCCTGCAGGGAAACAGAGTCAAAAAATGAGTTTTGTCTTGATCTGCGCAAACAAGATGCAGCAAATGTATCTAATCTCTTGAGACTCCATCTTAAACAGTTGGCAAACATTCCATGTAATATTGGTTCATGACTCTTTGAGTTTATCATCAGTTCCTCTGTTGGGAATTATCTTATTGCTCTGATGTTTCGTGTTTGCAGCTTTTGATTACTTGAAAGTTATCATTGGTGTTGATGACGGCAGTTTCAAGATGGGACAAAAAAGAAGAAAGGTGTGAATCTGCTAGCTAATTATTACTTCTGATTTTTGCACTATACCTGCTGCTTAGCTGGATGCATGATTTTGAAGTCAATCCTTGGGTTGCGCCTTGAGTTTTCATCCGAAATACTAATGTTGACATAAAACTCCCACTTTATTATGATATTAGTAAAATGCTTCATACCAACATTTTACTTCATTCTGTTTTGCACTATGTACAGTATTTTATTGAAATCTTCATTTCGATCCCTCTTGCCCATAGGCCATAGCTATATAGAGAATAGGTCTCTAGACAAAGTGTGTCAAGAAAACATTACATATTTTGTATCACGGAAATGAATTAACAAATAAAACAGTAAAACATGCTAAATCTTTAAGATATATCTGCGCATAGTCAATATACAGGTATTGTATATGGTGTAGGTCTAGTCACCATGATTAATCGTTATGTTTCATGCAATTTTGCCGTCACCCTTCTTCGTCTTCCATTGAATGGACATGGATGCATTGTATCCAGGTTTTCGTCCAGAATGCCTTAAAATTCTATGTTTAACCGACTCCTGTGTAGCTCAGATGCTGTTTTAGGTCTTCACCTGAGGATGACGATTTTGACTGTTTGAAATTTGAATGTGATAGGTGATGAAGTATGTGGAAAAGAATTCATTTCAGTGGACTGAAGAAGAGCCCCTCTCTGGGACCATCCTCATCCGGATTAATAATCAGGTGGAAAATCAGCAGGGATAGGTTTATGTATACAAAGGTGGGGATGATCATAGATCGTAATATAATACATCTAAGTGCCGTTTTGAAACAAGGTGCTGTTGTTCGTTTGGCAAATGGAGTCATGTAAGCTGCCATGAATGGCATTCCTTTTGTGCACACACTGCAGACCTTTCGAGTTAGTTAGTTGCTGGTGACCACAGAGATAGAGGGAACCCAGGTGATCAAAGGGTTGAAATGATAGCGTGACAGTTAGATACTGAAAACATTCTTTTGACGCTCTATGTTACCAGTAGCTTATGTGTTACTGTTTGCCAATATATGTGGACAATTCTTTCTGATATACCGCAACGGTCCTTCGCAGTTTCGAAACCGATTTCTTCTTTCCAGGATCAGAATTCAGAAGCTGGTTTTCAATGTGACATCTTGGACGCCGTCATGCAATCACCAAAGCTCTACTCCGTATATTACATTTACACACGACCCTACCCACATACGTCACTGCCGCTGCTTCAGAGAAATCAGAACAAGAGCAAGCACAGCGCCACGAACACGAAGAGGAAGAACCATATCTGATGCAGGGACCTCTCTACCTCCATATGCCACCGTCTCTGCCTCGGGCTCATCAGATGATAAGTGCCCGAGTAGTGCATGGCCGGCGGCTGCGCCTGCCCACGGAGCACCATCGGGAGGACGGCCACCGCCATGCCCCCGAGCATCCCTCCGGCCGTCGAGCGCATCATGCCGCGGCCCCCGAACGGCGTGGGCAGGAGGGCGTCGAACTGCGCGGCGTGGGCGTGGGCGTCGGCGGGGTGCCGCGGCGTCCGGGCTGGCGCGTCGGTCTCGGCGTGCCGATGGTGGTGGTGGCCGCCGCCGTCTTGCGCGCTCTGTCGCAGGGCCGGCCGGCACGGGATGCTGGCCAGGCCGCGCGGAGGCGGCTTCTTGGCGCTGCTGGAGCTCCCGCCGCGGCCGTAGAGCGGCCCGAGCGCGTCCGGGGACACGGCGGCCTTGCACACGGGGCACTGCCGCCTCGCCGAGCTCATGGCGTCGGCTTCGGCGTCGGGGCGTAGCCACTCGTAGATGCAGGGCCAGCAGTAGAGGTGGCCGCAGAGCGTGACCACCGGCTCCGTGGCGCACTCGAGGCAGATGTTGCAGTCGAAGCAGTCAAAGCCAGACTCCCCCGCCGCCGCCGCGGGCGCGTCTGCGCCGATGACCCTCTTCGCCGGTTCCTCGCCGGGAGCCCCCCTGGGCTGCTCACCGGCACCGCCCGTGCGCGTCTGATCCATGACTAGTTCATGCACTTCCAGGGAGCACAGAGGAGGGCTGGTCCGTCTCTTGGCACTCCGTCTCTCCCTGTCCTCTCGTCAGCTCTTGGTGGCGGCACTGCAAAACAAAGGGCCATTCGATCACCGTGACGAATCGGAGCAAATACTACGCACAACGCACCGGCTTAAATGCCGAATCTCACACCAATCAAGACATATACCGAACGAAAACAAAGGAGAAGGATAAAGCACGCCACGTAACTACGTACTACACATCTGTGGCCTCGCCGTACCCGGGTCATGTGCAAGATGTTAGCCTGTAGCACGGAGTGAGTGCGCGTGTGTGTGGGGTGTCGTCACCTAACGGGGGGAGCGAATCTATACAAGAAGAGTAGCGATGGGATTGAGGGGTCCAGAAACTTTGAGGCTCAGTCAGTCAGATGTTGTTCAGCAGCCTATCCACAATTCAGAGGGCCCCAAATCGAGCATTCATTCAAGATACATTTGCTCTAGATGAGCAGACAGCAACGCTGACAACTACGCTGCTCCAGGCTAAATGGCCAATGGTAATCTTACAAAGGAGACGTGTGTTAACGGTAATCACTCTTGCTGTTTCCGCAAAAGATGATTTTTTTTTTACCGCATCTTGTTGTCGTTTGGTGTTTACCATTCCTTACACGGAACCACGGACGTAATCTTCAGTCTACGCAGTGTTAAATCAGCCAACAGTAATTTCAGCCATGACTTTTCAGACCAGCAAACTGGTCCTTAGGTGTGATGGTATAGAGACGTCCTTGATTGAAACGATTAGGATCCACAGGGTCAACACTCAACACACTAGCTACCGTATCAAACTTTACATCGAGATGAAAGCAGATGAAAGGTACCGGCACTTACCCCTTGATCCGATCAGCTAAACATGTCGTCGTGATTTGATTTCGGAGAACGATGTTGGGCAATTGGACAGCGACAGGATTAACTCCTTGCTTTCGTACGGGAGCAAGGAAGACTAATGGAGCAGCGTTGACCACACAAACAACCGGTAGGAGGGGAAAAGATAGACCATGCATCTGTATTCTAATCTTCAATCTGATCCTAGTCATTAGTTAAGCAATTATTCTTCTATAGGAATAATTGACAAACAACGACACGATAGGATACTTAACTACTTTATAGGTTTAAAACCAATTACGAGCTAACTCGAGTTTGGAACACTAGATATTCAATCAACGGAGATAAAAGCAACAAAAAGGCTCGTTTTTAAGCATATCTACCGATCAGACCAGACAATAACAAAAAGCAAAGATAATGATTTCCATCTTGAGATAAGATCCCGAAACAGGAATAATTTGCCCAACAACTAACTATGATGATTTTGTTTTCTTGAATCGTACAAACTCCATACCCGAAATCCTGACATAGTCACAGACTCACAGTGCACAAAAACAAAAGCGTAACAGGATCGGGAAACCATCAATGATTTGGCCAGCAAGTTGGAGGAACTTTTCATAAAAATAAGATAGGCATAGATTTAACTGTCAATATATTAGATTTTCCTTGTTTTATCCTCCTTGTGTAGTTTTGTGCATCCTCTCTCTTTTTTTAAGAGGAGGAGCTTACACCCCTACTGGAATTTATTAAAAAAAGGAATAAAAACACAGTACGTAACAGAACAACAAGGCTAAGCATGTACATATAGCTGTGATCGACTATCATTTTGACTTTATGATGGAATCAGGTTATGATAGATCAACAGGCGAAGCACACGGATTCAGTAAAGTTTGATGGCTTACACCGCTAGTTAATTAATTACCAAAGGGCAGATAGTTTAGTGCACTCGAGATACCAAAACCGATGCATAGAAAGTTATAACCCACACACGTCACATTTCAATGGATTTGTATCTAGTTAAGCTTAGCAGTTAGCACACGGTGCCTGCAAAACAAGGTGCCCGTTAGCCTTTGAGCTTTTTGTTTGGCGCACTCAACATACGGCCGAGCTGATCCGATCATTTTTGTGTAAGAATGAAGCAACATCCTGAAGCTTTTCCTCTACTCTAGTAAGTATATACTGTTTGAGTCGATTACATTTCATAAATTAAAAATAGTGCATAAACAAAAGCACACACGATTCAATACGACCTTTTCAAATAGGATGCGAGTCCATACATGAAAAACGTGATCCTATTAGCAGGACGCGCAAGTATGACCCGCAATGTACCGAATGGTAGTTGGCAACAGAGATTTGGTTTCCTTGCGAGAGAGAGACGGACAGAGGAGAGGACAGAACAGCAAACATTTTGGCGTTGACAGAGACAGATTTGCTGCATCCCTCGAACAGACCGAGTTTACCAGATCCACGGCGATTCGTTTGAAAGGCTAGAAGGTGGGTATCGAAATGGCGGCAGGACCTTTGTTAGGAGAGGCAATCATGTCCAAAAGGGGCCAAGAACAGCGATGGAAATTGGAAACAGAACACCCCCAGCGCTGGAGCAGCCAAAGCAGCTGATCTAAACCATGAACACAGGCAGAGCAGAGCAAGCAGAGCACCCTGGATACTACTACTACCACTACGTATGAAGCAGCGCGTGCTCGGATCATCGCATCACCCGGAGCCAATTAGAACACGAGAAGTGAGCGGGAACCAAGAAGACGACGAGAAGTGACGGTGGCGACTGACCTGCGGCGGCAGGATGATGCAGAGTGCAGCCGACGTCCCCCTCTCTTTGGGTCCGCGGGGTCCAGGTTGAGGAGGAGTTGGGGCAGCGCAGGCAGGATCACAACAGTGGCGTAACTAGGAATAAAAAAGGCAGAGGAAAGAAGATGTGGTGACACCGGCGATGGCGCTAACAGCTTTTATGATTGCCCTTGGGACTCGCAAGGAAGAGATGAGATGAGATGAGATGAGATGGGGAGGGCGGCGCGCGCGTCGACGTCAAGCCGGGGGATAAAAAGGCGGAGATGTTGCGGAATAAAGAATAGATGAGATGTGATGGAGCAGCGGTGCAGGCAGAGGAGGCAGAAGCGGACGTTTCTTCGCCTGTTGGAACTTGGGTTCAGCAATTGGGTTGGATTGGATCCTCTGCTTTTTCACCTAGATACTCTAGACCTAGTGTATTATTCTTTCTTTTCATTATCATATACTCTAGGAGTATTAAGGTGGTTTTATCTCTCCGTGATAAACACAAAAACTTGAGTCACGCCAGGAGATAGCTTGCGTCCACGTACAAAAGCATTTGGCCTTTCTTTGCGATCCCAAAAAAAAAAAAAAAACACTTTGCCTTGGCGTGAGAGCTTGGGCATCAGCTCATGCACGCCACTTTGTCCGGCTGGGACGCGCAATAGCTAGCAAAAGGGTAGATCAGCACAGCCCGCGCCGCGTCAGCCGTCAGCCATGGGCGCATGGCTCGTCTCTCTCCGCCCGCTGCAACGGCCAACGGCCGCGCCGCCGCAGCAATTTTCAGTTGGCAGCAGCTCCGTGCTGCGCGCGGCTAGTCGGCTACATCACACCACATTACATCAGCCGATCAGCGTCATCGGCTCGTTAAAGTCGTCTTTTCCACTTTGCGCTGCAAGGTCACACGGATCACGACTTCACGAGCGACAGCGACACCAACGGCGGCCCAACCCACCCCGCCCGAGGCCCGACTCGACTGCACAAGCAAAAGCCAAAACCTGAACCAACCAATGCATTATTCTCCGACCGGAACCGGGGCGATTTCCACCAGCCGATGTTTGTTCGCCGATCGGAACGGATGGTGGTTGAAGAAACTCGATCGCACCGAGCACCGCCTCCAGCAGAAAGAGAAGAAGACAACACTATAGCACAAAGTACCCTCCGGCTCCGGTGACGCATTATATTGCCAAACTGCCTAGTGCCTGCTCTAGTGCTCTACTGCACGCGTCTGGCCTTGGGGCGATGCCCGGAGGTCGGGGGGGTGCGTGGCACTGTGTGCCCATTTGCGCGAGGCGTAGCGTAGGCTGGTCCAGTGGAAATCGAACGTTTCGTTCACTCCATGAAGAGCAGAGTTGGCTGACAAGGAGACGCGAGCAGCAGAGCGCATCATGACGACGACGGCACTGCCCACGTCCACAGCATTCTCGGGCTTCTTCAGCTAATACACTTCAGCAGATCTTTATGCTGTCCTATGGGCGGGTTGAGGACAAATGATTCTTACACCACGCAAATCACGCGATGGTTTAGCCGATTTCATTAAAAAAAAAAGGGAGAGTAAATCCCTTGCTTGTTGAGGAGTGCTCGGCCTCTTTGGTTGGCCTTGTTTTGTTTAACACCAATGTTTGGACACATGTATGGAGTATTAAATATAAATATAGATCATTTACGAAGCTAAAAACATAGTTAGAGAGTAATTTGTAAGACGAATATTAGTTTATGATTGGATACTAATTGTTAAATAAAATAAAAATGCTATAGTATCTGTAAAACTTTAACACCATCAACCAAATACCCCCGAAGCGCTTAATTACCATTACCAATCGTTTAGTAGCCAGAACGAGCAAAAGTGCAAAACAATGCTCAAACGGACAGGACATGCATGCTGAATAGTGGCCACCGCGCGCGTAGCTAGCCTTTTTTTTGATAGCGCGACTAATAGCCAGGCAATCTAGCATTCTAGCTAGGCACTGGGCAAACAGTGGTGAGCACTGAGTAAGCTTCCACTGCTTGGTATAGTCGTAGACTCGTAGTCGTTGCTTGGTCGCTCTCTAGCGCGGGCTCTACCTGTCGATAGGTCGTTGTTTGTGGTACCGAGACAGCTACCGTCCTATTGTGTTGTTTTTTTTGCTCACTGAGGCCTTGTTCGTTTAGGCCCTTCCCCCAACGGGATTGTGGCCCGATCCACGTAGATCAGCTCGTCTTGGATTTAATCCCGGCCCACGAAAGAAGCTGCGTTTCGTGTTAGTTGTTGGGTTCTCTTGTTGTTATACAGTTTGGCTTTGTTTAGTTTCAATTTTTTTTTCAAAATAAACACCGTAGCACTTTTGTTTGTATTTAATAAATATTGTTCAATTATAGACTAATTAGATTTAAAAGATTCGTCTCGTAAACTATAGGTAAACTGTACAATTAGTTATATTTAATGCTCCATGCATGCGTAGCAAGATTTGATGTGACGGAGAATCTGATTTTTTTTGTAAAATTTTTTGGAAACTAAACAAGGCCTTTAGGGCACTCACAATGCAGACTCTATCATAGAGTCTAAAGTTATTTATTACCTCGAACAATGTAGACTTGGAGTCTAAATAAGACTTGGAGTCTTATTTTTTTCTACCTCTTTCTTCAATAAATATGGTGTCACATCAGCAAAATACCATAAATAATATGTAATTAATTGTCTTGGACTCTATGATAGAGTCTTGCATTGGGAGTGCCCTTATAATACTTATAATACTTGCTGACTTCTCCTCGTGGAAAAAAATTCTACTTGCTGACTGGTCGTAGTGTCGCAGCCTCTCGCATTTCGTGCTACTCAGTGTTGGATTCTCTGGCTCCAGGGTTGCGTGCCTTGTGTGAGAGATTGAGAGTTCATAGTCGTTGTAGCCTTTGCTTTGCTTTGTTAAGTGGTTCAGACACTTCTCCGGTTTGCTTTGCTTTATCAAGTGGTTCGGTGACTTCGGTCACTTCTCCGACGCACGTTGCTCGTCGATCCTTAATAGTTTTGTTACCCTTTTCAATTATCTTCTGTTGGCCGTAAAAATAAAACTACTTCTTAATGAAATATGTTCTCAGAGTGTTTTTGTGATTGTCTTCTTTTGGTCATGAAAACTTCTTTCTAATGAAATCCATACTTGATCATCTTCGGTCCTAAAGTGTCCCAATAAAAAAATAAAAAAAACTACTGTTATGATGAAGTTAAGCTCAAAATTATTGCTCCAACGTATCTCCAATTCCATCTACATTAAATAGTGGCTACCAAAGGTACGCCCCAGCTATCTCTATCCAAATAGAGGGAGATATCCAATTCTCCCAAGAGCTCACGCACGTCCCAACTGCTCGACCCTTCTTCCCGTGTCATCTAGACCTTGCCTCTCCGGTGAGCTACCACTACTCCTAGCGTCCTCCGACGAGGAGTCATCCTCTAGCATGGGGGGCGTATTGATGTCAACAGGGTCAGGAAGGAAAGAGGCGACACAGTAGCCCTGTTTGGATCCATGGGTTAGAGTTAGGTTTAGCTATTTGGGAGTCAAATAGCCCTAAAGTATCCAAACATGAGGGTTAGATTGAGGTTATCTGTATCTAACCCATCCTGAAAAATTATCCCTCCAAAGACTCCAAAGAGGTATTTATTTGGGCTATTTGGGGTTATTTGAGGTGGGGTCTATAGGAAAAGCGTTGTTTTGCCGCATGGGATTGGTTCCTCTTCCCCACGTGTAACGCGCGTACGTGCGACACAAACCCGCAGCTGCGTCACCGCCCCTCCTGGGAACCAGCGCCACCGCCATAAGCCTGTCTCATCGCTGCCTCCTAGCCGCGCCGCCGCCTCCCATCGATGGACAGAGATGGCTTCGACGTGTGGGGCTCTCAGCCGTCGTTGAGCAGCCTTGGACTCGCGGATCTCAACATCAACTCGCAAGCGCCGGCAACACAACATCCGGCCACGTAATCTCAACATCAACTCACAAGTTCTCGGGACCTGGGCTCTACGGAGCCGTCTTCTAGGGCGACGGTGACGAGCTCCTTCCTGGCCACGTGAGAGGCTCCGGCCTCCCTCCCTATGGCCCACCGCGAGCCGGAGCCGTGAGCGGGAGGAGGCCACACAACATCCGGCCACACCAAATCTGGCTAGAAAAGAGCTAAATGATTGGAAAAGTACATTTATTGTCAATCTAATCTTTGCATCCAAACACCTCTTTAGCTAGAGTTAGTTGAGGGGTAGTCATGAGCTAGAGAATAACTTTAACCTCTAACTTAGTTAGAGTATCTAAACAGGGCCAGTGATGAACAAGGATGGGTCTAGCGAGGGGTGATGCAAATGTTGGAGGTGCTCAAGGCCGGTCACATTTGCTCGAGCTCCTGCCGGTGAAGGGGAGGTGCTCAAGCTTGCACCGGTCCACATGGAGGAGCTCCCGTGCGATAGAGGCACCGAGGTGCTAAAGCTTGCATTGATCTGTAGAGAGGAGAGGGGAAGATGCGGCAACATTGGAAAATGCGAGCGGCAGAAAGGGTGAAAGGTAAATGAGTGTAGAGAAAGAAAAGTAGATAGAAGTAAGGGTTGTTAGATAATATAGTTTGATAATATAGTTTGTTCTCCCATCATGTATCTAGGTGTTAGTTATATAGTCTAGATGCATTGTATCTATTTTGCTTGGTTCTCCACGTTTGTAGCTCTGAAGTCGTTGTACACACCAGATGTATGTAACGCCACCGCCAGGGGGCTTTTCCCTGTGCCTATAAACACGCAACCGAGGACCAGGCCAAGGTACCTCGTTCAATCCTTCTCACATGGTAATCGGAGCTTATCTCCTCACGGAAACCTAGCCATGTCGTCCTCATCTTCCTCCTCCCTATCTCCAATCTCGCTGGGACTTGCCTTCATCTCGGTAACCGAGAAGCTCACTAGGAGCAACTATCAATCTTGGCGGGCGCAAGTTTCTTCGGCCATCAAAGGGGCTCAGGCTGCGAGCTTCATCAAGCCGACGACCACACCCCCGGCGGAATTCCTCGTCACTAAGGGCGACAGTGACAAGAAGGATCCCGTCCCCAACCCAGACTATGACGTCTGGATTGCGAAGGATCAGCAGGTTCTGAGCTACCTGCTGACATCTCTGTCCAAAGAAATCCTCGGGCATGTAAACACCGAGGTGACTGCGGCAGGTGCATGGGCGGCCATAGAGGGACTCTTCCTGCGCAGTCCAGGGCGCGGGTCATTGCCACGCGCATGGCTTTGGCAACCGCGTCAAAGGGGTCCTCTACAATTGCTGAATATTTCGGCAAAATGAAGGGTTTGGCCGACGAGATGACGTCGGCTGGCAAAAAGATTGAAGATGAGGAACTCATATCCTACATCTTGACGGGCTTGGATGAAGCCTTTGATCCTGTGGTGTCAGCCGTGGCGGCGCGTGCTGATCCCATCTCGGTGGGAGAGCTGTTTACGCAGCTCATTAGCTTCGAACAGAGAATGGATCTGCGTGGCAAGGGGAATCAGTCCTCAGCTAACATGATCTCCAAAGGAGGGCGTGGTGGCGGCTCTCCTTCGCGTGGTCACGGTGGTGGCGGCGGTGGCCGCAATTGTGGTGGCCGCGGCAACTTCGAGCGAGGCAACGGTGGACGCGGTCAGGGTTCCTCTTTTTAGCAGGGTGTGCTCTGCCAACTCTGCGGAAAGGAGGGACACACCGTGGTGAGATGCTTCAAGCGATTTGATCAATCCTACAATGGGCCCCCTCCCAAGTCGGCATCATCTGCATCTACAGCGTCATTGAAAGGTCCAAATGGCTAGAGGGGGGGGTGAATAGCCTATTTAAAATTCTACAAACTTCAACTAGACAAGTTGATTAGTAAAACAAAAGGCGAAACTATTTTAGCACTAGCACGACTAAGCTATGCGAGCCACCTACACAAGTCTAGCAAGAAAGCTAAACACAAGTTACAACAAGAAAGCACAACTACAAACTTGCTACACTCCTAAACAAGCTAAGCAACTAGCAAGATATACAAGAAAGTAAAGGAGTGGAGAGTGATTGTTATACCAACGTTGTAGAGTAGAGATATATCCAATCAACCACTCACAATCACAAGAGACTCCTCGGCAAGAGATGACACAAGATTTTTTACCGAGGTTCACTTGCTTCCCGGCAAGCTAGTCCTCGTTGTGGCGATACACCCACTTGATGGATCATGAGCTAATTGGCAATCCAAAGCCAAACCCTCAGCGGGTGCCGCACATCCACTCACAAGATGGGGATCCTCCAAGCCACGAGCAATCCACTAGAGTAGCCAATTGCGATCTCCCGCAGGGAAGGCTCAAGAACCCCTCACAAATCACTTGGTGAGGCTCGAAACAATCTCTAATCACGAGCTCAACACCACCGCTGCTCCAAGCCGTCTAGGGCGTCGGAAAACACCCAAGAGTAACAAGAAATCCGCAGCAAACTCAAGAATCAAGTGCCACTAAATGCAACTCTCAAAGCAATGCACTTGAATCTCACTCAATCTCACTAGGATGAGCAATCAAGCAAGGAGATGAGTGGAGGGAGTATTCTCTAGCTCAATGTATGCCTCAAGTATTCAAATGTGCAAGAGAGTTTCTCCCAAAGCCGGCCACCAACTATTTATAAGCCCCTCAAGAAAACTAGCCGTTGGCTGTTTTCACTGGGCTGTAAACGGGGGCACCGGACGCTACTAAGTGAGCACCGGACGCTCGACACCCTGCGTCCGGTGCACTAGAGTTGGCCACGTGTCCTTCCTCGATTTCGTGTGTCAGTTTCTAACGGCTACCTGCAACACACCGGACGATGGGCACCGGACGGTCCGGTGCTCACCGGACTCGTGCGCAGAGAGTTTGTCAAACTCGCGACCTCACCGGACGCTAGGCACCGGACGGTCCGGTGCTCACCGGACTCGTGCGCAGAGAGGGTTGCAAAAACCCTCACACCGGACGCTAACCACCGGACGCTCTCAGAGTGCGTCCGGTGCTTAACCCTAGCAGGGTCAAGCTCACCGGACGCTGAGGCCAGCGTCCGGTGCCTCCGCACTCAGCGTTCGGTGAGTGTTTCTCAGTGAGAAAACACTCCCGTGACTTCTCTAAATTTCCCACCGGCGCAATAGAAAATATACACTTATTTTTCTCAAAAACGCCGAATCCCGCCTCGTAAGCTCGGCGCGAGGGAGAGAGGAACCCACACCCCTCTCAACCCTAGGAACTCCACCTCCTTTGTAAATGTGCTAACACCAACAAGTGTCCACCACCAAAGTGCAAGTGTGTTAGCTTTTCACAAACATTTTCCCAAAGGAGTTAAGTTAGCACTTTACTTGATCCTAATGCATATGCTCAAGATATGGACCTAGTAGCACTTGATTCGAGAGATGACCGTGATTTCCCCTCTTGATAGTCGGCTATCTATCCTAAACCCGGTCAATCACTTCTCTACTCATCTTAGACCGGCAAAAGTAAAACCCTATGTTTATACCTTTGCCTTGATAACTTTGCTCCTCGTCTATCACCATGATCTCCACTTCATGCTTCATCCCTTTGTGATCGTGTGGCCACCTTTCCATGCCACCATGCTCCTTCATCACATGTGTTGCTATGCCTAACTCAAGTCACTTAAACAAAAGGCATTAGCAACTTGGTGTCATTAATTACCAAAACCAAACTTAGGCTTTCAGTCATATGGTGTGGACTCCAATTGGTACATGGATTCCGGCGCCACCGACCATATCACTGGCGATCTAGAGAAGCTTACTGTCCATGACAGGTACACGGGTGGACATCAGGTGCATGCGGCAAATGGAACAGGTATGGAGATTGATTCTATTGGTCATAGCACTTTGTATTCCCCTACTAGTTCAATCTATCTCAAAAATATTCTTCATGTTCCAAAGGCCAGCAAAAGTCTTATTTCTGTCAATAAACTTGCTAGAGATAACAATACCTTTCTTGAATTCCACCCTAATCATTTTCTTATTAAGGAACAAAAGACGAAGAGAACTCTCCACAGAGGCAGGTGTGAAGGAGGCCTCTACCCCTTCACGGCATCCCCGAATAAGCTAGGGCTTGGAGTATACAAGCCGTCTCTGTCCCAGTGGCATCATCGTTTAGGTCATGCAAACTCTCATGTAGTTCAGCTAGTTCTAAATCGCCACTGTCTTCCTTTTGTTAATGATTCGAATAATGGTGTGTGTGATGCATGTCAACAAGGCAAACATCATCAGCTACCGTATCCTAGGTCTAGTAGTGTGTCCACTAGTCCTATGGAACTTGTGTTTTCAAATGTGTGGGGTCCTGCTCCTAGTTCTGTTGGAAAACACTCTTATTATGTCAGTTTCATTGATGATTATAGCAAATTTGTGTGGATCTACTTGCTACGCCGTAAGTCTAAAGTCTTTCAGTGCTTCACATATTTTCAGAACCTTGTTGAACGGCAATTTGATTGTAAAATTCATGCTATCCAAACCGATTGGGGAGGGGAATATCAAGCTCTGAATTCCTTCTTTAATCGCATAGGGGTAGCTCATCACGTGTCATGTCCACATGCCCACCAACAAAATGGATCTGCAGAGCGTAAACACAGGCACATTGTTGATATGGGCCTTACTCTTCTTGCACATGCATCCATGCCCTTAAAATTTTGGGACGAAGCTTTCCTTACTGCTGTTTTTCTCATCAACCGCCTTCCTTCAAAAATTATTCATAATCAAACCCCCTTCGAGCGCCTTCATGGGAAAGTTCCAGATTATAGCTTCTTGCGTACTTTTGGGTGTGCTGTGTGGCCTAACTTACGGCCATATAATTCCAAGAAGTTGTGTTATCGATCCAAGCGCTGTGTTTTCCTCGGATACAACCACATGCACAAGGGATTCAAATGTTTGGATCCTGCTGAAGGGTGTGTTTATATTTCTCGTGACGTCGTGTTTGATGAGACAGTTTTTCCCTTCTCCACTCTTCGGCCAAATGCTGGAGCACGGCTGAGAGCAGAAATTGCTCTTCTCAATCCTTCCTTGCTAAGTCCTCATGCTAGTTTTGGGAATGCAACTGTGCATGATCAATACTCATCTCCATCTGTCTCCACTAATGTTTCTTCTAGCGTCAATGAAGATTCTGCAGGCAATGGTGAAAATCCTGGTGAAAACGGCGCTCCAAATGAAGCTCCCAAGCCAACAATGCAGCGTCATTTTATGCAGCCGCGTGACGACAGCCCGGGCACGGAGGCCGGGGTGGATTCGCCTGCGCCCGCCGTACCTCGGACTGGAAGATCAGGCGAATCGACGTTGGATCGGGTGCCCGATTCTCTGACGCCGGCGCCGTCAGCTGCCGTTGACGTGGTCGGGGCTCCCGTGTCGCCTGGCGGGGGATCTTCTGCGGCCGACGCTGTTCCCGCATCAGCTGCAGGGGGAAGTCTGCCGGCGCAAACTGATCCAGGTGCAAGTTCCGGTGCGCAGGAGGCCGGATCGTCTGCGTCCACTGCATCCGAAGCCACTACTGTGCAACGCCCCGTCACCAGGTTACAAAGAGGTATAACACAGCCCAAAGTGTTTACTGATGGCACTGTGCGCTGGTGCAATCTTGCTAGTATACCTGCAGATGAGCCTACTACTGTAGCTGAAGCTCTTGGGAACAAAAATTGGGTCGAAGCTATGAACAATGAATATGAGGCACTCCTATGGAACAAAACCTGGCACTTGGTTCCAAAACCAAAGGGCAAAAATATAATTGGTAGCAAGTGGGTGTACAGGATTAAGAGGAAACCTGATGGTACCATTGATCGTTACAAAGCACGTTTAGTTGCAAAGGGGTTCAAACAGCAGTATGGCATTGACTATGAGGATACTTTCAGTCCTGTGGTCAAGGCAGCTACTATCAGACTAGTTCTGTCCATAGCCGTGTCGAAGGGATGGTCTCTTCGACAGCTTGATGTGCAAAATGCCTTTCTTCATGGGGTATTGGAAGAAGAAGTATATATGAGCCAACCTCCAGGGTATGTTGACAGCACTCATCCCACTTATGTTTGTAAATTGGACAAGGCTCTTTATGGCTTGAAACAGGCACCAAGAGCGTGGTATGCTCGGCTCTGCAACAAGTTAGTGCAGCTTGGTTTTGTCCCTTCTAAATCTGATACATCTCTTTTTTATTTTCATAAAGAAGGGGTAACAATATTTGTTCTAGTATATGTCGATGACATTATTGTTGCTAGCTCTTCACCAGTGGCTACAAAGGGACTTCTAAAGGCGCTGCAAAGTGATTTTGCACTCAAAGACTTGGGTGAACTTCACTATTTCTTGGGCATTGAAGTAAAGAAACATAATGCAGGGTTGGTGTTGACGCAACAGAAGTATGCTCGTGACATTCTGGAGCGAGCAGGGATGAGCAATTGTAAGTCTGTTGATACTCCGTTGTCCACCTCAGAAAAACTCAGTATTGCGGACGGTACAAGGCTTAGCTCTGATGACTCCACAAGATACCGAAGCATGGTAGGGGCACTGCAATACCTCACCCTCACGAGGCCAGATATATGTTTTGTTGTCAACAAGGTATGCCAGTTTCTACATTCACCCACCACGGCTCATTTCAGTGCAGTTAAAAGAATACTACGGTATGTTCAAGGGACAAAACAGGTTGGTCTAAATATTTGCAAGTCAAATTCTATGATGGTCAGTGCCTTTTCAGATGCAGATTGGGCTAGTTGTGTAGATGATCGGAGATCCACTGGGGGTTTTGCTGTGTTCTTGGGGCGCAATCTCATCTCCTGGAGTGCACGCAAACAACCCACTATGTCAAGATCATCTACTGAGGCTGAGTATAAGGCTTTTGCAAATGCTACTGCTGAAATGATGTGGATCCAAAAGCTTCTCTCAGAGTTACGGATTTCTCATCCTCCTGCAGCACGTTTGTGGTGTGATAATTTGGGAGCCAAATACTTGACAGCAAACCCAGTGTTTCATGCAAGGACCAAACATATAGAAATTGATTTCCACTTCGTTAGAGAGCGAGTTGCGCAAAAGTTACTGGATGTCAGGTTTATTTCATCCAATGATCAGTTGGCCGATGGGTTCACCAAGCCGATTGCTGCTGCTAAGATTAAGAGATTTCGTGACAATCTCAACCTTGTTAGTGGCTGAGATTGAGGGGGAATGTTAGATAATATAGTTTGATAATATAGTTTGTTCTCCCGTCATGTATCTAGGTGTTAGTTATAGTCTAGATGCATTGTATCTATTTCGCTTGGTTCTCCACGTTTGTAGCTCTGAAGTTGTTGTACACACCATATGTATGTAACGCCACCGCCAGGGGGCTTTTCCCTGTGCCTATAAACACGCAACCGAGGACCAGGCCAAGGTACCTCGTTCAATCCTTCTCACAAGGGTGAGAGATAAATGAGTGTGGAGGAAAAAAAAGAAAAAAGATCCCTTTGACACATGGGCTCTAGATGTTAGATTCTTTATTGAAAATGAGCTCTACATCAACCCTCCAAAAGTAGCATTAGGGCATGTTTGGGATCGCGGCCACCGTGCGGTGCGGTATCGCGAACACGACCTCCATCCATGGCATGGAAAACGCACCATAGATTTTTTTGATTCTTAGGCCTTGTCAAGATTTTCTGTCACATCGAATTTTTCGACGCATGCATGAAGTATTAAATATAGACGAAAATAAAAACTAATTGCACAATTTAACTGTAAATCGCGAAACGAATCTTTTGATCCTAGTTAGTCCACGATTAGACAATATTTGTCACAAACAAACGAAAGTGCTAGAGTAGCGAAATCCGAAATCTTTTCACATGCCTTAGTGGAACGACCACGCATGTCCAATTTTAAACGGTCCCAACCACACCCTTAAAACGGTCCCAATATGGAGTTGCTCTTACTAAATAAACTTCCACTACTAGTGGACCGCATGCGCCCTGAACAGCACTAACCAGCAACCACGAAAATCACCGACAATACACAGTTACTATCACCAACACAACTTTGCACATTACCATTGGCCACAGCTCCTGATCCATGAACTCATCAATCGATAATAATCAGATGGAGATTCAGATAAGGACCATTAGCTCCATACGACTTAGCAGATCTACACACAGGATCACAACTCAATGAATGAAACATGGGACCTAAAGCTAGACCAGAAGCAAACTTTCATCCAGATGTCTTGACATCCTTAAATCGCATTTATTGGAGTGAGATCATATTATTATCTACATACAACTACTCAACAGCAGTTCAATAAGAACGGTATATACCCATACCCATCGATCTACATATGGAAGTCCAAGGCTAGCTGGCTCAGAATGAGATTTCACCTCCCACCAACATACTTGTCGATGCAGGTGACCAGGGTGCTCTCTGGCACGGCTCCAATCACGGCGTCCTTCTTCTCACCGTTCTTGAAGATCATCATGGTGGGGATGCTCCGGATGCCCAATTGGGTCGCGATGTCGGGGTTCTCGTCAGTGTTTAGCTTGTAACATTTCAGCTTTCCTTCGTACTCCTTTGAGAGCTTGCCAACGATGGGGTCTATCATCTTACACGGTCCGCACCATGAGGCCCAGAACTGAACAAGGACGGGAAGCTCGCTCTCCACCACAAGTGATTGCCATGTGGATTTGCTCACATCAGGAACTGGAAAACAATGAGGTTTAGAACATATATAAGTTGGCACATCAACTTCTTTCTTTTCTTTTCTTTTCTTTTTTAAAAAAAGGAGCTTGTACATCAATCACTATAAAACAGGACAAAACAGAAACTATTCCATGAGGCTAATAAGGACAATGAGTCTAAATTAAAGTTGATGTGTAACCATTCTACAAGCATGATTCAGGAGAAATGTATCACTTTTGACTTGAAATATATATACCAATTTAAGGTTTTGAAAGTTGAGATACAGTTCCTACTAATGCATCCACATTTCCAGACATGGATATCAAATGTGTCACTACTCACTACAAAGAAAATGTTAAAAATAGTTTCCAGAGAACAAAAGGCATGAACAGCAACTAATCTCAAAGTGCTGAAAAGATATACAATCTTTAATATTCCAGCTTAACCACATAACTTCATACATGAAAATTGCGCTGGAGACTACTTAAGATGCAATTGAATAAGGAAACATTAGGCAGTGAATAAACATAGCCTTTTTTTCCCCAAAGGTCACACATACATTGAACTCAAAATTAGGAACCATGCGCAATCCCAAACAGTCTCATCTTGGTATCCACAACAAGGTAGGAAAGTATAAGGAGTAAATGACCATTGTGACAAATGAAAGTGATCATGACTCCATACGACCCATTTTCACACAAGACAATTTCAGGTTCCACTTGGGTTGAGAAGAACTATGGTACCATATACAACAATCTTTACGAGAAAGCAAATAGAGGTCCTAACTTATTACAGCAACCACAAACTCCATACAAATCTACTTTGCCTTGCACTTAATCTAGCACTTTTACCTTATTAATGAATAGCTAGCAGCTCTATTGCAGTCACTTCTCATATATGAAAAGGCATAAATCCATCTAAACCTACCACAGAATAATGCAGAATCAACATTCGGCCAGTCAGAACCCCAACAATAACAGTACCTAGTATCCTAATTTTGAAATAGGAGAATGCTTTTGTTGTTACATCTCACTATTCCGGTATGGTTCCAGTATGGCAGTTAGTTACATACATTGAATGTAATGACTCGCAATAACAATAGATTCAGAACAATATCATGTTTCAATAAGTATACCTATGACTAAAGCGTAATTAGATAAGATATCGGATGCAGAATACACTACAGCCTGTATTCTGCCTAAGTTTAAATGGCATACATTCTCATATAATCGGCGTCCTTTGTCAGTATAAGCCAGCTGTCAGAAATTGCAATATTCAATTTAAAGCTTTCCTAGCAGATCACGACAAAACGATTCCATGTGACGTTAAATGTTAACAGGTTTAAATCTGAAACTAGCTTTCGCGCCAAAGGATACATGCAGAGAAAATCTAAAGTGCATGGCCAGTGCAGTGAGAACATGCTACACAATGAGCTACATATTATACCTTTGTGTACATCTCCTTTTAAGTTTGATGCGCACATAGTCGCATACATACATGCATTGGATCATTGGTGCACTGCACACAGTGACACAGGTCTGCACTGTGCAACAAGCTGCCTGTGATGCAACATGGATATCTATCTATATAAATGCATCCAGGAACACGTACGTATACACAAATAAAAGCTGTCGTGCCTTCGTTCATTCACTGCTGCTTGCTTCATCACGTCATCTTTAGAACTGCCGTGCCCTGCTATTCCTACTTCCTATGATTCGTCTAAAAACAAACAAGTCCCTGAGTCATGAGGGGGGGAACAGTTGCGAAAATCCTAACTCCAGCGATACACTCTCACCAACACGGAAGATCAGAAAACACCGATCGTCTCAACGGCCAATTCGCATCTCCAGAAACTAAATAATCCAGATCAGCAACCGAGCGCCATTCCATGTCAGATCGAAGCGCGAATCGAAGAATAGCAGCAGGAGAGTAACCTAGGCGGGGGCATAGATATACCTTGGATGGCGGTGTCCTGGCCGCCCTGGGCCAGGCACACAACGGCCGCGCCACGGGATCGCGGGACGGCGGTGCGGAGCGCGCTCCACGTCGGCGCCGGGACGCCTCGGCGGAGCGCGAGGCGGGGCGGGGCGACGGTGGCGGCCGGGGAAGGCGACGGCGACGCGGGCGCGGCGACGGCGACGGCGAGGCGGGAGGCCATCGCGGTGGATGGACGGGGACGGGAGTGAGGAGAGGCGTGGGGAAACCGGGGGCGGTGCGGTGCGGGAAAGGGAAGGTGGTTGGGAGGGAGTTGGAGTGTGGAGCCGTGTGGGGAGGTCTGGACTGGAGGAGCGAGCTTGTTGCGTTGCGATCTGCCTGCCAAATGCCAATGAGGTGAGGTGGGCTGGGGTGGACAGGTAAAGATAAGTACAGATCGGCCCAGGGCCCCACGGGGAGGGACGTGTGGCGCCGCAGCGTGCTGCCGATGTGGACGCGCGACTCGTGACTCGTCCGTCGCCATCAGAATTGGTGGGCCGGTGGCGTCCCGAGTCTGCGTGAATCAAGAAGCCCGACAACACTAAGAATGAGCCCAACTATCCGAGCCCACATCGGCCACAAGTCACAACGGTGGCGTGGTGCTTCCACTTTCGGCTTCCGCCCCTGACGCGCGGAACTGGCGGTGGCGGGCGAAGCTAATGGCCATCCATGCCATGCCGCTCCACCTCCGCCTCCGCCTCCATGCGGGGAAGGTAGCCAGACGCGTATAAAGGGCAGCCAGGAATTCGGATCCACCTGTCTGCGTCTCCGTTCGTTCACGGCACAGGCAAGGCGCAGGGGCTTGTTGAGGAAGAGCGAGGAGAGGAGAGGAGAGGAGGAGGACATGGTGCACGGGACGCTGGAGGTGCTGCTCGTTGGGGCCAAGGGCCTCGAGAACACCGATTACCTCTGTACGCATCGGCTAAACCTTCCCTTTTCCCTGCTCTTTGTTCAATCTGCACGTGATTTATCGTGGTCCGTTGTTTCCTTGGGGGGATCGGAGCTTCTGGAATCTGGACTCGTAGCAATTGGTCAATTGCTCAGCTAACCTTTGGTTGGTTGATGGATTAACACTATTGTTATCGCGTTGCTAATCTAGATTGAATTAACTAATCATGTTAAGTGTTAAAAAAAGATTTTATGAGCGGTTTGGTTTGGAGTTCATTGATTACGTGAATTGTTGGCACTTGTTCTTGTTGGCATAATAGGAAGCCCTCGGACATTGTGGATTTCATATATACTTGTACATTTCAGGGTCGTCAATTGTGGATCTGTAAAATCGAAGTGAACAATTTG
Source organism: Sorghum bicolor (assembly GCF_000003195.3). Lineage (NCBI taxonomy): Eukaryota > Viridiplantae > Streptophyta > Magnoliopsida > Poales > Poaceae > Sorghum > Sorghum bicolor. Next base: position 57,781,801 of record NC_012873.2, read on the forward strand.
TAAACCGACAGGTAGAACGTACGGAGTAGGAGTAGGAAGTTTCTTACAACCATAATAAGTGCTCAAATGTGCCACATTACTTGTTCATCAGTTGCTTTGTCAGATGTATTTTCCAAAAAAAAAAAATCCAATGCTGCTGAGATTCCTTTTGATGAGTTTTTCCTTGGAATGAACCGGCAGGTAACATGGATCCGTATGCAATTCTCAAGTGCCGTTCACAGGAGCAGAAGAGCAGTATTGCAGCTGGTGGATATCTATTTGATTTTTTCATCATATATAGTTATTTTAGCTCTATTGTGATTATATATATATTTTCCAAACATTTGGATGTTTTGCGTTAGGAAAATAGGTTGACCTCAATCTGTCTATTAGAATTCAGAAGTCTACTGAAACATTGGATTTCTATCATATAAGATGTTTTGTGGGATACTATAATTAGGTAGTCCATTGTATGCTTAATAAAGAATAATAGACGTCACATAAAAAATGTGCTATGATGCAAGTCAAATGATAGTGTAACAGAGTTTCAGGAAGCAATACTAGGAGGGCAATAAAATAGTGCTAACAAGTGATTAGGAAGTAACTGTAAGGTAAGAAATTACCCTTACATTGTGTTTAACCTTGTGTCTTGGTTTTAATTCCCAGTTAAACACAAATGATTCATAATTCTCATGCATATTTTAGAAAAAAAAAGAAGCTAGGGGGTTCAAATTCTTATTGTGGTGGCCTTATCCGTCTCTAAAATGTAAAAAAGAGATGCTGTTTTTCTGACTTTCGAGTGCTAATATAAGACCTCTAAGGTACTGTCTGATACTAATTTATGTTGCTTGAATTCTGCTAGCGACACTAACATGATCATTCATGCAGGAAAAGGAACTAGCCCTGAGTGGAATGAAAACTTTATCTTCACAGTGTCTGACCGGACCACAGACTTGTTAATCAAGCTTATGGATAGTGATACAGGCACAGCAGATGACTTTGTTGGTGAAGCAACGTAAGTACACATTGCAATTCGTGTCTGCAATTCTACTTCCATTTTTTTTGGAAGAAAGCAAGCAGCTGTCCTGAAGTTGCTATTCTTACTTTTGCCCTAATTTTAATGTAACTCAGCAAACTTTAGTGTTGTTTGGTGATTTAAAAATTTTAAAGAGTCCTGATGAATTGGTTTTCACAGGATTCCATTGGAAGCAGTGTATACAGAAAGGAGCATTCCACCAACATGCTATAATGTTGTGAAAGGTGAAAAATACTGTGGAGAAATCAAAGTTGGTCTCACATTCACTCCTGAGGTAGTTTCGAGAAATCTGCCTCTATGCTTATATTTATATATGAATGTTCAAATTCTTGAATCTAATTTTAACTTCAAAGCCTTTTGTGATGTGTACACATCCATTTTATGAATATAATACATCTTCTGTTATCCAAATTTCTACTAATAGTTGGTGCTAATTACACAAAGAAAGAAAAAGATCGCATAGACTGCGAAATGCAAAGGACCAAGGTTTCCCCTTCTTGTGCCCAGTCTAGGGCAAGCATTTCTTTCGACGAGTATAGCATTCTAGCATCCCTGTTGTTGAATCAATATACAGGCTGTAACGAGGTTCCCTAACAGTAAAGTTTATTTTGCCCTTGAGGGCACATGTTCTCACTCTCCTACCCATTAGATTCGCTTTGATAAGCGTGCAAACATACATCTCAAAGCAATTTCGCATTGAAATGTGTGTTTGCATGCTTCTCAAAGTGAATTCAATGGGTGGGAGAGTGAGGGCACGTGCCCTTAAGGACAAAAAAAAAACCTGCCTTCGTTCCCTAACATTTAGGTCTACATTCCATAACTGAACATAATAGCCTAGCGTTCGTATGGTGTTACTGTCTAGTCATGTGATGCCATGCCGGCAATGCAGTGGTGGTGTTAAGTACAAGTAATTATACATCTGTTTTGAGATACAGTTGGCTGTACTGCACCTTTAAAGCTAGCTACTGGACCATTTGCCTGAAGTATTTTCACTGGATATGCAACACAGAAAAGTATGATTCACCTGAAGTCCCAAACATGATTTATTTTGTGTTTTCCTAAGTTCTGTTTTTCGTTAAGTAAAAAACTGTTGCTTTTTATTGGTCAAGAATTGCTCACATAGAACCTGTTTGCCACGGCAGGCTGCAAGAAAAACTATGCTGCTCCGCTGTGTGCCAAGGGCGTGTTTGTTTTTATGTTGTGGGGGGTGTTGTATTTGCATTTTCTTTTCCTCTACTTAATACATGATGATACTCAGTTTTCCCGAGAAAAAAAACTCTGCTGCTTTTTAGTAAGCTAATGCTAATGGTCATTCTTTATGTAGGATACTCGCCAGCGGGGTCTCCCAGAGGACTTTGGTGGATGGAAGCAATCATCTTAGAGCTAGAACACCAGAGCACAGCGACAATTCATGACCTTGGAGTCTTCAGCCGTTGAATACTTCATGCTAATGCAGAATTTAGTCTATTTGGTATTTCTAACTTCGTGTTAAGAAACTGATAGATCGTGCTTGTCTTGCCTTCTTTCATTCTTCGTAAGCGTATTGAAGCTGCACTGCTGCACAACAGCAGAAGGCTTCTGGTGCAAAATGTGCACCCACCTTCTCGTTGGAGTTGTGATCTGCATATATATGGCCGCGCTGGCAATTTTTCTACATACTGAATTCAGTAATGCTGTCCTTTCCGGCTTCAAGCGTGGGAAGCAATTGAACGATTTGGTGTTGTTACTGTCATTTCGAACACTGAAAGACCATCTTTCTTTGCTTTATTCGGCTTTATCCCAAAAGGAAGAATTTTGTGTAAGTACGGGCTTGATTGGTTCGCTTCTGAAGTTTTTGATACCGAATATTTGACAAACTATGATTTTAGCTAGTATTTAGGGGGTGTTTAGTTGGGGTTGTTAAAGTTTAACAGATAATGTAGCATTTTTTTTTATTTAGCAATTAGTGTCTAATCATAGACTAATTAGGCTCAAAGAATCGTCTCGCAAATTACTCTCTAGTCATATTTAGTTTTGTAAATAATCCACATTTAATATTTTATGCATGTGTCTAAACATTCGATATAACGGACGGTAAATTTTACCGCTCGTAAACAAACAGGCCCTACTACCAAAAACTTGTCAAACTCTAAAATTTGGCTTGCTAAATATATGGAATGAAATTCCTCCGCTCCACGAGAAACTTATCTATACTAGTAAATATGCCCGTGCGTTGCAACGGAAGAAAAACATCAAATAACCTTAGAAAGTGATTAGAAAGTGATGACAAAATGTTACATATCTATTTATATTTATCCTTTTCATAAAATTTAAAGTCCATAATTTATTTTATTGATAACCATAACATCTATGGTATTAGATAGTTAATATTTATAATATATGTAGCTTGAAGACATATTTATTTAATAATAAAAATAGAAAATAGTTAAACCTTATCTCACTCTAATATTACCTCTTAATATACCTCAGTATTATATTAAAACATGAGAAGTTTGATGCTAGCATTATTTTTTATTTAGATTAGAATCGCAATAAAACATGAGAAGTTTTTTAATTCGTTAATACACTTTCTGATCTGATAGGAATTACAAAACGTACCTTCGTTGGACGAAACTAGGTGGAACGACGTTCTTTCTGTATCAACAAACCATATTGTAAATTGTAAAGGAGGATGATTCCTAACAAATTTGTTTTATTGCTGATTGAAACTGATAATTCTGTACCGTGTGTTCTGGTATTTTGATCAGTGTAAGCATGCATTTCAGTATTGCCGGCCAGTTGTTCTAGTTGATGGCACATTCCTCACTGGCAAATACAGAGGTACATTGATGATGGCTGCTGCTGTAGACCCTGAGAATCAAATTGTGCCACTGGCTTTTGCTTTGGCAGAGGGGGAGAACAATGATTCGTGGTCATGGTTCATGTGTCTGCTCCGTCTTCACGTCCTTGGTCCTTCTCGCACCATTTGTTTGATATCGGACCGTCACATTGGAATTCTTAATGCTGCCGGTGAACACATTGATGGGCACCCACCCCTAGTGCACCGTTGGTGCATGAGGCATTTTGCCGCTAATTTCTGGCGCCGTCAACGGAAGAAGGAGGTGGCAGACAAGTTAAAGGAACTTTGTAATAAACGTACGGAACACGAGTTTAAGGAGACAATGGCGGAACTACAGAAGATGATGAACCGAACGAGCAAGGCATGGTTAGATCAGCAGATGGAAAATAAAGCGAAGTGGGCATTAGCATATGATGAGGGTGGGTTTCGGTATGGCATAATGACAATAAACTCCTCTGAGTCTTTCAATCGTGTGTTCAAAGGCGTTCGATCTCTACCAGTGTCCGGTATTGTTGAGTTCTCTTTTAAGAAGTGCAATGAATATTTTGTTACGCGGTATGGCCTAGCCCTGAGGAATGAAGAGGAGCTTGGAAGATGGGGGAAGGCTGCACACGAATATTTGCAAGAGGCTGAGGAGTTGTCCAAGCAACAGGTTGGCGAGGCCTATGGACGAGATAGACTTGTTTTTAGCGTACGAGCTAGAGGGGGCACAAACCTTGGCGGCGAACGATTTGGTGGGCGAACGTACCGTGTGGATCTTGAAAAAGTAGAATGCAGTTGCAACGTACCTCAGATCATGCATGCCCCTTGCTCACACATGATTACGTCTTGTCGGCTTAGAGGTTTTGACTATACAGTTGAACCATACATGTCACCCTTGTATCTCCGTGCCAACACCCAAAATGTTTAGGAGAAGAGCTTTGAGCCGTACCTTGACGAGTCGCAGTGGCCTCCATATTATGGTGAGGACTACGTGCCTTATCCGGACCTAAGAAAGGTAGGGAAGGGAAGGAGGAAGAAGAAGCGACTGAAAGGCGATATGGACAATATGAAAGGTTATGGCGATGACATGTATGGTGGCGGTGACTTCAACGAAGAACGTGCGCAGAACCTATGCAGCATTTGTAAGAAACCTGGTCATAACGCTAGATTTCATAGGAGGGGTAGACAAGAGGTTGTTTATTAATCTTTGTGCTTATCAAAATTCTTAGTAAACATGTATTTATGTTATTCGTCATCAAATTTACTTGCTTTGTCTTATTACTAATGTTATTAATTGTACTAATGTTGTTTCTTTCATTTTTGAAACAGGCGGGCTACAATGGCGGCGCGGGCACCTCATCCCTGCTTTAGCCTCATTGAGGCGGACTACGACAAGGACCACCGGGCCAAGGCCTTGTCGGAGCAGCAGAGGCCATTGTGTGTGCTTCGTGGTCGCACGCACCACGTACACAGCTGGAACGAGCGATACGCGCCGTACATTCGTCGTGCAGGCTTTCTTGAGATCGTCCGGGTCTACAACATTGGACTTCCCACTCTAGACCCTGCAGTTCTTACTGCTTTTGTTGATAGGTAACATAGCATTTTACATTACTTTAATTTGTTTGTTAAATATGTGCCTTCAAATAATTGATATACACAACATTATAACGATGCAGGTGGAGACCAGAGACACACACCTTCCACACACCTTGTGGAGAAATGACTATCACATTGCAGGATGTGAAGATGATATTGTGTTTGAGTTTGTCTGGTCATCCGGTGACTAGGGTCGTCGATGAGTCTACTTGGCTAGACTTGGTACAGGAGTTTTGTGGTAGGCGGCCATCAGATGCTGAAGTTAAAGGCACCAAGTAAGTTCATATTTGAGTCCCATTGAAATTACTAATACAACCATTTTAGATAAATCTATATTTATACAATATTTGTTTACTTGTAATTGCAGGAAGACCTCAGGAGTGTCGACGTCTTGGATTACGCAGAACTTTGGTGCAGGACCACCGCCTGATGCTCCAGATCATGAGGTGGAGATGTATGCAAAGGTGTGGTTGTGGCACTTCTTGGGGGGTTTCTTGTTCCCTGATTCCTCAGGAGACAGCATCAGCTGGATTTTCCTGAGGATCCTTATGCAGCCACTGGACAACATTGCCGGCTACAGTTGGGGTAGCGCGGTGCTTGCATGGACATACTATAACACTCCAAAATTTTTAATTTTGGATTGTTATTAGAAAACACTAAATTAAATAGGGATTTAAAATTTTTCTAAAATATTACAAGATTTTTTGTTATTAATTATTGTCTTTATAAAATGAGAAAAATGTGGAATTTAAAAAAAAAAAAAAACTTTTATAAAGATAGGTGATGAGTGTTTTGTTTGCTGTTGTGTGCTCTGTGCCCTAGCTTTATTTGGTTTGTGTAAAAAAATTAATGAATATAAAATTTCTAGCGAGCCACGTTTAGTCTCTTTCGGTTTTCGGAAATATAAAACCCAAAAGTCCTATTTAAAAACTAATTCAAGTTGGAAAACAATTTAGAAATGTGTTTAGACTAAAATATATTTAGATTTCAAAGTAGTCTAAAAACAAATTCCAAAATAATCCCTAAATATTGAATCAAATTTATTTTGAAATATGGTTTGAAAATAGTTTGGAAATTAGTTGGCAAATTAGTTTAGAATTTCTATTTTGGTGAAAAGAGAAGTTATTTTCTTTCTCATTTCCCTCCTCATTTTGGCCTACTCGTGCTTGTGGCCCAGCCCCGGCCTGGCTGCCCTTCGAGCCCATGCGCACGCGCCCCCTTGGGCCTCGGCCCAGCCGTGCAGCAGCCCAGCAGCAGCTGTGCCAGCTCGCCTAGCGCCCGTGTCACTGCCACGTGGGCCCCGCCTGCCAGCCCGCTCCGAGTCGCTGACATGCGGGCCCCACCTGTCAGGGGGAGGTCACCCCTAACCTCCCGCCCGACTCGGACGCGGACGGCGCCGCCGCCACGATTTCTGCGCGCGCGCAAACCGAGGATCGCCTTCACCTATTTAAGGGCGCCCCGCAGCCGCCGCACGCCTCCCTAGGAGCCCTAGGGCACTGCCGCGGGCCATCCTAGAACCCTAGCAGCGCCGCCACCATTGCCACCGCCCGAGCTCCACCCGCCGTCGGTGATCTCCTCCCCGACCCCATCTCCGACGACGACGACCGGCCCTCGGCGTTCGCAGCGAGGTGACGACCACGCCCGTTCCCTTTCCGCTCTCTCTCCCTCTTCCGTTTGCGCTCACGCTCGCCGGAGCACGCCGCGCCGCGACCAAACCCCGCTGCCGCGCGCGCTCGCCCTGGCCCCTCTACCGCGCGGCCGACCCGCGCAACGCACTCGCCGCGCCCCACGCGTCTCGCCCATGCCCTCGGCGAGGCTCCCCACGCCCTACAGCGCCGCCGCGACGGGCCCCGCTGCCGCGGCCATGGCACCGCCGCCGCGGACCATGCCGCCGCCGCGCGCGAGCCTCGCCTGGCTCCCCGGTCCACGGTGGACCGGTGGACCCGCGCCCTGTCCCTCGGTCCACCAGCGCCGCCGTGGACCACCAATCCCGCCGCGCCACGTGGCCGGTCAACCGGCCAAACGCGGTCAGCCCTGGCCGCTTTGCACAAAAGCCCCTGAACTTTTCGGTAATCAACCCGCGGTTCGCTTTAGTTCAAAAGAAATTCGATATAGGTCCTGATTCTTGGAGTCTAAACCCTGGATCCGTTGGTATTTATATATTAAGTCCAAAATGCATTTAAAATTCTGTTTTAATTATTTAAATTACAAAAAAATTAGTTCTGCGTAATCACGGTTTTGCCATTGACCTAGTTTTGGCCATAGAATCCGCATATTAATTCCGATTGAGCCCATTCTTGTCGCGTTAATTTCATATCGCCGCGCTCTACGCAGTAGTATAAATATTTATCATGTAACTTATTTCTGTATTTATTGATTTAAATATAATTTGATTAATAGCTTTTAAATTAGAAATAATCTAGGGTTGTAATTCGGTTCTCGTTGCGTTGTGACTATGTCGGTGTAATCTAAATATTAGCAATGCTATTTTCTTTGTCTCATGTTTATGAGTATAATTAATCCGATTAATGTTTCGAAATGCATTCCTATTTAATTAATTTAAAAACACATTAGGTTTACACTTTGGTATTTATAATCAAATGTGAACTCAAATACTTCTTAATTATAATTTGGTTATTTAAACATGAAGCACATAACTAATTTAGTAATATTTATCTAGAGTCTTTTTGATTAAAAATAACTCATGTTTCTAATTTAGATCTTTTATAAATAAATAAATGGTAACATTATTAATATTAACTTAAATGATTCTTTATTAATTATAACTTGATTAGTTGCTTTCATATATGCTATATCTCAAAACTATAAATGCTTTATTGGCTTCAGTGGTATATAGTTATTTATTAAATAAAATACGACCAGCGTATAGTCGTCTTCTCCGTTACTCTTCGAACCTCGAAAGTCGTGTCCGTTTAACGATAGCCCCGTTCTCAATCGTTCTTGCGTTGTCTCGATCGTAGCAACAAGTCGTGTCGTTTAGTGCGCTCTTTCTAAGCTTTTCTTTTGATTGTCGTTTGTTCTTAGTCATGATTGTTGTTTGTCTGTTTGTGTTACTTGGTTGCTACGAGTAGAAGCGTGGTTCATCAACAGTGAAGATCAGGAGCTGAGGACCGACAGTCGAAGCAGAAGTTAGAGATCAGAAGAAAGAAGTCAAAGAATTCTGAGCAGATATACACTGGGAATAAAGGCAAGTGCAGGCACCCTCTGATCATATTGTACCTATGAACTTCAAATACATTTACTTTCCATTGCATGTGTCTTAATATTGCAAACCCTAAGGACATGACTAGTCTTCTACTATGTTCCTTGTATGCCTGGGTTATACATGGGTAGTATAGTAAACAGTAGATATGCTTAGTTGCTCTACCCATCTAATCTATATAATAATAAAAATAATGATCTTGCTTAATAAATTCTTCAATGATGATTAATGATTAAATGGTGAACAATGGTCACTTCGGTGATGGAGATGTTGCGGTGCTTGCGAGCATCGTGTTTTGGTTGAGGACAGGGGGAGCGGGTATTGTTGGTGGTCCGGTTTGCTGGGCGTACCCGTCTCTGCTCTCCATAAGGACTTAGTCAGGGAGCGGCCCCCTGGGACTTACAGTGCAGCTCCAAGCTATATGGCTCTGGCTTGACTAATTAGCAGGACCTCCGCTGGTAGGGTGTTACTTTCCGGGTAGGCGTGAGGAAGTAGCTTGGGTAATGAATATTAAGTTAGCGGCTGCTCGGTACGCCATGGCTATGGGTATCGACTGTCGAGCGCCCCGGCGAAAACTTGCGAGTGGCATCCTATTAGTTGGACCCTGTGAAAGGTCTCGTAGTGAAACCCTGCCTGCTCACCTCGGTAGTGTTTTGGGGAGTCGCGACCCCGGGCGAATGGGAATCACGACTTGGAGTGAAAGTGCACACCTCTGCAGAGTGTAAAACTGATATATCAGCCGTGCTCACGGTCACGAGCGGCCCAGACCCTCACTTGATGAGCAAATTGGATTCACTGGATACTTGGAGGCGAAAATTTGGTTGAGGTTGCTACCTCGTGCTTTGGCGGAATGGCTATTCCGTGTTGGCAGGATTGCTATCCTGTGTTCTAAATTGGGATTGCTATCCCATGACCTTAATGGGGTTGCTACCCCGAGTTACTATCTGAGGTTGCTACCTCGGTAATAATTATAATGATGATTAATAAAATTGTTAATATACTTTCATCTAATTAAGGGTTGGGATGCTTCACTCATATTTAGTAATAGGTTGTTTTAATAAAAGAATTGTAATAAAAGTGTACCAACTAAAAAGCTCACCTGCAGTTAAACAGTGTCAGCTTTTCCTTTGATTAAGCCTTGCATGTCATTATACTTTCCGTCTGTACTCGCTGAGTTCGACATGAACTCACCCTTGCTATTTCCCCCACACCCCCAGTGTGTAGTAAAGTGCTGCTCAGAAGAAGGATAAAGAGGTCATGGAGTTTTCTAGAAGCTTATGGGAAGTGCTTGGCGTACGGAGCCCCCAGTCAACCGTCCCTGAGAAGATTGGAGCCTAAGAAGTTTAGCTACTGTTTCCGCGTACTCTGATGTTTTGTAAGTGTTATTATAAATATGTTTTTCTGCTATATATAACATTGATTCTGATATTTCTATTCTTTTGTTATATGTGTGGACTTCCTGGGCACACATATGACGACTCTGGTCTTATTTTAAAAGCCAGGGTGTGACAGGAATGGTATCAGAGCAATGTCGACTGTAGGACGTATGCCTAGATAGCACTGGTCGATTTCTAAAGCTTATTTTAATATAAAACTATTTTCTCATCTCTTGACTATTTGATTCTGACTATTTCTTCATCCTTGTCATGTTGTATCCCCTCCTTGAATAGCTTCCTTTGAGCTATTTCTATTAATCTCCTTGGCTTTTGTTTAGTTGTTTTACTTAAGTTTTCAAAACTTATTTTATTCCAAAATTCGATGGCCCTTCATCATCTCGAACTTACCTTTTTAGGATGACCACCACTGTTGAAGAAGCACGTGTAGTGTCGTTGATGTGTTGCGTGCTTGTTTTGTTTGGTTTGATGTTTTGTGTGTTGTCTCTGTTCTAGTGTTTTGAGGAGTTCTGGAAGAAATCGTTTGGGGGATTAGTTCGATCTCTGTTAAGTGGGGTAGTGATCTCTCTTATCCTATCCATATCTTTTGTCAATCTTGATCCTCTCCACCTATTTTCTCTCACTTCACATCCTGCTCTTTGTCCATATTACTCTAGCTCATTCTACTATTGCCTAATGTCAGATGATTGATCCAAGTGGTGACATCAATGGAAAAGAATATTGGTGATCCGAGTCAACCAATGACTTCTGCAACACAATTGAGCAGTGAAGAGATGATAGCTTGGCAATCCCAAATCCTAGAGATGGCAGCTGATCATATGGCTAGACTCCAGAAGTTTTTGATACTACAATCTTTACTTCTCCAAGGCGACATTGAAGAAGCTTACACCAAATGTCACGAAGACCCAACTATGCTACCCTTGTCCCTAGTAAACAAGGAGAAGCCCTTGTCTATGCAAGATCAAGTACTAAGTGGAGTGGGACCACCAAAAGATTCTCAGTTATATTTAGAAAAGAACATGACTGAAACTCAGGAAGGAGCAATGAAGAAACAAGTAATAGAAGCCTGGAAGAACATGAAAGCTAAGAAAGATGGTATTAATGAGGCACTTGGGATTCAAGAGCCGTGTAATTGCTGCAGATATTATGGTTTACCGTGCCTTCAGAAAAAGTCAAGCGAAGGAAAGATAGAAGTACCCCAAGATCAACAGACTGAAGGTAACAAGAAAAGGAAGGCAATCTCCCTAGAGCCACTGTTAAGTGTTGAGCCAAATCTGAGTTCTACATGGCAGTTAGATTTAGCTCCAAACTCTCATCAGACACATTCATACCTTGAAGAATTAGATGCCCCTTCAGCTACACTTGCTATGCCAGAGATATGCCTAGATGGATGGACCATCACCTATACAGAATATCAGCCTCGAAAGAGTAATCAAGCTAAGAAGCGAAATAGTGAAGAGACTCCATTGAAGGTGAACCCTCAGAACCAACAAGTTAGTAGCACTTCAGTTACTCCTGGCACATCAATTCAAGGAGCTCAATGTCAGGATAACACCTATGGTAAAATGGTTAGCAATGCTTGTTACCAGTGTCACGAAGAGGGACATCACAAGAAACATTGTCCAAAGAAGTACCCAGTTCGTGACTATGTTAATGGTAGATTGAACCATGTGGATCTGTGTACTGCTCGTGAAGCACAAAATGTGGTGTTTGGATCAATTCTAGTCAATTCAACTCCTGCCACTGTTTTGTTTGACTCAAGTTCTTCACATTCTTTCATCTCAAATAAATGTGTTGCTAATCATAAGATGCTTCTGTTGGAAATGAAGAAACCCGTACTAGTCAAATCACCAAGAGGGAAGATAAAAGCAACACACATGTGCCCAAAAGTCAGTCTCGGTATAAAAGGTGTAAATTTTGAGGTGAATCTTGTAGTTTTGGAATCAATGGAGATTGATGTCGTTCTTGGAAGAGGATGGTTAACCGCTTGTCATGGAAAGATTGACTGTACCCAACACTCAGTATCTCTAACCACCCCATCAGGAGATAGGTTTATGTATGAAGGTATTCAACTTCACCCCAAGAATTGAAGGACTAATGGAATGATTGTATCGACAATGAGGCAGTTCGAAAGAAATGTGGACCTTATAGAGAGGCAATATTTACACAACATCAGATGTGGAGTAGATTGTATTAGGAGACTCAGATAGATTTGAACCAGTCAAGGAAGTATGTAACACTTATAAAGTCAGCGATGGCTTCTAGCTTATAAAGATTTTTTTTATTCAAGTCACTTATAATCTTCTTTGTAAAATGAGATATCTTGTTCATTGGACCTTATCATTCTTAATCTCCTGATATGAGCTATGAGTTGTTTGACAAGATGTTTAGTCTATTTGTGGTAACCATGGAATCTCAGGCAAAGCACCTGGTGTTGTCCCAACATCGAGTGGTAGTGCTTACCCGTGAAGTGATCATAAACATTCCATTCAGAATGAGTTGACAACCTTTGTGCAGTTCTCTCTCGCAATATTTCCCCAACACTGCAAGTGGTATGAGAAATCTACTTAGGATCCATCTATGGAGACCATAGAGAAGCATCAAGTGTCCTAGGAAGAGTGGTGCTTGTTGACCTATCAAAGCAAGACATAGGAAACCAAAGTCCCAAGATAAGATGTATTTTTTTTTTGTTCACTTTGGAATATTTGATGGATTATCACGTGACAAAATGCAGAACCTGAAAGTCACATGAAAACCATACTGATATATGGTCAATCTTAACAGACCCCTTGGGTTGCTTTTCTAGATAGTGTCCAAGAACCTTCTCCTAGATAACCTTATCGACTTTTGGCTTCAGTCTTGCACCTTTACTAAGATAACTGAAGTTATTTCACTCTATCTTCTCCCATCATTATGTTGTTTCTCTCCCTGTCTCTCAGAATCCCAAGAAGTGCAGTGTGTTATTAGACGGGTAATCTCTGAAGGAAATCTCTAAAGATCGTTCCGATCTGGCAAGATGAAGTTCGTAAACAATAGTTTTTGAAGATGAGCAAACACTTGGTTTAAGTGGGGTAGCGGCAGTTACGATCATCACTCTTGAGGATCTCAAAACAGAAGACATGGAGAACTTTATATTGATCTTTATCATTCTTGCGATGAGCCCTTATCATTTTTGTCAACGTGTGATCTTGGATCTTACATCTCATTGGACTACAGATGATTAAGCGTGAAGACTTAAAAAAAAAAATCTAAGTCTTTGTCGACTTCTGCTAATTCTTTATCCTTTCGTCTACTATCTTATACATACCCGGGATCAAGGAAATTGTGAGCACTATTATATCTATCTCCTATGTGTTATCTTCTGTTAACCTTGGCTTTTTGCCCTTGCACTTTATCGTAATACAAGAATTCAAAGATCAATTTCTATCTCATATGTTTATCTTTCTTTGTCTTCAAATCTGTAGCATACTCTATACCCTTTATGTCTATATTTAATTCTTTGATCATGTCTTGAAAGTCTCGAAACAACTTTGATGATCTACTTTATCTTTCTCTTTAGTTTCTTCAAATCTCGGGACGAGATTTATGTTAAGTGGGGTAGATCTATAACACTCCAAAATTTTTAATTTTGGATTGTTATTAGAAAACACTAAATTAAATAGGGATTTAAAATTTTTCTAAAATATTACAAGATTTTTTGTTATTAATTATTGTCTTTATAAAATGAGAAAAATGTGGAATTTAAAAAAAAAACTTTTATAAAGATAAGTGATGAGTGTTTTGTTTGCTGTTGTGTGCTCTGTGCCCTAGCTTTATTTGGTTTGTGTAAAAAAATTAATGAATATAAAATTTCTAGCGAGCCACGTTTAGTCTCTTTCGGTTTTCGGAAATATAAAACCCAAAAGTCCTATTTAAAAACTAATTCAAGTTGGAAAACAATTTAGAAATGTGTTTAGACTAAAATATATTTAGATTTCAAAGTAGTCTAAAAACAAATTCCAAAATAATCCCTAAATATTGAATCAAATTTATTTTGAAATATGGTTTGAAAATAGTTTGGAAATTAGTTGGCAAATTAGTTTAGAATTTCTATTTTGGTGAAAAGAGAAGTTATTTTCTTTCTCATTTCCCTCCTCATTTTGGCCTACTCGTGCTTGTGGCCCAGCCCCGGCCTGGCTGCCCTTCGAGCCCATGCGCACGCGCCCCCTTGGGCCTCGGCCCAGCCGTGCAGCAGCCCAGCAGCAGCTGTGCCAGCTCGCCTAGCGCCCGTGTCACTGCCACGTGGGCCCCGCCTGCCAGCCCGCTCCGAGTCGCTGACATGCGGGCCCCACCTGTCAGGGGGAGGTCACCCCTAACCTCCCGCCCGACTCGGACGCGGACGGCGCCGCCGCCACGATTTCTGCGCGCGCGCAAACCGAGGATCGCCTTCACCTATTTAAGGGCGCCCCGCAGCCGCCGCACGCCTCCCTAGGAGCCCTAGGGCACTGCCGCGGGCCATCCTAGAACCCTAGCAGCGCCGCCACCATTGCCACCGCCCGAGCTCCACCCGCCGTCGGTGATCTCCTCCCCGACCCCATCTCCGACGACGACGACCGGCCCTCGGCGTTCGCAGCGAGGTGACGACCACGCCCGTTCCCTTTCCGCTCTCTCTCCCTCTTCCGTTTGCGCTCACGCTCGCCGGAGCACGCCGCGCCGCGACCAAACCCCGCTGCCGCGCGCGCTCGCCCTGGCCCCTCTACCGCGCGGCCGACCCGCGCAACGCACTCGCCGCGCCCCACGCGTCTCGCCCATGCCCTCGGCGAGGCTCCCCACGCCCTACAGCGCCGCCGCGACGGGCCCCGCTGCCGCGGCCATGGCACCGCCGCCGCGGACCATGCCGCCGCCGCGCGCGAGCCTCGCCTGGCTCCCCGGTCCACGGTGGACCGGTGGACCCGCGCCCTGTCCCTCGGTCCACCAGCGCCGCCGTGGACCACCAATCCCGCCGCGCCACGTGGCCGGTCAACCGGCCAAACGCGGTCAGCCCTGGCCGCTTTGCACAAAAGCCCCTGAACTTTTCGGTAATCAACCCGCGGTTCGCTTTAGTTCAAAAGAAATTCGATATAGGTCCTGATTCTTGGAGTCTAAACCCTGGATCCGTTGGTATTTATATATTAAGTCCAAAATGCATTTAAAATTCTGTTTTAATTATTTAAATTACAAAAAAATTAGTTCTGCGTAATCACGGTTTTGCCATTGACCTAGTTTTGGCCATAGAATCCGCATATTAATTCCGATTGAGCCCATTCTTGTCGCGTTAATTTCATATCGCCGCGCTCTACGCAGTAGTATAAATATTTATCATGTAACTTATTTCTGTATTTATTGATTTAAATATAATTTGATTAATAGCTTTTAAATTAGAAATAATCTAGGGTTGTAATTCGGTTCTCGTTGCGTTGTGACTATGTCGGTGTAATCTAAATATTAGCAATGCTATTTTCTTTGTCTCATGTTTATGAGTATAATTAATCCGATTAATGTTTCGAAATGCATTCCTATTTAATTAATTTAAAAACACATTAGGTTTACACTTTGGTATTTATAATCAAATGTGAACTCAAATACTTCTTAATTATAATTTGGTTATTTAAACATGAAGCACATAACTAATTTAGTAATATTTATCTAGAGTCTTTTTGATTAAAAATAACTCATGTTTCTAATTTAGATCTTTTATAAATAAATAAATGGTAACATTATTAATATTAACTTAAATGATTCTTTATTAATTATAACTTGATTAGTTGCTTTCATATATGCTATATCTCAAAACTATAAATGCTTTATTGGCTTCAGTGGTATATAGTTATTTATTAAATAAAATACGACCAGCGTATAGTCGTCTTCTCCGTTACTCTTCGAACCTCGAAAGTCGTGTCCGTTTAACGATAGCCCCGTTCTCAATCGTTCTTGCGTTGTCTCGATCGTAGCAACAAGTCGTGTCGTTTAGTGCGCTCTTTCTAAGCTTTTCTTTTGATTGTCGTTTGTTCTTAGTCATGATTGTTGTTTGTCTGTTTGTGTTACTTGGTTGCTACGAGTAGAAGCGTGGTTCATCAACAGTGAAGATCAGGAGCTGAGGACCGACAGTCGAAGCAGAAGTTAGAGATCAGAAGAAAGAAGTCAAAGAATTCTGAGCAGATATACACTGGGAATAAAGGCAAGTGCAGGCACCCTCTGATCATATTGTACCTATGAACTTCAAATACATTTACTTTCCATTGCATGTGTCTTAATATTGCAAACCCTAAGGACATGACTAGTCTTCTACTATGTTCCTTGTATGCCTGGGTTATACATGGGTAGTATAGTAAACAGTAGATATGCTTAGTTGCTCTACCCATCTAATCTATATAATAATAAAAATAATGATCTTGCTTAATAAATTCTTCAATGATGATTAATGATTAAATGGTGAACAATGGTCACTTCGGTGATGGAGATGTTGCGGTGCTTGCGAGCATCGTGTTTTGGTTGAGGACAGGGGGAGCGGGTATTGTTGGTGGTCCGGTTTGCTGGGCGTACCCGTCTCTGCTCTCCATAAGGACTTAGTCAGGGAGCGGCCCCCTGGGACTTACAGTGCAGCTCCAAGCTATATGGCTCTGGCTTGACTAATTAGCAGGACCTCCGCTGGTAGGGTGTTACTTTCCGGGTAGGCGTGAGGAAGTAGCTTGGGTAATGAATATTAAGTTAGCGGCTGCTCGGTACGCCATGGCTATGGGTATCGACTGTCGAGCGCCCCGGCGAAAACTTGCGAGTGGCATCCTATTAGTTGGACCCTGTGAAAGGTCTCGTAGTGAAACCCTGCCTGCTCACCTCGGTAGTGTTTTGGGGAGTCGCGACCCCGGGCGAATGGGAATCACGACTTGGAGTGAAAGTGCACACCTCTGCAGAGTGTAAAACTGATATATCAGCCGTGCTCACGGTCACGAGCGGCCCAGACCCTCACTTGATGAGCAAATTGGATTCACTGGATACTTGGAGGCGAAAATTTGGTTGAGGTTGCTACCTCGTGCTTTGGCGGAATGGCTATTCCGTGTTGGCAGGATTGCTATCCTGTGTTCTAAATTGGGATTGCTATCCCATGACCTTAATGGGGTTGCTACCCCGAGTTACTATCTGAGGTTGCTACCTCGGTAATAATTATAATGATGATTAATAAAATTGTTAATATACTTTCATCTAATTAAGGGTTGGGATGCTTCACTCATATTTAGTAATAGGTTGTTTTAATAAAAGAATTGTAATAAAAGTGTACCAACTAAAAAGCTCACCTGCAGTTAAACAGTGTCAGCTTTTCCTTTGATTAAGCCTTGCATGTCATTATACTTTCCGTCTGTACTCGCTGAGTTCGACATGAACTCACCCTTGCTATTTCCCCCACACCCCCAGTGTGTAGTAAAGTGCTGCTCAGAAGAAGGATAAAGAGGTCATGGAGTTTTCTAGAAGCTTATGGGAAGTGCTTGGCGTACGGAGCCCCCAGTCAACCGTCCCTGAGAAGATTGGAGCCTAAGAAGTTTAGCTACTGTTTCCGCGTACTCTGATGTTTTGTAAGTGTTATTATAAATATGTTTTTCCGCTATATATAACATTGATTCTGATATTTCTATTCTTTTGTTATATGTGTGGACTTCCTGGGCACACATATGACGACTCTGGTCTTATTTTAAAAGCCAGGGTGTGACACATACCGTCAGCTTTGCCAGGCCTGTCGTCGCCAGTCATCGAATGGAAACCTAGGTGGTTGCTCATATCTACTTTAGGTTTGGATTTGGGAGCGTTTTCCAGTTGGAAGGCCCACTAAACCTCCAGGTTTGCCTGTAAGTGCATTTGCTATTTTGATTTCTTCATAACACTTAAGGCATTTATGACATTATGTTTGTGTTAATTGCAGGTATGGGTGCATGAAGATGTTGGACCCACCGCCCTTTTTCTCTGGTCAGATGCTAAGGTAGTCAGGGGCGAAGCAGACAGGAGGTACAGCAGTACACTGACGAGCTAGACGTGTTGACACACAACTACGTAAGTTCAATTCACTTTTAGTACTAAATGCACTATTAATGCGTTTTATTTTGAAATACTAAAAATAAGTTTACAAATTTTGCAGGTCACATGGTCACCGTGGTCTCAGTGGGAGCTAGAGGGGTACCTTAGTCCACGCTGCGAGGAGGAGGATAGTGATTGGCTTTACGATGGCCCATTGATCTTCTTCCACGTGGTCGAGATGCACTACCCTTGCAGGGTTTACAGACAGTTTGGGAGGCTGCAGGGGATTCCACCGCTGTATTCCACAAATGCTGAGCTGCATAGGTATGATGGCACTTTGTTTGTTTCCATTAAGTGGCTCATTGCTAATGCAATATATTTTTGCAGGATTGATCGTAGGTTTCGGTCCACGCAAAAGGATTGGGCGGTCAGGCACGATGCACATTTGCAGACTTGGTATCACAGGTAGGTTCCCCTCGTCAACTCACTACCACCGCACGACCTGGCCAGATGGATGGAGTACCTACAGTGGCTGCACCGGAGTACGAGGACTCATATCATGGTCCCGTACACCAACACCCCTGCAGATGAGGGTGGTGAGGATGACATCGCCGATGCGTTCGACGAGGTGCAAAGGGTTGACAAACAGGTTCTTAGGGCCCCCTTAAATAGATATGTGGTAAGTACATTGGACTTTCATGTATTATTTGATGTTTATGGCACAACAGTTGTCCAAATGATCGAGTTAATGTTGTGTGTGATGTTGTAGTCACAACAGTTGTCTAACTACTCCGAGGAAGCTAGTAGGCAACTGTTTCGGAGTAGAGACGACAAGAGCAACCCTCTTCGCAGCTTTGTCAAGGTACTTTCGAAAAAATAATTCATTATTACAAAGCAATTACAACTGAATAATGCATGTTGTCATTTTATCCTGCAGAAAATCAAAAAGGGCTGCAAGAAGTTAGCGGCTAAGCTGAGCTGTGCAGACACGACATATGAGCCTCCGTTGCACCCCATGTTGTCTAGGAGCCAGACGGCCTCGATGTCCACCAGAGCTACTTCGGCTAGGGCCGCTTCCTCCTCTGTACGTACTCCGCAGTACACAGGGAAGGGTCCAGCGGACGTGGACGATGAGGACGAGGCCCTTCAGTACTCCACGACTAGTGGCGACGACGACGACGACGAGTTACAGTGGGAGTTCACCGGTCACGAGGAGATGGGTACCTCACAGCTAGGCGGTGCTCCTATTGGTACACAGGGGGTGGAGTACACACAGGAGGAGTACACACAGGGGGTGGAGTACACACAGGAGGAGTACACACACGTCGAGCACCAGGTGCCTATGCTGTGCTTTTACTTTTCTATATTTGCATGATTCAAAAATTAAAATTGCTCATTAGGGTGCTTGTTTGCAGGGTACTTCGTCCACACAGGAGATGGAGCGTGTCCATAGGAGGCAGCGCGAGAGGCAGCGGCGAGACCGCACGGACGTGGGGTGGACAAGCAACGTGGTGCCTACCAATCCTAGAAGGCGACGGAAGCCGCGAAACCGCTACACCCCTGGCGATGATTAGATTAGACATGTTTAGCAGTTGGGACTTGTCATGTAGTACCTGTGACATATTGTTATTTCCAGCACGTTGGTACCTGTGACATATTTCTAGATAATTGATGTGCCTTTTTTAAGCATTAGTGAGAATTAATTTAGTTGTTCGGATTTGTCATGTAGTGACATATCTCTGTCTTGCCAAACCAGCTGCGAACCCGAACAATCGGTTAACAAAAAACCAAACAAAGGCAGTGCATCAAAGGGTCTGGCCAATTTTTGGCTACCCCGCCATGGCTGGGGGCGGGTTAGGGCTACCCCGCCATGCACCATGGCGGGGTACCCCTAACCCACCCCCAGCCATGGCGGGGTAGCCAAAAATTGGCCAGAACCCCATGTACCTTTCATAGCACTACTCAAAGTGACTTCCTCTATTTCTTTTTAAATATTACACAAAAAACTAGCTAGTAAACATGCAAGAAATAAAACTTTTAAATGTTATATTAGTTAAACATATTACAAATTTTTTTTAAATTGTTATGTTAGTTAAACATTCTGACAGCTGTGGACTTTGGCGAAGAGCGATCAAATTGAAATACATCGGAATACAAATTATTACATGACAAGTTTCAAAGTACAAAAGTCTTATCCCTAAGCCACTCACATACATTACCACATCAATCAAACTGCGTGCACCACTGCGTAAGCAACTCGTCCTCGGACTCCCAATCGTCCACTACAACCTCCTTACCCATGCTCGCCTCCGCTGCCTTGGCCTCACTAGCCTGTCTCTCGTAGTAAGCTGCCTCCGCCTCTTCTGCCGCCTGAGAGTATAACTGTCCCTCTTCCTCGATCATGTCTGTTGGCCACCATGAGTCATAGACCGATGTCTTCTGGTTGTGATATGTAGCCTCACCCTCCTCTAAGGCACCGACAGGCATCGGTCCTGACGCCTCACCCTCCTCTGCAAGACGAAGTAGGTCGCCTATCCTTCCCATTTCATAGTCATGCTCATCCTGAGGGTACCCCAATTCCTCGGCAAGACGAATGAGGTCGCCTATCCTTCCAGTGTCGTCGTCTTCTTCCGCCTCGTCCTCCTCTTCGACCACAATCGGACGGCTAGCGGTGCCACCAACTGCAGCGTCCCGCCCTAATATCATATTCTCCGCGTACTTAGCACGGCCCACATCTGCTTGCCAGTTTCCGGTGCATCCAATCTCTGTAAGTACAAAATTTAAAGAATTAATAACATATTCATTTTAGAGAAACTAACAGTTTCACTTTCAAAAATTAAATGACTCACTAGCACATAATGAGGCAATAGTATCGTTCAAGCATTGCATCTCAGCTCTCTCAGCCTCCTCCGCAGCCTTCCTTGCATCCTCTTCAGCCTTCCTTGCACGGTACTCCTCTATCTCCTTTTCCCTCTCCTCGGACCACTTCTTCCATGCAATACTCGCAGGGTTACGAACATGCAACTCCTGGGTGAATGCAAGCATTTTCTTCTTATGGTCCTTCACAAAATCAGTGACGTAGTTTGCAGGATAACCTCTCGTCTTGCGAACTGCTACTCTTGCCTTATACTCATATTTGAACTTAAACACATCATCAGATGATTCCCATTTGCATTTCTGAGTGCTCTGTTACGGGAAATATATGAATACAAAGTTAGCGTACAAAAACAAATATATGAGTATAGTAGTACTAAATGTGCACAGTCCTAGCAAACCTCATCATAGTCGATCATGTGGCCACAGAAGTGGCCAATCCCAAGACCTGAAGGAACTAGGCCGTAGCTAGCTTCAACACCACATTTGCACATCACGGGAGGCGCAATAGACCTCCGCTTCTTCTTTCACTCTGGAACCTCCTCCTGCTTCTCAGGCTCTGGCCAATGGCTCTTTGGACCATAGATCCACTCCGCGAAACGGCACTTTCGAAAACCACGATCCTACAAAAAGAACACATTAGAACACACATATATCAACTGAAATTTTAAGATTGAATCAAAACTTACTTCACGCCGCAGAGGACAAACGAACTCTAGTTCATTCCGTGGATTTATCACGGCTTATTCTCCGCAATGACACTTTGGAGGATCCTCGAGCCGCCGTGCAGAGGCGACGGCCTTCTCTTCCTCCGTCATAGGAGGAGGGTTAGGGGGGGCGGAACCCAGCGAGTAAACAACTCACGTTTGCAATGATCAACGCCGGGGTAGAAAAGCAGAATTCTTGGGTCAAACTTGTCCGGCCCGTCGATCCATTGGAAGAAAAAGCACCGGAAGTAGGGCTACAAAAGAGTTTCAATTGTCTCATTGGGAATAAAAAGATAAAAAACCAATAAGAAAAACAAAGGGCACAGTGACTTACGCTATAACTATAACAAGTATAGAAGCAACGTGCCGCAGTATCCGGATGTCTCGACTGGCTCACGTGTGCCGGATGTCCACAATCACAGTTAGGAATAGGTTCCTCGGGAGGCACGGGGGCATCCTTGCAAGACACATCGGGGTACAACTCTCTAGGACGACCCTTTTTTCGCCAAATAGACTCACGATACGAGTCCTCCATCTAAAAACGCGAAAATAATTCAACACAAATCACATAACTAAACAAAGTAACGTAACAAGAGATTTACTAAACATATTAAAAATAACCAAATGAACTTATCTAAACTATGAAAACGTAAAGGTTGTAAGAAATTTACCTTATCCAAACGAGGGGTGGCCGGGAAAACAACCGTGAAGAACGACGAGGCGGGGAATACGCAGCGGAGAGGGGCGCCGAGGCGGGGCAATGGAGGTAAAGGACGACGCGGAGGGGCACCGGAGAAGAGCGGAGCTCGGGTGTGAGAGAGGAAGAGAAAGAGAGACACTCGGGGTGAGAGAGGGAGAGAAATGAGAAGAGATGGCCGTTCGGCCGACTAAGTAGGGCGCGGGCATACCCTGCCATGATGCGCGGCGGGGTTGCAACCCGCCATTATGGGTGGCGGGGTCCCCGTAACTCGCCATGGCCGGTGGCGGGGTCCACGTCAGCCGGCCCCGCCCAGCCGGGCGCCACGTGGCGCTTCAACCCCGCCACCATGCATGGCGGGGTGCAGTGGTTTTGCCCCGCCATGCATGGTGGCGAGGCCAAACGGCCTAGATTTGAAAAATCTTTGCAAACCGGTCTAAATTTGAAATTTATTTTAAAAATGGGCTAAAAATAAAAAAAATTCGCCCATGAAGACTCATTCCGAAGCCTTGTCTCGTGTGGCAAAGCTAGACGGAAGGGGTGGAAATATTGTTCCAGCTATGTAATGACTATATTGTCCTTCTGAATGGATAAAGAACAATTGATTCAGGGATGAAATAGGGATTGTAATAGGATTATTGAAGATTGCGTCCCTATAATACCCCGTGACATGTACTTTATCTGGACATAAAATTTCTATTCACTAGAGTAAAATCCACTCTTTGATGCTTGTGTCATTCATCAACATTAGGTGGTTCGTAATTAAACCTTCAAAATTTATTTTTGCTTCTACCATTTTTTTTCATTTTCTATTATTCTTCAAATAGGAAGTCCAATACATGTGGGTAATTATAACATAAAACTTCTCACCCAATTCCATTTAGCGAGCCTGTCATTATACCTTGATAAATAAAGAATAACAATTTCCATCCGCTCAAACCGTAAGACTTCCTTGATAGCTGGCATTAATTCGTAAGCCAAACCAGTTAATAAGCTTTAAAAAGGTCTAGTTCTATATATTTTTGAGGCATTTTATTTTGATGTCGCAAATTGAAACAAAAAATATCTAATACTTTTTCTATGTTTTCAAACACATCCAATAAAATCCTCATATAAAAATGTTTTTATATTATTTTTAATATTGATTGTGTACACTACTCAAACATTTACTTTTTATTCAAACATGTATTTTTTATAAAGGTTAGTAAATCAACAATAATATTTCTCATAAAATTATAATTCCAGGTTTATCTTAATTTTGCTATAGTCAACATGTTTTCTTTTTTTCTTTAAAAAATAGATTTTAAAGCATAAACATGATGAACAACTTACTGTTTTTTCTTTAATTTATTCATCTCGTCTACTACGTCTACTAGTATTTATAATACTTCATGAGCTAATAAAATTTTGGTAAAACTTAACTCGCTCAATGACTGCACTAAATTCTGTCAAGGTTCTTTAGAATTCACTAGTCCACAACTGGAAATCGACAAGCGTTCGAGAGACTCGGAGAGAGAGAGGAAAACAAAGAGGACATAAATAGTGAGACCACCACTCTCTTCACTGTAGGGTCTTTTTTAAAAAGGAAAACGGGAGGGGTTTTCACCCTACTGCAAAGTATATAAATAAACAAGGCATAATGGGACAGGCCGACAGGGGGAGGAACCCAGAAGGAACTTCACTGTACGGTTCATGCGTGTTATCTTGTACTCTGTTCTTTGGAGTTACTATAAGGTAGAACAGTATAAATGTATAGTAGTCACTCTGTATACAATACATACGTATTCTTGTATTCTTGATACGTATCATTCACGTATCAGTGCAGCGCAGGCAACTCCTGCCACCCCGCCACCTGACAAATTCAGAAATCTGAAAAATTTTATAAAATCTTTTGGGACCTGAACAAGGCCCAAAACACATGTTTGCTGTAGCATAGCCGCATCTTCACTCCGCTGCACACGCACAGTGATCGCGCGGCGAACTGTCCGATCGCAATTGCGCCGAGGGCCGATGCTTTCGACGCTGACCGCCTGGTCGGAGCTCCTCTCCGCCAGCTAGCTCGCTACCTCCAGGCGCACCGATATGCACCATCAGGTGCATCACGCATCAACCAACAGTGCCATTCAACAGCTCCGACTGTGAGCGACCGTGGCGCGGGACAACCCGCGGTTTTCCGGATTCATTCCGCCACGGAGCGATCCCGGCCCCGCTGTAGCCGGCGTGCTGCCTGCCTGCCTACGCCCGCCCGCCCGCTCGTACCGACGTGTGCACCACCGCCCATCGTTTCCCCGTAACCCCAGCCGGTCTCGTCGGCTCCCTTTGCATCCAGGAGGGGCGGGCAAGGGGCCAGGCCATCTCTCTGCGCGGCTACCTCCCTTTTGCACGAGGACGACGAGCCCAGCGCAGCGATTTCTCGGTTCTCGCAACGACGGTGGTGTCACTGTCTGGTGTTCAGGGTTTCTCGCGTCCGCGATGTGACGGCGCGCCTTCGAGCAGTGTTCCTGAACATGGCCGGGCGCCCTCGATGATGCCAGGCAGGCTGGGCGTCTGGGAGGTGAACGAACGGACCAGCGCGTGGGACGGGAGACTAATGGCGATCGGTGCCGTTCCCTTTCGGGCTCCAGCACAGCTAGCTAGCAGCGATGGCAATGGGCAGCTAAGTCAACAGGACTAGCTAGTGTTTGTGCGTGTCTGCACTCGACCAAGTTGATGAGGGTCCGCGTCCGTCCAACCGGAGCTCGGTAGCGTTAATTGGGAGCTAAGCGGGCGTGGTATCTCACCGATCGTCCCCTGAAATCCGGGGCAAAAAGCCTTTAGGACCGGGATTGCCATGAGACCTGCAGCCTGGTGAGGTCAGTTTCTTGCGAGCTTTGGGTTACTCGTTGCCGATGGCAGGTGCGCGTACTTGGCTTTCTCAATCGGGGAACTCTTGCGGGGGCAGGATACCGCCTCGTGCTCCTGGCTGCCGACTGCGACGCCAATGCTGTGACTCGATCAGTGACTGTGCAAACGCATGCGTCGTTCTCGTTCAGCATCCGTGGGCCGAGGGCATGCGATGAGCTATTAGCTGTGAGCTGCCCTAAGTTGTTCGGTGTCTTCGATCTCTTGCGACTGCAGGGACAGCAGGGTTGCATTGCACGCCTAATTGTTAGGGGTTGGGGGGTTCGTCATGGCAAACCGAACTTTTTTTTTTAAAAAAAAAAACAAGTACATCTACTGAATGGCCAGAGTCACCCTCTGCTAGACTGCGGTGGTCAAGCCTAGCACAAAATAATCAAGGTAGCAATTGAAAACTACTGGTCCGTACAGCAAATATGTAAAGTTAAGTAAGGTAGCATTTGAAAACTACCGGTCCGTACAGTAGATACGTAGTTAAGTAAGGAAGTAGACATCAGGGACTGAGTACTTGTTGTTAATCTTGATCTCAGGTACGTACACCACCAACCATACTTAACGTGAGTAGCTCCAGAGCGACAGGGCGGACATGCGCGGATATGTGTCGTTTGCCTTCCCTGACCGCCCTCGCGCGCACTCCGTCGGGCGTCGGCCCTCGCGTTCCAGGGCCCATGAACCCGTGGCACGGTGGCAGACCGGGTCGTTGTCTCCATTGCCCGTCCATGTTATTCCACACCCGCTCGCTTTAAAGGGACCACCTCGTCACTCCTCGTCCTCCTCCATGTCCATGGTCACCGTGGCGAGGGCAACCCGGCCAGCTGAGCGTTAGTCGCAGCTCTTGCCTGCCTAGCATGCAGCTCTAAACCCAAGTCGTGCTCGTGCAGCAGACGCCAAGTTGTGGCAGGTAGTAGCTAGGAAGGAGGCAAGGCCAGGCCAGGCCATGGCGCTCGAAGCTGTGGTGTTCCCTAAGGAGCACCTCGTGTGCACGGTCAAGGCGCGCTCGGCGTCGCTGGGATGCGGCTTCCACACAGAGGAGCTCGAGGACAAGGGCGGCGAGGTTCTGCAAGGGGAGGCTGCCGATGCGCTGCTGCCGCCGGGTGCCGATGCCGGTGCGGGCACCATGTGGGAGTGGGACGCGGTGCTCTGCCCGTGCTCCACTGCACCTGGCGCCGTGGAGGAGTGCTGGGACGTGCAGCACCAGCTCTCCGTGTCCCCGCCGCCGCCGGCCGTGCCCTCCGCCGTCGCAGCGTCGTCGTCCGGGCGCGGCAAGGCCGCCGCCGCGTCGGCGCGGAGACGGCGGCGACGGCCGAAGGCGGTGAAGAACACGGAGGAGATGGAGAGCCAGCGGCGCAACCACATTGCCGTGGAGCGCAACCGGCGGCGGCAGATGAACGAGTACCTCTCCGTGCTCCGCTCCGCCATGCCGCCCTCCTACGCGCAGCGGGTACGTACGTACAACAATCTCCTCCCATGGCTCCACCACTCCAGCTGTGCAAGGAGCGTAGCGTACCGCCGCTCCCCGACCGGCAGTATCGTCCTAGCTGCAAGAGCTTTGCAGGTCATGTCACCATGCCATGCATGTGCACGAACGGCTGCATTGTTGATTGCCGCTGTCCCCGCAACTTTTACTGTAACGGATGTCAAATCTTGCTGCCCCCCTGGCGTGGCCATCCGCTGCTGCATCGGCCCTCGCCGCGCCATGCCGCTTTGGTTGCATATGTCACGGAATCTCTAGCGATCGTGTACTGCCTGCAGGTGCGGGCATCAAAAGCCGCACCTTCTTGAGCGCCGAGCTCTTGGTCGCGACCGAATGGCATGTTCCGTTCGCGACCGAGTATTATGTACTACCGAGCGTTAACATGTGTGCACGTACGGCGGGTGCAGGGTGACCAGGCGTCGATCGTGGCTGGTGCCATCAACTTCGTCAAGGAGCTGGAGCAGCTGCTGCAGTCGCTGGAGGCGCAGAAGCGGCGCCAGGGCGGGTGCACCGAGCCACCGCCACCGGCGGCGCCGTTCGCCGGGTTCTTCACGTTCCCTCAGTACTCCACCACCGCGACGGGTGTGGTTGGTTCTAGTGACAGTGCTAGCTCCGGCGGCGAGCAGAATGGCGGCGGCTGCGCGGGAGCGGGAGCGCGGCGGGGCGTGGCCGACATCGAGGTGGCCTTGGCGGAGAGCCACGCGAACGTGAAGGTGCTCGCGCCGCGGCGGCCGAGGCAGCTGCTGAGGATGGTGGTGGCGCTGCAGTGCCTCGGCCTCACCGTGCTCCACCTCAACGTGACCACCACCGCCGATCACCTGGCCTTTTACTCTCTCAGCCTCAAGGTAACAAATGCACAGGCGCGCCGGGTATCCCACTCCAGCTGAGCCCAGTAGTAACACTAACACATTCTCCTCGTCCTTGCTGCTGCAGATGGAGGATGAGTGCCGGCTGTCGTCGGTCGACGACATCGCCGCCGCGGTGAACGAGATACTCGCCAAGATCTCCGACGAGTGCGCCGCCAGTCACTTATTAGCTGCCTAGCTGGAACACTACATTATCTTAGCAAGTGTCATGTATGATTGTAACATCAATGTGATCCTAGTACATGGATAACACTGGCAACAAGTGGCAATTCGCGCCACTGTCAGGCAGGCTAGGCGGTACTACCACTCCTCCATATGTTTGCGTGCAAGTAAACATGTACCGATTGGACCAGCTTACGTATGTAGTCTTTCGCAGCGCAGAGTACTGTACGTATTTGTGTGTATCCAGAATTCAGATTCACATCTCGCATCAGCGCCAATTATTAACACCCCATCGATCGAGATGCCTGCGTGTGCACACGGCTGACCTGTTCAGGTCGTCGTCGATGAACTGGTGGACCAGCGCTTTTCTCTGACGAGTTCAGCTTCAGAGAAATCTGTTTTAGCACGCATTCACCGGATAAGAATTAGCATGGATTCTCCAGCCCCTATCGTATTTCAAGGTGATAGAAATAGAATTGGCCGGCTGCAATCATCTCATGTTACGATCGTCGCAGGTCGCAACGATCTTGCGTGTGCTGCTCTCATGGCTCTCGCATCGAGTTTACACTACACACGAAGAACATCGTTGACAGCATGACACACTGACACGTCTCCTTCATTGCTCTCGAGTGCAAGTGGGTTGGAAGTTGGATGAATGAACCTGCAGGCGTAGAGCTTTGGCTCACATCATTCTGCTGGCACTGATCGGGGCAAAAACTTGTAGGATCGGATCAGAATCCTTTTCCCAGCCGCAAGGTGACTTTTGGTGGACGTGAATGATTAGGGGATAGGGTCTTTGCACTTTGCTGATTCGGTGTTACGAGCATCAGTTCGGAATCATCGCGTTGTGCCACGAAGTATGAACAGCCATGTTTGTATATGGACATGAGAGGTGAAAACGACCTAAAAGGGTTGAAATTCTACTATATTTATATGTACCAACAAACAACAAAGTTTATATATTTACGAAATGGCTAAAAATCATCACGAACACGTGGTCCATGTATAATGACATTATATGTTATTTTCTCCCCCTTGCAGGGGCAATGAATCCGTGGAAAGAATGGAGCTAAAAACCAAACGAGCAAATGGACGAACGGTACTGTGGTTACTGCTGTGACTACTGAAAAGAATGTTACTGACGTGCATGCCTACGAGCTGCTGGTGCACCTGACACTACAAGTCTTTCGTGCATGCATATGCCAGCCTTTGTGTGTTTGCTGTCGATGCTACAGCTCGTAGCCTTGTTTCACGTCCAACCCTCCCCCCTGTTCCTTCGATTTGTAGCCTGACACTTGCTAGACAAACAAAACCTGACCACATATGCAGATTCAGAAGCAGGGCAACTGTGGAACTCTATACATGTCGCCCTTGAATTATTCTTTTATTAGTGGATTTCCTTTTGGGGTTTAGAGTGACAGATAGAACTGACACATAGCCATGTATCAGTTTTATTCTATTGCTCTCTGTTCAGTCTTCAGAGTGATGACTAATGACAAGCATAGACATCATGCAGCTGTAGCATGATAACCGAGAACTCGACTACCAACGCAAACTAACCCGCAAAAGGTCATCTAACAGGCCCCCACAGATTTTGAAATTAGGCTTTTCCAGGCCACTCAATCAAGGCACATTCTGCTGCTTACTTCTAAAATCAGACAACAAGATGCGTCGCCCTCAGAAGAAAATTTTGAAAATTTCGTAAAGCGACCCCGCCTAATTAAGGCTGCCTGATTGTGGAGAAATACTCCAACTTGCCTTATAAAGTCCTGCTACATATTCCCAGTGGGGCAAGGAATCATTCGCTCGCACAATTTCTAGGCCCTGGTGCTGGTGATAACTAATATGGATCAGCAGCAGCCTGAAGAAAGTCGCAGAGCAAGACAAGGTCTGTACCTCTGGATCTTGTCCTGAACTGGCTACGCCATTATACATTCCCTTGTCTAGAGGCAAGCTACAAGGAGGAAGCACATGCGGCTGTATTACACACAAATTATGGGATTAACTGAAGTACTCAACTAGTAGTAGTAGTAGTACTATACGTAACATCACATATTAGATTAGACGGCCAGATTAGAACATTGAGGATGTCTGAAAGGAATCGTTAATCTTCAGTGGTCCATCGAGTTTCCAATCGAGGAACATGCCAATGGCGCTACCATCAGAAGGATTCCCCGCATCAGATCGACGGTGGAGCTGCAGACACCGTATAGAAAAGTATAAAGATAGGGACGGGGGGAGTGGCATACGTGTCTCCGCGGACAAGTTTCGCTGTTAGATACGTATGCCTCAATAATTGAGCTTAACAAGTTAAGTATCAGCAAACGCAGTCTCAGTTCCTGATATAACTAACTAAACGAACATAAAAATCGAGCATCGCTATACATGGACATAACTAAACGACACATAACTGCAAGTCTGCAACTAATGTTTGAGAGATTAGATTCAAGTGACCTGAACTTTTCTGAATCGGCACGGCAGACATCCGTTAGCCGTATGCAGACACAGATAAGCACGATTCAGACAATACGTCTCACCTACCTACCACTCGACCTCTTTGGATCATCCAGCTACAATACACGCAGTATTATTTTGCTCAGCAGTCTATCAGCCTAGCGTGCCGTCGCCTGTCTGTACTATCTGGATTTGCATCGAGCGACAGGCAGGGCGAACAGGTCACCTGCTGCCGCTGCTGTTCCGCTGCGTGCGGCATCAAAGACTTGTCAGGGGGATCCCCTACCTTCCCTGGTGATAAAGCTACCCTGCTGGCCCCTTCACTCAGTCGATTCCTGTGCTAGTGTGCTGCACTGCTGCGTCGCCCCATCTTATGACAATGGCCAATGGGGAGGGACTGGCTGGAAAAAAGGGTCGAGACGAGACCAAAGGCAGCAGTTGGCACTTGTGCGTGGTACACTGGCAACAGTTTTAGTCTTTTAGGCCATGCCTGCCCTGCGTGCCATGGACCATTCAGGTTCAGGGCTTCAGTGTGTGTATGTGAGAGAGAGAGAGACAGAGAGAGAGAGAGAAGGGGGAGAGAGACAAATGACAGCATGGTCACATTCTGAGTAACTGAGTTCGTGGATCGTCAGGCTCGTGCAACAGTATGCTACGAGAAAGTGAGAGCAAATTCAGCTCGTAAAGAGACGAGGAACTGTTGTTCATTGAAGTGGCCGGACGGATAAGAATATAGTTGGATGGCGCGGATGCGCAGCGATGGAGATGTCACGCCAGTGGAACCGCACGAAGCCGCCGTGACCGCCGTTCATTTTCCTGAAGGCTCCCGGACACTTTGCACAGTGTCAGTGTGTGTGTGCTGCTGTCTGTGTTCATCCAGAGGCAGGACACGCAGTGACTGAATGACATGTACAATCATTAGAGAAAAAAAAGTGAAGAAAAATTTAGGTTAGTCAAACGTATTGTTTCACTTCGCTCCGCCGGACTTGGCAGTTTCTCATCACGATTATAATTCATGCCTAGTACTCACCTTCATGATTCAGAATTCAGAGATCTCTGATGAAGACAGGAACTGAACAGAGCCGTTGGTGTGTGGTGGTCTGGTGGACGACCAGCCGTCCGGACTCTAAACCTCGAAGTGGGTCAGCTTGGCCCAGCCTGGAATCCACGACAGGGAGACTGGCCTAGGCCTTGTTTAGTTCACCCTGAAAACCAAAAAGTTTTCAAGATTTTCCGTCACATCGAATCTTGTGGCAAATGCATGAAACATTAAATATAGACGAAAATAAAAACTAATTACACAGTTTAGCTGTAAATCACGAGACGGATCTTTTGATCCTAGTTAGTCCATAATTGGATAATATTTGTCACAAACAAACGAAATTGCTACAGTACCGAAAACTTTTCATTTTTCGGAACTAAACAAGGCCCTAGTCAAAAGTGCCCCGAGTCTATAGAGGAGGAGGCAGGCAGGAGCAGGATGCCGCGTGTCGCCGCCACCCCGCCAGGGCCAAACGGACCGTGGCCCGATGGACGTTCCATGAGCCACGCAGGCACAGCCCACGGACCACGCTACGCTCGCGCTGTGGCAGACGGGCCAACCGCCCAACATCCTCGTGGGGCGCGCATGAGAGCATGAGCGGTTTATTGGGCTGCCCCGCGCTGGAGCCCATTGTCTTTGTACAAGAATCAGCCCGTCTGAGGGCATCTGTATATATCCAAAAGCGACCAACCATACGCTGGAATAGTCTCTGGCAGAGGGGTAGACTTCCGGGAGTCTCGTGAAGCTTCCGTCCGTAGCTCCGCCGGCGAGCACTTGCAGCCGTCGGCGTTCATCTCTCTCCATCTGTTGCTCCGCTGGCGTGCATTCCTGCTGCCGGTGGTGTCCATCTTTCTCTTCCTGTTGCTCCACCGGCGAGATCTTGTACCTGTCGGCGTCCATCTCTCTCCGTTCCTAGCTTCGCCGGCGAACACCTTGCAGCTGTTGGCATTCGTCTCTTTCTCGTTGATTTCTAGCGTGAGTGCGTTAATTTATCCCCAATCTATTCGGATTTCAAGCACACCTACTCCCTATCGTGATTCGGGCTGGTTAAAGGGTAAACATTGGGTTTGCTTCTCGGCCTTGGTCACGATTCTGGGCAGCAGTGTGCTGGTATCTATCTAGATATTTTGGGGACAAGATCAAATCCAACTCGAATTTGCAATCGAGAAGGATAATGGAGCAGGAACTGAATGATTTGCTCCAGCATTTGGAGATTCGTGAGGATGAAGAACAAGGCATTGTGCTGGAAGAAGACCTAGAGGATTTAAAAGCAGAGGCACGTTGGACAGCCTTGGCAAAGGTTAGTTCTTCTAAAGCCTTCAGTCATACTGTGTTCTTTGCTAATATGAAGTATGCTTGGAACTTGGCAAAGGACGCTAGATTTAAGGCCATAGAGGAGAATCTTTTTGTGGTACAGTTTTCATGCCTAGGGGACTGGAGCAAGGTAATGGACGAGGGACCTTGGTTCTTTAGAGGACATGCTGTTCTCTTAGAAGAATATGATGGAATCACAAAGCCCTCCAAGGTACAATTTAATCATTTGGCAATGTGGGTTCGCATCTATGATCTACCAACAGGCTTCAGAACAAAGAATATAGGTCGTCAGTTGGGAGATAAAATTGGTAAATTTCTAAAAGTGGAGCTGGATGATGATTTTAGTGGTTGGAGAGACTATCTACGCATTAGGATTAAGATGGATATATCGAAACCACTAACAAGAATTATTTATGTATCTTTGGGGGCCGACGGAAAGCGTGAAGCATTCCGTGTTAAGTATGAGAAATTACCTAAATTCTGCGCTGTCTGTGGGTTGATTGGTCATGCTGATACTGAATGTGGTGATGGAGTGCATGACAAGAAGTCCTTTCAGTATGGAGACTGGTTAATTGCAAGCCCCGAGAGGAAAGTGAAAGTAATAGGAAGCAGATTTTTGGGTTCAGCAGATACAAAAGGATCAGATTCCAGGGAGCAATCCAAGTACTCTCTATCCAAGAGAAGCAATGAGACTAATAAGAATGCTGGTAGCAGTCAGAGAGACTCAGTGGGTGATGATGTTGATATTCAAGTAGATGCGAGAAGCCCTTTGAATAAAGATAGTGAAAATGCTTGTGGAGAGCTTATTGATAACAACCAAGCTATGGCACTTGTTCCTGTCACTAATAAGTTGGAAATACTAGGAAATAACATTGAAGAATTTAGTGGTTGTCAATTGATGAAAGATGGTGACTCAAAAGGGCGGGTCCCAAAACGTCAAAGAATGGAAGGGTGGGAAGGCGAAGATATTGAGATGAGATCGGCGGGCTCCCTAGTGGAGTACCGCCGGGAGCAATGAAAACCTTGTGCTGGAACTGTCGTGGGATTGGCAACCCCGCGACAGTCAAGGAACTTCGCGATCTTGCGAAGGACTATGCCCCCTCGGTTATGTTCATCATGGAAACACAAATTAGCAAATACCGAGTGGAAAATTTGCGATATACTTTGAGTTTCGATAATAGCTTTGCTGTTAATAGCTCTGGAAGGAGCGGAGGACTTGGACTTTTTTGGAACAATGATGTGTTGTTATCTATCCAGAAGTACTCAAATTACCACATTGATACAATAATTTCAGAACACGGGAAGGAACCTTGGCGCATGTCCTTTATTTATGGTGAGCCAAATAGGTCTTTAAGGTTTCGTACTTGGGACATCATGAAGCAAATGAGAAGTGATACAGACTTGCCTTGGGTGTGTATGGGTGATTTCAATGAAATTCTTAGGAGAGAAGAACAGTTGGGTCCAAATGAAAGGGAGGAGTACCTCATGGAGGGCTTTCGAGATGCAGTGGATGTGTGTCAGCTTCGTGATATTGGTTATATTGGTTTGGGCTGGACTTTTGAAAAGAAGGTGGCAGGTGGACACTATGTTCGGGTTCGTCTAGACAGGGCTCTTGCTTCAGTGAATTGGTGTGCTCGTTTTCCTCTGGCTGCAGGACAACACCTTACAACAGTTAAATCTGATCATTGCCCTATTCTCCTATCTCATGTGCCAAATGAAAGGAATGAAGGTGGAGGGTGTCAAGGGAAGCCGTTCAGATATGAGTTAATGTGGGAGACAAATGAGAGGCTATCCTCACTAATAGAGCAAATCTGGAAGAATGGGCAACACTGTAACTCTGTAAAGGATATGAAGGATAAACTTTTCCATCTTGGTGAAGAACTTAAGTCCTGGGGAGGGAAGACTTTTGGTGCTGTAAGAAAGGAGCTACGTGTTCAGAAGAAAAGATTAGAGCAATTGCGTGTTGATCCATCTAGAAATATCGTGTCTGAAGAGGAACAAAAGATAGTGAATCGCATTACTTTGCTGAATTATCAAGAAGAAATTATGTGGAGACAACGATCTCGCATTACTTGGCTTCATGAAGGAGATAGTAATACCAAATTTTTTCACCAAAGAGCAAATAGGAGAAGAATTAGAAATCGAATAGTCAAGCTTAATCGACCAGATGGGTCAGAGTGTACAAATGTGTATGAGCTGAATCAGATGGCAGTGGATTTTTATCGCAACTTATTTGAGTCTGAAGGCACATCTAATATGAATCTTGTACTTGATCACATTCCTCGTAAGGTGACTGATGACATGAATCAATTTTTATGCGCTCCTTTTAATGAGACTGAAGTAAAGAATGCTCTTTTTCAAATGTTTCCAACCAAATCGCCAGGTCCTGATGGCTTTCCTGCTCATTTCTTTCAGCGCAACTGGGATGTTTGTGGTGATGATTTAACAAGGATGGTGCTGAATGTTCTCAATGGAGATGAGTTGCCAACTGAGATAAATAGTACGTTCATTGTTCTAATCCCAAAAGTACAAAATCCAACTTCCTTGAGCCAATTTCGACCAATTAGCCTATGCAATGTGATATACAAAATTATATCAAAGGCACTGGCAAATCGACTAAAATGTGTTCTCTCGGATATCATCTCTAAAGAGCAATCAGCATTTGTCCCTGGTAGAGTTATTACTGACAATGTCCTAGTGGCATATGAATGTTTGCACTTTATGCGCACTAATCGATCCAAAAGAAATGCTCACTGTGCCTTGAAACTAGATATGACAAAAGCCTATGATAGAGTTGAGTGGAGCTACCTTGAGGCCGTGATGCTGAAATTAGGTTTTAGTCGAGTGTGGGTGGACAAAGTTATGAAGTGTGTTAAATCAGTCTCCTTCTCAATCTTATTTAATGGAGAACGACTTCAGGAATTTAAACCATCTCGAGGAATTCGACAAGGTGATCATATTTCTCCATACTTATTTCTCCTATGTGCTGAAGGACTATCTAGTGTGCTCAAAGGAGTAGGTGAAGATGGTGGTGTCCAAGGAATTGAAATATCATGTACTGCTCCAAAGATTAACCATCTCTTGTTTGCTGATGACAGTCTTTTATTTTTCAAGGCAGCAACAAGGAATGCTCAAGCAGTTTATGAATCTCTAACCAAGTATTGTGAAGCATCTGGTCAAAAAGTGAACTTGGAAAAATCATCAATCCTGTTCAGCAAAGGTTGTAAACAAGTGATTCGAGATGAGATTAAATATATAACCCATGTCGACAATGAGTCACTAAATGAAAAATATTTAGGATTACCAACTGAAGGCGGTAGAACAACTAATGGAATTTTCAAATATCTAAAAGATAGAGTTTGGAACAAAGTACAAGGCTGGATAGAACAAACCTTATCAGCTGGAGGAAAGGAAGTTTTAATTAAATCTGTTGCCCAAGCAATTCCCACTTATACTATGGGTTGTTTCAGGTTACCAAGGGGATTGTGTGATCACATAAATTCTTTATTACGTAAATTCTGGTGGGAAAGTGCAAATGGCAAAAGGAAAACAAATTGGGTGTCATGGGAACATATGGTTCAACCAAAATATATGGGTGGATTGGGATTTAGAGATATTGAAATTTTCAATCTTGCGCTTCTAGCAAAGCAGGCATGGCGCATTCTTACTAGGCCAGAATCACTTTGTACTCAGATCCTGAAATCAGTTTATTTTTCCTCAGGTGACCTACTTAATGCTACTCTTGGAAATAATCCGTCGAAAACCTGGAGGGCTATATATGATGGGATAGAGGTATTGAAACAAGGGTTGATCAAGCGCATTGGTGATGGTGAAAGTACAGAAATCTGGAACTGCAATTGGATACCGAGGAAGGGTATGTGTAGGCCTATGTGCTCTAAGGAGTCTAACCCTCCAACAAAAGTATGTGAACTGATTGATCATACCACTATGACATGGAAGTCTGAGTTAGTGAAGCGTGTTTTCTATCCAATTGACAGTGAAGCAATTCTTCAGATGCCTTTAAGCATGAGAAAACAGAAAGATTGCTGGGCTTGGCATCATGAGAAAAATGGTCTTTTTACTGTACGCTCTGCTTATAGAATGTTGATTGAGCTTAAGAAAAGTAGGGAGGATTACTTTGAAGGCCGAGCTAATTGTTCTGATTTTGCAACAAGTCAAAAAGAATGGAAAAAACTATGGAGTATGAAGTTGCCATCAAAAATTAAAGTGTTCTGTTGGCGTCTTGCTCTAAATTCAATACCAACTGCGAGTGTGCTGAAAAGCAGGAACCTAGCATCTACATCTCATTGTAAAATTTGTGGAGCTGTTGATGATACATGGGAGCATTCTTTGCTTTTCTGCACAATGTCCAAATGTGTTTGGGCTCTACTAGATGAGGATATAACAAACTTAATTTCTCATTTGCGCATCTCTAACCCAAAACATTGGATTACCTTTATGTGCTGCAATATTCCTCAAGCTGATGGGATACGTGTTCTTGTTACTTGTTGGGCAATATGGCAGGCAAGAAGGAAGGCGATTCATGAGGGAGTCTTTCAGAGCCCTTTCTCCATAATGGTTACGATCAATCGACAAATTGAAGAACTACAAATGATAAGGGGAATGGAGCTTAAGGGAGGGAACCAAAATCAGTCTAAACAAAAAACTCGGCTTTGGAAAGCACCGGATCAAGGTAAATGCAAAATAAATGTAGATGCTGCTGTAAACCGGGTTGGATCCAAAGGAGCCGTTGGAGTGGTCTGCCGTAATGATCGATGAGAGTTCATTGCAGCTAGTGCTATGATTATACCAAATATAACTGAACCTGAGACTCTTGAAGGAATGGCTTGCTTGGAGGCACTAGCTCTTGCTGAAGATTGTGGTATTCGAAAGATAATAGTGGCTTCAGATTGCCTTAACATTGTGAGGAACATTAGTGAAATGCCTCTTTGTACTTATGTGATGATCCTCAAGGATATCCAGGAAAGGGCAAAATCCTTTGATTATGTGCGTTTTGCACATGAAGGTAGGGAATGTAATAGGGAGGCTGATCGTCTAGTTAAATATGCATGTTCACTTGAAGATGGTCGTCATGTATGGCTTGGCTCTCCTCCTGTATTTCTGAATGTAAACATTTCAATTGAGTAATATAATCCCTATCTTACACTAAAAAAATATCAAAAAAAAAAAAAAAAAACAGGCGCGCAGCGCAGATCTCCGTCGCCGTTTTGTCCTCCCGGCGGTGACCAAAGCAAAAAGCAGTACTTAGTAGATGGCACTCAGCTGAGACCGATCCCTCGAGCTACGGCAGTAGCAGAGTTCTTTCGGTTAGTCTGACCAGAGCAGCACACTACTAGGCAAACAGGCTTGCGATTTAAATGGACTAGGGTCTTGTTTAGTTGCTGCCCGAAAATAATTCGAGATACGGTCGTTTATATTTGATAAATATTATTTAATTATAGATTAAATAGGTATAAAAGATTAATGTCGTAAATTATAATTAGTTTTTATTTTTATATATATTTAATGTTTCATACGTAGGTCTAATGATTTGATGTGATAGAATTTTTTTTTAAAAAGTAATTTTTAGAAGGAAGTAAACAAGACCTAGGTATTTAAGTTGCTTGGCAGAGAGCCCCCAAAGTTGGACTCGGGTGCCTTCCTTTAACCGTAAAACCAGAAAGGGATCAGAGTGACTAGAAAACCCAGCGCCGCTCTTCATGGAGCAAAGTGGAGTACTCGCGAGGTATGCTTTACGCTTGAAAGCAGGGAAGCCAAAACAAGGGTATGCAGCACTGACCCATAGCCTTTGCTGCCTTAGACTCACACGAATGTACAATGGTCAATAATTCAGGTTGTGTTTAGTTCAACTTAAAAGTATTTCTGTTGAAAAAAAAATCAATCAAACAGATAGAATCTAAAGCTACATTTTCCAAAATATCTGTTTTTTTTCATAGTATAATTTTCCTAGCACACACATTACTTTTGGCTTTTCTAAACGACGAAAATAGACGGATGTTTCACAACTGGCGTCTTTTTTTCTACATATCATAGTAGTTTTTTTTTTACTGTTGACCACCAAACCAAACAGATGCTAAATGAGACTATTTTCTTGATTCATAGTTTCTATTACGTTTGTAAACATAATATATATCTAGATTAATAGAAAAACTAAAACGACTTACATTCCGAACAGAGGAGTACTTAGCAATTGCGAACGATAAAGTGGAATCGAGCCATTCCTTCGAATAATTGACATGCCTGCCAAAAGCAACCGGCCGGAAATCAAGAAGGTACTCAGAGCATCTTTGGCGGTTTGACCGATCCAACAAAGGATGCAGAGCCCTGCGCATAGGCCTTAAATTCAGGTGCTCGTCGTGCTGTCTCCAGTCCGAAACGAAGAAACCGACCAAAAAGAAAACAAAGGGAGATGAATGGAAAGTCTAGACTGAAAAAGAAATCTAGGAGGAGCTGTGTGATGAACTGCAGGGACTTTAACCCTGAACCTGCAATCGAGTGCTTTTAAGCTCGTAGTACAACTGAGTACTTTCAAAGTACGAGGTACAGTTCAAGGTTTGCCTTCTTTTAGCGAGCCCGAGTCCAGCCTAACCAGTCCATGTCCGGTAAACAGACGACCAGTTTTCGAGATTGCATCAGTGCGCTGTTTGATCGACGTTAAAAAATCAGGAAGATCAACCCGTCAGTGCGACTGCAGCAAATACTGCCGTCTTGCCTTCTAATCGGGGTCTAATCTCACTGTCCGTCTCTCCCTCACCTAACAATTAATCAA
This sequence comes from Sorghum bicolor, assembly GCF_000003195.3. NCBI lineage: Eukaryota > Viridiplantae > Streptophyta > Magnoliopsida > Poales > Poaceae > Sorghum > Sorghum bicolor. The sequence goes on from NC_012873.2 coordinate 57,821,150, forward strand.
GCAATGTTTAGCCGTTTCTGTCAGGGTCTTGGTCATCAATGATGGAAAAAAATTAACATAAACTGTTTCGTAGCATCTGTTAGCCGCTCATTGGTGTAAATTCAAATTAAAGCATTTTCTCATATCCTCGGCATGAACATGGAAAATATGCACTTTGAGCGATCGATATGCAAGTGTGAAGTCATTGTCAAAAGATTAGGTAGCTTAACCCAACTGATCTCCATGTGAAGAAGAAAATCAGATGCCACGCCGACGGCACCGGACACAATCAGATTCACTTCACATTGGCCTATATTATCATATGAAAAGATATGACACCTAAAAGATCAAATAGGCGCAAAGCTAAAGGTGTTTTTATGCATATCTCCCTTAGTTGTCCGCGAATCTGTAAATAAAATAGGTGGAGTTTCATCCGAGCCACCCGTTTGAGATCGAATGTTCGGGACTTGTTTTGGGAGAGAATCTGTGTAGACGAAAAGATACTACATAGCTTAGTGGAGTAAGATTTACTCAAAGGATTTCAGCTAAGCTGATAGGGAATGAAATGGATGTCAGTGAGAATGAGGTCATATAACAACAAAATCTATGGTCTCCCTGAACGCTGATGAACAGGGGACAAGATCCATCCATGCTATACAAAAGTCCTGTTGTTATGATGAAAAACTTGCTGTCGAAATTTCATCATGAAAACCTTATCATTGGTTGGTGGCATGAACCTCCGAGCCTGAACAATCGCCGGTCTATATTCATCTCTGAAAGCGTTTCATTTCCTCATAGGTAAAGCGGCTAGCTCCATACATATTATTCTTTCCCACTCAGCCGGTGAAAGCCTATTGGCCACCAACTCCGCGTTGCAGTTATATAGGGCCATATTTCCTCGCGTCGCTGCGTCAGTTCTCATAGTGGAAGCGATCGACACCATCCATACTTTCTCAAAGCTTGCTTTCGAAACACTTGATCAACACTACTGATCGATCAATGGCTTCTTCCTGGGTTTCTCGGTTGCCTCTGGCAGTGCTGCTGCTCGTGGCCTGCTCCTCCTCCACGGCAGCGGCCACCAGCTACACCGTCGGCGACGGGTCCGGCTGGACGACCGGCGTCGATTACACATCTTGGGCCGCCTCCAAAAACTTCAAAGTCGGGGACAATCTGGGTACGTATGCGTACGCATGCATGTCGATCGTACGTCACGCGTTCTGATCGCAACAGATAGATTAGCTCACGACCGAGTTTGTTTGATGGGTCGCATGCAGTGTTCAACTACGCGAAAGGGCTGCACACGGTGGTGGAGGTGAGCGCGGCGGAGTACATGGCGTGCACGGCGGCCAACCCGCTGGGCTCCGACAGCAGCGGCGCGACCACCGTGGCCCTCAAGACGCCCGGCACCCACTACTTCGTGTGCAGCATCACGGGGCACTGCGGCGCCGGGATGAAGCTCGCCGTGACCGTCGGCGGCTCCAACTCCCCTGCCACCACGCCGACCCCGACGACCCCGCGCACGTCCCCGACCACGCCCTACACGACGCCGACGACCCCGACTACCACCACGCCGTACACGACTCCGACCACGCCCTACACGACGCCGACGTGCTCTGGCGGCGGTGGTGGCACCACGGCGACCCCGGGCATGACTCCGTTCATGTCATACCCCAGCGCGGCCGGCCTCGGATCGGCGGCGTTGGCTGGATTTGGACTGGTTTGGTGTGTGATCGTCCAGGTAGCGCTGCTCTACTAGGCACAAGGGCGGTCGACCAGGATGGGGGCAGAGATAGGTCATGTCGCCTGTAAGCTGTAACGCACTACTGATGTGTTTGTTCTTTGTTCCGGATCGAGCTAGCTGGGGTATAGTGTACTTGGATGAAGGAAACTGGTGTCTCTGCTCCGCTGTGAATCGCAGGTGCAAGTCAATTTCCTTGAGCCAATCGAATTGTCCCGCATGTGCAAGTGCAACCAAACAGTGTGCCTACTGCCTAGTATCTACTGCCTACTACGGGCGTCGCGAAAGCACAAGAGAGGGTTTTCAGTCTTCAGATCGGCGGGATTTGGGTGGCTCTAAATCAGGCCCGCAAATGAATTAGGCATGAGGAGGCCCATGTGCGAGATTAATTTAGCCCATGCGCATGAATTAGGCCTATGCAGGCCCGAGTCGCATCAGCGGGTTTCGTCGCATGCGCGGCCGAGCTGCGTAATGGAGCCGAGCCGATGACTCGGACACCGCGACCCGACCCGCGAGCTCGCATAAACTCATCGGCTCGGCTTCTGGGCCAGCGGCTTCCGTTAGGCGGCCTCCGGCGTCAACTATGCCGTGGAGGCTGGGGTTAAGGATTTACATATCTGCCATTGAGATTCCCCTGTTTTTGCCAGTGAAACAAAACATCATTCACATGCGGTGATCGAAGTTTGATAGGAGTGCTTCTTTCAGTAAAAATCATACGTCTGTACCAGCATGAAGATCGTTGTTTGCTTGTTTACGGTTCTTCCTTGCCGTCATTGCCGAACCCAACGAAGTCACCACGCTCTACATGACTCCGCGATGATGCCCAGTGTGTCTGTTCTTTGATAGGGGTCGACCCGAGGCTTACATTTGGACTAAGCTTGTTTGATGGTCTCAAAAGTTATAGCAGAAAGTACGATTCGCTGATTATTGTGAGAGAAAAACACTGCTGAATGGTTGACAAATTCGGCAGATAAACTTAAGCAAACAGACTCCTAATAGATGTGACTTTTACATTGAATAACTTAACAAGAATAAAATATAATTAAGTTGACATATTTGTCTTTAATAGGGAAGGCAGTTCAAAGAACCACAACAATAGTGGATAAAGAAGCAACGGTTGCAGCTACACCAATGTGCAGCTGAAAAAATCTTTAGGCCTTGTTTAGTTCTAAAAAAATCACATAGAATCTTACAGCATATGCATGAAGCATTAAATATAGATAAAAGAATAACTAATTGTACAGTTTATCTGTAATTTGTGAGACGAATCTTTTAAGCCTAGTTAGTTCATGATTGGATAATATTTATCAATACAAATGAAAGTGCTACGGTGTCTATTTTGTAAATTCACATGCGTTAAGGATTTACATATCTGCAATTCGGTGTTCGGGGATTCCCCTGTTTTTGCGAGTAAAACAAAACATCATTCACATGCGGTGATCGAAGTTTGATAGAAATACTTCTTTAAGTAAAAAATCATAATCGGTCTCTACTATGCGTCTGTACCAGCATGGCAACATGAAGATTGTTGTTTGCAGCGGCAGATGTAGAACAAGATTGAAGGGGTGGGCTGATCTCTTCTTCTTCCTCTATTTCTCTTTATTTTTCTTCTTTCCTCCACGGCTCCACCCCTTCTTCTTCCTCACCCTCCTATATCTCCATTGATGCAGGTGTAGGGGGGCTGGAGACCGCCAGCCCCCCTTTAGATCCGCCCCTGGTTGTTTGCTTGTTTACGGTTCTTTCTTGCTGACATTGTCGAACCCGACTAAGCCACCACGTCCTACATGACTCCGCGATGATGCCCAATGTGTATGTTCTTTGATAGGGGGTTGAGCTGAGGCTTACATTTGGACTAACGTAGAGATTGTTCGCTTGTCTGAAAAGTCATGACTGAAAGTATTGTTCGCTAATTTATTGTAAGAGAAAACAATATTGTTCGGCGAGATTAGATGAAGCAAACAGACTTGTAAAGGATGTGTGCTTTTACATTGCATAACTTAACAAGTGAATAAAAAATAATTAAGTTGACATATTTGTCTTTAACAGGGAAGGCAGCTCCACAACATCAGCACGAGATAGTAAAGTCCCACAGCAATAGTGGATAAAGAAGCAAGTTCCAGCTACACCATTGTAAGTGCAGCCGAAAAAACCTTCAACTAAATAAAAAATAACAACTCTAATTTCCATTTCGTGGTGGTGTATTTTTCTTGATTGAAGCAACTATGTGTTCTAGCAGGGAAAAAAATGTTCCATGAGGAAAGAAATAATGTTCTAGCTAGGAAAATAAAAAGTTCTATATGACGTATAATGGGCTTGTTTAGTTCTCCTTGCTAAATTTTAGTTAACTAAATTTTAGTCACTTTAATAGGTAAATTTATAAACACACTGACTAAAAATGAGCTAAAATAGTTAAATCTCATTAGTCACCCAAGAGTAGCTAAAATAGTTTTAATTGACTAAAATTTAGCAAGGGAAACCAAATAAACTTAATATTTCAGAGTAACTGTTTTGTTTTTATTTCTACTCGGCCTAGACCTCTAATATTAACTCCCTTGAGCCATTAGATCAAAACATGGCCTAAACTCACGAGAACTAAGAGCCGGATAGGAGACCCCTAAACTCCAAAACCCCAACACTACATTGCTAGTGCCCAGAGGCATGTCGATGATGACTGCCGGGAGACAGAGAAGACCAGATCATGTTATGTTTTATATGCATGTATATCACGACGACCAACTATGTGCCTATTTGCCTTTTGCGACTTTGCCATGGGCCCACAGTATCATGTTGAATTGAAGGCACTGAACTTATCGACTTGTTCGTTTAAATTTATCAAACAAATCTGTCAGCCATTCAGCAGTCATGATAAATCAGTGAAAAATACTTTTTATCATAGCTTATCAACCAAACAAATAGGTAATATTTTTTTCTTTTTTGCAAGACGATGGAAATTTTATATCCAATGCTTTTTTTCATGTTTTATTGGCGGCGACTTTTATTTGCGAGGTGGTTATACCACTTTAGAGACGCAACATGACCGGTTCCTGGTCGTTGTCCGTTTGGATCACTGAGATGGCAATCCGGGTGGTTCGGAGTCTGCAACAGCGGCTCGGGGAGTCGGAGTGGACGGCTGGACGCTATTTGCAATGGGCGATCCAAATCAGGCCCGTGAGTGAATTATGGTGAACGAAGCCCACAGGCGACATTTATCTAGCTAAAGAATCTACTTTTCCGCCTCCAACTTTCACAAAAGTTCCTCCTCCAACTTTCACAAAAATCTGTTTTTCTTCTCTTAACTTTAAAATCAGACAAATCATCTTTCCCAACTTTTCAAACCGTATATTTTATTTCCCTAGAGCAGTTTCGAAGACGGTTTTACTATGTAACAGTGGTTTTGTCTTCTTCTTTTTATAATTATTTCGGCTGAACCTTTTAAAAAGTTATAGTATAAATCACAGAAAAATTATACAATAGAAAAACCAATTTTTTTGACTTCACATAAGTGGAGCTACATAGTAAACATATAATATGGTATGCTTTAGTACAAAATTTTTGCTATAAAGGTTTTGTCCTTTTCTTTTATTTATTTATTTGGCTGAATATTTGAAAAATCATAGTAAATCATAGAAAAAAACATAAAATAGAAAATCTAATTTTTTTAGACTCGACATGAGTATTGACAAAATATGAAGTAAGCTTAAAAAATTTGTCTTGCAAATTATAGGTAAACTGTACAATTAGTTATTTTTTAGTTTATCTATATTTAATGTTCTATGTATGTACCATAAAATTCTATGTGACGAGAAATCTTAAAAAGTTTTTACATTTTAGGTAAATAAACAAGGCTTGAAAAAGATCAAGCACGCGTAAACCATGAACAAATCTGCTTACAACGAGATCAGAGTCACCATGATCAAACCAGACGTCGAAAACAAAGATGGACGCTTATTGCAAACAATGAGAAAATCCGCAGCAAAGCAACAAACAGCGACATGTGTTTCTGATCAATACTCCCCATCCTCTGAAATTTAGAAAGCATCAGCTGCTAGGGCCACGAGGCTGCGACGGGGAGAACCGACCGTGGGTGCCTCGGCGCTCTCTGGCGGCATGCTCGGGCCGGACGCAGCCACGAGGCTGCGACGGGGAGAACCGACCGCGGGTGCCTTGACGGCGACGCTCTCTTGCAGCATGCTCGGGCCGGACGCAGGAGCACATCCAGATACCGGGGCCCCTAATGACCGGCGCAAGCTGACGTTCTGGTGCGGAGACGAGAGGCAGGAGCTGGCCTTGGGGGCAGGAGCCTTCTTCGTCGGCGGCGCAAGGGCGGCCGGGGCCATCTTCGCCGGTGTGGACGCGGGAGTCTTGGCGTGGGTAGGAGGACTCGGAGCCATACTCGGGGCAGCCTTGGGTGTCAATGTCATGTCCGCTGGCGCCGGGGCGGGGAAGACGTGGGTGCTGGTGGGCGCCTGCGCCGTCGCGGCGAAGGTGGCTGATGCCAGGACGGCGAAGACGACGGCGGAGAAGGTGGACCGTGAGGCCGACATTGTCGCCATGGTTTGCCCTTTGCCGATCTCGCTCGCTCTGCGCGACGACTGATGGCGAGCGGAAGCGGTTGTACTGCGCCTGGAGCTCGATTGCCCTTTTCGCCTTGTCTGCGGTGTTCGTGGGCGGCGTGGAGTGCAATATATAGTGCGCGAAAACGAAGAGAAAGCAACAGCTGGAGTGCAGCAGCATTTCATCATTAGGGAAAAAAAAGACACTAGTTTTTTTACGAGCGCAATATATAACGTAACACGGGGATGATCCTCTCACGTTGTTGTTTAATATTGGCTGGTGCACTATGCCGATTAAGAAAGCTACGTACTAACCAGGCGAGAGAATGACAGCACCTCCAACAGTCACAGTCACCTACGGTTTGCATTGCCGCGTGGTGGGAGTAGCTCGGTGTCGGATTTAGGATTTTTTTTCTAAGATATGCCATAATAAAAATTTAATATACAATTCGATAAACTCATTTGCCGATTCGGTGAAAAATCACAAAATTTGCAGCATAATTTTGTATACATGCTCTAAATAATATAATAAGCCTTAAATTTAAAAGATTAAGCTATAGAAGCTTCCGCATATTACAATATAAATAGTTTAACGCCATGGTGATAAATTTAAAATGAGGCATGAAAGAGAATAAAAAACGTACACTGCTATTTGCAACTCTTTAAGCTGACCCTTTCTAATAAGAGATATCAAATATGATTGTCTCCATTATAAAAAAATAGAAATAATGTCTTCGCTTCTCTTCATAAGTGAACAGTTAAAAATAGCAATGTAAATCTCATGCGATCAGGATGTTAGAACTATAGTTCATAAAATCACATGTAGCCTGCTACGATTATAAAACATACATGTGATTCTCCATGATAGACACAACCTAATGATAGGTGTAATTAATTAGGTAAGTTTCTTAGAAAATTTATAAGATCAAATCAAGAAAACACAAAGCTGTTACCTGTCAGATTTGCAAGATATGCTTGCCGAGTACTAAGTAGTGGAATTATTTCAGCTTTTTTTATCTAGTTGTCAATTAAGTAGTGTTGTCTTCTACCTAAACCCTGATTTAGACCTAATTAACACCTAGCCTCTGTATTGTAAAGCTTGGAGTGACTCTGACCAGACTCCGGCTCCGCCTTGGCTACCGGCATGGACAAATCTGAGGCTCTCAGTGGATGCTAGGCTGCTGGCTTTTGTTACCATGTTCACAACCGGAAGGCGAGGATAGTAAGCAATCCTGCTGCGCTTGGCGGCTAATGGGATCGCGACTCGCAAGTCGCGAGGCAGGAAAGCTGGAGCTGGAGTGGGATTATTGTGGGAAGCACGACCTGAGGTTACCAAGCTGGCACTGTATTATGTGTGTGACGGATAAATTTAGTTTTAGACGACGCAATAAAATTCCCTTCCTTTCTAGTTTAGCAGTAAGAATTAAGACGTATCTTGACACATGTGATGGAACTGTTGTTGTGCCACCACAGTACGTGTTCCGGATAAGAATTAAGACATATTTTTACAGTAGAGTTGCCATCTTGATCAGGGAAATGGCATACCACTAATTTCAACTTGAGTTCGTAGACCTTGTTAGAGTATCTCCAATGGTTTTGCATTTTATTGTTGGTAAAACATGGAGTTTGTCAAGTCTCAAATCAATATGGAGAGGAGAAAAAAAATTACCTCCAATGGTTTGTCAAAATTGAGTTGGCAAAACCCAAAGTGTGGACCCAACGGTTATTTTTTTAGGTGAATTTTTTTTTCGCGTCGTCGACTCGGTCGCGCATCTTTCTTCGCGCGGTATTCGTTGTGCGCTATTCCTAGCGCTGCCGCCTTTTAATTTTTGGTCGTGTGTGCACTTGAAGGAAGAGAATAGATCAGGACGACGGAGACTGCTGCGCCGTCAGAGCTTCTTGGAATGCAGCTAGCGTGCTGGAAGATCAGGGCGACGGAGACGACTTCAGCCAGGTCGGGCTAAATCAGCTAGGCGGCGGGGGTTGTTGTACTCTATAGCGTCGTCGCTATTGTCCTCGTCCTGGACCGAAAGATTGCGGCCTCCAACTTTCCACGGGAAGAAAATGGCGGCGGCAGGGGAACCACACATGAGGAAAAAAAACGCGCAGGCTATACGATGCCCAGCTACACGGTTGGTATATATGTCAAACCTAGCCAGAAATTTGTCAAGTTAACCAAAATGTAAAATCTATTTACCAAACCGTTGAATAGAAGTTTTTAAGATTTTTTATAAAAATAAAAATACAAATTTCATTTGCAAAACTGTTGGAGATAGTCGTAGCTGAATGTGAATACCACACGGCAGGAAATGTCTGTACTAACTGTAGCAGACTACCAGACGTCTTCAGAGAAGTTTCAGAGCCTGCAGTCTGATATATCTGCTTGCAGCCACCATCGCATTCCTATTGCGATTTGCACTGGCCCAAGTCGTTTCTAAAGACACCTTCCCAATTGGTCCCATCTAGGCTATTCAACGCCACAAGCAAGTTTGCTAGTATCTGTTTTGGGATTTTTTTTTACTATTATAATAATTGCCACTGGTCCGATTTCTCATTCTTAGGATGAAAATTACATATTTACCAGTTGGGGGAGACGAAATCTTATAAGTTTACAAAAAACGAGTGTTTTTGTGTTATGGCGTGTTAGATCAAGGTGCTGCATGGTAACGCAATACGAAAAGACGAAGCTGTCCATGTCCTATTCCTCTCTCCCCCTCTTCGGACAGCTGAGTCCCGCAGCTCCTCTCACCGCCATGTGGGCTCTACTTGCCAACTTCATCACCCACCTCTCGCACCTAAAGCAGGGGACGTCGGGACTTTGGTTCCACCAACTGACGACCTCGTGCCGCGGCGAGTGGTGCCTCACGTAGCATGCCTGTGTCCGGGCTGCACCTATATGTGGTGCCCGCGCAGCCAGGAGTGAGCGAGGAAGCGCTGACCATGGGCGTGGGCGACTCGAAACCGAGTGGCTCAACAAAAAAAAGTAAGAAAACAATGCTTGTAACAAAATAATAAAGCCTCATAGAGATATATTGAAATATGCAAATAAACATAGTTTTGATGTTTAGTGGCACAGAGAAATTTGTTTAAATTAGTTAATGCCACTTAATAATCACCAACTTCTCTGGCGTTGGTTCGATGACTCTGCCTCCACCTGGGTTTTTTGGTTCGAGCTTCTTCTACCTCCGATGACGACATCAACAATATCTTTTGGTTGTCAGCAAGTTTCTTCTTCGACGGCTCCTCCGATCCACTCTTCACCGACGCTACACGCGGTCAGTCCATCCGGGTGCACGCATCTTTTAACGCCCCTATATGAATAACCCTCGTCGGCAGAATCGTCCTCCTCTGCGCTTCAGTCGACGCTGCTGTCTTCTTTTCCGGTCGCAGAACCTTGATGTAACTTGTCCTCTGTTGAGGACTTCTATGTAATGGCTGCTTTAATATATAATATATGCCGTTGTCAAAAAATTCACACAAAAGTCTTAATTAAACATGGTATATGAAAATATTTGTTAATCGATTTGTGTTTTCTAGTTAAACTGGCTCGGTTTCAGTTCGTTTAAATGATTCTGGTGCTATTTTGTCCACCGCTAGTATGCCGAGCTTTCCATGTGTGACAACGTGCTTTCTGTTGGCATCTACTCCATCTCAACCCTGTTGAGGGCTTCAGCCTTCGGGGAATTAGAGCTACAAAGCCTACAAATACCTGCCTCTCTGCTCTCAGGTTAGGAGTACCTCCTTGAAGTTGAAGGTGGTTGTACCTGCACGTAGTACAGGTGTACAGCAGTACGGAGAATCTGACTGCTTGCCGGTGACTCCGTGTTCTGTTGAAAGCTCTATCTGAACATGAAACAAGGCCTTGTTTAGTTCCGAAAAATTTTGGGAAATGGACACTGTAGCACTTTCGTTTGTATTTAACAAATATTGTCCAATCATAGACTAACTAGACTCAAAAGATTCGTCTCGTCAATTTCGACCAAACTGTGCAATTAGTTTTTATTTTCGTCTATATTTAATACTCTATGCATGTGTCTAAAGATTCGATGTGATGGGGAATGTGAAAAATTTTGCAATTTTTTCTGGGAAGTAAACAAGGCCCTAGTACACTGCGCGGCGGTGCAAGTCCGGCGCATTACGGCGACTTGGCGAGGGTCCCGTGTAAACAGCGAGTTTGCGACGGCGTAGGAGAATCCCAGGCGGTGCCAGTGCCGGTGCCGGTGCCAAATCAGGTCGCACCGCCACGGCGGCACCGACGATGGTGTCGCCCGAGATAAAGCAGAGCAAAACACAACCCCGTCCGCGTCTCGGCCGACGAGGAAGCGTCATGCCGTCATCCATGTGCTGATGAGCGCAAGGACAACTGGAAGCACGGACCAGCCGTACGCCAGGTCGCCCATGCCACCACGCCGCCGGCGCCCCCCGGCTCGGGGAAACCCGTAGCACGTGCCCCGCTCCCCCGCTGCCCATCTCGAGCCCCGCGCGCGGGCGGCGGCCGGTTGCGCGCGTGGCGTGCACGGCGGCGAGGCAAAACCGGCCACCGCGCTAGTAAAAATGGATTCTTTACGCTGGCAGCTGGTCCCCTCGCCATAACACCAAAACTATTCGAGATCGCGTCCGCTGGTGCCGACTTTCGTCGTGCGAATTACCAATGCAAGTTCGCATTCTGCCCTCGGCAGCGGCACGCCCCACGTCTTCTGGTGCCAAAATTTGTTTTTGCCTGCCCTATTTGAAAGTTGGGGCAAAGTTTCATGGGAGTCGTCGTAGCGAAGGCAGCGTCGTGCACCGTGCTTGCTGCTTCAACTTGCCGTCGAAACCATGCCAGGAAGTTTCATGTTTCATTAGACCAGCCTAGGGCTGTGGCTATGAACTTTCCCTAGCACTAGCAGTAGCCGGAAAATCTTCAAAACAGAGACGGCAAAGGTTAGACCAAACTGCGGAGGTTTCGGACTCGGTCTAGCGCAGACAGAAGCAAGGCCTCATTTTCCGACGCCAGGAAGCCGTCAAACGTCAATCCATCTTGCCATGTCGAAGTGGTTTCATTGACCTGATTTCAGACGCCCGGATTCTACAGAAAACATCAGATCCCTATTCACGTTTGCACGACTGGACGCATTCCTGCCGTTTTCGCAGCTGCTTCGCAACATGCGCGAGCTCCTCCACTGTGCGCCTGTGGCTGATGGAGATGGGACTCGGTGTTTGCACTTTAACGTCAAGATGCATGCTTGTTTGCTCTGCACATAGTGAGCCCCCATTTGGACTATCTGTAAGACTGTAAGTGATACAGGTCTGCTTGTTTGCTACCAAAAATTTACCATATCAAAAGTTTAGCAAGCAAAAGTTGTCAAAGTTTAGAAATTTTGTAAAAGATTTGTCAAGGCAAACGTGAGATGTTACTGATACTCGTATCGAACCAAATGGAAGCAGATAAATCGTAACTTGCCTAAGTTTTAATAACAAAATTTTAAATTAACCAATTAAACTCTAAAGACATGTTAGATTGAGCTGCCAAGCATCTTTGCCTGTCAGACGGCGGTCTTAGGCCATCGATTTTTGTCACTTGGCGGGGAGGCTAACTGCTAGGCCACCAACAAAACACGCCTCACATACCTAATTGGACTTCTATTACTTTGCAAAGAATGTTTGTGGTAGAATTAGTATTATTATATATACACGACCTAGTAGACAACACAATTTATAGCTTGATACATTAAGAACATAAATTTCTAGGAGCGTAAAATGGTTAATGATTTTTTTTTCTCTTTTGAACAAAACTCAGGAGAGCTCCTAATCACGGGGGGTAGGAACAAATCAGAAATAGAAAAACATGGTTGGTTACCTTTAACAAAATACCTTGGTTTTTTTTTTATTTTGCTGAAATGAAAGACCGTTACCTATGTGTCCCATCCATCAACAAAGCTCTCTATCTGTCCCCATCTCCTATCAACAGTTCCCGGCTTCCTGACGGCAGGCGCACCAACACACAGACGCACAGTAAAGAACAGGGTCTCATGGATGGCGATCACCAGACCCATCACCAGCAGTAGTCAAATGAAAGCAACCCAACACAAGCGCAAGCGCGCGAGAGAGAATGAAGTGAAATTCCCCCGCCGTGGAGCTGACGAACCACCACGCATGTATGTCATCGCAGATCCAGGATCGGAAGCTTCCAAAAAGATCCCTTTACGAAAAGCCAAAGAAAAGGCCCCGAAAAAGGCTGAGAAAAAACCCCCGATCGACCCACTAAAAAAACCCCATGCCCGATCAAACGCCGTGCATGCCTAGTACTACCCGTAGTTGTCCCTAGTAGTCCGTACCGCACGACGGCACGAGAGCACACAACCCAACCCGCGGCCCCGACCGCGCGCACACGCCGCCAGCCCGGACCCAGCCAGGCTCCTCCGCTGCCCGCGCCTCGCCGCCTACGCACGGCCAGCCAGGCCACCTCAAAAAAGTCCAACCGCATCGCAACTCCTCCTCCACAGCTCGCGTGCAGCTGCAGCATCCGCGAAGCTCCCCCTCCCCCCCGCGCTACGCAGTCCGCACCCACACCGCCTGACCTGACCCATGACGCACTATATATATCGCAGCACACGAGCGCCCCCACACCCACACGGTGACAGGTGACTGCTGGGTTTTTTTACACGAGAAGAAGCGGTGGTGGTGGTGGTAGCGTTTCCGTCCGGTCCTGTCGGCGAGCTGGTTGGCGGTTCGGTTTCGGCGGCATGGTGATGGGCAACAACAACAAGGCCAAGTCGGGCAAGGCGGAGGGCGCGCGGTGCCGGCGGCACCGGCAGCAGCAGGGGGCGGGCGTCTGCGCGTCGTGCCTGCGGGACCGCCTGTCCCACCTGTCCTTCTCGGCGTCGCTGCCCTCCGTCGTCGTGCGCGGCGAGGAGGAGGCGGAGGGGTACAGCAGATACTACCACGAGGATCAGGAGGCGTCCTCCTGCTGCTCGGAGGCGTCCACGGCCTACTCCTCCGAGGGCTCCAGCGCGGCGTCGTCGGAGTGCGCTAGCCCGGGCGACGACGAGCCGGTGTTCCACGACGAGATGAGGCGCGCGGCGCGGGTGTCGCTGCTGATGCGCCACGAGCGGGTCGTCGGGGACGCCGACGCCGTGGCGGCGTTCCTCCGAGCCAGGAGGGAGCAGAGGAGGAGGACGACCACGGCCACGAGCTTCTGGGCCAAGCTGCTGCAGGCGACGCGAGGAGGGGGGAAGAAGGACCAAGGGTGCTCGCTGGCGGCGCGCGGCAAGACGCTCGAGGAGAGGGCCGCCGCGGCCAAGTGGGTTCTCTTCTGATTGGGGCCATCTCTCATCTTGCCATGCATGCAGGCAGGCAGCCCACTCCTCGCTGTGCTGTTCTGATTTAATTCGTCTATGACTTGATTTCTAGTGTTTTGCGAACAATTTTTTTTGTTGTTGTTCTTTTGGTGCATTTTGATGATGGCTTTTCGCCTAGGTGTCGAAGAGAGGCATGCAGCTAGGCTATCCAAAATTCATGCTCTGTACAGATCTAAAGCAAAGAGCTTGTACTTGATCCGTTGATCGATATTCTTTCATTGGTTTTAACCTCAAGTAATGCCATTTTTTTTTGTTAATCTAGCTATACCTATATTGCCGCTACACGGGCTGTATGCATGGCATATCAGCGTCCCTTCTGTTGACTTGAATTGTTCAAGCTGAGTCGCTGACTGCTGCTTTGATTCAGTACAAACTTGAAGAGATCAACAAGGCACGACCTGACGACCAATTCCTCTTTATGCTACTAGCTAGCCAAGAATACAATTTAGGCATAAATAAGATTGCGCAATTACATACAATTTAGCCAAGAATACAATTTAGGCATAAATGAGCTTGTTCCACTGCAGAACGGTTCTCAACCATCATGTAGTCATACAACTGCTCCATAAGATACAGCTCAGTACCAGCGTCCGTAACTCCAAACTTAGCCACAAGACCATAACTCTTTCTCGCTTGGAAGAATTATGTAGCTTTTCTGGAATTTTGGATCAAGTGCGCTAATCACTGCACCTCGAAAGAGGTTGTCATCAACCTTAAACTTAGCCTCATCCTCAGGAGACAAGTTAGCAGGCTTGCCCTCAGCGGCATGATAACATGACATAGCAGTTAGCCACAATTCCATCTTAGCTTTCCAGATCAAGAAGTTTTTACCATCAAAAGTATCATGTTTCAACACGGCAGCAAAACCTTTGACAGAAAAATGTCTATAATTAGGTTTTTGGATTGTTAGGATATTAGGCAATTTCCATGTCATTTTAATTCCATAAATTAACAATATGATGATGACACATATGATATTATTGATAAATATAAATATGACATGAATCATAATTACGACATGTAACCATGATCCATAAAGCAAATCAAATATCAAAGCATAGCATGGTATATAATTATCTGTAACAGCACCAAACATGATATAACTATCGAAACAGATAAACAGATATACTGAAACAGAAAAACAGATACTAGCGAAACAACAAAACTGTAGAACAGAGACATATACGCAGAACTTAAACATAACAGGAACAGACAACAAATATCTTCTGAAACAACTAAACAGACCTACTGAAACAGGTATGACACAACTATTGAACCTGCACGACAGAGCTACTGAAACAAACAGAGACAGAGCGACGTAAAACTGAGGGAAGACGAACAGATCATACCCTGAGACTCTCGCATTCAGATTTCCAGAACTTTGTCCTTCCTCGATCGCCATGGAGTAGAGACGAAGGTGAAGACGACGAACCAATCACCGGAAAGGAGAAGACGGCGACCGGCAACACCAAGAGACCTCCGGGAAGAAGATGAACAGCAGCAATGGAGTTGGGCAGTCGCGTAGACGCTCCCCAAAAACCTAATTGCCGATCCCCCGTGCAAGGTCTCAAACGGCAAGGGCTCCGGAGGCACCTGCCCTCTCGCTCCTCCGTGCGCGTGAAGTTACGAGATGGGGATTCCTACTTTGCAACGGAACTGTGATCTGTGTGTTCTCCCTTGTTGTACCAAGAAAATGAGTCTCCTATTTATCCTTGTGGCTGGAGAGGAGAGGAGGGGAAGGGACTCCCCTCCTGGCGGCTGAGGAGACGGGCATCTGAAGGGTTTTCACGCGGAGTTGAAACTCCCTCAATTAATTATCGAAACACCCGCAGATAATGAGTTGAAACTCCCACATAATTGAGTTGAAACTCCCGTACCATCAGCCAGCCACTCTAACCCTTGGACTTGCTCTTATTTGGTACAATGTATATATTGTCCATAATTACACACCATAGAGTTTATTGATTTATTAAATCTAAAGGTCTAACCCATAATAAATCCAACACAAGATACAATAAGATTTTTTTTAAATCACTATTTTCATATAAATATTGGATTTCTATTGTTAATACAAGATTGCGAGCTTCTCACCTAATCAAAATTGATGTGTTTTTAGCATAAATCATTGTATACTCTGTCATAAAAAAGGCCTCTTTTAAATCAGCACAACTTTTCTATGTTGTAATAGTTGGAGGGAACCTGCAATTAGATTTTTATAAGCTAGACGGTCAAACAGTTCAAATTAGAGTTATTAGACTATAACCTAGACTTTTGGTTAAGCTAAATTCTTTTTAGTAGCTAGGAAACTTAGTTTAGTCAATCCAAACAGAGCCGAACTGCTCTTCAATGTTTAGTTTGTCACCATACTTTAACACCTCAAGACAGATAAGACAACCTAACTAAAATGGTTTGAGAGAATAAATCAAGGCAACTATATATACTTCAGTCCCTAAAGTCATCAAAAATACAAATCATCTAGATTTATTCTAAATCGAACATTTTTTTATTGTAGAATATAGTATATTATAGATACTGAAACTTTTTATGGGTCGACAATATTGAATCAACATTACTAGATTTATAATGAAAATATTTGCATAGTATCTAAGTCGTGTACATTGTGTCAATGTTGTAGTTATATTTCTGATCTAAAGACAGAAGTGAATTGTGGCAGAACCTCCTGAATTAAGTGGCCCACATGCACACATCATTGTACCAAAGACTTCTGATCGTCGTGCACGAGTTCCAAATGACTCAAGAAGTCTGTCGGGTGTCCTCGGGAAACCCGAATCATCCACGTAACATTCTTTTCAGGAATTCCCTCATCAAGCATCACAGTATTACAACATTTCATAGATAAGAGAAATCAGAGTAAAAGCGGAAAGGTTACAGAACATAGATTGAAACTTAAGTTCAAAGTTTACAAACCATAAGTATTTAATACATAAAAGCTTCGGAACTTTATATTACATAAACCATAGGTTCACACAACAACTTTTACTTGCCCAAGGTCACACATCAGGTTCATCCTCATCACTCTCCTCCACAAGAGTAAAATAACCATGACCATCAAAAGGATAATCAAGAGATTCACCTGCAACAGGGGTTAATAAAACCCTGAGTACAAAAGTACTCAACAAGACTTAACCGACTATAAAAGAGGTGGAGACTCAGGTATGCAGGCTATAGGGATTCAAGGTAAAGCTTTATCAAGATCAAGAATTTCTTTTGCATAAAAGCTTACTAAGAGTAAAGCCTACTTTCAAGTTTTAACTCAAGATTATCACTTATAACTAACCAAGATCATTATCCTACTTTCATAAGCAAATCACCTCTTTCTTATACCAAAGATTCACTTATTACTACGATGATGGGGTGAGGATTGAGGCTCCATATCCGAGGAAACACGGCGATTCGAATCGATTAAACCCAGCTGGGGATTCAGTACCACACGACATATGTAGAACTTAATCTTGCATATGTCAACCTGTTTCTATAGATCCTCCCATACAAGAACGGGTCCAGCGTCACCCGAGAGTACAGTACACCACCATCCTACAGCCAATCTAGATGTTTCCCGGTCATCTCAGATCCGTAAGGTGGGTACACGCTACTCTCGCCATCTCTCCACTCCCAGTACGCGGTTAGCCGTTCTCAAGTATCGGAATAGCTATAGGTAAGGCTTACCAGCGCATGTGGGCTGTACTCAAAGGTCTCAATCACAACAGGCCAAGCAACGGTACGGTCCTTAATCGACTCAGTTGGAGACACTACTTTAAGACTCCATTCTTAAAGCAAGTCCACCGACCGGTCTCAAGTTTAAACATTATTAACCATAAAAGTATTCCACAACGACCCTTCAAACGTTCTCATTTGAAAACTTATCTAATAAGCAGGGCTAAGCATACTAAACATTTTCATAAAGCAGGTATCAAGGTTAATATGGAAATCATCAAGGTAGATAATGCAGCAAATAGGATTCACTCAACTCCTATTCACCTAATGCATCATATTAACTCAAGTGATAGAAATAACTTTATGAAAATACAAGGATAGGGTTTAATGTCCGGGGCTTGCCTTGGTCGGAGGAGACGTTCGGCAATTCAACAACACCCGAAGGATCCACAAACTCGGAAGAAATCCACTGAGGATCAGATTCTTCCGGAGCGTATTCTATACGTAAAAGTGCATATGCATGATTATGATATACTCATGGCATGATAAAGACAGGTTACAAGTTCTTGGATGACAACAATAAACATGACTATCTTGAGTACAATTTTCCTTCATGGTAAAGAAACAAACTAATCTAGCTATCAAAACATAGATTACTTCTAAGCAAATTTTATCATCTTCATTAAGCAAGGTTGTGTAGCTATCAGACAATAAAGATTATTTATATGAAATAAACCATAACCAGGGAGCATATCATGCTAAGTAACCATGGTTATCAAACAATCCAAAATATCACCCAAAGCCTAAAGGGATTAATTATTTCTATTTCTTTTATAAGCATTTTAAATAGCTTTATTAAGAAATGGAGCATACTTAATCAAACAGAGCTGGAATTAATCATGAAGCTAAATAATATTAACACAAGATCATATATTAAATTGCATGATTTTTGGATATACCCATAATTTACTAAAAATCATAGAAGGTTTATTCATTATTAAACAGGGGCAATTTTCATATATATGCAAACTGCCAGAAAATGGAATCTAATATTTTTCATGTGTTCTACTCATTTTAAGGAAGCCATACAAAAATTTTCATAATTTTTGGATCAGCAGATAATTCATAGCATAAATTCAAACATCACTCATTTTTAAACAAAAAGAAAAAGAAAAGCAACACTGTGCTACTGCAGCCAGGAGCTCGGCCCAAGCCCGCGTGAAACTTGGCCCAGCCGGCCCTCCCCCGCGCGCGCTGGTAGATTTGCAGAAAAGCCCTCGGCTTTCTTAGCAACCAACCCGCAGACCAGGCTACTATTCACATGAGTCTACGGCTTTGCAAACGAACCCCTCCCTCTTCTCGTCTTTACAACTGCGAGGTCCCCGATGCACCCGGCCGTCCAGAGCGTGACATCCTGCGGCGGCGTGGCTTACGCCGGCCAACTCCGGTCACCCCGAGCCAAACTGAGACGAGCACAAGCACCAGCAAGCAACCCGCAACCGAACAAGCTAGCAAACTCGCACTCTACTGCTCTAGCGAGCTCTGGCCACGAGCGGCGGCGGACATGGCCGCGGCGGTGCTTACGCCGGTGGCTCTAGGCTTGTAGAGAAAGAATGGAGAGGCCAGGAAGCATCGGCGTCTCACCCTGGGTGTGCTGACGCAGAGAGAAGGAGTGGAGAACAGTCGGGTGTTGCTTGTCCACGCGACCAGAGACTCCGGCGGCGAGCTCCGACGAAGAAGACGATGTTCCGGCGGCAGCTGTGAAGCAAAGAAGAAAAGAGCGAGCCGATGAGCATCACAAGGTCATGGCGAAGCAAAGACGAGAGAAAGAGAGAGCAGAAAGTTGCCCGGATGGGCTGACCACGACGAGCTTGACCACGGTGGCGCTCTGTCGCCGGCGGAAAGGAGAATGGTGAAATCCGGTGCTCTGGTGCGAAAGAGGGAAGAAGGGTGGGTTCTGGAGATGCGCAAGGAAATGATGAAGATATGCCCGCGGTGAATTTGGATATGGATCAACCGTGGCGGTGAATTTTGGATTGGAGTGGAGAGCTGTCCGTCGGTGCTCCGGTGGCAATCGACGTCGGTGAGTGCAGGAGAGAACGCCACGAAGCAAGCAGAGGCGCCAGCAGCTGCTCCACTTTGCCACGGACGCGAGCACGTGCTTGGACGAGATGAAACGGCGGTTCACGAGTCAGCAAACGCCGATCGACGCTCGGCGGCACACCGCCAAGAACAGGGGCCGAGCTTATCCCCCTTGTCCCCAAAATACCCTTTCTGAAATTATGAAATTACTTTGAATTTTTGAATAGAAGACAAAAATATGTCAAAATATCAAATGCTCAGAATTTTGAATGCTACAAAACATCTTTAGTGACCAAAGACAGATTTGAAATGGAAAGGGATGAATTTGAGCCAAACAGTTTGAAATTCAAGCTTAACTCCAAAATTTTGACTTGGGGTAAAACAGAATTTCAAAAATTACTTTTAATTTTGCATAACAACTTGAAAAACTCCCAACATGAAAGTTGTTCAAATTTTCAAGCCCTACAACTTTCATGTTGACCATTTTGCAAAATTCCAAACAGATTTTGAATTTGGGATTTAAGTTTGAAAAGGGGACACTTTCTGGAAATTTGTATTTTCAAAATTACTTTGAATTTTGTACTGAATCTTCAAAAACTCAAAACACCAAAGTTGTACATCTTGACAAGATCTACAACTTTGCTTTTAAACTCAACTTCAAATTTTGCTTGGTTTTTGAATTGCACAAAAGGGGCAAATCTAGGGTTTTGAAAACTAGGGTTTTCCCCCCTTAAGCCTTTCGGAAAAACTTTCACCCAAAGTTTTTAAACTCCAAAACAAGCATCCACACATAAAATAAACACACTTAAATTCCTAAACACATTCATCCAAAATAAACTTATTTTAGGTTAATGCATTAGTGTGTGCTTTAACATATTTTTGATGCAATGCTCATGATGACATGTCATATTTTAGTTCGCTTAACACCAGAGTGTTACAGCTCTTTCCCCCTTAAAGAAATCTCGTCCCGAGATTTACCTTAAAGTCTAACTAATGGAAAAGGAAATTTGTCAAACATTTCCAAAACCACCCTTTACAAAAACAGGGGTAGATTATAACATGATAGATTACATGGATAAGACAGAAGAAAGAAACTCAGGAAAACGTTCTAAGAGAAACTCTTCGGATTCCCACGTGGCTTCATCTTCGGTATGTTGATTCCATTGCACCTTGTAATATTTGATAGTTCTTCTACGAGTGACCCGATCTTTTTGATCCAAAATCTTGATAGGATATTCTGAATATGTCAGATCAGGCTTTAACTCAATTTCTTCAACATGAATGATATGATCAGGCACTCGAAGACATTTCTTTAATTGAGAGACATGGAACACATTGTGTACTGATAACAACTGTGGTGGTAAATCTAGACGATATGCCACCTTTCCACATCTTTCAAGGATTTGATATGGACCTATATATCGAGGTGCCAACTTTCCTTTTACTCCAAAACGAGTGACTCCTTTCATAGGTGACACTTTGAGGTATACATAATCACCAACCTCAAAGCTAAGAGATCGACGTCTCTTATCAGCATAACTCTTTTGCCTGGATTGTGCTATCTCCATGTTATCTCGAATGAGCCTAACTTTTTCTTCGGCTTCTTTGACTAAGTCCACCCCAAAGAGACTATGTTCTCCAGGTTCTGACCAATTCAAAGGTGTTCTGCACCTTCTGCCATATAGAGCTTCAAATGGTGCCATCTTAATGCTCTCTTGATAACTATTATTATAAGAGAATTCTGCTAAAGGTAAACATTCGTCCCATTTTTCTGAATAACTGAGCACACAAGATCTTAACATATCTTCTAAGATCTGATTGACTCTTTCAGTTTGACCTCCAGTCTGTGGATGATAAGCTGTACTATGCAAAAGTTTAGTACCCAAAGACTTATTCAGATGCTTCCAGAAAGCATTTACAAACTGTGTCCCTCTATCAGATACGATAGTCTTTGGAATACCATGTAAACTTACAATTCTATTAAAGTATATCTTAGCATAGATGGAGGCTCGATACTTCTTTCTTACGGGAATGAAATGAGCCGATTTGGTCAGACGATCAACAATGACCCATATGGAATCAAACCCTTTCAATGTTCTAGGTAAACCCACTATGAAGTCCATACTGATATCATCCCACTTCCAAGATGGAATTGGCAATGGTTGCAATTCTCCAGCAGACCTAAGATGAATTGCTTTCACTTTTTGACAAGTATCGCATCTAGCCACATAACTAGCAATTTCAAGCTTCATCTTAGTCCACCAGAATCTTTGTTTTAGATCATGATACATCTTATTACTGCCTGGATGGATTGAAAATCTTGTTGCATGAGCTTCATCAAGAATTTGTTTTCTGAGTTCAGGAACTTTTGGGACTACTAAACGATCCTTGAACCAAATCACTCCAGCTTCATCTATTCTGAACTTAGAATTTGGTTCAGTCTGAACCTTTCTTTTCAAAAAGATTATACCCTTATTTTCTTGTTGGGCTGTAATAATCTGATCTTTGATAGATGATTGAACTGTCATATTTGCAAGACTTCCTTGTGGAATCATTTCAAGACTTAACTTCTCAAATTCATAACACAAGGTAAGGTCTATAGGCTTGACTTCCAGACAATTGCAATGGCTCTTTCGACTGAGTGCATCTGCCACCACATTGGCTTTGCCTGGGTGATAATGTACCTCAATATCATAATCTTTTATCAGTTCTAACCATCTTCTCTGGCGCATATTCAACTCTGACTGAGTAAATATGTATTTCAAACTCTTATGATCAGTATATATGTGACAAGTATTGCCCAATAGATAATGTCGCCAGATCTTCAGAGCATGGACTACCGCTGCCAACTCTAGATCATGGGTTGGATAATGCTCTTCATGACGCTTAAGTTGTCGTGAAGCATATGCAATGACTCTGCCTTCTTGCATTAGTACACACCCAATGCCTTTGCCTGAAGCATCACAATACACATCAAAAGATTTTTCAATATCAGGTTGAGCTAGCACTGGTGCAGTGGTCAACAACTTTTTCAAGGTCCGAAAAGCTTCTTCACACTCGGATGACCACACAAACTTGGTATCATTCTTTAGCAGTGTTGTCATTGGTTTAGAGATCTTGGAGAAGTCAGGGATAAACCTGCGATAATACCCTGCTAATCCTAAGAAACTCCGAACTTGATGTACTGAAGTTGGTGACTTCCAGTCAAGAACTTCTTGAACTTTGCTTGGATCTACTGCAACACCTTCAGCTGACAAGACATGGCCCAAAAATTGAACTTCATCTATCCAAAATTCACACTTGCTAAACTTAGCATATAACTGATGTTCTCTCAGGCGAGTCAGCACTATCCTGAGATGCTCTTCATGCTCTTCTTTAGTTTTGGAATAGATGAGAATGTCATCAATGAATACCACCACGAACTTATCTAACTCTGGCATAAACACTGAATTCATCAGATACATAAAATGTGCTGGGGCATTTGTCAGACCGAAAGACATGACCAGATATTCATACAAACCATATCTGGTAGTGAATGCTGTTTTCGGAACATCTTTTGGCTTGATCTTAATTTGATGATACCCCGATCTCAAGTCTATCTTTGAAAATACCTTAGCACCAGATAGTTGATCAAAGAGAAGATCAATACGGGGCAAAGGATACTTATTCTTGATTGTTACCTCATTCAAAGGACGATAGTCCACACATAACCTCAAGGTATTGTCCTTTTTCTTCACAAAGATTGCCGGACAACCCCATGGTGAGGAACTAGGTCGAATGAAACCTTTATCCATCAATTCTTGCAACTGAGTTTTTAATTCTGCTAATTCTTTTGGTGGCATTCTATAAGCTCTTCTAGATATTGGTGCTGTCCCTGGCTTGAGTTCTATCTCAAACTCCACATCACGATCAGGTGGCAGACCAGGTAAATCTTCTGGAAACACATCAGGAAACTCACAGACCACTGGAATATCCTTGATTTCCTTAACAGAGATAGCACACACTTGCTCAACTGCTCTCTTAAGGGTAGGAAGATGGATAAGAAGTTGAGATTTGCTATTAGGTAAGTTGACCTTGATAGTTCTATTTAAGGTGTCTATAACTGCACCTCTCTGGCTCATCCAGTTCATACCCAAGATCACATCTATACTTGGATCTTTTAACACTATCATGGATGTTGGAAATATATATCCACCCAAGTCTATTGGCACCTGACGTACCATTTCCTTAGTGCATAGTCGACCCCCAGGTGACTGTATAAAGAACTCATCTTTGGTTGCACCAATAGGTATATTATGCTTTTCCGCAAATGTTCTATTCATGAAAGTATGTGATGCTCCAGAATCAAAAAGTGTAAGTGCTGGGTGTTGGGCAACAGGGAACATACCAAGCATCACTGGTTCTCCTTCAGGTATAGCTTCAACTTGAGTATGGAAAACCCTTCCTGTTTTCGGAGTACCCTTACCCTTCTGCTGATTCTGGGCATGACCTTTGTTCTGATTTGCTTGCTGATTTCCAACTGGCCTTGGTGCATTGACATATGGAACATTTTGCCTTGGATATGGACATTCACGAGAAAAATGTCCACTCTTCCCACAATTATAACAAGGGTTGTTGGCAGCTTGTGGCATTGGCGGACGGATAGCAGGAGCATTCGGCTGACGTTGAACATTGAACGGCATTGCCGGCCTTGCAAAACTCTTCTGCATATTCTGCTGCTGAGGCGGCTGATAAGAAGGACGATAAGATGGGCGGAACTGCTGAGCTGGATGATATACAAGCCTCTGACGCTTCTTGTTGCCGCCAGATGATCCAGACCCTGAGACAAACCCCTTCTTCTTCTTAGCCTCCTTATGTTTGCGATTCTTTTCTTCACTGGAGATGGCGATGTTTACTGCCTCATGATAAGATATATTGCCACACGATGCCATCATCAGCTGAAGCTTTGTATTCAAGCCTCGCATGAAACAATCCTTCTTCTTTTCATCAGTGTTGACTTGCTCAATTGCATATTGGGACAGATGATTAAACTTTCCAATATACTGTATAACTGAGTCATCCCCCTGACGGAGAGCTAAGAACTCTTCAAGCTTCATTTTCATAACTCCCTTGGGAATGTAATGGGCCCTGAAGGCTTCTTTGAATTCTCCCCAAGTGATTCGGTGGCGGGCTGGTTGAACAGCCAGTAAATTTTCCCACCAAACTCCTGCTGCTCCTCTCAGCTGCTGAGCGGCGAAAGCTGGCTTCTGGGTTTCAGTACAGTTGATGAGACTGAACTTTTGCTCCATAGTGCGAAGCCAATCCTCAGCTTCAAGAGGTTCATCAGCTTTTGTGAAAACTGGGGGACGAGTATCTGTGAAGTCAACATATGTGGTTTCCTCTCGGTTATGGCGACCACGACCACGCTGACCAACATTCTGGTTTTGTGCTAACAGAGTTGTTGCATTGACCAATGCTGCAATTGCATCAGCCAAAGAGGGTGGAACTGGTGGTGCATTGGGAAAATCATCCCCACCCTGGGAAGAACTAGCTCCATGGTTGTTAGCAGACATCTGTTTAGAAACACATCATACTTCGATTAACATACTTACTTAAACATCATACATCATGGCTTACATAGCACAAACGTTTCATCTTATTTATCATACAAGTCCGCTCCTAGGCAGGACTTCCGAAACCACTATCTTACACACTTCCCATACTAGAGGTTTTCTGACTAACTAAGTTACAAAGTCAGAAGATCACACTCGGTCATACTTCTTGCCTTCTCAACACCTAGTCGTCATCCATCTCCGACTCACTGGTGGTAACACCCTCATCTGGAGTGGGGGTTCCTGGTTCCTCTGCTTCACCCTCAGAAGTATCACTATCCACTTGGATAACAACTGGTCCTTCCTCTGCTGCTTCAGGAGCCTCGGGTGGATTGAGGGCATCCTGCAGCTGGTGCACTTCCTCATGGAGGGTGTTGGCATAGGCCTCAAGAGTGACCACATACCCTGCCATATGGTACAGCTGAACTTCCATATTGATGTTGTCAGTGAGCATCAGGCGCAGATCATTCTTCATAAGCCTATAGGTCCTTGGCGAAGGAGGACCTCCGCTGGTGTCACTCCCGTTTCCGTCGCTGGAGTTGTCAGTGCTGCTGTCGCTGCTATCGGAGGGTGGCGGATTCCTTGGTGCCAACTGGTGCCTGGGGACACGACCTCCGGTTGACTTGCGAGCGGTTAGGCGGGTACGTGCCATCTGCCAAAATAATTTTTATTTTGAATATTAGAACTATATATGTTCCAAGGTTAAAGGATAGAGTTTTCCAATTAGATGGACATATCACCTCTAATTATTAACAACTTTAAGGAGGAAAGTCTATTACATGTTTTCAATAATGATGCATGAAACGTACTTACGAACAAAGCATACGTCAAACAAATAATTAACTTTAAATTAGGCACTTGATATAAAAGTGCATAAACTTGCTTTTCATAATTAGGGCAATATTATAACATTATAAGCATGTTCCTGGTATATAAATATCACCATAATTATACTAAGAACATATCCAGTTGGATAGAAAGATAAGTCTACAGAATGAATTGAGACAAGTTAGAAGCATAAGACAAGCTTAGAAGCAATTTGGACTCAAACTCATTTGAAATTTAGTTTGACTCAAAAGCTTTTGAAGTTTTCAAATTCGAATACTGCTATACTTTCTAAGGGAAACCTGCTCTGATACCAGCTGTGGCAGAACCTCCTGAATTAAGTGGCCCACATGCACACATCATTGTACCAAAGACTTCTGATCGTCGTGCACGAGTTCCAAATGACTCAAGAAGTCTGTCGGGTGTCCTCGGGAAACCCGAATCATCCACGTAACATTCTTTTCAGGAATTCCCTCATCAAGCATCACAGTATTACAACATTTCATAGATAAGAGAAATCAGAGTAAAAGCGGAAAGGTTACAGAACATAGATTGAAACTTAAGTTCAAAGTTTACAAACCATAAGTATTTAATACATAAAAGCTTCGGAACTTTATATTACATAAACCATAGGTTCACACAACAACTTTTACTTGCCCAAGGTCACACATCAGGTTCATCCTCATCACTCTCCTCCACAAGAGTAAAATAACCATGACCATCAAAAGGATAATCAAGAGATTCACCTGCAACAGGGGTTAATAAAACCCTGAGTACAAAAGTACTCAACAAGACTTAACCGACTATAAAAGAGGTGGAGACTCAGGTATGCAGGCTATAGGGATTCAAGGTAAAGCTTTATCAAGATCAAGAATTTCTTTTGCATAAAAGCTTACTAAGAGTAAAGCCTACTTTCAAGTTTTAACTCAAGATTATCACTTATAACTAACCAAGATCATTATCCTACTTTCATAAGCAAATCACCTCTTTCTTATACCAAAGATTCACTTATTACTACGATGATGGGGTGAGGATTGAGGCTCCATATCCGAGGAAACACGGCGATTCGAATCGATTAAACCCAGCTGGGGATTCAGTACCACACGACATATGTAGAACTTAATCTTGCATATGTCAACCTGTTTCTATAGATCCTCCCATACAAGAACGGGTCCAGCGTCACCCGAGAGTACAGTACACCACCATCCTACAGCCAATCTAGATGTTTCCCGGTCATCTCAGATCCGTAAGGTGGGTACACGCTACTCTCGCCATCTCTCCACTCCCAGTACGCGGTTAGCCGTTCTCAAGTATCGGAATAGCTATAGGTAAGGCTTACCAGCGCATGTGGGCTGTACTCAAAGGTCTCAATCACAACAGGCCAAGCAACGGTACGGTCCTTAATCGACTCAGTTGGAGACACTACTTTAAGACTCCATTCTTAAAGCAAGTCCACCGACCGGTCTCAAGTTTAAACATTATTAACCATAAAAGTATTCCACAACGACCCTTCAAACGTTCTCATTTGAAAACTTATCTAATAAGCAGGGCTAAGCATACTAAACATTTTCATAAAGCAGGTATCAAGGTTAATATGGAAATCATCAAGGTAGATAATGCAGCAAATAGGATTCACTCAACTCCTATTCACCTAATGCATCATATTAACTCAAGTGATAGAAATAACTTTATGAAAATACAAGGATAGGGTTTAATGTCCGGGGCTTGCCTTGGTCGGAGGAGACGTTCGGCAATTCAACAACACCCGAAGGATCCACAAACTCGGAAGAAATCCACTGAGGATCAGATTCTTCCGGAGCGTATTCTATACGTAAAAGTGCATATGCATGATTATGATATACTCATGGCATGATAAAGACAGGTTACAAGTTCTTGGATGACAACAATAAACATGACTATCTTGAGTACAATTTTCCTTCATGGTAAAGAAACAAACTAATCTAGCTATCAAAACATAGATTACTTCTAAGCAAATTTTATCATCTTCATTAAGCAAGGTTGTGTAGCTATCAGACAATAAAGATTATTTATATGAAATAAACCATAACCAGGGAGCATATCATGCTAAGTAACCATGGTTATCAAACAATCCAAAATATCACCCAAAGCCTAAAGGGATTAATTATTTCTATTTCTTTTATAAGCATTTTAAATAGCTTTATTAAGAAATGGAGCATACTTAATCAAACAGAGCTGGAATTAATCATGAAGCTAAATAATATTAACACAAGATCATATATTAAATTGCATGATTTTTGGATATACCCATAATTTACTAAAAATCATAGAAGGTTTATTCATTATTAAACAGGGGCAATTTTCATATATATGCAAACTGCCAGAAAATGGAATCTAATATTTTTCATGTGTTCTACTCATTTTAAGGAAGCCATACAAAAATTTTCATAATTTTTGGATCAGCAGATAATTCATAGCATAAATTCAAACATCACTCATTTTTAAACAAAAAGAAAAAGAAAAGCAACACTGTGCTACTGCAGCCAGGAGCTCGGCCCAAGCCCGCGTGAAACTTGGCCCAGCCGGCCCTCCCCCGCGCGCGCTGGTAGATTTGCAGAAAAGCCCTCGGCTTTCTTAGCAACCAACCCGCAGACCAGGCTACTATTCACATGAGTCTACGGCTTTGCAAACGAACCCCTCCCTCTTCTCGTCTTTACAACTGCGAGGTCCCCGATGCACCCGGCCGTCCAGAGCGTGACATCCTGCGGCGGCGTGGCTTACGCCGGCCAACTCCGGTCACCCCGAGCCAAACTGAGACGAGCACAAGCACCAGCAAGCAACCCGCAACCGAACAAGCTAGCAAACTCGCACTCTACTGCTCTAGCGAGCTCTGGCCACGAGCGGCGGCGGACATGGCCGCGGCGGTGCTTACGCCGGTGGCTCTAGGCTTGTAGAGAAAGAATGGAGAGGCCAGGAAGCATCGGCGTCTCACCCTGGGTGTGCTGACGCAGAGAGAAGGAGTGGAGAACAGTCGGGTGTTGCTTGTCCACGCGACCAGAGACTCCGGCGGCGAGCTCCGACGAAGAAGACGATGTTCCGGCGGCAGCTGTGAAGCAAAGAAGAAAAGAGCGAGCCGATGAGCATCACAAGGTCATGGCGAAGCAAAGACGAGAGAAAGAGAGAGCAGAAAGTTGCCCGGATGGGCTGACCACGACGAGCTTGACCACGGTGGCGCTCTGTCGCCGGCGGAAAGGAGAATGGTGAAATCCGGTGCTCTGGTGCGAAAGAGGGAAGAAGGGTGGGTTCTGGAGATGCGCAAGGAAATGATGAAGATATGCCCGCGGTGAATTTGGATATGGATCAACCGTGGCGGTGAATTTTGGATTGGAGTGGAGAGCTGTCCGTCGGTGCTCCGGTGGCAATCGACGTCGGTGAGTGCAGGAGAGAACGCCACGAAGCAAGCAGAGGCGCCAGCAGCTGCTCCACTTTGCCACGGACGCGAGCACGTGCTTGGACGAGATGAAACGGCGGTTCACGAGTCAGCAAACGCCGATCGACGCTCGGCGGCACACCGCCAAGAACAGGGGCCGAGCTTATCCCCCTTGTCCCCAAAATACCCTTTCTGAAATTATGAAATTACTTTGAATTTTTGAATAGAAGACAAAAATATGTCAAAATATCAAATGCTCAGAATTTTGAATGCTACAAAACATCTTTAGTGACCAAAGACAGATTTGAAATGGAAAGGGATGAATTTGAGCCAAACAGTTTGAAATTCAAGCTTAACTCCAAAATTTTGACTTGGGGTAAAACAGAATTTCAAAAATTACTTTTAATTTTGCATAACAACTTGAAAAACTCCCAACATGAAAGTTGTTCAACTTTTCAAGCCCTACAACTTTCATGTTGACCATTTTGCAAAATTCCAAACAGATTTTGAATTTGGGATTTAAGTTTGAAAAGGGGACACTTTCTGGAAATTTGTATTTTCAAAATTACTTTGAATTTTGTACTGAATCTTCAAAAACTCAAAACACCAAAGTTGTACATCTTGACAAGATCTACAACTTTGCTTTTAAACTCAACTTCAAATTTTGCTTGGTTTTTGAATTGCACAAAAGGGGCAAATCTAGGGTTTTGAAAACTAGGGTTTTCCCCCCTTAAGCCTTTCGGAAAAACTTTCACCCAAAGTTTTTAAACTCCAAAACAAGCATCCACACATAAAATAAACACACTTAAATTCCTAAACACATTCATCCAAAATAAACTTATTTTAGGTTAATGCATTAGTGTGTGCTTTAACATATTTTTGATGCAATGCTCATGATGACATGTCATATTTTAGTTCGCTTAACACCAGAGTGTTACATGAATGATTAATTTGTGACTACACAAAGTGTGCGAGTGCATGATGTCTTCCTCCAGCTATGGGGAGCAACAGGACTAACATATGTAGTGTATTTTGGGGTTTTGATGATTAATGAGACTAACATATGTTTTGCATAGGTTAATGCAATTGAGTTAGTTGCAATGTGAATGGGCACAAGTGTCTTGATCCAAGACTTTGTGATTGATCGACTTGTGGTGCAAAGGATGATTGATAAGACTAAGGCCTTGTTTAGTTCCCAAAAAATTTTGCAAAATTTTTCAGATTCCCCGTCACATCGAATCTTTAGACACATGCATGAAGTATTAAATATAGACAAAAATAAAAACTAATTGCACAGTTTGGTCGAAATTGACGAGATGAATCTTTTGAGCCTAGTTAGTCCATGATTGGACAATATTTGTCAAATACAAACGAAAAAGCTACAGTGTCGATTTTGTAAAATATTTTGAAACTAAACAAGGCCTAAGGACACTCTAATGAATGTAGGTTGTATGCATGGGGACATTTTCTAATAGTCTGTATTAGTTTTTTTGCTGTATTATTAGAGGGGGGTGGGGGGGGGGGCAAGGCGTCCACCATGAAAGAGTTGAAGCGAGAACATGTGGATATGGTAGAAATATTCTGGTAAAATCTCAACTAGCTGCTAGCGGAATCAGCTAGCACGATGCCACTGTATGATCTGGCATAGCTAGAGGAGGCTGGGGGATCATCTAGTAATGTTTGCGTGTGTCAACTTTTTTCAACGATTGGGAGCCTCTTCACCTTCTATATTAATGCTACATCTGGAACATTTGGAGCTACTCTTCCAACCCACATATGCCATCACTTAGGCCTTGTTTAGTTCTGAAAAGTGAAAAATTTTCGGTACTGTAGCATTTTCGTTTGTTTGTGACAAATATTATCCAATTATGGACTAACTATAATCAAAAGATTCCTCTCGTGATTTCCAGCTAAACTGTGTAATTAGTTTTTGTTTTCGTCTATATTTAATGTTTCATGCATGTGCCACAAGATTCGATGTGACGGAGAATCTTGAAAATTTTTTGGTTTTCAGAGTGAACTAAACAAGGCCTTATGAGAAGACTGTGAAGCATTTAGAGAGACACCCAAGCCATAGTGTCAAGAATGAACGCGGTTTTTTGTCTGTACATGCTGAGCAGGTATTATCCTAGCCGTCTAACAAATCTCGAGATATGTGCAACTGACACTGACAGCTTCATTTCTATATTGCTTCTTGCTCCTATACGTTATGTACATATGTACTACTATACATTAGCTATACCCCTTCTACTGTGCATATGTTTCTTAATTCTTCCTCCATTTCTCTCCAGACCAGCAGCCCACATCTGCCAAATGTTGGAATACTAGCTGTCATTTTCCCCATCAATCTCTCTCTCTCTGTTCTTCTAGGTTTTACACCTAAATGAATTTGATACTGATGCGTAAGCGTGTTCCATTTTATTTTTTCAATATTGTTGCTCATACTTTTTTTTAATGTTCTAGCAGTTACTAATAGTTTTTGTTTCTAAAGCGTGAATCTTTGTTAAATTTTTAGGTTCTGTATTAAATGATATTTTATTTAATTGCCAACAAATCTTGCATTTTCTTCAATAAATCCTCTTACTAATCTAAGTAAAACTATGGACTGGATGCTTTAATAAATATGGGTATACCGGGGCAGGTAATTGATTTAATAACAGATTCTGTATTTTAAAAATGAGTTCTCATGTTTATGATATTTATATGATATCTTTGGTATCTGAAAAAGTTATTATTTTTATTTTCTCTATTGCATTCAGTTTTGAGGGCTATATGTAAGACTGTATATATATATAATACTTTTTGGCTGTTATATTCGATAAAATTATTAGTTTGCAGCTAATTAGTAGCTTTCAAATGATTACATCATATGCAGTATTCATTTCTAACCTCTTGGACCTTAATTTTTTTATAAAAAGTGATTGACATTAGTTCGCTTCCATTAGCTTTGGTATTGGTAACTAGCATAATGCGTTGAAAAAGTTCACAACTTCGCATGTAAAACCTAAAAATAACTAGTGCACATACTTTTCAGCATGTTCTTACTAGAGTTAAGCTTGAGATTTGTTTGACTTCTTAAAGTATACAATGTGTACTTATTTTGGAACAGAGGAAGTATAATAAGCTAATGGATGGTACCGATGTGATGTTCTAAAATATTCTATCTGTCCTAATTAAAATAACTATTAGCTAGTGGCTACTTCCTATTAGATCCATTAGTACATTTTATAACACTCCAATAATTTCATTTTTGGGTTGGTTTTAGAAAACATTAAATAAAGCTCATCCTATAATTAAACAGTGTCAACTTTTCCTTTGATTAAACCTTGCATATCATTATACTTTCCGTTTGTACTTATTGAGTTCGACATGAACTCACCCTTGCTATTTCTCCTCCCACACTCCCATTGTGTAGCAAAATGCTGCTCAGAAGAAGGACAAAGATGTTGTGGAGTTTTCTAGAAGCCTATTAGAAGTGCTTGCATATGGAGCCTCCAGTCAGCCACTCCTGAAAAGAATGAAAACTAAGAAGTTGGAAATAATAATTATGAAAAATAAAATATGGGTGAAATAAATAAAAAATTATGATGTACTTACTTAATCATTAAAAATGTAAATAAATAAAGATTAATTAAAAGCAGATGAAGAACATGGGAAAAAGTAAATAAAAATGAGTTAACAAAACTAAAATAATCGGTGCAAGCCAAGAAAAGCAATAACTCAACAGCAAGTGGGTAAGGAACATATTATTTTTGTTCTTTCATATAGTGTTTTGTGACAATATATTGTTTGTAATATAAATTTAGATTATTAAGGCTGGAACCAACATACTGTGCATGCTAAAAATAAAGCTGAAATATTATATAGAAGTAAGCTATTAAAAAGATATATAAGAGTACGCTATTAAAAAGACCTATTGTAAATGATGTGGCAATAAGCCGTTCGAAAATAACAGAAAAAAGTACGTCAAATGAAAAATTAAAAATAGAATAAAATGTCAGTGTGTGAATGAAAAACTAAAAATAGAATAAAAGATCCGCGATTAGTAATAGAAGATTGAGAATATTTATATTTAAACATGTGTACTAATTTGTTATCAAAAGTCACGGTTTAAAACATTTGGCACATGCAAGTGAGCGGCAGCACACATTGGCAAACGAAAATACAAAGAGAATACGGTAGAAAAAAATGCTGGCACAAGTAAATACCAAAAGAGAGAAGATGTCACAAATCTCGAGGACAGCTTTTAACGGAGAGGATAGTGTCCGCTTAGCATGTACATGCCGCGAGACATTATCGGTCAAGAATTAGGTGTTACCATGTTCTTGCTTGGGTTTTCTTGTGCCAGAGCTTCAAGTCTTCTTATTTTTTGTGATTGCCATCACTTATACGATTCAGTGAAGGACTTAATGACCTTCCTCGGTGGAGCTATTGTGAGGAGGCTCTAGAATCTTGTACACGATCTTGAAACCCACCATTCCAGAGTGACATACGGATATTCACTAGTGGAGAGGAGCTTAAGTATTTGTGACTTAGGTGCTCCAACGTGGAGTAGGTGGGTGAAAATAATCCGAGACATGGGAAAATTTTGGTTGCCTCTTTAGGTTTCTTACATTACTTATTGCTCTAGCTTTTTGT
The DNA here is from genome assembly GCF_000003195.3 of Sorghum bicolor. Lineage (NCBI taxonomy): Eukaryota > Viridiplantae > Streptophyta > Magnoliopsida > Poales > Poaceae > Sorghum > Sorghum bicolor. Next base: position 57,854,980 of record NC_012873.2, read on the forward strand.
GTGCAAGTTCTCTTGTGTGACTACGGTTGTTTTGTAAGCGAGCTTAGCATAGAACTACTACTTGCACTTAAGGACATCTGATCATGAGACCCACTTTATTAGTAGTCTATCTCATAGGTTGTATAAAAAAGCGTGTGAAACTCATAAGTCATAATAGACTAGCTTAGCATGCTCCTCTAGTTATCTCGCTAAGGACTTGTGTAGGATGGTCAATGGTCATAGTATGTTTTTGTCAAAAACTTAGGTGCCAAGGTGCTTTGGAGATTTAGAGTTTGCATACATTTTGTGTTGTCGTCATCATCTCATTTTTCTTTCTCCGTGGCTATCACCCTAGGCCCTCCTGCAGTCCTGCACTACCTTCCTTGCCCCCCCCCCCCCCCACCCCCTCTCCACATGTGTCGTTCTTGACAGTTGTGTAGAGGTTGTCGTCCAATCTAGTCATAGCAATTAGGGTTTAGATTGAATAAGTTATGCCCTATGGGCTACCGAAGGGTATCGCCTTCGTCGATTCCATTTTGGATCTTGTTTCTTGCAAAGAGTTCCATATCACCTTTGTTGATTCCATGTTGGATCTTGTTTCTTGCAGAGAATTCCATCAAAAATGCCTATCTAGACTTTCAGCTCGGCATTCTTCACACCGTTTTGGTTTTTGCAAGGTTGATATTGTTGGTGGGGAATGATCGTGTTCCCCATTTGCATCTTCAGGACCAGTTAATGCAGTACAAATAAGCATTTTTTTAGGTCAAGCAGCAAACAAGAATTGTTCGCAAGGTTATACCATCAAATACAAGTCTGACGTCTGCAACACAAAAACACTTGGGAGCATTCTCCCCATCAAGTATATATTTGATAGTACATTTTTACTGGTTACAACCCAGGCACGTTAATCTTCAAATGGAATCGTAGGTGCACATTTACATTCTTCGGCTTGGATCGCATATCAGCAACTCCAATACAGACTCAAATAAGGTGAGAGAAGTCCCAAACCTTCTTGCTGGGAAAATTTAAAGCCTTTCTGCAAGGCTGTCATCATATCGTACTTCCATTTTGTAGTTCTCCAGACGGGCAGGCGTCTTGGCTTCCAGGAAGCACACCAAATCATCAGATCTATACATCCTATATCTTCCTTCGAGCATCTAATGCTAACAATTCTTTTAGTTTTTCTGTGTATGCATATTCTAAACCTAAAAGAATAACAACCTATTTCATTGATCCTGGAAATGCAGATCCATATCTCCTGTGTTGTCATCATCGTCATCGTCAAGGTAATCCACAGGTACATTTGCAGGCCGCCGTTTCAACCTTTGGAATATGTCATCAAGAGATTCAGGTGAAGAGACATTTGAATTCAGAACAAATCCTGGATCTTGGCGCAAAGGAAGAAACTTCTTTGAACCCATATTTGCTTTGAAATTTTGAAAACCATTCTTCATCGAGGCCCATGTTGCAGACACACCAGTTGGTGGTACACCCGCATTGGACCGCTGCTCAGAATTTCTTTCTTCAAGCAAAGATACAGAGTTCGGTGAAATTTCCTTTCTCACTGCCTTCCCTGACTGCCGGTTCTGTTCTCTAATAGAAGTGTATTTGCTGGCGATAGTCTCCCTGTTGTTTGCATATTTCGACTGACCGGCTCTCCCATCATTTCTGGAAGAGGTTGCCCCAACTTTCATCTCCACTGTATTTTCAACCTGCAACACGGTAGCCGAATGAAAACAGAAACCAGTAGGTACTGAGTAATAAAAATAAGCTAAAATTCAGCTGGAAATGACCAAAGGCTAAAGAAGATATCTTCCATCTCAACCACTAAACTATCCCTAGACTAAAACATACTGATAGTTGAATCTCCTATGTAAACGAAGGAACGATTCTACGCACCAATGGAACATTTTGTGATTCAATATCTGTGTTCACGCCATTGAAATTCCTTGCCAATGGAATAACTTGCTCGCCCACTTTGCACCCTTGTTCAAGCCAAGACCTCTCTGGAAAAAAAGAAAAAAAACATTCAATTATTAAAGCAAATCATGCTTTCAGATGAACTAAATGCCAGTCTTTGAAGCAACAATTCAACAGCAGTTACACAAATATTCATTCCCAGTAAAAGATAGGAAAAGCTAGGACAATCATAATTCAGGATCCTGATTTGCCTTTCACTAACAAGGGAACCAATGGAAGTATGAAACTGAAGTCCTTCAGGAAACTTAAGAAATAAAATAACTCTACTTCTCCACATGCAGTATCTGTGGAGCCCTTACCTTTTTGTAGAATAATCATTCCAGAGGGATCTAAACCATCTATATTCTCTTCTTCACGTTGGAACTTGAACCTTTTCCAGCTTCCCAAAAAGTCAATCACACGGCCAAAGAAATTACTAGCAACCAATAGCGTATAAACAACCATAATCAGTGGGTAGATCCTGTTGAAGCCTCTGCCGAAGAAAGGGACTGCATCATCAATGTTCCCCATTCTCTGAAACAGATAATTTGTCGGCGATTAGGAATGAACTATCTTTTTGATAAACAGAAAACATAATTAAAAATCAAAGAGAGAAGCCAAAAACCATTCCCTTCCAGGTGACAAGTAATAAGGCATGCTCATGTACAGAACTGATATAGTTATACCACAAACAATGAAAAACAAAAAAAAAACACAACTATTACCTTCTCAAATGTAGTTTTAGCATTGCCACCAAGGCGGATGAGATTAAGAAAGTTATAAGAAATAGGAGGTGCATATCTTGCAACCATTCTGCAAAACAAAATTTGGTGAAGAAATAAAATGATCCGAGTGGCTTTGGAATAGAAACACATCAAGCATAAAAAAAAGCATTAAAACTTACGAACAGATCATAAGCAAGCTGACAGAGCTGGTTTGCCTTGGAGTTAGAGAATAGAACATCAACATACCAATCTTGAATAATGAATAATATGTGCAAATGCACATATACATCAAGGGGACAAAAGCAGCAACCTGTGAACAAACCTAAGTTCATAAAGATGACCAAAAAAACTGAAAATTATGAAGTTATAACAGAGTTAAACAAAGGAAGTGACTTTTCCCCAATGGCAATAGTGAAAAGAAGTTGAAGGATGTCACTCATTTCACATGCTCCAAGCGTCGCCTAGTAACTATACTCACATATATAAAGCGTACATGTGTTTGTTTGAAATTTAACTAATCAGTAGGTGATAGATGAACATGACTGTTATGTCCTATGCAAATAAATTATCTAATGGCATCACTAAGACAAGATAGTAAGTATTGTAGAGAGACAAGATAGTATTGCTGAGGGTAGTCAGCCTCACAAGTAACAAAACTTTATGGTAAACTGGGCAGGTAGAAAATCAGTTGTAAGTATTTACATAAAGTGTTTGGTTCCTTACCTGAACTAAAACCTCTTGTTTTCCTACAGCTTTTATAAGAATAGAAAAGAGAGAGAGATCAACACCACTTGGAAGTAAAGTAGCTTCAGCCAACAGTATAGCAGCTGACATGCAGCCAAGGATAACAGCAAATGCTTTTTGAAGCTGCTTTCTCAGTATACAGCGCCAAATGAACTCTGGAAATGCAACAAAAGTATCCTTGAGTCAGCTCAATCGTTAAGCACATGTAACAAATTTACCAAGAAAGTAAGAATCTAATCTAACTGAGATGCTTATTGTAAGGAATTATGAAAACCAAAAAACTGCAGCAAAGGTAAGAAGAATACCAATAGTGTCCAAAATTGATCCAAGTGTGCCTGAACGACTTTCTCTAAAACTTGATACATATTTCCTGTTAAAAAAAATTAGATCAATACTAATATCAGTTCATCTATCAGAGAACCCTGGATGAGTTGCAGTACATATTGCTTAAGTTTCCCAAACAGTTACTAAGAATAGAATTGATGTCTGTAAAGTTCCTCAGGTTGACAAGCACAAGCATCAATAGCGATTGGACAATTCGCCAACATTCAAATATTCTTGGTGAACAGTATTGCTTGCAGTATAAAACTTTTGTGGAACTGTTAAGAGTGGGCAGCACACAATTTGCTCTTTTTTTGTAATTTACTAATTTACACATTAAGTCTTCCCTCATGATGATCATATATCACTTGGCATAACTTGCTTGACAGATGCAGCACTATAAGGAAAAAACAAACTCCCAAAAGGTATCATCATGTAAATATGATCAAATGGGACAAAATAATATTCCTATAAGATAGAAAAGAAATGCTACTTGCAAACAATATTTTTAAGGCAAAGAGATTACACTGCAAAATAAGACCAATAAACTCACCATCCATTAGCATCACGGCGTTCATAATTTTTTATTGTGTCTTCTAGTTTGAGGGCTTCCATGACACAAGTCATATACTCACTGCACAATGACAAAACCCTTAAAACTTAGTGGTTAAATAGGGCAGCGCCAGTCACACTTTAATGTTATTATTTGTTCTATACTCTAGTATTTACTGCTTACTAGCTTTTCACAAACCTGCATGCGTCATATTTGACAGTCCACAACCCCACATTATTACTAAATGAAATATATACAATGGCTTATTCTATAATACCTTTTGCACCTATAGTACTCCTCATGAGCTCTCCTGAGTTGGCGCCGAAGTGTGGCCATCGATTTATCATCAGTATCATAGTCCATATCATTTTCACCTAATCTACCACCAGAAGGTTTAAAGGATGGATCCTCCCGCAGCTGCGAGAGACAAAAACATTAAGATATTTTGCATATATAATAAGCAATATTTAAATTTAACACACTCACAGATTACAGCAGTACCATTTGAGACAGCATGTTATCAATAATATCCATGTAAGGCCTCAAAATGTCACGTTTTGACATTTGATTTGATGTAGCTTGAGCAACCTGGAAATTGACCGACACTTCAGAAACATGAAGAAACTGCATGTTATTGCTTAAAAATTTATGAAATATACATACAACAATTGCATTTGAATATTCTTGATGGGCATTATCAAGCTTTACAGCCATCTTAGCAACTCTATGAGAAAGTACTTTTTGGCGGTGAGACCAGTCTGCGTTTTTCCAAATGTTTCTTGGAATTTCGCTTAGCCCAAACCCAAGAAGAAAAGCACCAGTCACTAATCCAAAGGTATTTGAGCATGCCATTGCAAATCCCACAATACCACCATCCCTGTCAAGAAAAGTTATTTTAGATCAAACACCCTACTAGATACTTGTATAAAGGACAGCTAGTTTTAGAAGAAATATAATCATTGGGGATGAAAGCAAAGCATCAATCTTTGGGAATGAAAGCAGTACTTTGATAGTACCACTGATTATATTTTATTCATCTCAAGAACCAAAAGTGACTGTGAAACAATAGTCATTTTTTTCTGGAACACGCAAGAGATTTTGCATCATTTCATTAAGAGGGAAAAGGAGAACTGTACAAAGGAGGGAGAAGAACCCCGCCCCTCCACATGGGAAACACTAGACCAGAGCAACTAGCCCCCCACAGCTAACATGACCTGTGACTATGAGACACAAGGCCAAAGAAACTAGTCGAGTACAGGCTAGGAGACAATGAGCACTCAACAGAAACTTAGGGAAAATTAACCACAACATCTAGGAACTAAACATATTATTTTGAACTGCTTTTTATCAAAACTTATATAGATGTTTCGGCAAAACAGTTCACCATTAGCTTGGCAGCATCAATACCATGAAAATGACAAAGGCACAATGGTGACCAATATTAAAGTGACACTGCAAGGCTATGTTCAGACATCAGATCGTCGTGTGAAATTTTGCTCAAGTAAAGATTGAACATACCAAGCTCTATGCATGATTAAGAGTAGTATGAGACCAATAAGGCCAATGGCTCCCACAATTGAATAAAAAAGCAGGTTCATATGAATGCTAGTTTTCAGCCTTTCTTTAACAGTGAAGTCTCCTGCATCTTCATAGCCCTGGATAGTAGGAACTACAGCCCTGTTTGAAGACATAAAAAACAAGCCTTGTTTAGAAATACCAACACCAACGCAAATGTTCAGACTTCCGAGGAAACACCCGTGCATCCAGCCATTCAATAAAATTTGCGACTGAAGATCCAAGCAAACCATAACTATGAGTGTACAAGAGAACTAAGTTCACACTGAGGTGCCTTACTAGAAAATGAGTAAGCTACAATGATACATTCAGCATAAAATTAGATACACTGAAAATCTAGCAGTTAATATTGGTTGTATTATATGAACAGGGAGATAATTTTTCCAGCATTTTTTCCTTCTACAGACCATATAATGTATAGCCAGTGTTTTCCCAAGTACCAACCTAGTTTGGATAAAGCCAAAAGAGTTGCATTGATGCCCCAAATGATGGAGCAGCATAGAAGGCAGAGATTGGACTCTTGAAAATAGTACTAAAATCATGGTTATAACTGGAAATGGATGTGCCAAGTCATCAAATAGATGTTTTTTCTTTGTTTTTTAGATGACACTAAGAATCAGGGAAATTCAACCATTGGGAGGAACTTATGCAAGGCATGTTCATAGCATACCATGTTAGGATAAATGTGCTCCAATAGGACCAGCTCCAAAAGAATCCAATGCCACCCTTTGCACTGCCAGTTAATGTCTGCAATAGAAATGATCGAAGGGTTTGAACCAAAGGAGTATAAAAAGATAATTTTCCAGTCAGTAGATAATAAAAATTGTCATTTCCATTACCGCTAATAAATTTATCGATATGATTTAATGGACACATGTGTCTTTTTTTGAAAGGGGGGTTAGCTTTGAAAGATTAAAAAGAACATCAAGAATTGACTTGTGCTCAAATCTGTATTACCAAAACACCGACACAAGATAAATGGCAAGGACATAACATTAAGGTAGGCCAAGTTAGCTGCTAGGGTTTCTCATTAGTCAAACAATTCTGAACTGACAGAATACTCGGTTAACTCCATAACTATAACAAACAAAAGAAGATGTTTCGAAGAGGTGGCATCAGGACTAGAGGGTTGAACCGCAAGTTATTCAGTTATGAAGACTCGAATAGTGTAGAAACAGAGTTCTCTAAACGTAAATTGCAGTCAGGCAGATTATATGCAATACTCCTAGTCCCAGGGTAACAATCAATTTGCCTCAGGGACAAGGTTTCCACTGCATTTGTAAGAGCTATGCAACGAACTGGTAGACACTTAAATGGACAGCAGGGGTGAAGCCAGTTTCCCAGACCTCATTCGTAGCAATACGCATCAATTCAAAAGCGTGCTCCATCCGTAACACGTTAGTTTGTGATACAATTCAATTCGTACATACACCCAAAAATTGCAACGCAACTAGAACACGAAACGAGCTCCACCCGGGATCTAACAGCACCGACAGCCAAACCGGCGGAGCCCGGGGCAGAAGATGGCGTAACCGGGGGCGGTGGATGAAGAAGTGGGAGAGGGACGCGGCAAGGGATCTGACCTGCCAGATGTCGGCGGGGACGAGGATGATGATGGAGAGGGAGCAGAACCATGCGTATCCGACGGTGACGACAACGTAGCGCGGCACAGCGGGGCCGGCGAAGTAGCGGAGCGTGACGACGACCATGCCCAGCGTCAGGGGCAGCGATATCAGGTAGAACACCCACATCTCGCCGCCCCGACGCTCCCCGCTAATCCGCTTCGACGCCGCGGCGGCCGGAGGGAAAGGAAGAGTCGGTGGAGCCGGGCCGGCTGGGAACCGGAAGCTTCTCCGTGTTGCAGGCGCGCAGGCGGGAGGTGGGGCCCGGGAGATCGCGGGGCTCTTTTGTCTCCGGGGAAGTGGAGAAGCGCGCACGGCTGGGGAAGAAGGAAGAGGAAGGTGCTGGTGGGCCGAACACGGATCGTTCGGTGGAGTTTGGGAAATGTCGGTCCGAGGGGAGTACTGACACGCACGCAAAGATTGTCATGTAAAACTTGCTAAAAAACGCACCGGTGGATCGTTTAAACTTTCCTCCAAGGTCTTGTTTGTTCGTGGATTTGAAAATCTTCTACGAATCACATTCCATTTTAAAATATTTGAAATGGCTAGAAAGTTATTTAAATCCAATCCAAATTTGTGGTGTGGCTAATCATAAAATATGTTCCTTATAAACAATTTTTTAAAAGTTGTTTGTCAAAGCAAAGAATCATACGTTAGGTCCAAGAGCTCTCTAGCTGCGCACGTGCTCCCACATCTCTCCCCGCAAAGAACAACACACACGTTGTAATTGAATACTATAAACTATAACACATAATTGATAATATGAGACATAAAAAAATAAACAAGAACATGAAATTATATCTAGAAATTCAGAACAATCCAACTATTCAGGGATGAAGCTTGCATATTAGTATGCTGTCACATGACAACAACGATGTTTTGTATGTGTTTTCCTTTGCTACATAATGTTTATAAATGAAGATTTGTCATGGTTTAGGCCTTGTTTAGTTCACTTCAAAAACTAAGAACTTTTCAAAATTTTCCGTCAAATCGAATCTTGCGGCACATGCATAGAGCATTAAATATAGATGAAAATAAAAACTAATCGTAGAGTTTACGTGTAGATCGTGAGATGAATCTTTTAAGTCTAGTTACTCAATAATTAGACAATATTTGTCAAATAAAAACGAAAGTGCTACAGTATAATCCAAAAACTTTTCGAATCAAAACAAGGCCTTGAAGGTGGTATCAATAACTTTTGAACCTAGATCTGCCCATGCAACTATTATCTTTCAAAATAGCATAGGTTCAGTAATATTTGCCAACCATTGTTGTGGTAAAAATATAAACCATTATCTCTTAAGTTCTTAGAGCATCTCCAACAATTTATCATTTTTTGTTTGCTATTTGTTGTAGTTTGCTAACTTCCAAAATGATATGGCAAGTGAAAAAAAAGACATCTCCAAGTGTTTGCCATAATTGACTTGGCAAAAACCAAAATTGTGGACCCAACTGCATTTGCCGTGACTTTTCTTGCACGCCGTATTTGGTCCCGCGCTTTTGGTCGCGCGCGTTTCTTCTTCGCTGCATTTTCTCGTCGCCGCACCGCCAGTTCGCGAGCATCTAGGTCACCGCGTGTTTCCTGGTACCTGTATCCGAGACGCTGCAGGTCGCCATCGAGGGCTTGCGATATCTAGGTAAAACCGTTGGAGATGGTCTTAGCAAGCATTTGTATTAGGAGTTGCCGCCCTGGAAACATCGCCACCACAAGGTCTCCATCTAGGCCCTCTCCTTCCTTTTTGGTGAGTGAGGGGAGGTGGCAAGAAGGGAGGGGACAAATCTAGTCTGTTTAAGGTCTACTCAAAATAAATCTATTCACAAAATCAAATGTTTTTCAGCTCAAATATTGTTAGTTCTAATGACTTTTGTGCTTGCCACGACGAGATTACGTTGCAAGCGTCGATTTCATCGGTAGGAGGCTAATTTGTGGTCATTATCCGCAAGCGGAGGGGTGCTCCTAGGCACCGCCGTATAGGCAGTAAATTCAGCTATCATGAATTCGTAACTACGACAAGTTATTAATGGTTAATGCGTGGAACTTTGGTCGTTAACACTCAAGACATAGGAAAATTTATCTTGGTTCGAAGCACGAAGCCCTACGTCCATCAAAGAATTCTTCTCGTGAGAATGCTCAAGTGAGTTTTTACACTACAAGAAAGCCCCCTCCCCTCTAGCTACGCTTTATATGTAGGTTTGGATACGTTTTATTTCATCTCTACTAAAGCATAGACACACTTTACTAAAGCGTGTCTAGAGTGTCGCCTTTACAACTGAGAGAGGGAGTAGGAGAGCGTAAGTCGAGTTCTGATCTAGGGTTTTGGAAATGAGTTTTGTCCCCCTCTAAGGGTTCCCTTGGTTGTCTTTGTTCCGCTTATCTGGAGGGTAGATGTGCAAAGTTTAGAGGTTCTCTGATCTCTAAGGGAGCACTAAAGGTTCATTAATTGCCACCCAACCCTCATCGCAAGTTGGTAGCTCCCGGTCTCAGTACAGTGGCTAGGCTCTATCTCACCGCCGTATTTGTTGATATATCTTGGCCCATGGAACTACTTAGTATGTAAGAGGAGTTAATATATGGCGCACAAACTCACAAATCCATAAATTTGCTGGCGTAAATCAAAACGTGGAATGTGTGGCACACAAGACCAACTTTCCTCGATGTCATGGTTACAAATTTGTCTCTTTGTTACGCGTTGAAGGATCCACTAGGAGTAATTAGAACATACGGAGTACAAGGATACATGATCCAGCCTTAGTTGTTACATGCCATTTTTAAATGGAAAACAGATACTAGTATTTCAGACAAACGTGTTACAACAAGAAAGCAGATATTGAAACTAGCTAAAAGTTGAAACAAGTGTGATCTTATTATAAAGCCCTTGACTGAATTGATCTTGCTACAAAGCCAGGCTGTGATCTTCTTACAAAGCCCTTGATTGAACGCCACTCGATGTCAGTTTGCTGCCAACGGCGGAGTGAGATGCTTAGTTGATATGGGCCTCTATCAATCCCACGGTAACCAGATCATGATCATGACCACAGCGATTCTTCAAGGCAGTCTCTGCGGTGCCACACGCAAGTGCCGATCACGATTCTTCAAGTCAGTCTCTACGGTGCCACATGCAAGTGCCGATCATGTGCTCCAAGAATTTGCTGAAGTTTTCCCGGCTGGCGACGCACACGCGACTCACGGCTGTCGCCGCTGCTCGTTCGCCTCGTTGGTCTCACGCACCCTCTCGTGCTCTAAACGCACCCTCTCCTGGGCGAGCCGCTTGAGTCTCTGGGCAGCGCGTGTGGGATCCTGCCGCCTCCTTGCTTCGTCGACGGCCTCCGCATCTTTCTCCTCCAATCTATTCACGATGGCCTCCAAAGCGAAGGCAGTGTGATCGCCGCCGTGCTCAAGCAACTGTCGCATATGATTCCATTTTTCGTGATACATCTTGGCGAGGTATCCTCGGACCTCGGGCCTCGGGAAGAGTTCATCCAGGGAAGCCCTGGCACCGTTCAGGCGTTCGCGTTCACGCTTCGCCTCCACCGCGCGCTTCGACGCAGCATCCAGCAACGCGTAGCCGGTCTCGAACTCCCAGGCCTCCCTGAACCTCTTCACCTCTCTGACGATGGCGGCATCAGGCGCCGCGGCCACACGGACAGATCCTCCCACCGCGCCAGCGTGCCTGTTGATGCTGTCGTCCGCGCGAGGTTTCTTGGCTCTGCTCGGCCTGCTGCTCTTGCTGTCGTCGGCGACTGAAACGGCGCACGAGGCCGGCTTGCGTTCCGGCCATGAGCCGTCGTACTCGTACTCGTACATGCGAGGTATCTTGGCCCTGCTCGGCCTGCTGCTCTTGCTGCCGTCGGCGACTGAAACGGCCCACACGGCGGGCTTGCGTTCCGGCCACGAGCCGTCGTACTCGTGCTCGTACATGCGAGGTCTCCTCGCCCTGCTGCTCCCGGCACCGGCAGCGCCCGTGTCAGCGGAACAGGCGGCCGCGGGCGTCGGGCCGACGTCGACGACGCGGGGTTTCTTGGCCCGGCTTGGCCGGCCGCTCTCGTGTGCATCTGCGCCAGCGTAAGAGGGGTGCTTGCGTTCCGGCCTCGGGCGATGCTCTTCCCGCTCCGCCTTTGCGGTCGTGCGAGATGGCGGCGGCGGGCCGTATTTCGTTGGCAGGAAGGCGGCTAAACCCCGGAGCAGGTCGTCGTGCTTCTCGCCGAGGAGTTCTTTGAACTCTCGGTAAACTCCGTGAGCGTCGAGGCTCTGTTCCAAGTCGACGCTGTACAGCTTTGCGACAAATCCATCGTATTTCTTCGGGCTCAGCGCCTTTTGTGCTCGTTTTAAGAGCTGCAAACCTTGACGCACAGGGTCGACCAAGGCATAGAACCGGTCAAGGAGACGAGGATGGCCACGGAGGAGATGCACCGCTCGGGCCAAGACGTGCTCGTCGTCGGTGATCTCGGGCTTGCCGAAGTCCGCGAAGAGGGCGAATAACGCATCTCTGTTGTGAGAATCACACGCCAAATGGTCATGGATCTCTTGCAAGAAGTCGAAGAGATCGTCCGTGATCCCCTGCGGTGGGAACGTCTCCGGCGGCTGCGCCATGGCTGCTTCCTCTGTTCGGCAGCTCTACTCTGCCAGCGGGCGCCGGAACAAGGAGGTCGTTTCGTTTCTCTAGGGCGCGTGTCGTGTTGCTCCTGGTATCTAGGAGTATCATCTTACCTTGCATTACGATGATCTCGTATAGAAAAAGGGAGAACGTGTCCGATTAGAATTTAGAAGAAGTACGAGAGAGACCACCGGACTTGACATGGAAAGCAAATCAAAATCGCCCGAGTACGTTGCTTATTTCACAAGATGCTGTAAGAGAAATCTGACTCATCCAGCAGAAGAAGAAGAAAAGAGAGAAACTCTAGTTTGGTACAGTACGTGCCCCTCTGCCGTTGGAAATAAATCTACTCGACGTTGACTTGGAAGACGTCCTTGCGCTGCTCCTCCTTCACCTTGGGCACGACCACCTTGAGCACGCCGTTCTTCATCTCCGCCTTGATCTTGTCCATCTTGTAAACCTCTGGCGCGAGCTCGATGCGACCGCTGTACCTCGGAGGCGGGACGTCCTCGTCCTCGCCGGACTCCTTCTCGCCCTCGCCCTTGATCACCAGGCTGTTCTGCTCCGCCCACACCTTGACGTGCTCCTTGCCCAGGCCCGGCATGTCCACCCTCAGGTGCAGCGCCTCTTCGTCCTCCTTCGCGTTCCAGCCACGGCGCACCGCACCGGCACGGCCTGGCGCCGCCACCGCGAAGTCGTCCATCAGGCTCAGCAGGCGGCCGAGGCTCTGCGGCGCACTGAACGGATCACGGAAAACATCTGGACAGGGACCAACAAGATGGAGTCAGCACAGCCATTTCAAACTATGGAGTTCCATCATCTCATTTGAGAGAACGAAGCGAATGAGTTTGGCTTGGCGCGAAGATGACGACTACCTGAGAACAGGCTGGGCGCGGCGTAGTCCCGGCTGCCGCGCCGGCTCTCGTACTCGCGGACGCTATCGTCTTCCGACTCGCGCCCCTCGTAACGTCGGAGCTGAGCGCCGGTGTTGTACCCGCGGAGACCGCCGGCGACTGCCACCGGCCTGAGGGTGGAGCCAGCCCCGGGCGCGGACGACGCGGCAAGGAGCTTCTCCAGCGCGCGGACAAGCGGGACGGCCCTCCTGGAAGCGACAGTGCAAGCCATGACACTCCCCCTCTTGGCCTCTTCCTCCCTGGCTGGCTGGTTGATCTGCTTTCTCCCTCGCTGCTAGTATATGTTTGTGGATTCTTGTGGTGCGAATGCCGTAGGGAAGTGGACGAAGCTTTATATAGCGGCGCGGCTTGGGGAAGAATTCAGAAGGTTCGCGAAGAACCTGCGGCGGCCGAATACTCCAGAAGCCTGTCGAACATCAAGCTGCTCCGCTTGTTAGAGTGGGCCCACCTATATACTTGGATAATAAGACGGCTATAAGATCAACAGGCTACTATCATCATCATGATCGAAATCCCACAAGGCCCATAAAACTTTCAGCCCATTGGAGGCCCACGACCTCTCTCCGTCCGATCCCTAGGCGGCGGATCCTTCCTCCACCAAACCTGGACCTGCCGTCTTGTCAAAAAAAAAAACCTGGACCTGCCGCAACTGAATCGGGTCAGATCGGGCCGTCGGGGAGGTGAGGGAGCTCACGCGGCGCCATGGACGAGGAGGAGCACGAGGTTTACGGTCAGGAGATCCCGGAGGACGGCGACATGGACGGCGCCGACGTTGATATGGCCGCCGCCGGGGATGACGCGACGAAGGTACCACCTCTGGATCCGTGTGTCTAACGCTATACCCTAGCCCTAGGTCCTTGCGGGTTGCTGATCCTTGGGATGCGTAGCTGCAGGAGCTCGACGAGATGAAGCGCAGGCTGAAGGAGATGGAGGAGGAAGCCGCCGCCCTCCGCGATATGCAGGCCAAGGTCGCCAAGGAGATGCAAGGTTGTCTTCCTATGTGCTCGCCCACTTTGCCTTTTTGATTTGATGTTTGGTACTTTTTTACGGTGATTTTAGGTTTCATTAGAGCGGTTCAATATGCTATGTACCTGTGACGATCTGTGTGTACAAGAAGCTTTAAGAGTGTTCGAGCGAGTTAAGATCAGTGTCTGTAACTACGGCCGAATTTGTTATTTGGTTAGCTTGGTAAAATTGCGAGATTGTGAAAAATCCTGCGTCTGTTCAGCTCCTTAAATTTTTAACCTTTTCACTGGATGTGAAGTATGTGATCATGCCATACATATTTTCTACACACCTTGAATTCTTAATTTAATTTGCTTATTACATGCTGTCCATGTAAGTTAGATTTGTGTTTTCTGATCACAGTGCAGTTAGAATCGAATTTGACATGGATTTTAGATGTCCTTTAATATTCTGTTGCTGAGGCTCTTTCCTTATGCACAAGACCAGGAACTCGCTAAGAAGGTTTCGTGATAAAATTTATATTTCCCATGTATGCCTATCTCTTGTTGTCATACTTGTCCTAGGCCTCCTATATTTTCCATCCTATTCTTGGTGTTTCTGTATTATTAGAAGTGCACTTGTATCATTCATATCTTATTCACTAATCCTCAGTATGGCAAATCCACAATCCCTCTACTATTGCTTACTGCATACTCCAGATAATAACGCTAACTGCACAGGCAATGGAACTAGTTCTTTTACTAAATATTATTTCATTCTTCTGAGTAGTTCCGTACTTTGTTCCATTATGTCTTGGGTACTGTTTGGTGGTTTTAAATGAAAAGTTCTTCTGCTTATGGACATCTTGTGTATGCAGGGATTTCCTTCTGGTGATCTATATTTATGTTGATCAAATTGGCACTCGCTACTGTAAAAAATACATGTACATGTCATTTTTTGGTCATGACATGCTCAACCAGTATTTTATGCCATACTATGAGATTATTTAAGTTTCTAAGTCTAATCTACATTTATGATATTCATGCTTCTGAACTAAATTTTATAAATAATGATTGTCAAAGTTTCAAAAGTTTGTCCAAGTGTTTGTGATTAGAGGGACTAGTTAGTACCTCTTATGTGTGCATGTAGATCCACATCCCATGTTTCAACATAGCGTATATCCGAAAGGAGAATGCAAATATGATGAGGCTTCCAGATTTAGTTTTATGCCTTACTTCATTTGTCTTTGGGTGGATATGCTGGTCCAAGTCCAACATGAGTGCATGACTTGATTTGGTCAAGGGTTTACTTCAATTTTAGCTTGCTTGCTTGTTTAGTTCAAGAAGATGCAATGTTCCTTGACATAATCGCTCTTCCGTTTTGCAGGAGGTGACCCTAGTGCATCTACAGCTGAGGCGAAGGAGCAGGTGGATGCCCGCTCTGTCTATGTTGGAAATGTAAGAATTTAAAAATCTCTCTTATCTCCCTCTCTTTATTGTGAGTATATGCATCCAATGCGTATTACCGTGAATATGTTATGTCACTTTTAAATTTCCACGTAACATATTTTTGTTATTCAACGTGTATGAGGCACAGAGTATGAAACTTGGATATATCTATTATGTAATGGCACATACATATTGCCTACTAGCTAATGGATAGTTCATTGGCACTTGCTTAGTTATGAATTATTTCTCTCAAAAAGCCAACTACCTTGCTACTTCCCTTCTGAAATTCTATGGTTGGTGCCTACTGAAAAATGTTTTTAGTGCTGGATGTCTTCACTGGCAGATGGGATTGTCAAAGCTTGTTCCTAATTTTGATGTTGCCTCCTTGCCCCCATTCTCGATGCCATTCCTCAGAATGCATTGTGCTGCTATTATGAAATGCTTTATGTGTGCTTACTATCATCCTTTGCTATCAATACTCCTTTGATCTGTCTTTATGGTGTTTTTATTTTATTGTTTTCGTGCATTGATTAAGTAATGGTGATGGTCGCAGGGCTAGTGTGCTTGAGCAAGCCTTTCAAATTGACTAATGGGCACCTGTCTCATGTTTTAGAGTTAGCATAGAATGAAAAGAAAAAAGGAAAAAAAGATAGAAAAATCTCTGAAAAAATATAAAAAAAGTGCATGGAAAAAAGAAAGAAAAAAAAAGGAAAGAGTAAAAAGGTATAATATAGATATCATAGGTTAGATGACCTCCCTGGCGAAGCAAAAGAAGGATGGCACTTTTTGACTGGAGCCGGCATGGTGGAATCTGGTGTGGTTCGTAGCTGCTGGTCCACTGATATCACCTGAGTGGTGCATAAGTATGACATGTAAGTGTAACAGTAGGAAAGCTTATTAATCTTGACTCTATTCTTTGCTGTTTCTGAACTTGTGCTCTGGCTATCTTCCTACCTTTGTCTTTTATTCTACGTTTCACCTAACAGTTGTTTTTTTCATCGGATCATATAGTGATGACATCTTTCTCTGACTAACATGAGATTAAATGCTGCCTGGTATTTTTGTGCATACGAGTGATTGCAGATTCACTAAAAAATAGCAATGCTGTTATGAAAATTGTTTTGCACCTCCTTGATGGTGTTAATAAACGCCGCCTGATATTTTGGTGCATGCTAGTGACATGCAGATCTAATGTAGAAATTAGCTGAAATATGAACATTTCTGGATGCTGCAAGGAAAAAATGACTATGATGGATCCTTGTTTCTTTTGCATTCTTGCATTAGTCTGAAAGTGCAAAAAATCCAGTGCAAAGTTTTAGGCTCCTGGTATGATACCCTCTCCGGTCACAAGATACATTTGACTTTGCACAGTCTTCAATGCATATCTTTGACCACTGATTACTTCTAGAATATATTCTTCAAATACAAGAGATTTTGAAAGTATTTTGAACACAAATCGAGTAATCGACACATAACTGAACAATTGTGTTTGTTGGGAACTAGGGAAGCATCGGAATAATTGTGTTTTTGATGGAATAAGACCATGTGTCAGAGCTGTTCTGCAGGCTGTTCCACATGTGAGCAGTTTATGGTTTACTGCTGGGGCTTTAGCTCTCCAGGAGCTGACGCTAAGGTCGTTCACCGTGGTCGATTAATCCTTCTATATAGCGGATGTGCTGGTGGTGGTCGCTTGTAATATTTGGTGGTTGTCTTTAGCTAATCCTTTGCTAGGCGCACATGTGCTTGGTTTGGGAGAAGGCATTCTGCTTCTCTTGCTTGTTTTATTCTCCTTTTCT
Source organism: Sorghum bicolor (assembly GCF_000003195.3). NCBI lineage: Eukaryota > Viridiplantae > Streptophyta > Magnoliopsida > Poales > Poaceae > Sorghum > Sorghum bicolor. The sequence goes on from NC_012873.2 coordinate 57,872,156, forward strand.
TCTTAAGAAATGACTTGCAGCTCTGCTGCACAGTTTGAGAAAAAACCAATACATACAACTAACATGCTTCCAGAGTAATGTATGGAGTTATCGATGTTTGTATTTTTTAATGTTTGATCAAATCTTGTCCTAAACATCAAGTTTCTGTGACCTAAGCAATTATTATAAGTATTATTTTTTTGTATTTATTACTGTTCACTCTCGTATCTCCAACATACCCCAACGTTGTTTGTTTTACATATTAGTCAACTTGGGTCTGCCAGTTCTCTCCAATATCCCTTTGTATACTACATATTGACCTGCAAAAATCGGTACTCGATTTCCCTCTAAACTGGCACCTAGACCTAAGGCCCTGTTTGGTTCAGGCCGTTAAACTTTAGTCCCTATCACATGGATGTTTGGATACATGCATGAAGTATTAAGTATAGACTATTTATGAAACTAAAAACACAGCTAGAGAATAATTTGCGAGACGATGTTTTTAAGCCAAATTAGTTCATGATTGGACACCAACTGCTATAGTTACAAATGTGTAGTACCTATTAAACTTTAGTCCCTCCAACCAAACACCCCCTAAGCTTTAATACCATTTAAATGCACATTGTTTCTTACTTCAACAGATTCTCCTATTTTTCCATACGTATGCCTTCAAAAGGAAGTCTAGTAGAGAGAGTCAACCTTTAAAACTGCACCAAGTTTATTTTCAAAAGGAATACTTGTGTTTTAAGAGTTATTATAACTTATAAGCATTTCAAAGTTCAGCATCAACTAAATTGCCCCTATACTGTGGTCACTGCTTAAGCGATGGTTTTATTCATTTATACAAGACTATGGCATCAACTATCAATTACTCCACTTAGTTGCATTTTGTGTTGTAGACCTTTTTCACCTATTTGGTGCTTAGTTTACCTAGTGTGTTGGTTAATTGTATAACACGTAGTTTTTGGCCTTACATTTCTGTTATCCATAACGTCATTTTAACTGATATACAATCATATACTGCAGGTTGATTATGCTTGCACCCCAGAAGAAGTGCAGCAGCATTTCCAAGCATGTGGAACTGTCAACAGGGTGACAATCTTGACTGACAAGTTTGGGCAGCCAAAAGGTTTTGCTTATGTTGAATTTCTGGAACAAGAAGCTGTCCAGGAAGCTATTAACTTGAATGAATCTGAATTGCATGGTCGCCAGATTAAGGTGCAGAAAGATTCTGCAGAGGCTCAATGCGATCTCAAGAGATTAAAAAAAAAACGCTTCTCAACTGCTTTACCTTTTTGCTATGTGCTCGACAGGTTGCGCCGAAGAGGACTAATGTTCCTGGGATGAAGCAGCGTCCACCACGTGGGTATAATCCCTACCATGGCTACCCTTATAGATCATACGGAGCACCGTACTTCCCCCCATATGGTTATGGGTAAGTCTTGTGGCTAACATTTCCAGTTTTCTTTGCTAACATTTCCAGTTCTCTTTGCTAACATAATCTTTTATGGTTTTGCAGGAGGGCTCCCAGATTCCGCCGCCCTATGCGCTACAGACCCTACTTCTGAAGTACGGGGTAGTGAAGTTCAATGCAAAACCAGCCATGGTCACTGCTCAGTCCCGGGAATAATTAAACCTGCTGCTGTATCGTTTGCACTGTTCGATAATTGACATGTTGCGGGCTTGCGGCTCAATGCTCCTGTATCAGTTGCCTTTTCTGACCTCTGTATTAACTATTAAGTGCCTTCATAAGCGACACATGGTATTGGCTTGTAATACAGGACGTAAGAACGCAATATAACCCCGTGATTTCCCAAGGTCACTATTGTTTGCATTTTCTGTCGTTCTTGATTTTGATCGTCCTATACAACACTTACCGAATGAGATGCAGTGACAGTGACAAGCTCTGGGTCGATCTGTTAGGGCATGGGAGTGGATCGTTCCTTGCTTATTTGAGGGAGATTAGTTATGTCAAGGGAAAGCATCGCATGCACTGAGTGCACTGTCTTGTTTGCAGACTGCTACTACCTCAGTGAGGTTACAGTTTTGCAGATTGCTATTACCTCAGCTCGGTTACAGTGGATTCTCCTGCAGTTACAGCAGTAACAGCATCAGCATCAATGTCTTTGTTCAAGCGTTGAGCACATTCTGGTGTCGGATTCCGACGCATCCTTCGGTGATGCGTTAGGGCCTCAGGCCTTAACTAATCAGTCCCCTTGTTATACCAGAGTGCCAGACTAATAAGCTTACAAATATATACAAATCAAAAAGCCGAACTAATCATCACCAGACTGTTTTACCGCGAGCAAAGCTGATCCATTGTTACCGCAGGGCCGACATAAAGTCTCTGAAATATACTAGCATTACCCCCCACAGGCCCTTTTGCCCATCATTCCAACACACAAAGAATATTGCAGACGGCCTCTGATTGCTCTCATGATGCTGCTGATACCAAAGAGAGTTAACAGTAGCATAGCACAGCGATGGTTACAGGAGCAGCAACAACTTGATAAGGCTGAGCCGGCAGCCTTACTCCTACGCCTTGTTTAGTTCCCAAAAAATTTTGCAAAATTTTTCACATTCCCCATCACATCGAATCTTTAAACGCATACATGGAGTATTAAATATAGACGAAAATAAAAACTAATTGCACAGTTTGGTCGGAATTGATGAGACGAATCTTTTGAACCTAGTTAATCAATGATTGGACAATATTTATCAAATACAAACGAAAGTGCTACAGTGTCGATTTTCCAAAAATTTTCGAAACTAAACAAGGCTATTGTCAACCACAAGTCCCAACAGAGAATCTTGCAAAGTTAATAAAGCTAGGGGACAAACAATGGCGTGGCAGGGCAGGTAAGGACACATGGAAAACATAAAAACGAAAGTGAAAAAGAGTATTGGCTTGGAATAGCAAGAGTACAGACATCCTATTCAGAAAATCCTCATTAACAATCCTGATGCCGGTGTCAATTGTGGATTTCCAAAAACTTTATGCTTTCCTATCCTTTTGAGGCCGCACTATTCAAGAAAGATCTCGGGCACTGGCCCACACAGCCACAGCAAAGTGTAGTGCTGTACAAGTAGGAGTATTGCCAAAAATGTGCAGTATGTAGTACAGTACAGTGACCCCACAGTCTCCTTTTTTATTCAGATTAAAGTTACTTTTCTTTTTTTTTCACTGCGTCTCTACTCTCTAGCTCTTCTACTCGAGCATTAAAATAAAAGAGGAAAGAAAATGTTCAGCTCAAGTTTATTATAGATATATGCTCAAGTTTGTGTATCTCTGAGCAGTGCAACCATTCCTGATACACAGGTTCCTATCCTACGTACACCAGCCGCGTGATGTCAAATAGGCAAACCCTGGCCAAGATTAGTGCTGCTAGTACAGAAAGCGTCCAAATATTTTGGCAGAGGCATCCATCCATTTCCATTCAGACCTGACCATACCTCAAGGTGTAGATAAAATAGGCTGCACCTCCCCCCTGCCCGCCGCATGGGAATTGGGAAAAACCCCGTCAATCTAGCGTGCGGCAGCAGGCAGCAGCGCCAAGGCTCTCGCAGAGGCGCAGCGCAGGCGGCACGGCAGGCAGCGAGAGGCGGGCTAACTTGTCTTGCAAGAGACAATCGGCTTGGCAGATGCCAGTGCCATTGCCAGCCACGGGCGGACGGACGGACGGACGCCACCCAGGCTAGTAGGGCTACTAGTCAGTAGGCACCCATCGATTTCGATTCCCATTCCCCACCGATGATCCCGCTTTGTCACATGATGGTTTCGGGGCAAAATCTTGGGATCAGGCAGCCAGACGCCGTGGTCCGGTCCAGTCCGGTCCAAAAGCGGGGTAGCTTTTCTAGCTGTTTGCGTGCCCGGGGGTTGCCCTGCCGCTCCATCCACCGCTGCATTGACATGTGCATCAAGCGAGCGGGGCTGGCAGTAGGGTACTCTTCTCCGCTGCGGTGTCCAGTGTCCTTGCCTTGCGCCTGCGGCGCTGCACGTCGATCCTGTCCACTACAGTACTCCTACGTGCCACGCCGTGCCGATCTTTTGCACTGCCATGTTTGCCTGACATTGATGAACTCATCAGGGGACACGATCAGTGTGTATTTTCTTCTCTCTAGGACTAGCCGATTAGTAGGATGGGGGATGGCACCGGTGAAATCTCACCGGTGCAGCATGCTGATTTCCTTCATGTAAACACCGGAGTTTACATCTAGATTGTACAATTAGCAGTTCACTTCACATATCTGCAAGCTCGAGGGAGATGGAGTGATGTCGCAGGCACAGTACTACAGCAGCACAGCACACACATCTGCAAGCAAAGCTTTGGGAACAACACACAAAGGCTCACGCACGCACGCACGCACACGGTAGAAGCAGCCAAGAACCGCAAATGGTCAACGCAACCCGGAAGGTCTCACGGCGACGGTGGCCAGTCGAAGCCGGCGAAGCTCTCGCTGAATCCGCCGCCGTAGAACCTCACCTCGAGGTTCTCCAGTCCCTGCCCGTCGTCCCAGATGGCCTCGTCGTCGCTTCCGACGGCGTAGTAGTCGTCGTCCATGAACTCCCACGAGTAGATGGAGGAGTCGTCCGAGTAGTCGGAGCACTCCTCCCAGTAGCTGTTCTCGTAGCAGTCGTCGACGCGCGGGCCCAGGACGCGGAGCCCCGGGTGGCGCTCCCGCAGGAACTTGTCGTCCACGGTCCAGCAGCCGCGCAGGTCCAGGAACTTGAGGTCGCGGCACTGCCCCAGGATCTCCAGCACCGCCTCCGTCGCGATCAGCATGTACCCCATCTCCAGGTGCCGGAGCTTGGGCATGCTGCACGCGATGGCGTGCGCCTCGTCGTGCTGGCACACCTTGTCCACCAGGTCGATCGGGTGCATCACCCGCCGGAGCCCCACCAGGGACTTGCAGTGCTTGCCGAAAGCCTCCAGGGCACGGGCTCCGATCTTGGTGCAGCTGCTGATGTCTAGGAAAGTGACGTTTGATAGCCGCGGCGCCACGGTTTCTACGATCGAGTCGCTGATCTCACTCCTGGGAATCTCCAACGTCCGAAGGGCTCGTGCGCTAGGCAGTTTTCAGCCAACAAAATGCAGCAGGATCAGTCAACAGTAGAAAATCTGAAATCAATGACAGCTACAACAAGGACCAACTGATGACTGAACCCACGCTTATGACCTGACCTGCCAATAGGCAATGGTGAGAGCCTGATGAGTGTATGACTGTATGCATGTGCGTGCCAGTACTTGTGTGGTTGTGTGTGTACTTGCAGATCCAATAATTTTGTAGGAGTATTGCGCATGGACAGAGAATAATTAGCTCAATTCAGAAACAATGTCTAATCCTAGTTCATCATGCAAACAATTCAAAACACTACTATATATCAATTGATCAAATTCGTAGTGAATCCATATCCTACAAGTGAGATTCAAGGCTAAAACATGCTTTGGAATGCATAATGCTGCAAGCTCCATGTCTACCATTTTCCCTCTCACATAAGGTACTGACAAAAACAGCAGTTTGAATTCATACTCTCTACGAGAGCTGGTTTTATTTGCTCCAGCGGTCCAGCCCCAAATCTCAAAGTTTGAGCAGGCCCACTTCTAGCCTCCTAATCAATCAGAATGATCTCTAAGCCAGCCTGGACAAATAAATGGACCTGAATTTGCACATCAGAAATTCAAAATAGACAGACTTGTTCTCAGTATGCTGAGATAACCGACAGCCTGAAACGAAACCTGATGGAGAGGAGCGTAGAATTCGAATCCACTGTTCTACGCAAATGTGCGTAGAATTCTAATTTACCGCTCTACGCAAATGAATATCACGAGAATTTTGCAGAAATGTTCACTTCCCACAGGAATGGTGGCAAAATCAATGGAAACGCAAAAATAGAGAGAGCATTGCCAGATTTCACGCTTACTTGTCTCCGATGAACGAGAAGAGCGGATCGCAGGGCAGCCCGGAGACGCTGATCCGGCGGCACGAGCCGCCGCTGCGGCCGATGAGTAGCTCGACCATGCGGCCGATCTGGTCCGGCTTGCTCTGCTGCTGGCTCCACTCCTCGATGTCGATCTCCTGCCAGCAGTAGGGGCCGGCGACCACCCGCCCCCAGGACTTGCACACCCGCGGCACGACGGTGAGCATCTCCTGCAGCGGCAGGTTGCGGAAGATGAGGCCCAGCGCGTCCGGCAACAGCTCCTCCCAGCACCTGTACTCCTTGCCGTCCTCGCACTCCCCCATCACTTCCCTTTCCTTTCCTTTCCTGCAGCAGGCAAAGGACGAGCTATCCCATCAACCATTACTGGCTGACGAAGAAATGAATGCTTCAACTACCAAGATGAACTAGCTGCCGCAGTTCAGGTTACAATGGAAGTGGGGAATAGAGCTACTACTACATCATTTCGTACGCCAATCTTCTCTCATTTCATCAAAGAAACTGAGAAGAACCAAGTCAACTGAATACAGATCTTGCAAGCGGACTGAGGCAAACAAACCAGAGAGAAGCGAACAATTTGAACAATCAGAGAAAAGTAAAGACGATTCTGATCAAGCAACCTCATAAAATTTCTAACCAAAACTTCAGAAATCACGGAGGGATGCGGGGAAGTTAATTCCTTGCTCCACCAACCGAGAACCAAAACATTTTTTTCCGTTCTTCCAAGGGAGTGGGGGGCTGCTTTACCTTGGAGATCACTCAAGAGCCAGAGATGCTAAAAGTGGCAGCAGCCAAACAGCAGTAAAATGACTTTGTGTGCGCTGTGAGCAAACCCAAAGAAGGCAAGCTATCCAAGAAGCACGCGAGAGGGGTGGTGATAACTGGTAAGATATAAGTAAGCATCATCCAAAAGTTGGCAAGAAAAGGAGCTTCATTAATTTTAAACACTAATCCTGACTCCAATCACAGGGTACCAGGAAGAGGAGGGAAGAAGGCACAGCACAGATCTAAAAAAGAAGATGGCCTCTTGCAGCTGCAGGGATGGAAAGCGCAGCGTGCCAATTGGTACTATATTTATTTCAACCCATGGCCATACCAAACAAAAGCCACGGCGGCTCCAGATACTTGTGGGGAAGAACGCAAAAGCTTCGGCCTTTTGGGCTCAAAGCAGCTAAAGGGGAAGAATATCATCTTTCCCAGCATAATAATTTGCGCGCGAGAGAGAACAGCGCAAGAAACTCTGAAGCAGCTAGGAAATAGGATTCGGGGGGAGTTATTGCCCGCGTATTTACCGGATTGGTGGTGTGGAGACGAAGGCCCAAATTCCAATTCGGATCTGCGGGAGGCAACGCCTGATGGAGGAGGGGGAAGGGGACTGCTGCTGCGGCTGGACGCTGGAGCTGGACTGAGAGAGAATCGAGAGGGCGACTCTGCGAGCGAGCGAGGCTGAGAGCTAGTAGCTTCTTCCGTGTGTGCGTGTGTTCTTGTCCACGAGAAGGAGAAGAAAAAAAACGAGGGGCGCGCGGCGCGCTATGGATGCAGCTGCCCGGCTGCCCCCCGCCGCCGATATTGCACGGCACGTTGGGAATGTTTATTTTTGGTGTAATAAAAGGTACTCCCTCCGTCCATGAAAGAGTCAATTTCTAGAGTTGTCCTAAGTCAAACTTTTTAAACTTTGATCAAATTTCTAGAAAAAAATACTAGGATTTATAGTATCAAATTAGTATTATTAGATTCATCATAGAATATATTTTCATATAATGTGTATTTTATATTATAGATGTTGTTACTTTTTTCTATAAAGTTAGTCAAACTTTAAAAAGTTTGACTGACACGCATCCTAGGAATTGATTCTTTCAGGGACGGAGGGAGTAGTCTTTTGTTTCTCTTTCCACATAAATTCAGGCCTTGTTTAGTTGGAGAAATTTAGTTACTATAACATTTTTATATATATTTAATAATTATTATTTAATTATAGACTAATTAGATTTAAAAGATCTGTTCTTCAAATTATAAGCGCAAACTATATGATTAGTTATTTCTTTTATCTATATTTAATGCTCTATGCATATATCTAAGATTCGATGTGACAGGAAATTTTGATGCATATATCTAAAGATTCGATGTGACAGAATTTTAAAAACTTTTGAAAACTAAACAAGGCCTTAGACAAGAATTTATTTACTTGCCGATATAAAGTCTTATTTAGTTCACTCTAAAATCCAAAAACTTTTCAAGATTTTTCGTCACAGCAAATCTTACGGCATATATATGGAGCATTAAATATAGATAAAAAATAACTAATTGTACAATTTACCTATTATTTGTAAGACCAATCTTTTGAACCTAGTTAGTTCATGATTGGATAATAGTTATTAAATATAAACGAAAGTGCTACAATATCCCAATCAAAAAAAATGGAACTAACAAGGCCTAAGTAATGCCCCGATTGGTTATTAAACTTTACCGTCTATCACATCGAATGTTTGGACATATACATATATTTATAAAAATAAAAACACAGTTAAAGAATAATTTATGAGACGAATCTTTTGAGCCTAATTAGTTCATGATTGGACACTAATTATCAAAATAAAACAAAAATATTATATGTTAAACTCTAACACCTTTAACCAAAGATCCTCTAAAAACGTAAAAATGTTCGGGTAAGACCGTAAGAGTATTTAGTAGTTCAGGGTGACCGTAAAAATGTTCGGATAAGAATATTTAGGCCTTGTTTAGTTCTAAAATTTTTTGGAAAATAATATTGTAGCATTTTCGTTTTTATTTAATAAACATTGTCTAATTATGGAGTAACCAGACTTAAAAGATTCGTCTCGCGATTTACAGACAAACTATGTAATTAGTTTTTATTTTTATCTGTATTTAATGTTCCATACATGTACTGCAAGATTCGATGTGACGGAAAATCTTGAAAAATATTTCGTTTTTGGATGAACTAAACAAGACGTTAGTAGTTTACAGTACAAAAATGTAGCGAAAAGAGGGGTTTTCAGTTGAATATTAAAAAAATATTAGCACTACTAGGATCCTAAAAGTCGTGTCATGTTGACACATATGAAATAAAGAGATACTCGCTGAAGTCGTTTTCTGTCTTCCCATCCGTTGATTTCGTCTCTGATTCGACGGCTCAGCATGGCTGCGAAGGCAAGTTGGAGAAAATTATTGGCGGAGGCTTTAGGGTTAGGGCCTTGTTTAGTTCTATTTTTTTAAAAAAATGAAAAGTATAATATTTTTGTTTGTATTTAACAAATATTTTTTAATTATATTGATTAATTATATTTAAAATATTTGTTTCACAAATTATAGATAAATTATACAATTAATTATTTCTTTTATATATATATTGTTTTATGCATATGACGTAAGATTCGATATGATGTAGAATCTGAAAAATTTTATATTTTTTTAAACTAAAGGAGGCCTAGATAGATTTGCTTGATAGTAAAAATTGGCACGTCGAACGCTGATCTGCGAGAGCATCAGAGCATGGGAGTAAATAAATAAATAATAACAAAATATATTACTGAAGACAGCGGCAGCGCACAAGGTCACGTCAGTGTGCAATGGGCCAATGCTTTGGCATCCGCCGGGTTGTTGCTGCCATTTCATTTCAGCCGTTAGTTGCGTGACGAGCACTGTGTCGCCACTGCGTCTGTCTGTTAAACGCCGAGGAGTTGGCGCTTCAGCGACACGACGCCGCCGATGCAACGTGCAGCCAATGCTCATGGTCTCTTCCCTTCCTTTGTAAATGCAATCTCGCTGTCACAGTAAACGCAGCTGCAACGGCAGATTAACACTCATCTAGCCCTGTTTGGTTTCATCCGCTCATGTTTACTGTTTGTCACATCAAATATTTGAACATATACATAGAGTACTAAATATAAACTATTTATAAAATTAAAAATATAATTAGAGAGTAATTTGTATGACGAATTTTTTAAATCTAATTAGTTTGTAACTAAACACTAATTGTCAAATAAAATAAAAATATTACAGTACTTGTTGAACTTCAACAACACTAACCAAACATACCTTACAAAACATGAAGAGTCTTAGAAGTCTGAACACATGAAAAACGCTATTACTACGTAATTTGCACTGCTTACTTCTGGGTAGTAGCTGCCATTTCATTTCTAGCCTCGTTTTGTTCAGACCTTGTTCTTCGCCTACTAGCGTTAGCGTGCATGTGAACGTGTCTGCAGGGACGGACCGGGCGGTTTGATATGCTCTGCATGCATGCATGCATGGCGAGGTTTGGCAGCCACTAGTAGGACAAGTGTGGATTCCTTTCATGTCGCGTTGAATCACAGGCCCGTGGCACCGTGCCCGTGTCGGCCGCTTGCATTGCACTTGAACACCTAGGACTAGAAGTGTATAGCTTGACCGTAGCTTGTGAACCCCCACCTGGCGCTCGCGGCTCGCCCGTGCATCAACCATGCATGCTGCCCTCTCGCCGGACATGAGGTTCGCACGAAGGCATTCTGCAAGTGCACTGTCCTGGGGCTCTATGCAGAATTCTTTAATCGGCCTCGCATGTATTTTATACTCTCTCCGAATGGATTTTAGATGTCCTTTTAAACAAGATTTAGGTCAAACATTGGAAATATAATCATCAATAAATTTTAAATTGTTGAGTTTACAAATATAAAAATTATATGAATAAATTTGTTTTAAAAAATACTTTCATAAAAATATACATATATCATTTTGTCCTAAATATTTTTATAAGAATAAGATGTCAAAGTTGTGTTTTGTAGACCGTGTCGCTGTTCTAAACGACATCTAAATTCAATGTGGAGAGAGTATATAGAAAACTAGACTGTGTGGTCTGTGTTCAAAGTGGTAATATGCTTCCTACAATGACATTTACCGTTCTATTTTTCAGCACTACTTTAACAATATTTTTTAGTAAAAAATAATATTTTTCTCTTAAAATAAATCAATGTCAACATAAATCAAATTTCATACCCAGGTTACTCAGCCGTTGGAAATCTAGGACCACATCAAGGTTCCGCTAGGCGTCGCCTTAGGCGCGCCTAGGCGCGACTAGGCGCTAGTCGAGGCCTGTCCGCCTAGATTAGGGGGTAGGCGGAGCTCTAGGCGACGGCGGCACCTAGGCGATTCCAGGCGGCGCGGAGGCGGACGCAGCAGCCGGTCGCGCGAAATATTCCGCTCCCGCGGTCGCGCGCGCGCTGTTTTCTTCTTGCGCGGGAAAGGAAGCAGCGCGGGGGAAGGATAAGAGGGGGACAAGGCTGCGCGCGGGCGAAAAGGAAGCCACGGGCTCGGACGGCTGCTCACCCCCCGTGCTGCGCCTGCGACCCTGCCTCGAAGCTCGTCCTCGCCGCCGGTCGTGCTCGTGCTCGCCTGGAAGCATCCCTCCCGCCGGCGTCGTCCACCAGCGGGCGCACCCTTCCCCCGACGTTGTCCTCCAGCGGGCGCACCCCTCCTCCGACGTCTTCTTGCTCCTGCAGTCCTACTCCCCTCCCCCGACGACTTCTTCATCTCCTCGACTCCTCCATTAGCGGCAGCCCCAGGTGGCAAGGTGAATCCCCTCCCCCATTGGCTGCTTCTGATCCCCTCCCCTGCTTTTGTATGTGGATGGATTTTGACTGATTCTGATTGCATTGCTTTGCTATTGAGTGATGTGATATTGTCATGGCCTGAATCTCTGAAACTGAATGGATTGCCATGTCCTTGTGTTTGACTGAATCTGAATTAAGGCAGTGTATAGCTTGTCCTTGTGTTTGACTGAATCTGAATGGATTAGGTGAACTTTAAATGACTAAATCTGAAGCTAGTGTATAGCAGTTAGCAGTATAGCTTAGCTGCAGCTACTTGAGTTTAGGTTTCTTGTCATTTGTCAATGACTTGTTAGTTGCTCACTGAACCCTTGAGCCTTGAGTTTAGGATGTCAACAACAGAAACAGATACTGCAGCTGCTGCACCTGCACCTGAGAATGAAGGAGTAAATCTCTTGAAAAGGAATTCAGATGATGTGGGATGGGAATACGGGGTCCTTGTTGATCCTAAGAACAAGGACAAGGTGAAGTGCAAATTCTGTAACAAGGTGATGCAAGGGGGAATTTATCGTTTGAAGCAGCATGTGGCCCATGATGGAAAGAATGCGACGAAATGCCCAAAGAGCACAGATGAAGCTAAAGAAAAGTGCAAGAAATAAATAGATGGTGCAAAAAGAAAGAGGGCAGAGAAGGTGGTTCGTGAGCTAGAACTTAGAGAGGAAGTGAATGTATCTCAAGTTGGAGAAGAGTCACAGGAAGTCACCTGTGTTGGAAGTTCAGAGCCTCACAAATTGGGGCCCATGGACAAATGGACAAAGGCTATTGATCCTAAAGCAACCAGAAGTGAATCTTTGCAGCAATAGAGGCTGAACAAGGAGCTGTGGAAAGAAAGAACACATGAGGTGCACAAATATATTGCAAGATGGGTCTATACTCATGGTAATTCACTTTTCTGTTATTATGTACTGTTGGTCTGTTGTTGTGACATTTCAGAACATTAATTATTATGTTTTTTTGGTAGGAATTTCATTCAATGCATGTGACAATGATGAGTTCAAGCAGATGTGTGAAGCCATTGGCCAGTTTGGACCTGGACTTGAACCTCCATGTCAGGATTCTCTGCGAGAGAAATTGCTGGAAGAAGAATATGCAAGAACCAAGAGCTTGTTGCAAGAACATGATGCCGAGAAGATGAAGAATGGGTGCTCTATTATGACTGATGCATGGACAGACAGGAAGAGGAGAAGCATAATGAACCTGTGCACCAATTGTGCTGATGGAACAAGCTTTATCAGCTCAATGGAGATGTCAGATGTGTCACGCACAAGTGAAGTCATCTTTGAACTAGTGGACAAAGCAATTGAAGACATTGGTCCAGAAAATGTTGTACAAGTAGTGACAGATAATGCCTCTAACAACATGGGAGCAAAGAAGGTATTGCTTGAGAAGAGACCACAAATATTTTGGACCTCTTGTGCAACTCACACAATAAACCTGATGCTGCAAGGAATTGGCAATTTGGCTCGGTTCAAGAAGGTGATTGAGCAAGCAAAGGCATTCACTATATTTGTCTATGGGCACACAAGAACATTAGAATGCATGAGATATTTCACAGAGGGGAAAGAGATAGTAAGGCCAGGAGTGACTAGGTTTGCTTCAACTTTTCTCACATTGAATAGCATACTAGAGAAGAAGGACCAGCTAAGAAAGATGGTGGTTCATAATAGGTGGGACTCACTGAGGGATGTAAAATCAAAGAAAGGAAAAGATGCCACAGCTATTGTATTGAATCCAACCTTCTGGAAGGATGTGAAGCTAACAGTGAGTGTTTTTGAGCCACTGTTCAAAGTTCTCCGCTTGGTTGATGGGGATGTGAAACCATCCATGGGTTTCGTTTATGGAGAAATACTAAAGGCAAAGAAAGAGATCAAGGAGGCCTTGGGCAATAATGAGTCTCGGTTCAAGGAGGTAATTGTTGTTATTGACAAGAAGATGAAGGGAAGACTTGATTCTCCACTGCATTTGACAGCTTATTTGCTGAATCCACACTACACTTATGGTAATCCAGCAATCTTTGATGAGCCCACAATAACAAAAGGATTTATTAGTTGTGTGTAGACCTTCTACTATCATGATGAAGATAAGCAAGATCAGGTTGCCCATGTTGAGCTGAGAAAGTTTCAAAACAGGGAAGGACCATTTAGCAAGAAGCTGGCAAGGACTTTCCAAAATTTTGATTACAACCCAGGTAGAGGTAGTACAATATGATTGTTTGTTGTTTTCAGCTCACAATAAATTAATTGTACCTACTAACTAAAAGTGGTGTTTTCATTCATTCCAGCATCATGGTGGCGGCTGTATGGAACTGAAGTACCAACCTTACAGAAGATGGCAACAAGGATCCTTTCTTTGACATCAAGTGCCTCTGGTTGTGAAAGAAATTGGAGCGGGTTTGAAGCGGTAAGTAGCTATCTGCTGTCAACATTTCAGGAGTTTTTGAATTAAATTGCATACCTGAACATGTTCTTATTTTAAATCTATAGATACACACTAAGAAGAGAAATAGGCTTACTACAACACGTCTCAACAAGTTAGTCTACATTCATTTCAACTCCAAGCTGCTTAATAAGAGAGAGAAAATCAAGTCAAAGAAGATCAGTGATGTTCTCTTGTCTAATGATACAACTGAAGCTCAAGGATTTTTGCATGAGAATGGAGATGATTCTGCATTAGTGGTCTATAGAGATGAGGAGGAGGAAGAAGAGATGGAAGGTACTAGGATACCTTGGTCTGTTCTTGGAGATGCAGTGGGAGCAGAAGAACAACTTCAGCTGCGTAGGAGTGCTAGAGTGAGAGAGCTCTATGAATGAGAAGAGTTTGAATCTGATAAAGAAGAGTTTGATGAAGATGAGGATGACTACTTGGAACCCTATTGAAGAAGGAAGATGATATGGTCCTGGGGCCTTTTCGCATGTCATGGTTTATCTTTTGTGATGCATTCATGCATATATGTGCCAATGTGTGTCTTAAACTTGTGAACTGTTGCTACTGTGTGCCTGTGACTGTTTTTCTTCTTTTCTGAGAACTATGTGTTGTTTGAACAAGACCTTTTATGAATTGTGTTGTGCACTTGTACTGCTGTCCTGTCCACTTGTCTCTGATTAGTGATTACTAGCTGTTGCTGATCTGCTATGCTGTGTTCATTGAATGGATGGGAGATGACTGGTAATCAGATAAGTATCAACTTGCTATTTTCTATTTATTTGATGCACTACTTGCTGTCTATTGAAGTATTGAGTTTTGCAAGCTGTCAATCCTTGTTGTAGGACTAAGAACAACATGTCTATTGATTATTGAGCCTAAGCCACTAAGGTATGTCTACTACCCTCTATTTTATATACATTCAGCTAGTATATGCTTCTTATTTATTCAGCATTTTCTGCTGTATAATATATATATATATATATATATATATATATTATTTAGTAAATTGGTAAAACGCCTAGCAAAACGTCTAGGAACGCCTAGGCTGGCCTAGGCTAGCCTAGGCGCTAGGCTAGGGGTCATCGCCTAGAGAGCGCCTAGCGCCTAGCTGAACCTTGGACCACATACCGCGCAGCAAAGTGCTTGCGCCCGGGCGCTTAGGTCAGGCCCAACGCAACACCGTGGCTTGTAGCCAAGGCTTCCACATCCGCACCAAACTGCCACCTCAACTCGATTGATGGTCTCGCAGTCGGTTATGGGATCTTGCAGAAGCATCGTATGCTTTGTCAAGCAAAAGCTGCGCAGGCAGCTAAATTTTACGTTGGATGAACAAGACACCCAAATACGTACTAGTAGAAAGTCTGCAACTGAGCAAAAAGCAAAAGCAACTTCTGTGCAGATGATGAAAACAGTCGGTCTTCGTTGTATTGCTTTGGATAGGAGTTTTGAAGCCTAGAAACTTCATGGCTACATGGATTGTACCTTCTTGTTGAGGCCTTGTTTAGTTCACACCAAAAACTAAAAACTTTTTAAGATTTTCTATCATATCGAATCTTGCAGTACATGCATAAAGCATTAAATATAGATAAAAACAAAAACTAATTGCTCGATTTGTCCGTAAATCATGAGATGAATATTTTAAGCGCCTAGTGTCACACCCATATTTTAAGAACAAAATAGGATGCATAAAAGACTCATATGTGCCCCAGAAACAGTCGCACACATAAGTAGACAAATCTCAAATGTACCATTGCAGTGTTTATTACATAGCGGAATATATATTGAATCACATAGTCTCTTACAAACATGATAGCATAAAGTAAACAACGCTCTCGACGGAAGCTCCACACAGGGACACTGTTGACTGGTTGACTCCAAACCTAGTACTCATAACGATAATCCTCATTCCAGTCATCTTCATTATCATTTCCTGAGGTGTTGGGAAATTGCAAGAGTGAGCACATATCGTACTCAACAAGTATAACCAGGGGTTCATGAGGCTCAAATAGCTGACACTGGTTTGACTGCATTTAGCTTTTAATGGTGGATAGCATATTCATAGTTAAATAACAATTGTCAAGGTAGCATATATAATACATTTATCCCATGATCAAGTGTAAGCATAATTAACTCATAGCATAAACGATAATCAAATGAACATAATAACATAACAAGTTCATCATCTTAATGTAGATGTCCCCAAGGCCGCTCCTGACCGTGAGCTCGGCTAGTATACCAGTTTTACACTCTGCAGAGGTTGCACATCTTTACCCATGAGTCATGATTTACCCTTTCGCCCGAGGTAGCTAATCTCTTAACCCCCTTCCTAGGGAGGTCGGCAGGGATCACTATGAAGCCTTTCAAAAGTTCGTCTAACAAGTTAGGGCCGCAAGGTTTCCTTTGCGAGCAGATATAGATACCCCCCTTCCGAATGGCACAATGACGCGCAGCCTATACACATAGGGACAGGGGCTCGCACTATACCCGTGTCGGTTCAGCCCCTCCGCCCTTTCGGGTAACCTCTAACAAGCTAGAAAAGGTCTCCATACTGAGCTAAAGCCAGAGCCATTATAGCCCTCATGGTTGCACTGTTATCCCGGGTGATCACGTACAGACAAGATCTCATACAGTTATTTGTCATTCTTTTATGTTCATTGCATAGCTATTAATCATCTTACAAGATCATGGATTATATCAAGCACTAGCACATCTATACCAAATGCATATCAAGTAGGTAGCAAGGAATCCAGGTAACAATCATCTATGATTTTGCTAAGGTCGACAAGGTGATAGCATGCATATGACATATATGTGTAGTTATAAGTGAATAGGTAACAAGGATAATCCCAAGTTATACTTGCCTTGCTCAAAGCTCTCCTGAGCTTGCTGATCCTCAAAAGCTTGGGCTTGGTCACCAACGTACGGCTCACCGTCTAATCCCAATCATCAATCAACAACACGCAATCCAATGTAGACAATCATACACGAAGCAAACAAGGTATAATTAGAACAATACACCAAACAGTGGTAAAACAAATATAAAAGTTTATGATAATATTCTACGCAGCGCTACGATCACACAAACGTAAAGTTCACGAAAATCGGAATTAAAACGAGTAAGATATGAATTTTCTAAGATTTCCTATAGAGAAATAATTAATTAAATGCTACTGCAGAATTAAAAAGTTTCAAAACAGTAAACTAATATTTCTAACATGTAGAGATCGTGAATACGAAGCTAACGCAATTTGAATGGACAAAAACGGAGTTAATATAAACATTTTATGAGCAAATTAAACCCAGTGGCAAAGCTGTAATTTTCAGAAAACGCCATTTGAACTCAGCCAGCCGATTACGTCTTCTGAGCCGAGAAAGCGTACTTTGGATATTACGTAATGGACGGCGGGTTCAAAACTTCCAAAGTGCGGGGGCTCTTTAACAAAAATGGCGCTGAAAGGGTAACTTTCTTTCCGGGCCGTTGGATCGAGATCGAGCGGCTTGGATTAGATCTGGGGAAAGGAGGGATGTCCCTCAGCTGGCCGGCCACCGGAACAGGGCTCCCGCGGCGGCGCCATAGAAGCACCTCGCCGGAGCTTGCGGTCCCGACAAATCCGGGCACTAGAAAACAAATGGGATGCACCGAGCGGAGGAGAAACTTACTACGAGCTCACCTAGTGGGAAATCTCTGGCCGAGAGCAAGCGGAGAAGCGTGACTACGTGCGGCGGCGGAATTCTCCTCGGCGAGATCCGAAACCGCTCGGTTCTAGGTGGATAAAGCTTGGCTTCGCGTTTTAGATGCAAAAGGGTTTCGCTGCGGTGCTAGGGAGCCTTATAGGGGTGCTGGTTATTCGATTTGGCAAGGAAATCCCGGAGTTCTCGGGATTGGTTCGGCCCGCTGCTCTCCTATCCGAGCACGACTAGAGGTAGGGGAAGGCACTGTGCTGCGGGGCCGGCTCGTCAGCGAGCCAAGCAGAGGGGCGCGCCCTTCAGGCCACGCGCGGGCTGGGCCGAAATGCTGGGCCGGAGCGCGGGGGAAAAAAGAAAAAAGGGGAAAAGGGGAGCTGGGCCGGGGAAGGGACTGGGCCGAGGGGTGAGAGGGGGTTCGGCCGGTGTCTCTTTTCTTTTTTTTTTTTGTTCCAAGACCATTTCCAAAAGGCTTTTTGAATAAAGTTTGAGAGCAAATAAATTCCAACAAATGACAACAGCTCAATCAAACAAAGATGCTCCAGCATGAATGCAAATTCATGTTTCTAAATTATGATGAATTTTAATTTCAACAAAATTTGTTTGTTTACTAACTTAAATGCTCACAAAATATTCAAATAAATCAAATTAGATCCTATTACTTGAAAATCAAATTTTAGGTGTTACAAACTCTACCCCCCTTAGGATAATCTCGTCCTCGAGATTGAACGGTGCTTACTCGAACAGGTATGAGTATGACTTCCTCAGGTCATCCTCCCTTTCCCAAGTTGCCTCCGCTTCCGAATGCCGATTCCACTGTACTTTGCACATTCTGATGACCCGACTTCTGGTGACTCTCTCCGCTGTCTCCAATATTTTGATCGGATACTCTTCATAAGTGAGGTCACCTTTAACAGAGAGTTCTTCCAATGGCAGTTGGTCCTCAGGTACACGCAAACACTTCTTAAGTTGTGACACATGGAACACATCGTGCACACCAGACAAACTTTCAGGCAATTCCAACCGATATGCTACTTCTCCACGCCTTTCTAATACTTTAAACGGACCAACATACCTTGGAGCTAGCTTTCCCTTCATATTAAACCTCTTCACACTCCGCATAGGTGACACTTTCAGATAGACATAATCACCCACTTCAAAAGCCAGCTCTCTCCTACGCGTATCTGCATAGCTTTTCTGACGAGATTGAGCAATTCTCAAGTTATCCCGAATAGTCCGCACTTGTTGTTCTGCATGTCTAAGCACATCTGTCCCAAACACCTGAGTTTCTCCCGTCTGATTCCAAAACAAAGGTGTCCTGCACTTCCGACCATATAGGGCCTCGAACGGTGCCATCTTCAGACTTTGCTGATAGCTGTTGTTGTAGGAGAATTCTGCATATGGCAAACTCTTGTCCCAACTAGCCCCATACTGCAAAGCACAAGCTCTCAACATATCCTCCAATATCTGATTGATCCTCTCAGTCTGTCCATCTGTCTGTGGATGATATGCTGTGCTGAAATTCAACTTGGTTCCCAATGAATCATGCACTGCTTTCCAAAAGTGAGATGTGAATTGAGTACCCCTATCTGACACAATCTTCTTAGGTACCCCATGCAAACAAACAATTCTCTCCATATACAGCTCAGCTAGGCGTTCTCCAGTGTACTTAGTTTTAACGGGTATGAAGTGAGCAACTTTGGTCAAACGATCTACTATCACCCATATTGAGTCATACCCTCTCTGTGTACGTGGTAAACCCACTATAAAATCCATACCCACTTCTTCCCACTTCCATTCCGGAATCTTCATTGGTTGCAACAGTCCAGCTGGCCTCTGATGTTCAGCTTTCACTCGCTGACAAGTATCACACAAAGCAACATACTCAGCTACATCTCTCTTTAAACCATACCACCAGTACTTCTGTCTTAGATCTAGATACATCTTAGTGCTCCCAGGGTGAATGGAATATGCTGACTCATGAGCCTCTCTCAGAATCGTATCACGAATAGCCTTCACTTCCGGAACACATATCCTTCTTCCAAACCACAATACACCATTGTCATCTATTCTGAATCCTGGTGCTTTGCCTAATGCCACATTCTGTGCTATCTCCTTTAGTTTCTCATCTTCCAATTGTCCTTTCAATATCTCTTCCTCTAGGGTAGGAGTGATCTCAATTTCCGTAGCATTTACTACCATTCCCAAGTTCAAATATGCAAATTCAGCACACAACTCCTCGGATTCAGGTGTCGCCTGAAGCTCATTAGCATATTTCTTTCTGCTAAGTGCATCAGCTACGACGTTCGCCTTTCCAGGATGATAATGCACTTCCAAGTCATAATCCTTTATCAGTTCCAACCATCTTCGTTGCCTCAAATTCAGATCTGTCTGAGTGAAGATGTACTTCAAACTCTTATGATCAGTGTATATGTCACTCTTATGCCCAATCAAATAGTGTCTCCAAATCTTCAATGCATGAACCACAGCTGCTAACTCCAAGTCATGAGTAGGATAATTCAGTTCATGTTTCCTCAACTGTCTAGATGCATAAGCAACAACTCTACCTTCTTGCATCAGAACACAACCCAAACCCAGACGGGAAGCATCACAATAGATAGAGAAACTCTTACTCAGATCTGGCAAAACCAACACAGGTGCAGTAGTCAATCTCTTCTTGAACTCCTCAAAACTAGCTTGACACTTGTCAGACCACACAAACTTAGCATTCTTCTCTAATAGAGCAGTCATAGGCTTTGCAAGTTTTGAGAACCCTTCAATGAATCTACGATAGTAACCAGCTAGACCAAGAAAACTGCGAATTTCACTTACATCGGTAGGTGGTTTCCAATTCAACACATCTTTCACCTTACTAGGATCCACTGCAATACCACCATTTGAGACAACATGACCAAGAAAAGAAACTTCCTCCAACCAAAACTCACACTTACTACGCTTAGCATACAACTTATGTTCTCTAAGTTTCTGTAAGACCAATCTCAGATGTTCAGCATGTTCTTCCTTGGTTTTAGAGAATACCAGAATATCATCAATAAAGACCACCACAAACTTATCCAGATACTCCATAAATACTTTATTCATCATGTACATAAAGTAAGCTGGTGCATTGGTCAAACCAAAAGACATAACTGTATACTCATATAACCCATACCTTGTTGTGAAAGCTGTCTTTGGTATATCTGAATTCCGAATCTTCAATTGATGATAACCAGAACGCAAATCAATCTTAGAGAACACACAAGCACCTCTTAACTGATCAAATAAGTCATCGATCCTAGGCAATGGGTATTTGTTCTTGATAGTAACCTCATTAAGTGACCGATAATCAACACACATCCTCTGACTACCATCCTTCTTATCAACAAAGATAACTGGTGCACCCCATGGTGATGAACTAGGACGAATGAACCCTTTATCTTGCAATTCCTTAATTTGTTTCTTAAGTTCTTCTAGTTCATTAACCCCCATTCTATATGGTCTTTTAGCTATGGGTGCAGTACCAGGTAGTAATTCAATAATAAATTCAATGTCTCGGTCAGGTGGCATACCTGGCAATTCATCTGGAAAGACATCCGGAAACTCATCCACTACCAAATTCTGAGGATCAACATCTTCATTCAGTTGGTTCACCTTGGCTGTGAGTGGTGCTTGCACTGTTACATCAACACTGATTCTTTCTCCCTTTGGTGTTGTCAGAACCACTACTCTCTCTTTGCAGTTAATATTTGTCGCATGTTGCTTCATCCAATCCAAACCCAAGATCACATCTATGCCTGAAGTTCTCATAACCATGGGACTGATAGGAAAATCTACCCCCCTTAAAGAAAGACTTGCTGAGGGGCAACGTAAAGAAACTGGTATAGTCCCGCCCGGTGAATTAACTAACATAGGGGTGTTCATTGCAACAAGAGGAAGGCTATGAACTCTAACAAATGCTTGTGATATGAAAGTATGTGAAGCTCCAGAATCAAATAAAACTGTAGCAGGGATAGAGTTGATGCTGAACGTACCCATCATGATTTCTGGCCCCTCCTGAACAGTTTCTGCTGCCACGTGGTTCACCTTTGCTGAATTAGGAGTGGATCTCCGGTCGTTGTACTGCGGATTAAACTTCTCTGGGCAATCATAGGACATATGCCCTTCCTTCCCACAACGGAAACACCTGGTAGGAGTGTTAGAAGCACTTCTTTTTGTAGAGTTGGCATTTGAGTTCCCTGAGCGAGGTGTCTGCTGACCATGCTGCTGCTGATTATGGTTACGTTGTTGGAATGGAGGACGTTGGTTCCCACTCGGTGACTGATTCTGGAAACGCTGGGGTTGCTGGTTACGGTTCCACTGACTAACTGGTCCCTGGAACCTCTGCTGATGACCTTGATGAGAACTGAAACGCTGACGGTTGTTGCTCCCAGAACCTTGTGCCAGCATCCTTCTCTTCTTATCCTGACTCTTCCGCATATTATCAAGCACGATAGCACGATTCACAAGAGCCTGGAAGGTAGGATAGGTGTTTCCAGCCAACTGCAACCTGAGTTCATAGTACAAGCCCTTCATGAATAGACGCTGCTTATCAGCATCTTCCCTGACATCATTCGGAGCATAGCGAGCCAACTGTTCAAATGTGTCATGATATTCTGCCACAGTCATGGAGCCCATCCTGAGTGATCTGAATTCTTCTTGTTTGAGCTCCATCACTCCTTCATTTATATGTCGAGCTCTGAAGTCCCTACAGAATTCCAGCCATGTGACAGGAGAAGCATTGTTGGGGCGAGCAGCTTGATACGACTCCCACCATGTCTGAGCTGCACCTTGAAGCTGTCCAGAAGCATACAACACCTTCTCCAAGTCATTGCACTGCGCTATGTTTAGCTGCCTCTCCACAGCACGTAACCAATCATCTGCCTCCATGGGATCAGCTGAGTGTGTAAATACCGGAGGTCTTCCCTTCATAAACTCTCCACGCTTGTCCCTCACATGAACAGGTGGTGGTGTTGGTGGAGGTTGTTGCTGCAGGTGCTGCATGAAAACGTGCATCATCTGATTTTGGGTTTGCATGAGTTCCTCCACGGTGATTGGGGCATTGCCACCATTGCCATTGTCATTGCCATTGCCACGGCCTCTGCCTCTGCCTCTTCCCCTTGCTGCCATCTACATTCCAAGGTATATAAACACATCTTAGTAATGTCCAACATGACAATTACAAGAGTTAACTGAATCTGAAATTTTCTGGGTAACATCCAACATCAGCAGATCAGAAAATCAGTAATATCTCGAGTTCCAGAATTCAAAAGGATACATGCTGTACATCGTTGGAAAGATAAAGAAATTGTCTACAACTTTCATTTAGGTCATATTACCAGATTCCAACGTGAGGTTAACCAAAAACTGGGTACAACCGAAACTGTTCCAGAATTCCAGACTGCGCAGAAACCTCAACTTTAAACAGTCATAACTCACAGCTCATAATAGATAATATGGTCATTCTGGCGGCATTGGAAATATATGAAAGTCTACTTTTTCCCAGAAAAATTTGATGAACATTGCACGAGCAGAATTTGATTTATTCCAGAATCATTGCAGACTGCTCCAGAAAACAGCAAAAGACAGAAACAGGATATGACCCCAAACTACTATTTATTCATGTTCTTACTTAAGGTTCTTAATTAGGGAACTTGTGGACATGCCCACAAAGTCCCAGCACTCATTACAAAAATCCAAATCACACATATTCATAATAACAAATCAGCAAACACACCAAGTTCACGCCACAATAGCAAAGGGCTCGAAATAACTCGTAAACTACTAACGTTCCTATTACATATGGGTTCTTTTCTATTCCTCGGGTGCAGCATCCTTCAAGATGGGTTCAACATGCAGCCTCTTATGAAGTTTGGGACGGCCTAACTCTGCTCGAAGGTCATCCGCTTCCCTTTGCTCTTTCTCCAGCAGCTTCCTCTCACGGTGTAGTTCATTCTCCAACTCTATCACCTTGAGTGTCAGCTCATAAGTCAACTCCACTTGTGCTTGAAGCTTTGGTTGTGAAGCATCTGCAACTTCTATGGCCCAAGTCATCTTCTCTGGTACAAAGCGAGGATAGTGGTATGTTGCATTATACTGAACATCCTCAAAGCGTCTACCACGGTAAAAGATCAAGGCCTGGTAAGCTGCATCTGCCATGCTCTCTCTCATCGTGTCCCGGCTGATTCGAGCAATGTGTTTTGATTCCACCTTTCGAATCCCCTTAGTGGCATCCAGTGTCTTGACTATCAGCTCTGCAATCCAAAGTGATCTCCTCAGAGGGTGTTTGTGCTCAGTGCAGTTATACTCCAGTGTGGCTTGCAAATCTGGGTAATGGTGTTTCAAGGTCAGCACCAAGTTCTCATGGAAGAAATCCTTGGGATCTGCCTCTGGAATCCACAGCTCAGTAGTCCATCCCATCCTTGCATTAGCAGACTGTGGTGGAGGTAGATCTTGCATCTCCTCATCCTCAGGCCCTTCCTCCTGAGCTTCCACCCTTGATTCCTCATCTTCCAGCTCAGGAACTCCATCCACACGTTGTCCTCCTAGGTTGAACATGGCACGGTACTCCTCAGCAGCCATGCGTGCAGCACTACGGGTGCGGGGCGGCATCTACAAAAGGTTTTTAGACATAGATCAGATGGATGCAATAATTTCACAATAGAGCAAGATAGAGAAGCATAAACTTTTAACAAATAACAAGACCATAGTGGAAAGCATGAAGTAAGTAAAATAAGGACCTAAATTTTCGACCATTTGTTAACTAGGTTTGCGTCCTACAGTCAACAAAGCTTTGATACCAATTTGTCACACCCATATTTTAAGAACAAAATAGGATGCATAAAAGACTCATATGTGCCCCAGAAACAGTCGCACACATAAGTAGACAAATCTCAAATGTACCATTGCAGTGTTTATTACATAGCGGAATATATATTGAATCACATAGTCTCTTACAAACATGATAGCATAAAGTAAACAACGCTCTCGACGGAAGCTCCACACAGGGACACTGTTGACTGGTTGACTCCAAACCTAGTACTCATAACGATAATCCTCATTCCAGTCATCTTCATTATCATTTCCTGAGGTGTTGGGAAATTGCAAGAGTGAGCACATATCGTACTCAACAAGTATAACCAGGGGTTCATGAGGCTCAAATAGCTGACACTGGTTTGACTGCATTTAGCTTTTAATGGTGGATAGCATATTCATAGTTAAATAACAATTGTCAAGGTAGCATATATAATACATTTATCCCATGATCAAGTGTAAGCATAATTAACTCATAGCATAAACGATAATCAAATGAACATAATAACATAACAAGTTCATCATCTTAATGTAGATGTCCCCAAGGCCGCTCCTGACCGTGAGCTCGGCTAGTATACCAGTTTTACACTCTGCAGAGGTTGCACATCTTTACCCATGAGTCATGATTTACCCTTTCGCCCGAGGTAGCTAATCTCTTAACCCCCTTCCTAGGGAGGTCGGCAGGGATCACTATGAAGCCTTTCAAAAGTTCGTCTAACAAGTTAGGGCCGCAAGGTTTCCTTTGCGAGCAGATATAGATACCCCCCTTCCGAATGGCACAATGACGCGCAGCCTATACACATAGGGACAGGGGCTCGCACTATACCCGTGTCGGTTCAGCCCCTCCGCCCTTTCGGGTAACCTCTAACAAGCTAGAAAAGGTCTCCATACTGAGCTAAAGCCAGAGCCATTATAGCCCTCATGGTTGCACTGTTATCCCGGGTGATCACGTACAGACAAGATCTCATACAGTTATTTGTCATTCTTTTATGTTCATTGCATAGCTATTAATCATCTTACAAGATCATGGATTATATCAAGCACTAGCACATCTATACCAAATGCATATCAAGTAGGTAGCAAGGAATCCAGGTAACAATCATCTATGATTTTGCTAAGGTCGACAAGGTGATAGCATGCATATGACATATATGTGTAGTTATAAGTGAATAGGTAACAAGGATAATCCCAAGTTATACTTGCCTTGCTCAAAGCTCTCCTGAGCTTGCTGATCCTCAAAAGCTTGGGCTTGGTCACCAACGTACGGCTCACCGTCTAATCCCAATCATCAATCAACAACACGCAATCCAATGTAGACAATCATACACGAAGCAAACAAGGTATAATTAGAACAATACACCAAACAGTGGTAAAACAAATATAAAAGTTTATGATAATATTCTACGCAGCGCTACGATCACACAAACGTAAAGTTCACGAAAATCGGAATTAAAACGAGTAAGATATGAATTTTCTAAGATTTCCTATAGAGAAATAATTAATTAAATGCTACTGCAGAATTAAAAAGTTTCAAAACAGTAAACTAATATTTCTAACATGTAGAGATCGTGAATACGAAGCTAACGCAATTTGAATGGACAAAAACGGAGTTAATATAAACATTTTATGAGCAAGTTAAACCCAGTGGCAAAGCTGTAATTTTCAGAAAACGCCATTTGAACTCAGCCAGCCGATTACGTCTTCTGAGCCGAGAAAGCGTACTTTGGATATTACGTAATGGACGGCGGGTTCAAAACTTCCAAAGTGCGGGGGCTCTTTAACAAAAATGGCGCTGAAAGGGTAACTTTCTTTCCGGGCCGTTGGATCGAGATCGAGCGGCTTGGATTAGATCTGGGGAAAGGAGGGATGTCCCTCAGCTGGCCGGCCACCGGAACAGGGCTCCCGCGGCGGCGCCATAGAAGCACCTCGCCGGAGCTTGCGGTCCCGACAAATCCGGGCACTAGAAAACAAATGGGATGCACCGAGCGGAGGAGAAACTTACTACGAGCTCACCTAGTGGGAAATCTCTGGCCGAGAGCAAGCGGAGAAGCGTGACTACGTGCGGCGGCGGAATTCTCCTCGGCGAGATCCGAAACCGCTCGGTTCTAGGTGGATAAAGCTTGGCTTCGCGTTTTAGATGCAAAAGGGTTTCGCTGCGGTGCTAGGGAGCCTTATAGGGGTGCTGGTTATTCGATTTGGCAAGGAAATCCCGGAGTTCTCGGGATTGGTTCGGCCCGCTGCTCTCCTATCCGAGCACGACTAGAGGTAGGGGAAGGCACTGTGCTGCGGGGCCGGCTCGTCAGCGAGCCAAGCAGAGGGGCGCGCCCTTCAGGCCACGCGCGGGCTGGGCCGAAATGCTGGGCCGGAGCGCGGGGGAAAAAAGAAAAAAGGGGAAAAGGGGAGCTGGGCCGGGGAAGGGACTGGGCCGAGGGGTGAGAGGGGGTTCGGCCGGTGTCTCTTTTTTTTTTTTTTTTTTTTTGTTCCAAGACCATTTCCAAAAGGCTTTTTGAATAAAGTTTGAGAGCAAATAAATTCCAACAAATGACAACAGCTCAATCAAACAAAGATGCTCCAGCATGAATGCAAATTCATGTTTCTAAATTATGATGAATTTTAATTTCAACAAAATTTGTTTGTTTACTAACTTAAATGCTCACAAAATATTCAAATAAATCAAATTAGATCCTATTACTTGAAAATCAAATTTTAGGTGTTACACCTAGTTACTCCATGATTGGACAATGTTTGTCAAATAAAAACGAAATTGCTACAGTGTCGAAATCTAAATTTTTTTCAAATCTAAACAAGGCCTGAGGCTAAGGGCGTCCGCAATGGTGTTTAAATCCCTAGCTATTTGATCATAGGAAGAATGTTATTGGCTCTCAATGGTAATTTGCAAATAGCTAGCTTAAGAAGTCACTAGCTATTAGAAAGTCACTAGCTGTTGTGGAGAGTATTGCAAGAGAGTTATTTCTAGAAGATTGTGCTAGATTAGCAATTTATGAGTCGCTAGCTACTAGGAAGTCGCTAGCTATTTGATCTCTCTCCTCGATAGCCAATGAGAATGCTACTTTTTTATTATTTTTATACATCATCTCGTTAGCTATTTGTAAAGTGCTATTGAGAGCCAATAGAATTTCTCCTAGCTAGCTATTTGATAACCATTGCGGATGACCTAATTAATAAGCTTGTTAGTCTCCGTTGGGGAAGTCTTTATGTTGTGCGGTATGTGGGCACTTTGACACCTGAGAAATAAGAGGTGCCATATGGAGAGAACGGAATGACCTTACACTAGGCAGTTAACTGGACCCGTGACACAGCTTTTGATCTATGGAACTTGCTCAAAGCGACCAAGAACCTGGTGGGTGTCAGAGAAATATCAAGATGGAAGCCCCCTGAATTACGTATCCTAACGATAAATGCATGCATAGCCCGTGATCACTATAGATGCTTTGTGCTAGCACAAGCCAAATGGTATGATAATTTCTTGGATGCAGTAGTGGGACAAGCGCTGGCACGTCGAGACACGGTGAAGATGGCTGCACAGTTTGGCTTTCACAAGATTCACCTGTAAACTGATTGTTTGGAGCTCCACAGCTATGGGAAAAGCGTGAGATGTGCAACGGTCTATCATTACACCGATCCTTTCCGAGATAAACGAGTTCAGGCTTGCTTCTACGGAGTATGTTTTTACATTTGTTAGTGGATCCTATAATAGGGTCGCACATATGTTAGCCAAACAAGTCACAGCAACACACCGGTCAAAATTGTGGCATTTAACGTACTCTGGCTATGTTTGTGACTTAGTTGTTTCTAAAGCTCCGGAATGATATGAATAGAGGCGAGTTTACGGAAAAAAGAAATCAAAATGCTTCAGCTGCTTGTTAAAAAATGGAACGAAGAAAAAAACGAAATGGCAAAGTTTATACTTTTTCTTTAAAAAGTAAAAAGAGGCTTAACCTCTGTCTTCTCAAGAAAAAACGTGACGAGAATTGCGACCAGTGTATGGTCGAATCAAGTGAGAGGGGAGAAAGGTGAGCGTCTGTTCCAGTCGTCTTTATGAACCTTGTGATGGGGACGCGCCAACGATAGTGCATTCATGGTGCCCAACCATGCCTCTGCGAGTAACAGGGGCAGAACTAGATGAGTTTTGCGATAATTTTACAATAGAAGTGCATATATTAATGCAAAATAATCAAATTATTGTTTATTTATTTTTATATGGGTGCCCTGTTTAGTTCCAAAAAATATATTGCAAAACTTTTCACATTCCCATCACATCGAATCTCGCGGCATATTTATGGAGCACTAAATACAGATAAAAGAAAATAACTAATTACACAGTTTACCTGTAATTTGCGAGACGAATCTTTTAGACCTAGTTAGTCTATAATTAGATAATATTTATTAAATACAAACGCAAGTGCTACTATTTCTATTTTATAAATTTGTTTGAAAGTAAACCATTGTCTATATAGATTTGACACTGTCCGATAGTCGATGTAGAGAACCGTGGTGCAGTTGTGGCCTGGTTTGCGGCCGTAGTTAGCCATGCTGCATCGACCGTCACACTTGTGGCACAATTTTCTACTCCAACCAGTTAAAAAGACGATGGCGATTGGCGAGCGTTTTGGTTAGGATTGTTAAAATTTAATAGGTTAATATTTTTGTTTTATTTAACAATTAATATCTAATTATAGACTAATTAGGCTTAAAAGATTCGTCTCGTAAATTATTCTATAACCATATTTTTAGTTTCGTAACTCATTAATATTTAGTACGCACTTCATGTATGTGTCCAAACATTCAATGTTGGACGATAAAATTTAGCATCCGTAACCAAACAGGCTCGAATAGTCACGTCAAAAGTTATGAAGCCTTATCGTAGCAAAAGGTGTGGAACGATGAGGAACCAAACATGCTCTTAGTACTTATACCATAATTACAACCGGTTACTTCAAGATGATGGAAATAGTTGGAAAAAAATTTCTTAAATAATTGAGATAAATAGACGGAGGGAGTATAAAATTACTCCACTTTCATAACTTTGACTATCTATGGTATTTAACTCGGTTTATAGTTCTTATATCTTTCTTGTTAAATTTAGATTATGCAATAAAGCATGTGATTTTAAAGGAACAAGATGGGACGACTCAACAATAGGTTAAGGCGAGTCTCAATGCATAGTTTCATGGCAAAGTTACCAAGACTATAAACTAGGTAACCGAGCCACATAAGTTTCATAGGAATAAAACTTCTCTCTCATCTGATGAAACTCCTTTATTTAATGACCCTGCTAAGTCAGCAATTTTGCTTATGTGACACCCTATTTAATGTGCACGACACTCTCATGAAACATGCATTGAGACTGACCTAAAAATGTTTATTGACAAAGTTAGTCCAGTTACATTTAAAAGGAACCTTAATTATTTCAATAGGTGTGACTTCAACGTAATACAACCGCCCCTTGAAAAGAACAATGATAATTACTCTCTCAGTTGGAGTTGTCTTAAATCAAACTTCTTAAACTTTAACCAAATTTCTAGGAAAAAAACTATCAAAATCTATGACATCAGATTATTAATATGCTTTTCATAGTGTGCTTATTGTATATTATAGATATATTGTTAGTCTTTTCTATAAAGTTAGTCAAATTTGAGATAGTTTGACTTGCACAGATTATAGAAATTGATTTATTTAGGGATGGATGGAGTACAATGGTAGATATATGATTCCCTTCAATGCTACATTGATGTGTTTAATTTGACGGAGTTGAAACTTTTAGGAAGAGAAATTATTTAGAGTAATGACTTGTAAAACCCAACTTTAAAAAATAGATAGAAGAAATTAAAATATCCACATACTACAATATAAGCTTGAACTAGAAAAATCATTGTACTCCTCCAATTCTTAATAGAGGAGCAAGGTTCTAAATTCTAGCTATACTTGCCGCTATCCCTAGCTATAGTTGTTTGAGGAGGATCTAGCTATTTGCTCTAGTATACAATTTAGCCTTAGCTACCGCTATAGCCTGATTTAGCTAACTATTTCATGTTTTAGGGGAGTAGATTGCTCAATGCCTTAGCCAGTGATTTAAAACACTATACAACATGAGATATAGCCTCAAGACATCTAGTAAGGTGTACACATGATGGTCATTTCCGTTAAAAAATGGCAAGAAAAAATTGGGTGCTTACAACTACATCTAAGGGATTGAGCTAAGAATTTGAGTGGCAGGGTTGGGCCTTGTTAGAGTCAAGGGTACTCAATTGAATAACCATTGTCAAACAATTAGTATTTTTATATGTTGAACACTTCTAAATTGTGATCAAGCTTATGAATTTAGGATATGCAATAATACTTGATTATATGATATATCTTCTATTTTATTATACAATTAGTTCTATTATATGCTATAATCAAATATACATGACAACAACTTTTAGGCTATAAAAAAGATATTTTCTTTATTAAAAATCATGGGCCTGCTCCTGTTCAATAGCCATATAAAAATAAGAAAAAAAAACACTTTTGAATAGATTGGATGAACTAGACAAAAAAACTAAAACAATACCTTTAGATTCAATGGAGCTAAATATTAAATACACCATTAATAATATACTGGCACATTCATTGAGCGAGGAAGAATGTTTTAAAAAATGAAGCAAGAGCAAGGTGTCAATTGTGGTGATGATAAACTCAAAAGGCAGAAATTGGAAAGAGAAGAAAATATGTGTTAATCAACTTAGTTGTATCTAAACTACAACCTTTTCATGCTATCATGTTTATATCCCAAGAGGGGTACAAAAAAACAATTTCCTTTCCATTAAGTTTTTCTAGCAAAATGAGTAACGTAAAAAGGAAATATAAATTAGCTAAATGGAAGAATCTTTGTCAGCCAAAGGAACAAAGAGGAATGAGAGTATTAACTTAGGTCTACAAAACAAGTGTTTCTTAAGCAAAAAGATGTTCAAACTATGTAATAAAGATGGCATGTGGCAAGATCCCTTACGGGATAAATATTTAGGAAATGAAATATTAGGAGAAGCTGGGATTCACAATTTTTATAGACTTTGATAGGTGTGAAGACTCAGATCCTGTGCAGATGGCCTTTTATTATGCGCAGTAGATATTGATGTTTGGGCTGGGGCGGGGAATGTATAGGTTGATGCCTGTTTGTTAGCACGATGTCATGGCGTTAAAAAGAGAGATGAGTTCTAGGATTATGCATGGGCTAGTGATGACGACATAACCAAGGAAATATTGGCATATGTTTTTGGAAGGTCGCTGAGGTCATCTTATCTTAGAGTTCCACGGACAAACTATCTCTGGCAGGTATGTATTGCAACAGGACAATTCGGTTCACAACATACAACGTCCTCACTCCGTCCAGGAGAGAATGCAATTATAAGATCTGTGTCAGTTAAATTATCATAATTTTGACTAAGTTTATAGTAAATAATATTAACATTTATGTTTTTAAATAAATTTATTATAAAAATATATTTTGTAGCTAATCTAGTGACACTTATTTTGTACTGTTGGTACTTTTTCATAGAAATTTAGTTAAAGCTCAAATTGTTTGACATCTTAAAAGCAAGAATTGTATTCTTTTGTGGACCAAGATAGTATAAATCTCTCTCGATAAGTCACCAACTGCCGGTAAAACCTTGATCATGCAAGTCATTTTAGCCTCATATAACAACCAAGCCACCTTTTGCTAGTACTTATTAGCGTCATTTTCTCGTAAAATTAGGCATATTCTCATGTGAATTGCCAGAGCCTCTATGGTTCGGAAAGACATTTGTACGAACGCTATAAAATAAAAGTAGGAGTATGCTGATTAATGAGTCCTTCAAAAGTACACTGAAAACTCTGAAGTATCAATAGATTTTACCGGACTCTCAGCCACAATTAGTACACTGAAAACTCTCGTAGTCGTAGGGCAACTTTACCGGACTCTCAGCCACTCGTACATTGCAATCACCAAAAATTATACTTTTAAAATGTTAACTCTTTTTTAAAAATATATTAACATCTAAAAATTTAAATAAATGCATTGGCATGTTTCATGAGTATTTAAAGAAACTAATTTTATATTATAGGTGTTAGTACATTTTTTTGTCATTTTAGTCAAAGTTTTGAAAATTTGAACTAAAAGGCAAAGTAAAACTAAAGTGACCATACACACGAGCGACGGAAGCAGTGGCGGAGCTCTTTTATGGCAAGGTATGGCGCTTGCCATACCTTAAATTCCCAGCGATTCTCATCCCTAAATCACTCTGTACCTGGAACACACCAAAGAAATCCAGCCTACAAGACTACATACCGGGGTTTTACCAATTTAATGAGGAATTTTTATTATCAATGCTAATAATTTTGTCATACCTTAAATCTTTTCCGTCCTCCGCCACTGGACGGAAGAGAAGGACCATTCTATCGAGGGTAGCTTGCACCGAGCTGAGAGATAAAATACAAAGGACAAGGGAATAATGCCTCAATCTTGGACGAAGGTGGCAGGGACGGTGAAGCTAATCATTGTCCTTCCCGGCGAATCAAAGCAAAAACTGCGGCCTTGTTTAGTTCAAAAAAATTTTTACAAATTTTTTCAGATTTTCCGTCACCTCAAATCTTTAAACGTATGCATAGAGTATTAAATATAGACGAAAATAAAAACTAATTGCACAGTTTGGTCGGAATTGATGAGACAAATCTTTTGAACCTAGTTAGTTTCATAATTAGACAATATTTATCAAATACAAACGAAAATACTACTATTCCTATTTTGCAAAAAAATTTGAAACTAAACAAGGCCCTATAATACTGTAACAAATTAAAGCACCTCATAGAGGACGGCAACAGTCACGGTTTCTTTTTATTTATTTACTTTCTTCTAATTTTGTTCTGAATTGACCAAATAAAGATACATGCATTTATGGTATTGCACTGTCGTCGCAGGTTTGCAACCGTGGTCTTGTTTAGTTCCCAAAACTTTTAAATTTTTGGTACTGTAGTAATTTTATTTTTATTTAGAAATTATTGTCCAATCATAGATTAATTAGACTCAAAAGATTTATCTTGTGATTTACAGATAAACTGTGTAATTAGTTTTCATTTTCGTTTAAATTTAATGCTTCATATATGTCGCAAGATTTGATGTGACATAAAATATTGATTTCTTTTTTAATTTTTAGATGAACTAAACAAGACCCGTCTTGTCTCGTGAAAAAAACCTAACCATGCCTCACCATGTCTCTGTTGACCCGTCCCTTTTGCCATTTTATAATGTCCTGCTTGATCCGTCCTTTGGGTCCCAACCAACCAAAAACTTTGGTAACCGCACACAATAATTGTCAGTTTAGCGTGCACGTAGAAGCATGGCTGCTACACCAGTACCCGTTCTCATTGCAGCATCATGCCTGTCCACTTGTCCAGCTCCAGCAGACGTCCAGCACTCTACTGTTGCGAAGCTGACAACCTGTATCATGTAGTACATATGATTCCATGTAATGTATAGTTTTTCTTTTTTTGTAAATGGGCACTATAGCAATTTTGTTTATATTGACAAATATTGTCTAATTATGATTTGTCTCATAAATTACAGACAAACTGTGAGTTACTATTTTTATCTATATTTAATACTCCATACATACGATGTAGATTCGATGTGACAGAGAATCTGAATATTTTTACAAAATTTTTTGAGAACTAAACAAGGCCTAGCTTTAATTGTTCATCGCCTCGCAGAGCCTGTTCGCTTGAACTTATAAGTCGAATATGTTAGCCATTCAGCAGTGTTTTTCTCTCGCAACAAATTAGCTAATAGTACTTTATGTTCTGGCTTGTCAACCAAACGAGCTTCCCAAATCCAGTTTCACAGTTCACTGTCTCTGTGACCGCGCGAACAAACCATTAGTTTTTACCCGCGTCATTGTCTCAGGCCTTGTTTAGTTCCCAAAAAATTTTACAAAATTTTTCAGATTCCCCGTCACATCGAATCTTTAGACACATGCATGAAGTATTAAATATAGATAAAAATAAAAACTAATTGTACAGTTTGGTCGAAATTAACGAGACGAATCTTTTGAACTTAGTTAGTCTATGATTGGATAATATTTGTCAAATATAAACAAAAAAGCTACAGTGTCGATTTTGCAAAAAATTTTGGAACTAAACAAGGCCTCACTGCACTTTGGGGGTGATCTCACCACCCACATCTGAACAGGAGAGGCAGAGAACACAACAGCAAACAGTGTCATCCTGCTTCAGGTGGAGTAGGTGATTACAGGAGCACATGAAACGAGAGGACAGCAGGTACCTGCCATGCATCACCGGTTACTATTCTATTCCGTAATCTGTGAGTAAATAACGTACTCCGTACGCTGGATGCCCGGCGCTACCACTAATTGCCCGCGATCGATTTACTGTTTTACTGCCTCCTCGAACCCGATCGATCGGCCTGCAGGCAGCAAGTACTAGCAGTCGTGGATCGATCGAGTTCTGCCTCCATGAATAAGCTTGGAGAGGAGGACGTACGGCCGAGATGCATGATCGATTCCAGTGCATGCGCACACGGAGAGAGGAGGTGGAGATGCCTGTAGTGTAGTTATGGTTGCGTCGGCGTCTCTCGCCGTCGCTGCAGCGCAGCGCAGTGCAGTGCAGGTGCAGGCCCCGCCCTCACCATTCTCATGAAGTGCAGTGCAGGGAAACGCTGCGAGGCATTGCATTGCATCGACACTCGGGCCTTGTTTAGTTCCAAATTTTTTTGCAAAATCAACACTGTAGCACTTTCGTTTGTATTTGACAAATATTGTCCAATCATGGACTAATTAGACTCAAAAGATTCGTCTCGTCAATTTCGATCAAACTGTGTAATTAGTTTTTATTTTCATCTGTATTTAATACTCCATGCATGCGTCTAAAGATTCGATGTGACGGAGAATCTGAAAAATTTTGCAAAATTTTTTGGGAACTAAACAAGGCCTCGCTGAATGCTCATGCAGTAAATGTGCATTCAACCACTCGCCAACCCAACAGGCAGCAGGGCCACAGTCAGGCCGCGCGCGGTCACCACATGCGTGCATTGACATGGCGAGCGAGGCGCGCGATCACCACATGCGTGCATTGAGGTGAGGGCCTTTCAATTCAAGCTGAATATATTCCCTCGGCGCGTTCCACTTCTCGGCCAGCTTCCAGTTCCCCTTTTCCGACTTTCCAAATGCCCCATTTAAACTCTGAAGAAAAAGAGGCCACTGAGCTCCAGTTGCTTCCTTTGACAAAAAGAGGCCACTGAGCTCAAATTCAAGGCTAGCATTTGTGGACTTTTTTGAAGTCAAGCAAAGCAGTAAGTAGCCGGTGAGTGGTGACCCATAGGCACAGCAACAGCGAGGAAAGAAAGCACAGCTAGCCCTAACTGCTGCAACCACCAACTGAACCTGCTTTTCTGCAATCCTGTGTGATACGCGTCATGTTTGACAGGTTTTTGGGAAAGAATGGACGAACTGGTGGGGATCACGCCAAGAACAGGAAGGATTACTGGAACCAGGTGGACGACAGTGCAAAGACTCGCAGAAGACACTGTAAAAACACGACTAGAGCTGTTGCGTTTTAGGGCCTCGCGGTGACCGAATCTCGTAAGCGGCAGCGAGAGCGAGATCAGCTCAGCTCACATGCGGAAGGGAATCCTGACGGAGGCCCCCTTGTTTTGCAGATGAGACAAGCGGACGCCCTGTTAAGCAATGAGGCTTTACACTGTGCGATCACGCGGCAAAGCATCGATCGGACGGGCAGGCAGATCGATCGCCGCAGTCGGCACGGCAAAGGCATCAGCTGGACCGCCGGAGGAGTTAAAAAAATGGTGCATGGCGACCGCGAGGAGTGTTCATCGCAGCGGTCGCAGGACTTTTCCAAGAGACAAACCTCTGTAGCTGGTATGCAAAGTTTATAGTAAACTATTCAAAAGCTGCTGCATGTAGGGCATGTAACCATGATCGAGGACCATAGCTTTTGCTGGGTGCGGTGACAGGATATGAGTGAATTTAGGCATGGATGATTGTTTCCAACATACAGAAAGTTTACAGTGATTCAAGTGAAGTTATCCACAGTTATTCTGTCTGGAGCTCAGACTGTATAATGCATGACACTGAAGCTCTGCAAATCGTATCATGCAAAGATACTGCAAGTGGTGTAGCATACGACTGTTGTTGCCGACTTGGCGTGGAGCACGCGACCTGCAGACAATCTGCTCATGCTCTCTGGCGCCATCAGCTGTGGAGGGGAACTCCACATTCAGTGAGCAGATACTTTTGCGAAATCATACAAAATTCCTAGTAAGAAAAATTGTTTCAAATCAAGGGCCTCACAGCCCCAGGCTCCTGCACCAATATTGCCGTGATAATTGATTTTTCAATGCCTGTAATTTTCAAAATGGCATTAGGCAACTAGTCGAAGTAAGATGGCCACTACCAAAAGTAATTGGCATTTGGCAACCGATGACGACACTGACAGATGTTTGAGCAGAATGTTACAAACTCCGAAATGCACAAATAGGGCCAACGTGAAACATACTCCACTTGACAGTCATTGTTCATGTGGTTGTTTGCTGAACCTCCCAATTGGATCCGAGAAAAATGAAGTCATTGTTCATGTGATCTTTTGCTGAACCTCCCAATTGTATCCGAGAAAAATGAAAGAGAGAAAGGGAAAAGAACTTGATTCAGAGTAGCATATGCAGACAGATGTCAGTGAGAGTGCCTCACGTCACATCATTAGAAACGTTAGAATCGCCAATGTTATCGCAAAGTGGCAAAAACCATTTGACAGTCATTGTTCATGTGGTTGTTTGCTGAACCTCCCAATTGGATCCGAGAAAAATGAAGTCATTGTTCATGTGGTCTTTTGCTGAGGCCTTGTTCAGTTGGCAAAAACCGGTGAAAAACGACACTGTAGCACTTTCGTTTTTATTTGACAAACATTGTCCAATTATAGAGTAACTAGGCTCAAAAAATTCATCCCGCGGTTTACAGATGAACTGTGCAAATAGTTTTTGTTTTCATATATATTTAATGCTCCATGCATGTGCCGCAAGATTCGATGTGACGGGAAATCTTGAAAAATTTTGCGAACTAAACAAGGCCTGAACCTCCCAATTGTATCCGAGAAAAATGAAAGAGGGAAAGGGAAAAGAACTTGATTCAGAGTAGCATATGCAGACAGATGTCAGTGAGAGTGCCTCGCGTCACATCATTAGAATCGTTAGAATCGCCAATGTTATCGCAAAGTGGCAAAAAAAAAAAAAAAAAAAAAAACATCCGACCTGCCGGATTCGAACCAGCGACCTAAGGATTAATCTGCTCATACTACAGTCCTCCGCTCTACCAACTGAGCTAAGGTCGGTTTTTGTTTCAGGCATATACAGAAAGATTTATTAACTTCATATCATGTCAAGATTAACTATCCACCTAAAGTAATTAGGATTAGTGATTAAATATAGCCAGACCAAACTACACAGAACCAGCAGCAGCTTTGTCACTATCACATCATCAGTAATTAGGATTAATATATTTTTATAGAAAATTTAATTTAGTTAGATGAAAAAATATTTACTTCAGCAGCTAAGCTGGGATTTAGATGGAAAATAAGAAATGGTAAAAAAGTTAAGTTCTAGGAGGACAACTGGCTTGGGCCTTCCAGTCTTGCTATCCAATTTTGGGAAATTTATTTCTGGGTAAATGAAAAGTCTGGACTGTGGCTGATTTATGGGATGGGAATGAACTGAAATGTACTTTTAGGAGAGGTTTTAATTTGAGGTTGAGAACCAATGGCGACAAATCATCCAATTAGCTGCAACCATTACTTTCACAGAGGATGATGATGCCCTGATTTGGCAATTCTGTTCAAATGGTGTCTATTTTTCTCCGTCCCTATATATGTCATAGGATCATAAATTTTAGAGGAATACTCCCTGTTCATGTCCCAGCAGTGTGGCACTTAAAAGTACCCCCTAGAGTTCAAATTTTCCTTTGGTTGCTATCAAAGAAGAAAAATTTGACAAGGTATAACTTAAGCATTAGGGGAAACTGTGCATCGTCTCTTTTTTGAATGTGCATTTGCTAAGCAGATGTGGGTTTACCTTTCTGAAGTCTGTGATAGAAGTGTAGGTAATGATTTTATGTCTATTGGTCAGATGTGGTTAAGCAATAGTAGATTTTTAATATGCAATTCCTTTTGTGCTGCAGGCCTGTGAGGCCTCTGGAGTCTGGAAGAAATGGTCTCTGTTATTTTCAGGGAGAGTTGTGGATAGATTTGAGGCTGCTGCTCTTGAGAATTGCAGCCATGCTTCAAACTTGGATCATTCTGTGCCCACAAGTGAAAAAAAAAGGAGTTCTCATGGAGACTGCGGAAGCTGAAAAACATTGCTTTCGGGCCGACGTGGATTACTGTATGAATCAAGTAAAGAACGAGAAGGACTACTTCATGTTCAAGCAGGCGTTTAATCAGCAAGATCAACCTCTACCTGAAGAAGTGACGATGAAATTGTCTGGCTACCTCAAGCACGACGCTGACGTAAATTAGAAGAGTTGGGTTAAGTTTTAGCTGTGTGAGCCATTTGTGTTCTTAAGTTGGCTTTTGTTCTTTAACAAGTTGTTGGCACTGTATGGACGGGTGAGCTCCACCTGAATGTCGTAAACGTTGATGATGGTGTCTTTGCTAATGCTTAAGACAGGGGCAATGCCCTAGAATTCTAAAAAAAAAGTTATTGACTTCTTGAAAACCAGATATGAACCTTTTATGGGACGGCAACGTATCATATGCGACTCAGCTTCGTGTGCAACCTATTAAATCACCAATTAAGGTCACAGGATGTAGATCCAACGTCTGAGGTTTTTTTTCATTTAAACCCTTCCATCTGGATACACATGGGTTAAATTTAAACCCACAGATGGAGGGGTTTAAGTGAAAAAACCTCAGACGTCAGATCTAAATCATATGACCTTAATTGGTGATTGCATAAATTGCACACGAATCTGAGTTGCATATGATACGTTGCCGACATATGGGGTATAATTTTTTTCGCTTGAATGCTATGAACCATGTTGCTATCAGTCATCTAGAGTTGAAAACACCAAGAGAATTTCATCTGCATGAAACTTAATTATTCTCCCTTCTTAGAAATGTTATCATATCATTATAAATGCTTACCTATTAAATTCGGACTGAACTCGAATGAAACTACCAGACACTCGTGGTCAAAGCAGGTGAAATATACTGAGATAAACAGATCGGACCTTTCCGTCGGATTGGAAGGCCCAGTCTGATTAAACCTTCAACATGCTTTTCTGGGCCGTGGATCCGTGTCACATTCTGGCCCGACACTCTTGCGGCCCATAAAGTGGACGCTGTTTTTGCTTTGCCCGGCCTCGGTTGTTTCCCAATTCCCCCCTGCCTTTTTGACCTTCGCAATTGCAAGTGGTTTTACAGCGCAGCTCGATGGCGTAACATCGAAGCAGGTATCTTTCGATGTGCTCGCTGCTCGGCGCTCGCACATGACTTGACGGAACATGCTCGCGGATTTCGCATTTCCCATGGCCGGATGGCATTATTTTTCTGACCAAGTCTTATTGTTTATGGCTGTTTTGCCACCTTTCTTCCCTTGGTACAACGAACATTTACCATCTGCACGAACAGGTGCAGAAACAGCACGTGATTTCACGCCATACATTCATGCACTTTGGTCATGCTTCAAAGCTGGCAAAATCTTTGGGGGACCGAGTATATTTGTGGGCAAAATCGACAACCATACGAACAGGACGTGCGTGAAAATATTTCATTTTCATTGAACCAATGAAAGAATCCACCATGGACACTACTACAAAGTACAAATTTTAGCCGCGTGGAACACTCTCCACACCCCATCACCACCGCCTCATCACAATCACAACCGTTAATTACGACCAGCGAAATCTACCCCAATGTGGCGCACGACGACGTGTCCGGGTCCACGAGCGCCGGGACCAGGTACTTCCTCCCATGGGCCCCGTTGGCATTGAAGCTGGCCCCGCTAGCCTGGTCCACCAGCAGCGAGCCCGCGTAGCCGGGGTACGCGCCCTTGCCGTACACGCCGGCGCACGCCGTTGCGGCCTCCAGCGGCGCGTCAGCCGAGCCCTCCTGGTAGAACCCGTTGCCGAACGGGTTGGTGACCGTGCCGACGATCATGGACGCCAGCGAGATGACCATGCCGTCGACCCCGACGTCGCCGTTGGGCGGGGTGAGCGGCGCCGCCTGCGGGCCGTACACGGGCTGGTGAAACGGCCACGCGCACTGCCCGGGGCACTGCGACGCCGGGTTGCCCACCCACACGTACGCGAACCGGCCGGAGCGGGACCGCGGGGACGCGCCGTGCGTGCCGCACCGGGACATGCAGAACCCGTCCACGGCCACGTCGGCGGCCGTGAGGACCAGGTTGATGGCGCGGCTCGGGCCACCCTTGGCGGCGAGCCTGAGGAGGTCCCTCTCCGTGAGGCGCTTGCCGAGGGAGCAGTTCTGGTCGACGACGTGGGAGCCGAGGCGAAGCGCCGGGAACCGCACCTTGGAGCTGGCGTAGTACTTGCGCGCCGTCTTGAACCACGTGGCCACGGACGGCTCCGGCCGCACCGCCGCCGGCGGCGCGGACAGAGACGAGACGAAGTCGGTGATCACCGCGCGCTGCGGCGCCGAGAAGTCGCCGTACCAGATGAAGTTGACGGCGATGGGGCCCGTCAGGAGCGCGCCCTTGTGGTACTTCATGGTGATGGCCGGCTCCTGCACGAGCGCGGTGAGCCTCCTCCCCGCGAGGGAGGCCTGGAACATCAGCGCCAACGCCAGCAGCGTCGCCGCTAAAGATGCAGTGGAACAAGCCATTGGTGGTGGCTCTCCAAGACGAAATCTCTACTTGTGGTGGTGGACTGGTGGTGTGGTGTTCTTGGACGAGTGATTTCAGCTGGTTCTTCTTGTTTGTGGATTTGCGATGGATGGGTGGGGATGAGCGGGGGCCGCGTTTTATAGAGGCGCGAGGCGACGAGCCGGCGAAGTGTGAGACACAGACAGTGGAGTGTGGAGGGCTGGGGCCTGGGACGCTGCGTGCTGCGCGTGACGTATGACGAGGAGGGCACTTTCTGGGCCAAAGTAAAGAGGCGTCCTTGGCCGGGCTGCCCGAACGGTCACTGACAGCTGGCTTTGCGTGGCCCCTGCCAGCTCCCAGCTGTAGTTGGGTGAGCACTTTACCATTTTGCCCCGGCACTTGGTGCCGCGGAAACTGCTGCTAGGCCGGGCGGAAAGCAGGGGCAAGTTGGGGATTGCGGGAAAGATGGGCAAAGTGGGGTCTGCTGGAGTGGGTAAAAGCAGGTTGGCTTCTCGAGGCGCTTGAAATTTTAGGCAGCGAGATACGAACGTTGGGAGAGGGTGGTGGGCCGGGCCCGGTGTGTGGATTCCGAACGTTGGATCACTGGCTTATGGGCCCGGTTCCCAGTTATTACTACAAGCTGTGAACAGAGGAGCAACAGCAGTACGCAGGTACTCCTCCAAGAGTTGGTGCGCACTGTTCACTTTGTCAGTACGATCAGGGTTAGGCCAATCCTCATCCACGTAACTTGCCAGCCAGGCTGATGGTGGCCTGCATTGCATGCACGGTATTGGAGACTGCAGTGGCTGACAGATTGGCCCACTTACCAGTCATAATCGGCTGGCTAAAAAAGATATCTGCTGATGCTAATTTATAATAAGAAAATAATCTTTTATGATTGAAAAATAATGTTGATATGTTGAAGCGAAAATGACCGAACCAAACGCGGAGATGGCAG
The DNA here is from genome assembly GCF_000003195.3 of Sorghum bicolor. Classification (NCBI taxonomy): domain Eukaryota; kingdom Viridiplantae; phylum Streptophyta; class Magnoliopsida; order Poales; family Poaceae; genus Sorghum; species Sorghum bicolor. The sequence goes on from NC_012873.2 coordinate 57,914,470, forward strand.
AACAAAACTAGAGGAGAGGACGAAAGAAACCAAGCGCGGAGATGGCAGCGGTAATGGGAGCGAGGAAACCATCGATATGGTATTCCTAATACTAGAACGTGTGATCCTGCCATGTTATTTCCCATCGCACGGCGAAAACCTGGGACGGGACCCCGTCGATCCCAAATCTCCATAGCCACGCCAATGCTAGAAGTGGTCCGTCGGATCGTACTACCGTCACACAGCCATGATCGCAGCAGGCGAGCACCAACTGCATCGTCTTTGTACCGTACTGTACACAATAACCCACAACTGACCAGTGACGAAGAATGAAGGATGCCAGCGTGCTGCATGCAAGGCCGTGAGCTGACAGACGGTCACTGTGTGGGGTTAGCGAAACTCGTCACCTTATTATTTGCCAAACCAACCGTGGAGGACGCACTCGCATGATCGGATCGGATGTGATGAGATGGAGATCTCTGACGAGGCTCATCAGCGTACGGCGCTTGGCGTAAAGCGAGCAAAGGTACAGGTCCCGCATGTCAGCGGATAGCGTAGCCGTACGCGCGCGCCGGCCCCGCACCCCCAGCGCTTTCCTGCTCGCCGGGGCCGGATGCCTGGACCCCAGGCGTGGGCTCGCATAGATATCCGCGTACGGCCGGCCGCCAGCTGGTGGTGAAGCGGCTAGGCGCGTCGCTCTGCGGCCGCCTGCGGGCAGGTGGCCCTACCGCCTTCACGACTCGCTCGTGAACGGCCAGTCGCTTGTTTAGGCCTTGTTTAGTTTAGAAAAAATTTTAGATTTCGCTACCGTAGCACTTTCGTTTGTTTGTGGTAAATATTATTCAATCATAGACTAACTAGGATCAAAAGATTCGTCTCGTGATTTACAGGTAAACTGCGTAATTAGTTTTTATTTTCGTCTATATTTAATGCTTCATGCATGTGCCGCAAGATTCCATGTGACGGGAAATCTTGAAAAATTTTGGGAACTAAACAATGCCTTAGTTCGCAAAAATTTTCAATATTTCTCGTCACATCAAATCTTTGGTCGCATGCATAGAGTATTAAATAAAGATAAAAATAAAAACTAATTACACAGTTTATCTGAAATTTGTGAGATGAATCTTTTGAGCCTAGTTACTCCGTAATTGAATAATATTTGTCAAATAAAAATTTTGCGAACTAAACAAGGCTGCTCGCGTCATCGCGTGCCCACCACCACTGGCCAGCCGCTGGCTGGCTGGCTGCGGGCGCCAGCCGCTCAGCCGTGGTCCGTGGACACGCGTATACCCACACGTACGCGAACGAGACGAGGCCACGCATGCAGAGGCTGGCCGATGGCCTGGCCTTATCCGCGCGCGAAGGCGGGGCTGGCGGGCCGGGAGGATGTGGCCGGGCCGACGACCTCAACAACGTCCTAGGGGTAGGGGAGATCAAAAGATGAAGTCTTTGTTTAGTTTCTAGACAATTTTGTAAATTTTATTAGATTCTTTGTCTTATCAAATCTTATGTATGGAGCAATAAATATAGATATAAAAACAACTAATTATATATATTATCTATAATTTATGAGACGACTCTTTTAAACCTAGTTAATCTATAATTAGACAATATTTGTCAAATACAAATGAAAGTGTTACAGTGTTTATTTTACAAAAAATTTTAGAACTATGCCCGTCCTAGACTGCAGTAAGGCCTTGTTTAGTTCACCCAAAAATTCAAAAGTTTTCAAAATTCTCCGTTTGTCGAATCTTTTAGCGAATGCATGAAGAATTAAATATAGACAAAAATAAAAACTAATTATACAGTTTGTCTGTAGATTGTGAGACAAATCTTTTGACCCTAGTTAATCTATGATTAGATAATATTTGCCATAAACAAACGAAAGTACTACAGTAGCGAAATTAAAAAAGTTTTCGCATCTAAACAAGGCCTAAGTAGATCGAGAAGTCGTTCCGCCCTTTGTCCCCTAAGATGGGTAAGCATCTCCAAAGGTTTTGCATTTGAGGTTTGCATTTGAGGAATTTGCCAAAAAGCTCCAAAAGAGGTATCCAACGGTTTTGCATTTAGAGTTTGCAATTTGGACAGCTTGGCAAATGAAAAAGTAAACTTGGCAAAAATGTCAAACTGTGGACGGCTTTGCAAACCCGATCACACGAGCAAAATCACGCACAAGAAAAAGAGTAGTGCTGTTTTATGCTGACAAGTGCAAATGCACGTACTAGCAGACTAGCGAAGTCACGCGTGTCTGGAGACCTCATATTTTTATTCTTTGCTAAATCCAAATGTCAATTGCTTTTGTAGATGGTCTATTTTTATTCTTTACATTTTATTATGAGAATTTGCAAATAACAACAAATGGCAAGTTAATTTACCAAAGCCTTTAAAGATAAATATGTTCTCATATAATGTTGCTCCAACTTTTTTCTAGCTGGCGAGCGATCCAGTCCGCGGCAGAGAACAAGACAGGGTAGAGGTCGGGATGGTGACGTTGAAGGGCGGTGAGGGGAAAAAAAAGGCTGCATGCTTAAATGGGGACGAACGAGCTAGGTGGGGCGCGAGCGATGCCATTCATGCGTGCATGGAAGTGGAGCTATCACGACAGTACCGATGCATGCTCTCGTCTTTTCTGGCGTGTCGTGCTGCGCCCCTTTCCTGGAACGTTTCGTGAAGGTCTCAAGGCCAGCTAGCAGCCAGCTCTTGCAAGCCGAAAACGGAATGCGAATGCATGTTCAGCTGGCGAATGCATGCTGCTTCGAAAGCTTTCTGCAATGTCTGCATGCAGTACAGTTTGGATGCCTGCGCTATTGCAAGGGACTTTGCGTGTTCTGGGCGTGAGTAAAATTCACTAGTATCTCCACTGTACGGTGGTTGTTTATGGTGATTAAAACACGCGTTTATGGCAATTAACTGTTTTTCTATCCAGGCAAAGGACGAAAGGCCTGGTTTCGTGTGCTAAAGTTTAACTCTCGTCACATCAAATATTTAAATACATATATGAAGTATTAAATATGCATGATTTATGAAACTAAAAACACAGCTAAAGAGTAATTTGCGAAGCGAATCTTTTAAACATGATTAGTTCATTATTGAACACTAATTATAAATAAGACAAAAATGGTACAATATCTGTTAAACTTAAACCAAACACCCCGAAGCTTGTATCATTGCATATTTGCATTCATGCCGGTCGCTGGAGACCTGGAGTACATCGCCGTTACCTGCGTCTAGTAAAATTTCAGGATGGCCTCACGGTCACGGTAGATTCGGCTTTGTAGCCAATCGGGACTGCCCCTTGCGATTGCGGGCCGCAAGTACGTATGGAAAGTTGGAAACTGCACAGCCGGAGGTATTGCAGGCCAGGCCTGCACACGGAACGGTTGGGGCACGGACACGTTAAATATAGCCCAAGTAGGCCCGGAATGATGCACCTCTCTCTTGCAAATCCAAAAATATATAAAATAAAAATAGAAAATGTTAGGGAAGTCATCCAAGGCTAACATGTTCGTTGTGAAACAGTACAGTGCAGGGAACATACAACAGAGCAAATGTCAAAAACTTACGGTGAGTACTGGAGTACGTCTTGATTAATGAATTTCATGAATCGAGCAGTATAAGTAGCTACTAGAGTGTACGGCACTACCTTAACAGCCATGGCCACGGACGTCGTACTGGCATTTTACAGTCAAGAACAGTCTAGCAGCAATTTAAGCTGATGCCACGTACAGTACAGAGTAGTAAGTAGCTCGCTCTCGCTCGAAGTTTACACGTAGTAATAAGTACTGCTGATTATCCCGCTCCAGAATTTACCGTCTGGATACAGAGAAAGAGTAGTGCTGTTTTATGCTGACAAGTGCAAATGCACGTACTAGCAGACTAGCAATACAGGTACCGTCAGGTAACCAGCCTCCTCAGCAGAGAGAGTAATTAGCCTCCAGTAATTGTTCAGTAGCTTCAGTAATTCTACCATGAATCCAGGGGTTAACGCATCCCATTCATATGAAATCACCAGGTGGTACTTGTCCAACAAAGTAATGCTTGGTACGCGTAATGACGCGTAGAGCGATATGAAGTGCGGCGAGTCTCGGGTACGCATACGGCGGCTGGTCTTTAGCGTCAGGCATGGGCTTGGCACAGTACAGTCCTCCGCGAGCCGCGGGACAGAGGATTTGGTGAGCAGACACAGGCAGGCAGGCTGTCATCTTGCAGGACGCTCCTAGGGCTCATAAACCGGGCTGCGCCGTGTCTCGCGCGTGTCCCCTCTGGCCTCTGTACTGTAGTTTCCCGTCCCGGACGACCTCATCGGCACCATCTCGAACGTGTTCGGGCGTCCGCAGCGCCATGCACTCGTGCATGTTGATGTTTGTTGATTAAGAAATGGTTAGCCGCTGAGTGTCAGTGCTAATGCTACTCTCGCTAGTAGGACTACTACTAGCAGTAGTAGGTTGTTGGGTTGTCAAGGGACCGGCTGGACGGATAACCATGGGGAGGATGGAGGAGGGAGAGAACGAGACACCGCGGTCCGCGGGCCTTGGATCCTGTGCATGGCCGTGAACAGCTGGCTAGCGAATGGTCAGTGTCAACTTTTAGGACCAAGATGCCCAACAAATAGCGTTCTGGCCGGGATGTGCTACTAGGCAAAGCGCTCTGCCACGTGAACAGAGCTACGTGTCGCGCTCTCCCTTCCTCGAGGTACAGACCACATACTACTCCGATCGGTCGCCGCCGTATTCCGGTATCGCCCTGCACGTTTCCACCGCAGTAGTACTCAATTGTTGCCCGTTCAGAAAAAAGGGAAGGCGGCTTCTGCTACGATAACATGAATCATCGGATAGATTTCTTGTGTGGGCTAAATTTGCGACATCTCCCTGCAGAAATCATGCATCAATCCCGGCAATTTTTCAACCAAAAAACACTACGATCCATGTCATCCTAGCACCACTGCTGACTGTTGAATCTAGGCGTCGACCATCTATCTTCTTTGGCTGCCTTGAGATTCAGAGAGAGCCGACAACCAAACATGCAACAACGGAACAAAGCTTAACCTGGGCCTTGTTTAGTTCCAAAAAATTTTGCAAAATTTTTCAGATTCTCCGTCACATCGAATCTTTAGACACATGCATGAAGTATTAAATATAGACAAAAATAAAAACTAATTACACAGTTTGGTCGAAATTGACGAGACGAATCTTTTGAGCCTAGTTAGTCCATAATTGGACAATATTTGTCAAATACAAACGAAAAAGATACAGTGTCGATTTTGCAAAATATTTCAGAACTAAACAAGGCCCTGATGGTGTTCGATTCTTTCTAGTGCTACTTGTCAACACGCCTTGACTCGTGCTCGTACACGCAAGAAGACACTAGTGGCTTGCTGCTTGCATGCATGCATGGTGGCTGCCTGCCTGGCGTGGAAGCGAGCGACAACTCAATCGGCGTCGCACTCGGGTCCAAACGCATCCAGCTGCCTCCCACCGAGTCAGCTTTCAGATCAGAGCAGAGCTATCCGCTCCGAAACCAGGGCGGGGCTGGGACTGGGAAGGCTTCACGAAACTACCGGCACACGAGGAATTCGGACCTATAAATACTCGACTTCGTCACCCTTCACAAACCACACAAAACAACGCTCATAAACCAGTCCTGCACTTTCACTCAACAATCCTCACCTATTAGTCTACTCGCAGGTCGCCGCCAATTCCTCCTTGAGAAAGTGAGAAATGGCATCACCCCGTAGTTGCTTTCGCGGCCTGCAGAAGAACACGAGCCACGTCGCACTAGTGCTGGTGTCCGTGCTGCTCCTGAGCTCGGCACGTCTCTCCGTGGCCGGCAGGAGCCTGCTGGAGCTGTACAAGCCGCCGGCCAGCGCGCTCCTCACGTACCACAACGGCGCCGTGCTGCAGGGCCGCATCCCGGTGTCCATCCTCTGGTACGGCCGCTTCACGCCGGCGCAGAAGGCCGTGGTCACCGACTTCCTCCAGTCCCTCACCACCGCCTCGCCGACGACGCCGTCCCCGTCCGTGTCGCAGTGGTGGAACACCATCAACCAGCTGTACCTGTCCAAGGCGCGGACGAGAGGCAACGGTGCGCGCTCTGGCGGCGGCAGCGCGCAGGTGGCGCTCGTCGGCCAGACCACCGACGAAGGGTGCTCGCTGGGGAAGCGCCTCACGCTGGCTCAGCTCCCGCGGCTGGCGGCGCGGGCGGGGACGAAGAAGGGCGGGATCGCGCTGGTGCTCACCGCGCAGGACGTGGCCGTGGACGGGTTCTGCATGAGCCGCTGCGGTCTGCACGGCTCCGATGCCAGGGCCGGAACCGCGTACATCTGGGTCGGCAACTCCGCCACGCAGTGTCCCGGTCAGTGCGCGTGGCCGTTCCACCAGCCGCTGTACGGACCCCAGACGCCGGCGCTCGTGCCGCCGAGCGGCGACGTCGGCGTGGACGGTATGGTCATCAACATCGCCAGCATGGTCGCCGGCACGGTGACCAACCCGTTCCGCGACGGGTTCTACCAGGGCGACAAGGACGCACCGCTGGAGGCCGCCACTGCCTGCACAGGGGTCTATGGCAGCGGGGCCTACCCCGGTTTCGCAGGCAACCTGGCGGTGGACCGTACGTCGGGGGCGAGTTACAATGCCAATGGTGCAAATGGGAGGAAGTACCTGCTTCCCGCTCTGTTCGACCCTGCAACCTCTACGTGTTCGACTTTGGTGTGACGACTAAGCTGTCAGAATTGTGTAGTAACACTGTGTATATATATAGTATGAGAGTGAGATATAAGGAGTGTACTGTACTAAGTGTTGATATCTGGATATGTACCGTCCACTTTTGAAGATCGAACCGGGGGATTGCAGCCAGAAATGATGCAACAACGATACTATCCTGCCTCCAATTCATCAGTACTATTTTAACAGTATTTTTCAGTGAATTAACAATATTTTTTTACAACTATAAACCATATTTTAGCGAAATGAATAAGGTCTAATAACTTAGTATGAAGGGTGTCACGAGCAAGCCTTTATGGGTGTCTTTGGGTATTTCGCTTGCTATAGGTAAGAAATTTGCGTTGGAGAAAGGATTTTGATATACAACCATCTTGATCGAGACCGATGTTTTTCAGCATTTTTCTCACCAACAGAAGCAAGCTAAATTAGCTCTCGAGCCCTAGCATGGCTAGCAGCTTGTCCACTCAAGCATAGTAAAATGAGATAAGTTTTTTTTTTGAGTGGAAGATAGAGATTATATTATATTACTCAATTGAAATGTTTACATTCAGAAATACAGGAGGAGAGCCAAGCCATACATGACGGCCAACTTCAAGTGAACATGCATATTTAGCTAGACGATCAGCCTCTCTATTACATTCCCTACCTTCATGTGCAAAACGCACATAATCAAAGGATTTTGCCCTTTCCTGGATATCCTTGAGGATCATCACATAAGTACAAAGAGGCATTTCACTAATGTTCCTCACAATGTTAAGGCAATCTGAAGCCACTATTATCTTTCGAATACCACAATCTTCAGCAAGAGCTAGTGCCTCCAAGCAAGTCATTCCTTCTAGAGTCTCAGGTTCAGTTATGTTTGGTATAATCATAGCACTAGCTGCAATGAACTCTCCTCGATCATTACGGCAGACCACTCCAACGGCTCCTTTGGATCCAACCCGGTTTACAGCAGCATCTGTATTTATTTTACATTTACCTTGATCCGGTGCTTTCCAATGCTGAGTTTTTTGTTTAGACTGATTTTGGTTTCCTCCCTTAAGCTCCATTCCCTTATCATTTGTAGTTCTTCAATTTGCCGATTGATCGTAACCATTATGGAGAAAGGGCTCTGAAAGACTCCCTCATGAATCGCCTTCCTTCTTGTCTGCCATATTGCCCAACAAGTAACAAGAACACGTATCCCATCAGCTTGAGGAATATTGCAGCACATAAAGGTAATCCATTGTTTTGGGTTAGAGATGCGCAAATGAGAAATTAAGTTTGTTATATCCTCATCCAGTAGAGCCCAAACACATTTGGACATTGTGCAGAAAAGCAAAGAATGCTCCCATGTATCATCAACAGCTCCACAAATTTTACAATGAGATGTAGATGCTAGGTTCCTGCTTTTCAGCACACTCGCAGTTGGTATTGAATTTAGAGCAAGACGCCAACAGAACACTTTAATTTTTGATTGCAACTTCATACTCCATAGTTTTTTCCATTCTTTTTGACTTGTTGCAAAATCAGAACAATTAGCTCGGCCTTCAAAGTAATCCTCCCTACTTTTCTTAAGCTCAATCAACATTCTATAAGCAGAGCGTACGGTAAAAATACCATTTTCTCATGATGCCAAGCCCAGCAATCTTTCTGTTTTCTCATGCTTAAAGGCATCTGAAGAATTGCTTCACTGTCAATTGGATAGAAAACACGCTTCACTAACTCGGACTTCCATGTCATAGTGGTATGATCAATCAGTTCACATACTTTTGTTGGAGGGTTAGACTCCTTAGAACACATAGGCCTACACATACCCTTCCTTGGTATCCAATTGCAGTTCCAGATTTCTGTACTTTCACCATCACCAATGCGCTTGATCAACCCTTGTTTCAATACCTCTATCCCATCATATATAGCCCTCCAGGTTTTCGACGGATTATTTCCAAGAGTAGCATTAAGTAGGTCACCTGAGGGAAAATAAACTGATTTCAGGATCTGAGTACAAAGTGATTCTGGCCTAGTAAGAATGTGCCATGCCTGCTTTGCTAGAAGCGCAAGATTGAAAATTTCAATATCTCTAAATTCCAATCCACCCATATATTTTGGTTGAACCATATGATCCCATGACACCCAATTTGTTTTCCTTTTGCCATTTGCACTTCCCCACCAAAATTTACGTAATAAAGAATTTATGTGATCACACAATCCCCTTGGTAACCTGAAACAACCCATAGTATAAGTGGGAATTGCTTGGGCAACAGATTTAATTAAAACTTCCTTTCCTCCAGCTGATAAGGTTTGTTCTATCCAGCCTTGTACTTTGTTCCAAACTCTGTCTTTTAGATATTTGAAAATTCCATTAGTTGTTCTACCGCCTTCAGTAGGTAATCCTAAATATTTTTCATTCAGTGACTCATTCTCGACATGGGTTATAGATTTAATCTCATCTCGAATCACTTGTTTACAACCTTTGCTGAACAGGATTGATGATTTTTCCAGGTTCACTTTTTGACTAGATGCTTCACAATACTTGGTTAGAGATTCATAAACTGCTCGAGCATTCCTTGTTGCTGCCTTGAAAAATAAAAGACTGTCATCAGCAAACAAGAGATGGTTAATCTTTGGAGCAGTACATGATATTTCAATTCCTTGGACACCACAATCTTCACCTACTCCTTTGAGCACACTAGATAGTCCTTCAGCACATAGCAGAAATAAGTATGGAGAAATAGGATCACCTTGTCGAATTCCTCGAGATGGTTTAAATTCCTGAAGTCGTTCTCCTTTAAATAAGATTGGGAAGGAGACTGATTTAACACACTTCATAACTTTGTCCACCCACACTCGACTAAAACCTAATTTTAGCATCACGGCCTCAAGGTAGCTCCACTCAACTCTATCATACGCTTTTGTCATATCTAGTTTCAAGGCACAATGAGCATTTCTTTTGGATCGATTAGTGCGCATAAAGTGCAAACATTCATATGCCACTAGGACATTGTCAGTAATAACTCTACCAGGGACAAATGCTGATTGCTCTTTAGAGATGATATCCGAGAGAACACATTTCAGTCGATTTGCCAGTGCCTTTGATATAATTTTGTATATCACATTGCATAGGCTAATTGGTCGAAATTGGCTCAAGGAAGTTGGATTTTGTACTTTTGGGATTAGAACAATGAACGTACTATTTATCTCAGTTGGCAACTCATCTCCATTGAGAACATTCAGCACCATCCTTGTTAAATCATCACCACAGACATCCCAGTTGCGCTGAAAGAAATGAGCAGGAAAGCCATCAGGACCTGGCGATTTGGTTGGAAACATTTGAAAAAGAGCATTATTTACTTCAGTCTCATTAAAAGGAGCACATAAAAATAGATTCATGTCATCAGTCACCTTACGAGGAATGTGATCAAGTACAAGATTCATATTAGATGTGCCTTCAGACTCAAATAAGTTGCGATAAAAATCCACTGCCATCTGATGCAGCTCATCCACATTTGTACACTCTGACCCATCTGGTCGATTAAGCTTGTCTATTCGATTTCTAATTCTTCTCCTGCTTGCTCTTTGGTGAAAAAATTTGGTATTACTATCTCCTTCATGAAGCCAAGTAATGCGTGATCGTTGTCTCCACATAATTTCTTCTTGATAATTCAGCAAAATAATGCGATTCACTATCTTTTGTTCCTCTTCAGACACGGTATTTCTAGATGGATCAGCACGCAATTGCTCTAATCTTTTCTTCTGAACACGTAGCTCCTTTCTTACAGCACCAAAAGTCTTCCCTCCCCAGGACTTAAGTTCTTCTCCAAGATGGAAAAGTTTATCCTTCATATCCTTTACAGAGTTACAGTGTTGCCCATTCTTCCAGATTTGCTCTATTAGTGAGGATAGCCTCTCATTTGTCTCCCACATTAATTCATATCTGAACGGCTTCCCTTGACACCCTCCACCTTCATTCCTTTCTTCTGGCACATGAGATAGGAGAATAGGGCAATGATCAGATTTAACTGTTGTAAGGTGTTGTACTGTAGCCAGAGGAAAACGAGCACACCAATTCATTGAAGCAAGAGCCCTGTCTAGACGAACCCGAACAAAGTGTCCACCTGCCACCTTCTTTTCAAAAGTCCAGTCCAAACCAATATAACCAATATCACGAAGCTGACACACATCCACTGCATCTCGAAAGCCCTCCATGAGGTACTCCTCCCTTTCATTTGGACCCAACTGTTCTTCTCTCCTAAGAATTTCGTTGAAATCACCCATACACACCCAAGGCAAGTCTGTATCACTTCTCATTTGCTTCATGATGTCCCAAGTGCGATACCTTAAAGACCTATTTGGCTCACCATAAATAAAGGACATGCGCCAAGGTTCCTTCCCGTATTCTGAAATTATTGTATCAATGTGGTAATTTGAGTACTTCTGGATAGATAACAACACATCATTGTTCCAAAAAAGACCAAGTCCTCCGCTCCTTCCAGAGCTATTAACAGCAAAGCTATTATCAAAAACTCAAAGTATATCACAAATTTTCCACTCGGTATTTGCTAATTTGTGTTTCCATGATGAACATAACCGAGGGGGCAAAGTCCTTCGCAAGATCGCGAAGTTCCTTGACTGTCGCGGGGTTGCCAATCCCACGACAGTTCCACCACAAGGTTTTCATTGCTCCCGGCGGTACTCCACTAGAGAGCCCGCCGATCTCATCTCAATATCTTCGCCTTCCCACCCTTCCATTCTTTGACGTTTTGGGACCCGCCCTTTTGAGTCACCATCTTTCATAAGTTAAATTGCTGGTTGGTGAAATGGACCCATGGTACATCACCTTTTCAAATACCAGCCCATTACTATCGGGATGTATGTACCTCACCTGACATGGTGGTCAAGCAACCTGAAGAACAGAGCTTGGGCGCCGACCTCAACAAGATACGATATATATTATGATATGATTTATCTGTAACTAATTAAGAAACATATCTATAATCCCATCTTCGGTCTATATATGGCGAGGTAGAGAGCTCTCGATCGGTATGATACTCCATTGTAGGCGAATCACATAGGCAATTAGTTATGATAAAAACTCGAGCATACGAGATAAAGAGATATACTCCAAGGCCTTGTTTAGTTCCACCCAAAAACGTAAAATTTTTCAAGATTCTCTGTTACATTGAATCTTTAAACGCATGTATGGAGTATTAAATATAGACAAAAATAAAAACTAATTGCACAGTTTGGTCGAAATTGACGAGATGAATCTTTTGAGCTAAGTTATTCCATGGTTGGACAATAATTACCACAAACAAACGAAAATGCTACAGTGTAGCGAAATTTTTCCCTTCGGAAACTAAACAAGGCCCAATACTCCAAACTAGACATAGAGATAGGATACCACGTACCTAACTCGGTATAAATTCATGTTTTGTATGCTCCCCATTTAAGGATCACTTGAGCACCAGATCCCTCTTCAAACGAAGAAATATACACTTTCTAGACTACAATTGTGTCTTTTACACTCTGAATGTTGAAGAAGATATTCTTCATATTCTTTTTCATTGCCCTTTTGCTATGGCTTGTTGGTTCAGCTCAAATATTTTTCGGCCTACTACCACTGATGTCTTCATCATTTTGGAAACTATCGAGGATCAAGTCGGATTGCTTTTCTTTATGAAAATAATCATCACAATGTGCTGGGCTATTTGGATTATACACAATGACATTATATTCAACTGACTTTGCTCATTCAGTCGAGAGATCCAAAGCTGTTTTTAAGAAGTACTTTTCCCATTCAACTGATTTTGCTCATTCAGTCGAGAGATCCAAAACTGTTTTGAAGAAGTACTTTTCCCTAGTTATTCTAAGGGCAAAAGCAACCAACCATCCACCTATATAGATTTATAGTTAGAAGGCTTTCCGTAATTTTAACTATTTTCTTCTTGACTTTCTTTGTTTCTTGATCTTTCGGTTGTAACTTCACTTTCTATCCCTCTTTAATAAAGTTGCAGCAGGGGTTTAAACCCCTCCTATTTTAGAAAAAATAAGTACTATGTTTAAGCAAATGATATATGTCCATTGCATGACACACTTTCTTTGAAGCAGATCGACAAGCAACAGTACAACGCTAGGCTGCATCGTTTCTATTCATTGTCCATGGTGAAGGGATTGTGAGAATAGATATGTGACCCACCGCAATCCACGTATGTTGAGCATCTACAGGAGTTTGTTAAAATAGCTTCCTATCTTTAGTGACAAAAATTCGAGCAGTTTAGTAAAATAGTTTTTTTTTAATATAGAAGTTTGTCAAATATATTTCTCAACTTATAAATTTTCAAAGTCGAGAGAACTCCTTATCTCTTTCTCCTTAAACTTGTTTTCACGCCATTTCTCGTACAGTCCTCTAGATCGACCGTTGTTGGTATGTACCGACCTCCATTATCGCCGCCCAATAGGTCAACGCTATCACTCTGTGTTTGCCTCCGCAGATGTTATTGATCTTTAGTTGGAAAGCATGACATGTTGCCTTCACATGTGCATAGTCTGCTATCTTTATATATGCTCACATTTGCATTGACCAAAAGGCATGGATGCTAGGCACGCCTTGCTGTCCGTATAGAGGTAGTGCGGGCGCTAGTGCAGTGCCGATAAAAAAAATGCAATTTTCTTTTCAATTTTTTTATAAACAATAAACCAAAAAATTAGTAAATATGGGCCTTATTATAGCTTTTAGAAAGTTATCATAAGAGGCTGTTGGAGAACAACAAAAATTAAAGTTGTTATTTCTTTTGTTAACTTGCTAAATTGATTACTTTAGCAAGTAAATTATATCAAACTCCTAAAGATGCTCTTAGATGAAACTTAAACTAGTTGTTCACCTCAATATGCACCCAAAACCATATAAATTGAGGTAAATACATGTTATCTTTATACATCGCTTGCATTATTGGCCAGAAGGCGTAAAAGCTAGACACGCCTTGCTGGCCATACAGGGCTAGTATCGCTTTAGTACGGTGCAGATAAAAGATGTATTTTTCTTTTCATTTTTTTATGAACAACTTAATAAAACAAAAACTCGTTAAATGTGGGTTCTACTATATTTTTTAAAAAATTATTATAGAAGACTGTTAGAAAAGAATAAAAATTAAGGTTGCTATTTTTTTTGTTAACTCGTTAAATTGATCAACGGATGCCATTTCTATCCGCAAAAGTGTGGGCCATATACGGCCGGACTCGCCGACAACGCCGTCCCCGGTCCCGGCCTCAGCTGCCGCAGTTGCGACTATGGTAGAAAACGATCGGAAATGATTGATAGGATGCCAAATCACTTTTATTTTCATTTTTTTCTCGAAAACAAAATCGATACGATATTATCGAAAACAAATACGGTGTCGATATTTCAGTAATTTTAAAAATAATTGTAGTCGATCGAAAAAATATATCAATAACGATCGGAATTCAAGAGAACGATCTCCTAAAATCGATAAACATGCTAAACCGTTGAACACAAGAAGATCTATATAACTCGACCTATCTCACATGACAATGATAAATAAGGCCACAGTTGATAAGTGGAACGACATAGTTCACACCATCTTAGGTCTCTAACAATAGCAGATCACCAACAGTACGATAAATCTTGACAAAGACACTCGACATAGCATAGTTATCAAAGTATGATTATTATAGTTTCACTTCAAGAGTGTAGCCTATAGGCTATGAATGTCAGACACGTTATTAATTAAAGCCTTTGAATCAGTAATTATCAACGGTAAATTACGAGTTAAATACAAAAATCATCGAAAACGGTTCGAAGGACAAAATTTTTTTTTGCTTTTGTTTTTATTAAAATTATTTTCGCTTTTGTTTTTTATTATTTTTACCATTATTGTTTTCATTTCTCGATTGCCGTTATTATTTTTGTTTAGGCCTAAAATAAAATAAAATTCAAAAACAATTTCTGAAAATTAGAGATTATTATTTTCGTTTTCATCCCTAGTTGCGACACGGCTGTGCATGTCAGACGCAGCAATTTTTGTGATCCATCGGCTGGCTCGTTGTGTTCCCTCTGACACTATGGAAACAAGGAACTTTCGTTTTGCACATGCGAGGCGATTTGTCTGCTGAATCCGCAGCCGGTGTGTCGAAACAAGCTTTGTCGCCCGTTTGGTCGTGGTAATCCGCTGACCTGAACTTTGTTTATGTTCTAGACCCACCCCCAACAGCTCATCAGGACCTGTACAGATACTTGCAAGAGGGCAAGAGGCTGCGACCTTGCTACAAGCCGTAGCGGGCTGTCTCTCGAGATCTGCACACCGTTAAACGGCAGGGAAGCATCGGGGAACACACGAGTGCTTCAGACTTCAGTGTACCGGGCCAAACTCCCTATAAATGTGTGGTTCTGCCCTTGCTAGTTCACCTCACTCATCAGCACCAGAATAAACAGTCACACCTGAACACCTATCCCTAATCTTCTATCAGCACCACCAGTCCACCACAAACAGGCATTCAGGCCACAGTTCAATCACTCACTCATCACTAGGCTGCAATGGCTGCAACTCGTCCAAAGGCACTCGTGCTTGCAGTAGTGGTACTGCTCGTGAGCTCCGCCCAGCTATCCATGGGGGCAAGGAGGCGCATGGAGCTGTATCAACCCAATCCGGCGGACATGCTCTCCTACCACAACGGAGCCGTGCTCCACGCCGACATCTTCGTTTCCGTGCTCTGGTACGGCAGTTTCACGCAGGTGCAGAAGACGATCATCTACGACTTCCTGCTCTCCCTCACCATGATGCCCCAGGCCGCCTCGCCGTCCGTGTCGCAATGGTGGAACATCATTGACCAGCAGTACCTGTCCAAGGCGGCGCAAGCCTCGCCGGCCAATGCCGGCGGAGCCACGACGAAAACCCGGGTGATGCTCGACAACCAGGTGTCCGACGACGGCTGCTCCATGGGCACGTCCCTCACCCTGGCGCAAATCTCCGCTCTCGCCGCGAGGGCCAAGCCCAAGAAGGGCGGCGTCGCGCTGGTCTTCACCGCGCAGGACGTCACCGTGGAGGGCTTCTGCATGAGCCAGTGCGGCCTGCACGGCTCGGACGCCGAGTCCGGCACCACGTACGTATGGGTCGGCAACTCGGCCACGCAGTGCCCCGGCCAGTGCGCGTGGCCGTTCCACCAGCCGCTGTACGGACCGCAGAGCCCGCCCCTCGTTCCGCCCAACGGCGACGCTGCCGTGGACGGCATGATCATCAACCTGGCGAGCCAGTTCGCCGGCGTGGTGACGAACCCGTTCCGTGACGCGTACTACCAGGGCTCCAGCGACGCGCCCCTGGAGGCCGCCACGGCGTGCCTGGGGCAATTCGGCAGCGGCTCGTACCCGGGATACGCCGGCGACCTGAAGATTGACCAAGCGAGCGGTGCCAGCTACAACGCCAATGGCGCGCAAGGGAGAAAATACCTCCTCCCCGCGCTCTACAACCCTTCCACGTCTGCCTGCAGCACGCTGGTCTAGGGGAAACACCAATGCAGAGTATTGTCGTCTTAGCTTGTTTGTTCAGAAGGCTTATGGGTGTATATACACAAGTTCAGATCAGATGTAATTCTTTCATTCTAAAGATTGAAATGTTCTTCATAATAATATTGATTGGGGCATGGCAACTAAAGTTGGTCCAATTCAATCAACAGCCACTTTTTTTTCTTTGAGTTTTACCCATAGCAACTAGCCAACTAGCAAGATGTCCGCGAAAATAGCATGGTTAGCTAGTTTTTAGCATTGTAACATCTAGATTTAATTGCTTCAAAATTTTTGTTATGAATAATTTTGTTTCTTTACTTCATTGTATTGGTTCTCTCCATCACCGCCGTTGCATCGATTAGCATAAACTCCAACATTTATCTAAACGATTTTTTTGACTCAATAAATCTATTATTATTGTCTGTCACCCATCTTCTTGTTTTTCCTACTACTCAGGGTAGGCTTCAGTTTCAGCTCCATTCCTAAACAAATGGAGTATTGTCAAAATCTCTCGCAGATAGTTTAGTTCCTTGTTGACATTATTCTATTTTTTTTATCACGTTGTACGTTCTATTAGGATTTATAGACACCTTGTCTCTACCCCAAAACATCATGGATCCATCGCAATGTTGCTCTTCTCAATTGGAGTCACTACTATCTTAAGAAACACCTAGTCGGCCATATCATCATGCCGACATTTGTCCACATCTCAAATGTTTCATAGAGAAAAATGTGGGTCCATCACCGGTGACGTGCTAATTTTAGGCCTATTACCCATGCCATTTTGCCACAGTGTTGTCAATATGACCATATTTCTTTCGGCTTGTGACTAGCTTCTTGCGGCGAAATTGCTCTGTTGTGAGCTTCACACGTATGTGCAACGTGGAATCATCTCTACTATAATTAAAATCTTCTCTAGGCAAATTCCACCTGCAAGATCAACGACTCACAGCACATGTCTTACAGATTTAACGGCCCAGATTAGAAGTATAATCACGACCTTACACACCGGCTTCCACCCACTCAAACGCGACCACACACAATGTTGTGACCAAGGTTCGATTCCCAGAGCCGCTGCACTGGAGCCCCCTTTTTTTCTCCTTCCGAGACGAGAGAAGGGATACAGGAGCCGGGCAAGATCAGGAGACCGTGCCTGCGGCTCCATAGCACCTACGCGGTTTAGGCGAAACGCACAGCGGCTCCAAGCATCGGCTACCTCCGCTCTCTTCTCTTCCCGTCGATCTCTGTCCTCCAACTTCTCGTGCACGTCGTGTTGTCGTCACTGACGGGCGAGGGCATGGCGGGGGGCGCGACGCCGGCCGGAGCCGCTGCCTGGTGACGCGTGGCCGCGGCGGGGCGCACCGTCTTGGGGCGTGTGGAGGCCATGACGAATGGGGCACGATGCCTGCCAGGGCCGCAGGGGTTCTGGATCTCGCAGGCTAAGCAGCGGCTCACTCCCGAGTTCTGTTAGTCCCCCTCTACCTTGTTCATACATCCATCTCGGGGCTAGGGCAGCGTTAGCCATGCTGACGTAGAACGGCTGATGGTCATGGGCAACGGCAAACTACGAGCGTCGGTGACCTAGGTGCCCGACCGTTCTGGCTCTTGTCCCAGTGGACGGTGCTCTTCAAAGCTTTGCTCCCTCTCCCTGCCAGCAGCCCAACACCGGGCACTGATGAGGCATTGGACGATGGAGCATGGTCAGAGAGAGATACATGCATGGGAAGATAAACAGAGAAAAAATGAAGCCACTTGAGGAAGCCACGCTGAAAGGTCCTTGTTTGGTTTTTGGTAATTGAGTGACAACTTAGGTGGACTAATAGTGTTTATGTGAGATACACAGGAGATTAGTCCACAGGTGATGATGTGATGATGGAGGAGCTCATTGCATATGAGACATGACATGGAGTCATGTGACCAAGGTGGAGAAGATCAAGATGAGGCTTGGCTCGATGGACCGGTTGCAAGAGTGAAGGGCAAGTCGGAGGCTTTGAAGCGAGGGACCGCATGTGACGGTGAAGTTTGAGCAAGACTTGGCGCCGATAGACCGAGGCAACGGTGAAGAGCAAGTGAGGTCAAGATCGATGAACCAATACGGTCACGTGATGATATGAAGTGGATCATATCATTTGGTGATTGGTTGGTGCATGTGTTGCATCAACATTGGAGGAGATGGAATGGAAAGCGCAAGGCAAAGGTATAACCTAGGGCATTTCCATTTCACCGGTCATAGGTGTGTAGAGAAGTTTATGATCGGATTTAGGATAGATGGCCGTACTATCAAGAGGGGCAAACTTGTTTGCATATCGGTCATCTAGTGCCACTTGAGCGATCTAACTTTGCATACGTGTTAGGATCGAGTGGCGTGGCAAGTTTGAAAGGCTAACTCCTTTGGAAAAATGTTTGTGAAAATGCTAACACACTTGCACATGGTGGTGTACACTTGGTGGTGTTGGCACATTTACAAAGGAGGTGGAGTTCCTAGGGTTGAGAGAGGTGTGGGTTTCTCTCTCCCTCCCGCCGAGCTTGCGAGGCGGGATTCGGCGCTTTTGAGAAAATTAAGTGTATATTTTCTATTGCGCCGGTGGGAAATTTGGAGAAGTCGCGGGAGTGTTTCTCAGTAGGAAACACTCACCGGACGCTCTGCGCGGAGGCACCGGACGCTGGCCTTTAGCGTCCGGTGTGCTGTCGGGTGCAGCAGAGTGCACCGGACGCACCGGAGTGAGTCCGGTGCTCAGCGTCCGGTGTGCGGGCGGTTTGGCGACCCTCTCTGCGCATGAGTCCGGTGAGCACCGGACGCTGGGGGTTGAGCGTCCGGTGGCTTGCGTCCGGTGACCGTGCGAGTTTGCGGAGCTCTCTGCGCACGAGTCCGGTGTGCACCGGACGCGTCCGGTGTGACGCAGTAGAGCGTCCGGTGGTGCTGTGCAGGCGCGCGTGCGCAGTAGCCGTTGGCGGCAACGGTCGTTTTCAAACGGCTAGTGACACGTGGCGGTCAGCTGAGCACCGGACGCTAGGGGTTGAGCGTCCGGTGGCTCCCTGTGAGCGTACGTTGCCCACGTGTTTTGCCCAGTGAAGGGGCAACGGCTAGTTTAGCCCTTGGGGCTATAAATAGAAGTGGTGGCCGGCCTTGGCCGGTGCTGAGCACCCTTGGGACTTAGTGTCCATACTTGGGGAGTGCTAGGAAAGCCTCTAACTCACTTGTGCTTGCAAGAGTGCGAATCAATAGCGAGTGAGTGATTCTAGTGCGTTGCATTGAGAGATTGCATCGAGTGGCACTAGGTGTTCGTGTTGCAAGCCGGTGGTGCTTGTTACTCTTGGAGGTTGCCACCTCCTAGACGGCTAGGTGGCTTGTGACTCCGTCGAAGCACGCAAGGAGATTGTGCGGTGCTCCGAAGAAGAGATTGTGAGGGGTACGGTGCTCACCCCACGGAGATCGCGAAGAGCAACTCTATTGGATCGTGCGTGTCATTGAGCTACCTCACTTGTGGGTAGGTTCTTGCGGTGTCCTAGTGGGGACGAGGTTCGTGTAACACCTCTTAGCCGCCGAACCACCAAGTGTTGGTCGACACAACGGGAACGTAGCTTGGTGGCAACCAAGTGAACCTCAGGAGAAAATCATCGTGTCAACATTTGTTCTTCCCGTTGGTTTGCAAGTCCCTAACACAAGCTTGTTCTTACATTCATATAATTGTGCTTGTGTAGTTGCTCTTGTAATTAGTTAGCTTGTGTAGCTTGCTAGATACCTTCTTGCTTGTGTAGCTAGAAGTAGTTTCCTTACGTGACTAATTTGGTTTGTGTAACCTTGTTAGTCACATTGCTTAGTTTGTGTAGCTAAGTAAGTTGCGCTCTCTAATTTGGCATTAGTTGCCTTGTTATTGAGCTTGCTAGTGAGTTTAGGAGCTTTGTGCTTTTGCTTACTAGTTGTGTAGGAGCTCCCCAGTTTGCAAAGTACTAGTTGCATAGGTTTGTGTGACCTTGCTTCTAGAATTGATTAGGTGAGCTCTTGCTAAGGTAGCACCTTGTTTGCTTGTTTAGGATCTTTTCAAGGTGCTAGAGAACTTAGATAGAGGGGTGTAGTCTTGGCTAGACCGATAGATTGAATTCCGCATTTGTTTCGGTTAGCCGGCGTAATAATTTTTAGAAAGGACTATTCACCCCCCCTCTAGTCCGCCATCTCGACCCTTCACACGCGGGTGGATAGGGATGAAGTTGGAGCCATTGCTTTTTCACGTGGACCCCATCGTCCAATTCTATAGGAGCCATCAAGCATACTATTGTGTGGTATATAGACATCCTGATTTACTCTAGATTGTTTTCGCTGGCCAAAGTTAGGGAGCGAGGATATCTGTTTGAGTGCACACAAGATTATAGAAAAGTTATTAGAGGGTACTATTGTGTGGTATATAGACATAAAAAAAGAAAAAAAACGACTCTGCCCATCTCCGTCTCCAGTGCCGACGCAGCCAGGGACGCAGGCTGCACGCCGACGCCGTGACAAACGCAGTAAGTATACTTGCTTCCCGATTCTATTGCTGACCATCTGCACATGGAGAGAAGCTCGATGTCGCCAAGGTGGTAGGACAGTGGGAGACCACGGCCGTCGCCGCTGCGAGGTTCTCCGGCGAGCTGGGCCCCGAGTTCAGGTAGCTTCTGCACTAGGAGCTCTGTTCACTGTATAACCTGTTATTCTTCCAAGCATATAATCTGCAATTGATTATTGGCTTATAATCTGCTATTCTTCCAAGCATATGATGCCAAACATGTGAAAAAAAATCTTACCAAGTTTAGATATTGTTGATTAGCAAACAAATATCATGTTGGCAAACAACTATTTTCTTAGTAATATTTGTTTCTTAAAGATGAAATAGTAAGATAGATAAGATTCATGCCAAAAGAAATTCATAATGAGTTATCATATTGTTGAGTCCACTGTAATTCTGCTTAAATAAAGGGAAATTCAAATATTTTAATTTTTCAAAAAAAGACAGCAGCCAACTGCCACATTGGACATTTGATCACATTTCTGATTTACAATGTTTGCTTTTGTCTAACGACAAGGGGACAGTATCAGTAAAGAAACATTTATAAATAATAAAACTCAACAGAGGAAAGAAGGGTGGGGCATCAGTTACTGCATCTTGCAGCAATGTTACTTCGATCACATTTACTCTTTGAAATGAGGATAGACCATGCATTGTTGATTTCAGCAGGATCTTGGAGCAATTAATGTTCTTGTCATTTCAGCATGATCCTGAAGCATGGCAAAGTAAATAACAGGGTATACAAAATACTTTTGATAGACAACTCCGATATT
Source organism: Sorghum bicolor (assembly GCF_000003195.3). Lineage (NCBI taxonomy): Eukaryota > Viridiplantae > Streptophyta > Magnoliopsida > Poales > Poaceae > Sorghum > Sorghum bicolor. The sequence goes on from NC_012873.2 coordinate 57,935,978, forward strand.
TAACACCTGAAGAAGTTTTGTATGGCAATGACCATATAGCAGTAGCTCAAAATACTCCAATCTCCATGAACTGAATATGTTTAACAGCGAGGCTTCTATATATATATATATACCACAAAATATTAAATATTTTCAAGCAGATTAGAGAGTAGCACTCTTGATGAGCATAGTTTCATTGGCCACTGAAAACGTGATCTGAATATTCTAGACGAAGCCACTAAAAACAAAGCAGCAGCAGTGAGGAATTGTTTTTGTTATCAGAAGCACAAACACAAAAACAAAAACTAATTGTTAGTGGCTGTTGTACTAGCTCCAAATTGTTTATAGTCTTACCGTTTACAGGTGCTGGCAAAGTTTCTAGGAAATCAAATCGGCTGAATTTTCGTGGCTTGTTTGGCATGGATTGTTCTTTCCACTGCAAAGAATCCTCAATTCCAAGCTAGCCAAACAAATTATGTATGTTGGAATAAGCTCCAACTTAAACAAAAAATCCAAAATACATGGTTACATACACATATACAAAAGTGTCATATATGCTAGGAAGGGCGTGGTAGCAATCCAGTGCTCATGTGAAAAGAAAGCATGCATTTGACTATGGTATTTGGATCTAACTATGTTTTGAAAGTACTTTAGACACACATCGATGTATTGTTTCTTTACCTGCACTCTAATTACTAAATTGAGTTTCTATGGGGTTTTGAAAATACTAGATTTTTTAGCATTTTATTGAGTTTCTATGCAGTTTTATATAGAAGAAATTGTCTGTATACTCAGAACTCAAGTCACCATGGAAATAGAAGGGGAGTAAGGAAATGTTAATGTTGTCAATTCTAAAGATCCTTTGCTCAAATTTGTGGCGGACAACGATTGCATTTCCAGAGCTGATCTCACCCAACAAAAGGGTAAGCACTGTTATCTAAATTATAAAAGCTATTATTAGTGTCAAGAAGAAAACTCATGTTTCAGTTGCTTACAGATCAAGTGGCTATGCATATAGAAGAACAAGAAGTGAAGGCCGTTGATGGCAATGTTGGAGAAGAAATGAGTTGCAGCCATCATCCCAGTCACAGCAAACGAAAGAAAATAAATCACACATGCCTCAAGTTGATCCTGTGGGAGGTAGATCAGTTCAAGTGGCGGCCAAAGCTGAAGTCACACTAGAAAATGGTAAGCACTGTTATATATTACAAACCATTCTTAGTGTCAAGCAAAAATTCATGCTTCAGTAATATTTTTACAAAAGAAGTTGCCATGGACAAAGTATATGAAGTGAAGGTCAGTGTTGGCAACGCTGGAGAAGAAAATGAGATGGAGGCACACATACCTCAAGTTTAGCTCAAAGTTGTGGCAGCCAAAGCAGATGTCACCCAACAAAAGGGTATACTTTGTGTTCTATATTACAAAACTACTGTTAGTGTAAAGAAATAAAACTAATGTTTCAGTAAATTCCTTACAGATCAAGGTGCAATGCAACAGTAAGTGACAGCCAGTGTTGGCAAAGTTGGAGAAGAAATTAAGTTGGAGGGAGTTGTGGTGGGCAGCGACTGTACTTCCAGTTTAATTTGTAAAGTGGGTAGCAAATTAATAAGTTAAATAGGAATAGTACCACTTTCGTTTGTATTTGACAAATATTATCTAATCATGTACTAACTAGACTCAAAAGATTCGTCTCGTCAATTTCGACCAAACTGTGCAATTAGTTTTTATTTTCGTCTATATTTAATACTTCATGCATGCGTCTAAAGATTTGATGTGACGGGGAATCTGAAAAATTTTGCAAAATTTTCTGGGAACTAAACAAAGCCTAAGGACGGAATTCTTGGTGGACATGTTGCAGAGTCTTGAAAAGGAACATGCAAGCCCGTTCGCTTGTCTTATTAGCCGTATTTTTTCTGCCAGCCAACATTATTTTTCTCTCATGATAAATCAGCGAACAGTATTTTCAGCTATGGCTTTTCAGACCAACGAGAACTCCTACTTATTTGTAGTATATGAGACATGAATTTATTATTCCTTCTTATTCATGAGTGGTTATATTATATGAATGATCATATGCAATTGTGTGAGACCAAACACTATAAAAATATTATCATTGTTTCATTGAAAGGTTTTCAAGTGCATCCTTAGAATGGATCCGTAGCGTTAGCACGGCACTTGTCACACCCATATTTTAAGAACAAAATAGGATGCATAAAAGACTCATATGTGCCCTAGGAATAGTCACACACATAAGTAGACAAATCTCAAATGTACCATTGCAGTGTTTATTACATAGCGGAATATAACATAACACATAGTCTCATACAAAGATGATAGCATAGAGTAAACAACGCTCTCGACGGAAGCTTCACACAGGGACAACATTGACTGGTTGACTCCAAGCCTAGTACTCGTAACGGTAATCCGCATTCCAGTCATCTTCATTATCATATCCTGAGGTGTTGGGAAATTGCAAGAGTGAGCACATATCGTACTCAACAAGTATAACCAGGGGTTCATGAGGCTCAAATAGCTGACACTGGTTTGACTGCATTTAGCTTTTAGTAGTTGATAGCATGTTTAATCATTGGATAGCAAATATCAAGGTAGCATAACTAATCCCATAATCCACATGATCAATGTATACAAGAATTAAGAATAGCACATATAAACAACATAATAAACCATCCTTTATTATCATTATTCATGTTCATCGGTGTCCGTCTATTCCGTCAGTTTTCCGGGCCGCCCGTATCCGTGGGCACGGCTAGTATACCAGATTTAACACTCTGCAGAGGTTGTACATCTTTACCCATGAGTCGTGATTTACCCTTTCGCCCGAGGTTGCAAGTCTCTTAACCCCTTTCCTAGGGAGGTCGGCAGGGATCACTATGAAGCCTTTCAAAGGTTTCGTCTAACAAGTTAGGGCCATTAGATTCACTCGGCAGGCAGATATAGAGCCCCCCTTCCATGGCACATAACCCGCAGCCTATACACATGGACAGAGGCCACACTATACCCAACGTGTCTAGCCATTCTTACGCCATTTAAGGTAACCGCTAACAAGCTAGAAAAAGGTCCTCATACTGAGCTAAAACCAGAGCCATGTAGCCCTCATGGTTGTACGAGTTGTCCCAGCTTTTGCCAAGGGATAAGTCCTTATGGAGGGTCAAGATCAATCTAGCAAAAGCTAGAGTTCTTTCCACCCTTTATATTCAAGTTGCTAGAAAGCTTATTTTATTGTTTATTGTATATTCAAATATTCATGTTACAAGATCATGGATTAATAATCAAGCACTAGCAAGAACTACCCAAATGCATATCCAAATAGGTAACAAGGAATTCAGGATAACAAACATCTATGATTTTGCTAAGGTCATCAAGGTAGACACATGCATATGATATATTGTGTTAATTGTGTATAGGTAGCAAGGATAATCCCAAGTTATACTTGCCTTGATCAAAGCTCTCCTGAGCCTGCTGGTCCTCAAAGTCTTGATCTTGATCACCAACGTACGGCTCACCGTCTAATCCCAATCATCAATCAACAACACGCAATCCAATGTAGACAATCATACACGAAGCAAACAAGATATAATTAGAACAATACACCAAACAGTAGTAAAACAAATATAAAAGTTTATCAAAATATTCTACGCAGCACTACGATCACAGAAACGTAAAGTTCACGAAAAACGGAATTAAAACGAGAAAGGTACGAATTTTCTAAGATTTCCTATAGAGAAATAATTAATTAAATGCTACTGCAGAATTTAAAAGTTTCAAAACAGTGAAATATTACTTCTAACATGTAGAGCTCGTAAATGCGAACCTAACGCAATTTGAATGGACAAAAACGGAGTTAAGATGAATATTTTATAAGCAATCTAAGTTCAGTGGCAATTCTGTAATTATTGGAAAGCGTATTTTCTTTTAAGCCGATAAGAATACGTTTTCCAAATGGGAAAACGGAAACCAGGTAATACGCCAAGGGACGGCGGGTTCTATTATAGAATTGACCAGGGGCTCTTTAGCATAAGTTACCCCGAAGGGGTATCTTCTTTTTCTGACCGTCGATCTCGGATCCAACGATGGAGATCCAACCAGGGGGCCATCGGCGGCCGGCTGGCCGGATGGGGCACCCAACACGGCGGCGCCATGGGGAGGCCTCGCCGGAGTTGCCTTTTTCTGGATTCGGAGCGCTAGAAATCAAACGAAGCATACCCGGCGAAGGAGGAGCTCACCGCGACTTCACCTATGCACTTGGTTCGGCCCGAGGTGGAGCAAGGAGAGCGTGCTGCGGTGGCGCTAGGATTCGAACTCGGCGGGATCCGAAAGAACGCGACAGAGGCGTCTAGGGCTCGGATTAATGAGCTTGGGGACGAAAAGGTGTCACGGGTTGATTTGGGGAGCTTTATAGGGCATTGGTTGGCTCCACAAGCAAGAAATCCCGTGCTTTGCGGGATAGGTTCCGGATGGAAAAGGAGCCCGGCTCGAACACGCGCGAGGAAGAAGGAAGCGCCCCGCTGCCAGGCGGGGCCCGAGTGTCAGAGGGAGAGTGGGACGGGGCCCGAGTGTCAGCCAAAGACGGAGAGAGGGGAGGGCGCGCTTCGCGGGCCTGGGCTGGCTGTGCGCGCTGGGCTGGTCTGCTGGGCCGAGAGAAAAGCGGCCGCGGGAGATGGATGTGGGTGGGAGCCTAGGCCACGGCCTGGTTCCAGTGAGGCTTTCTCCCCCCTTTTTTTTCTTTTTTTTTATCTCCTTTTGCAAATCTTTTCCAAAAAAAATTTTGAACATAAACAATGAGATAAAAACAGAAACAACAACAAAAAAATAAATGATATTCCCAGCATGAATGCAAAAGCGTGTTGCTACCCTTATGATGAATTTTAATTTTCACAAAATAATTTATTTGCTAGATTCAAATGCTCACAAAAATTACTTAAATAAATCAATTTAATTCCTATTAATTCAAAAGAACTTTTTGGGTGTTACAGCACTATACTAGTTGGACGAATTGCACATGCTAGGCTTAATCAAGGAGTAGTTGGGGTTTATGAAGCGAGTCTGCGGACGCCCAGATTTTCCCTAATTTTTTTTCTATTTTTTTATTTGCTTCTTATATGGTACGGCAGAGTTTTTGCTAATGTTTCCAAACAAAAACTTATGTAGGGTACCAGAAGTTTATACGTTTTTGGTATGTTTTCTATGTGATTTGATCATAATATTGGCCACATGAAGTTTCCTCAAAAAAATATTGGCCACATGAACCTATTTTTATCTAGGTCGTCATTGCCATGAAAGTTAGAGATTTGATCCACAATCCTCGAAACAACATTGTTACTTCTACATCTATTTGTGCGCGCAGCCCAAACACTAGGTCCGGTCCTGTGCTCAAGATGACTGCCGGATCAACGATACTGCTACAGTGCTACGAATGGGATGGGAGGATCTGCAGGCTTGCATCATTCATCATGAGGCCTAGCATGCAACTTTCAACAGGACCACGCACAAATTGTGGGCAGAGTAGCCTCCAAGGCCTTGTTTAGTTCACCCTAAAAATCAAAATTTTTTCAAGCTTCTCCGTCACATCGAATCTTACATCACATGCATGAAGTATTAAATATAGACGAAAATAAAAACTAATTGCACAATTTACCTGTAAATCACGAGATGAATCTTTTAAGCATAGTTACTCTATAATTGCATAATGTTTGTCAAATAAAAACGAAAGTGCTACAGTTCCGAAAACTGAACAAGGGCCTTGTTTACTTCCCAAAAAATTTTGCAAAATTTTTCAGATTCCCCGTCACATCGAATCTTTAGACACATGCATGAAATATTAAATATAGATAAAAATAAAAACTAATTACACAGTTTGGTCGAAATTAACGAGACGAATCTTTTGAGCTTAGTTAGTCCATGATTGGATAATATTTGTTAAATACAAACGAAAAAGCTACAGTGTCGATTTTGCAAAATATTTTGGAACTAAACAAGGCCTTGGGCCTTGTTTAGTTCCGAAAAGTGAAAAAATTTCGGTACTGTAGCACTTTCGTTTGTTTGTGGCAAATATTATCCAATTATGGACTAACTAGGATCAAAAGATTCGTCTCGTGATTTACAGCTAAACTGTGTAATTAGTTTTTGTTTTCGTCTATATTTAATGTTTCATGCATGTGCCACAAGATTCGATGTGACGGAGAATCTTGAAAACTTTTTGGTTTTCAGAGTTAACTAAACAAGGCCTTGGTAGCGTGCTCTGAAATGACGCCAGGGCGCGGCAGCAAGTCAGAGTCGTGGACTCGTGGTTCCCTTGCTGCCTCAGGCCGGCCGCCGCGCGACGACATCGCGGGACGGGGCCGAGACCGCACGGGCGCTAGCTGCGGTTGCCAGGTGCGCCGGCACGAGACTCCGCCGCACTCCAATCCGCTCTCCACACCTCCTCCTTGTGTTCTCCGCAAGCGAGTGATGCTTGTCGCAGTCGCAGTCGTAGTTGGCCGGCGCTCCGGCCGTCAAACAATTCCGACGCGTCTTCTCGGCGGACGCGCCCGAGGCGCCTCGAATCGCACGGCGGACAGGCTGTGTGCCAGTGCCACTGCCCATCCTTGGGACGGTGGCACGCCTCGCCGTAACTTGACATGGGCAAAAGATTTCACCTTGCTTAAAGGTTAAAACACGTCATCACGGGGTCAGGTTATTTATGAGTCCCGTCACGCGTCCGGCCGGCGGCTTCGTCGGAGGTGAAATGCACGTTGGTGATCCACTTGCCACCTGAGCAAATTGTACAGTTGCACTTGAGCAAATTCTAAGCCGGACGCGCGGGCATGGGTTCTGGACGTGGAGGAGGCGCGGGCGCGCGGCCACCGGCCAGGCGGTCACTACCAGGGTGGCCTGTCCCTTGAAGCCCCAGCACCAAACCAAGACACTGCGCGCGCGACCACGACAAGAGGGCTGTAAAGAAAGAGCACGGTCCACTCCGAGCATGGGAGATGGATTTCGATAGGTGATAGACTGATAGGTCACGTGAAGGTGCAAAACCTTGCATAGTTTGCAATGAGAGCACGCGCGTGCGCACACACTGTGGCCACGTGTTACGTAAAGGTATCTCTGGCATGATCTCCATTTTGCGCCACCGAAGACCTGGTCACTCGAGTACTTCTAGATCGCACGCCATGAGCGGATGAGCCAGCTGTAGGAGCAACATGCATGCATGCACTGTCGCGTATGGCCACCTCATGATTTGTTAATGGATGGAGTCTTTGCTCGGCGCCCATGCTTCGGTCACCGTTTACTTGGTGGACTCAGGCGTTCGACGATCTAGCAAAATCCAAGGAGCACATGCATCGCACCCCATTTTACTCTGCCTTGACTTGATTACCAATTACCACAGGCTACTACTACTCTCATGCTCTGCAATGGCTAATACAGCATCGAGCTGCGGTTTGGCCGGCAAACCGTGCACCTCCCCGCGCCATGCCACCCTCATTCTCCGAAGCATATCTATCCATATCTCGGTCTCGGACAGCAAAAATCTTGGCAGCGCGATCATGCATGCCGCCGCCGCCGGAACGCGCGCGCCCAGTTCTGACCCGCCGCGCCCGCGCTGCTCTAGGGAACCTTCCGCGGCCACATGCGACGGACAGCTGTTGCTCATCGGGAGCCCGCTGGGTCAAATCCTCATCCTCATCCGGTGCGCCGTGCTCGGGGCATGGAGTGCGCGTGCGCGTGCGCGGCAATCTGACTTCCACTGTCTCTGGACCCGTGCCCGGAAGCAGCTGGACAGCGCAGCGCGCACGGTGAGCGACACACGGTGGCGTGCGTAGGGTGCACCGACGTGCACCTCGCCTCCTTGCCTCCCCGCGGTCCCCCTTCCCGCCGCGCAGCCCTGATGGTAGTACTGCACGTCTGCACCAGATGTAGTAGGCAAGAACCGTGCTCGAAGCCCTGCAGGCACCGACGCAGAGACTATAAATAGAAGAGCCGGGAGCCTTCCACTCCATCACAACGACACGCACACTAAACACAGGGTCGATCACCAAGCAGCAGCAGTTCTCAGCTCACAAGTTCATTTTAAAAGGGGCTCTCAGATCACAAGTTTCGCGGCGCAGTTTAGCGAGTCGTCATTAGCAATGGCTTCCCTTGTGCTGGTTGTGGCGATGGTACTGAGCCTGTCGCAACTCTCCGTGGGGAGCAGGAGGCTGATGGAGCTGTACATTCCTCCGCCGAGCGATCAGCTCACCGACCACCACGGCGGCGTGCTCAGCGGCGACATCCGGGTGACCACGCTCTGGTACGGCAGCTTCACGTCGGCGCAGAAGTCGATCGTCTACGACTTCCTCCTCTCGCTCACCGCGGCGCCGAGCGCGACGGCCACGCCCTCGGTCGGCCAGTGGTGGGGCACCATCGACCAGCTGTACCTGTCCAGCGCCGCCGCGTCGGGGACGCGCGTGCTCCTCGACGCGCGGACGCAGGTGTCCGACGAGGCCTACTCGCTGGGGAAGTCGCTCACGCTAGCCCAGCTCGAGCAGCTCGCCGCGCGCGCCGGCGCCAAGAAGGGTGGCATCGCGCTGGTCTTCACCGACGAGAACGTGGCCGTGGAGGGCTTCTGCAGCAGCCGGTGCGGCAAGCACGGCTCTGCCGCCCCGGGCGCCGAGGTCGGGTCCACCTACATCTGGGTGGGCAACGCCGTGAAGCAGTGCCCGGGGCAGTGCGCGTGGCCGTTCGCGCAGCCGCTGTACGGGCCGCAGGGCGCGCCCCTGGTGGCGCCCAACGGCGACGCCGGGATGGACGGGCTGGTGATGGTCCTCGCCTCCATGGTGGCCGGCACCGTGACCAACCCGTATCGGGACGGGTTCTACCAGGGCTCAAAGGACGCGCCGCTGGAGGCGTGCACCGCGTGCCCGGGCGTCTACGGCAGCGGCGCGTATCCGGGATTTCCCGGGAGCCTGCTGGTGGACCAAACCACCGGAGGCAGCTACAATGCCAACGGCGTGAACGGGAGGAAGTACCTGCTCCCGGCCTTGTACAACCCGGCGACGTCCACCTGCAACACCCTGGTGTAGTCGATTGGAGTATGTAGTGATGTAGTGCGTACCGAACACCGTCCCCGTTAATATGTACTGTACTGTACTGTACTGTACGCCTGATTAAAGCTGTACATATACGAGTTTGGACTTGGAGAAATGAAATTACTTTGTTGGTCTAAACATGTGAATCCTGCCATTCCAGGCCAAGGTCCATTGAAGGATCAATTCGGCCCAAATAATGAGAACCGACGTGGGGAATGAGAAAACATGAGCCCGCTCTCCGCCCACTAGTGTTGCGAGGTGGATGTGATCCATGGGGAGAACCTTTGGATCATTTGTGGCCTAAAAAAAAATAACGGTTGATTCAGAAAAAGAACAAAAGCAAGAGAAGTCGTAATAACTAGTGAAACATACCGATAAAAAAAAACACTAGTGAAACATAGACTATAGCCCTAGGATTAAATGGAAGGCAATTCAACAGGCGAGGGTTGCAAGTGAGGCAAGAACTCAGGAGGCAAAGGAAAATTAATTATAGTTCAAGATGATGTTAGAATAATAAGAGAGAATTATAAAATTAGACATTACATTGTTGCCTCCTTCGTAACAGGAATACTTTGCCAGGTGCCAAAAGGAGATCCTAGCTCATCGTGCTCCTAATTAGTTCGAGTATGATAACTATATTTTTCATATATATATATATATATATCTCCTTCTCCTTTTTTATACAACTAAAAAGAACAAAAGGAAGACAACCATTTGGTGCAACAAAAATTTCGCCTCACCTTTGCTTCATGCTGTGCGAAAGGAAGTTTTCACCTCTTTGCTATGCCCGCCTGCGACACAAGGAAGGAAAGCAAGCAAAATCCGGCCTCACGTTAACCTTCCAATTCGGCTCTCGCTCGTCCGTCTACAGCAGGAAAGCAAGGGCCTCTCGCTCGTCCATCTGGCCTCCATTCTGCCCACAAGGAAACGAATCCATGCAGCAGCATGAATCCATGTGGCCTCCTTGCTGACACGAATCCATGCATTAGGCACACACACGACTCCATCCTCCACGAATCCATGCAGTAGGCACACACACGACTCCATCGTCACGCACTATTGCAGTTAGTCGAGACCTTCATCCACCTCGCCAATCCACCCCTCGCCGGTGCACCCACGACGACCCACAATCACCGGCACGAAAGATCACCCGCTCGACTCCGCCGCCGTCCACAGCCACGTCTGCTCGACGGCCTGCTTCTTGCTGCCTCCGCCGACGCTCCTTTCTCTGGATCGCCCAGCGCGACACTCGCTACGCTCAACTACGCCGTTGTCCAGAGCCACGTCCGGCTCCGCGGCCTGCCTCCCGTCGCCTCCGCCGACATCGGCTCACTCTAGGTCACGCGCCTCCGCAATCTCCCTCGCCGGTCTAGGACGGGCCGCTGTCGGACGCAATGCTGCGTCCGCGACCCCTGCACACGCGAGCGTGAAGCCGTTCAACGACCTCGCCAATCCGTTGCCACCGCGACGCACCGGCGACGTTACCGCCACTTCGCCACACCTATGTTACCTTGACCATCGAGAACCAGCACACATCGTCGTCGAGGGCAGCACCGACGCCAGCACTGGCGCAGTGCTTCGACGGTAAGCCGTGTGGACTTTGTCGGTGATTGGGGGTCGTCGTTTCCAAAACCAAGCAGCTCACGTCACCTACTTGCATCATTCAGGACTGCATGCATCTGATTTTTCTTCATTGCTGCCTCCTCAGGACTTATGAAGTCCTGCGAAAAATGGATTTGATTTATTTGGTCTTGTGTTTCTGTGTAACTTTAGTTTTATACCTTTGTCTACCATTATTATTTTTTATTTGGAGATATTCCTCTCAGTCTTGCATGTTTCAGAGTAACTTTTGCTTACTGCTATGTTTCAGAGTAATTTTTGCTTACTGCTATTTTGATTTTGTTTCCAGGAAAGGATCATCATCAATCCAAGAAATTTTTGAGGTAAACTATCAATCTATTTTCTTGATTTACATGCAAGTGTAACTTACATCTGTGGAATAATCACATGTACAATGAAGGTAGTTCTTTTGCTGTCAGTCACGTATTGACTCACAATCAATTATCTTCTTCCCAAAACACAAGATTGATCCATTTGGATACCACTTTTTTGCATTAAATAGGAACCAGAGTTTTCCTCCCACAAGTCTAAGCATCACAAAAAAGTTGTGAAGCTTTCCGTTTGGTTGTTCATCTGTCCTAGGGAATCATATAAATGAATTGTTTGTGACTACTTTTTAGAAAACTAAAAGAATCAGATTGTTGCACGAGCAAATTAAACAGGCTTTATTATAGATCATCTTCTAAAATGGAGAAAAATTTAAAGTAATAAAAATGTTATATATGAGTTTCGAAAATAGAGAAAATAATTATCAACAAGGAATTGAGAATTTAGTTTCTCATGTGATGTGAAACACTAGCTGGAAGTTGTTATCCTTTTCTGATGAGCACCTTCCTTTTTGTTGCTCGTGCAATTGTGCTTTTTCATGCCTTGCTTGTCTGTTGCCTTCTTTCTGAGTTGTACCTGTCATAGCCGATATCCTTTAAACATGCTTTCTCAATTGGAGTGTTGCCAAAGCTATCCGGTGTACTACATGTTGTGAGATATGTGACAGGTAGTGTTGATGGACACACCAAGGTCAAGCGGTGATCGGGTACCTTTGGAGGACCTTACAAATACATCATATAGTGGTATATAAACTTTTACAATATATCTATATATCTATGTTCATATGATTGCATGTTGACATTAATTTTGGAAGGGAATCATACCCGACTGGAGTTGGTGCGACTAGATGGGATGGTAATGGGCAGAAGAGGCAGAGAGAGAGAATGGTATGCAACAGTGTCTGATGAAAATAGTAGTGAAAAAAACAAGAAACTCTGTGAGAGAGATACAGTAGATCAAACGAGCGAAAATAGTGACTGGCTCCATGTGCACTCTGCCTACAGTAATGGCGCCGAGCAACTATCAGGTTACTTATTCTGCTAATAAAAGTATTTATTCATGTGGCACAGTGATATAGTTTGCTTATTGTAAGTATCAATTTGCATTCTATGGATTAATAATTAGTTATTTCATTTAAACTTGTAGAGGGGAAAACAACAAATGAAAGCGACGAAAATAGTGACTGGCTCCATAGGCACTCAACCTATTGTAACAGCTTGGAACAATTATCAGGTGACTAATTTTACAAATAAAAGTATTACTTGGTATTACCACTGTAACTTATATAGCTTGGTTAAGGAATGGTTTAATTTATATTGTATGGTTATATTTGTAGACGGTTCGCTACCTTTAAGCACCATTGGTGGCACTGGTGACATGGATAACAATGACACTGTCGAAGATAACAATACTACTCATGAAACAGGTATACTTTTGTATACATTGCCTGAGATTCGAATGAATTGTGCGTGTGTTTGTTTATATATATATATATATATATATATATATATATATATATATATATATATATATATATGTTCTGGATATGCTCTAGGTCTCGTCGACCGGCTTATCACGTGTCCAAAAGAGCGTAAGCGTGATCGTGACAGAGCACGGAATGCCGCAATGTCTCCTGAACAAAGGGCGCTACTGAATAAAAGACGACGTGAATTGTATGCAAAAAAAATGCACCAAAAAAATCTGCAAAGATGCTACAAATGACTCCAAACGAGACTGCCCAGTCAACAGGTTTGGTAATCAAATTGATTTTCTTATAGCAAAAATATCATGGAGTTGTAGGATACTTATTATATCAATTAATTTTTAGATGGTCCTATCTCTTTAACCATTGGAGTTCCCGGTGATATTGACGACCAGATGACAGAGACAGATATCAACATTGTTCATGAAATGGGTATGCCTTTATAGAATCATGACTTTGTTTTTATTTATCAAAGATGTTTGAACACGAGAGTAGCTGACAATGTTGTGTAGACTTTATTATCATAGAATTTTAGTTATTGTGGGTCCTTCATGGATTAGACATTGAGACATTACTTTTATATTATAATATAGGTGATGTAAATGCATCCATTTCTATCAACAATACTGTCATATGTACAAAAGAGCGTAATCGTGGGCTTGATAGAGCACGAAGGGCTGCAATGTCTCCTGAACAAAAGGCATTAATAAACAAGAGGCGGCGTGAGTTGTATGCAGCAAAAAATGCACACAAAAATACTGCAAGAAAACTACAAATGACTCCACAAGAGAAGAAGTTGAAGCGAAAAGAGATAAATAAGAACTACAAAATGATGGTGAGAGGACACCGAGCCAACAATCTGCATCCAGACTCAATCGCCATGGAAAGCCCTCACTTTAGTCCTCAGCTTATTTTCCCTTCTTCACCTCAATCGCCTAAAGCGCCTTCACACGATATGGAAATACCCGAATTGAGGGGCACTCCTGTTTATATCACGCCATCTATAGTTCAAAATCCAAAAGTTGAGACCCCTGAATTGGCTACGTCACAGACCATACATAGGCATCGAGTGACCAATGGAGAGAGAAATACTCTTCTATCCCGTCGCAATCAGGCTTTTGAAGCAAACATTGGAAGACGGGTTAGAGGGTGTGTGGATGAAAAGTGCAGTGATTCAAACGACTTGACTCAATCGAGTGTGGTTTACGATGGTAATTATCCTTAGTCACTATATATTGTCGGTACATTCACCTTTGCAGTCTTTCAAAAACTCATTTCTTTTATTACTACAGATGTTGCCACCCAAGAAACTCCAATTCCACAACCTAATAATTGTATAGATACACAAACACAACCGTGTGTAGTTGACGGTACCTCTTCAAGGCCTCCAAATGCTGCACAAGCTCATACACCAGACTCTATGGTCGAGGATGGTATTTTCTTATTAAATTTATCCATTTTTGTTTTTTGTACACCATTATGTTTCTCTCAGCATATATGTGGCTGTGTTACACAGACTATGATGAGGATGTCATATTTGAGGAGGACGAGGAAGAGGATGAGGTGTACTTTTTCGCCGGACAAGGTACACCGCGTAATAGTAAGAACTTTATTTCATAAACTTTCTTTCAATGCGTAAGACATCATCTTTTTGTCAGAAGATGAGGAGGAGGGAACCGACGTCGAGCATAATCTTGACACGGATGAGCAAGAGAACAGTGAGCCTGATGTCCCGGATCCATACGACCGGGTCTATGCTAATGTCCCGTTAGAGTCACACATGCTACCGTTGGTGCCGAACTGCAAGCACTGCAACGCAAAGAAATTTGAGGGTGAACCCCCTGGATTCTGTTGTAGGGGTGGAAAGATTCATCTTTCAAGTCCTGAGACACCACCAGAGCTCATGAGGTTGTGGTCAAGCTCGGACGCTGATGCTAGGCACTTTCGTGCAAACATTAGATATTTCAACGGCCACTTCTCTTTCACTTCTTTGTACTGCCACCTAGATCGTATCACCACTAACATGCGAATCTGTGGTGTCTACACATTCCACGCCCATGGTCAGATTTACCATAACATACGATCATTTGGTAAAGAGGAGGGTGTCGAAAAGAGACACCTCGAGCTTTATTTTTACGATGACGACCCATCCCTTGAGCATCGGATAAGCAAGTGCCGTGAGCAATGTGCCCAAAAAGACAGAGAAGTTATACAACAATTAGTGGGAATCCTTGAAGGGAATCCCTACTCTCAGCAACTAAGGAGTATGGGGCACATTGAAAACCTTGAGGATTACCGGGTCGAGCTTAACCTTGACCAACGCCTTGACCAGAGAACATATAATGTGCCGTTGACATCGGAGGTGGCCGCCGTCTGGGTTGAGGGTAGTGAGCATCACAGCCAATTCGAGCATAGTGTTCTCCAAGGGAAAGATCGATCTATACATGGCATCCGCTCATATAATGCATGTTATGACTCATTATCATACCCGTTGTTCTTTCCAAAAGGTGAGCTCGGTTGGCATAATTGCATTCCAAAAGTGGGTGTGACTATGGCTCAAGTTGATCGAGCTCGAGCAATCCGCAAAAGGCGTGCTGAGAATGGTGACGATGATGATGGAGGTAACTTGAACTCTTTTCAATAATGCAATGTAAACTCTTTTATGCTAACTCATGATACTAATTCAAACAATGTCTCCCTGTAGAGCCTGTTTCAAATACATGTGTCTCCGTGCGTGACTACTACTGCTATAAGTTTCAGATGCGGCCAGGGATATTTAATCCAATACTCTTTGGCCGACGCCTTTTCCAGCAGTTCGCCGTTGACACCTACATCAAAATTGAGAGCTCACGGTTAGACTACATGAGGAACAATCAAGATACACTGAGGGCTGACCTATACCAAGGCTTGGTGGACAGCATGCATTCGGGTGAAGGATCTGCTGAGAATGTCGGACGGCGCACTGTCCTGTCTTCGTCATTCATCGGAGGACCCCGTGATATGAGGCGTCGATACATGGATGCAATGGCTCTGGTTCGAAAGTATGGTAAACCTGATATCTTCCTCACAATGACGTGCAACCCTAACTGGGATGAGATTAAGAATGAACTTTACCCAGGCCAGACACCACAGGACCGTCCAGATCTCGTCACACGGGTCTTTAGAGCAAAGTTGGATGCAATGAGGAAAATGTTGATGGAGAAAGACATACTTGGGAAGGTGAAGGCCTATGTATATGTAGTAGAGTTCCAGAAGAGGGGCTTGTCGCATGCACACTTCTTGCTCATAATGGAACGAAAGTACAAGCTCACATGTCCCGAGCAATATGACATGATCATCAGTGCAGAGCTACCAAACAAGAAAAAGTACCCCGAGCTATACAAGATGGTCACGAAGCATATGATGCATGGTCCTTGTGGGACGCTTAATCCATCCTGTCCGTGCACAGTAGGTCGTGGGTCATGCAAGAATCGTTACCCACGCCCATTCTGTGAGGCAACATCACAGGGAAAGGATTCATACCCCATCTATCGGCGACGTAATGATGGTCGCATGCTAAAAGTTCGAGGCCATTACTTGGACAATCAATGGGTCGTTCCTTACAACCCTTGCTTGCTACGTACCTTCAACTGCCATATAAATGTTGAGGCTTGTGGGAGCATTAAATCAGTAAAGTATCTGTTCAAGTACATATACAAGGGACATGATAGGGCATCGGTGGTGATGAGGGAGACCGACAAAGCAGACGAGAAAGGAAACATTGATGAAATCAAACAATATAGAGATGCCCGGTGGGTGACGCCTCCAGAAGCTCTATGGAGGATATATGGCTTTGACTTGAGCAAGAACCATCCACCAGTATAGCAGCTGCAGCTTCATCTACCTGACATGCACATGGTGGCATTTCATAAACGGGACAAGGTCGAACGGATCATTAAGAGACTAGGTGTAGAGGAGTCAATGCTGACAGCATACTTCGATGCAAACAGGCATAATGAGGAAGCTCGTGGAATTTTATATCGAGACTTCCCAGAGCATTTTACCTGGCAGACTGATGGTAAATTCTGGCAGAAAAGGAAAAACTCTATTTTTTCAAATTGGTAGAGTCATCTCGGCTCATCCTGCCGAGGGAGAACGCTACTTTCTTCGTGTTCTCTTGAACAATGTTGCTGGTGCTACCTCATATGAACACCTCAGGACAGTTGATGGAGGAGGGGTCTAATCGAAGAAGATAATACCCTAGATGAATGTCTATCTGAAGCTACTTTATTCCAGATGCCTTCCTCTCTGCGAAGGTTATTTGCAACAATATTGGTATTTTGCGAGCGCATGATGTGATGGGGTTATGGATAAAACACTATGATGCAATGTCAGAGGACTACAACCGCAATAATCCATCCCCAGATCTGGTGCAACAGATGGTTTTGATAGATATTAGAAACATGTTGCAGTCTATGGGGAAGGACATAAGGTCATTTCCTCTTCCAGATATTGATCACTCATATGACGATGCTAGCCATATTCCTCGTGAGATATTTGAGGAAGCTAGCGTCGAGCAAAATCCCAAAGATGTGCTATTATGCGACTCACTCAACGTCGAGCAAAGGTCTGCCTATGATGAGATAATGGCTGCTGTCTATAGCAAACAAGGCGGACTGTTCTTTGTGGATGGACCTGGTGGGACAGGGAAGACATTTTTGTATAGGGCACTTATCGCAAAACTACGTAGCCAGGACAAGCTTGTTGTGGCTACAGCTACATCTGGAGTCGCAGCTGCCTTAATGCTAGGTGGGAGGACGGCCCACTCGCATTTCAAGATACCCCTCACTCTACAAGAGGGTGGTTGTTGTACCTTCACTAAACAGAGTGGTACTGCCAAGTTGCTACAACAAGCAGCTCTCATAATTTGGGATGAGGCATCTATGACAAAGAGGCAAAATGTGGAAGCACTAGACAATAGCCTACGAGATATAATGGGACGGTCACACATACCTTTTGGTGGGAAGACTGTTGTCCTTGGTGGTGATTTTAGACAGGTCCTCCCAGTTGTGCGAAAAGGATCCAGGGCTCAAATAGTCGGTGCTTCTCTACGAAGATCGTATCTTTGGGAATCCATACGCCACCTAAAGCTTGTCCGCAACATGAGGGCTCAGAGTGATCCGTGGTTTGCAGATTATCTATTGCGCATTGGTGGTGGAACGGAAGAGGTGAATGGAGATGGCAATGTACATATTCCAGACGAGATCTGTGTTCCGTACTCTGGCGATGCAGAGAAAGATCTTCATACATTGATTGACATCATCTTCCTAGATCTGAATGCAAACATGGCGGACAAAGACTACATCACTACCAGAGCAATTTTATCTACACGTAACGATTGGGTGGACATGATCAATATGAAAATGATTGATATGTTCCAGGGAGGTGAGACGGTGTATCACAGTTTTGACTCCGCGGTAGATGATCCACATAACTACTATCCATCAGAGTTCCTTAATAGTCTGACCCCTAACGGGCTACCGCCACACGTCTTGAAGCTGAAGCTCGGGTGTCCTGTCATATTGCTTAGGAATATTGACCCTGCTAATGGGCTATGCAATGGTACAAGGCTGGTGGTGCGAGGGTTCCGAAGAAATACAATTGATGCAGAAATTGTTGTGGGGCAGCATGCTGGAAAGCGGGTATTCCTTCCTCGAATACCGCTCTGCCCGTCTGATGACGAGATGTTCCCGTTTCAGTTTAAGAGGAAGCAGTTTCCTATTAGGTTGAGCTTTGCCATGACAGTCAATAAGTCACAAGGCCAAACTATCCCAAACGTGGGTGTGTACCTACCCGCACCGGTGTTCTCTCATGGACAGTTGTACGTTGCAATGTCTAGAGCCACATCAAGAACGAATATTAAGATCCTTGCCCTTCCACCTGATGGGGATGCACAAGAGGAGAAGGCCAAAAAGATGGATAAGAAAAATGCTAAAAGGAATGCCGAGGGAAAAAAAACCTAAGAATACGTCAAATAAAAAAGATAAGGATAAGAAGATCCCAACAACGGATGGAATTTTCACGAAAAATATTGTATTTAAGGAGGTCCTAACGCCATAGGTAAGGTAACATTACATTACTAACTCATAAATGCAAACTTTTTCATTCAATTTTTATTGCACAAATAATATCTCACTAACATCATATTTGTTTGCATAAATAATATTAGTCATAAGGAGCATGGTGCCGCGGAGGACGCTACTGGCGCTGGTGTCGTTGGTGATATGGACGGTGGATGGAACGACTATGTTAATTTCATAAACTTTGTGGTTTGCATTAATATTATTTTAATATTGATACTTAAATTTTATAGTAATGTTATCTTAGTTATGTGATCTATGTATTTTTAGTACATATTATTTGTTATCCCGTAGCAACGCACGGGTACGCTACCTAGTATATATATATATATATATATATATATATATATATATATATATATATATATATATATATATATATATACTGCTGCAATTTGAGCCCACTTCGTTTACAATAATAACATGTTTGTTATGGATGTTGAATGTGGGAAACAAGAATGAATGCTGGAGAGAAACAACAAAATGCTAAGGCTGTCTCCAATAGGAGACCTATTTGGGAACCCAAACCCAAAATGGGTATCCAACACAATACATATAGCCTCCAACAGAGTACCCAAACAGAAGACCCATTTTGGGTATCAGGAGACACATAACCCAAATTTGGGTATCCTCTCTCTTCGAGACCCATTTGCAGAGAGTGTTGTCTTTTATGTCTTATTGTTGGAGAAGACTAAAAATAGGTATGGAACCTTTTACCTGTAGCGCTACCCAAAGGACAAATAGGTCTTGTATTTTGGGTGACGATTGTTGGAGATAGTCTAAGGGCACCTACAACGGTTGTGCTGGCCGTCGTCTCCTGGTGGTGATTTTACAAAATTCTCCTCGATCTGCTACAGTAAATGAAGAGAGAGAGTGGAGCCGTCGCGTCGCGAGACGACAGCGAGCGCTCGTGCTCCGAGACGGACTCGACGGCTGCGTTCGTGTTGTATGGAGCCGTCCTCTTCGCCTGACGCTGCGGGGATCAAGCTGTGCGTGCTCGAGGTGAAACAATCGCGCCAAAAATTGAAGTCATCTCTGTGGCTTCGTGCTGACTGACCGAAGTGGAAGGTCTGCTGCTCGCCGCTACCGACTACCGCTGGACGCTGGTTGAGCTGCCGCGCAAGGGCGTAGGACCGAGGGGGAGCCACCGAGCCAGAGGAGGGCGGAGGGGAGGCTGCCATGCTGCTGCGCACCCGCGTCGCCGGCCGCTGCCGCTTGTCATTCCGCGGATCCGAGCAGATGCGAACGAGAGACGAGAGACGGAGAGAACCAAGGCATGGCCGGATGGGGTTTGTGCTCCTGGCTTCCTAGGCTGCTACTGCGTTTCTATTGGGCTTACGGATAATGTAACAAACTGCATATGCTGTATAAATATACATACTCCTATTTATATTTTCTATTCAACTAAAATGTATATTTTTCCCTCAAAAAATTTATACATATATTTATTTTTGTTACTAAAACGTAATCATAAAGTGATTGTTACTAAAAATGAGTATATTATATTACTTTATATAATATATGATTTACTTTAAAAGATTTATTTTGCATCAATTAGCAACATAATGGTATATAGAAATAATATTCATGATTGATCATGGCTATCATGCGAGCATTAAATGTTTTGTAGAAAGCTAAATAGATAGCAACTGCATGTGGATTGTACGAGCTGTCTATTTAGCTGACTATATTGTAAATTTCAAGAAATTATAGACAGTAGTTGTCTCTCTGTTGTACATGCCCTGATAAGTATGTCACAGAATCGTTTGCATGACTGATCTAACAAGAATTCAAGGGGAAGGCTAGGCGAGTAACCAAAATTTTTGCTACGGTAGCTAAAAACTAAAATTTTTGCTAACTAAGGTCTTGTTTAGATGTGAAATTTTTTTGGATTTTGCTACTGTAGCAATTTCGTTTGTTTGTGGTAAATATTATCTAATCATAGACTAACTAGGATCAAAAGATTCGTCTCGCAATAACAGTGTGATTAGTTTTTGTTTTCGTCTATATTTAATGCTTCCTGCATGTGTCGCAAGATTTGATGTGATAGAGAATTTTGAAAACTTTTTGATTTTGAGGGTGAACTAAATAAGACCTAAACAAGGCAAATAGTACTATCAAGTTGGAGACCTCCACCGCATGATAGGAAACCCAGTTTGCCAAGGCCGTGTTTAGTTTCGGAACGAAAAAATATCGTGACAATGTAGCATTTTTGTTGATTCGTGATAATTGTTGTCCAACTATAGACTAACTAGGTTTAAAAGATTCGTCTTCTAAATTCCGATCAAACTATGCAATTAGTTTTTATTTTTGTCTATATTTAATACTTCATATATGTGTCTAACGATTCGATATGACAAAAAATTTTGAAAAATTTTAGGTTTTTAGTAGAAGTAAATAAAACCGAAAAAAATAAGGAGCTGCTCAACAAGACCAGTCTCTCGATAGGACGACAGACCTGTCGAAAGAATGCTGAAGCAGTATCCTAGCGCAGCGCAGCTTTCCACAGCCGCGTCTGTGGGAATCCGGACCGGGAGGCGCCGCGTGCCCGCGTCTACAGCTCCAGTCGAAGCGTCCCATCCATTCTACTGCCATCTCGCAATCAGCAACGCTTTGCTTGCCTACAGTATCCCCGTCCCCCAGCCGCAGCCAGGCTCTCTTCCCATGGGCATGGAAGCAGGAAAAAGGTCTCGGTCGTCTTTGGAGATCGCGGTCGCCGGACGCAGCGTAGGTATACGCATAGGCACGGACCACGGACAGATTCCTCCGCCACGGCGAATTGAATCCGCTGCACCCGCCGGAACCGGTCGAATTCAATGAACAATAAACAGTGAGCATCGCCATGTCAGGAGCCGCAGTAACGACGTTCCAAGTTCGTACCCTCCCGTCAATCGTCGTTACGGTGCGGCGCACCGGGGATAGTACCATTGCTGGGCACTTTTTCCAGCTGCAGCTTGAGACGAGTGCCTTCAATGGGCATGCATGGTTTGGGTTTGCTGCGACGGCGACGCTGTGCTGGTCGGTCTCTTTGACCTGCCGCTGCCGAAGCGTGATGCCTGAACACTGCGAAAAGTGATCGAAAGTAGATACACCTTCCGTTCCAAAAAGAGTGTTGTTTTGGGTTTTTTGCCACAAGTTTGACTCGATTTGTAGAAAATATATACACTATTTATATCTCTAAATAAATTTGTTAAAAAACTAAACTTAAAGATCTTTCTAATGATACTAATTATGTACTATAAATACTAATATTTTTTACTATATATTTAGTTAAAGTTATTTCTCGAAAAACAAAAACGATATTTATTTTATTTTGGGACTGAGGGAGTACGTTTGACGTATCGATGGCTGGAACAAAGGCACGTGTTTACCGTATTTCCGGCTTTTCACCCTGCGCTGCGCTCGGCCTACTGCCACCGGGATCTACTGCTCGCCAGTCGCCCACGGGCTGCCAGCCTGCCATGCTAGTATGCTACTGGCTGGCTCGCTCTCCCCGAATATTTGACTGATCGATTGACACACCTGTGGTTCGATGTCTCCTTTTATCTCATCAGTAACGGAGATTGTGAACCTCGGCTCCTTTTCTGAGAGTGTCCCGGCGGGGCGCCATGTTCTTCCGCTCTTCGCCGGTCTTGGGTGCGCGGCAGTTGTGGCGCACAGGCGCTGCTGGACAGGTGATCTGAGCACCGTTTTCATCGTGGACTGCAGGATTCCAGTACCTGCATCATGTGCCAGCAGGAGGCCGAGTCCATGGACCATATCTTGATGAGGTGTGTCTTCTCGCGGGAGGTGTGGTCTACGTTGGCTCCATCTAGGCCTGTTTAGATGTGAAATTTTTTTAGATTTTGCTACTATAGCACTTTCGTTTGTTTATAATAAATATTATCTAATTATAGACTAACTAGGATTAAAAGATTCATCTCGTGATTTATAGCCAAACTATGTAATTAGTTTTCTTTTCGTTTATATTTAGTGCTTCATGCATGTGCCGCAAGATTCGATGTAACGAGGAATCTTGAAAACTTTTTAAATTTTGGTGGGAACTAAACAAGGCCCTAGATGGTCTGGTGGTGGTGCGCCAAGAACGGGTGCTGAAGTTGCTTAGGCGAGGGTTCGACTCGTTCTTCTTCCTTGTAGGTGGTTCCTTTGAAAAGAGCAAAACGCAAGAACCTTCCATTGAGTGCAGCGCAGGGGAACTTGCTGTATGGCCGGTTACAGGAGATTGGGCCATCTGATTATCTCTTTGACGGGCTAGTGTGCCTGTGTGGTCGCCCAATTTTTCACCATGTAATCGCTTTTAGCAATCCAGTACCAGTAGTATAGGGCTTTGGTAACCATGGTGTTACCCTGTAATTTATGGTGCTTAACTCTTCCTGCTTTGCGTCCTCGGACGTCATCTGAAAAAAAAAAGAGAGTGTCCCGGTGGCCACCGCTGAGATGCTCGTTCGTTGCTTGAATTATCAGCCGTACGGAACCCTGCATTGTTCGGCTGGAAGCTGCTGCTTGGTGCTTGCTGATTCTTGAAGGATGGGTTGCTCAGACTCAGATCTTGCATCATGCATGCAAGGTCGCCAGTCTACTTCGTCTCCGCTGGGAGGATTCAGAGATTGGACCATCCATATAGGCCTTGTTTAGTTCCGAAAAGTTTTCGGATTTCGATACTATAGCATTTTCGTTTGTTTGTGGTAAATATTGTCCAATTATGGACTAACTAGGATCAAAAGATCCGTCTCGTGATTTACAGGTAAACTGTGCAATTATTTTTTATTTTCGTCTATATTTAATGTTTCATGCATGTGTCGAAAGATTCGATGTGACGGGGAATCTTGAAAACTTTTTGGTTTTCAGGTGAACTAAACAAGGCCTATGCGAGCTTTGCCTCAGCTAGTGTAGATAGCTTAGCTGGTACAGTACTCCGTAGTAGGGTACGTAGCAGCCAGCATTAGCACTCATCAGCTGTCGTACGGTGCGGGGTCCTTCGTTTGCTCCTTCGCCATCACCTACTACTACCATCTATCCTCCGTTTTCAAGCGTCTCGCCCGTGAGGCGTCATTGGTTCATTTGCGTAGCGCAGCTGATCCATTGATTCGTTAGTCCATTATATTCATTCATTGTGACACGACAGTCGGTCAAAGTGTAAGCCCGGTCATGTCCCCAGAACGATAGCGACAGTGGCGCCACCCACTCCAATCCTCTCCTCCTTTCATTTCGCTCCTTGAGAGGCGATGGAGAGATGGAGGGCGCAGTAGAAGGCCAGGTGGTCACCGGTCCTGTCCGGCCGTGGCGTCCTGGCGTCCCCCACGTTTGTCCATATATATGCCCATGGCCATGAGTGACATCGTCTCGTCCTTCTCCCATTTGCAACCTCCCCCGTCATAGGCTACTGTGACCTGCTTCTTCTTCTCTTGTGCTCCTGTGCCACCGTCACTGCTCATCTCCATAGCCAGGTACCTCTCAGTAGCTCGAGGAACCACATAGGAGTACATAGCTTTACTTTATAGTACTAGGTTTTAGTTTATGGAACAACCTACACACGAGGCAGAAGCTAGCTAGCTTTCTTCAATAACCTCGGTCCACCAGCAAGAAGCTTCCCTGCTTCCCTTTGCCCTCCATCGATCTGCCCACACATCCATCCATCCATCCACCCATCCTGCTGGCTGTAAGAAGACATGGTCTCATGGCCGTGAGCTGCTCACCTCGCCGAGCCCTCATCGCCGCCGTGTCCCTCTGCTTCCTTCTCGGCGCCGCGACCAGCATCCGCACCGCCACGTTTTCCCCTTCTCAGGTACGTACGAGACCGTCCGTCACCACACCACCCAACACGACGTTTTCCATCCGTCCTGACTCCTGTCTTGCGTACAGCACGTTTGCGAAACTGACAGTCGTGCGTTGCGTTCTTGTGAGGTGCAGAACCTGGCGGAGGACAAGTCGCGGCTGGGGTCGACGCCGCCGAGCTGCCACAACCGGTGCAGCGCCTGCAACCCCTGCATGCCCGTCCAGGTGACGACCGCGCCGGGGCTCGGCCGCGCGGCGCGCGTCGCCGACGACACGGTGACGGTTGCCGGCTTCTCGCGCTACTCCAACTACAAGCCGCTGGGGTGGAAATGCCGCTGCGACGGCCGCCTGTACGACCCCTAGCGTGCTGCTGCTGCTTCCCTTCTCCATGGCGCCATGGCAACTCCACTCCAGTGCGCACTCTGCTCCGGTCCGGCGGGAGATCGAGGCTGGACATCAGCCAGCAGGTTCTTCGTCTCGCGTGTGTGCGTCATCTGTTCTTGGGAACCCATGGCGGCTTAATGCTTCACAAGCTTATTATTACTCTCTCTACTAGCTAGATCGAGCTTGCAGCCTTCGCACCGTAGCCGTAGCCATTTTTTTGCTCTCCGCTGAAGCAATTTACTCGCGTGTAAAGAGTGATTGTGAGCAGTAAATCCTAGAAGTAGTACCACTGCTAGTAGTATTGCCCAGTGCTCTGGTCATGACAGATTGAAGGCAGGCAGGCAGGCATGTGATCTCGCCTGACGGCTCTGGTAGCCTGATGAATCTACCGCTGGATCGCAGTGCCGCCGATCCGCCGGCTGCGTTGTAACCTTGCGTGACGTGTGGCCGAGCGGGGGGGCACACACCGGGGGGGAGCCTGATGATGATGTTGCGGTTTTTTTTTTTTTGAGATGGATGATGATGCGATTTTTAATCTGAGACTGTTGCGTAGTAATTGTGGCCACGGCCGCCTTTGTACGGTTCTGATGGCTCGCCATGTGTTTTGTTTACTGAGGTGTCTCCCTCGTGCCCAGCCGTCCGTATGGGACTGGGAGGGAGGCATCGCAGTGTGGGGGCTCCGGGGCTCGTCGCGTGGCGCTTTGGCGGCAGCTGCATGGGCGTTGCTCTTGTCGGGCTCGCGGTCGCGGGGTCGGCTTGGCTCTTTGGATCGGTCGCGGTAGGGACGAGGACCGATGCAGGTTTCAGCCAGCTGCTGGCTGTAAGACTTCTTTACAGCCTTTTTTAGCCTACTCATATAATGGTTAGCTCATTAATATTAATACATGGCCCACTTGTCTGTCTCACAGACTTTCTTGGTTTTTGTGTCTGAGCCGGCTGTAAGCTTACAGTCCGTTTTTACTCTATCTCCTCTTCTCTCTCCTCTACCTCAGCATTTAGCTGGCTTACAGCCTACTATAATTGCTCTCAGGATGATGGGAAAATAGTACTGGTCCGCCTCCTATGCTTATACATATTCAAAAACTTTATAATCGCCCGATCGAAATGATTTGATGGAAGCGGGTAGCTATGATTGGAGATGAGATCTGTCCGATTTTCTCGTGAGAGAATGAATGCTTGATTGTTCTGTGGGGACATGTTTGTCGACCGTGGAAATCGGTCCTTGAAAAGTGGAATTGTATAAGACCGTTTTTGGATCAAATAGCGTAAAGTTTACTCGAGTTAAAAGCTAAACTTCAGATCACTATAGTTTATTTGTATAGTCTAATAAATTTTATTTGTATGGTCTTGTAAATTACTGATTTTTTTTAGTTGGGCTAAACTTTAGACGATAATATTATACCATCTGTTTAGAGCCTCATGTTTAGTGGCTAAGACCTTGTTTAGATACTACTAGTCCAAAGTTTAGTTGGCTAAAAAGATAAGGACTAAAAACTTTAGCCTATTTTATCTTACTTGTGTAGTCTAAAATTTCTATATGACCTGACGAAGCCTCTTTTATGGAATTCTGTACCGACGTGGGAAGCCATACAGGTTCTCTTCTCAGGTACGAACTAGTAGACATAGTCGCTCACTTTTGTTTTGTCGATTTGGTCTCAAAGCACCTTCCCTATGTAATTTCTCTTGGTGAATCCACGCCAGTAGCTAGGTAGCAAGGTATGCGTTATGTCACAAAGGTTGCTCCCTTGTATGATCGTGTACCGTTTGTACTGTTAACTATTTTTCTATTAATGAAAAATAGATGAATGGCCCAATAGAGAAAAAAAATCATATGGTTGACTAAATTTAAGCAGCACCTTAGTCCTTTAAACCTTGATTTTCGATCGGTAAGGGTGTAAGGCCTGTCCAAGGTCAACTTTATCGGCCCGATTTAAATGGGCTTCCATTTAAAGTGGGAATCTGTGGCAAAACTCCCCTAATTTCGTAGTCGCCGCTCTCCCGTCCTCGTTATGGCGCAGATCGTATCCCTACTGAAGTACTGATCACGACATATGCACAAGAACAGAGAATGAGAGAGGCAAGGAGCTCTTCATTATTTCATTGTATAATACATGTACATATATTGTGTCTCTCCTCTAACTTCCTGTTCACCCCACAAATCCATTCCAGGGGGCGTTCACCGATTTTCTGTTCACCGAATGATCCGACGGTCCCTCCGAGTCTGACACACACGTACACGCGAATGCTGCTTGAGTTTAAAAAAGCAAAAAGATTTATTTTTTTAATTATTATAACTTCTAAACGGTGTATAACGGTATATCTTTTCTGTTAAATTTTATTACCTCCAACCAAATACCCCGAGCATCTGTAACAGTTATGCAATTGGAGTTTGCCACTGCTTGAGTTTAAAAAAGTAAAAAGATTTATTTTTTAAATTATTATAACTTCTAAACAGTGTATAACGGTATATCTTTTTTCTGTTAAATTTTATTACCTCCAACCAAATACCCCGAGCATCTTCAACAGTTATGCAATTGGAGTTTGATATTTGTTGGAATTTGACAAGTCTCTAAACGTTTTGCCAAAGGAAAAATATTAATGGGCTTGTATATATGAGCTGAAAGTCTGGCTATACTTGAACTCGGTTATTTCAGTTAGAACTGGAAACCAAATTAGAAACCAAAATATTCGGTTTCGCCTAGTTTGATTTTGGTTTCAGTTTTTATGGTTTTGTCTTCAGTTTTCAGTTATTTTTGTCTAGAGTTAGGCAGCGGGGAAGCGATCACAACAGCCTGTGGAATGTAGTTATAAAAAAACGACCTGTGGGATGTGGATCAATGATCGAGCACACGGGCCGCTAGTGTCACACGTTGGCCCATCGATGTTACTAGGCATCAGCTTGCATCAAAGAAACTTTTGCTAAAAAAAGGTAGCATCAAAGTAGTGCAATTTCCAATTCAATGAAAGTTTCTGGCGTGTTGTCCAAATATGTTATGTGCATGATTTTCCGTCACATCGAATATTTGAACGCATGTATGGAGCAGTAAATATAGACGAAAGCAAAAACTAATTGCGCAGCTTCCCTGTAATTTATGAGTCAAATTTTTTGAGCCTAATTAGTCCATAATTGGACAATAATTGTCAAATACAAACGAAAGTGTTATACTAGTCAAAGATAAATTTTTTTACAAACTAAACAACGCCTAGGTAGAATATTATCATTATTACCAATAGCCATTGAATCTTATTTGTTTTTATTAGGTTTAGTTTCACATCGGTAATTGATGATAAGGGAGCACAACATATAAGGCAAGGACAATCCTCACCTATCAGACTAGTTTTTTGGGTTGAGCTAGATCCAAGGTTTTATTTGTTGTGGGCTCCGGTGAACCTAGCCCCGAGGGCTAACGACTCGTGGGTATAATGAGTTGGGCCGAATTTCGCTACGCACTCTAACAAGTGGTACGTGGAGAATGTCTTCCGAAGATTACACGGTGTATGTGTGATGTGAAGAGTTAGGCTCGATGTGTGACGGGAGAGATTGTTAGGTTTAGTCTCACATTAGTAATTGAGATGATGGGGAGCACAACATATAAGATGAGGGCAATCCTCACCTATGAGACTAGTCTTTGGGTTGAGTTAGACTCCCAAGGCTTTATATGTTGTGGGCTCCGATGGACCTAGCCCCGAGAGGCAGACGACTCGTGGGTATAACGAGCTTGACCGAATTCCGCTGCGCACTTATCTACTTCTACCATTATATGACTATATATAAAGGGAGCGTATGCTATGAAAACCAGCTTCGTATGCAAACTATGCAAACTCTTATCAGGAGCGTAGGATGATCATCCAATGGTTAGAGGCAATGATGTGATATTTTCCACTTAAACTTCCCACTCATCCTATCCTAATTAATTTTTTTTTGCAAATCAACCCCTTGAAACCCAGCAGAACGCACGCCACCGTCACACGCGCGAGGAATGTCGTCGCCTCATCACCTACGCACGAGGAACACGGCTCCCGTTCGGCCCGTCGGTGGCGCACACGCACATGTCGAGCAGCAACTAATAATCAGCAGTTGATTGTTTGTTGGGATTATTAATCG
Source organism: Sorghum bicolor (assembly GCF_000003195.3). Classification (NCBI taxonomy): domain Eukaryota; kingdom Viridiplantae; phylum Streptophyta; class Magnoliopsida; order Poales; family Poaceae; genus Sorghum; species Sorghum bicolor. The sequence continues at coordinate 57,964,838 of NC_012873.2, forward strand.
ATCAACAAACTGTAGATATATGTTGCGTACACCCTACTCATTCAGTATATACGCGGCATCTGTTCACACGTACTCCTGTATCCCAAATAAATAACTTTATAAGGTTTAAAATTTGTCACAATTCATCTCATTCAGAAAGTTCAGAGGTACACAGCATAATGGCAGCAGCAATATTTCTAAAAAAATGGCAGCATCAATATAATCTATGCATATGACTCAATGAAACCATGAAAATTACAGTCAGCCAACAATGTTGTTTGGACAATTGCGTGCGTCATGAGTCACTACTTGCTTACATTTTCTTCACCTCCGTTTGCTTGGAGCCCTCATCTCTTTGCTCTTCTTAATTCTTTTGCTTCTCCCTTTGGACCTGACATCAGTTGGTGGATGCATATTGACTTCATTTGGAATAGTACTACCAAGGAAAGATCCATACTCATCCTGTTTATTATCCATAGCAGCAGGCGTGATCTCTTGGAGAGGTTCTACTAGGTTGGACAAACTAGAATATAAAAAGTTCATTCCTTGTTCAGAATTCTTTGCCCTTTGAATAAGGTCTTCAAACATGTTGCGTGAGTCTGAAATCTTTTTCCGCATTTCCACCTCCTTAGCATCTTTAGGCTTCTCATCTAGTAGGTTACCTTTGTCATCAAATAACACTTTCCTGTATCAAAACAAACATAGGAAATTTAATAATATCGTAACAAAATAGGCATATAGAAACTATAAAAATATGTACCTTTTACATATTTTCACCCATCTCTTCATAATATAACCCATTGGTATCTCATTTTGCTTCTCGGTTCTAAGCACTTGTATGATATGACGACACGGGATGCCATAGGACTCAAAATATTTACAGGAGCACGTACCGAACATGATTGACTTGTTGATCTCAACCACTCGCTCTTTTCAGGATTGGCTACTAATGGTCACAATGTTCTTATCTTCCGACTCAGAGAATCTTTGAATAATGTAATGGTCTCTTGCAACTATAAGTTGACTCTAAAATTTACTAAAAACTTCATGTGTATATATCCCACTACACTGCTTCTCCATGGCCCATGGTGTCATCAATTTAGGAGTGCTGTGCAGACTTGCATTGTCAGCTTTCAACTCCTCTTGGCGCTGACACTCCAAAGCTGTGTCAAACCTTAGCCAAAACTCAACAAAGATCAACTTTCTATGAATGAAACGGTTAAAGAAAGAATTTGCACTCTCCGAGCGTGATGTAGTCCTAAGCATTCCTGCTAGAGGTATGTCCAGAAAGTGTACCGGAATCTATGATTACCGAATGGCAAACCTTGTGGAAAACCAATCATTTTCTAGGAGGTCATAATCTGTCACGATAGAATTCCATTGTGACACGAAATCATCTGAATCCTCAGTCCACCAAACGCACTTGTTTAGTCTCTGCCAAAATTTTTCATCGTTTCTTAAAGAGGGCCCGACCTTTTCACGTACCTTTTCCATGATATGCCACATGCAAAATCTATGTGCCGTACCTGGTAGAATCTTAGCAATAGCAGCCATCATGCTTGCATCTTCATCCGTTGTGATTAGATGAGGTGCTACTCCACCCATGGCCTTAAGAAAGATCTCCAATATTCCATACATATGACTCAATCTTCTCATCTACTATGAATGTTGCACCAAGAAAAACACTTTGCAAGTGATGATTCACTCCAATAAATGGCACAAATTTCATGTTATACTGGTTGGTGGTATATGTTGCATCTACCGAAATCACATCACCCAAAAGACTATAATTTTTCTTGCATGTAGCGTCTGCCCAAATTGCACAGTTTGGTCAAAATTTTTCCCGGCGCCCGATGACTTGCCCGGCGTTGCCCATCGCGCCGCACCAGTTCTTCAACCGGATTCTTGCCGCTGCCGCTCCCCACGAGCTGATGAAGCAGGCGCTGGCGCTGCCCGCGGACGACCTGGACCTGCGGCTGTCGGACCTAGAGCAGGTCAGCCACCTCGGCGAGGGCGCCTGCGGAGTGGTCACCAAGGTGGGCCACCGACGGGCCGAACGGGAGCCGCGTTCCTCGCGCGTGTGACGGCGGCGTGCGTTCTGCTGGGTTTCAGGGGGTTGATTTGCAAAATAATTAATTAGGGTAGGATGAGTGGGGGGGTTTAAGTGAAAATTATTCCACCATTGCCTCTAACCATCGGATGATCATCCTACGTTCCTGATAAGAGTTTGCATAGTTTACATACGAAGCTGGTTTCCATAGCATACGCTCCCATATATAAAACATAAATATATAGCCCTCTAAATATGCATCTAAAACCCATTTTTCTTCTAAGAGAGATAATTTATAATAATAACTAAAATTTTGCAGCTAAATTACCATATTGCAGCAAAAAGTAAACTAGAAATCCTGATGCTTTACCGTTTGCTAGTCTTCTGAAATGGGACTAATAAAGATGTATACACACTCACGTTTTCACACCAGAACTAGCAAATGTTTCAAGTACTTTCTCGATAAGACCAACCAATCCTCCAAAAAGAAAAATGCAATTGGGTTCTGTATAACTAGATTACATATCGTCATCTTCAATTGTGTCAAAGACTCTAGTTCAATTGGTTAGAATTTTCCAGCGATACCTCTTAGGTTCTGAGTTTCAATCTCTATGAGAACGAATTATAGATTGGAGTAAATAAAAATCCAAATTTCAGGGTGGGTTAAATAAAAATCCTCTCGTTAATGTAACCAGAGTTCGGAGGTTTTCTTGCGATCGGATGGAATTGTTTTCTTCTTGAAATAAATACGGTGGGAGCCTCTCCTCCGATCGTGTTTTTTTTTTATCTTCAGATTGTGATGCTTCACGCCTTGCATCTCGATGTTTCTTGTCGTCATCCGTTAGTTTAGTAGTGCCTTCCGCTCGACCAATGACCAATCCTATTATTGTAGTGCCTTCCGCTCGATGCTCCACACCCAGTGCCAATAATCCATGTAAACACAAGGTGCACAAAAATTGAACGCTTGTATATACTATTATTGTTTACACAACCACACGGATCTCTCCACCATCACCCACCAAACCAAAGGGACAAAATCACACGACACTGACAGAAACACCGTGCAAAGACGGAGCTAATCGCCTAGTTCTTGGGCAGGAGCACGTTGCGAACCAGGTCATCAAAATTCCGGTGAGACGTGCCGCCGGGCTTGGCCACTTCGACCGCGATGTCCCTCCATTCCAGTGCCTTTCTCCTCATCTCCTTCCCCCGCTCCCCGTCCATGAGCTCAGTGATGAGGCTCGCCACGGCGTCGCGCCGGACGTTGCTGTCGATCTCCATCCCGACGCCCCACTCGTTGCACTGGTACCGGCAGTTGGTCTGCTGGTCGGCGAAGAAGGGCCAGCTGATGACCGGCACGCCGCCGCACATGGCCTCCAGCGTGGAGTTCCATCCGCTGTGCGTGAGGAACGCGGCCACGGCCGGGTGGTCCAGCACCGCCTGCTGCGGGCACCAGCTGGCCATGAGCCCGCGGTCGGCCGTCGCGGCCAGGAACTCCGGCGGCAGCACGGCGGTGTCGCCCTTGACGAGGTCGCGCCGGATGATCCACAGGAACGGCCTGCCGCTGTTGGCCAGCCCCCACGCGAACTCCACCAGCTGCTCGTTGGTCATCACGGTGATGCTGCCGAAGTTGACGTAGACGACGGAGCCCGGGTCACGGCCGTCCAGCCACCGCAGGCACTCCTCCTGCTCCTTCCACAGGCTGAGGCTGATGGAGGAGCGCGGGGTGGGCGGGTCCTCGCGCGCCAGCAGCGGGAGCGGGCCCAGCGTGTACACCTTGCGCGCCAGGCCCAGCGACTCCATGGCCGCCACCGCCTCGCCCTCGAGCTCGTCCAGTGTGTTGACGATCACGGCCGACGCCCCCGCCGAGCGCCCGGTCTCCTGGAGGACGTAGCCCACCATGTACTCGTCCGGGTCCGTGGTGCGGATGAAGCTCGGGAAGTCCCGGAACCTCATGTTCCGTAGCCCCGGCACGTCCTCCACCGGCGTGTCGAGGAATCCGTTCGTCAGCTGCTCGACGCCTGCGCATGTAAACGACGAGATGAGTCGATCAGATTGACAGTGGACTTGGCAAAACTGGCAGTGGCAGGCAGAAAAGTTTGACTCGTTTTGGAGTCAAAAAAGAAGTGGGGGAGAGAAAGCACACGAACTTTTGAGCGGAGCGAGGCCACGGCTCATGAGGCGGCGGTAGTGCTGGTAGCCGAGGAAGCTGATGGCGCTGGCGGTCCAGAGCTGGACGTAAGGGAGGCCGAGCTCCTTGGCGGCGTCAATGGAGAAGCCCATGACGACGTCGGAGACGACGCAGGTGACGGGCGGGTGGCAGCCCGTGGCCGCGGAGTCGTTGAGGTCGGCGAGCAGGCGGCGGAAGGGCTCGAGGCAGGTCTCCGTGGTGGACTTGCACAGCGAGGGGATGTCCTGCGTGACGTCGTCGTCATCCGACGGGGGCAGGCCGTCGGGGATGGTGGCGAAGCGGAAGCCCGGGAGGCCGGCCACGGCCGCCGCGCCGCGGGTCCGGACGAGGCGCGCCTGGTTGTACTCGGTGTTGACGAAGGTGACGTGGAAGCCCCGGGCGTGGAGCAGCTTCGCCACGTTGAGCATCGGGGTGATGTGGCCCTGCGCCGGGTACGGCAGGCACACGGCGTGCGGCTGCTGCGCGGCGCTGCCGAGAGAACCCATGGTAGTATGGGGTCGTTAGTGATCGAGATCTGCGTGTGTTGTGGGGTGTTTTGGCTTAGCACTGGTGCTTGCCGCTGCCTGTTGCGTTACACGGCGAGAGGCTGCTGTGTCTGTGTTCGCTATTGGTCTGCTTTTCTGTGTGATTTTGTTGATGGTTGGGTCAGCATGGACGGGGGCTATTTATAGGCGTCGTTGGGATTTCAGCAATAAACAATGTAGTAGTGACGGTGGCCGACGGGCCCTGGAAAATCAAGGGAGCACGGGAACGCGATAGCGTCTTGCAACTGGGTTACGGCCGGGGGCTCCATCGTGGTTGGAGGCTTCGAGATAGCAGCCTCTTCTGGTCAGCGGAAAGCGACAGCCGAGCCGGGGTGATGTCGATCAGTACGCGCGCAACGGCGCACGGGCGATAAGCAGCCGGCTCGGCTCGGCTCGGCTCGGCTCGGCGTCAGGCGTCAGCGATGCCATCTCGAGTGTTGCGGCATGCGCGCTGCGTGCCCAGCCGCGTCAGCGCGCGCGGAACGGCAGGTTGGTACGCCATGCTGCGCTGAGCCTGTGCGTACGCGCCGCGCCGTGTTGCGGGGTCGGCCCACGCTGCCACGTTTAGCCGACTGCTGGTACGCGGCGTGTTCCTACTATACTTTCCAAACTATATGGCGGGTGTCCATGTTCTCCGGCATTCTGCATGCCAAGCCGTCACCTAATCACATGCGCGCGACGTTGAGATGTGGGAACGTTTGCGGGGTTTTTTCTTTGGATAAGGATTCATTCATTGCTCTATGATTGGAGTCGATATGTGAATTCGATATATTGTACGGTGCTTGCATATAGTTCCTGCTGAAATTTAGTCGGCCTCGACAATTGTTACTTTTTTTTATAGCACAATTCTGGAACAATGCTATGGCGTAGGTACGCGACGTGTACCTACCATGCTTTTCAAAGTATGACGGTGTGTTCGTTGTGGTTTCTGATCTGCCCACAGGGACAGGCGGTGCCTTCCGCACACTTGCCGTACATTATTAGGACACAACAATGAACATTAGAAGAGAGAGTCATATGCACGTATTTTGATGCACATCCTGTTGTGTATATCAGAGGCCACATGGGTAAAGTCTTTAGTATGGAGAGTACGACAAATAACAGCCATCTTGTCTGACAACTTGCGTGCTGGAGGAAGGACCTAGACTATTAATGTCCTAAATATGTGGATTAGACATGTGGAAAAAGGAAAAAAATACTACCTCTGTCTCAAAAATATCCAATTATAGGTTACGTGTGCGTTAAAGTAGTTAAAGTTTGATCAAGTTTCTAGCGAATAATATTCATTTATGACTTCAAATTATTTTTTTATAAAAATACATTTCGTAATTAGTCTAATAATATTTATTTAATATTATAAATTTTGATATCTTTTTATGTGTAATAGGTCAAACTTATAAGATACTAAAATAATTTAAATAGTAACTTGTTGTCGTATATATTATTTTTTTTTCTATAATTTTGATTAAAATAGCTGTACCTGGGGATAGAAGGAGTATCAGGCTAAAACTATCCGCGAATTGGCAACCACGGCAGTAACACTGTGGTTATCGTCTTCTCCATGAAGTCTTTGCCCTGGAACTAGAGTATAAGATCATACTTGGATTTGTCATCTCCGGTGAGGCGGTGGTATCCTCGCTACATACGTAATCGGAATCTGTTGACTGGCACGTCCTTCCTGTTTGAATCTATAAGGCCTTGTTTAGTTCACTCAAAAATAAAAAAATTTTCAAAATTTTCCGTCATATCGAATCTTTGAACACATGCATGAAGCATTAGATATAGACGAAAACAAAAACTAATTGTACAGTTTACCTGTAAATTACGAGATGAATCTTTTAAGCCTGATTAGTCCATAATTGGATAATATTTGTCAAATAAAAACAAAAATACTACAGTATCAAAATTCGAAATCTTTTCGGAACTAAACAAGGCCTAAACTTATATATACCGTATATAGGAGTAAATCTATCGCGCAACTACACACATGCAATACTTTACAATTAAATCCGTGTAAACAATGTCTACTAGGGACTAGTTTGTGAAAGCGGCGTTGTTCAAGATCAGCTTTCGGACGTTAATTAATTAATTAATTAATTTAGTCTGTTACTCTGGCTGATGCCTCTGAAAGGCAAATCCTATGCATATCTCTTCGCAATTATTTATGCAAGATTACCACGTTAAAAGTACATGACTTAACATATTGGAGCACGGGTACTCTGTGAAAGCTAGCGGCGTATTTGACACCCACTTTCAACCCTCATTGCCGTTCTGATTTTTGATACGATCGGACAGATCTTGCAGACTTGCGCGTCCGCACCAAAATCCTTTTTACAGACACAGACGCGATGTCATGTTCCATTTCCATCGGCTTTTTTAGAGACTTTTACAAAGCTATGAACGTATGCACGCATACCTTATTCCTACCAGCACATTCAAAAAAACCGAGTTGAATCGGTAAATTTTGATATTAACGAAATCACTGCAGGCGTCTCGCTGTCGACGGGCACATCGCCTACCGCTGAAATCATAAGCGTGATTAAATTTTAGAAAAAATGCGAAAACATGTGTTAAGTTAGGGATTTGAACCCAGTGGGACAGGTTACATCACAATCGTATATACTACCTCCGTCCCAAAATAACTGTAGTTCTCACTTCCGAGAAATAATTTTAATTAAATATATATTAAAAATATTAATATTTATGTTATATAATTAGTATTATTGAAAAGATTTTTAAATCTAATTTTTTAACAAATTTATTTAGAAATATAAATATTATACATATTTTTCTCACAATACTTAATTTAGGACAGAAGGAGTACTCCATGTCTCTATTCGTTAGATCTTATGGTTGACTCGCTGGTCACATCATACGTGTCCCGGGGTACGTACAAAGATTTACCAGTAGCCTCTTTCTACTGTGCATTACCCTTTCTTCCTCCCCAACTGTAATGAAGCCCGTGTGGATCCCTACCGACTGCACACTCCACACTGATATGCTTCAGGCATCGTCCTCTTCCATGTTCCAACAACCACCGTTGTTCAGTCAAAGCTAGTTGATGGAGTCTGGGAAATACAGATTAATGGATTATATGACAAGATAATATAGACAAATAAAATACTTATATGTGTCTTGGTAATGTAGATATTATATTTATATGTCTAGTGGATTTTAATTGTGTGTATATTGCTTAGTTGAATAGTTTGTATGTTGAAAGAAATATAGTGACTTGCTGATGTAGATATTTTACATAGGCTAGTAAATTTTTAATTGTATATAATAGTAAGTTGTTTAGTTGGACAACTTACATATTAAAAAAATAGATAGTGAGATTTAACTTTATGGAAGTATACAATAAAATGAGGGTGAATAAGCACACAACGATCTCATCCAGCAAGCGGATGGAGAGATTCCGAGGCAACTTAGCATTTTCTACGTCGTTATAAAATATATGATATATAATAAATATTATTAAATTAGTTGTTGAATATATTTTTAATAACAAACTTGATATGAATGTTGCTAACCTTTTTACAAATTTATTCAAATTTATAAAAATTTAATATGCACAGAACTCTATGCAATGATGAGTACAAAAGGTGTCCACGAAAAAATTATATAGAATGTGTGTGAGTCAAACTTTTTTAAGTTTGACTAACTTTATAGAAAAAAGTAACAACATCTATGATATAAAATGTGCATCATATAAAAATATATTCTATGATGAATATAATGATACCAATTTGATACCATCAATCTTAGCATTTGTTTTTAGAAATTTGTCAAAGTTTAAAAATTTTGACTTAGAACAATTGTAGAAATTGATTATTTTGTAGACGGAGGGAGTACAATGCATTGGAGCAAGGCCTTGTTTACTTCCACCCTAAAACCCAAAATTTTTCAAGATTCCCTGTCACATCGAATATTTAGACACATGCATGAAGTATTAAATATAGACGAAAATAAAAACTAATTGCACAATTTGGTCGAAATTTACGAGACAAATCTTCTGAGTCTAGTTAGTCCATGGTTGGATAATAATTACCACAAAAAACAAAAATACTACAGTGTCACGAAATTTTTCCTAATAAAACAAAACACGGCCTAAAGGTGCTAGCTTAGAATATGTAAGCATTTATAGCTTATTTAGGCACCCGGTGCAAAAAAGTAAACAAAAATACTTTTCGGTTAAATATTGGAAGACCGAGAATGAAATGGATGGAGAAAGTTGTTGGTCAAATAGCAGCATGGCAATAAATTACACATTAGATCAGAGCAAAATTTTGTTAGTATAAAATTTAATGACACGGCTCCTTTGCCCCTTTTGCTACGACAATAAAGGCTCAACTTGTCCTTAGCCGCCGCGTTGGAGCTACCGTGACGGAACCTAGCCACCTAACCTACCATGGACGTCTCCCACTGTTCTTGTCCTGTCCGGAACTGTTCCATCAGTCGGATTTTGAGATGGACAGAGACCTCGTCTTGAGCAGCAACATGGCAAATGGCAACATGGATTGGTTTTAGGCCTTCGGGTGAGTGCAAAGCTTAGCCCCTCCACATGTCTCACTCTCATATCTAGAGAGGTGACACGCACGGGCAAATTCTATGGATCGCATCGCATCCTCCAGCGACGCAAGTGATCGCCCAGTTTCTGTATCGACCCTCTGTGTCGCCGTACGTGCTGACAGTGCCACACATTGTTGTTTGGCTTGTTTCGTGCACCCAAAAACTAAAAAGTTTTCAAGATTCTCTGTCATATCGAATATTTCGACACATGCATGAAACATTAAATATAAATGAAAATAAAAACTAATTATACAGTTTAACTGTAAATCGCAAAATGAATCTTTTGATTCTAATTAGTCTATAATTAAACAATATTTGCTACAAATAAGCAACTAATTAGACAATATTTGCTACAAATAAACAAAAGTGCTATAGTAGCGAAATCTATAAACCAGGTTGTCGCCGTAAGTGATACCATACCACTAGGGACCATCAGTTCGGTTCGGAAATCGGGAGCATGACGCGGTTCCTGACGTCAAAGCACATCATGACGAGAGAATGAGATATTGCGATTTCGATCGGGCGGCTGCTGAGTGCTGGATTTACAGGGGCGGTCCAACGTAACTGTCCAATGGTCAAACCCAGCTCAAAAACTGAGAGAGATCTGGCCAGCTCCACGACGCGTGATTATATATTGGGTGTCATTTTGACCGACTGAACTACTGTAACAGTGTGAAGTCAAAACTCAAAGCGAATCAGACGGCCACGCCGGCAAGGAGGGAGCTGGTAGCCGCTTCGACAGGGCCTCCCGTTTCCCGGTACAGCTTCAGCTTGCTATGAAGGAACTCAGTCTTTGGGCTCCAACATTAGGCTTTGTTTAGTTCCGAAAAGTGAAAAGTTTTCGGAATTGTAGCACTTTCGTTTGTTTGTGACAAATATTATTCAATCATGGACTAACTAGGATTAAAAGATTCGTCTCGTGATTTACAGCTAAACTGTGTAATTAGTTTTTGTTTTCGTTTATATTTAATGTTTCATGTATGTGCCACAAGATTCGATGTGACGGAGAATCTTGAAAACTTTTTGATTTTCAGAGTAAACTAAACAAGGCCTTAGTGGTTGCTGTGGTTTTGTTGTAGCTACTGCGTCCCGATCTAGTCCAAGAAACAAGGAGGCCGTGCCGGCGTACGTAACCACGTGGGCACTCATGTGTCGTTGCGCGCTGAAGAATCCAAATCTTATTTCGCCAAGATAGCTTTTATTTGGTATTTTATTAAGGACGGCCAAAGTGCCAACATATTGTACACGTAACGGCTACGAGAGGCTAAAAACGGTCACGATCGCGGCTGTGCACATTTGGAGAGAGAGAGAGATGGGATATACAGCCGGCCGGCATGCTGCGACCGCGACTGCAACAAACAATTACTAGCAGCCGCTGATGCAACCACATCAAGCTCAAACGAGCACACGATCGAAGACTATTTTTAGTAAAAAGTTTTATAACATTGTTAAAAAAATTCAATGAAACATAGATGAATCAATCCTCTCAATATACAGTTTCATTATTTTGTTTTATCGATATTTACTTCTATAACTCGTCTTGAGTTTGATAGTTTCTTTTCTATGATACTTATTTCTTCTCTATCTTCTTAAAAATGCTGATATGTCATCAAAACTGCTTATATGGTATAAATGTGTAGGATGGTCTCTACATTTGAAAATAAGGGATCTTTCAAAAAAAACATTTGAAAATAAGGATATAGAGTTGACGGAACATGTGACATTCTTTGTGTTGAAAACAATAATATTGATAAGTTTCATTTTCATAAAACTTTTTCTAAAGGAGACAAGAAACTTTTATCATATATTTTTCCATTGATACTATGCCACATCAGCTTAATTATTTAAGCTCATGGATCTCTCATCTATTTGGACTTGCCTAAATGGGTTCTTGTGTAATTTGATATCAATGCGCTTAATCAAATTTCCATTCTTTCACGTCAACTTGATTCGATCCCAAAGTTTATCCGGAAAATCCTTGTCTTCGACCCAGGCCCATAGTTCTCCTTTACTAAATATTAGGAAAAAGTCTACTTTTTATCCCCCCATTTTCACAAAAGCCCGTTTTTCCTCCCTCAACTTTAAAACCGAGCAAACCACCTCCCTCAACTTTTCAAACCATGCATTTTACCTCCCTGGGGCGGTTTCGAAGACGATTTTGCTACAGTGAGTGGTTTTGCTACAGTGATAGTGGTTTTGTCCTTTTCTTTTTAGATGATTTCGGCTGAATCTTTGAAAAATCATAGTAAATCATAGAAAAAATAAAAAATAGAAAATCTAATTTTGTTGGACTCCACATAAGTAGATCTACACATTGAACATATAATATGATATGCTTTAGTACAAAGTTTTTCTATAAAGGTTTTGTAGTTTTTTTTGGCTAAATATTTGAAAAATCATAGTAAATTACAGAAAATCATAAAATATAAAATATATTTTTGTTAGACTCCACATGAGCATATCTACACGGTAAAAATATAATATGGTATGCTTTATATAATTTTTTTGCTATAGCTTTAGATCTATGCTTTTCTGTAAATAATTGAAATAGTTCTTAGCTACAACTTCTATAATTATTTTATCGGACTAAAACATACATATATTATACATTCATTGTGTATATATACTCATGTGGAGTCTAAGAAAATTAGATTTTCTATTTTATTATTTCTCTATAATTTACTATAATTTTTCAAAGATTCAGCCAAATAAATAAAAAAAGAAAAGGACAAAACCTTTATAGCAAAAACTTTGTACTAAAGCATACCATATTATATCTTTGGCATGTAGATCTACTTATGTGGAGTCTAAAAAAATAGATTTTCTATTTTATGATTTTTCTGTGATGTACTATGTTTTTTCAAAGATTTAGCCGAAATAATTAAAAAAGAAAAAGACAAACCACCATCACTATAGCAAAACCATTATTCACTGTAGCAAAGCTGCCTTCGAAACCGCTCCAGGGAGGTAAAATACACAGTTTAAAAAGTTGAGGGTAGTGTTTTATCCGGTTTTAGAGTTAAGGAAGAAAAAACATACTTTCGTGAAAAATGGGAGAGGAAAATAGACTTTTTCCTAAATATTACATTCTTTCATTTTCACGAAGATTGGACCGCGCCAAAATTGAAATGGACGAGGCCGTCAGGCCCATTTGATTGGGCTTGAATAATTTGTTGAGCACAAATAAGCCGACGTTGCTCCCAAACTGAGGATGGGCCGCATACAGATGAAGGATTTGCTTTTGTGACGAAGGCTTTGCCGTTCTCTTGCCTCGTGAGTCGTGACGCACACACCATCGTGTAAGACTATCTCCAACGGGATAGCCATCACGGCATCCAAACCCATTTTGGGTCGTTCATGTTGCTTTAGACTGTCTCCAACAATAGAACTCAAAAGTGAAGACCTATTTATGATATGCGTCACGAGGAAACCAAAAGGTCGCGTACCTAAAAGTCGGGTTCTCCAACAATAAACGCAAAAGGAAAACACGGAAGACAGACGGTTTCGTTCGCGGGCGGGCAATGAAATTTTCGCGGGAAACAGAGAGGAGGGTATCGTGCGTACTGCGGGCTTGGCTCCACGCTGGGATTATCTTGCCGCCCTGGCTGCGTGTGAGAACTGAGAAGGGACTTGAACTGGCAGCCAAGTAGCCGCCGGCGATCAACCGCCAGCAGCGTTGGTGCAACTGAATCAATTAGGTAAAGTTCTTTCTAGTGATTTGCTTGTTTAATGTCACCTCCACTTTTAGGGCTCGTGGATTTCACCCCCAATCCAAGTGAGTTGGAGAGGATGAAAGGGGATTGGGAGGGATTTTGACTTTTTCTAGAGTAGAGATGGAGCGAGTATTGTCTGTGACTCAATTGCGATTCCACATACCACACGTTCTATGTACTTATACAGCTGTCTCGGATTGACGTAATTTTACAGCTACTCTGCTTGTTGTATTTGTATGCTACAGCTATCTAGGATTGATATTGCACTTCTATAGCTATTCTAGGGTATCAAATCCCTCTCAATCTCCTTCCATTTGGATGGAGAATAAAATGAAAGGAGCACTAATTTGTGGCCAATTTGTCTACCTGGATTGCAGTTGTGTTGCCATGGCTTGGAATTATGTCAAAATTTCAATGTTTGGGACAGCCGCAGCATACTCCAGGGATGATGAGATCATGGCTGCAGTGGCCGTCCTCACCCAGACACCACAAAAACGTCCTTGGGGAGGTTCGGTGCCAGGCCACAAGACTTACAAGCGTGATCGAATTACAGCAGACTGGCAACTGAATCAAGACTACTTTGTTGAACGTCCACTTTACAATGAGGAACATTTCAGAAGGAGGTACAATATTTGGCCTAGATTCAATTTCCATGACACATTGAATTAATTTGATAAACAATTCTAATTTCGTGCTGTAGGTTTCGCATGAGACGGGAATTGTTCCTTCGGATAGTGGATGAGGTCACTGCCAAGAATACCTTCTTCAAACAGAGGAGAAATGCTGCTGGGCAGTTAGGATTCTCTGCTCTTCACAAGTGAACGGTGGCTATAAAGATGCTAGCATATGGAGGCCCAGCTGATGAGTTGGATGATCATTTGAAAATGGGAGAGAGTACTGTCCTGGAAACCTTGAAGGAATTTGTTATGACTGTGATCGAGGTGTTCGGCAAAGAATTTCTTCGTCCTCCGAGAAGTGAGGAGATAGAGCACATATTAAGCATCAATTTGGCTAGAGGTTTCCCAGGAATGATAGGCAGCATCGATTGCATGCACTGGGAGTGGTCTAACTGCCCGACTGGTTGGCAAGGCATGTACAGAGGGCACAAAGGCAAGCCAACTCTAATACTTGAGGCGGTGGCAACCGAGGATCTTCAGATTTGGCATGCTTACTTTGGTTTACCAGGGTCTCACAATGACATTAATGTTTTGCATCGTTCCAATGTTTTTGATGATCTGGCTAATGGGAGGGCACCCTCTGTTGAGTTCCATGTCAACGACAACATATATTACCTTGGATACTACCTAGCAGATGCATCTATCCTGATTGGGCTACACTAGTGAAAAGCATTCGTTTGCCAGTTAGCAATAAGCAAAAAGTATTTTCAGAGCAACAGGAGTCATGTCGAAAGGATGTGGAGAGAGCTTTTGGTGTCCTACAGGCTAAGTGGAAAATCTTGCATAGGCCAGCTCGTTTGTGGAATCAAAAATTGCTTAATTCCATCATGCGTGCTTGTGTCATACTTCACAACATGGTATTTGAAGATGAGCGTGGGTTCAGCTACCTAATGTCCACCCATCAGAATGGCCTGGAGTGGCTGACCCACCAATTAACCAGGATAGAGAAATCCCAGGAATTGACAAACTTGTTGATGCTCAAAATATCATTCAGAACAGAGAGACGGCAACTCAGCTTCAAAACGACCTGATGGAACACATGTGGATGCTTTACGGCCAATGTTCTGGTCCTTTTGGTCCTAATAACAGGAACTAAAGCATTTACCTGTAGCTTTTTTTATTGTCGTCTTTGTATGTAGCAGTAGGTTTAGCTGCAGGGAGCCTACTGATAAGGCCTTTGTATTTTGTTGGCAGCTGACATGTAGGTTTAGCTGCAGGGAGTCTACATGTAGATATTTTGTTGCTTGTTCATAAGACACATATGATATCTGTAGTGCAATTCTGTGAGTTCTGTAATTATTTCAGTGGCGTGCACCTTCAATCTATAGGGGTTTTGATATTTCAGAGTGCTATGTACCGGTTAAGTGATAATCATTTCGTTCAGAGCTGTTTCACAAAACAAAAAACATCATATTGACACGGTGATGGCAAGTTAACGGACATCATTTCAACACACACACTCCTTAGTCTTCATTTCACAAGAGTACAGATAATACATCAGTTCAACAGATAATACATTTATTCAACTCTAGTTCAACTGAAGTTCAACACACACACTCGTTAGTCTTCATTGTTCGAGGGGCCGCTGAACCCTCTGCGCTCCATGATTTGCCGCTGCATGCCAAGATAATAGTTTTTCAGATAAGGGGGGACCTTCTCGATGTCTATCGACATAATACTAGACTCAGCTGATATCAGATGGGCCTCTGACTCCTTCTCTCTAATCGCATTTTCCTTCTTTTTCTGTTGCACACTCATCTTCATATGCTTCTTCTGAAGGTTGAAAAGATCCCTTTGAATTTTAATTTTTTCATCCTTCCTGCTGAGGATTTCAACCATTTGCTGGTCTTGCTTCTGTTCGGTCTTCTCTAATTTCTCCTGCAACCGCTGGAGGACTTCAACAGCTGTACTAGATGATGATGTCTCTGTGAAGCTCTTTGATCTACGCCTCTTCGCACTATCCCTACCCTCAGGTCGTGATGTGTCTGTATTCTGATTCCCAGATTCTGCATGGCCTTGAGTTGGAGGAGATGACATTCCATCAAGTGATGCAGAGTTGTTTAGCTCAAGAAACTTATTGCTCCATTTGGCCTCATTGCAAAGTTTTCTCCAGCAATGCATGATGGTAAAAGGTTCTGTCTTCTCGTACATTTTTACTGCATCATCTATCTGCAAATATAAATTATAATCAACTGATTACAAATTAAATATATGAAAATTAGAGAGATGGAGGACAACATGAATGAAAGTATACCCGATCCTGCTCACTTTTTCCGCTCTCATTCAACCTATCAATAGCTGCTTTGTGCCCACAGAACTTGTTCATCGCTTTCTGAATCAAAGCCCATCTATGTTGAACGGCAATCTGGCTACGGTTCGACCCTTCAGGCTTATGCTCATTGAAATAATCATGCATCCTCTTGTAATAGCCACCTGAAGTCTGATTCACACCTACATGTTATGCCACCATGTTATTTGGCCATCAAAGGGTAAAAAAATTCATAAAAGACATTGCAAACTATTACCAGTAATAGGGTCTTTGCTAATATTAAGAAATGCTGAACACACCACCAAATCCTCCTCTTTGGTGAATGCAGTTCCTCTCCTGGACACATTTTTCTTCTTTGCGGCCCTCTGTGATTTCAATGATGGAGGTTCTTGAGACCCATGGTTGTTGTCAGTGGAGAACCCCTGACTAGGTTGCCCAGTCATAGGTGGGTAGGGCATCTGGGAGGAACCATGCATGTTGGACTAGTGATGAAACAACTGTTAATTATCGATTTAATGAAATCTAAATACAACAAACCATCAGATGCGTGGCTACAATAAACCTAGCCTGAGGCTAGGTTTATTGCAGCCACGCATCTGATGGTTTGTTGACTGATGCCATCACCAATCACCTGC